>NC_073238.2:86260000-87604000 GCF_029281585.2 Gorilla gorilla gorilla | reverse complement strand
TTGTATCCTTTCCTGGTTTGGTATTAGGGTGATGCTGGCTTTATAGAATGAATTAGGGAGGGTTCCTTCTTTCTCTATCTTGTGAAATAGTGTCAAAAGGATTGGCACCAATTCTTCTTTGAATGTCTGGTGGAATTCTGCTGTGAATCCATCTGGTCCTGGACTTTATTTTTGGTAATTTTAAAATTACCGTTTCAATCTCGCTGCTTGTTATTGGTCTTTTTAGGGTATCTAATTCTTCTTGATTTAAGCTAGGAGGGCTGTATTTTTTCAAGGAATTTATCCATCTCTTTTAGGTTTTCTAGTTTATGTGTGTAATGATATTCACAGTAGACTTGAATAATCTTTTGTATTTCAGTGGTGTCAGTTGTAATATCTCCTGTTTCATTTCTCAGTGAGCTTATTTGGATTTTCTTCTTTTCTTGGTTAATCTTGTTAATGGTCTATCAATTTTTTTTTTTTTTTTTCTGAGATGGAGTTTCGCTCTTGTTGCTCAGGCTGGAATGCAATGGCACGATCTCTGCTTACTGCAACCTCTGCCTCCCAAGCTCCAGCAATTCTCCTACCTCAGCCTCCTGAGTAGCTGGGATTACAGGCATGCGCCACATGCCCGGCTTTATTTTATTTTTTTGCATTTTTAGTATAGACAGGGTTTCTCCATGTTGGTCAGGCTGGACTCGAACTCCCAACCTCAGGTGATCCACCCACCTCAGCCTCCCAAAGTGCTGGAATTACAGGCGTGAGCCACCGTGCCTGGCCTGATCTATCAATTTTATTTATCTTTTCAAAGAACCAGCTTTTTGTTTCATTTACCTTGTGTATTTCTTTTTTTTTTTGTTCAAATTTCATTCAGTTCTGCTCTGATCTCGGTTATTTCCTTTCTTCTGCTGGGTTTGGTTTATTCTTGTCTCTCTAGTTCCTTGGGGCGTGACCTTAGATTGTCTGTTTGTGCTCTTTCAGACTTTTTGATGTAGGTGTTTAAGGCCATGAACTTTCCTCTTGGCACTGCCTTAGCTGTATTCCAGAGGTTTGGGTAGGTTGTGTCATTACCGTCATTCAGTTCAAACAATTTTTTTATTTCCATCTTGATTTCATTTTTGACCTGATGCTCATTCAAGAGCAGGTTATTTAATTTCCATGTATTTGTGTGGTTCTGAAGGTTCCTTTTGGAGTTGATTTCCAGTTTTATTCCACTGCAGTCTGACAGAGGGCTTGATATAATTTCAATTTTCTTAAATTTATTGGGGCTCATTTTATGGCCTATCAGATGGTCTACCTTGGAGAAAGTTCCATGTGCTGTTGAATAGGATGTGTATTCTGCAGTTGTTGGATGAAATGTTCTGTTTACATCTGTTAAGTCCATTTGTTCCAAGGTACAGTTTAAATCGAGTTAAATCCATTGTTTCTTTGTTGACTTCCTGTCTTAAAGACCTCTCTAGTGCTGTCAGTGGAGTACTGAAGTCCCCCACTATTACTGTGTTGCTGATTATCTCATTTCTTAGGTCTATTAGTAATTGTTTTATAAATTTGGGAGCTCCAGTGTTAATTCTATTGTGATATTTTCCTGTTGGACAAGGCCTTTTACCATTATATAATGTCCTTCTTTGTCTCTTTTAACCACTGTTGCTTTAAAGTTTTTTTTGTCTGATATAAGAATAGCTACCCCTGCTCGCTTTTGGTGTTCATTGCATGAAATGCCTTTTTCCACCCCTTTAAGTTTATGTGAGTCCTTATGTGTTAGGTGTGTCTCCTGAAGGCAGCAGATAGTTAGTTTACAAGTTCTCATCCATTCTGCAGTTCTGCACCTTTTTTAAGTGGAGCATTTAGGCCATTTACATCTAATGTTAGTACTGAAATGTGAGGTACCATTGCATTCATCATGCTTTCTCTTGCCTGTGTACTTTTTCGGTTGTTGTTTTTGATTTTTAACTTGTATTTTTGTTTTATAGGTCCTGTGTGATTTATGCTTTAAAGAGATTTTGTTTTGATGTTTCCAGGATTTGTTTCAAGATTTAGAGCTCCTTTGAGCTGTTCTTGTAGTGGTGGCTTGGTAATGGTGAATTCTCTCAGCATGTGTTTATCTGAAAATGACTGTATCTTTCCTTTATTTATGATGCTTAGTTTCACTAGATACAAAGTTATTGGCTTATAATTGTTTTGTTTGAGGATGCTGAAGATAGGATCCCCAATCCTTTCTAGCTTGTAGGCTTTCTGCTGAGGAATCTGCTGTTAATCTTATAGGTTTTCCTCTATAGGAAAATCTAGTGCTTCTGTCTCACAGCTCTTAAGATTCTTTCCTTCGTCTTAACTTTGGATAACCTGACGACAATGTGCCTAGGCGAAAATCTTTTTGCAATGAATTCCCCAGGTGTTCTCTGTGCTTCTCGTATTTGGATGTCTAGAAGCAAGGCCGGGGAAGTTTTCCTCAATTATTCCCCCAAATATGTTTTCCAAGCTTTTAGAACTGTCTTCTTCCTCAGGAACACTGATTACTCTTAGGTTTGGTTGTTTAACATAATCCCAAATTTCTTGGAGGCTTTATTCATATTTTCATACTCTTTTTTCTTTGTCTTTTTTTGGACTGGGTTAATTCGAAGACCTTGTCTTCAAGCTCTGAGTTTCTTTCTTTTACTTGTTCAATTCTATTGCTGAGACTTTCCAGAGCATTTCGCATTTTTAAAAGCATGTCCAAAGTTTACTGAATTTTTGATTTTTTTTCTTTTAGCTATTTCCTTGAATATTTCTCCCTTCACTTCCCGTACCGTTTTTTGGATTTCCTTGCACTGGGCTTCACCTTTCTCTGGTTCCTCCCTTATTAGCTCAATAACTAACCTCCTAAATTATTTTTCAGGTAAATTAGGGATTTCTTGGTTTGGATCCACTGCTGGTGAACTAGTGTGATTTTTGGAGGGTGTTGAACAGCCTTGTTTTGTTTATTACCAGGGTTGGTTTTCTGGTTCCTTCTCATTTGGGTAGGCTCTCTCAGAGGGCAAGTCAAGGGCTGAAGGCTGTTGTTCAGGTTCTTTTGTTTCTCACGAAGTGTTCCCTTGACGTAGTACCCTACCCCTTTTCCTGTGGATGTGGCTTCCCGTGAGCCAAACTGCAGTGATTGTTGTCACTCTTCTGGGTATAGCTACCCAGTGAGTCTACCCAGCTCCAGGCTGGTACTGGGGTTTTCTGCACAGTCTTGTGGTGTGAACTGTCTATGGGTCTCTCCATCATGGATACCAGCGCCTATTCTGGTGGAGGTGGCAGAGGGTGCAATGGACTCCATGAGGGTTCTTAGCTTTGGTGGTTTAATGCTCTATTTTTGTGCTGGTTGGCCTCCTGCAAGGAGGTGGTGCTTTCCAGAAAGCATCAGCTGTATGGAAAGGGACTGGCAGTGGGTGGGGTCCTAGAACTCCCAAGGTTATACATCCTTTGTCTTTTGCTACCAGGGTGGGTAGAGAAGGACCATCAGGTGGGGGCAGGGCTAGCTGTGTCAGAGCTCAGACTCCCCTTGGGTGAGTCTTGCTGCAGCTGCTGTGGGGAATGGGAATGAGATTCCTAGGTCACTAGAGTTGTGTACCTAGGATGATTATGGCTGCCTCTGCTGAGTCATGCAGGTTGTCAGGGAAATGGGGGAAAGCCAGCAGTCACAGGCCTCACCCAGTTCCCACGAAAACTGAAGGGCTGGTCTCGATCCCACTGGCTCTCCCCAACACAACAGCCCAAGAGTCTGTTTCCAGGCCCAGAGTGAGTTGGGCTTGAAAACTTGCCCGAGCCTTTCCACCTCCCAGAGTATTTGGGGTGTCTTCCGGGTCCTGCAGGAGCAGTCCGCTTCCTTCAGAGGGTCTGTGGGTCCTCTCAGGATTGCTGGTTTGTTCTTGCAGTCGATCTGGAGCTAAAATTCACAATCTGGATCTAAAATTCACAATCTGGATCAACCTTCTAAGGCTTTTAACACAGATTACCATAATGTCCAGAAGGGCTGTTTCATTTTCTAACTCATGAGATTTCCCACTTAAGGGTACTCTTGCCAGCATTTTAAAAACAACACACAGACCTATCTAAAGGTAAAAAAAAAAGTTTAAATTTATAAATTTATATTTTGGTACTTATCAGTGAGAATTCATATTTTCATTTATTTATTTATTAGCAATTTGCATTTCATTTCTTGGAAATGGTCCATTCCTTTTTTTTCCCACTTATTTATGTAGAAGGCGAAGGCATGTCCTCTTGATAAAATATCTTTTAAACTTAAGGACATAAGCCCTTTGTCATATATAACACAAACACTGTTTTTCAGTTTCTATTTTGCCTTTAATATTATATATATTATTTTAAATATTATTTAAGTTTAAATATAAATTTAAAAATTTATGAATTTTATGAATTTATGAATTTTAAAATTTATGAATTTTAAAAACAAATTCAGGTTTTATTTTTCCTATATAATTTCTTTCCTGGCTTTCATCAGATTAACAGATTAATTCCCAAAGTAAACATAAGATATAATTTCATCTGTATTTACTTTAAAAAATTTTTTTGATGTAGTCTTGCTCTGTTGCCCAGGCCAGAGTGCAGTGACGTGATCTCAGCTCACTGTAGCCTCGACCTCCTGGGCTTAAGCAATCCTCCCTGTCTCAACCCCCAAGTAGCTGGGACTACAGGTGCATTTGCACCACACCTAACTTTTACATTTCTTTAGTAGTAGACGAGGTTTCACCATGTTGGCCAGGCTGGTCTAGAACTCCTGACCTCAGGTGATCCACCTACCTCAGCCTCCAAAAGTGCTGGGATTATAGGCGTGAGTCACTCACTGCCCCTGGATCATCTGTATTTACTTCTAATACCTTTATAGCTACACACACACACACACACACACACACACACACTATATATATATATAAAATATATATATTATATATTGTACATATATGCAGCCTAGTAATCCATCTAAGTTTAATTTTGCTATATGGTATGAGGTATTGAGTCAACTATTTTCTCTAAATATTCAAATGATTATCACAGCATCATTTATTGTCCAATCCATACTTTCCCTACTGATTTGAAATATGACCTTTACCATGTATAAATTCTTAAATTTATGTAAATATGTTTCAGGGCTTTACATTTTATACCATTTGTGAACTAATTTTGTGTGCAGTTTAATTATTCTTGCCTCAGAACACACTTTAAAATGTGATATATATTTCCATTATTTCTTTTTAAAAAGTACTTTTAAAAATATTGACTATTCTGTATTTGTTTTCCTTCCAGTTGTTCTATAGAATTATTTTCAGTTAAAAAATATGCTGGCATTTGATTAGATAGAAACATATCGTATTATTTGATGAAAACTGAAAAAATGTATACTTCATTCCCTCCCAGAAACATGGTGTTACATTTCACATGTCAGTGAAGTTCTATAGTTTTCTTCGTATACATTCTGCACTGTTCTTATTTAAAATACTCCAAGTCATTATATATTTTTGGTTGCTATTGTGAATGACATCTTTTCTTGCTTTTTTTGTTTCTCAACAATTCTAGTCCTTTTCAGTATACATCTTTCTGAAATACATATTTCCTTGTTTTTTTTTTTTTTTTTTGTGCAGGATAGTGCTACATCCTATAGGAGAAATAAAGCTCAATATAAATCTTGTACTTAGGGAGTTTACATGCCATGCTAATGTTGAAAGAAAAGCTTGTACATGTACCTCCAATTTTTTCTGATATTTTTCACATTCCAATTGACACTGTGTGAGATTTCTTGCTGTTTCCTCTTGTAGAAGTTGAACACGCTCACTTTCAAAAGATTTTAATTTACTTTGATGGAGAAATTCTGTTACTTTGCTTTCTGTACTAAGTTGTAGTTCTCTGTACCTGAAAGAAGCAGAATGGTTACGACACTCTAAAGAAAGCAGTCTCAATGATTTAAGTAATCATAAACCTTACTTCTATGTTTTCTACTCCCCCATATTTGTGGAGTTAATAATTTATATTTATTCAGCAAAGCTTTTATAAATAATTTAGGTAGGTATATGTATGAAAATAAGTAATTACAGTGAACATATCAATTCACTTTCACCATTCTACCCTTATTTTCATTCTTTCTAGCCAAAATAATTATTTCCTGTCATTTTGTAAATGGCAAGAGCAAATTTCAGTTACATTGCTTAGAATGATTTAATTTCTATACTTCTCATAGGCCTTTTTAAATCTATGGCATTGTTTCCCAGCTTGCTATTTCATCCTAAGTCTAAATAATGTCAGATGGAGAAGAAAGCAATGAAATATGCACATTAAACTACAAATTCTTGAAACACTTGCAAAATAAACTTAGTACATATACATATATTTTAATATTAAAAGAAAAAAATGTACAAACTGTGAAGATAAATATAGACCTACAAGTAGGCTATTACAACTCAGATAAGGAACATTCTCTTCATTCCATAGGTATAACCAGTAATAAAAACATTTCCACTTAACATATAAATCACCACATACTATAAATTTGAAAATACTTAAGGTTGATTGTGTTCTAACAGAAAAGCAAAATACACATACACTGTATCTTTTCAGGGAGCTATTATGAACCAAGTATAATGCTGGGTATGATATTAAAATTCATTTATTCAAATATTTATTGAGCTAGTCAGTATGCTAGGTAAGGTGTATACATTGGTAGATAAGATATTGCTTTTTAAAAGAACTTAGAGTTTTCTGGGGAAAACAGGCAAATAAACACGAAAATTCAATGGTAACTGCTTCAATAGGGTAATCCCTAGGTTCAGGGGGAACATATATGAAGGAGACCTAACTTGGTTTGTATAGAGGGGTGTGTGTGTGTGTGTGTGTGTGTGTCTGTGTGTGTCTGTGTGTGTGTCTGTCTGTGTGTGTAAGGCAGGAGGAGGTAAGGGGTGGAAAGTATTCTAGGGAGAAGAAATGTGAGTTATATGCAGGGCAGTGAAGCAGAGAGCATAGTCTGTTTTATCTATGGTATCTCATTTAATTCTAACAATGGATCTACTAGGTATTTTGCAGATGAAGAACCTGAGGCTCAGAGATGTCAAATAATTTCTTTAATAGGAACACACTGCTAGTAAATTTCAGGATGAAGCCCAATTTTATATTAGACTTCACAGCAATAGTCTTTCTGCTATTACATAATATTCATAACTGACATTTCTGAGGTAAGATAAACTTTAAAATGCTTTTTAAAGGCTATTTCACTCCTGTCAGTGAGTGAAAATACCATTCATAATATAATCAGAGAAGATAGGCATTAGATATACACCATGGGCTACTTCAAGTCTCAGATCGGTGGAAGTTCCATACAATGCACATTTCACATTAATATACAGTAAAGTTTTAAAGTGAATGTCAGTTTTTGTGACTAACTTTTTTGGAAAATCCTGGCATTAATTATATAAAAATTTTTACAATTTTATTAAAAAATACCTTTTTATATAGAAAAACAAACACTGATAAATTTTTTACTGAGACATAATTCATATACCATAAAATTCACTCTTTTAACATACACAGTTCTGTGGTTTTTAGCTTATTTACAAATTTGCACATCATTATCTAATTAAAAACATTTTAATTACCCTAAAAAGTCCCCATGTTCATTAGTCACTCCCTATTCTTCTCTTCATCCAGGACTGGCAACCACTGATCTACTTTTTGTCTCTAAAAGTTTGCTTACTCTGAACATTTCATATTAATGGAATCATATAATATGTGGCCTTCTGATGTTTTCAAGGTTCATTCATGTTGTAGCATGAATCAACATTTCATTACTTTTTATAACCGAATAACATTCAAATGTATAACTACATCACATTTTGCTTATCCATCATCAGTTGATGGACATTTGGGTTGTTTCTGATTTTCGGCTATGATGAATAATGCTACCATGAACATTTATGCACAAATTTTGTGTAAACATGAATTCATTTCTCTTGGTTATATACCTAGGAACAGAATTGCTATGTCATATGTCACTCTATTTTTAACTTTTTGAGAAACTGCCCAACTTTTTTCCAACAGGGTTGCACCATTTTACATTCCCATCAGCAATAACGAGGGTGCCAATTTCTCCACATTCTTAACAACACTTATCATTGTCTGCTTTTTGATTATGCATTCTAGTGTGTGTGAAGTGGTAAAAAAAATACCTTTTACTAAAAAAAGTATTAATTCAACATTTTATGACATACAAATGTCCCTGTACTCTTTGAGGCAAGTTGTTTTATAAATATAAATGAATTAAATGTGTGAAATCAATACTTTCTTTGTATGTGAGACTAGGACATACATAGACCATATTATGAAATAAATTCTGGATAAATAATTTAGAATGTGATATTGACCTTTAAGATAATTTATCCTAAAAGATTAAACTGCAAATTTTGCCTTTTTATGGATTCGGGATGTTGTTGCTTCGGATATCAATGCCAACTCCAAATAGGTAATTAAAGACTTAGCTTTTAGCATCACCTGTTTTTTTATTCATTACATGGCACCTGAAAGTTACTTTTGGCACTATATTATTTCCTTATATTGAAAAGTTAAACAGTAAACAATATTTAGACATTTAGAATATAGAAAATTTAACAGACGTTAAACAATAAACCATCTAGGCGGTAACAAGAATTATCTCCTAAAAATTTGAATATAGTAAGTTTCATAAACTGAAGCTTCGTAAAATGAAATGGTAATTCTAAAGGGCTAGTCTATTTCCATGTTGTTTACGTAAGTGAAAGGATCTGCCTCAAATTATTAAGCCTGTGTAAGTATTTTGTTAAACTGAGCTCTGAAAATGTTGAACAAACATAGCTACAAAAGTAGCTCCAACAGTGAGGAACTGATGATGCCCAGGAGCTAGTTTCAGGTAACTCCCACTTAACTTGTTTTGCTAATATAACCCATCACATTTTACTTTGTTGACTCAAGACTTCTTATCTCATACTCTCAATCCGAACATCTTATTTGAGGTAAATCAGTATTATTCATACATTAACAACTTCACGTTTGATATTCTAATTTATTAGCATAGTAACCTTAAGAGGTCAAATTTTCCACAGAGAATCTCCACCTATTCTCACAACCATCTCATCCCCAGGACTAAAATTTGGCTCCATTTGTCTTTATGCTACATTTGTAACCAGGTTTTTAGTTTTCATAAGACCCAACCATATACCAAATACTACTTTAAAAATAACAGAAAGGACTAGAACTAATGGTTTGCTCTGAAGGAATATTCACTGCAACAGCACTTCTGGGTTTGGAAGTACAGGGAGAAAAAATGTTAAGGCCGGGCGCGGTGGCTCACGCCTGTAATCCCAGCACTTTGGGAGGCCGAGGTGGGTGGATCACGAGGTCAGGAGATCGAGACCATCCTGGCTAACACGGTGAAACCCCGTCTCTACTAAAAATACTAAAAATTAGCCAGGCGTGGTGGCGGGCGCCTGTAGTCCCAGCTACTCGGGAGGCTGAGGCGGAGAATGGCGTGAACCCAGGAGGTGGAGCTTGCAGTGAGCCGAGATCGCGCCACTGCACTCCAGCCTGGGCGACAGAGCGAGACTCCGTCTCAAAAAAAAAAAAAAAATGTTAAAGGGTGAAAATCAGCTATTACACAGGGAGCTACAAAGAAAGTAATCCAGAAGAAGTGCTCTCAGGCTAGGATGAATTAAACTCCCAGTAGCAGGACATGTTCTGGGATGCTGAGAAATAACCACAGGAGAGACATCAATGTGACAGTGGAGTCTCAGAAACAGGAAAACATATTTGGTAATAAAAGTACTGGATAAAACATCAAATAACAGGTTTTCATAACAAAATTTACATTGGCAGTCTTTACATGTAGACTCTACAGGGGAAGTTTTACTTGTTAGACTCTGAGGTATTAAGCCATGCATGTATATGGTTTATTCCCAACTCTTATTAACAAGGTCATCATTGGGTAATACAGTGAAAGACCCATATTTAACCCATTTTAACTGCTTATTTAATCTTTTTTATTTCAATGAGAAACAACTGATTTTTGAATTCTGTACACAAAATGTTCATGGCTTGTATTACATTAAAAATTTTGAACCCAGTTATCAAATCTCATTCGGTAAACAGGTTTTCTAAGGCAGAATACCTAAAAAGTATTAAAACTCAGTGGTGAGGTTCATGTAATGACCAGGGCCAGAAATTTGAATTAAGAAATTTAACAACTGATCCAGGTTGAAAGTAAGATAGTGCAGCAGTTGAGGCAAAGCATTTATCTGTATGTGGCAGGACAACTGTGTACAGATAAAGAGTATGGGAAGTAAGACCCTGCCCCAAGGTAGACTGGCAAGAGAAGTTAAGCAAAGTCACAAGATCTCCAGTACCAGTAAGGGTTCAGGGAAGGATTTTTAGTATTCAGTTATTAGGCAAATTAACTAATAACAAAGCACTGAAAGATACTTTCAACTTTATGTTGAAATATGGGGAGATGGGTCAATAAAGAAAGAATACTGGAGCTTAGAAGAATACACAGAAGTAGGTAGTCAGACATAGACTGCTAAGTCTTTTGTGTGGGCAGCAAAGTCTAGTTTTAAACTCCACAAGCAAGTGGGGCAGAGCTTGATAAACTTTCTACACTTGAAAGAACTGTGAAACAAAGATGGGCCTAAATCTCCAGATACATTCAGTCTTTGGTAGATTCAGCTATAAGAAATTGGAGTTGACAAGGACAGAAGCTGATGTGTCTAGTCAACTGAGAATTCAATCTTGCTTATAAGGATAAGCTGTTTATATTTTCATAAATTTTCTTCTCTGCACAAGTAAATATTTTCAAATTTATTTTCAATTCTATAAATAATTTATCAAATCCACTGTGAGGCTAAAAACTCCAAACATTACAAATAAAGATTACAGACTTCTTCTTCTTCTTTTCTTTTTTTTTTTGTATTTTTTGTAGAGACAGGGTCTCACTATGTCGCCCCGGCTGGTCTCGAAATCCTGGGCTCAAGCCATCCTCCTATCTCAGCCTTCCAAAGTGCTGGGATTACAGGTGTGGGTCACTGCACCCAGCCCAGACCTCTGTCACTACTCTCAATTCCATTTCTCCTTTGAGAGATAATCACTGTGACTAGTTTTCCGTGTATCTAAGAGGTTTGTTTGTTTTTTTTTTAACATGCATGTATATCACATATGAATTGATATATCAGTTTTTTCTTTTTTTAAAACAAATGGCATATCACACATATTCTTCTCTGTAACTTCCTTTTTTCATGTAGACTGTCTTGGGATCCATTTTTTCCATGTCTATACCTCATTCTTTTCATTTGCTATATAGTAGACCACAATGTGGACATAATCATTTAATTAATTCCAATTTATTTAATTCTAAACGCATTAACATTTAGATTGTTTCAAAATGCTTCAAAGCATTATACACAGTGCTTCAAAGATCATCCTAAGAATTGCCTCCCATGCACAAGCAAACATTTAAGAAAGATACCATTTAGTGAAATTGTTGGGTCAAAAGATTTTAAATTTTGATACTGCCATTTTTCCTCTCAAATGGCTACATCGATTTAAAATGCAACTCTAAGTGTATGAAATATGGTTTCTCCATCTCCTCACCAATATTTGATATTATTCTCTATAAATGTTTGCTATGCAAATTACATATGAATTATGCTTTCATATAGAATTTGCTCTCCTTCCCCCAATATTATCTTAAAAATCTTCTTATGTTATTAAACCTCCTTCAAAAATAAGATTTTCAATTGGCCCCATAATTTTCCATTCTCAACAATTCTTTCATTGTTAAATAGTTAACCTCTCCCCAATTTCTCACCCATTGTTCACAACAAATAGTATACCTAGTTTATTCACCCACCAAATTCAATGGGCTTTACTCTGAATGGTTGAATTTCCAAAAACAAAAACTTCTCTTTGAAGGAAGAAGACCGTTAAAATGAAAAGTTATTCCAATAACTGTGCTGTAAAATAATTGAATTGAGCAATACCAACATGGTCGGAAAAAGCATACGGGCTTCTACTGTATTGACCTTGGTGGAGGGTATTCTTATTTGTGTCCATATATTCTGATGTGTTTCTTTTAAAAATAAAAACTTGACTCATTATATACATATTTAGATGTGAATCATGGATATATCTAAAATCACACAAGGACACTGGAGTTATATAAAAAGAAAGGAAGTGTACATCCTGAAGAAATAAGAAATAATATCCCATACAGGTAAAGATATCTGGGAAAAGAGAGGTGAGAGGAGAAAATTACATTTTTACATTACATGGTTCAAATTAAAAATTAATTTTACTGAAGGCAACTCAAAAAATTTTTATATGAGAAATTTAAAAATAAAAAATTAAGTACTTTCCATTTAAATAATTTTGGCTTAGATATATCCTTTACTTCTCACAACAAAGTATTATTAGCTAAACAGAGATGAAGTATTACTACATCAGTGGCTAGTATATGGTATAGGTCTTTGGTTAGTTATTTTTTATACCCTGAAAATATTTGAAAGATCTCAGGATACAAAAATAAGCACACTTACCCTATTATACCCAATCTATAACTTCTAATTTTTTTACTTTAAGAAAACAAAAAGTATACAAGTTTTATGTAAACTATATTCACACACATATATATCCATATCATAACTTACAGAGAACATATCTGAAATTACTTTCCTCTCATGTTATTAAAATACAAAATGTTATCTTAGAGATTTCACTTTTGTGCATTACTGCTACCTATTGTTCTACCAACTGTTTTCTTTTGCTTTTTAGTTATCTGTATATTTAAAAATTTTAAATATATACCTGGATACTGAATCAAAATTATTTTTGATGAAAATTAGGGGAACAATTACATTAGTTCAAAAATGTACATATAAAATTATAGAGCCCATAGATGTCCAGTGAGTTGGAAAAAAAAAAAGAAAAACTATAGAGTAACACAGTTCTATTAACTCAGGTGTTTTCAATGTGAAATTTTCCAAATTGAAAAGAAACAAACTAGGGAAAACTTTTAAAGCCAACATTAATGTCGCAACAATGATGACTAAAGAACGTGAGAAAGGAATTTAAAAGAAGTTTGGGTATTTCTCCAAACGTTTCTGCCATTTAGATGATTTCTTCAACCAGTTCACTTCTCAGCTGCAATACTACATCTGTCATTTTTGGCTTACAAGCTAATTCTTAAATGAATGTGAGAGGTCTTTTTTTGCTGAGTTAAAAATGCTGAGTATGTTTGACAACTGTACCATGGATTTATAAGAATTTCAAGCACGTATTTGGAGTAATTCAATGCATCTATCATATCATGATCAAATAAAATATGTAATGCCATTAATAAAATAAACAACATGTAGTAATATCTGGCCATCTTATAAAGTCAAAAAAATAGGTACTACAGGTATGTGAAGAGTACTTAACTGAAACAAATGTAAGGAAAGGAATGTTGCCATAAAATAAAAGCATGTATGAGATAAAATTAGAGTAAAACATTTTATAACACTAGGTCTGATTGGGTCTGTTTTCCCTTTTGTGTCAACATGACAACAAACACTTAAAATTCAGCTTGAATTATCCTCCGAACCAAGAGTATTTATTATATTAGCGCTTCATAGCACTCAAAACTCTATTTCATGCAGCTTTTAATGTATATCTCAGTGTTGGTCTACACTAAAGAAAAAAATTCAGAACATATAAACTGAACCTTAAAAAGTCATTAGAAAAAGCACTTTTAGGGGGATGCTTTTATGAAGAATAGTGTAAAGTATTAATAGTAGCACGATGGAGGCTAATCATGCTTTTGTCCTATTTTTCAGTAATATATAGCTCAAGAAAAGAAATGAATTTACTATGGTTAACATACATATTGTAAAAGGCAAAAAGGGATGTAAAAGTCATTTATTTAGATCAACTTCCTAACAATAGGGAAGCCCCATAAATGTTAATTTATCCAAATTAGTGTTCTGAAATGGGCTAAGGAATACTCTAAAAAACTCCTGAATACAGCAACCAGAGTCATGGGTCTTTAAGCCTAGATGGTCTGGTAGTAAAGCTGGATCATTAGCAACACTTTTTTTCTTTTCTAAGGATGCGGATGACTCCTGAGGTTGACTTTATCTAGCCTAACCAGGGAGGACCATCAGAATCACTTGTAGAACTCTAGATGCCACGGTTCTGCCTGAGACTTTCTGAATCGAAATTATTGGGGGAAAACTTGGGCATGTTGAGTTCTGGATGATAATGTGAGCTAACAAAAGTAAAATGCTCACAACAACACACTGTACAATTAAAATACCAGTTACTTCAGTGCAGGAATCTTGTCTAATCCATCTTTGGATTCCTAGGATCTAGTAAATATTCTGGCATATTATAAGCTCTTAATGAGATAATGGTATATCCAGAATATTACTAACTCTTAATGTTTACTGAGTGAATGAATGGAGTCATAGTAACCATGAGGTTTTTAGGTGTTATAAAATTAGAATGCTAAATAGGTTCAAGCCAGGATAGAAAACATTAAAATATTAAATACTAATTTGATGAGGGGCAGTCTCTTCTGTAGTATGAAAAAACCAGTGAATTAAGATTATTGTTTCCAGGTTTAGGTGTCCATAAAAGATGAAAACAAATTACAGAGAGTGAAGAAAAGAGAAGCCAAAATGATCATAGGTTAGGCATGTCCAAACTACAAAAAAGATTAAACTTTCAAAAAATATACAGTTTGGATAATGGCTGAGGTGGTAGAAGGAGACATGACAACATTCTAAAAATACTTACAAAAAAGAAATGCAAAAAAGGGAGCAAAAGTAGTGTGATATGACAGGCTCTATCTGAGTTCTGTAACAAGTTAAAATTATTACAAATTTTATACACAATTTTAGGAATCTATGCGTGACTCACTAGCCTACCTACAAGAATGTAATGAAGTTTATCATGAGGGCATACAAAACAGAAGTAAAGAAGACATAAATAGAAGACATAATAAGAACTAAATCACATAATAAGAACTAAATCACTATTTCCCCACCTCTTATTTCTCTCATTAGACTTAATGGACCAAATAATTACTTGTTAGTATTTCTGTTAAATTCTATCTTGGGATGTTCAAACAAATAGATAGTAAATATAATCTTATGTTAGGCACTCAGTAAACACATATTATGTTATAATTATATTTTTATTTTCTACAGCTGTTTATAAAATGAGAAAGTTTAAAAGTTCCAGAAAATGTCTACATACCTTGGTATTTATTTAACCATCTCCAACACTTCAGGATAAAAATGAAATAATAAACAGCCTAATATAATCAAAGCAACTCAGTATTAATTTAATTAAACAAACCCTAATTTTTAACATCTTACATTATTATTTTGAAGAAATGTCTTCTCTCAAACATTTTCCTGGGCCTTGCTTTTCTCCCTACACTTTTCTTATGTCCTCCCCTTGCAGAAAGTGTTGCTTTTCCTCTCTAGGTTGGCTGAAATTTGGTGCTTTTATTATTGCTCTGTCACTTATTCCTTTTCTCTCACTTTCTATTGTAACCATGACTAAGTGGGTTGTGAGAGGCTTGCGATATTAATAAAAAGCCAGTGATGAACTTTAAAGGCACTTATTATACTAAGAGGAAACTTGAATTGGCATGGTGCCTATCAGGGTGTGTAGAGACCAATACGAAGGAAACGAGTCTAACATTTGAGTGCTTTTATTTACTGTCATATACAGGTATAAATAGTTTTTTCATTTACAGGTATAAATAGTTTTTTCATTTAATCATCTCCAAACTGCTAATACAAAATTTAGGATTATTCTTTTTAAAAAATCTTTAATTTTTATAGGTACGTAGTACGTATATGGGATATTTTGATACAGGCATACAATGTGTAATAATTCCATCAGAGTAAATGAGGTATCCATTACTTCAAGGATTTATCCTTTGTGTTACAAACAATCCAATTATACTCTTTTAGTTATTTTATGCATGCATGCATGCATGTATGTATGTATGTATGTATGTATGTATAGTATGTATGTATGTATGTATGTATATATCTGTATATTTAGTAGAGACGGGGTTTTGCAATGTTGACCAGGCTGACCTCAAGTGATCCTCCCGCCCCAGCCTCCCAAAGTGCTGGGATTACAGATGTGATCTACCACACCTGGTCTAGTTATTTTAAAATGTACAATTAGGCCAGGCGTGGTGGCTCACGCTTGTAATTCCAGAAGTTTGGGAGGCTGAGGTGGGCGGATTATTTGAGGTCAGGAGTTTGAGGCCAGCCTGGCCAAAATGGTGAAAGCCCCTCTCCTACTAAGAATAGAAAAAATTAGCTGGTGTGGTGGCGCATGCCTGTAATCCCAGCTACTCAGGAGGCTGAGGCAGGACAATCACTTGAACCTGAGAGGCGGAGGTTTGCAGCGGGCAGAGATCATGTCACTACACTCCAGCCAGGGCTAGAGCTACCATCTGATCCAGCAATCACTGATCCAGTATAAAGCCAGAGAGAGACTCTGTCTAAAAAAAGTGTACAATTAAATTCTTACTGACTATAGTCACCATGTTGTGCTTCCAAATAAATCTTATTCAACCTCCCTATTATTTTTGTACCCATTACCCATGCCCCATTCTCCCAACTACCCTTCCCAGTCTCTGGTTACCATCATTCTACTTTCTATCTCTATGAGTTCAGCTGTTTCAATTTTTAGCTCCCACAAACAAGTGAGAACACGCAAAGTTTGTCTTATTGTGCCTGGCTTATTTTACTTAATATAATGACCTCCAGTTCCATTCATGTTGTTGCAAATGACAGAATTTCATTCTTTTTTATGGCCGAAGAATACTCCATTGTGTATATGTACCACATTTTCTTTATCCAGTATCTATTGACGGACACTTGGGTTGCTCCCAAGTCTTGGCTACTGTAAACAGTGCTGCAATAAGTATGGAAGTGCAGATATTTCTTTGATATACTGACTTCCTTTCTTTTGGGATATACACAAAAACTAAAAATAGAGCTACCATATGATCCAGCAATCATTGATCAAGCATAAAGCTACCATATGATCCAGCATAAATCTACTTTTAGTTTTTTGAGGAACCTCCAAACTGTTCTCCATAGTGGTTGTACTAAGTTACATTCCCACCAACAGTGTAGGAGGGTTCTCTTTACTCCAGATCCTCATCAGCATTTGTTATTGCTTGTCTTTTGGATAAATGCCCTTTTAACTGGGGTGAGACGATGTCTCATTGTAGTTTTGATTTGCATTTCTCTGATGATCAGTGATATTGAGCACCTTTTCATAACTCTGTTTACCATACGTATGCCTTCTTCTGAGAAATGTCTATTCAGATCTTTTGCCCATTTAAAAATTAGATTATTAGATTTTTTTCCTACTGAGTTGTTTGAGCTCCTTATATATTCTGGTTATTAATTCCTTGTCAGATGGATTGTTCGCAAATATTTTCTCCCATTTTGTGGGTTGTCTCTTCACTTTGTTGACTGTTTCCTTTGCTATGCAGGAGGTTTTTTACTTGATGATATCCCATTTGTCCATTTTTGCTTTGGCTGCCTGTGCTTGTGGGGTATCACTCAAGAAATCTTTGCTCAGAACAATGTCCTAGAGCGTTTCTCCAATGTTTTAGTAGTTTTATAGTTTGAGGTCTTAGATTTAAGTCTTTAACCCATGTTGACTTTACCCTTGTATACGGCAAGAGATAGGGGTCTAATTTTATTCTTCTGCATATGGACATGCAGTTTCCCAGTATAATCTATAGAAGAGACTGTCCTTTCCCCAATGTATGTTCTTGGCAGCTTTCTCAAAAATAAGTTTGCTGGAGATGTATGGATTTGTTTCTGATTTCTCTATTTTTTTTTCCATTGGTCTGTGTGTCTGTTTTTACACTGGTGCCATGCTGTTTTGGTTACTATAGCACTGTAGTATATTTTGAAGTCAGGCAATGTGATTCCTCAGTTTTGCTCTTTTTGCGTAGGATAGCTTTGGCTATTCTGGGTCTATTGTGGTTCCATATACATTTTAGGATTTTTTTTTCTACTCCTGTGAAGAATGTCATTGGTATACTGAGAGGGATTGCATTGAATCTGTAGACTGCTCTGGGTAAGTATGGACATTTTAACAACATTGATTCTTCCAATCCATGAACATGGAATATATCTTTCCATCTTTTGTATGTTCTCCTCAATTTCTTGCATCAGTGTTTTATAGTTTTCATTGTAGAGATCTTTTCCTTTTTTTTTTTTTTTTTTTTCAAGATGGAGTCTTGCTCTGTCGCCGATGCTGGAGTGAAATGGCATTAGCTCGGCTCACTGCAACCTCCGCCTCATGGGTTCAAGTGACTCTCCTGCCTCAGCCTCCCGAGTAGCTAGGATTACAGGTGCACACCACCACGCCTGGCTAATTTTTGTATTTTTAGTAGAAACGGGGTTTCACCATGTTGGCCAGGCTGGTCTCAAACTCCTGACCTCGTGATCCACCTGCCTTGGCCTCCCAAAGTGCTGGGATTATAGGCATGAGCCACTGCACCCGGCCACTTCTTTGTTTAATTCCTAGGTATTTAATTTTATTTGTAGCTATTGTAAATGGGAATACTTTCTTAGTTTATTTTTCGGATTGTTCATTGTTGGCATATAGAAGTGCTACTGATTTTGGTACACTGATTTTGTATCCTGCAACTTTACTGAATTTGCCCATCAATTCTAACAGTTTTTTGGTGGAGTCTTTAGGTTTTCCAAATAGAAGATCCTATCATTGTGCTCATTTCAGCAGCACATATATTCAAATTGGAATGATACAGAGAAAATTAGCACGGTTCCTGCACACGGATGACATGCAAAATCATGAAGCATTTTGTTTTCAAAAAAAAATTCCTATCATCTAATAACAAGGATAATTTGACTACTCCCTTAACAATTTGACTGCCCTTTATTTCTTTTCCTTGTCTAGTTGCTTTAGCTGGGAATTCTAGTACAATGTTGAATAACAGTGGTGAAAGTGGGCAGGCAGTTATTCTCTTTTTAGAGATAAAGATTCTGAGACTCAGAGAAGTTAACAACTTACCCAAGTAAGTAGTAAAGCTGAAATCTGCATTCAAGTCTGCCTCAAATTTCTGGGCTAAGTAACAAATCTGCACATATATCCCCTGAACCTAAAAGTTGAATACATACATATATAATAAGGGATCTAGAACAAAAAAGGTCTCAAATAATCTTGAAGCTTCATGAGATTGAAGTATTTTTCAATGTAATGTGACTTTAAGTATTTATTTATTTTTATAGTTTCAAATTTTATTTTAGATTCAGAGGGTTAAATATTCACAAATAACTATATTAAGCAAGGGCTCTGAAGCCAGACTGCATGAGTTCAAACTCCATACCACTCTTTACTACCTGTGTCTCAGCTTTCATAATTATAAAATGAGCATAATAGTGATAATCTCATTAGGTAATTAGGATAATTAAATGAGTTAATATTGGTAAAATGCTTAAAACTGTATTGGTACAGTAAGCACTATGTGTTAAATTAAACATTCAAGTTTGCCAAAGCACTTTGTTTTAAAGCTTGTCATAAGAAAAATAACAGGTGACTTTGTATGTTTCCTGGCTGCAGAGTTCCAATTTTTAGTCTGGCCAAGATGTCTTATCATGTTCCATGTTTTTCTATAAACCATGAGATGTTCTAATACTTTAAAATATTGGAATTTTGGAAGCACAGAATTTGATTTTTCTTCCATTCAGTGGAATGTAACATCTTATCCTTACCAAGAAACAGAGTTACCCGTTCAAAGTCATAATTTTCCTACCCTGCTAAAGAGATGCATGGGAAAGAGATGCATGCTGATATCTCGAAAGTATTGATAAATGGTGACCCATCTATTCAGGCTTGTGAATGATCTCCAAGAAACAGACAGACAATTATCACTGCTGCTTAACTGATGCTGCTGAAAGCTGGCATGCAGACATGTTTTGTAAAGGACCAAAGAGTAAGTATTTTAGGCTTTGTGGGCCAAAAAGTTTCTGTTGCAACAACTCAAATTTGCAGTTGTAGCATAAAAGCAGCCATAGACAATATGTAAACAAATGAGTTTATGTTCCAATAAAACTTTATATACACTAACATCTACATTTCATATAATTTTCATGTGTCATTAAATATTTATTTTTATTTCCCCCTCATAATTAAAAAAAAACACACAAACCAATCTTAGCTTGCAGGCTGTCCAAAAACAGATGGTAGGCTGGATTTGGCCTATCGGCCATAGTTTGTCGATCTCTGACTTGAATTAAGAGAAGCTGTGGAAAATTAGGGATGCCATATTGACCAAGTCCATGACCTAGCTCTTACTGCTGCTTGGAATTCTTTTATTCCAAAGGTATTACATTATTGTATTCTCTATAGTTGTCATTCTAAAAATTGCCTTCTTTTATTAAGACTCTCAGGTCATTTGGAGCCCTCTTCATTGTCATTTGATGACTTCCTTTTACTAAGGTCAAGATCTATCCAACAAGGGTTTATTTCAATTCCCTCCTCTCTACCTTAAAATTGCTTATATTCTAATTTTCTTTCTTTCCCTACACTCCTAACTCAGAACATTCCTTCTCTGGTTGGGAGGATTGTAGATCTCCTTGACTTCCTGATACAAAAAACACTTTAACCTCCTGAAATCTCACATTTAGCTTACATTTGCAAACTTTCGTTTTCAAAGTTCTTCCTCCCAGAAAATATATAATTCCTAACACTTATGTGCCCAACAACGTAATGCCAATTAAAACCAAAAAGGAAAAAGAATGAAAAATAGAAACAAAGAATGAGGGAAAAAATAGAAAACAGTAATAAATTTGGTAGATGCAAATCTACCTACAGTATATCAATAATCACATTCTATGTAAATGTTCTAAATTCACCAATTAATAGATTAAAAAAACACCTAACTATATACTGCCTACAAGAAATGCACTTTAAATATAAAGATACATACAGATTAAAAGTAGATAGAGAAAAATATACCATTATAACACTACTCAAAAGAAACTGGGAGTAGCTTGCATTAATTTCAGACAGAACAGACTTCAGAGCAAGAAAAGTTATCAAGGATAAAGAGGGGCATTACATGATTAAGGGGTCCATTTTCCAAGGAGATATAATAATCCTTAACATTTATATGTCCAAGAACAGATGTCAAAATACATGAGTCAAAACTGATAGAACTGCAAGAAGAAATATATGAATCTACTACTATAGTTGAAGACTTCAACACGCTAGTATTAGAAATGGACATATCCAGTAGGCAGAAAATCATTAAAGACATAGTAGAATTCAACACCATCAATCAACAGGTTATAATCACAATTTATCAACAATAGCAGAATACATATTCTTTTAAAGCTCACACGAAATACAGATATGCAGAAGATAGACTGCCTCCCAGGCTATAAACACACATGAACAAAGTTAAAAGAATAAAAATCATATGCTCTCTACTCTCAAACCATAATGTAATTAAACAAGAAATCAACAATAAAAAGATAACTGGAAGATTCTAAAATATGTGGATATTAAACAATACACTTCTAAATGACACATACATCAAAGAAGAAAATGCAAGAGAAATTAGAAAATATTTTAAACTAAATAAAAATACAACTTGTGGAACGCAGAAGTGCTTGGAAAATTCACAGCATTAAATACGTATATTAGAAAAGAAGACAGATCTAAAATCAATCATCTAAACTTCTACCTTAGGAAACTAGAAAAAAAAGAGTAAATTAAATCCAAAGTAAGCACTAAGAAAATAATTACCGCAAAAATCAAGATAAAAACCAATGAAATCTAAAGTGGTTCTTTGAAAAAAAAATCAATAAAACCAGTAAAACTTTAGCTACACTAAGAAAAAGAGAGGACCTAAATTACTAATAGCAGAAATGAAGGCCAGGCATGGTGACTCACACCTGTAATCCCAGCACTTTGGGAGGCCGAGGTGGGCGGATCACCTGAGGTTGGGAGTTCAAGACCAGCCTGACTAACATGGAGAAACCCCATCTCTACTAAAAATACAAAATTAACCAGGCATGGTGGTGCATGCCTGTAATCCCAGCTACTCGGGAGGCTGAGGCAGGAGAATTGCTTGAACCAGAGAGGCGGAGGTTGAGGTGAGCTGAGATTGTGCCACTGTACTCCAGCCTGCACAACAAGGGCAAAACTCTGTCTCAAAAAAAAAAAAAGAAAAGAAATGAAACAGTGGTCATTATTACAGATCCCATGGAAACTAAACAAAAGAATACTATGAACAACTCTGTGCTCTCAAACTTCATAAATTAGACAAAATGGACCAATTCCTTGAAAGACACAATCTGCTAAAACTGACACAAGAAGAAACAGAGAATCTGAAGAGGCCTACATGTGTTTTAAAATATTTAATCAATAATTTAAACCTTCCAAAGCAGAAGGACAGGCCCAGATGGGTTCACTGGTAAATTCTACCAATTACTTAAGGAAGAAAGTATACCAGTTCTCTACAGTATCCACCAGAGGCTAGAAGCAGAAGGAATACTTTCTAATTTATTATATGAGGCCAGCATCACTCAAATACCAACACCAGACAACGACATTACAAGAAAAGAAACCAAGAGACCAACATCTCTCATAAATATAGATGCAAAAACCCTCAACAAATTATTAACAAATCAAAACCATTCATGCATAAAAAGAACTATATACCACAATCAAGTGGGATTTATCCCAGTTTTGCAAGGCTGGTTCAAAATTTGAAAATCAATTAATGTGACCCATCACATCAACAAGCTGAGGAAGAAAAAAACCACATGATCCTGTCAATAGATGTAGAGAAAGCATTTCACAAAATCTAACATCTACTGATGATACAAACTCTTAGTAAACTAGGAATAGTGGGAAGTTCCTCAACTTGATAAAAAATAACACAAAAATACTACAAGTAACATCTTAATGGTAAGAAACCTGAAGTTGTCCTACTAAGATCAGGAACTTTTCAACATCATATTCGAAGTTGATGCTAATTGCAATAAGAAAAGAAAAGAAAAAGTATATAGATTGGGAAGGAAGAAATAAAACTGTGTATGCAGATGATATGACTGTTTATGTAGAAAATCTGAAAGAATTGGCTGAAAACTACTGGAACTAGTAAGTGATTATAGCAATGTTGCAGGATACAAGGGCAATATACGAAGGCCAATCACTTTCCTGTATATCTGCATGGAACAAATGGAATTTCAAGTTAAAAACACAGTAACATTTATATTAACCCCCCTTAAAATGAAATATTTAGGTATAAGTCTAAAATAATATGTACAAGATCTATATGAGGAAAACTAAAAACTCTGATAAAAAAATCAAAGAATAATGTAAAAATACTCTACATATATGGGTAAGAAGACTCAATATTGTGAAGATGTCAGTTCTTGCAAGATTGATTTATAGATTCAATGTAATCCCAATCAAAATCCCAACAATCTATTTTGTGGATATAGACAAACGGATTCTAAAGTTAATATAAAAAGGCAAAAGACCCAGAATAGCCAATATTATATGGAAAGAGAAGAATAAAACTAGCAGACTGACACTATCCAACTTTGAGACTTACTATAAAGTTACAGGAACAGGACAGTGTGGTATTGGCAAAAGAAGGGACAAATAGATCAATGGAACAGAATAGAGAGCCCTGAAATAGACCCGCACAGTCAACTGATGTTTGACAAAAAGACAAAGGGAATACTGGTGGAAAGATAGTCTTTTCAACGTATGTTGCTAGAGCAATAGGACATTCACATGCAAAAAATAAAAATAAAAAAAAAAAGAATCTGAACACAGACTTACACCTTTGCAAAAATTAACTCAAAATAAATCATATACCTAAATGTAAAATGCAAAATTATAAAACTCCTAATGATAACACATAAGACAATCTAGATAACCTTGGTCTGGGCCATGACTTTTTAGACAAAACAACAAACACATAATCCATGAAAAAAAGAATAAACTGGACTTTATAAAGTTAAAAGTTTCTGCACTGTGAAAGACACCATTAAGAGAAGGAAAATAAAAACCCCAGACTGGGAGAAGATACTTGCAAAATACCTATCTCACGAAGGGTTGTTATCCAAAATATACAAAGAACTTTTAAAACTCAACAAGATAACAAACAACCCTATTAAAAAATGGGCTAAAGACCTTAATAGCCACATCACCAAAGAAGATACAGTGATGGCCAATAAACACGTGAAAAGATGCTCTGCATCATATGTCATCAGGAAAATGTAAGTTAAAACAACAATGAGATACCACTATACATGTATTAGAACGGCCCAAATCCAGAACACTGGCAATGCCAAATGCTGGCAAAGATATGGAGTAACAGGAATTCTCATTCACTGCTGGTGGAGATGCATACCGATATAGCCACTTTGGAAAACAGTTTGGTGGTTTCTTCTTTTTTGTTTTTTTCCCCACACTACACTGACACATTTCGTGGTTTCTTACAAAACTAAGCACTCTTACCATAAGATCTAACAATCACACTCTTTGCATATTTGCCCAAAGGAATTAAACACTTATCTACCCAAACAACTGCACAAGGATGTTTACAGCAGATTTATTCATAACTGCCATAACCTGGAAGCAAAGATGTCCTTCAGTAGGTGAACAGATGAACTGTGATACACCTCAGCAATAGAATATTATTCAGCACTGAAAGATATGAGCTATGAAGTCATGAAAAGACAGGGAGAAACCTTAAATGCACACTACTAAGTAAAAAAAGACAGTATGAAAAGACTACATACTGTATGATTATGACATTTTGAAAAAGGTAAAACCATGGAGACAGTAAAATAATATAGTAATGAAACTATTCTGAATGATACTACATTGATAGATATATACATTACAGATTTGTCCAAACATACAGAATGTACAACCCTAAGAGTGAACTTGGACCAGAAATGAAAGTATTAAAAAGTAGCTGGACCAAGAGTGAACCGTAATGAAAACTATAGAGTTTGGGTGACAATGATTTGTCAGTGTAGATTCATCAACTGTAACAAATGTAGCACTCTGGTGGGGATGTTCATAATGGGGTAGGCTATACATGTGTAGGGGTAGGGGTTATATGAGCAATCTGTACCTCCTTTCAATTTTGCAGTGAACCCAAAACTGCTCTAAAAAATAAACAGCCACTTAAGCCATTTAAAAAACCAGTTTTATTGGAGCATAATTTACATACAAAATTTACTAATTTTAAGTGTGCAAGTTCGTAAGTTTCAACAACTGTTTTGGCCATGCAACTGTGACTACGATCATAACATCATTCCCATCACCCCCAAAAACTCTCTGTGCTGCTGCTTTTCAGTCAGTTCTCTCATTCCACCCCTGGCCCTTGGCAACTGTTGACTGGATTTGTGTCATTAGTTTTGCCTTTTCTATTATGTCATATAAATGGAATCAAAAACTATGCAGTCTTTTGTGTTTGTCTTCTTTCAACATAGAACTTTCATAAAAAAATATTTTCCACGTATAAGTAGTTTCCTCCTTTTTTATTGCTATGTAGTATTCCATGGCATGTATAAACTCAAATTTAGTTTGATGTACTAGTTGTTTCAGCTTGGGGACATTAGAAATATAGCAGCTATAAACATTTACACAGAAGTCTTTATATGTATATAGGTTTTTCATTTCTCTTGAGTAAATAACTAGAAATAGGAATGCTGGGTCTTATACTAAGTTTATGTTTAACCTTCTTAAAAACTGTCAAACTGTTTGACACAGTCACACAAAGTGACTGTGATTCTGCATTCACATAAGCAATGTGTGGACATTTGAGTTAACTGACAACCTTACCAACACTTGGTAATATCAGTGTTTTAAAATCTAGCCATTCTAGTGGTTGTAGTGGTAATGAATTTCGGTATAATTTCCATTTTCCTGATGATTAATAATGTTTAGCATCTTTTCTTGTGCTTATTGGTCATCTGTATTTCTACTTTCATGAAGTGGCTGTTCAAATCCTTTGGCCATTTTGAAAAATGTTAAATTGAGTAGCTTGTCTTCTTAAGTTGCAAGAGTTCTGGATGTAAGCCCTTTATTAGATATGTGGTTTTCAAATATTTTCCTCAAGACTATGGCTTGTCTTTCTCCTTTATTAACAGAAGAGCAATTTTTTTTTTTTAAATTTTGAGTAAAGTCCAATTTAACGAGTTTTTCTTTTTGTCCCCCAACTACCAGCCAAGTTGGAATATCAAGTTTTTCTTAGGCCAGGTGTGGTGGCTCACGCCTGTAATCCCAGCACTTTGGGAGGCTAAGGCCAGTGGAGTGCCTGAGGTCAGACCAGCGTGACCAACATGGTGAAACCTCGCCTCTACTAAAAATACAAAATTAGCCGGGCGTGGCGATGCATGCCTGAAATCCCAGCTACTTGGGAGGCTGAGGCAGGAGAATCACTTGAACTGGGGAGGTGGAGGTTGCAGTGAGCACAGATCGTGCCCACTGCAGCACTCCAGCCTGGGCAACAAGAGCAAAACTCCAGCTCAAAAAAAAAGAAAACAAGTTTTTCTTAATGGTTCACGTTCTTTATGTCCTATTTATGCAACCTTTGATAACTCAAGGTTTCTAAGGTTTTCCCTTTTTTTCTAGTTTTTGATCTTACGTTTAGATGTATGAATTACAAATTAATTTTTGTATGTATGAAGTAGGGTTGGAGGTGCACTTTTTTGTATATGGTATCTAAATGGTTTAGCAAGATTTGTTGAAAAGATTATCATTTCCTCACTGAACTATCTAGGCACCTTCATCTCCCTTTTTCAAAATTGTTTTGGATGTTCTGGTCCTTTCGATTTCCACGTAAATTTTAGGTTAGCTGATTAGACTACAAAAAAAGTCTGCTGAGTTTTTGATCAGAATTGCACTGACTCTGTAAGTCAGTTTGGGGAAATTTGACACTACAGCAAAATTAAGTGTTCAAATCTATGAAGATGATATCTTGCTCCACTTATTTAGGTTTTTGTTTTTCCTCAGCAATATTTACTAGTTTTCAGTGTACAGGTCCTGTACTTGCTTCATATTTTGTTAATTTTATCCCTAAGTATTTGATATTTTTCTGCTGTTGTAAAGGTTTATTTTAGAAAATTTCCAAGTTTTAAATGCATAGCGCTAACATACAGAAATACAATTAAATTTTTTCATAGTAACTTGTATCCTGTAATCTTGCTAAAGTTACTTAAAGTTTTTGTAATTTATTTGTAAATTCTAGCCATGGCATTTTCAGAAAACCTCCTTGAGCCTTAATTTCCTCACACAAAGCAATTATGAGAAATAAAAACTGAGAATAAAATTAATTAAACAAAACTCCTAAAACATTTGGCACAATATTACTCCACAGCAATTATTAAATCTCTTCCCCAATTTCAGGGCACTTACTACAGGTTTCAGCATTCTTGATATATCCCAAATCTTTATGTATAGGCTTGTTCTTTCTCCCAGGCTCAAGATCCTTATTCTTATATGTCAACTCTATTTCTATACCTAAATGGTGCTTTAGCATTTCAAGTACAATTCCTAAATCAAAATTATAGCCTTCATTAATACATGAATCACTTCTGTTTTCTCAAAGTCCTATTTCTGATAATGAAATCACTATCATCTCAAACTACCCAGAAAATTCTGCAGGAATCATTGATAACTCTCCAAGATACTTTCAATTATTGTCAGTTACTGAATCCCGTAATAATCACAATAGCTAATATTTAACACATTATGTAACAAACACTATCTCTAACACTCATTTAATCCTCACAATTCTATAAGTTACTATTATTATATTTTATACATGAGGAAACTGAGACATAGAGGTTAAGTAACTTCCCTGAAGTCATGCACCCAGGAACAATAGAGCCAGTATCATAACCTCCTAGGCTATTTACCCTCCAGAAACTGTACTCTTAAACGTAACTTATATTGCCTCTACTGTAAGAGGATCCATCTGTTAGTGGTGATACAGGGACTGGGTGCTATTAAATGATATTAGGGTGAATTCAAAAAATGTCTAAATGCTTTATTAAAATAAGCATTCCCTTACCATGAGGCTTCTGAAAAAGGGGCTAGTAGCAAACAGGAAATAAAATTATGACTATGTTATTAGCTGGGCTTGTAGTAAAAACTCCAACTAAGAGTTCTTGTGTAGAACTCTGATAAGGTTTAAGAGAGGACATTAGCATGTATATATGGCAGAAGACTGACAAGTGGTGCAAGTGAGCTCCAACCTATTTTTCCAGAGCTAGGAAAAGATGATGTGGAAGGGGAAGCTCTACTCATGACTGCAATCTTTTAGAGAAAGATCACTTGAGGCTGGTCGCGGAGGCTCACGCCTGTAATCCCAGCACTTTAGGAGGCCGAGGCAGGTGGATCACAAGGGTCAGGAGTTTGACACCAGCCTGGCCAACATGGTGAAACCCTATCTCTACTAAAAATACAAAAATTAGCCGAGTGAGGTGGTGGACACCTGTAATCCCAGCTACTCGGGAGGCTGAGGCAGGAGAATTGCTTGAACCCGGGAGGTGGAGGTTGCAGTGAGCCAAGATTGCGCCATTGCACTCCAGCCTGGGCGACAGAGCAAGACTCCGTCTCAAAAGAGAGAAAGAAAGAGAGACAGAGAGACAGACAGACAGACAGACACCACTTGACTAGAAACATGGCCCAAACTATATTCTGGAATATGATCTAAATGCATTAAAAATTTCTTTTCTTTGTGAGGGATGGAGGATGGCAGTAGAGAACAGATGGAAAAATCTCTACCACCCATCACCTCCAAGTTGTATTTCTAAAACCAATTTTCCCATCTTTATTATCTATGCCACCATCCAATTCAGGCCATAGTTACCAATCATCTGGACTTCAGGAACTCCTATTCAGGGCATCTTGAATTACCATAAATATATATACATATATTACTGCGAAGCTAATTCTCTAAAATGTAAATCTCATCATGTCAGCCCCCACCACACACTGAAGTAAATAAAAGCTCTTTATTCTGACATTCTACCAAAAAATGAAACTGTCTATCCTTATCTCCTATCTACTTGTACACTCTGAATCAGGTGAACGAATTATCTGTTTTTTTTTTTTGACAGTTCTTTTGTTTCTTCTATATTTAGGTTTACAAAATTTTTGGAATAGTCTTCTCTTATATCTGCATGTCAAATTTCACACTTCAAATGCTTGTTTCATGTACCACCTCTTCTAAAAGGCCATTTCCAAAACAGATAGGGACATTCACAGCCTACAACAGATTTCTTAACATATATAAAATTTTGCTTTAAAATATAAATATGTATATATGTATTTCAGCTCTTTCAAAACTGAAATTGTTTTAATTTTTAAAATTCTCTACAGTGTGTCATGCACAAAGGTTCAATAAATATTGACTTGAACAATTTCTAGCCCACCATAGGAAAGTTTAGAGAGATACTTTGGCATTTTATTTCTCTTTCCATAGTCCATACTCCAACAAAGAGAAATCTGAGCACACGTACATATTTTTCTCCAGATTCTCATCTGAAACCATGGGGAGAGATATGTTTCTCTTTTGCCTTTTGATGTACTCAGTAAAGTGCTGAGTTCATAATGTCGGCTCTCACTTAAAATAAAAGGAAACAAGGCAAGCAACATTAAACATTTGAAATCGACAGGAAGGGAATGTTAGGTTCATCTATACATTAAAGAATTAAGGAAGGCAGAGAACAGTTCATAGAATGGGCTATGGAGACTCAATTCTCACAGGAAAAAGGCAGTCATGGTAGTTAACTTCCATTAGGTTCTATTATAAAATGGTAATGGAAAATGAGTTTAGCTATATGGAATTGTATGTCATGTACAATTATGTGGGAACAAATTTATAACATTTATCAGATGGTATCTGCAATTAAAAATTCATAAAAGTGCTTATACAATTAAATTATAATTTTTACAAACAAAATTAATAAAAAGAAAAAAGATAACTTTTTCATAATTCTACCTAAATAAACTCAAAAGAATTACTATTGCTAGTCTTTTTTATTGAAAACTCATGAAATATTTGAGCTATTTAAGTCAATACTGCTCTAGTGGTCTCTATCATTAAAGATATATGTGTATGTGCGTGTGTGTGTGTGTATGTGTGTGTGGTTAAGTAGCCACAACCTTTAGCTATGCCTTGGTATACCTTATACTTTGTGAACAGTGTCTAAAACTTGTGGAATGAAAACTCATACATAAGAATAAAGAGAGGCGATCAGAGCTAATAACTTTCTTATAAGTGGAATGCTTTATTTTTTATTTTTTATTATTATTACACTTTAAGTTTTAGGGTACATGTGCACAATGTGCAGGTTAGTTACATATGTATACATGTGCCATGTTGGTGTGCTGCACCCATTAACTCGTCATTTAGCATTAGGTATATCTCCTAATGCTATCCCTCTCCCCTCCCCCCAACCCACAACAGTCCCCAGAGTGTGATGTTCCCCTTCCTGTGTCCATGTGCTCTCATTGTTCAATTTCCATCTATGAGTGAGAACATGCGGTGTTTGTTTTTTGTCCTTGCAATAGTTTACTGAGAATGATGATTTCCAATTTCATCCATGTCCCTACAAAGGACATGAACTCATCATTTTTTATGGCTGCATAGTATCCCATGGTGTACATGTGCCACACTTTCTCAATCCAGTCTATCATTGTTGGACATTTGGGTTGGTTCCAAGTCTTTGCTACTGTGAATAATGCCGCAATAAACATACGTGTGCATGCGTCTTCACAGCAGCATGATTTATAGTCCTTTGGGTATATACCCAGTAATGGGATGGCTGGGTCAAATGGTATTTCTAGTTCTAGATCCCTGAGGAATCGCCACACTGACTTCCACAATGGTTGAACTAGTTTACAGTCCCACCAACGGTGTAAAAGTGTTCCTATTTCTCCACATCCTCTCCAGCACCTGTTGTTTCCTGACTTTTTAATGATTGCCATTCTAACTGGTGTGAGATGGTATCTCAAGTGGAATGCTTAATATTTAGTTAGGGTACAGACAATAATGGGGAAGAAGTAGTTTCATCTGTAATTTTTTTTTTTTTTTTTTTTTTACTTTTTGGGAGAGCTGGGGTCTCACTATGTTGCCCAGCCTGGTTTCAAACTCGTAGCCTCTAGTGATCCTCCCACCATGGCCTCCCAAAGTGTAGGGATTACAGGAATGAATCGCTGCACCCAGCCATGGAAGAGGTTGTTTCTATAATGAAGAGGTGATATTGGTTATACTGGATACCAAGTTGAAGTATCTGCTGACTTACTTCTTGATCAAATGTATGGCTTAACCAATGGCAAAACATGACACAAAAGAATAGACATGTTTTGTTACACCAACATACAGAACATTCCATTCTTATAAATGACAGGTTATTTACCATACCTTGACTTTCCTATAAACTACTTATATAAACTATTTTGAAGCTAACATTTCATTGTCATTTACAGGTACGTGAGTTCCTTTACAGGTTTGCATATGGATAGCCTATCAGACTAGGATGATCTGGGTGCATTCCTGCCTGAAGGCAAGGAGAAATAGTCTTTTTTTTTTTTTTTAATAAAGAGACAGGGTTTTATTCTGTTGCTCAGGCAGGAGCGTAGTGGCACCATCTTAGCTCAGTGCAGCCTTAAAGTCCAAGGCTCAAGGGATCCTTCAACCTCAGCCTCCTGAGGAGCTGAGATTATAGGCACATGCCACTCTGCGTGGTTAATTTTTTTGTATGTGTGCAGAGATGGGGTCTCACTTTGTTGCCCAGGCTGTTCCTGAACTCCTGGCCTCCAGTAATCCTCCTGCATCAGCCTCCTAAAGTGTTGGGATTACAGGTGTGAACCACCACACACAGCCCGGAGATGTATTATTTTGTGCATCTGCCATCTTCATGATTTTAGACAAAAAGAATTTTAGAAATCATAGGCATCATTACATGCAGAGAATCTATGAATAATCTAGCCAAGAGAAATTCACATTTGGGGTCCAAGTGAATTAAAACATTTGAATTTTAATGATAGATATGCGACTGTCACTTAAGCTTTGCTATTTGAAGATGCATAAACTAATTTTCTACTTTTTACAAAAAATATCGACACTTTCCATTTGTAAAATGAAAACACACTACCTTGGAGTTTTAAAAAGCACATCAATTTTAAAACACATGGATCTTCTTTATAATTTACAAAAAGATGCAAGAAAAATCCCAATTGAATGAGTTGCTAACAATTAGAATACACAGTAAGTTGAGGAAAGGGGACTCTTTCTTTAGAGAGCTCATTGTAATAGTGAAGTTTACTCATCTGCATAAAATATTTTTTTACCAGATCTAGTCAGAGACTGCTCTACCTTTATGGTGCTGAAAACATAGACACATCTTACTTTAAAAATCAACTAACTAGATGATGGTAATAATAATAGTTAATATTTTTTGAGTACTTAAAATTAAATAAAGAATTTCATTTAATTCTATTAATAACTGTATTAGTCCATTTTCACGTGGCTGATAAAGACATACCCGAGACTGGATAATTTACAGAAAAAGAGGTTTAATGGACTTACAGTTCCACATGGCTGAGGAGGCCTCCTTGTGAAGGCAAGGAGGAGCAAGTCACATCTTTTGTGGATGGTGGCAGGCAAAGAGAGAGAGCTTGTGCAGGGAAGCTCCCATTTTTAAAACCACCAGATCTTGTTAGACTTATTTACTATCACAAGAACAGCATGGGAAAGATCCACCCCCGTGATTCAGTTATCTTCCACCTCGTCCCTCCCACAACACATAAGAATTATGGGAGCTACAAGGTGAGATTTGGGTGGGGACACAGACCCAAACCATATCAATAACTGTATGAAGCACAGACTTATATATTGGTTGTTTTTCCTTTCATTTACAGTAATATACTTTCAATGGCTAAAATGAATTCAGCGTATCTTCACATCTAGCAATAATTTCTACAGAAGCAGAAACTAAGTTATCATACATCTGGGATATATAATGCAAAGATACACATTATGCATAAACATTTATTAAAATCAGGAATGACTTGAATGAAAAAAATAAGGAACGAAAATAAAACGTGAAATAGTCATTATAAGAGCATCCCAAATCTAAAGGATCTCAAACACAGTAGAGCAAAATTTAATTGCTAGCAATTAAATGGCCTAAATGAAGCTAACATAGCTTGTCTAAATGCTAGGTTTTTACACTGTATCTGTTAAAAATGTATAACTACTGTTTCTTTAATCTTAATGTCACTGTCATGATGTTCTTAAAGAATGTTATTAAAAGTCACACAGGAAGACTTTAAAGTCATAATAAATGTATGTCATAGATCATATGGCAGATTCTAGAATCCCTAAGGTATGATTTTGTTCAACAGCTAACAGTTTGCCAAATGGCACATTAGTAGGTTGAAAAGATAGTCCATAGAAATATCATAGAATTTCAGTAACTCCTAAAATTAGAAAATTCTAGTTAAATAATTTCAAAATAAAATGTTACCTTTATTGAAGAACTCAAGTAAATATAATTCACATGAATTAAAAGGTATATGTGGTAGGTTGAATGGTGCCCCCAACCCTGCCAAAAAAGAGAAGTCCATGTCCTAACTCCCAAAAGCTGTGACTATTACCTTATTTGGAAAAAGAGTCTTTGCAGATGTGATTAAGTTAAGCATCTTGAGATGAGAGACCTGTCCTGAATTATCTGAGTGTGCCATACATGCAATCAGATGTATCCATATAAGAGGCACACAAAGGAGAAAGCCACATGAAGACAGAGGCAGAGACTAGAGTGATATGGTTACAAGCCAAGGAAGCCAAGGAATGCCTGGAGGCCCCCAGAAGCTGAAAGAAGCAAGCAAAGGATTACCCCTAGAGCCTTAGGAGACAGTAAAGCCATGTCAACATCTTAGTTTCAGAGTTCTGGCCTCTAGAATGGAGAATAAATTTCTGTTGTTTTGCCACCAAGTTTTGGCAATTTATCATTGCAACCCTATGAAATTAATACAGTATAGTTTTAAATTGTGTTGTTTTTGATGTGTGTATTTGAGAACAAAAATATACCTACTGATGTTCAACTTCACACATATTGTGCTTCATGTACTGTTTACTAAGTATAACATACTGGTGTGGCAGAAAGAACAACTGGGATGGGAACAAAGAGAACAGATGTGTAATTATGGCTCTGTCTCTAGTAACAGTGTAACTGAGGACAAGCCATATTACCTCTTTAGACTTGTTTCCTCATTTGCAAAATGAATGCAATGCTTGCAATCATCTTGAAGCATTTTTCAAACTAAATTTTTATGAACTTTTAAAGTGTTAAAAATAATAAGACACAGTGTAAAAATTATAGTAATAAAAATCAAGCATATTTAAAAGATAACAGTAGATAGATTGGCCACTGAAATTTGCCAGAAGATTCACAGGATTGCATAAATTTATACAAGGTAATTATTAAATACTTATTCAGAGCTGGCAACTATGTAAAATTCTCTATATAAATTGCTAGTTTTTACAAACATGAAGTTTTAGTTATACGGCCAGAACTGTGCCGGGCTTCATGTTTTCTAATAGAAACACGGCCTGAATGGCTTACAGAAAACATACTACTGCCTATATGCAGGCATTAAAATAGCTAATACGTATAGAACAGTTAAACAGTGCTAGGCATAGTAAAAGTTTAATAAATATTAACTTTATTATTATCTAGGATACATCATATATTCTCTTCTCTAAAGTATCTTCTATCCATAAAAGGACCTCACATCTACAACTTTTTAAGATGTTAACAGGGTTTATGTAGTAACAAAATTTAAAAATGGTAACCATTTTTTTTGCTCCTCCAAAACATACATTTCCAATCAATCCTGTTTCCTTTTACTGAAAGAACTTTTCATGATGACTACAACACTGAAGTATAATTTAGAAGCAGTCTCTAAAACTGGAAGTAATGTTCATCTAAATTTGCCTGCCAAGTTTAAAAATGTATTAGAAGTTAAACTGAAACATGTTGAAAATGACTCATTGTGGACCAGAATATACACTGTAGGAAATAAGAGCTCATTTACAAGTGGGAGAAATACACTCACACTTCATCTGTGGTAATTCTCCGGACTTTCCTTCCAGTAAACATCATATTTTAAAATAATCGTGGAAAATAATCTTACCCTTAACTTTAGTTTTTATGAGTTGATTTAGTTAGCTGGCATCCCAATTTTTCATACATCTTTTTTTGGATGTGGGTATATTTACCAAATGTAAATCTATAAAAATTTCCCTCTATGGCAACAGAGCAGCAGCCTATAAAGAAAGCTGTATGAACACACACACATGCATGCACATGCGCACACACACAACTCACTCTTACTTTCTCTGGTTTTCAGTTCACAAGCATAATGACCAACTATGACGCTAGATTTCTAAGAAACATCCTAAAAAACGTGCACACATATAATGTTTCCTTCATCCACATCATTTCCTTTTGATGCTATTGATGAATAATCGGAAGAAATGTACTTGAGTTCTTTTTCTAGTAACACATATTTGTATTGATTCAGTCTACTCTCTCAACGTGTAACCCCGAATTACACATTTGGGAGGCAGCTGGCTAGACTTAGAAAAGACCATGGAACACCCCATCCTCCTCACTCTCAAGGTAAGATGAATGAACCTGATTTTTAAGCTAATTTATGAGTCACACACTTAAATATATATCCGTAATTGTAACTTTAATGTGGCCTTAAGCAGGATTTAGTTAATAAGTGCTTATGAATTAACAACATGATTCCAACTTGTTTATATTTTCTGAGTTTAGTTTCCTTGCTTCATCAAATGTGTTTTGAAGCAGGAACCATAATAAGCAATTAACTGAACTATCTGTTCAGCATGTTTTTTATTTAGAACTTTATCTAGACAGTATACATACCTCTAAACCATGTTTTTAAAATGTGATCATTGCCTCTGGCAACAGTTGAGCTGCCTAGGCTGGGCATGGAACCCAGAATGGGAAAATAAGCACTTTCCCTCTTGGAAATCTCACACGTAAAGATTTTTGAGTATATCTTTATTGTGTACATAGTGTCATTACAGAGGGATTCTCAAGGTTCTGAATTATTTTAAGACAATCCGTAATAAATTATTGCAGAATAGTTTTAATTCTGTATTATTTTGTCTTTTTTCCATCTTTAAAAATCCTCAGTCCCTTTTTTTTGAGACGGAGTCTCACTCTGTCGCCCAGGCTGGAGTGCATTGGCGAGATCTCTGCTTATTGCAAGCTCCACTTCCTGGGTTCACGCCATTCTCCTGCCTCAGCCTCCTCAGTAGCTGGGACTACAGGTGCCCACCACCACGCCCGGATAATTTTTTTTTTTTTTCATTTTTAGTAGAGATGGGGTTTCACCACGTTAGCCAGGATGGTCTCGATCTCCTGACCTCGTGATCCGCCCGCCTTGGCCTCCCAAAGTGCTGGGATTACAGGCGTGAGCCACCGCGCCCCGGCCCTGAGTCACTTATTAATGTGGAAAAAATTTTATTTTTGATCCAAACTGTATTTCTTTTCCTACATACATGGTGTGTTTGTCACATTTACAATTGCTATTAGAAAAGATGTGTGTAGCCTTCTTCCATCTTAAATTATGGTCTCTGTTTTTTTACTTCTTTGGTGTTTGCTTTGCTATCTGTCCTTTGTTATACAGCCTGTGATTGATCTTTTTCCCTCCTCTGGTAGTATGCAAAATATACAGTCTGTTCCATTTATACTTTAAAGTTATATATTACAACATGTACTTCTTCATAAAACTATTGATTCATGAAATCTGAGAACATTATATATATGTACAAACACTATTTCTCTTACCATCAATTCCCTAATTTTAGTTGCAAGTTTCTGCTATTTCGCTTCTACTTCTATTATTTTTATGTTATAATTTCTTGTTAACAATTATGATTACAATCTTTTGTAACCAAAATGACAAAGGTCATTAAGATTACATTTTACACTAAATGTTCACTTCCAGTTCTTCTTTACCCTGACATCTCAATCCATGAGTTCTTTGATTCTTTCCTTCTTTGGTGAAGTTACAATTTCCAGTAGGTTTTTCAGGAAGGCCTTATAGGTAATTTGTTTTATGGGACCTCACATGACTGATTCCTTCTCATCTTTCAGATTGCAAACCTCCCTGAATCATACTCGATTTCATATATTTCAAATAACTGCTACTCTCTAAAAATTATTTTGTTATTTGTATATTTTCTGATTTACATCACAGAAATACAAGTTCCATTAAGACAGAGAGCCTTTCATCTTGTCAAACCCTTAATCACAGTGCCTGAAAATGGTGCTTGGTGGTTAATAAATATTGCTAAATAAATAAAGTATTATTATGGAAGAAAACCTTGAGCTCAACCAAATTAATTAATTTATTTATTTGAGATGGGCATCCCACTATGTCGCCTAGGCTGGTCCTCAACTCCTGGACTTTAGCAATTCTTTTGCCTCAGCCTCCCAAGTACCTGGGTCTTTAGGCACACCACTGCATGCATCTTAGACTTATTTTTTCCTTAGTAAATGACTTACTTATTTTGCCCAGATACTTCTAATTCTATTCCTTTAACATTCATGTTCTGTAACTTCACTTAGATTTACCACATTGCTGTTTCCCATCCTCTTCCCACTACCCAGAATGTGATGAGTTCTTCTAAATTGCAGATTCCTTATTTCAGAAAATGTTTTCTTCTATTGTATCTCTAAATGTTTTTTTTCCTGGTCCGTTTTGTTTTCTTCCCTTGGCACACTGAAGGTGAATATATACTGTCTGTCCTCCCTGTCATTTACTTTTTCTCTAACTGTTTTCATCACTTTATTCTTTTTTCTGCTCTAGAAACCTCCAGCCTCAAATTACCAACATGGTTTTCCGGAACTCCCCTGACCCTAAATACTATTTCTCTTCCATTCCTTTTTATTTCTGTACTATCATTTTCATATATAGTTTCTCTCATTAGTTTCTGACATCTTATTCTGTTGCCATATTTTTGGCTTCAAAGATCGCTGTGTTTTTTCTGATCACTTGAGGTCAGGAGTTTGAGGCCAGCCTGGCCAACATGGCGAAACCCCATACCTACTAAAAATACAAAAATTAGCCAGGTGTGGTGGCACACACCTGTAGTCCCAGCGACTCAGTAGGCTGAAGCATGAGAACTGCTTGAACCCTGGGAGGTGGAGGCTGCAGTGAGCCAAGATCATGCCATTGCACTCTGGCCTAGTAGCAGATTAAAATATAAAGATAAAAGTATACAGAAATATGAAAAAAAGCACTGAAAGGAAATTTAGGACAGCTGATTTCTTTATCAAGCTTTAAACTAGCCCAATATGACATAAAAATCACTTACTCTGCTTATCTGATTTCCCATGCCTTCTTACTTTGGCCTTGTACTAGTACAAAATGAGGACAAAAATCCTACCATTACCAGAGAAGTTGGGATTGAAAACATAATTTCAAACAATATTAATTTAAAAATACTTGCAATGAAAATTCTTTTAAAATACATAATATATGTACATAATATATATTCTTATATATAATAATTATTACATTTTTTGTAGAGATGAGGTTTCACTATGTTGCCCAGGCTGGTCTGAAACTCCTGGGCTCAAGTAATCCTCTCACCTTGGCCTCCCAAAGTGCCTGGATTACAAGTGTGAGCCACTGTACCTTGCATAGATACATTTTTTAAATAAAACAAACCATAACTGAAAAAAGTTCACTATTAAAATTAATTTTGAATTGCAACCTTACATTTTAGATCCCAATATAGTATTCTATGTAGTAGCCCACAAATGTAACAGTGTATTCAATTTATTCTACTACGAACACTGAATTTTAAAATTTCCACTTTTTGGAAGAAAGAATCTTAGGAGTGCATGCAGGGATTCAAAGCAACAGAACATGACGTAATAACTGTTCATGTTCATGAAAACTGGGTATTTGTTACTTATCAAATTGTTGAGCTTCAATTGGGACATACATGAGTCTTTTATTTGCCTGAGAAAAGTCCTTTCCTTTGTAGAAAAGTAAAGTCTTTGAGTAAAAAGCCATTTTCACTCGTTTGAAAAATGGCACACCGTTTCCATACATTTCTCTTTATAACACAGGTTAACCATAAAAATGTGGCATTTGATAAATAAAAACTTCTAACATAAATGAAAAAGATGAGACTAATTATACCTGACTAGAAAATTATGTATAGGCATGCCAGAGGCTTTACTTAAGCATGATTCAGGGAAATCACATTCCACATAAAGATTAAAACATAGGAAGTGACAAAGGAAGCCAGAATCACATATTTGAATATTAAAAATTTAACCTCTGAAGAATAAAATATTTTTCCTTAAGCTTCACTATATACAAAATATATACGATATTCCCAAAATATATGAGTTTAAACACATAGGCAACATAGGCACTCTATACTCAAAATAACTTCAGTAGATTCTCTGTCTCTCTACTGTCACACACACACACACACACACACACACACACACACACACCCCTAAAAAAACACAGGGAAAGCGAACTACAGAAATCTTTTAAATAATATCCTCAAAATTAGCTTGCGTTCACCATTTCTTTTGCATGGTAATTTAATGAGTGCGTCAACTCTTTTACACGGTTGTCACATCAGGATGAAAGGGGGCTTTAAACTCATCAAGCTACCCACTTGATGCTTCAACCTTTACAAGCACATCTCTACTGAATTTGGCTTATGCCTGAATACTTCTACTGATAGAGAATGTATCAGATGCTAAGGCATTGTGAAAAGTCCTACTATCTTTACGCTTTCTTGTAGTGATTACCCAGTGGTCCCAATTCTACTACTTTATGTCTTGCCAAGTAAGAAATCCAGCTTTTTCATATGTGAATGCTTAAAATACTTGTAGGTAGTTATAGCCTAGCACTAACAGGGCACTTTTGAATCTTTTTGCAGTTATGGCCATATTCCTCTGAAGACCTTTTAGTTTAAAGCTTGGGTGCCCAGTTATCAGCATAATTCTATAGGCAAGGTAATTACAGATCACATTCTACATATAACTTCTATTACTGTAGGATAATATCTCCATATTGAAACCATGCAGGTCATTTTCACATTTCACATCTAAGCCTATAAACCTATAAACCATAGGTTTTCTGGACCCAACTGCATGATCTTACATTTATTCCTATTAAAATTCATTCAGTTAATTACTTCTGCCTGAAAAGATCTATTAGATCCTTACTTCATCATTCAATTAATTTGTTGTTACTGTTTTATATCAAATTTGTTAAATACGGTTTTAATTTTTCCTGAAATCACTGACAAAAATGCAGAAATATAGTACTGCAGGATATTATAGATGAGTACCATATACCCACTTCTTAATTAATAATTCTCTAACAACATTTGGATAAAGCCCTTCAATAGTTACTAATCCATTTACCTGGCCTTGAATTGTTCCCATATTTTCCCCATATTGTTTAAAAGGATGTCATGGAAAGTCTTATCGAATCCCTTGTTCCCTATAACTCATTTCCATGCTTTACCCCTGCGATGTATCTCTTAAAAATTGAAATGTAGTCTTCTTTACTTTTAGGGAACCCATCCTAACTCTTGGTGATACTTGCTTCTTTCAGTAGCAATCTTAAAAACCATTGCGAGCATGGCTGCTTACTGAGCATAATCTATGCCATACACTTAAAATATATTATATCTAAGGCTCAGAGCAATCCTAAATGGTTAGAATCATCACGTCTGACAATGAAAAAAGCAAAGGTTTATCAAAGTATTTACATCCATTACAGTTAAAAAAAGTCAAGTAATTTGCTTAAAGTTTATATAAGATTGCATCAAATTATTAGAGTATAATTTATCAAAATATGTTATGTAATGTAATCTACTAATATGTTCCTTAATAGTTGCAAGAATCTACTACCTTCTTCCCTTTTATGAAAACAAGATGGTATTTGTTGACTCCCTTTATTCACTCCCATTGTTCACCAGGAGTATTAAAAACATAATTTCTGAAGTTTCTCAGTAACTATGATTTGAAACTTGTATATAAGTATTCTTAATAATCACTCTTTGTTTAAATTTAATTAAAAACACACAAAAAAGAAAAAAACACATTGTAAGTTTCAATATGTATGAGGTACAAAAGAGGGTACATATTTATGAGGTACAAAATCTCTATCTGTCCACCAACCATGCAACACCTAATTTCCTTCTCCAGAAGCAATAAATGTTAATAGATTTTTCCTGGTCCTGATATAAAGAGCCACTTACTTCCTTTTGTACAACTACATTGCTGTATTCTGTAATGTATTCTGTATTTATGAATTACAATTCTTTTAACTACTGCTTAAATGTCAACTATGCTACAGTAAATAAGGTGGTATATATAGCATTTTGAATCTAGCAAGTATACCTGCAGGATAACGTACTAGAAATAAAATTCCTCGATCAAGAGCAATGTACGGCTGGGTGTAGTGGCTCACGCCTGTAATCCCAGCACTTTGGGAGGCTGAGGCGGGCAGATCACTTGAGGTCATGAATTCGAGACCAGACTGGGCAACATGGCAAAACCCCATCTTTACTAAAAATACATAAATTAGCTGGGTGTGGTGGCACGTGCCTGTAATCCCAGCTACTCAGGGGGCTGAAGCACGAGAATCACTTGAACCCGGGAGGCAGAGGCTGCAGCGAGCGGAGATTGTGCCACTGCACTCCAGACTGGGCAACAGAGTGAGACTCCATCTCACATAATACATACATACACACACACACAAAAAGCAATGTACATTTGTACTTCTGATAGGTATTATTGAATTACTCTTCATATTAGTTGTGCCAATTTAAAATCCCACTAACGTTAAGATTGCCTGTTTTTCCATACTCACGCAAACACAATGTATTATCAACCTTTTGGTTTTTAGTGGAAAACAGGCATAGTTTGTTTTTGTTTTTGTTTTTGTTTTGAGACAGAGTTTCACTCTTGTAGCCCAGGCTGGAGTGCAATGGTGCAATCTCGGCTCACCGCAACCTCTGCCTCTCAGGTTCAAGCGATTCTCCTGCCTCCACCTCCCAAGTAGCTGGGATTACAGGCACGTGCCACTATGCCAGGCTAATATTTTGCATTTTTAGTAGAGACAGGGTTTTGCCATATTGGCCAGGCTGGTTTTGAACTCCTGACCTCAGGTGATCCAACCACCTCGGCCTCCCAAAGTGTTGGGATTACAGGCATGAGCCACCATGCCCAGCTGAAAATAGGTATAATTTTAATATGAATTTAATGTTGACTTATTGATTTGGAGAAGTGTAAATCAGTCACATGACTGTGACAGACGTTGCAAATATTTTTTCCAAGATTACATTTGCATTTGTTTTTTGACTTTCCTTATGGCAGTAATGTCACACCAACATTTTTCATTTGTAGGGAATCAAGTTTATCAATTTATTACTTCTATAACTCCTAAGTTGCAAAGGCCTTTTGTAATTCAAGATTATAAAAACATTCTCCTATGGCTTCTTAGGTTTTTAATGGTTTTACATTTAAATCTCTGATCCACATGAAATTTATCTTGGTGTAAGTTATGAGGTATGGATCTCAATTTTCTTTTCCCCTTAGCTGGCTACCCTAGTGACCTGTCACAATTCATTGTTCTTATTTAGAAATGCACTTACTTAATTTTTCCATATAAGCCACAGAACTTATTTGTCTGGTTTCAAAAAAATATTTTTGGTATTCTATTTGGCTTACATTAAATGCATAGTTTAACTTAAGGAAACTGACATTTTCATGAAAAATAAAATTAGTTCTCTATGTACACTACCCCAAAATTGAACTTCACTTGAAGGCATAACGTAAAAACTATAACTATAAAAATTTATATGGAAGAGTAAATGTATAAGAATGGGCATAATAATTGTGAAAAAGAATTTTTAGTGTTGGTTTGTCAAGTTTCAAAGTCATTTGAAAATTTTGACATGAACTGCACTGAATTTTTATATTAATTAAGAAAGAATTAAACTGATGGTACATCTAGAATTCTACTTTTAAAAATGTCATTTATCAACATTACAATCCTAACCAGGGATACTTTTTCCTTCATTTATTGATATTATATCTTAAAAAACAGATAAGTAACTTTATTTTAAGCATTTTGTTAAAGCCTAAGCTTATTTTGAGTTTTATATTCCCAGATATTATTCTCATTCATTCACTCATTTATTCATAAGTCTCTGGTTCTGTAATGTCCTTTACAGTCCTGAGCATTAGCTCTATTTGCTGCTCAAGGGTTATTTTTAGTGGTGTCTAGAAACACCTTTTTTTCCTTGTCTTGATTTTAAAACTATCACAAATATTTAAGGTTGGCTGAAAATTGGGCTCTGAATAAGCAAGGCTTTACTATGACTTCAAAGAATTATTAATAAATAAGCCTCCTCTTATCTGGCAGTTTGAAAATGAGGTCTTCCAGTTTATCTAAAATTTTAGTGAAAAATTCGTTGGAAAGATATCAACTTGTGAAGAACAAAATTCACTTAGTAAAGTTTCACAACAACACTAAATTGGACAAATTATTCTATGATAATAGTAGTTATCATAGGAAGGCACTGTTCTAAGTGCTATACAAACATTAAATAATTGAATCCTCTATTGTTTAATAGATACTTTTAGGTATTAGAGTATCGCATGGCCTTCGGATGAACATCAGTTGCAAATGTATGTACAAGCAGGATAAGAAGGATTTAGGTTAAGAGTGTAGCTTACGATAAATATAAATTGGTCAATTTTATGATCAGATATATTATTCTCTCCAACTTTACAAAACCACACAGTAGCTATCAAGTGATGAATGTAAGTTCTGATTTACTAGGTAATATCTTACGTTTTCTTTTATTTATTTATTTATTTATTTATTTTTTTTTTTTTTATTGATCATTCTTGGGTGTTTCTCGCAGAGGGGGATTTGGTAGGGTTACAGGACAATAGTGGAGGGAAGGTCAGCAGATAAGCAAGTGAACAAAGTTCTCTGGTTTTCCTAGGCAGAGGACCCTGCGGCCTTCCGCAGTGTTTGTGTCCCTGGGTACTTGAGATTAGGGAGCGGTGATGGCTCTTAACGAGCATGCTGCCTTCAAGCATCTGTTTAACAAAGCACATCTTGCACCGCCCTTAATCCATTCAACCCTGAGTGGATACAGCACATGTTTCAGAGAGCACAGGGTTGGGGGTAGGGTCACAGATCAACAGGATCCCAAGGCAGAAGAATTTTTTCTTAGTACAGAACAAAATGAAAAGTCTCCCATGTCTGCCTCTTTCTACACAGACACGGCAACCATCCGATTTCTCAATCTTTTCCCCACCTTTCCCCCCTTTCCATTCCACAAAACCGCCATTGTCATCATGACCCGTTCTCAATGAGCTGTTGGGTACACCTCCAAGCCGGGGTGGTGGCCGGGCAGAGGGGCTCCTCACTTCCCAGTAGGGGCGGCCGGCCGGGCAGGGGGCTGACCCCCCCCCACCTCCCTCCTGGTCGGGGCGGCTGGCCGGGCAGAGGGGCTCCTCACTTCCCAGTAGGGGCGGCCGGGCAGAGGCGCCCCTCACCTCCCGGATGGGGCGGCTGGCCAGGCGGGGGGCCGAACCCCCACCTCCCTCCCGGACAGGGCGGCAGGCTGGGCGGTGGGCTGACCCCCCCACCTCCCTCCCGGACAGGGCGGCTGGCCAGGCGGGGGGCTGACCCCCCACCTCCCTCCCGGACAGGGCGGCAGGCTGGGCGGTGGGCTGACCCCCCCCCACCTCCCTCCCTGACGGAGCGGCTGGCCGGGCAGAGGGGCTCCTCACTTCCCAGTAGGGGCGGCCGGGCAGAGGCGCCCCTCACCTCCCGGACGGGGCGGCTGGCCGGGCGGGGGGCTGACCCCCCCACCTCCCTCCCGGACGGGGCGGCTGGCCGGGCTGAGGGGCTCCTCACTTCCCAGTAGGGGCGGCCGGGCAGAGGCGCCCCTCACCTCCCGGACGGGGCGGCTGGCCGGGCGGGGGGCTGACCCCCCCACCTCCCTCCCGGACGGGGCGGCTGGCCGGGCGGGGGGGCTCCTCACTTCCCAGTAGGGGCGGCCGGGCAGAGGTGCCCCTCACCTCCCTCCCGGACGGGGCGGCTGGCCGGGCGGGGGGGCTCCTCACTTCCCAGTAGGGGCGGCCGGGCAGAGGTGCCCCTCACCTCCCGGACGGGGCGGCTGGCCAGGCGGGGGGTTGACCCCCCCACCTCCCTTCCGGACGGGGTGGCTGGCCGGGCGGGGGGCTGACCCCCCCACCTCCCTCCCGGACGGAGCGGCTGGCCGGGCAGAGGGGCTCCTCACTTCCCAGTAGGGGCGGCCGGGCAGAGGCGCCCCTCACCTCTCGGACTGGGTGGCCGGCCAGGCGGGGGGCCGAACCCCCACCTCCCTCCTGGACAGGGCGGCAGGCTGGGCGGTGGGCTAACCCCCCCACCTCCCTCCCGGACGGGGCGGCTGGCCGGGCGGGGGACTAACCCCCCCCACCTCCCTCCTGGACGGGTTGGCTGGCCGGGCGGTGGGCTGACCCCCCCACCTCCCTCCCGGACGGAGCGGCTGGCCGGGCAGAGGGGCTCCTCACTTCCCAGTAGGGGTGGCCGGGCAGAGGCGCCCCTCACCTCCCAGACAGGGTGGCTGGCCGGGCGGGGGGCTGACCCCCCCACCTCCCTCCCGGACGAGGTGGCTGCCGGGCGGAGACGCTCCTCACTTCCTAGACGGGGTGGCTGCTGGGCGGAGGAGCTCCTCACTTCTCGGGCGGGGCGGCTGCCGGGCAGAGGGGCTCCTCACTTCTCAGACGGGGCGGTTGCCAGGCAGAGGGTCTCCTCACTTCTCAGACAGGGCGGCCAGGCAGAGACACTCCTCACATCCCGGACTGGGCGGCAGGGCAGAGGTGCTCCCCACATCTCAGACGATGGGTGGCCGGGCAGAGAGGCTCCTCACTTCCCAGATGTGATGGCGGCCGGGAAGAGGCGCTCCTTGTTTCCTAGATGGGATGGCGGCCGGGCAGAGACGCTCCTCACTTTCCAGACTGGGCAGCCAGGCAGAGGGGCTCCTCACATCCCGGACGATGGGCGGCCAGGCGGAGACGCTCACTTCCCAGACGGGGCGGCAGCCGGGCAGAGGCTGCAATCTCGGCACTTTGGGAGGCCAAGGCAGGCGGCTGGGAGGTGGTTGTAGCAAGCCGAGATCACGCCACTGCACTCCAGCCTGGGCACCATTGAGCACTGAGTTAACCAGACTCTGTCTGCAATCCCGGCACCTCGGGAGGCCGAGGCTGGCAGATCACTCGCGGTTAGGAGCTGGAGACCAGCCCAGCCAACACAGCGAAACCCCGTCTCCACCAAAAAAATACGAAAACCAGTCAGGCGGGGCGGCGCGCGCCTGCAATCGCAGGCACTCAGCAGGCTGAGGCAGGAGAATCAGGCAGGGAGGTTGCAGTGAGCTGAGATGGCAGCAGTACCGTCCAGCTTCGGCTCGGCATCAGAGGGAGACCGTGGAAAGAGGGGAGAGGGGAGAGGGGAGAGGGGAGAGGGGAGAGGGGAGAGGGGAGAGGGGAGAGGGGAGAGGGGAGAGGGGAGAGGGGAGAGGGAGAGAAGGCTGTGGCTTCTGATCCCTCACGTTTTCTTTTAAACCTTATTAGTTTGCCCATAAATCTTATTCTAGAGCCATCCCTAAAAATATACATCCCTAAAACTACACATTAAAGACTGACATCAACACAAAGTCAAATGAATCTTTAGGGGACATCATATAGTTCTGTAAGTGGAAGGGTTACACATAATAAAATATAAAACAAACGCTTTATAGGAACTCTAATGAAAGGAGCTGATTTACATACCATGATCTTTTACACCATGATCTTTATTTTTTTTAGATAAACTAAAAAAATTTTTTTTGAGAGAGTCTCTCTCTGGCGCCCAGGCTGGAGTGCTGTGGCATGATCTCTGCTCACTGCAGTCTCTGCCTCCTGGGTTCAAGTGACTCTCGTGCCTCAGCCTCCTGAGTAGCTGGGATCACAGGCATGCATCACCACACACTACTAATTTTTGCATTTTTAGTAGAGACGGGGTTTTACCATGTTGCCCAACCTGGTCTCAAACTCCTAGCCTCAAGTTATCCACCTGCCTCAGCCTTCCAGTGCCTAGCCCGATAGCATGATATTTAGAATAAGACATACTTCCACATTATAGGAATGACTTCTTCAATATAACATTTATTAAAATTCTTCCATAGGCCAAGTTTATAAAGTTGATGTGAATTCAGAAGTATGACAATTTGAGCCATTCTAAAAGATTTTTACAATAGGTTAATTATATGAAGACTTGCCTCAAATTTTAGTTTTATGTATTGCTTATACCTCAAATTAATCTGGTCTTCATTTAACAATTAAAAGACCCATTGAACTTAATTTCAAAAGTTTATTAGTATGTGAACGGTATGCAGAAATTTTACCATTTTAGCAACTTTTCTGAAATAATTTCAAAATGAAAACTTAAAAAAATAAGGTAGCCACTGTTTACACTCTATGCAGTCAAACAATTGAAAGTGTAGAATGTTCAATGAAAAAGTAATGATATTTACCATAATGCCCATCAGTTATTTTCCTTTTAACAAGGCTATTAAAATAAATATCATTTTCTATTGGTAAATTAAAGATATATCATTCTCTCTGATACCCTCCTTCCAAAACACATACTTTAGAACATATAGATTTTGAAAAAAAAAGCTAGGGAGTATACAATGGTACAGTCACTTTGGTGTTATCATTGGCAGGTTTTTTAAAAGTAAAACATTTATCTACCCGATGATGAACAATGCCACTCCTAGGTATTTAGCCAAGATAAATAAAAACACACACTTCCAAAAAATTATATGGCAGCTTTATTCATGATAGTAACAAACTGGAAACCACCAAAATGACCATTGACAGGTGAATAAAATATATTCATATGCAGCAACAATAAGGAATGAACTACTGATACAACAACAAAGTGGAATGAAAGAACCTGGACACAGAGTATTTTTAGTCTGAGAGAAGCAAAACTAATCTATTGTGACAGAAATCAGAAAGTGGTGCCTCTTGAGTAGTAGCGGTTAAGAAGGACTGAAGGGCCATAAGGAAACTCTCTGGAGTAACTGAACTGTTCTATACCACATTTTCAATATCCACAATAATTGCATATTGTAAAAATAAAGCAATTGAAATGAAATTGAAATGAAATGAAAATTATTGAAATGAAAATTAGTCTCTCCTCAACTGAAATGAAAATTATTCTCTCCTTAAAATATATTTTCTAAAAGAATATGTAACAGAAACAATAATGGAAGAGTTTTAACATTTCTATTTTTATGATGCTTACCTGTCTAAGAGCTGATCGTATTTTTCTAAAGCATCCTTTTCAGCCATCACTGCTCGTTCCTTTTCAGCCACAGCATTATCCCTTGCTTCTCGGAGATTTCTAAATTTTAAACATGGATTTCAGTTATTTCAAATGCGTGATTTATCTATGTTCTTTCTTAAAGATGGACTATCTGACAATCTTAAGGACCCATCTGAGAAGTTGGCGACCCAAAGTGTACACTATATAAACCTGCCTGGCTGGCTTGGTTGAGTGTCTAAGAGCAGGATATACCAGTGTAGGTGCAAATATGGTCTATCTCTATGTCACACCACCCTTCTCCTCATGGGTCAAAGGGTAGGTTAACCAGTTTGTATATACAGTAATTTATGTATTCCTTACGAGAATCCAATGAGATAGGTGTAATTATTCATATATTATCCACTAGAAAACTGAGGTTTGGGGAGGTTAATAAATGTCCCATAAAATATTTTAAGTGAAAGATATATTGTGGAGAATCAAAATAAAAGTGCGGTTTGGGATATGAGCAAGAGAATCATTGAAATGAAGAACCTTGAAGTCTCACTTATATAGGAAGGAATGGGAAGGAAACACAGGTTGACAGACAGGAGAAAGTAGAACGGACAAAGAATTAGAGGTCCTGATAAGATATGACAGAATAAGTCAAAGTGTAATAGTTGTACAAGCAAGATGGAAGACTGGAGAATGGTGATTTGGAGGTAGAACAGCACTTTTCAGTGGCAGAATTTTGGCGGCTAACAAGATAGGGTATGAAAATTAGTATGACTAAATTAAGTAGATCTGAGATGAAGGTCAATATTCATGTAGGGCTCAAGGAAGTATGAAGTTAGGGTACTGGAAAAGTCATCTACTTAACAGTTGTGAGGACAGTAGGAAGGAACTGAAATTGATAGAAAGAATACATTTAGTGTCAGTTAAGGGGAGCTGGAAGACAACAACAATGACTAATTGGGAGATTACACAGCTAGCCATGAGCTTCCAAAGATCAAAACTTTTGCCTTTTAATCAAGATGAAACTTTGAATAAAAAAAAAATACCAACAGTAAGTTTCTTTCAGATAGTCACCTATTTTTTTAAAAATCTCCTTCTCTAGCAGTTACAACATAAATAAAAAGAATGTAATATAAATGATTTTGCTCACTTAATCCCTACAAAGCCCTTTATGTTATAACCCACTTTTTAGCTGAGTAAACTGAAGTTTAGAGAGCTCATGTACCTAGCCTCAAGTCACACAGCCTAAGAGGACCATAAGTTGAATCCAGTTATTTCTTACTCCAAAGCCAGGGCTTTTTACATCATGCCACACTATCTCTCATGAAAAACTGGATTGGAAATTATTATTTTTTATTATTCATACAGAATGTGAGTAGGGAGTCATGAAAGCCATAAAGTTTGAATAAACCTATCTATTGAATATTGGATAGAAATGCTTAGTAGTCATACTTGCTGTGCCAGTACTCAATCTAGTCTTTTGCATGGTGGTGCTGTCACAGGATCCTTGGGGCGTCACTTTGTCAGCTGGAAACCTTTGTGGCCAGTGGCACCTTTGCCCGAGTTATGCTCAGGCCCACTGGGCTTGTTCCACCCACTAGGCCTCACAGGCTGTACTCGGCTCAAGCTATACTGGCCGGGATCCCACACCTGCTGAGGGCAAGCCAAGTGCAGAGGAGCAAGGGGTGTGTGAGCAAGGGGTGCATGAGCAAGTGAGCGAGTACAGGGTTCAACCACTGCGCACAGCAGGGCACACCGGCTGCCGTGGGGTAGGCGGCTCCAGGCTTCCTGTGAGGCTGCGACTGGACAGGCATATTGAAAGCAGCTTCCACTGCTGGCACCGGGGAATGCAGTGGTGTCCGGAAGCTTGGAGATGCCAGGAACTGCAGAGCCCCAAACAGGTGTCAGAGCTCTTGCTCAGAGAGCTCCTAGGTCTGGGCTCCCCAAAGGGCTGCAGCAATTCTCTCCTTGTTGCAATGTGGCGAGTGAGGGGCATGTTTCAGCTTTTTGTGTTACAGCTCTTTCAGTCCCACCATTAAGCAGGTCCCAAGTTCTCATCCTGTGTCCAGGAAGAATGAAGTACACAGACAACTGGAGCATGAATAAGGCAAAGAGGTGCTTTCCTGAGCGGCAGTACAGCTCTCAAGAGATCTGGAGTGGGTAGCTCCTAACTGCAGGCAGGCCATCCCACTGTCTGCTCAGCTCTTGGCTGAGAGGAGACCCACAGTGGCTAGCTTCTCTCTGCAGGCAGGTTGTCTCTACATCTGCTCAGCTCTCAGCTGAGAGGAGACCCACAGTTGGTAGCTCCTCTCTGCAGGCAGATCGTCCAGACGTCTGCCGGAGTCTGGGGTTTTTGTGGGCTTCAGTGGGGAGGAAGTATATGCTGATTGGTCCATAGGTGGCAATGAGTGGGCCGGAGGGAAAAAGTACTGTAAGTTCTCACTCCGTTCTGTGAAACTGGTGGCGCAGCTCCCATGCTCCAGGCCATCCCTGGCTTGAGGTGGGGCTTCACCAGGGACCCACCCCTTTCCGCCCAGAAGCCAGCCTGCCTCCTGCCGCCATCAACCAGCTGTAACCTGGCGCCCAGCCTGGAGTGCCAAAGGGCACCTGCAGGCCTGCACCAAGACACCCTCATCCCCCACTTTGGCCAGCCTCCCTCCCGTGCTTGTCAGCGTTCAAAGTCCAGAGGAGGCCGAGGTGGCAGGGGGCTGGGGTGTCAGCAATGCCCCAAGAGCAGGCACACCTGCAACAGTGCCCAGGCTTGGCCTCAACTTTGCTCTGAAATCAGAGTGGGTGCTGGGAGTAGGGAGAGGTCAGGCAGCGGGAACAGGCATTTCTGAGCCTGTGAGGGAAGGGGGCTCCCTAGGCCGAAGATAGTGAGGGAATGCCTGGGTCCGCAGCTGCGACTGGGCCGCTGCAGCTGCGCCTGGGAGGGCTCCCGCCCCTCCAACTCGGAAGGGGTCTGGGTTTCTGCCTGTTTCCGGCTCCTGCTGGCTCAGTGGAGCATGCAGCCCTGGACGCGCCTCCCCCACTGCAGCTGGCATCTTTATAGCAGCTGCTCCAGATGGGCCGCTGCTGCCATCAATATTAACAACAAATTTAAAAATTTAAAAATGTCAACCATTAGAGATTTGTCAGTAAAATAGTTTATAAGCCAGAAATAAAATAGTTTCTTCAGAAATGTTGGAGTATAGGTAACTCTTATTGAAAAGAAAAGAAACTACTTTTGTGGGTTACTAAGTGGAAGTGCATTCTAAAGCAGGTATCAAAAAATGGCATATTGTTATTTTCAGATGTCATCCTGATTGCAACAACCTTAAAAATATTCTATTCTCAAACAAACTGAAACATAAAAAATTAATGTTACAGATAGAATAAAGTTCTCAAACTATATTAAACATTTATATATTTTTCATTTCGAAATGATGTAAATATTTTAGTCAGTAAATCACCACAAATTGGTTTCAATATTCATTTCTCAAATACAGCCTCATTATTCTATATGTTATTTCGGCAGCACAATTACAAGTAGAGCACATTTACAGGACTAATGAATCACGAATGCTCAATTGGTAGATGGAGAAGCTTCAGTCCCTAATAACATTTTCTTTCTTGCAACAATGGACATGAGAAATGAAAACAAGACAAAGGGAATGAAATAAAACCTAGAACAAGCTAACATCAGGGCTTGTGAAAGGAGGTATGATTAGAGGGTACTATGTTAAGTATATGTTAAGGCATAAACAAAATTCTATGGCCACAAAGAGAAGGAGCTGATTATTCTTTACTGGAGTAACAGAAGTAGGTGAATAAAGTGAAACATTTTTTAAAAGTGACATGTAAGTTGGGTCTTGAAGGACAAATAGGTAAAGCAATTCAGAAAGAGAAAACAGAAATGAACTAGGGAATGGACCAGAAGAAGCTAAGGCTTCTACCAAGAGGTCCTCTCACAGGTGTTTGTGGGTAACATTTCTGTGTAAACCCAATCTCCTTATCAAGTACCACACCTTCCATATCCAGTCCACAACCTACATTCTTTAGCAAAACGCAGCATAATTCCTTATAAGAAATAGATACTTTATTTAATATTACCAATTCACAGGTTTCATATGAAGTCTGAGAGAGAAAAACTCAATGTATTCTTCCACTGACAATAAATAGCAATAGCATACTGTGTACCACGTGCCAGAAGCCGTTCTAAGCACTTTACATATCACAACTCATTTAATTGTCACAACAATCCCACAAAGCAGTTGTATCATTACCTCCATTTTACAAATGATAAGACTAAAACACAAAGAGGTTAAGTATTAGCTTAAAGTCACACAGGAAGTATGCTACAGAGTCCAAATGTGCACCCAAACAATTTGGCTCCAGAGTCTGTGCTGTGAATCATACTATGCTGCCTCTTAAAATTTCCTTTGCTTCACAGATGTTTTCTCCTTGAGAAATTCTGACATTATGAGATTTATATTACATGACCACCTCAAGGCACCAATAGATGTGAAATCAAAATAAGCCTTGAAAGAATTGTGAATATACTATACATTAGCTTTTATGGCCCACAGTATATAACATGCTCTTTCAAAAATAAACTGTTTGATAAAATGCTAGATGTATTCCTTCCACAGATAAGACAATAACTTTCATATAATAAGTAATCCATTTCAAATGTTAAATGCATTAGAAAATATAACAGAAATACAATTACAAAACAAATTACAGGAATTCAAATGTTCTTCAAAAGAGAAACTTCAAAAATTGATAGAAGCTATCTGTAGCATGTACAAGCTAATGAAGCTCAAGTTTTAGAAGTCCAAACCAAGCGTATAATCAAATGTAATTACAACAAAGAAAGATAAGTGTTTTAAAATACAAAAATCTGAACATATCATCCTTAAAATACTTGTATAAAGTTAACGTTAGATTCCACCACTGTGTTTTTCATGATTCTTTCATGTTGTTTCCTAGCAATTCTATGTATCTCCCATATACACATATGTATTTTTCCCATTCACCCTATGTTGTGGGATGGAGACATACTGAGAGGAAAGATTGAAGAAAATAAATCTTAAATAAATACTACGTGAAATGCAAAGGGAAAGTGAGTATCCTACTTTTATAACTAGAGTGTTCAAATAATGTATTTTTCAACCTGGGGCACTTTTTAGAATAAAAGAGGGTGCTATTAAAAATTATGCCAAAGAAACACACACAAACCACTACTTTCTTAGACAAACCAAGAGATATGGTTACTTAAATTATAACATTCAAATGAGAAACTTAAAGAGTTAAGTTCCTTTTTTTTTTTTTTTGAGATGGAGTCTCACTCTGTCACCCAAGCTGGAGTGCAGTGGCGCGATCTCAGCTCACTGCAAGCTCCGCTTCCCGGGTTCACGCCATTCTCCTGCCTCAGCCTCCTGAGTAGCTGGGACTACAGGCACCCGCCACCATGCCAGCTAATTTTTTGTATTTTTAGAAGAGACGAGGTTTCACTGTGGTCTCGATCTCCTGACCTCGTGATCCGCCCACCTCGGCCTCCCAAAGTGCTGGGACTACAGGCGTGAGCCACCGCGCCCAGCCAAGAGTTAAGTTCTTAATCATTTACTTAAATAAAACGGTTTTAATATTATAACAAAATAGACATAGTTCATATGCAATATAGTGCCATTTGTGCAGCAGATAATTTAATACACAGAAGTTTATTCAACAGTAGCTCACAACTGAAACTTGAAAACCTCATTATAAAACATTTGTAACAATAGACTAACGTACAGGGTAGAATGTATTTGCCTACTACTAGATGATAAGTTTCACAGTACCAATAGGCTGAATCTATATTTATATCTGAAAAGTGGTAAGAAAAATGTCAGAAGACTGAGAAAAACTTTAGGACCCTTCGAAATTCAAACAGTATCAAATCAGAGTTTGGCAATGCAAGGAATACGTCTTAGCCTGAATAAACATCCCTAATGCCTCAGAACTTAAAATTTACCAAGCATAAATAGTGAAAAAACAAAAACAAAAACAAACAAAAAGAACCATGGCTGTCAGAAGAGCTCAGCAGGCACAACTAAGCAATCCAAACTCTTCCTTCTGTGTTCATGTAAAAATATTTTTGGCTAATAGAAGTAAATATATTTTTCTAGTTAGAACAACAAAGGATTAAAATAGGCTGTTTTATATGACAGGCTTATTTACAGGAAAAGTGTTTGAATTTATCATGTCTACCTCCAGCATCTTCCTGGACACAACATAAAACTGCTCATTTCCATATCTGATGTCTTTGTTTTTACGATGGCATAAAATAGAAGGGTTGCATGTAGATTATCTTGTTTCTATTCAATGACTGTAGTTTTACCTTTATCATAGATGACTGAAAAGTTAATGAGTAGGACATAAAAACGAAATAAGCAAAGTGGAAATCTTATTTAATAAATTTCTTGGGAGAAGCTATACATTTTAAGAGTAGAAACTTTTTGAGATCATTGTTGACTGAAAATGCTACACTTTCCTAACCTTTTATTATAGTTGGTGCCTTGGTTTAAAAGTTTTTGTCCTCCAAAACTCATGTTGAAATTTAACTGCCATTCTAACAGTATTAAGAAGTGGGACCTGATAATGGTGATTAGGCCATGAGAGTGGGAATGGTGCCATTATAAAAGGGTGAGTTTGGCTCCCCTTTGCTCTGTCTCCCACCTTCTTGCCTTATGCCATATGATAATGTAGTGAGAAGGTTCTTGCCAGATGCCAGTACGTAGATATTGGACTTCCCAGCCTCCAGACCTGTGAGCCAATAAACTTCTGTTCATTATAAATTATCCAGTCTCAGGTATCCTGTTATAGCAGCATAAAATGGACTGAAGACAATTGGTGCTCAAGCGGATTTTTGTTTGTTTCTAGATATGAAAACTTGAGCACAAAGTAGATAAACATTGAACCCAAATTATGGTTGAAAAATTATAAAAAATTGAAGTACCAAAATGCAAAATATTTGCTTAAATCCATTAATGTGTTAAGATTTACAAAGTAGCTGACAGGATAAAAGGTAACACATCAAAATGAAACAGAATGAATCTGGTAGATGGTTAACTGAGTAACTACTATATATCTTGAAACTACACTCAGTCCTGATCAAATCCATTATAAACCTTTGAGTAGGTTTTCATCTAAACCAACAGCCACCTAATTTCTAAAAAGTAGTACCAATTCATTCTTTCATTCAATAAATATTACGTATATTGAGTGTTTACTGCGTACCAGGCACTGGTACCTGGGAGTCCAGGACTGAGCGATACATGAAAACTCCTACTCTCATGGAGATCACATTCTAGTAGGAAAAAAACCCCAAAGTAAATAAATATGTAGTATGTTGGTAGATTAAAAACAAAGACAACATAGAACAAAGTCAGAAAAGACCACAAGAACAGGTGTATCATCAGGAGTAGATGGTTATGCAGTGGAAACTGAATACAAAGGACCTGAGGTAGGAGCACACCTACAGGTAAAAGAACAGGAGGCCAGCATGACTATGCGAGTGACCAGAAGAAAATCCTAAATAAGGATAGGATAACTGAATACTGATCAGGTAGGATCACAGGCCACTGTAATCATTTAAAGTTTTACTAAGTTTAATGATGGGGAGCCTTTTTATTTGAGTAGAGGAGTGATTCAACTTGACTTATCATTTAACAAGAACTGTACTAAGAGACTGAAGAGGGCAAGGAAGAAAGCTGGGGACCACTTAAGAGGCTACTGCAGTAATTTTTAGGCAAGAGATAATGGTGACTTGAAGCAAGGTAATATACGTGAGATAGAGATCATAAATCCAAAAGGATTTGCTAATGAATAGAATATGGAATGTGAAAAAAGATGACTTCAGGTTTTTGGTCTGGGCAAGTGGAAGAATAGAGTTGTCTTTAATCGAACTGGGTAAGACTGAAGGTGGAGCAGAATTGGGAGGTAGAATGGAACAGAAATTTGCTTCTGAACACATGAGGATAAATATTATTAATAGATAACCAAGTGGAAATGCCATGGAGAAAGCTGCAAAAGTTGTCAAGAAGATGAGGAGGAACCAACAAAGAGAATGAGTAGGTGCAGCTAATGAGGAAGAGAAAAATTTAATAGTGTGTGACACTATGGAAGCTAAAGAATGTGTTCCCAGGAGTAGGGAGTGATCAACTGTATTACATACTGCTAGTAAGGTCAAGCATGGTAAGAACTGAGAATATCACTACTGGATTTGGGCAACATGAAGGTCTTAGGGGCTTTGGTAAAAACATCTTTGTTGGAGTAGTATGGGGGTGCCAAAGGCTTGATAGTCGATATAAACACACACTTCTCAAAAGAAGACATTTATGTGGCCAAGAAACATGAAAAAAAGCTCATCATCACTGATAATTAGAGAAATGCAAATCAAAACCACAGTGATACCATCTCATGCCAGTCAAAATGGCAATTATTAAAAAGCCAAGAAACAACAGATGCTGGTGAGAAGCAGGAATGCTTCTACACTGTTAGTGGGAGTATAAATTAGTTCAACCGTTGTGGAAGACAGTGTAGCGATTCCTCAAGGATCTACAAGAAGAAATAACATTTGACCCAGCAATCCCATTACTAGGTATATACCAAAAGGACTATAAATCACTTTACTATAAAAGGAATATAAATCACTCTACTATAAAAAGACACATGGACACATATATTTATTGCAGCACTATTTATAGTAGCAAAGGCATGGAACCAACCCAAATGCCCATCAATGATAGACTGGATAAAGAAAATGTGGTACATGCACACCATGGAATACTACACAGCCATAAAAAGGAATGAGATCATGTCCTTTGCAGGGACATGGATACGAAGCTAGAAACCATCATCCTCAGCAAACTAACACAGGAACAGAAAACCAAACACCACATATTCTCACTCATAAGTGGGAGCTGAACAATGAGAACACACGGAAACAGCGAGGGGAACAACACACACTGGGGCCAACTTGGGGGTGGGGGGCAAGGGGAGGGAGAGCATTAGGACAAACGGCTAATGCATGTGGGGCTTAAAACCTAGATGACCCGTTGATAGGTGCAGCAAACCACCATGGCACATGTATACCTACGCAACAAACCTACATGTTCTGCATTTGTATCACAGAACTTAAAATAAAATAAAATAAAAAAAGAAAAAGTCCTCTTTGCTAACTTCAAAAATTATAAATGCTTGTCTGGGAATGGTGGCTCACACCTGTAATCCTAGCACTTTGGGAGGCTGAGGTCGGCAGGGAGGATCACTTGAGCTCAGGAGTTCAAGACCCAGCACAGTAAGACTTCGTGTGTGTGTGTGTGTGTGTGTGTGTGTGTGTGTGTGTGTGTATAAATAAAATTATAAATGCTTTTATAAAGCTCTAATGATCCATACTCAGCCCTCAAGCTGGAATGTCGTTTGCAAATTCTCTTAAAAGACAGAGTTTCTCCATCATTCTCAGCAAACTAACACAGGAACAGAAAACCGAAACACTGAATGTTCTCACTCATAAGTGGGAGTTGAACAATGAGAACACATGGAAACAGGGAGGGAAACATCATACACTGGGGCCTGTTGGGGTGAAGGGCTAGGGGAGGGAGAGCATTAGGAGAAATACCTAATGTAGACGACGGGTTGATGGGTGCAGCAAACCACCATGGCATGTGTATACCTATGTAACAAACCTGCACGTTCTGCACATGTATCCCGGAACCTAAAGTATAATAATAAAAAAAGACAGAATTTCTATTTTAAGTAAATTGCCTTCAAAATTGTAGTTTTGATAGGAAATCTTTGATCAGTTTACATAGCACTGACCAGTTAAATGGGAGTGTGCACTGCATTGCAGAGTCAGATGTATCTAGTTCTTACCAACAAATGTTTATAATAATCACAGGCAGGTCACAGTTGATGTCTCAATTTCCTTACTTGTAAAATAGTGTTATTAATACCTAAACTTCATAAAATGTGTTTCTTTTTCTACAACGTATGTAAAGTGTTGAGTACAATGCTTGATGCATAATAGGTACTCAATAAATAGTAACTATGGTTACTATGCTACCTAAATATGAAAATGTAAATTAAAACGTGATGTTAATTTAAAGGTTGATAATTACAGCAATGTTTCCTCAAAGTTTTTATTGTATAAAATGAAAGTGATACTATTTTTAATGGCATCCTAGGGAAAACAGAGAAGACTGTTGGAGGGGCTTTAGCAGCTTAGGGTTCCTTCTACTAATCTGAGGGCTAAGGGGAGTGAAATCTGGGGCACAGCAGAGAAACATCTCTAGTAAAAAGCTGTGTGATCTCAGATAAGCACTTTTGAGCTTGGTCAGGGCTGCCACATCTGTAAAAGATCAGAAATTAGGCCAGGCACGGTGGCTCATGCCTGTAATCCCAGCACTTTGGGAGGCCGAGGTGGGTAGATCACCTGAGGTCAGGAGTTCCAGACCAGCCTGACCAACATGGCGAAACCCCGTCTCTACTAAAAGTAAAAAAATTAGCTGGGCATAGTGGCACATGCCTATAATCCCAGCTACCTGGGAGGCTGAGGCAGGAGAATCACTTGAACCCGGGAGGCAGAGGTTGCAGTGAGCCAAGACTGTGCCACTGCACTCCAGCCTGGACGACAAGAGCAAAACTCTGTCTCAAAAAGTCTGCATTCTGGAGCTAATGGCCATGCCTTATCACCAATCACTCTGACACTACGGAGATAGAAAAGTTGGGGTCGTTCCTGAGGTTCACTTCCTGTCAATCACCAGATCTTGCCAATTCTCCTACCTATTCTTTAAATTCATCCATCATTTTCTCTTTCTACTTCTCATTTTCATCACCTAAGCTGTGCAATAGCCTCCTACGTGATCTCCCTGCTTCTAGGCTTTCTTCAACTATAATCTACCCCGCATTGCAACCGTAGTTATAAAAAATGAGTAAGTCATGTTTCTTTCCTACTATAAAACCTCTGGAAATTCCCCACTGACAACAGAACCTTTAAAATCTGGCCCAATCTTAACTTTACCAGCCTCTCCTACCACACAACGAACTACACCACAAAGGTAAATCTAAATTCCTATGCAACCTGAACTTACCTTGCTTCATATCTGGAACACCCTACAGAGCTTGAAATTTTTAAGTATTATTAATGAAGCAGTGAACACATGTTGTAAACATCTAAGGAGTAAAGAATATAGTTAACAATAAAAGATAACTGATAATAAAAATTAATTTAAAATATTTGAGAAGATGCTGAGAGAGTTATCTGCAGAGCCATATACTTCAAGAATTATCTAACTGAGAAGACAAAGTAATTACTATTAAATTTTTCCATAGAAGAACTTAAAACATTATACAGATACCTGGTAAGATATGAACAAAAGAAGTTTGTTTTTTTGCTTAAGCACTAATGAGGACATACACTTTTAAAATGATGACTGGAACCTCTGTACACTAGTTAAATTCACCATTGTAATACAATACATATACTCAACTAACCTTTGTAAACAGATTCAAGATTCAAAGTTGTTTAATATCACTCTAAGATTCTACACAAATTTCAAGTTTATATCATTAAAGTTTCTTCTTGAGTACTTTTGGAAGATAAATTGTGGTCAAGATGATTTTTATTGATTCGGCAGGAAAATAAAATCACTAAAGCAATACTAATTGTTGCACTTAAAAGCATCTTTTCAATCTCTTTTTCTTTACTGCCTACCCCCTTTCAAACAATTGTAAAGCTATTTCAATTTCCAGATTCTGTACTGCATCAAGAGCATCATGAATGCCTCTATTATCTTTTGTAGAGCACCACTCAGAATAGCTCTTTCTGTGTTTACAGTAACAAGACCACCTTAAATAAAGGTAGTTTTACTTTATGGAAAAACTTAATCAGCTGAATTTATCTCCCTTTACCTTATTATCTCATAACCTAATTAGGAAACATAAGCTAGCCATCTTATGCAGAAATTTAGACAGAAAAGAATGGCATGTAGACCCTCTACGTCTGTATTACGTCATTTAAGAAAACTGGTTAAATGCTACGGAGATAAACACTTAAGAATATATATTTTGTATTAGTATCTTCTAATGATAAATAATCCCATAATATTATCAGATGACTTTTATATAATGGTGATTTTCCTTAAACTGTCAACATAACAGATGAAAATATTTTCTTCAAGTATTCTACATAGGCACAAGGTACCAAAATAACTCATCTACATCTATAATTTATAATGTACTTTTTGCATATATTATCTCATTTAGACCTCACGGGCACCCTAAAAAGCATTATTAGTTAGTTATTATTATTTTTTGAGACAGGGTCTCACTCCATTTGCCCAGGGTGGAGTGCAAATGGCATGATCTTGGCTCAGTGCAGCCTTGACCTCCCAAGCTCAGGTGATCCTCCCACCTCAGCCTCCTTAATAGGACTAAAGGCCTGTGCCACCACGCCTGGCTAATTTTTTTGTATTTTCACTAGAGACGGGGTTCTGCCATGTTGCCCAGGCTGGTCTCGAACTCCTAGACTTAAGCAATCCATCTGCCTCAGTCTCCCAAAGTGTTGGTGTTACAGGTGTTAGCCACCACAGCTAGCCTATTAGCTCATTTTATAAAAGAAGAAATTAAACTTCAGGGATATTAAGTGACTTATCTGCTGAGCTAGTAAGTGGTAGAACCAGGATCAAGTTCAGTCTTTTGATCCAAATCTCTTTCATAATATACTCCCACTCACAGAATGTCTTATTTCCAAATGCATAAGAGGGTCCATAACATTTCTGTCACATAATACCTACTAAGCAAGAAGTTATTTATATAATACATCTCAGCACTGTAGTACCTTTCACTCATTTCCCACAGCTCCAAAGTGGAATTTTAAGTAACTAGAAAATACAGAAAAGACAAAAAAGCTTAATTCACAAACTGGACCAAAGCACACACACATACTATAATTTCAACTACAGTATGTTTGATGTATCTAAATATCCAAGTTCTCTCTTCGTTTATAATTGCCCTTTTCTTAAGTCTTTATATCTTCTACTCTCTTTCTTTTCTCTCAATACTTTAACTTCAAGAACTAGTGGAATGACTGCAGGTCAGATACCAAGATTAGACAGAGTAAGTTCCATGTGCCTTTTCCATATTAAAGAAGAGAAAAGAAAAAGTATCCTTTTAATATCCTCCAATGTATAGACAACAAATTAAAGGCAAAATATATTTCACTAATCATCATTTCAGTTTCTTTAGAAAATGTTTATTGGGGCCGGGCATGGTGGCTCACGCCTGTAATCCCAGCACTTTGGGAGGCCGAGGCAGGCAGACTACCTGAGGTCAGGAGTTTGAGAACAGCCTGGCCAACAGATGGTGAAACCCCATCCGTACTAAAAATATGAAAATTAGCCGGGCGTGGTGGCGCGCACCTGTAATCCCAGCTACTCAGAAGGCTGAGACAGGAGAATCGCTTGGACCTGGGAGGTGGAGGTTGCAGTGAGCTGAGATCATGCCACTGCACTCCAGTCTGGGTAACAGAGCAAGACTCCGTCAAAAAAAAAAAAAAAAAAAAAAAAGTTTATTGGGGGAGAGATAAGGAGACCAAATATAAATATGCAAGTGTAAGTACTTCATCCATTTCAACTTATTGTAACAGCACACTTTGATAAAATACCAGTAATTAACACAATTATACATCTCAGGCCAAAGCAAAAGATTAATTTACCTAAACACACACACACACAACCCTAAATGTGTAAACTTATGAATTTCATGTTTTATAACAGGAAATATTAAAATTCTTTCTTTAGCCATTTAAAGTTCTAAGATTTCAAAAGAAGTAATTTATAATTTACTTTTTACTGTGTGGAAGATTAGTATGATACAAGCTCTAACTACAGTTAAATCTGCCATAATGAAGAAACTATGATCCCCGAAGATTACATAAAACACAGAGTTGGATTACTGTGAGATTAAAATGATAAAGGCAAGCCTGTACACCTAGCTACTTAGGTGTCCGGTGAAATTCAAATTCATCTGGGCTCAGGCTGCAATTTGGCACCACCTGGTGGCAATTGTCCACTCTAGCCTCAGTATACATCCAATCAATTCTGAGCCCTGTGGCTGGCTGGGGCATCCACAGGGCAGCCCCAATCACAGGAATCCCCTGGTTAGGTAGTGTCCATTTTGATGTGGATAGGGGGTCAGAAGAACACTGGAGACAAGGAGACAAGGACATCTGCTTTCAGTTTTCCTACTTCCAGAAACGGCTCTGTTGGTTGTTTCCCCACACAGCCTTACCAACCTACCCCTACCAACCACATTTATGTTACAATGTGATAAACTTTAAAGATTTTTTTTTAAGAACAGCAAAAACCTAAAAAAGGAGGAAATTTTCAAGATGATTACATACCAAAGTTTATATGGCTATGTGGATTGCTTAGGAATAACCATAGGAATTTCCCATATATTTTAAAGTTATTATATCAGTCAACAAAAGCCTATTAAATCCACAACAGAATTGAACCACAGAACCAACAGTACTTATGTGTAAAATAGTAATAATACTATCTATACTACAGGCCTCTCTAATTCCCAGATCTTTCTCTTGAGGTTCAGATTCTTCTACAGTCAACTCTTTTATTTGTATATCCCACAGACACTTCAAGTGAAACAACTAAATTTATCATGTTTTCCTATTAAAGCTTTGTATTTTCTAATGTTTTAAAAACTATATCACTATCTATGCAGCTGTTTAATTCAGAAACCTTGCTGACATCCTTAATGAGTTCTCATCCAACCAATCCAATCTAGTCACTGAGTCCTGTCGGCTCTGTCTCCTAAATACTTTTCCAACCTGGCCCATTTCTCTCATCTTTACTGCTACTAATCCAGTTCCATTATCACCTCTCATCTGGATAATGGAAATAACCTCTAAAAGTAGACCCTCTCTGTCTAACAGGCTTATGCCATTCCAATCTATTCTCTACATTACAGTGATCTTTTGATATAAAATCAGATCAATTCATGCCTCTTCTTAAAATCTTTCAATTGTTCCCCACAGGTCTTACATAATGGTCCAAATGTATTCTTTGGGCCCATTTCCTGCTTCTGTTTCATCTCTTTTAACTCCCTGCCTCTCAGTCTATCCTTCAGCCATACCGAATTAGTTTGTTCAAAAAGCTTCATTTTGTCCTTTTTGTCCTACTTTCAGGCTTTTATATATGCTATATATTCATTCCCCCAATTTCCTTTCCTTCCTTAGTTCATAGTGTTAATGCAAACTAAATATGGCCTTAAGAAGGACTCCGTACTTCTATATTTGAGTCCGTATTGACAAACTGCAACCTAACTTAATAGGCAGACAAGATAGAAAACCTAACTTGGGGGTATGTGCCTGTAACAACAGCTGAGTCTGGGCCTACCCCAGCAGCCATACTTCAACCATTCATACACTGCTGAGTGTTCAAATAAGTTAAACACCAACCTATAACAAATCCAGCTGTTTCTGTATCTCACTTCTGATTTCTGTATGTCACTTTACTTTTTTTGTCTATAAATTTGTTCTGACCATGAGGGACCACTGGAGTCTCTCTGAATCTGCTGTGATTCTGGAAGCTGCCTGATTTGCGAATCGTTCATTGCTCAGTTAAACTTTAAATTTAATGTGTCTGAAGTTTTACTTTTAATAGTAGTTTTAGTCAAAAGGAGCAGTTCTTCATTTATGAAGTCTTCCCCAATTCCTCCCAAGGCCAGGTTAGATACACAGATGGTCTCATCTTTTATCCTATCATTTTGTCCATCATCATCATCATACTTAGGATAATTGTTTCTGTATTTGTCTTTACCCTCCATTAGACTACCAGCTTTGTGAAGACAAAGGTCACCACTACCTATGATGTCTAGCATTTAGCTGGCATATGGTACATTTCAATGAATATTTGCTAAATACATTAATTTATTGCTCTGAAAATTACATGAGGGTGCAAATGTAAAACTTTCCAACACAAAGCTTAGCATTTAATAGGTGTATACCTCTTCTTTTAGTCTGCATTTTGAACTTTCAGAGCAAGTAATCACAAGGTACAGGATCCTCCTTTCTAATGTAGGGCTGGGACGAAGTAATATTTTGCCAAAGATAGAGAATGTCTTTGGAATTCTCTCTCCAATCTCTTAATAACTCTGCTGCCCTAAGCATGTACATTCATAAAGCTGTTATACTTTTGTAATGAACATGAAGGGACAACTAAGTGCAAAAGCAAATGAATCTTAAAATCATAAGGTTATGTGAAGAAGCCACAAAAGTATATGTGTATACAGCATAATTCCATTTATATGATACTAATATAATATGAAAAACTAAACTATATTGTGCAGAGATGTTTATTTACTGGAAACATAGATAATAAAAGTCTAAGGAGAAGCAAGGAAGTTATTAGCATAACAGAATAGCAGTTATGGAAGAAAGGAGTTAAGCAGAAAGAGTCTCAAGGACATTTCTGTAGTGCTGCATTATTCTACTTCTTTATAATTATTTATTTAATGAAAAGTAGGAAATTTTCTCTTAACACCTGTTATTTTATACACATACATGCAAACATATATGGTCAAAAAAGAGAACAATCATAACATAGTAATTAAAATAAAAAATAATGCTATTTAAAGAGTGGTCCAATATTTCTTTGAGCTACTTGGAATAAAATTTTCTCAGGATTCAACATATGAAGGCTAGCTTAGGACTTCAAAAGCCTTATTCACATAAAAGATTATGGTGCTACTAGTAATTCGATACTCAAATATTAAAATATAAACTAAGTGTAAACAAATGCAGAGGTGTTTTTATTTTTCCCAAGATAAAAAATGTTATTTTAAAAATTAATACGTCAAAACATTTTTTAAGAATATGTATAATTTCTTCTGGCATGCCCACGTATTTGCTGGTGCCCAAAGCATATTTTTAGTTTGTCTACTGCTAAGATAGTACTGAATGATCACTTAGAATTTTTATATTTTGAAATTCTTTGCCATTTTCATTGAAAATATAATCCTAGATTATAAATATGACATAATTATTTCAAAGCTCAAATAAGAGAAGAACAAGAAAAAATAGGCAGAAGAGTATAATCACAAAGTATCTGTTGAATGCACAAATGAATGATTTCTTTTGTGTTCAGTGTTTGAAGTTCATATTAATTTCCTTTGGCGTATACTTCTAATGCAGACTTTCAAAAAAGATCAAACAGGTAGATAAAGATCTATGCAAGCCAAATTTATGAGGAAAATAATAATCTGATTTTCATGAGAGTCATTTTATGACTTTCTACTAAGTCATATTTAGCAAAAATCCTAAAAAAGTTCTATCATAAATTGTATATCTACTCTCTTATTACCACAAATATTTTTACCCAAGAACAAAGAAACCTGAGAATAAAATCATACCCCTCAGAGGCATTAGCATAAAAATCTCTACCAATCTGCTATATTAAACAACAATTTAACAGTAATTTAAAAATATCTTTGTTAATTTACTACCAGAGGATAATTCTACATATATAGTTTTTATAGTAGTGGCCAACTTATAAATACAGCAACTTATAAATAAGCAACTATAATACAGCAGCTTTTTTTTCCTGGAACTGAGGGGTGGACATACCAAATTTTCTGCTACTATATTCCTAGTAGAAATGACATGGTACAATTCTATTATAGATTAAGTCTGATTTAAAGCCTTGCTGACAACAATCAAAATATCATATAAGCAAATCAGTGCTGATAAACTAGTATCACAAGTGAATTTCAAAATAATTTTCTCATTAAAATATAAACTTTCAAAAACCACACTGACTATAATAATGGTATAAAAATATCTGCCATTGAAATACATAGTATTTATTTTCCCTGAATTCTGCCAATCACTAACTAGGTGAGCCTAATATTTACTGATCTAAAAGTAACTGAATGAATAAAAATGATATTTCTTTTTTCTTTTTTTTTTTTTGAGATGGTGTCTCGCACTTTCGCCAAGGCTGGAGTGTAGTGGTGCGATCTCGGCTCACTGCAAGCTCTGTGTCCCCGGTTCATGCCATTCTCCTGCCTCAGCCTCCCGAGTAGCTGGGATTACAGGCGCCCGCCACCACGCCCGGCTAATTTTTTGTATTTTTAGTAGAGATGGGGTTTCACCATGTTAGCCAGGATAGTCTTGATCTCCTGACCTCGTGATCTGCCCACCTCGGCCTCCCAAAGTGCTGGGATTACAGGCGTGAGCCACCGTGCCCAGCCAAAAATGATATTTCTTCATGATTACCTAATACGACATCTTTCGGAGCCAGCAGCTAAATGAGGCATATGTATATTTGAAATTACTATTCTAGTTTTAACAAGTTTCCAGGAGAAATTGTTGCTATAATACAGGAAGAACTGATATCTCAGTACTCTTTACTTTTTATCTGTCCTCAATCTGAACTGAAGCAAATGCAAAAAGAGAAGTCACTAGGGTAAAAAAAAGACATAACAGGAATAACAGAGCAAAAAGGTTAAAGTCTAGTAAATCTTGTTCTAAGACTTTAGAACTTTCATGTTCTCATTATACTTAGATTTCGATTTATGACAAGTTTTCTCTAATGTATTAAAAAAGACATTATATAATAAATAGCATTTAATTTAAATAAAGCTTCTAAAACCTCCAAAGATAAATAAAATACCATACAAGCATTTTTTTTTTTTTTACCTGTTTTCTCGTTCATACATTTCCCTAGAGGCATTTCGAAGTTGATCAATTTCTTGGTTGGTTTTCAATCTGATTTGTTCTAGTTCATCATGTAGTTTATTTTCATATTCTGTTTTATAATGGTCTCTGCAAGGAGTGAAAAGGAACAACCATAAATTTTCTTTTGAAACAAATAGGCTTTTGCACTCTACGTAAGATTTTAATACCTTTCATCGAGTATGCTCTATAAACTGTGTTACCTGAAAAACTTAACTATTAATAGTATAAAGTTTTATAATTCCTAAAAATACTGTTCCTAACTAGTATGATCTAAGATTTCAACCTGTTAAACATTATTTTCCAAAAGACTTAGTTACTATATAAAATCTTAGTAATTCATGTGGGATAATTATTCATCTTCCAAAACACTTTTCTAGTAGTTTTAATGCATATGGTTGAGGCTTCAAAATTGAGAATGTCCTTCATTTAAAAATAATAATGTGGTAGGATGATGTTGAGAGATGAATAATATTAACAAAAATATAAAAATGAAATGACTCTGAGTCTATGAATCCTTTGCTTCCAAGCATGACAACCACAGCCACACCATGATCTTTTAGCCAAGTTGAAGTATTATATAGGGTATGAAAAACTACTACAGGCTAGGAAAAATTATGAATGTGTGAACTCTTTAAGAGTAAAATTTACCTTTACCTTTACCTTTAAGGTAAAATTTGTTTTGTTTTAGTATTTTTTTCTTTTTTTCTTAAAGAGATAATGCCTTGCTCTCTCACCCAGGATGAAGTACAGTGGCACAATCATGTAACCCCGAACTCCTGGGCTCAAGCCATCTTCCTGCCCCAGCCTCCTGAGTAGGCAGGACTACATGTGCTTGACATTGTGCCTTGCTAATTTAAAAACTTTTTTTTATAGAGACAGGGTTTTCGATGTTGCCCAGGCTGGTCTCAAACTTCTGGCCTCAAGCAATCCTCCTGCCTTGGCCTCCCAAAATGCTGGGATTACAGGTGTGAGCCACTGCACCCAGCATGTTTGTTTTGGTATGTCGATATAATTCAAGGGTTATAAAAGCGATTGATATTAAGGTACTTTAGTAACTTCTACACATCCAGTAGAAGAAAGAAGGCAGGACCAAAACATAGGGAGTCTGATCAAAGGGCATATAAGTTAAAACACAATGCGATACCATCTCCTCATAATTCTTTTACATTTCACACAGGAAATCGTTAGCATACTGAGATTTTCTTCCAAAATATACTTCTATAGAGATACTTTCATGCTTTCTTTAAAAACATACTTCTATAGAGATATTAGTCATAGGAATTTAAAAAATTATGTCACAAATGAAAAAACAGTCATAGCATATATCTATCTATCTAAAAGAAATAGGCTTTTGATATTGCTGAAAAAAACCACAGTGTCTTTTTAAAAACCAACTAGAAAGTAATATTGTATAAGAAAATAAAATTGATATATAAAACTCCTATCTCCCTGGGACAGAGCACCTGGGGAAAGGGGTGCCTGTGGGTGCAGCTTCAGCAGACTTAAACGTCCCTGCCTAACAGCTCTGAAGAGAGCAGTGGGTCTCCCAGCACAACGTTTGAACTCTGCTAAGGGTCAGACTGTCTCCTCAAGCGGGTCCCTGACCCCCGTGTATCCTGACTGGGAGACACCTCCCAGTAGAAGCCGACAGACACCTCATACAGGAGAGCTCTGGCTGGCATCTGGCAGGTGCCCCTCTGGGAAGAAGCTTCCAAAGCAAAGATCAGGCAGCAATCTTTGCTGTTCTGCAGCCTCCGCTGGTGATATCCAGGCAAACAGGGTCGGGAGGGGACCTCCAGCAAACTCCAGCAGGCCGGCAGCAAAGGGGCCTGTCAGATGGAAAATTAACAAACACAAAGGAATAGCATGTCCACTCAAAGACTCCATCCGAAGGTCACCAACATCAAAGACCAAAGGTAGATAAATCCACAAAGACGGGGAGACACCAGTGCAAAAAGGCTGAAAGTTCCAAAACTCAGAACGCCTCTTTTCCTCTAAAGGATCACAACTCCTTGCCAACAAGAGAACAAAACTGGACAGTGAATGGGTTTCACAAATTGACAGAAGTAGGCTTCAGAAGGTGGGTAATAACAAACTCCTCCAAGCTAAAGGAGCATGTTCTAACCCAATGCAAGGAAGCTAAGAACCTTGAAAAAAGGTTAGACAAATTGCTAACTAGAATAACCAGTGCAGAGAAGAATATAAATAACCTGATGGAGCTGAAAAACACAGCATGAGAACTTCATGAAGCATACACAAGTTTCAAAAGCCAAATCGATCAAGTGGAAGAAAGGATAACAGTGACTGAAGATCAACTTAATGAAATAAGGAGAGAAGACAAGATTAGAGACAAAAGAATAAAAAGGAATGAATAAAGCCTCCAAGAAATATGGGACTACGTGAAAAGACAAAAACTACGTTTGATTGGTGTACCTGAAAGTGATGGGGAGAATGGAACCAACTTGGAAAACACTTCAGGATATTATCCAGGAGAACTTCCCCAACCTAGCAAGACAGGCCAACATTCAAATCTAGGAAATACAGAGAACACGACAAAGATACTTGTTGAGAAGAGCAACACTAAGACACATAATCGTCAGATTCGCCAAGGTTGAAATGAAGGAAAAAATGTTAAGGACAGCCAGAGAAAAAGGTCAGGTTACGCACAAAGGGAAGGAAGCCCATCAGACTAACAGCGGATCTCTCTGCAGAAACCCTACAAGCCAGAAAGAGTGGGGGCCAATATTCAACATTCTTAAAGAAAAGAATTTTCAACCCAGAATTTCATATCCAGCCAAACTAAGCTTTGTAAGCGAAGGAGAAATAAAATCCTTTACAGACAAGCAAATCCTGAGAGATTTTGTCACCAACAGGCCTGCCCTAAAAGAGCTCCTGAATGAAGCACTAAACATGGGAAGGAACAACTGGTACCAGCCACTGCAAAAACATAACCAAATTGTAAAGACCATCGACACTATGAAGAAACTGCATCAACTAACGGGCAATACAACCAGCTAGCATCATAATGACAGGATCAAATTCACACATAACAATATTAACCTTAAATGTAAACAGGCTAAATGCCCCAATTAAAAGACAGACTGGCAAATCGGATGAAGAGTCAAGACCCATGAGTGTGCTGTATTCAGGAGACACATCTCATTTGCAAAGACACATATAGGCTCAAAATAAAGAGATGGAGGAATATTTACCAACCAAATGGAAAGCAAAAAAAAAAAAAAAGCCAGAATTGCAATTCTAATCTCTGATAAAACAGACTTTAAACCAACAAAGATCAAAAGAGAATAAAGGGCATTACATAATAGTAAAGGGATCAATGCAGCAGGAAGAGCTAACTATCCTAAATATATATGCATCCATTACAGGAGCACCCAGATTCATAAAGGAAGTTCTTAGAGACCTACAAACAGACTTAGACTCTCATACAATAATGGTGGGAGACTTTAACACCCCACTGTCAATATTAGATAGATCAATGAGACAGAAAATTAACAAGGATATTCAGGACTTGAACTCAGATCTGGACCAAGCAGACCTAACAGACATAACAGAACTCTCCACCCAAATCAACAGCACCTCATCACATTCACTCTAAAATTGACCACATAATAGGAAGTAAAACACTCCTCAGCAAATGCAAAAGAACAGAAATCATAATAAACTGTCTCTCAGAACACAGTGCAATCAAACTAGAACTCAGGATTAATAAACTCGCTGAGAAGCTTACAACTACATGGAAACTGAACAACCTGCTCCTGAATGACTACTGGGTAAACAACGAAATGAAGGCAGAAATAAAGATGTTCTTTGAAACCAATGAGAATGAAGACACAACATACCAGAATCTCTGGGCCACATTTAAAGCAGTGTGTAGAAGGAAATTTATAGCACTAAATGCCCACAAGAGAAGTCAGGAAAGATCTAAAATTGACACCCTAACATCAAAATTAAAAGAACTAGAGAAGCAACAGCAAACAAATTCAAAATCTAGCAGAAGACAAGAAATAATTAAGATCAGAGCAGAACTGAAGGAGATAGAAACACAAAAAACCCTTCAAAAAATCAATGAATCCAGGAGCTGTTTTTTTTGTAAAGATCAACAAAATAGATAGACCACTAGCCAGACTAATAAAGAAGAGAGGAAGAACCAAACAGACACAACAAAAAATGATAAAGGGGAGATCACCAATGATCCCACAGAAATAAAAACTACCATCAGAGAATACTATAAACACCTCTATGCAAATAAGCTAGAAAATCTAAAAGAAATGGATAAATTCCTGGACATACACCCTCCCAAGTCTAAACCAGGAAGAAGTCGAATCCCTGAATAAACCAATAACACGTTCTGAAATTGAGGCAGTAATAGCCTACCAACCAAAAAAAAATCCAGGATGAGATGGATTCCCAGCTGAATTCTACCAGAGGTACAAAGAGGAGCTGGTACCATTCCTTCTGAAACTATTCCAAGCAACAGAAAAAGAGGTCCTCCCTAACTCATTTTATGAGGCCAGCATCATCCTAATACCAAAACCTGGCAGACACACAACAAAAAAACAAAATTCCAGGCCAATATCCCTGATGAACATCAATGTAAAAATCCTCAATAAAATACTGGCAAACCAAATCCAGCAGCACATGAAAAAGCTTATCCACCATGATCAAGCTGGCTTCATACCAGGGAGGCAAGGCTGGTTCAACATATACAAATCAATAAACGTAATCCATCACATAAACAGAACCAATCACAAAAACCAGGATTATCTCAATAGATGAAGAAAAGGCCTTCGACAAAATTCAACACCCCTTCATGCTAAAAACTCTCAATAAACTGGGTATCAATGGAACGTATCTCAAAATAATAAGAGCTAGTTATGACAAACCCACAGCCAATATCATACTAAACGGGCAAAAACTGGAATCATTCCCTTTGAAAACTGGCACAAGACAAGGATGCCCTCTCTCACCCCTCCTATTCAACATGGTATTGGAAGTTCTGGCCAGGGCAATCAGGAAAGAGAAAGAAATAAAGAGCATTCAACTAGGAAGACAGAAAGTCAAATTGTCTCAGTTTGTGGATGACATGATTGTATATTTAGAAAACCCCATTGTCTCAGCCCAAAATCTCCTTAAGCTGATAAGCAACTTCAGCAAAGTCTCAGGATACAAAATTGATGTGCAAAAATCACAAGCATTCCTACACACCAATAACAGACAAACAGCCAAATCATGAATGAACTCCCATTCACAACTGCTACTAAGAGAATAAAATACCTAGGAATATAACTTACAAGGGATGTGAAGGATCTCTTCAAGGAGAACTACAAACCACTGCTCAAAGAAATAAGTGAGGACATAAACAAATGGAAAAACATTCCATGCTCACGGACAGGAAGATTCAATATCATGAAAATGGCCATACTGCCCAAAGTAATTTATACATTCAATGCTATCCCCATCAAGCTACCACTGACTTTCTTCACAGAATTGGAAAAAACTACTTTAAACTTCATATGGAACCAAAAAAGAGCCCACATAGCCAAGACAATTCTGGGCAAGAAGAAGAAAGCTGGAGGCATCACGCTACCTGACTTCAAACTATACTACAAGGCTACAGTAATAAAAACAGCATGGTACTGGTACCAAAACAGATACACAGACCAATGGAACAGAACAGAGGCCTCAGAAATAACACCACACATCTACAACCATCTGATCTTTGACAAACCTGACACAAACAAGCAATGGGGAAAAGATTCCCTATTTAATAAATGTTGTTTGGAAAACTAGGTAGCCATATGCAGAAAACTGAAACTGGACCCCTTTCCTTATACCTTATACAAAAATCAACTCAAGATGAATCAAAGACTTAAATGTAAGACCTAGGATCATAAAAATCCTACAAGAAAACCTGGGCAATATCATTCAGGATGTAGGCATGGGCAAAGACTTCATGTCTAAAACACCAAAAGCAATGGCAGCAAAAGCCAAAATTGACAAATGGAATCTAATTAAACTAAAGAGCTTCTGCACAGCAAAAGAAACTATCATTAGGGTGGATAGGCAAACTCCAGAACAGGAGAAAATTTTTGCAATCTATCCATCTGACAAAGGGCTAATATCCAGAATCTACAAAGAACTTAAACAAATTTACAAGAAAAAACCAAACAACCCCATCAAAAAGTGGGCAAAGGATATAGACACTTCTCAAAAGAAGACATTTAGGCAGCCAACAGATATATGAACAAATGCTCATCATCACTGGTCATTAGAGAAATGCAAATCAAAACCACAATGAGATACCATCTCACGCCAGTTAGAATGGCAACCATTAAAAAGTCAGGAAACAACAAGCTGGAGAGGATGTGGAGAAATAGGAATGCTTTTACAGTGTTGGTGGGAGTGTAAATTAGTTCAACCATTGTGGAAGACAGTGTGGCAATGCCTCAAGGATCTAGAACTAGAAATACCATTTGACCCAGCAATCCCATTACTGGGTATATATCCAAAGGATTATAAATCATTCTAACATAAAAGACACATGCACACATATGTTTATTGCAGCACTGTTCACAATAGCAAAGACTTGGAACCGACCCAAATGTCCTTCAATAACAAACTGGATAGAGAAAATGTGGCACATATATACCATGGAATATATATACTATGCAGCCATTAAAAAGGATGAGTTCATGTCCTTTGCAGGGACATGGGTGAAGCTGGAAACCATCATTCTCAGCAAACTATCACAAGAACAGAAAACCAAACACTGTATGTTCTCACTCATAAGCGGGAGTTGAACAATGAGAACACATGGACACAGGGAGGGGAACATCACACACCGGCGCCTGTCGGGGAGTGGGGGGCTAGGGGAGGGATAACATTAGGAGAAATATCTAATGTAGGTGACGGGTTGATGGCTGCAGCAAACCACCATGGCATGTGTATACCTATGTAACAAAACTGCACATTCTGCACATGTACCCCAGAACGTAAAGTATAATTTATAAAAAAAAAAAAAAAAAAAGCAAACATATCTCACTTCATTTTTTAAACCCTTCTGCATTATTTGCAACCCAAATTATCCTAATGGATACATCAGCTCATTACTGTATTCAAGAAATGTACCTAAAACCAAATGACAAAGTTTTAAAATAAAGGCACATGGGAAAATTACACCACTTAAATGTATGCAAACAGAAAGCAGAAATGTCAAAATCAAAAAATAAAATAAAATAAAATAAAATAAGGTATTATCTTAGTATTATCATATAGAATAGACCTTAAAAAAAATCACTAAATCCTCCCCAAAGCCAAGAGTTCCCTCAAAGAAAATCTGTTAATTGATATCTATTTACGTGGGAAATAATGCAAATCTTGCCTGGATGCTACATATTTTTCATACATCTCTTCTCTAGCCTTTTTGCTTTCTTCCAGTTGAGCTTGAAGTCTTTCAAGGCGATCCTCTTCATGAGCACAGCGAACACTAAGCTCCATGTTTTGGCGATTAAGATATTCTTTATCCTTTTGCAGTAAAGTAACAGTTTGCTCTAAGGTGACTACCTACATACATGTAGAAACAAAAAGTATCCACAGTGATGCCATCTTACTTTTCAAGCTTGACTGTATTAATTTCTTTCCTTCATGTTTTCATTCACCACATGAAAATTTTCCTTTTAAAAAGGGCTAATTCTTAGCATGCAACTTTTTTAAAATCTAAAAATAGCTACTAAAAGTCTCTTTTTGGGGCTGGGCATGGTTGCTCACACCTGTAATCCCAGCACTTTGGGAGGCCAAGGCAGGTGGATCATTTGAGGTCAGGAGTTTGAGACCAGCCTGGCCAACATGGTGAAACCCTGTTTCTACTAAAAATGTAAAAATTAGTAGGGCATGGTGGCACACGCCTGTAATCCCAGCTATTCAGGAGGCTGAGGCAGGAGAATCGTTTGCACCTGGGAGGCGGAAGTTGCAGTGAGCCAAGATCGCACCACTGCACTATAAGCCTGGTCAACAGGGAAAGACTCCTGTCTCAAAAATTTATCTTTTTGGGAGGAACTACATAACAAAAAAAATGTCTCTCCCTCAAATCTACTCTGGGCTATTTTTTTCACTAATACTATACTATATAATATAAGTGACTCTAATTATAAGCTTACCTCTTTTGATAATTCACTTCGTTCTTTTGTTTGAATTATGTGAGAGGCTTCAAGTATTTCATGTTTTCTCCTAAGCTCCATTACTTCCTGTTCAAGTGCATCACGTTCACTGTTAAAATAAAATTCAAAGAGACATGTAAATTTTACATCCCCTTGTACAGCGTACACTTTAAAAGGGTTGACTATGTATTAGGACGCTGAATAGAGACACTAGCAATGGGGCTTCAGTGTAATTCCATGAACTATAAAGTACCTACTTTTCAGATTTAGAAGGGACTCTGTTTCAGACCTTGTTCAAATACATACATATCAATTTATTACCTTTAAGGAATATATAAACTACATAAGCCAGTAGAGTAAATAATAAAACTTACTAACATACATTTGGTATTTTTTCATTAGTCATCTTCAATCTTATCTTGAGGTTAAAACTTTTAAAGAATGTATACATGGCTCTAGGCTTTCAGTTCAGTTAAGGTAAAAAAAAATACAACTTATCATTTAGATTGCATAGTAGATACGTAGGCAGGCATTCTTGTGACTATTTCATTCACAAATTGTTTATGATTACCCAGATTTTAATTTCCATTTTAAGACAAGTTCCCCAAAAAAGTTATACCGAGAATTGGACTAAAACCTACAACAGACATTTTTTAAAATGAGCAGAGAAACAGATTTACTAACTCTTAACTACTTCCCTGCAGTCAGAAGCAGTGCCTTTGCACTTTATTTCACTGACCCACCTGGTATTTCCAAAGAGAGGGCTGTTAGGAATTGTTTTCCTTTGCATCGGCTTTTCAAAAACGTTTAGAAAGCCTTTTTTCTTCTAGTTAACAAAATATTATGTTTATTGAAGAAAAACTGAGCAAAGCACAAAATAACAATCACCTACAAACCCAATAAGTAAAGATGACTACCAGTATTACTATTCTGATACATATTACTATACTATTTTGTGCTTTTTTATTTTTAGAATGTTTAGATTATTTTTAATTAAAAAATTTTTTAAATTTGTGCTTTCACATGCAATTTTTTAAAAAATCTTTTTTTAAATTTTTTTTTTTTTTATGAGATGGGGGTCTTGCTATGTCACCCAGGCTGGACTTGAACTACTGCACTCAAGTGATCCTCCAGCCTCAGCCTGCCAGAGAGTTAGGACTACAGGTGCATGCCACCATGTGCCTAATTTTTTTTTTTTTTTTTTTTTTTTGTAAAGGCGGTCTTGCTATGTTGCCCTGGCTAGTCTTAAAGTCCTGGGCTCAAGTGATCCTCCTGCCTGCGCTTCTGAAAGCACTAGGATTATAGACATGACACGCTGTAACCAGCTTGGTTCTTTTTAATGTTTTTACTTACCAATCATTAACACTGTTGTATTTGTTTTGTAATATTAAATAAATATTACCTTGTCATATTTATTCAAACCCTCTCTCTTGTTAATATATGTGAATATATGCAGCTGTCTCAACGGTATATGTGGAGAATGGGTTCCAGACCCACCCCCACAATCTGAACACGCAAATCTGTACATGCTGAAGTCCTGCAGTTGTTGCAGATCCCACCAGTCAGTCAGTCCTCTGTATACTCAGGTTTCACATCCCGTGAAAATTGTATTTTCGATTGGTGTTAGGTTGATAAAAACCTGAATATAAGTGGACCCCATGTTGGTCAAGGATCATGTATCTATATGTGTATACACACCTACACACACATACTCATACATGTGCATTTGTTTCCTCAACTGAGACATTAGGTCCCTTTATCCCTAAATAATTAGTGTGAATTTACTAAGATTAAAGATAGTCTCTTATATAATCACAGTATAATTATCATATTCAGGAGACTTAGCCCTAATATAATATTACCTAACATACAATCCATTTTCAAATTTTGTCAACTGTCTCCCAAAACACCCTTTGTGAATTTTTTTTTCCCTGAGCCAAGGCTCTATTACCATAATGGTAATCCAAGGATCTATTATCATAATATTATAATCTATTACCATGCATCTAGATGTCATGTGGTTTCAGTCTCCTTTAACCTTGAAGATTTCTTAGTTTTCCTTGTGTTTTATGATTTTTTATAGAGCAGAGGCTAGCTGCATCATAGAATGCTCCTCAATTTTCACTTGTCTGAAGTTTCTTCATTATTAGATTCAGGTTAGGCACTTGGGCAGGAATACTACAGAAATGATTCTCAGAAATGATTCTCTGAAACAGAAACGCATTCTCAGTATGTTATGTGAAGAGGTACTGAGGTATGTGATGTCAGTTTATCCCATTATTGGTGATAGTAACTTTGATCACTAGGTTAAGGTAGCATCTGCCAGAGTTTAACTATAAAGGTATCCTTTTGCCCTTTAAAATTAATAAGCAATTGTAAAGAGATGCTTTGTGTAAATATCCTATTCCCTAACATACTTATACTTGATGGTTTTATATTCCAATGATGATTCTGAATCAATATTATTATGCGGCTACAAAATGGTCATTCTTACATGCATATACATTTATTGCTTGGATTTCAACTGTAAAGATCCTCTTTCCCAAAAAGGATATAAATATATTTATTACCACTGAACCGTACACTTAAAAATGGTAAAGATGATGTATTAAAAAAATTTTAAGATCCTCTTTCTGTATTTATTATTAGCCTGCACTTATAAACTCTTATTCTATTCAATGGACAGTAATTCATTATTGCCAATATTTATTGTGATATTCAAGTTTGCTATATTTAGCCAGTTGGCACCTCTTCCAAGTGGCTGTTGCAGTGTTGAATTGGAATTAGAAGTATCAATGTGGGCTGGGCGCAGAGGCTCACACCTGTAATCTCAGCACTTTGGGAGGCCGAGGTGGGCAGATCACCTGAGGTCAGGAGTTCAAGGCCAGTCTGGCCAACCATGGAACCATGTCTTTACTTAAAAAAAAAAAAAAAATTAGCTGGGCATGGTGGCGCACACCTGTAGTCCCAGCTACTTGGGAGGCTGAGGCAGGAGAATTGCTTGAACCCGGGAGGCAGAGGTTGCAGTGAGCCGAGATCGTACCATTGCACTCCAGCCTGGGTGACAAAGTGAGACTCCGTCTCAAAAAAAAGAAGTATCAGTATGATCTCATCCATAGTGTGTTAAGCCTCCTCCTCATTCTCCCTCCACTTTCTCTGCCTACTCAAAGGGCCTAGAAATAATGACCAATGTAGCCATGACCACAGCACCCAAATCTTAAATTTCTAAATAGCATTCCCCACTAAGAGATCAAGACTTCTTAGAGAAACAGCTGAGGCAATGAAATTACAAAACCAACAAACAAAAACCAAAACTAGGAACATTATGTTATGCCAGAAAATAAGGAACTTTTAGTAAAAAAAAGTGATACATTCAGATCTAATTTAATGACTTTAACTGCTACATAAAATTATAATGCAGAGTAAATCTCAATTTATTTTCCATTCTGCTACTGAAAAGCATTTGAATTTCTTTTAATAATGACACAATTAACATCCATACACCTGTTTCCTTTTGTACATTTGTGAGAATTTACCCAGGGCATAAAAGGGCTTTTTTTTCTTCCCCAGTTTATCTTATATTTTATGACCGATGTTTTTAAACTCATTCATTCTGCTGAGTGAACTAGAAAGGGTCATAGTTTGAGTCCTTTCTTGTTTTACTATTCCATTTCTACCATAAAGATGCTTATCATGCTTTTTGATCAAGGTTATATTTTTCTTTCCTAGGTTTTTATTATAGTAAATGAAAATATATGTAAAAATAGAGGTGACATAATGAACACCCATGCTCCCATCACCCAAATTCAGTAATTATCAACTCATGACTCATCTTGTTTCAATGATCATCCGTGGCCCCGATGGATTATTCTGATGACTGTGCTTTTTAGTTTTCTCTTTTTATATTGTATCTGTCATTGCTATAGACTGATAGTGACAGAGGGGACATGAAAATACCAACTGGTATCATCTTAGCATCATAATCTATTTCATTTTTATTCTTTTTTATTTTATATTTTTAAGAGATGGAGTTTCACTCTGCCACCAGGCTGGAGTGCAGTGGCATGATCATAGCTCACTGCAGCCTCGAATTCCTGGGCTTAAGCAGTCCTCCCACCTCAACCTCCCAAGTAGCTGGGACTAAAGGCATGTGCCACTATGCCCTCTACTTCATTTTTAAATGCTTCTTTTGAACTCCAGCTTTATTCCAGAGCCCACTGAGCACAGCTCTCATGGATTTAAAGCTCCAATAATTATCATATTTTGGCATAATGCCATATACATAAGAAATACCATGTGTCAGTCATAATGGGAGTAGAAATGACAATCTTCTATCCACAAATCTTTGCAAATTCACATACGGTATTATGTAATTTATAATTTAAATTACAGAATTTAAATCATTCATTCATTTAACAAATATTCACTGACTACTACATTTTAAGAATTATTTCAAGTGGAGTGAACAATTAAGATAAGGTCATTCCATTTATATTACATATGCAGTACACATATATTTAAAGGCTTTCATATGTATTTGATCTTAGTTTATATAGTGCAGTTATCCGTATTAGCAACATCTCATAAATGATGAAACTTAGGCTCAGAATGAAAAGAAATGTACTGAGGGACACACAGCTAAGTAGTAGCTCATTAAATTACTGAACAAACAGCAGAAAAGAATATTCCAGTTAAAAAAAGGTATTTGCTATAAGTAGCAAATATTAGGAAACATATTTTCAGAAAGTGTCATTTTTTTTTTGAAAGAGTGTGTGTCTTTTGTCAGGAAGAAACAGCTGAAAAAAACTTCAGGGAAAACTGTTAAGTATTTAAATTGATTCCACTACATAAAAATAATCATCAAATAACACTGAAAAAATATTTACACATGTGTGATTTTACTGGGTTTCTATCTCTGTTTACATTTTAAGACAGCAGTGACATCTAAATAAAACAAAAACAACCAATATGAAAATACAATATAAACCCAACAAACTGCCAAAACTGCATGCATTTTTGCAAAGAAGAATAAGGTAAAAGTAAAATTAACAATTGATTGTTGGTAAAAACTCAGGTGACTTTGATGCACGCTAAAAATAGAGAACTACTACTGCAGCCATTTTAACTACTTACCTCTTGACTTTATCATAGTTCTCTTGACGGTAGTCACCTTGCTGAATTAACTGTTTTGTGTCTGCTAATTCTAAGGCCAAACGTTGACATCTAATTTGAACTTCAGAGTAGTTTTTTCGATCTTCCTCATATGTCTATAAACCAAAGGAATAATAACACATTTCAGACTAAACACTTAACATAGTTGACCAAATTCTGTATTGAAGTCTTCTGTTAAGCTGTGATTGTCCTTGTAATTAAACAGTAAAAAAAATTCCTCAATTTTTAAATTTAGTAATTTTTCCCTATTCAAAGGCAAGTAATCTTAAGTTCACAGAGTGGTCTGTAAACTCAGTTGTTTAAAACTTACACTGTTTTTCAAATAAATAACACAACAACTATGTTTTAGTTACTAGGCTAAAACATAAAATGACTACAAATGTTAAATGACTTTTTAAAAACATTTACTGAGTTACTATCAGATGCTAAAGATACAGAAGTGAATAAAACACACTTCCTGATCTTGAGGATTTTACAGTTTAGAGATGAAAAGTCATATGGATATCAGTATCTACAATGAAAAATAATTAATGAAGAGATTAATCATGCAGTTCCAATTCTGTTACTCAGTAAAAAAGAAATCGTGTGACCCTCGAAATACATCTTTACATTGTTCTTCCCTCTACTCTCCCCATGTTAGTAGCATGTAAGAAAGGCATTGCTGATATGGGAAGAGCAATGGAAGTAAAAACCTTAAAGTTGGTCACAAGGTTCTTTACAATCTGGTGCTGCTTCCTACAAGCCCCATTTCTCACCATTCCTAATATTCACACTTCACCCTCCAACCCTAATGGAGATCTGAAATTGTCTGAACCCACTAATGCTTCTTCTAACCTGTTCCCACTGCCTGAATACCTGCATATAATCTAAATGCTTGTCTCCTTCAGAGCACTGATCTCACTGTATCATTACCATCACATTAGTTTTCTCTTTATCTCACCAGAGTGTAAACATCTTAAGGGTGGGGATTTTGTCTTGCTCACTGCTGGACCTCCACCACTTTAAACACTGCCAGGTATATAATAAGAATTAAATAAAAGCTAAAAAAGAAATGATTAAATATGGGAAGCTGGGAGGGGAAGGAGACGGGACTAAATTCCTACTTATTTTCCTTCTTTGAACTCATCAAATCTTGCAACCAATCATCAACTCCACCTTCAGAAGCTGGCATGTTAAATGCATCCTGTGTTAAGTCATTACTGCTTAAGTAGCTGGCCAGCTAAATGAGGTCATATTCACTCCACACATACTGACTGGATCATTTCTGTGTGACTGGTCCCGGATTAGGCACTACAAATACAAAGATGAGTAAGACGATTTTGTCCTTTTTAAACTACTAAATGTAACTTTGATTATTTTAGTCCCCAAATTTCTATCAAAGGGCTATTTGAGAGAAGTAATTATGGAAAAACTATATTCAGTGTGTTTTGCTTTGGTATGGTATTATGTTCTTGTTCTACGCTGAAGTTTTCCATGAGAATGGAATGTTACTATGGTACTTATTATGGGATTACAGCTGAGGATACGCTATCACCTCCCGAAAGATCATCACATATATCATTTCGGACCTAAGTCCTACAAGAATCTTTAGTTCTTCTGAAGAATGCTTTATCCTTCTAAACATCATTAATCATGTCACTGTTTTGGAAGAGAGTATAGTGTTATGGCTAGGAAGGCAAGCTCCAGAATTCAACTGTCTAAAACTGAATTCCTGCAGTAAGACTCTGTGCACGTTAGTTTACCTCTCTATTCTGGTGTCCTACCTCAGAGTTCTTGTGAAGCATATATCAAGTAATACATGTAAAGTGCTTATAAAAATGCCTAACGTAGTAAATGCTGATTAACTATAAATTAATATTGTTATAATGCTTCCTCTTTGCTTTGGCTTCCAAAGAGATCATAGGCAAATTAACAGTTTAATAACTGCAAACGCCATGACAGAATTTGGAGGAACATAAATACAAGGAATATAAACATTAAAGGACGGGCAAAAAACAGGGATCCCAAAAAACCCAAAGGAGTATTCGCAGAAACAATGGGTAAACCAGGGGTGTGTGTCAGGAAAACCAGTGGAAGACAGTGCTTTGAAGCAGTCAATAATATTTAGAAACACTACTGATTGGTACTAAGAAATATTACCGAGAACCAACAAAAAGCCTTTAAAGTATTCAGGGGTAGGGGGAGAAGGCAGAGTGCTAGGGACTAAAACAAATATATCTAAATACTCAGTATGTCCTCTTTTTTGGCTATTTTATATACATTGTCGACTTAATACTTATGATGGGATCTAAAAATTATCCCCAGTTTCACAGATGAAAAAAACTGAGGCTTGGAAAGTCTCAGAGCTCTTAAGTAGTAGAGTGAGGACTCTAATCTAAGTTTGTCAAATCCAAATCAGTCGGCAACTCTTTCTACAGTTTAATAGTAAAAGTGGAGAAAGTATAGTAGCTAGAGAAGAAAACAGGGCCAACGAAGGTTTTAAAAGATGAAACAAGCTTGACAATATTCAAATATTGGTGAGAAACAACAGCAAAAGATGAATTACTGTTGGAGAAAACGGGGCATACTCAGGGGAATGAAGCATACTCCTGAAAAGGGCTTTAGGAGATGGGATCCACAGCTTAGATGTGCAGATTAGTCTTAGATCAGAGGCCATGTTCAACAAGGCAGGCTTTTTTCCAGCTGATACAGAGTATTAACAACTTGAATAATTTAGATAGCTCTTATCAGTTTGCTACAGGCCACAGCCTAATCTTACCCTAAGGATTCACAAATTTATATTATCCACCTGGTTTCTAGAGGCATATGATTTTCCCATCCCTTGAGGGCGAGACTCTTTCCATTATAAACACTAAGAACAAACAAACCAGAATGAGTGCAGATGTGAGTAGATTTGGTGGAAAGACACTGTGGGAGTTCTCATCTGAAGATTTCCATTTTCTCTGTGAAATGAAATACCAAGTCATCTGCTGAATGTGACAAGAAACGTGGAAAACTGGAGATGTAAGAAGAGTGGCTGGTTGCCTTAAGTAATCTCTGCGAAAAATGAGAGAACTAGAAATAATAGAATTACGACCAATTGTGTGGGTCCATTTGAGGCTGATAACAATAAACTGACAGTGCTTGTTACTGCTTGTGTGATTTTTGCCAGTAGTGCTCAGCTAGAAAAATAAAGAGTTGAGAGTTTTTCAGTCTGGTTTGATAAAAAGAAAGCTGGGAGAGGAATTAGATGATACTGGCAAAAAAAAAAAAAAAAAGTTTAAGACTGATAACATGGTGGCAAGGGAAGAAAATTAGGAAAGGATCGATAAAGAAACAAATTATATGGATTGGAAATTCTGTTAAAGACAAGTTGAAAGCAGACAATGGTAAAACATAAAAAATATAGGAAATAAGATGTTTAGTGGATGAAAGTGAATTGGTAACTTCAGAAGTAAATCAGTTCTGGATGGCAAGGAACCAAATGTGGGCTATAAGACTGAGTGTTAAAGTGGAGAAAAGGCAATCACTAGAGATGAGATCAATAAAATTCAAGGCCAAGGCTATAGATGAATTAATCACATAAGTAACCTAGGTAGCAGCTGAAGTGGAAAGGAAGACTAAATCTAGAGCAAGGCTTTCATTAAACAAAGAGGAATGTCCCAGTGGTCTGCAAATGAGGAATACTGTAAGTTGGGGTATCCAGATGATGAGTTCCCAAAGAAGCAGTGTTTTCTGTGAGTGCAACTGCAAAGATCTAAAAAGGTAAAGATCATCTGACCCTGAAATATGCAGAGTATTTTAGGATATTCAGAGAGTAGTTCCATGGAAGAATAAATATACAGAGTATATTATTAATGTTATATACATAGTGTATATATATATGTATATATTTATAAATTTCCTTTAAATATAAATACCATATGCAAGTATAAACAGAAGCAAGTCTAAGTGCAGTATAAGAATGCATATATTCGACCAGCACTTTATTTACAATTTTTCAATTGGACAATTTCCCCTTAAACAAAATTATTACTTTTGTATTTTGAATTTAAAAATCTCCTGCATTTATTGTTAGCAATTAAAATAGAGTAAGACATAGCACTGGAAACAGGAAAAATAGCATCTTCCCTCAAAATAAACCCCATGACTATGTAGAACCATGGTTAAAGCTATAGAAAGCAGAAAAGACTATTTTGTATTCTCCTCTGCATCCTTCCATGTCTTGAGCTTAGCATCAACCTTTGTGGGAAGACTAAGCTCCAGCAATAACCTAGAGTTTATCCTATTTTTTCACAACACCTGATTCTTACCTGTCAGAAAATGTTATCACCTGCGCTGTGGGCAGCCATTACTTGTCTCCCACATCATAAGGAAAACTCTAAGGAAGTTTTCTGTAATCCTAGTAACTAATACTCTGCTTATTATATAGAAGGTTTGCAATTAATGTCTGTGGAAGAGGAGGAACAAAAGAGGACATTAAATAGACTAAAACAAAAGAAGCAAAAAAAGTAAACTTTTCAAACGTAAAGAAATGGACACATAAAATTTCCAGTCATCAGCCCTTCCTAACAGAAAATTTCTACATCACAGTAAATGGGATAATAATAGCCAAGCCTCAATTTCTGTTCTCAATAAAAGGCAATTACTATGGATGTAATGAATTTCTAAACTCCATTTAAGTCTTTTGTCTCTCCCATGATGTAAACTGAGAAAAAAGCAGCAACCTATGTCTCAAAATAAATCTTTAATAAATGAACAACTCCTGCCTGTGTGGAGGACAACTAAGGAAATTGGAAATAGAATATAATGACATTTACCTTAAGGTTCAAATCTGAAGCAGTTTACACTGGACAGCAGTTCAGTGAATGGTAAGAAATAGTTGGTTAGCTATTCTGGAAAACTAAGAATTCACTTGTCAGAATTCCCACAAGTTTCACATTATCAATAATCTAATCCAAGCAACTAAATACTGAAAAGAACAAGAAACCTAATTAAGCTTTGACTGCTATAGGCTGTCCCTTTATAAGCTACAATGAAGTCTGTTTTGCTGCGAGAGACAACTCTTGTCATTGTTAAGATCTTCAAGAAATTTTTCAAAAAAAAAACTGATTCTAAAGACAGACAAAATCTGAAGTGGTAAAGTCTGCTATGCATTAAAACAATAATCTTAATAATTTCTATTACATGCTAAATTTTCAATTATATCTATTTGAATACATGTGAATTCAAATAAAAACTTAAGGCTTTTTTTTTTTTTTTTGAGACAGGGTCTCACTCTGTTGCCCAGGCTGGAGTGCAGTGGCGCAATCTTGGCTCACTGCAGCCTCAACCTCCCGACCTCAGATGATCCTCCCACCTCAGCCTCCCAAGTAGCTGGGTCTACAGGCATGCCACCATGCTCAGTTAGTTTTTTGTATTTTAGTAGAGAAAGGGTTTTGCCATGGTGTCCAGAGCAGTCTTGAACTCCTGGACTCAAGCAATCCACCCGCCTCAGCCCCGAAAATGCTGCGATTATAGCCTCCCAAAGTGGGATTACAGGCGTGAGCCACTACGCCCAGCAAAACTCAAGAATGAGGAAAGGTAACTTTCATCACATGGTGGACCCTAGATTGGAATAACAAACATGGGTTCAGATTCTGTCTCTCCTACTTTTTGCTCTAGCAAGTCAACTTTTCTGGACTTACCTGATGCTTCTGCGGAGTGTGTATACTAACTGATTCATTGGCTCATTTATTTTTATGTGGTTATTATTGAACTATAACACTGTATTACTAGTATTAAGACATCACCCGCTAGCTAATGGGTCTAGCAGACCCCACCATTGCAAAATGCTACACTGATGTATTAGGAGGCAATTTTTATACCCAACATTTTATTCAGCAAACTACTGTAACAAATTTGAAATACTGGCTTCTCAACAGGCATTGACCCAAATATGATTGAACCAAACAAATTTGAATCTTAATGTTAAAGAGACCAAGTTGCTAAATTATCTTAAAAGTATCACATATTAACCCCTAAATTTATCAATGCAAGAAAAGTATGGTTTCTCATGCCTTTTGAATAACTGAGATAAGCCTTAACAGTATTAACAGTGTGATGGTGCATGCCTGTACTCCCAGCTACTCAAGCGGCTGATGTGGGAGAATGGCTTAAGCCCAGGACTTCAAGGCTGCAATGAGGTGTGATCATGCCACTGCACTCCAGCCTGAATGACAGACTGAGACCTTGTCTGGAAATATAGATCAATAACAATTAAAAAGTATTAACACAGGTGATGGAAAGGATAAAGTCCTGTACCACACTTCCTCCCTCCAACAACCCCTGCAAATTATCAGGAAAAAAATGAGACTATAACTTAACTACATTTGATTAATGTTAATCATAAAAATTGCTATTTTAATGAGCTTGTCTTACTTAAGGTATGATGCTTCCATGTTCCAAGATTTTATAGTTTTCTTCATATGAATCAATTTCTTTTCTTGCTAGAGATGAACGGTGGGGGAAAATATTTCATTCACAAGGTAACAAACTCGGGAAGAAAGCGATAAAATCTTAAGTGTTCAACACTAATTGCTGTTGCATCTGATATGTTCATGTGTTCATGAAGCTATTCTCCATGAATTATTATGGAGAATGGATTATTCTTTCTGTGCTGGAATATACTCTGTTTAATCATAAAGTATTATTCTTTTGATACAATGGTAAAATTCATTTGTTAACATTTTATTTCAAATTTTTACATCTGTAGTAATAAGCAAAATTGGCCTAAATGTTTTATTTTGCTTTTGTAGTCTCTTTCTCAGAACTTTCTTTTTCAATAGTTGGTATAGTATAAGTAAGTGGAACTAGCTGTCTTTTTCTAAATCAACTGTGAACCCATTTGGGGTAATCTATCCGTGAACCTGTTGGTAATTTTATCAGTTGTACACTTTTACTTATTTTTGTAATACCTCTATGGTAACTGTTCTAAATCAAGTTCTCACTTCTGTCAATTTTAGTAATCTATATTTTGTTGGCACAGTTCACTTTCCTTTTTGTTTTCAAGCTTACTGCCATAGAACTGTATGTATTTTCCCTTACTTCATGTCAGTTAATTCCAAACACCGTATTTCTACTCATCTTTTTCCAGCTTTCTCAAGATGAGTACTACATGTATTTATTTTTCATCTTTTTTTTTAAATAATAAAGGCATTTCCGGATACAGATTTTCCTTTGGCATAGCTTTAAATGTGTCTAAGAATTTTGATATAAAAATGTTCTCATTTTCATTGTTTTATTTCAGTTCTTCTTTGCTCTTTAATCCAAAAGATACGTCTCTAATTGCCAAGTAAGTTTATTCCTCCTCATCTTTAATCTCTGGTTTCACTAAATTATGATAAAAAATAGAAACTATATAATCTGTACTTAAAATTTATTATATAATTTTTTACTTAAAAATTATTTAAGTAATTATTTTTCAATCTTTTTTGGTTTTTTTTGAGACGAAGTCTTGCTTTGTCACCTAGGCTGGAGTGCAATGGCGCAATCTCGGCTCACTGCAATCCCCGCCTCCTGGGTTCAAGCAATTCTACTGCGTCAGCCTCCTGAGTAGCTGGGATTACAGATGCCTGCCACTACGCCCGGCTGATTTTTGTATTTTTAGTAGAGACAGGTTCACCATGTTGGCCATGCTGGTCTTGAACTTCTGACCTCAGGTGATCCACCCGCCTCAGCCTCCCAGAGTGCTGGGATTACAGGCGTGAGCCACTGCATCCAGCCCATTTTTCAATCTTTATCAATTTTCATTAAGCATATTTCCTATAAACAAATAGAGCTGGGCTTGGTTTGAAGGTCATGATGAGAGTCTTTCTTTTAACAGAACACTGTACATCCATTCCCTCACCTAGTGGAGGCAAAGGAGACTTTATCTACCTTATTTGGGGTGAGGAGTGAAGGGAGTAATCCATAGATTTTTATGGGCCGAGCTCTGCCGACAATCTGTTCTGCTCTTGCTCAGGGTTCTCTCACACTATTTCTAGGCTTTCACTCAAGTCAGGGGAGAGAAATCTCAAATTTTGGTAGCTTATCTCCAAGATGGTCTCTATCAATTTCTTCCCTTGTATGCGGGAAGCTATTTTCTGATTAAGAAGTGGGTCTATTCCTCTTAATGATCTGCTTAACCAAAAGCATGTGGGAGAAGCAATTTTCTGGGATTTTGAAGTTACATCCTAAGAAGTCTTTAAGTTTCGCCTGAGTTTCTTGAATGTTTGCTTTGGAGGTGGCCAGCTGCCATGCTGTGAGACTGCCATGTTGAAGGATGCCTAAACTAATCACATGAAGAGGCCAAGTGCAAAAGGGAGTAATGTTTTGGTCATATCATCCTGGCTCCAAACCGGTGACTAAAGAAGACTTCAGATGACCCCAGCCTCAGTGAGGTAAGAAAAACTCAGCTGAACCTATCAACCTTCAGAGCTGTGACAAATAATAAATTATTTTGAGACAGCAAGTTTTAGGGTGATTTGTTATGCAGCAATACGTAACTGGAACACTAGCTTTCCCAAAGCCCAAGACTTCCACTCAGATCCAGCTGCCTGCCAGAAGACAGCTGAGAGAGGGATACTTTGAATTGGAAAAGAAAGGAAAAATGACATGCATTCACATTTTCATCTCCTAGAATCCCTTTACTTCCTCCTTTCAACTAAGCCTAAACAGCAATGCTTATTCTATTCCGTAGTTAATGTTGACTATATAATTTAACCTTAAAATAGTAAAATAAGTAGGAGTTCATTCAGCTTTGAGTTTGGCATGACTATGCTCAGTAGTGTGATGACTCTATATTGTCATCATTTTTCTCTATTTGAACTGTGAAACTTTTATTCATACAGTGATGCATGATAGCACCTGGCCTTTATTTGGCTGAAATACCTATCTTACAAATTAAGTTGATGGCTATTTCTTTCTTTTCTTTTTTCTTTCTTTTTTTTGAGGCGGAGTCTCACTCTGTCACACAGGCTGGAATACAGTGGTGCGATCTTGGCTCACTGCAACCTCTGCTCCTCCACCCCTACTCCGGGCTCAAGCAATCCTCCTACCTGGGACCACAGATGTGTGCCACGACACCTGGCTAAGTTTTTGTTTTGGGGTTTTTTGGTAGTTTTTTGAGACAGGGTCTCATTCTGTCTTCCAGGCTGGACACAATCTTGGCTCACTGCAACCTCTGCCTCCCAGGTTCAAGCAATTCTCTCATCTCAGCCTCCCGAGTAGCTGGGACTACAGGCCTGCACCACCACACCCAGCTAATTTTTGTATTTTTTGGTAGAGATAGGGTTTCACCATGTTGGCCAGGCTGGAGTTTTTGTATTTTTGGTAGAGACAGGGTTTCACCAGGTTGGCCAGGGTGGTCTCGAACTCCTGAGCTCAAGCAATCCTCCTGCCTTGGCCTCCCAAAGTGCTGGGATTACAGCCGTGAGCCACTGTGCCTGGACAGTTGACTACTGTTTTTTTAAACTGTGATCTGTGGTACTAATGCCATGAGAAAATTAAATGCAAACATGGGCAATGACATCATAGTGATAGTACTCTATTATAAATTATTCATTCAGATGAACCATCATATGCATCTATTAATTTCTGAGGTCATTAAAAAAATTAAATCATAAAGTTAAAAATTATCAAAAAGAACTCTTAGATACTCCAAAACATATCTGTGGAATCTGGCTTAGAAACACTATGCAGATCAAGAGAACGAAGTTATCATGGTATCTCTGGATTTAAACCAAGGTATTTGGTAAGGTCCCTCCTGAGTTTTCCCGTGCCATCATGTAGTGATACATCCTTTTGGCCACTGGGTTCAAAAGTTCATCTCAAAACCCAATAAGCCCCTCAAAAGTTGCCCCTAAAATTTACAAGTTCCTAGATTTACTAAAGATTATACACACAGTAGCAAAGGGAAAAAAAAGTCTTATGACTCTTTAAGAGATTATGTCTCTTCATACAGCATGTATAAAACAATCAGCTAAATGAAACTTCTTCCCAGTTATGTCGTACTTAAAATTGCATTCATTTTAGCTTTCCCATGAATTTTTTTTCCCTCATGCACGTTTATCCGTAAGTCATTTGTATTATTTGTAAAAACTTAACAGGTTTGTGAAGGAGCAATTTTTTAGAGGTTTTAGAGGTATAGGCAAGAGAGGGATTTTAGTAAGTCCAAGTTGTAACGTAATAGTGTATGACTTCAATTATATTCTTGAATGTTAAATACATTAAAATATATTAATTTTATATTGGCGGCAAGAAATGGCATTAATATATACATTTCTCTCTCTCTCTCTCTCTTTTTTTTTTTTTTTTTGAGACGGAGTTTCGTTCTGTCACCCAGGCTAGAGAGCAACGGCGCGATCTTGGCTCACTGAAACCTCCACCTCCTGGGTTCAAGTGATTCTCCTGCCTCAGCCTCCCAAGTAGCTGGGATTACAGGTGCCTACCACCACACCCAGCTGATTTTTGTATTTTTAGTAGAGATGGGGTTTCCCAATGTTCAGGTCTTGAACTCCTGACCTCAGGTGATCCATCCACATCGGGCTCCCAGAGTGCTGGTATTATAGGAATGAGTCATGGTGACCAGCCAATATATAAATTTCAAATCAGGAAATGTAATTAAAAATTCAAAGTTATTTTTAAATCTCAATTAATAAGTTAACAAAAATAGCTTAAAAATTGATTTGTGGTCAGTGTCCATGAACCCGCCACATTAGAATCTTGGGTTGTTTATTAAAAATTGAGGTTCTGGCTGGGTGTGGTGGCTCACGCCTGTAATCCTAGCACTTTGGGAGGCCAAGGTGGGCAGATCACGAGGTCAGGAGATCAAGACCATCCTGGCTAACACAGTGAAACCCCGTCTCTACTAAAAAGATACAAAAAATTAGCCGGGAGTGCCGGCGTGCACCTGTAGTCCCAGCTACTCGGGAGGCTGAGGCAGGAAAATGGTGTGAACCTGGGGGGCGGAGCTTGCAGTGAGCCTATATTGTGCCAAGGCACTCCAGCCTGGGCAACAGAACGAGACTCCGTCTCAAAAAAAAAAAAAAAAAAAAAAAAAAAAAAAAAAAAATTGAGGTTCTTAGTTCCACCTCAGACCAAAATAGAACCCATGCATGTGGCTATGAATCTAAATTTTAAGCAATGCTTATACACTTTAAATTTAATATAAAGAGGCAAATCTATCACTGTTTACTAATTTGTTAAGCATTCTAGGATAATTATAACTGATGGGTATCATCATAAATATGTACCTTACAAAGAAACTTTAAGCTCATCACTTGGATAAGATAAAAAGAAATCTCAGAAAACAGTTAATACTCCCTAAAATATAAAAACTTTAATAAACAAATATGTTTCATCAATGAAATAACTCATTTTCATACAAATAAAATTAACTGAATTACTTACATATGAATACTTAAGATGAACCTCAAGATAATCTTGCAGAATTTTTTAAAGAATGTAACTATGTTTCTAAACAAGGAAGTACTCTTGACAAAATTCTTCTTGCTTCCTAGTTACCAAATTTCACATAAGAGAAAAATATTTCACCATTTCCTCATGAAATTTAATAGTTTTATTAAGTGCAGATTCACTAATGCCTTACACTGTATCTCTAACATCACATCCTTTTGATATGAAAAAGCATGCTGAACTAACTCTATAATGGCAAAACAGCAACATATAGCTGAGTTGCATGCGATCAACCAAAATTTTGACCTGCTAATAGAGAAAATTCATAAATAGGAAATAAAGTTATCTATAAGCACTTTTATAAACATAAAGTACCATACACAAGATCATATACATAATGTAGCTCAAAATAAGCCAGAATTAGACTACATTACTGACACTTTTAAATAAACTCCGGACTTGAAGTAAAAGATGAGCCCTATTTTCCAGTGTTATAATAGTATCTAGATGTTATTTGCAAATAACTAAAGATCTGGAAAAAATTACAAAAGGAAATCCCAGAAATCCACTAAAACTGCCACTTCAGAAAGAGTAATTTCCTTTTAAAGGTCAAGAATCACATTCTGGCCAAGCGCAGTGGCTCATGCCTGTAATTCCAGCACTTAGAGAGGCCAGGGCAGGCAGATCGCTTGAGGTCAGGAGTTTGAGACCAGCCTGATCAACATGGTGAAACACCTCTCTACTAAAAATACAAAAATTAGCCAGGCATGGTGGCGCATGCCTGTACTCCCAGCTACTCGGGAGGCTGAGGCAGGAGAATTGCTTGAACCCGGGAGGCAGAGGTTGCAGTGAGCCAAAATCATGCCATTGCACTCCAGCCTGGGCAAGAGCGAAACTCCATCTCCAAAAAAAAAAAAAACAAAAAAAAACCTTCTATTAAATTTCTTAAACAGTTTTAATCTCATACAAACAAAAGCAGAGTCAAATTAACTGTGTAATTGTGTGGCTTTAATGATTTAATGTGGCTTTAACAGAATTTAAAATCCTGAATGTTTTTGGTTTTAACAGAATTAAAAATTCTCAATATTTCTGGTAGGCATAATTATGAAATTAGTGCAATAACTGAGACATCTCTGAATACATATTATGGAACACAAATTTTTGTTTTGATACTCCATTCTCCAAGTTCTAAATATATTAAATTTTACTAGAAAAAGATACTATCTGATTGATTGCAGGCATTTTATATGAAATAATGAATATAAATGAAAATAAGGTAACTAAATGTAAAGCTTTGGGTCTCTAGCTCAAAAATAACCACATTTTCCAAATAGCCCCCAACAGGTTTAATTAAAAAAAAAAAAAAAAAAAAAAAAAAGGACATATACTGCCCCCAAGTGGTGAAAAAAATTAAGACCATTTTGGATAAGAAAGATCCATAAAGTAAAACGGAAAGACTGAGAGTAATTTTATTTTCTCCAGATTCATGAACTCTCTGTAGAGAATAAACTTTTTAAGTAAAATGGAAAATTTGTTTTCTTAATTGCTGGTCTCAAAACTCAGAGATATGCCTAACAAATACCTTAGTTTCTCTTAGTAAAACCACTATGGAGTTGTCATTATTGCTATCATTTTCAGCATTTAGGTGAGTTTCCTGGTATTTTTTGTTTTTGTTTAGTAGCCCTTAGCCTGAGGCCAGTCCCATTCTGTGCCAGGTTGGATGGATCAAGGTGCATCAGAAAATCTTTGGTATTTATGGGAACTGCAGCTGCTCTAAATGAGGAGGAAATTTCAGAGATAGCCAGAGAGGGGAAACTGAATTCTCTGGGTAATTTCTGCTTAAGTATCTGGCTACCCTCTAAACAACATACGTGTAGGACAGACTCTTAGCAGCCCCACTAATACCAAAAAAATTGAACTGAAATTTGAACACCTGCCCAATAGACAGAGTATGCTGTTTGAGTACAACCAAGTAATTTCCTGCTAAAACAAGAACATCACCACCATTTAGAGGTACATAAAATGCAGAGTCTCAACAACATAATACAATGTTCTCATCTACACTTACTCGATGGTCTAAACAATTTTAAGTTACTTGACATCTGAAGAAAGAGGAACATGTGACTCATTTCTAAAAGAAAAGACAATCAACAGAGATCAACTCCAAGGTGACCCAGTGTTTGGAATTAGCAGACAAGAATTTTAAAGCTCCTATTTTAACAATTCTCAGTGGTGTAAAGGAAAATATGTTCATAATAAGTAAACAAATAGCAGAGAAATAAAAGCTATAATAAATAACCAAACTGAAATTCTAGAAGTAAAAAATTCCACACTTAAGTACTTACTCAAGAGAAACAAAAACATGTCCACACAAAAAACCATATTCAAATGTTCTCAGAGCTTTGTTTGTAAAGTCTCTGAATCGGAAATAACTCAAATGCCCATTAAATGGTAAATAACTAGAGCCATTCAATGTAATACCACTCAGTAATGAAAAGGAAGAAATTACTGACAAATGGAAAAAAAAGTTCAGCATTTTCCCATAAAATTAAATGTGACTGGCAGATGGATAGATGGAGAGATATTTGATAAGACAAATACAACAAAAATGTTAATGGCAGAAATTTAGTGATAAATGTACTGGTGTCATTGTGAAATTCAAGTTATGTTTGAAAATTTCTATAATAAAATGGCAAAAAATTACACTCTGGGGCAGGTGATCAATTTTGAACATGCTAATTTTGGGAATATAAGCTGATTGATAGTTATTAAAAAGAAAACACATTCATTTATAATCAGTCCACTTACCTTTTGAGACCTTCCTCCAATCTGCCCTACTAGTTTGGTGTTCCACTGCTCAGAAAAACTTTACTGTCTACAAACTTGAGATTATACTTTGTGCTTCCTCATCAATAAATGTATTAAATTTTTTTTTTTTGAGACAAACTCTTGCTCTGTTGCCCAGGTTGGAGTGCAGTGGCACAATCTTGGCTCACTACGACCTCCACCTCTCGGGTTCAAGCGATTCTCCTGCCTCAGCCTCCTGAGTAGCTGGGACTACATGTGTTTGCCACCACACCTGACTAATTTATGTATTTTTAATAGAGACGGAGTTTTGCCATATTAACCAGGCTGGTCTCAAACTCTTGACATCAGGTGATCTGCCCACCTCGACCTCTCAAAGTGCTGAGATTACAGGCGAGAGCCACTGTGCCCAGCCCAATAAATGTATTAAAATGTTAAATAATGAATAAGATTGGATTTAACAGTTGTATCTGAAGAATACTTCTATTTTTGTTTTCCATTTAGTTCTTTTTATTTCTTTTTTTTTTTTGGCTCTTATCCTTCACCTACTAAAGAGAAAACAATTTCCTGAGAATTCATGATAACACTTCTTACAAAGTCTGCCCATTTCTCCCAAGAGGTAGAAGCAATTCAGATATCTATTTATAGATGAATGGATAAAGCAAATGTGGTATATACACACAATGGAATATTATGTAACCTTAAAATAGAAAAAAAAAGAGCGTAAATTAGTTCAACCTGACTGTGAAAGACAATTGTGGAAGACAGTGTGGTGATTCCTCAAGGATCTAGAACTAGAAATACCATCCGACCCAGCAATTCCATTACTGGGTATATACCCAAAGGATTATAAATCATGCTACTATAAAAACATGCACACGTTTATTGTGGCACTGTTCACAATAGCAAAGACTTGGAACCAACCCAAATGCCCATCAATGATAGACGAGATACTGTGGCACATATACACCATGGAATACTATGCAGCCATAAAAAAGGAAGAGTTAATGTCCTTTGCAGGGACATGGATGAAACTGGAAACCATCATTCTCCGCAAACCATCACAAGGACAGAAAACCAAACACCACATGTTTTCACTCATAAGTGGGAGGTGAACAATGAGAACACTTGGACCAGGGAGGGCAACATCACACACTGGGGCCTATCAGGGGGTGGGGGACTAGGGGAGGGATAGCATTAGGTGAAATTACCTAATGTAGATAACGGCTTGATGGGTGCAGCAAACCACCATGGCAGGAGTATACCTACGTAACACTACCTGCACGTTGTGCCTATGTACCCCAGAACTTAAAGTACAATAAAAAAAAAAAGAAAATTCTGTCACATGCTACAACATGGATAAACCCTGAGGGCATTATGCTAATTGAAACCAGTCACAAAGGGGCAAATACTGTAGGACTCTACTCATATGACGAATCTAAACTAATCAAAATCATAGAAACAAAGTTAAAAAATGGTTACCAATGACTGGGGGAGGGGAGAGGGAGAATTAGTGTCTAGTGGGTAGTTTTCAGTGTTGCAACATACAAAAGTACTAGAGATCTGTTGCACAATGTGAGTATACTTTACTGAATTGTATACATGAAAATGAAGTCTTAAATTTAATGTTATGTTATTCACTGTAATTTTTTAAAAGCCTGCCAATTTTTAAAAACTAGAATTTAAAACCTGTCAATGGCTTTTTGAAAGTCTATATAATTTGTTCTCTATTTTCTCTTTATATATATGTAAAATATAATTTGTCCATTTGTACCACTCTGTTGACCTTCCCCCATAAGGGGAAGTATTTAACTTGCCTAAGTATGCACTGATCCTAATCTTCATGCATTACACAAGCTCAGTAAGCATAAAAGAGTCCTTTATCAGTTTGTAAGTGTGGAGGTCTTTAGTTTCTAGACTCAGGCAGGCAATTTACCAGTTTTCAAGCAATTACACCTACTTCAAGTGCTCTGTTTGATAGCAATATTATACATGTGCTGCAATTTCAGGTTCACCCTTTAAGTCCCTTAAAATTCTTGGGTGAATACCATCTAGTCATGTTTTTTTCCCCAAAGCTTATATTGTATCCAACTTTAAAATTACATAAAGTCATTAATAAGACTAATGTTGTTTATCTTAAAATATCCAACCTTAAATAAGTATGAGTTGAAGAATAAATTATTTGTTGAATCACTTTATGAAGATCTTTCGAATAATGTCATATGAAAAATTTGGATCATGTCTTATTAAAAGTTAGTAACTTCAGGCCAGGTGTGGTGGCTCATACCTGTAATCCCAACACTTTGGGAGGCCGAGGCGGGCGGATGACGAGGTCAGGAGATCAAGACCATCCTGGCTAACATGGTGAAACCCCGTCTCTACTAAAAATACAAAAAATTAGCCAGGCGTCGTGGCGTGTGCCTGTAGTCCCAGCTACTCGGGAGGTTGAGGCAGGAGAATGGCGTAAACCCAGGAGGCGGAGCTTGCAGTGAGCTGAGATCGTGCCACTGCATGCCAGCCTGGGCGACAAAGCGAGACTCCATCTCAAAAAAACAAACAAACAAAAATTAGCTGAGTGTGGTGGCGGGTGCCTGTAATCCCAGCTACTTGGGAGGCTGAGGCAGGAGAATCGCTTGAACCCGGGAGGCAAAGGTTCCAGTGAGCCGAGACTGTACCACTGCACTGCAGCCTAGGTGACAAGAGTGTGACTCTGGCTCAGAAAAGAAAAAATTTAGTAACTTTATAGTGGTTGCAGCTATATATCATGGACCTTGTCCTGAAACTTACTATGGCAGTGTATCTTACTTATTGAACACTTATTGAACAAAGTAACACTTCCTTTTATTTGTCAAATTTAGGAAAACTTAGAATCAGTGTACACACTTTCAGTTTATGGATATATGGATAAAATATGGATATATTTTCAGTTTATTCACTACAAAATAAAATATTAATTCCTCTGTTAGGACTTAGAACAGACACCTCGAAACATGGCACCCTGGCATACTGAGTATTTTAACCTGAAGGAAATTAAGAAAACTGCAGAAACAGGGGGGTCTCCCTGACCTTCTCCCAACCCATCTCTCTTGAAGTGGGCCACATAAATGAAAATTCCCCTTGGCTCTTTCTCCCCTGAAGCAGGTCATCAAACCTAGGAAGGCCACTCTCTTTCTCCCTCCCCTCTCCCCTAAGGTGACAGGTGTCCTGCCCTATACCTAATGGGAAGGAATGTCACAGACAGCCCAAGAAGAATGTGAACAAACAAGCCTTGCTAAATTCTCCCAGTTGATTACCATCAGATCATACACTTTTGTCTTCCAATCATACTTATGCATGACTATCCACAAAAATACATTTTCCCCTGGTCTTTTAGTCTTCATTTCTGAAGGTTTCCATGTCACATAAAATTTATATTAAATTATACATATAAATTATACATAAATTTGTTATGCTTTTCTCTTACTACTCTTTTATTATTGGAGTCTCAGCCATAAACCTTGCAATGGGTGAGGAAAATATATTACTTTTTCTCCCACTACAGTTAAGAGGAAAATTTACTCTTTTGGGTCAAGAAACTTAAAATAATGACACCATTGGAAAAGTCGAAATTTTCTTGCTACTTCCTTTGGATATGATGGGCATTTCTCTGTTTTTATTGTCTGCTTCAGGCCAACAATAAGTATATATATGCAGCCCACAGACTGAAGAGGAAAGAAACATGAAATACCACTGGGCAAAAAACACTCAGATAAGAACATTCCAAGTAACAGAAGAAAAAACAGAAACCTTCAAATGAAAAACTGACAATTTCATTTAGCACTTTCATAAATTAGGGGTTTGTGATTAGTTTTAAAAGTCTAGAGACAATGGTTCTCACTGATGACAACTGAACCTCAGTAACCTGACAGTGTCCAATCACCTCTTCAACCTCCCCCAGCCCCATTTAAATAACCCAGATCTTTTTGTAAACCCTCCTCTAGTGGTCATAACATTCTCTATCTTCCTTACTCACTTATAAATATATTCTTCAGTTGTTTTTTAAATTGAAACTCAAATTTTTGTGACATAATTAAAACTCTAGCTTTATTAAGAGATAAATTATCTCACTTTACTAAATTATTATTCTTTAAACCACTATTTAGATATTAAGAAAGTCCCACAGAACTAATCAGGAGTAATTCAATCAACAAATACCCCTCTGTTCTAGTAGTTTCCCCAAATATCATAATCACAGAAACACATATTATTGACAATACCCCAAATATACATGACTTTTTTTATTACACGGATAGCACTAAAGTGGGGAGCCTTAAACATAACTATAACTGGGTATCCAACAGTACTACCTAAACTGTTGGTTAACAATTACATGAATGTCCTTCTACCGTTGTCAACAATGAGAAAATTTTTATGGTTACAATGTGATTTTAAATACAACAGCTGTCATCTCTCTTAAGGAAAATAAAAAACAAAAACAAAAAAAAAACAAGCCTTCCCTGGCTCCATGTTTCCTGTAATTGCCAACTCTCTTTGTTCCTCTATACAGTAGTATTACTTAGAAAGAGTTATCTATACTCTATGTCCAGTTTATTTCCTCCACTCACTCTCAAACACTGTAATCAAACTGCTGACCCTATCCCTCCTCCGGAACTACTCTTGACAAGGTTTTCAATGACCTTGTTAAATACAATGTCAATTCTTAGTCTTCATCTAACTGTACCTATCAACAGCATTTGAAACAGCTGATCACTCTCTTTTCCTTGACAAACTTTTGCCCTTTGATTTCCTGGACATAAAATTCTCTTAATTTCCCTATTTCACTGGTAACTCCTCCTTCTCTCTCCCACATTTCAATGTTGAAGTGCCCTGGAGCTCAAGCTGTGGTCCTCCTTCTCTTCTCTACACTCACTCTCCTTTGGTAATCTCATCCTGGCTTTAAATATCGTCTTTATGCTGATGACTCTTGAATGCTTATCTTCTAAAGTTCACACCTGTATATCCACATATCTTTGACTGTACATCTAACAGATCTCTCAAACTCAACATGTCTAAGATCCACACTCTTTTGCACTCAAGTCGGCCTCATTCACAACCTACCTATCTCAGCTGAACAGAAATCTATCCTTCCAGTTATTCAAACCAACATTTTTTAGAGTTAATTTGACTCCTTTCTTTAACATCCTCCATCCAATTCATGACTCTACCTTTTTTCTATTGGCTCTACTTTAAAATAAATCCAGAATCTACCACTTCCCCTGCTACCATCTAGATCTGAAACACAATAATCTCTCACCTAGATTACAACAGCCTCTTAACAAGTCTCTTTGTTTCCATCCTTATAGCTCTACAGTCTATTCTCAGGAGAGAACTTTCTTTAAAAAACATTATCCAGGACAATAGGAAGGTTTTAAAATACTCATTAAAAAGAAATTTAATAAAGAAAACATTTCTTGACGGTCTACTATGTACCAGCCAGAATGATACCTTAAATAGACTTGACCCTTGGACGATACAGGGGTTGGGGTACCAACTCCCATACAGTCAAAAAAAATCCATGTGTAACTTTTGACTCACTGAAAACTTAACTACAGATAGCCTACTGTTGACTGGAAGCCTTAGTATAACATAGTCTATTAGTACATATTTTGTATGTTATATTATATACTGTATTCTTACAATAAAAGCTAGAGAAAAAAACATTTTTAAAAAATCCTAAGAAAATACATTTACATAACTGTACTGTATTATGGATGCTCTAAGTTTTACATAATTTGTTTACAAAATTAATGGTCTGTCCAAAATGGTAGGCAACCCATTAACTTTTTCTTACAATGTCATAAATTTTCTCTGCTGCTTGAGAGCTCTTCCAGCATCACTGGTGACACTTCATATGGTTCCCATGGTGTTATTCAAGGCTTACAGTTCTGCACTAAACATGATGAAAAATAATATGCCAGAACTGCGAGAAATCACTTTTTATTGTGATTCACATTTTACTAGAGAACTGCTCACATGGGGATGATTAGCATCATACAGCGTTTTAAGCAGATATCCCAAACACTTGAGTTTACCAGAATAGCCAGGAGGACGCTAAGAAATTATTACAGTAGTAAAGTATGTACTACAGCTAATTTTATGCAGTTATGATTTAATACTGCATCTTTACGTTTGTTTACATTTCTCTCTACTGAAAATAGCACCATGTAAGGTCTGTGTGTGCATGCTTTGATAAATTTTAACTTTTGATAATAGATTTGTGTACATTTTATGGTAGTAAATGATAAAATATAGTACCTACATATATTTTATGCATTCATTACATAACTTTTTCTTGATTTTTTCTATATTTCTAGGCTACATAGTTCATCTGCGAGTGTCACAAACCTCCAAAAAATTTTCCAGTATATCTACTGAAAAAAAATCTATGTGTAAATAAACCTACACAGTTCAAACCCATGTTGTTCAACAGTCAACTGTACCTGTCAGATCATGTCAGACCTCTTTCCAAAATCCTGCAACTTTTCATTTCACTTAAGGTTAAAATCAAAGTCTGTATGATGACCTCAACAGACTCATTATCTCTCTGATCTTAACTACAACTATCCTCCTCCACCCTTCAAGCATACCAGTCATATTGCCCTCCTCACTGTTCCACAAATACCAAAGTACCCCCTTGCCTTTGCATTGGCTGTTCTTGCTACCTAGAAGCTCTTCCCTGAGCTGTCTCAAGGAAGACAGCCTTGTTCTCTCTCTCTCACTTCCTCAAGGCTTTGTAAACTTCTAAACTGCTTAATGAGACCTACTGGCCAACCTTACAGAATTCTGACAATGCTCTCTTCCCTGCTCTCCATATAGCACTCAATTCACCTTATCTTGAACTATTTTTTTCTTTTTTCTATTACAATTATCAACTTTTGTCACACTACATGATTTGCTATTGTTTTCCCTTTTAAAATACAATATACATCTCACAGATATCCTTTAAAAATATAAACTCCATGATGGGAGGGATTACTGTTTTGTTTAACGAGGTATCCCAAGTACCAAGAATAATGCATGCCGTATATAGTAAATGCAGGATACACATTTATTGAATGAATTTCATTCTTTATAATAGTGACCACGTGTGGTAGGTGTTACATGTTATCGTCCCTATTTTACGGACGGAGAAGCTGTTAAGATAGGAGACAGACTGTTTTTTATCCAAGATCATCACATTGTTATCAAGTCGCAGAGATGAGAAACTATGTCTTTTAATTCCTCAAATAAATAGCAGTAAATAATTTAATGAACCATTTCAAAAAATAAACTCCAGAATATGCGACATTTATTTGAATATTGAGTACTACTATTTATTGTTTACTACATCCTGTTTGGCCAGGTGCAGTGGCTCACGCCTGTAATCCCAGTACTTTGGGAGGCCAAGGCAGGTGGATCTCTTGAGGCCAGGAGTTCCAGACCAGTCTAGCCAAAATGGTGAAATTCTATCTCTACTAAAAATACATAAATTAGCCAGGTGTGGTAGCGCATGCCTGTAAGCCCAGCTACTGGGGAGGCTAAAGCACGAGAATCACTTGAACGCAGGAGGTGGAGGTTGCAATGAGCAGATATGGCACCACTGCACTCCAGCTGGGGCGACAGAGCAAGACTCTGTTTAAATAAATAAATAAAGCTGTTTAATGATATTGGTTTTGTTTTTTATTTAAAAGTATTTACTTTTTTTCCTAGTGTTTGGCAAGTTGACCTGTACCAGGTCCTTGACAGGGCAGAAAAACCACAAACTCTAAGAATGGCCTGAGGAATCTGTGTTCAAGAGAAATTATGCTGAGAAGTCCCAAATATTAAGGTTATTTTAAAAAGGGTGGCTTGATAAAAACAAGGATAGGGAGCTCCTCCAGCCCTCCTACTACACAGTAAGAAGTCCTTGAGGGATGCTGAGGTATACCATAAGGTGTATAGAACCAACGCTAAGACCTTGTCTAACTGCCTCTTCCCCAATAACCCCTGTACCACCAAAACCATCCTGGGCATTTTACAGAAACAATAGAGTATAAATGATTTGCCCAAGGCTGCAAAATTAGAAAGTGGCCAAACTGTGGCCTTCTCTGTTCTCTACTATTTTGACTACAGTTGAATTTTTTTTTAAATTGAACTATCTTTCTAAATGTGCAAAACAGTTTACCTGCACAATATGACATGCTAGGAGAAGAAAAGAAAACAACTGAAGTTTGGAGTGGGGGCACATCTGCCCCTCTAATTGCTCCTGCTGATGTCACTGCTCCTCAGAGGAGAGGAAGCTAAGCCTTCTTATTTTGTCTGAAATATTGGTTCTATGGCAAGACTTAAGTAAATTATCTCTAAGACTAATAGTGCAGCAAAGTAGAGCATTAAAAATACAAATTAAATTATAATTATTTATTTCTGGGTAATATCATTGACAAAAACTGCCCTTAAAATAGGACATAAATGTTTGTATGCAACTTTGCTAAAATCATGTTTTTACCCTGAAACAGAAATATAGGCAATGCAATTAAATAAATGAACAAACAGTATTATTTTCTCCATTTGATAGAACAGGAAACATTAAATGACCTGGTCATGGTCACACAGTAAATGAGAGTGTCAAAATATCACCTAATGTTCTAATCCTAACCTGCTAGAAAGTAAACTCTAGAAGGGCAGGCATTGCCTCTCTTGGGTTCACTGCCAGCACCTAGCACAGCATCATGCACATCACTGGGGTTAATGCTAGTATCAGTACACATGCTCAGAATAAATATTATGAGAGTTAACTGCACTTCACAAAGAAGCCACGTAAGTAATAAATGGACAGTAGCTCCATCTCATATCACGAACAAGGCTAACTTGTAATGAAGAACTGCAGCAGCCCCCATTTGTAAACTAGAAGTGTTTTCCTTTTAGAATAATGAAATATTTGAAGAAAACCAGCCACCCATTTCCAACTGTTACATGGTAGAATGAATCAATCTACCATTATGTTTTTGTTAGTAGACTATAACTACAAGATAGTATTCTAGGATATCTGGTCAATAATACAACCAAGTTAATGATTAGTCCACCCTTCTATATAAATGTTGATTTATGATTACTATATTCATCGTCTAGGCTGAGATAATTTTGAAAATAAAGGGGTGCTATTAATATTTATTCATAGGAATAATGGCAACAGTCTTAGGCAAACCAGAACCTACGAGTCAACTTAGTTCAAAGTAAAAATATTCTCCTTTTCTTCTTTCTTATGGCACCTGCAAGAGATCCCCTGCATAGCTCGGCCTACATTTCTTGTTTCTTGCCGAAATTTCCTGACAAAGTGATGTTAAAAATACAGACAAATTACTAAATAAATACATGCATATGCGTCATCTAAGGATACACAGCAATTTTCAGATATAGCCCATATTAGGATTTCAAAAGCAGTTGATCATAAAATTGACTTGCAACAATAAAAGCTCAACTATAGGATACGTCAATATCACAGACTTGTCTTGTCAATGTTTAAGATGACTACTTCTAATTTAACCTCCTTCCCATTACTGAACTGTAGCAGTCACCATCCCATAGTCCCATTTTTCAATCACTGACTTTTATATATGCCTTATCACAAATCCTGAGGGACTCTATAGAAAAAGCTGAAGCTTCTTCCCACCAGCAATCAAAACCATACAAACCTCTGTCAGCTGCTTCAGTTGGTTTTTGTTTGTACTTAATTCTTCTGCTAGGATATTCTTTTTCACTTGTAGTTCACAGATTTCCTTTCTTAATGGATTCACTAGCTCATAGAAGCGAACCTTGAAAAAAATTAAATTAATAAGCAGTCTTAAATCCAAATTACAATCAAAATTTGCCAATTTGTAGTGCTCTCACTTATCAGTAATAAAGATAAATATTTACAAAACTACAACAAGACAGTCATTAATGGACCCTAGCCACTAATACTTTCTATCAAGCCTTAATGTTCAATTAACTTCCCTCAAGGGCCAGATGATTTATAACTTCTTACCTTTGACAGTATTTCCTCCCTTCTACTGACACTCCATTATTACTCATCTACTACTGCTCACTCCACACTAGCTGCTTGTAAACTTCTGGAACATATCACAAATGTTCAGGAGTCTTGCTCTTGCTGTTTCTTCTGCTAGAGAAGTTCTTCCCCCATATAAATGCATGGCTCATGCCTTGTCTCCCTATAGATCTCTGACCAAATATTACCTTGTTAGTAAAGCCCTCCCTGATTTCTTTACCTAATTTGAAGTAGCACTCCCTATTTTTCACCCCTGCTCTTTTCTCTGTAGCACCTTTGACAAACAGATATTCTACATATTTAATTTTTAAGTTATTGCCTGTGTTGCTCCACTTTGACAACCTGAGGGCAGGGATTTTTGTCTGGTTTATACACTGCTGTATTTCCAATGCCTAAATATATGATAAGCACTCAATAAATACTCGATGAAGAGGTAAAGTGTATTCTTTATTTTCATCCCAGGCTCTTGGCAAAGCTTTATTTACTGCTGTCCCTACAGTGGAAGTCTAATCAGAATGAATCAAGAGGTATCTTTCACGTCATTACTTCCATTTAGTTCAGGTCTCTCTTTCCACTCATATTTGTCTCAGAGAAATTTTCCTACCCTAGCTCAGTAAAGTGTTCCATCTGACAAGATCCCATAAAACTAAGAAATCATCACAGCAAATTAGGAGAGAGTAATTAGGGGCTATCATATAGGCATGCAATCTGAAACTCCTTAACATATGACAGTATTACAAGAATACCATTATTTGGTTAGAAGCAAATCTTAATACTAGCCCTCAACAAAAAGAATCTGCAAATAATTAATTAGTTAAGGATAATATTGTCTGTGAAAACAAAAGATGTAAGAAGGAATATTAAGAAAACAAACAGCAAAAATATGTGTAACTGCCACCAGTGTGATACTTTATATCTACTGTAAATGAAGCCTCAAAAACAGAATTTGAGATATTTAATTTGTTTTGGACAGTATACTTTGGACAGAAAAGCTGTATTTGAGCCTTTTCTTTAAAAAAAAAAAAAAAACAGCTGAACAAAAAAGTAACTTCATTTTATCAGACATCACTAATCTGCAAATCTTTTCCCAATGAGAACCAAGAATAGCAACCACCACTCCAGCAAAAACAACAGACAACATTTTTATGTGTTTACTATCTTCTAAGCACTATGCTCACAAGCATTTTACATACATAGTCATAGTCTTTACAATTATTCCCAATAGAAAGGCACTGTTACTATTAACCCTTTTTACGGATTAACAAATTCAAGCCTCTCAGGGTAAAATGACATCCACATATTAAAAAGCAGCAATTCTCAACATATGGTTTTGGGACTCCTGGACTCTGCCCCACTCGCCACTCTGAGATCCTTTCAGGGAATTCACAAGATCAAAACGACTTTCCTAGTAATTACTAAGCTTTTTTTTCCCCGTTTCATTCTCATTCTCTCATGACTGTTCAGTGGAGTTTGCCAGTGGCTACATGATATATGACATTATCACTCTTAAGGCCAATGCAATTGCGTGCTTATTCTTGTGTTTAAAAAAGTTCTCAGTTTAAAATTCTAGTATGGTAAATATTAATAGATACAGCCCATATAGACAAACACTCATTGGGGTCCTCAATAACTTTTAGAATGTAAATGAATGCTGACACCAAAATATTTGAGACCACTGCCATAGATTAATCCTAGGTGTTCTAGATTTGTGTAACCAGCACTGCAATCAAGATCTTGCGCCAATCTCTCACCACAAAGTTCTTTCTCATCCTATCCCTTTATAACCACGCTGACTCCTCTCTCCCACTATCCCCAACCAACCCCTGGCAACAACTACTCTGTCGTTTATAATTTTTCATTTTGAGAATGTAAGAAACCACCAGTTTACGATAATTCATTTCTATGGACTATGCAGTCATTAACTTCAGAAACCTATTTATTGCTTGACTTTGGAGATCAATGGTCATGATCCTTTAAAATTTGGATCTCAACACCATTCACCATCCATAGCCATAAAATAATGTATCAATTGGGTACTTCAAAAGTAATTGCTACTATATAAATGGTAAATTTTAGTCTGAAAATATATGTCATAGTTAAAAATGGATATAAGATACTTACAGATACATATTCAGGAATAGAAAGCTGATCTTCAGGAAAAGCTTTTAATTTAATATATTGCTCTTCTGTCAACTCAAAGTCACGCAGGTTTCGACGAACATCTCCAGCTTTTTCTCTTAGCTGAAGATTTGTCTCTTCTAGTTGTTTCTGTCTCAACAAAATGGTTTCCATTTCTTGTTTCATTAATTCTTGATATTTGCTACATTAGAAGAGAATTTATGGCAGGCTTTAAAAAAGTATTTGAGATATAATTTTCTCACAGTTTCCTATTTATATCAACATAAAGTTAGGAAATGAGAAACCTGACAGTATTATTTACTTACTCCAGCTAAATGCTTATTGACTCATATTAATCAGTTAAATATGAAATGACAATTCCATACTAATTATTAAATGTGTAACCATATAATTAAACAGAGAATTGATATTCTTAAAGAATAATTTTAGAAATTCAAATTATAATATTATATATTTCTTCTGCTTAAGGTTTAATGTTAAACATCAAGGACTCTACTTATTAAAGTAATTTGCATTTCCCTTTTATCCTGATACTTCAAGGATATCTCTTTAAGATGGTAACACTGAACCACCATAAAGTATTCACTCAACCAATGAGGTAATGAAAACAGTAATCTGCACATACTCATCATTCTCAAAGAATACATGTAGCAGACATTATTGTTAGTTGCCTACTGAAAGATTCTGATCAGGAAGGGACAATCTGATGTTATTAGTCTGTTCTCATGCTGCTAATAAAGACATACCCAAGACTGGGTAATTTATAAAGGAAAGAGGTTTACTGGACTCAGACTTCCACATGGCAGGGGAGGCCTCACAATCATGGCGGAAGGCAAAAGAGAAGCAAAGGCATGTCTTACATGGTGGCAGACAAGAGTGCTTGTGCAGGGGAACTCCCATTTATAAAACCATCAGATCTTGTGAGACTTATTCACTATCATGAGAACAGCATGGGAAAGACCACCTCCATGATTCAATTACCTCCCATCAGGTCCCTCCCATGACATGTAGGAATTATGGGGGCTATAATTCAAGATGAGATTTGGGCGGGGACACAGCCAAATCATATTACTGATTTTCCCCTTCCCTACTATATCAATCCCATTAACAGACACACACGCTGTTATTTCAATCTTACAACAAATGAACAAACAAAACCACAACTCTGGACCTCACTGCACTTCCCCCTTTGTTAGCCACCCCTTGGAGCAAACTTGCTCAAAAGTTGTCTATAATTATTGTCTCCAAATCCTTTCCTCTTAAACCCATGGCGATCATATTTTTACTGTCTCCAATGAAATCTCAATGACATCTAAATTGCAAATGATCAATTCTTAGTTCTTTTCCTCCATGATCTAATGATAGAGCTTGACACAAGTCACTTTCTTTTCTTGATACATTTTCATCACCTGGCTTCCAAGACATCATACTGTTCATTTTTCTTCTATTTTACTGTGGTTCCTTCTCAGTCTCCTTTTTGCTTTGTCTTAATGTTGGAGTACTTGGTACTCTTCTGTCTGTACGCACTCCTCCTTGGGGAATTCATCTAGTCTCATGACTTGAATACTGTCTATAGCCTAATGATCCCCAGATTTGTACCTCTACATGAGACTTTTCGTATACCTCCACATGGATTTCTAACTAGAAGACCCTAACTTAACATGTCCCAAATTGAACTCGGGCTTTTTACTCACAAAACCTTTGCTACCATGATTTCTTTCTTCTTAGCTGACAGAAATTCCATGTTTTCATTTGTTCAGGCCAAAACTTTTGATGTAATCCTTGACTCCCCTTTTTCTCTTAAGCCCCACATTGAATCCATCAGCCCTCCAAAAAATATTCAGAATCCAACCATTTTTTATGACCATCAGCTATCAAGAGTTTTATTACAATAGACTCGTGACTGCCCTCTCAGCAGCATCATTCAATCTGATATATGTCTTACAGAATTAGCATAGAAGACCTATTATCAAATGCAGTGGTTCTCAAAGTATTGTTTCTGGACCAGCAGCATCTGCATCACCTGGGAACCCAGTAAAAATGCACATTCTCAGGACCCCACCCCCACAAGTCAGAAACTCTGAGGGTGGGATCCAGTAGTCTTCTTTAACAAGCCCTACAACTGTTCCTGATACATGCTAAAGTTTGAGGTCCACTAATCTAGTGTGATAGTGGCTGATAAAAAGGTCCGATAATTTTTTACAATATCAGTTAAGTAGTAAAATCTTAAAAAGGGAAAATATACCTGTTTTACACTTTTACCTGTAATTAAAACATAGAACTAAACATTCACATTTTTATATAGGATCCAGATATTTTGAATACAGAGGTACGATTTGATTTTGTGTAAATCATCATGTATGATTTCCAAGTTCAATTTCTTTACAATGGCATGAGACCCTAAAAGACATTTAGGAAGAAACCAATGAAGGTATCTTATATGGATTTCATGTTTGCCCTCAATCTTTAAACTTGTGTTGCTTATATTTAATTTCATAATTTTTTAGTTCCTTTTACTGAATCGTTCCAAAGAATTTATTTCATTGTTTATATTATTTTTAATTAAGTTACATAAGTATAATTGCCATAGGCATATTTAAGCATGATAAGCCCACAACTGAGCTAGAGAAAGTACGCAGGAATAACAGAAAGTACTTCAGGCCAGGAAAGTCCAATGGGTCATGAGAATCAATCAATACGTTGCATAAAAGAAGAAAGGTTAATGGTGGTCAGTTTAGAGAGCTTCCTTTATCATATATGGTTTACACTGACCAATGTTTGTTGAATGAATGTTGAATCTTGACTTTCTGTATTTTATGTACCATATCAAGTATCCTACTTTTTTTGTGGTCTAGGTGTAAAAATTATTGCTATCTCTGACTTAAAATTTCTCTATTTTAGCTTACAATCACAAACATGAACAGGCAATAAAATTACTTTTAATTGCTAAATAGATGTTTTTTTTTTTAAAAAAAAAACTTTTCTTACCTGGCATCTTTCTGTTGAAAAGCCAATTGGTTGTCTAATCTCAATGTTAGTAGCTGCTTCTGGTGAAGTGCATCATTAAGTTTCTCCTCCAATTCTTCAATCTTCGTAAAAAGATAAATTATATGATTTGTCATAAAGAAAAACTTTCAGTTTCATAATAAACATATTTTAAAAACACTTGAAAGAAACAGGCTAAAAATGGATAGAGGGACCAGGCACAGGGGCTCACGCCTATAATTCCAGCACTTTGGAAGGCCAAGTGCTGTTGCCCAGGTTAGAGTGCAGTGGCGCAACCTTGGCTCACTGCCACCTCCTCCTGCCAGGTTCAAGTGATTCTACTGCCCCAGTCTCCTGAGTAGCTGGGATTACAGCCAAGTGCCACCACACCCGGTTAATTTTTGTATTTTTAGTAGAGACAGGGTTTCACCATGTTGGTCAGGGTGTTCTTGAACTCCTGACCTCAAGTGATCAGTCCACCTTGCCCTCCCAAAATGCTGGGATTACAGGCATCAGCCACCGCGCCTGGCCTCCTGCCTCCAGTTTTGCCAACCTCCAAATTTATATTCCTCTATCTTACCTTTAAAAAATGCTATCAAAAATTTATTTTCAGCTGGGTGTGGTGGCTCACGCCTGTAATCCCAGCACTTTGGGAGGCCGAGGCGGGCAGACAACTTGAGGTTGGGAGTTCAAGATAAGCCTGGCCAGCATGGTGAAACTCCATCTCTACTAAAAAATACAAAAATTAGCCAGGCATGGTGGCGGGCGCCTGTAGTCACAGCTACTCAGGAGGCTGAGGCAGGAGAATCACTTGAACATGGAAGGCGGAGGCTGCAGTAAGCCGAGATTGCACCACTGTACTCCAGCCTGGGAGACAGAGCGAGACTCCGTCTCAAAAAAAAAAAAATTATTTTCCTAGTTTTACATTCTTCAGAGGATCCTCACTGTCCTCAGAATAAATTCTAAACACTGTGGCATAATACAGTGGTATTTCTTGATCTAGCCAACTACTTTTGTCATTAGCTTAAAAGGAAACTCCATTTCAGCCAATATAAGTGCTTGCCATCCCCCAAGTATGCTGTGCTTTCTCAAGCACTTGGATTTTGCTCTTAGTCTATTTAGAAAATTCTTTACTCCCTTTGCTTCAACCAAGACGATTCCTGTTTGCCCCTTAAAATACATGAACTTCAGGCAGGGCGTGGTGATTCACACCTGTAATCCCAGCACTTTGGGAGGATGAGGCGGGCGGATCACAAGGTCACGAGATGGAGACCATACTGGCTAACATGGTAAAACTCTGTCTCTACTAAAAATACAAAAAATTAGCCGGGTGTGGTGGCATGTGCCTGTAGTCCCAGCTACTCGGGAGGCTGAGGCAGGAGAACCGCGTAAACCCGGGAGGCGGAGGTTGCAGTGAGCTGAGATCATGCCACTGCACTCCAGCCTGGGTGACAGAGTGAGACTCCATCTAAAACAAACAAACAAACAAACAAACAAACAAAAATACATGAATTTCACAGCCAATCCATAACATATGCAAGTAAATCCCTCCTCTTGCATCGTCAAGTCCCTCTTCTCTACTGAATCATTCTATCATCAAGCAAATGGTCCCTTGATCACATCATTCTCTTTGCTACAGCACCATTTCTCTGCTGGTCTTCAGAGCAAAACTTCAATATAGTTTTTGCCCCATACTATTCCAGTGAAACTATTCTTGTTAAAGTCCATAATGTCCTGTGCATTGTTTTTTTCTGCCTATTTATCTTATTTGACAGCATGACTTGATACAGCTAACCACTTCATTCTCTTTTAGCTTCCATGATACTCTTCTCTAGTTTTCTTAACTCACTAAATACTCTTAAGCTTTCTAGGCTCCTCAGCTGGACTACCCCTTTGACTTACTTTATAGCCCTCTGTTCTCCCTAGGAAATACCATACAATCCCATGGCTTTAGGTGCCACCTATATGCTGATTTATCTATCTATCTATCTATCTATCTATCTATCTATCCATCCATCCATCTATCTAAGTGTGTGTGTGTGATCTATCTATAAGTGTGTGTGTGTGTGATCTATCTATAAGTGTGTGTGTGTGTGTGTGTGTGTGTGTGTGTGATGGACTCCTCCTAAACTCTAACTGACAATTACATTTAGGAATCTATAAGTTACATCTTCAAAACTGAACTTATTAATATATTTTACCTCCCAGATCAGTTTTCTCCCAGCCTTCCATTCTTATAAATGGCCCCAGTTAAATAAGCCAAAAACTTAGGAATGTAACTCTTCTGCTTCTGTCTTGTCTGCCCTTAGTCTATTATTTTAGTGCCATTTTGAATACAGAAATCAGGACATGTAACTCTTAACTGCTAAAATTTGCCAATAGCTTTTCTGACTACATAGTCTAAAGCAAGAGTTAAAAAATGGTGATGGGCTAAATCCAGCCCATGAGAAAAATCTGATAGAGCATAGGTGGCCTACAAAGCATAAAATATTTTCTGTCTTGGCCATAAAAAGAGGGACCTCTGCCATATTCATTGGCATATATCTAGCAACATCTCAATAAATAACTTAAATCAATATAAAATGTAAAATAAACACATTCCTTATAATTACTGTTTCCCAAATCAAGAATACTGTTATGTGTTGAGCATCCCAAACCCTAAAATCTGAAATTCAAAATGCTCCGAAGTCTGAAACTTTTTGAGAGTCACTATGGCACTCAAAGGAAATGCTCAGTTGGCCCTTTTGGATTTCAGACTTTCAGATCTGGGATGCTCAACTGGTCTAACACAAATATTCCCAAGTTAAAAATAAAAAATAAAAAATCTGAAATATTTCTGGTCCCAAGTATTTTAGATAAGAAACAACCTGTATCACGAGGAAAAAAAAAAACACTTTTTTTCAGGGTTTCAATGTTTACAATTTCAATTAACTTCTAAATTGAGTCCCTTAACTCAGGGACAAGCTGGGAAATGTATTCATTTCCCAGGTAATAAGGAACCCACAGATCTCTAATGAGAGATAAACAAAAAGAGTTTGGGGCATTTAAAAACTTTAAAGAGCTCAATTCTGTGGCTCAAGCTGTAAACCCAGCACTTTGGGGGGCCAAGGTGGGAGGATTGCTTGAAGCCAGGAGTTTGAGACTAGCCTGGACAACATAGTGAGACCCTGTTTCTACAAAAAATAAAAAAAATTAGCTGGGTGTGGTGGTACACGCCTGTAGTCTCAGCTGCTCAAGAGGCTGAGGTGAGAGGATTGCTTGAGCCCAGGAATTTGAGGCTGCAGAGAGCTGTGATCAAGCCACTGCACTCCAGCCTGGGCAAGAGAGTGAGACCCTGTCTAAAAATTTGAAAGGCAAGAACAGAGAAGAGGAAAGGAATAAAGAAGTACAGTAAGGAAGGGAATCTAGGCAGCAATAGATGAAAATAAAAGTGTAAAGCTAACAATGCTCTACTATCAGGAAGTTTGGCCTGAATAGCTACTCTTCTGAGTAGCTTTTCTACATTCTTTCAGTTAACAAGCAGCTGAGTGGGAAGTGCTTTTAAAGTGTTCTTGGACCTGCTTGTTCCTGTTTTTAGACATGGAGAATTCAAATCAATACGGCCAAGAATATTCCTAGTAACAAACTATAATAAAGCCATGTGTCCATAACCATTTGTATTGGTGCCACAATGGAGTGGGACATGTTAGATTCAAATATTTTCTAACTAAAAAAAGATTTTGATGGGTAGAAGAAAAAACTTACTTGCCTCCCAACATCAAACCTTCCCTTCTTTCTGACATACTCTGGTTTTTATTAGTAACAACATGCCCAGTTAGCTTCCCATCCCTTGTAGGTAGGGGTGGTCATGCTATACAATGTTAGTCAATTGAGGCCACTGGCTTGAACTTCTGGAAGAACTCTTTAAAGAGGACCAACTCATTTGGCACATGCCCCCTTTTCCACTATCCTTCTCCTTATTACCGCCTTTTACATGTACACAATACTGGAGGCAGATAAGCTATCTTATGATTTCAGGTGAAAAGCATATGTTGAAAATAGCTAAGGTTAAAAGGAGCCTGGGTTCCTAATGCGATCAAGGAGTAATCATTCGAGGTCTACTAAAATACCTATTTTTGGATTTTTGTTATACCAAAGAAACAAAATCCTTCTCCTGCTTAAGCCATGGTTTCCAGGTCTCTGTTACCAGCAACCACCATATTTCAAGTCTCTGGTATTAACTGCAGAACTTAATCCTTGAAACCCTGGGCAGTTGGTTCAATCTCTTTCCAAAATAGAAATACCTATAATATTTATTAACAGTTGACTATTCTGGACTACTTAAATGTTTCCAATGACAGGAAGCTCAGAAACTTAAGATCAGGCCATTTCAATGTTAATAGCAATAACAGGCTTACATCGAGCAGAAATCTACCTTTCCTGTGACTTCCAACCATTATCATGGAGCTATAGTCTAGTGAGGAAAATTTATTTTTCATAACGTTAGCATATGATGCCCAATAAGCTTTGGAGAATGAATGACCAATTAAAAATACCTTTCTTTCAAGACCTAGGCTTTAGGTTTCCTGTCCAGGCTAAAAAGTGTATGACATGGCTGGGTGCAGTGGCTTCACACCTGCACTTTGGGAGGCTGAAATGGGTGGATCGCTTGAGGCCAGGAGTTCGAGACCAGCCCGGCCAACATAGTGAAACCCCCATCTCTAGCAAAAATACAAAACTTAGCTGGGCGTTGTGGCACGGGCCTACAGTCCCAGCTACTCAGAAGGCTGAGGCACAAGAATCGCTTGAACACAGGAAGTGAAGGTTGTAGTGAGCTGAGATCATGCCACTGCACTCCAGCCTGGGCAACAGAGTGAGACTCTGTCTCAAAAAAAAAAAAAAAATTAAAAGAAAAAAATAGTATATGGCAGCACTACCAAATTGAGCCCCTTTCTTCTTCGCTTAAAAATTCAGAGAGGATGCTACCAGATAGATCTGAATCAAATACTGTGTGGTGTTACCAGATCCATTAGGCTTTTGGGGACCCTGTTCATTTCAAAATACCCCACGAACCTTCTTTGCTTTCTTCTAGAGCTGGACCTCATTGAAACACCAAGAAAACAAACAGCTCTAACACCAGGAGTCCAATATACTTCTAAGTCCTCACAATCGACCAGAGGGACAAAATTCAGTGGGGTGTACTAGCTTTAGAATCACTGCTCACAAGAAACAGTGTAGCACTTTGTTCATCTGGAGTGCTTCACACATAAAGACAAAAATAAAGACATAACTAAACATATAATAACACATAAAATATGTGTTATTTTAAAACATATAAAGAAATATGTCACATACCAATTTATACATAAACAAATAAGTGAAAAAATATATATCATGTGTGTAGTGCTGTTTGCCTGTCTAAGGTGGTATTCCCAGGGCATGTAAGAAGTAAACATATATACGCACACATACACACATTAACATACATATACATATTCTTTAATAAAAATATTTTTTAAATATTCTTTCATCAACTCCAGACTCACACTTTCTCACATTTTAACATCTCTAAAATTGGAATGCATTTTACAATCTAAGGCACTTAACAATTCAACTGGAAGTTTTTAACCTTAGCAATGTATGTAATGATGCATCTTACAACAGAGGTGCTTTAGGTTCAATAAATTATGGAAGGCTAACTCTACAATAGGTATTTCTTCATATATTTGAGAGCAAACATCTTATTCCTAAAGAGTCTTCAAGCAGAAAATCCTGAGTGATTGTATGATAGAGAAAAAACTCTACTAATATACAGCAGGGCAGCTATTTTGGAGATAACCTGGCAGTACACTTAGTTAAATGAAGGAGACATTTATATATGTCAAAGACATGCTCACAGAGGTCCAGAAGAGAAATGTCTAATGCTGCATGTGTTGCAAGGAGCTGGAGGCAATCTGGATGCCTAGCAATGTAGGAGTAGAAAGACTGGTAGATGCACACAAAGAATTATATAAGAGTTGGAAGCAAAGGACTAGACGTACACAAAGTAACAGATAACTTCAAAAACAGTGCTGAGTAGGAAAAAAGAGATGAGAACTAAAACAAAGCATATAATTTACATTTCTGTAAAGTTAAAAGATACACATTCTCAAGAATACATGTAAACAAAACATTAAAATGTTTGCATTAAGAAACGGAATGAGCTATAGGAATGAAAAGAATAAATACATTAGAAAAACAGCAGCCTTTCAGGGATCAATGATGATTATGTGTCAAACTCAGGAACACGACTAATGCAATCTTCTACATTTTCAGTCAAACTAGAAAACCACAACAAAAACTACACTAAGCACCATGGAAGTAGAAAAATAATAATATTGTGCTGAGTAAGTATAGCTACAAATAAAATAATATGTAAATAATAAGTTTATTATTAGTATACACCAAGCATCTATGAGCTTACATACATTGATTAATCCTCCCAATAATTCCACGGAATAAATACTATTATCATTTTATAGGAAATCACGGAATAAAAACATTAAGGAATTTAGTAAGGCTGGAATTCAAAACCCAAACTGTGTGCATCTAGAACTGTAATTTGGATTTGTTACACTAGAGAGCCTGTCATGAATCAACCAACATTTCTATAATATAAAGCTTACACCTAAAAAGAAGCAAAGCCATTGACAACCAAGCACAACGCAAGTTGAAAACAATACAAGAGGTGGCTGAACAAAATGTAAGTCTGGATATGGTATACAGGCGGCACTTAAAAAAATACTTGTTGACTGAGTGGGTGAATTAATGAATGGGAGATAACCTCAGGTTTCTTCAATGAGTTGCACTAAGATCTGGAGAGGTGAAGGTAGATGGAGTTCATGTGAAATGCAAAAAGAGTAAGGGAATAGGGATGGGAAACCACGGGATGCATGGATAAACTACCAAGTGACCTAGACTAGGTAGGTGACTGTATAGGGTACCTAAAAGAAAGTGTTTGGAGCTTCACTTGTGTAGAGTATAGGCTTTAGACTTCCTAGGCTTGAATCCTATCTGGCTCTATCACTTTCATCTGAATGGCCTTGGGTATGCTATTAACCACCTAGTGGCTTTGTTTAATCAGAGCAAAATGGGGTTCAGTCATTCATTTAAGAAATAGCTGGGCACTTAATTTGTGTCAGGCACCGTTCTAAGTGCTGGAAATACAACCGTGAATACAAAAACAACCCTGTCCTCATGGACCTCACCGTCTATTCACAGACAAATAACAAACAAATTCAGTCTGATGGCCATAAAAGGCACAGAAAATGAAAGGGATGAAACAGATAAGGATGCTATGTTAGTTGATAACAACAACGGCTAATACTTCTTGTGTGCTTATTTTTTTTTCTCCCCTCAAAATTTGTATATTGAAACCTAATCACCAATGTGAGTAGCAGGAAGTTGGGGCCTTTGGGGTGATTAGGTTATAAGGGTAGAACCCTCATTGTTGGGATTGGTGCCCTTACAAAAGTGATCCCAGAGAGCTAGCTGGGCATGGTGGGGAGCACCCTGTAATCCCAGCTACGTGGGAGACTGAGGCAGGAGAATTGCTTGGACCCAAGAGGTGGAGGCTGCAGTGAGCCAAGATTGTGCCACTGAACTCCAGCCTGGGTGACAGAGCGAGACTGTCTCCAAAAAAAAAAAAAAAAAAAAAAATACCTCATATGTTAGATTTTTTAAATTGAGCCTACAAAAGTAATTTATCCATATCTACGTTTAAATCATTCCGTATTTCAATACTCAAATTATTATTATTATTTTTTTGAGATAGGGTCTCACTCTGCTACCCAGGCTGGAGTGCAGTGGCATGATCTCGGCTCACTGCAATGTCTGCCCCCGGATTCAAGTGATTCTCCTGCCTCAGCCTCGGAAGTAGCTGGGCCTGCAGGCGCAGCACCACTACGCAGGGCTATTTTATTTTTTTAGTAGCAAGGGTGGTCTCACCATGTTGCCCAGGGTAGTCTCGAACTCCTGAGCTTGAGAGCAATCCACTGGCCTCAGCATCCAAAGTGCTGGAATTACAGGTGTGAGCCACCGCACTTGGCCTCCAATTATTATTATTATTATTACTAGTTTTTGAGAGTCTTGCTGTGTTGCCCAGGCTGGAGTGCAGTGGCACGATTGTGGCTCACTGCAAACTCTGCCTCCTGGGTTCAAGCGATTCTCCTGCCTCAGCCTCCCGAGCAGCTGGGATTACAGGCACCCACCATCACAGCTGGCTAATTTTTTTTTTTTTTTTTTAAGTAGAGCTGGGGTTTCACAATGTTGGCCAGGTTGGTCTCAAACTCCTGACCTCAGGTGATCCCAACTGACAGATAAAACTGTGTGTATATGTCATGTACAACATAATGTTTTGAAGTATACGTACATTTGTGAAATGGTTAACTCTAGCTAATTAACAAATGTTTTACCTCACAGTTATTTTAGTAATGAGAACACTTAACATCTGCTGTGTTTTTCAAAAACACAACGTTTTCCAAGATTACAATGTCATTAACTATAGTCACCATGCTGTCCAATAGATCTCTTGAATATATTCCTCCTATTCAACTGTAATTATGTATCCTTTGACCAACATCTCCCCAACCCTCCTTCACCCCTAACCACGCCAGCCCTTGGTAACCACCATTCTATTCTCTACTTCTATGAACACCAAAATTATTTAAAGGCTGTACTTGTCAAGAAATATAAATGTATCATTTCAAGTTCAGATAATGTGTGTATTTAATTCTTATTTACCTGCCGTTTGAAGACAATAAAGCATATAGAACACAAAATTTAAACCTGATCTTACCTTTGTAAGATAATCCACTTTCAAATTGTCGATCATCATAGTTTTCTGGGATAGCTCAATTTTTAGTAACTGAATATTATGAAGTAGTTCTTTTCGTTCAATTAACTGCCTGGTGATTTTGACTTTACCCTCTCGCTCTTCTGATGAGGAAATATCATCCGTAGGAACTGTTGTTTCTAAACTAATATCTTCAGATTCCAGAGAACTAGAGATGTTCACTTTTTTTGACTCCTTTGAAATTTTTCGAGACATTTTTATTATTATGGATCAGTTTTCTTCTCTAATTCGATTTTAATATTCTGTAGGTTAAAAAACATTAATTCAAATGTACTATAAAATTAACTACACAAATCATGGACTGTATTAAAGAGAGACTAAGGATTCCTTAAATAAATATTAGGCAATTTAGTGCACCCCAAATCTAGAACAGATTATTGCAGTTAAGTTAATCCTCAAATCAAACACATTAATTCCTACTATGAAGTCAGCCTTCGAGGAACTTAAAAAAACAGTTCCTGCGGGGAGGAATCTTACTTGGAGGAAACAAAGAAATGTACAAGATGAAGAAAAAAGCCCATTGTAATCAAGAATGGCACCACTAAAAGCAACACATGCTCAAAGATAACAGAAATCACGTCTGAGTTGGTCAGGGAAACGTTACACAGAGGTAGCACTTAGAATCTTGAAAGATTTGGACAGGCATGGTAAAAAGGAGAAATCACGCAGTTATTAATGATACGTAAGTGGAAGTAAAAAAACAAAGCCAAGTCTTGGAATAGTTACTCCTTTCACCGCCCCCCCCCAACACAAACACACACACACACACACGCCCTTAACGATCAAGACTGGAGGGACTTAAATGTCAAAATAGGGTTGGATTTTATTCTACAGGCAATGAGGCATCATTGAAGATGTTTCAAATAGGGAAAACGGGGACAAAAACATTTTTTATAGATAGCAGAATGAAAACAACAGGGTATAAGAAAAATTCAAGAAATTCTAAATAGAACTTACTTCTCTTTCATAAGAATGTTAGCAACTACCTTGTTTTAATACCTCATGATATAACAAATTATGCTATTAAATATTTCAGTTTTTCTAAACTGAATGATAAGGAAAGGTGTGTGGAGGGGAAACAGCGAGAACTATACTAAGATCGGCCTCCCTCCTTCTTTTTGAAGGGAAATAGGTAAGAAAAAGTGAATTCAAAGACAAATTCTCTCCTCGATTACAAAGGGCCCGAGACGGGGACTGCCTATACACTCGGCGTGAAAATTAAGTCCCAAACTTGGCAGCTCGGGGGATTCCTTGCCCCACGCGGGAAAGAAAGCGATGATAGTCGCAAGTTACCTCGAAAGCGTCAATTACTCCACACTGAAGGCTGGACCAGCCGCCAGTGCAGACACCGAGGGACCAAAGGCGTCTCCAGTCGGAAGCACAAGGTTGCAGGCCCTCAACAAGGGATTTCAAGGCAGGGGACCGTTAGGACCCGTAACCAAGACAACCATCTCCGCACCCGCAAGGAGGACAGAGGCAGCACTCCCACAAGCCGCCGGAAGTCAACTCTCCCGGATGTTCCGAGGAGCGGAAAGCAACACACGCTGGGAGGTGGCGTCCAGCCCCGCCTAGGCCACGGGCGGAAATGGCTCCTCTCCTTGCTTTGCCGCCCCTCCTCACTCTCGCCCAATCCCCGCGGCCGTCAGAGCGCCAACCAATGTTTGTCTCGGCATTTTCCCGCGAGAAGTGTTGCTAATATCCGGGAATGGAAAGGGAAGAACCGCCGGGGTGAGGCATAATCGTTCTAGAGTGACGCCTTTTGCTGGAAGAGCACTGCTGGGGTTAGGATTCTGCGCAGCGAGGCAAGATGCTCAAGTCCAAGACGTTCTTAAAAAAGACCCGGGCGGGCGGCGTGATGAAGATCGTGCGCGAGCACTACCTGCGAGACGACATCGGCTGCGGTGCGCCCGGGTGCGCAGCGTGTGGCGGGGCGCACGAGGGGCCGGCCCTGGAGCCGCAGCCCCAGGACCCGGCGAGCAGCCTCTGCCCGCAACCGCACTACTTGCTGCCCGACACTAATGTGTTACTGCACCAGGTGCGTGGGCGAGCGAACCGCGGACAGCGCGGCCCCACGGGGACAAGGGGGTATGACAGATAGGGAAACTGAGGCCCAGGGAGGCGGGTCTTTGGCAGTGTCACATACCTAGCGAAAGGGAAACCCCTTCGGGACCGAAGCTTCCTGTTCCCCAGGCCGAGGTTCTTTTCCTTGTGCTTTAAAAAATTTAGTTCTTGGAGTCGTAGTTTAGACACGTTATTTTTCTAACTCCTGGTGTCTCTTCTGCCTTAGATTGTAAGTGCCTGGAGGCCGGGGACCTGGGCTTCTGTGGCCTCCAGCCTGCGACTCCCAGGCAGCTTGTAAGTGCCTAGGAACAAAAAACTATGTGGGCCAACGTATTTCTTTATTAATACCCTTAATTCTACGAAGTCTTGTGATTGGTCTGTTTAAGTGTGCTTTTTTAATAGATCTGAAGGGTTTAGTGACTATTGTCTCGTTTTCTATAGCCAAATAGCTTCTTGGCTTAACTTATTCAGTGTTTTTAAAACACAAAGTATTTATGCCCAACATAAAACAGGATTTTATATTTGACAGAGCTATTTACAAATGAATATAGGAAAAATTAACTTTATCTTTCTTTAAGATTGATGTTCTTGAGGACCCTGCCATCAGGAATGTAATTGTGCTACAAACAGTTCTTCAAGAAGTGAGAAATCGCAGTGCCCCCGTATATAAACGCATCCGAGATGTGGCTAATAACCAAGAGAAGCATTTCTATACTTTCACTAATGAGCACCATAGGTAGGAGGAATATTACGTTAAATATCAGAAAACCACAGGATTAGCTAAATTCGGGAGAGGGTTCCTGTGAGTAATTTATGACATTGTCAGAAGATAAGTGATAGATTTCATACCTTATTTGATTCTTACATGGCTGTGCAGAAGATAATGCTAAGTGGATCTCTCTAAGGTCACACAGGCATTGATGGGCTCAAGCCTAAAACCAAGGTCTGCTGACTCCTAGACTACAGTAGGTACTTTTATTTCCAAAATGTTTTCATTTTGAATTGGTTTTAGCATGAGTTGGACCATAGAATCTTGGAAGATGAGATTTGCTTAAGTTCCTGGAATACCATATTATGTGAACAACTAACAGAGGGTAATGTATGAGTTTGTGAAGTTTCTATTTTGTTTAAAAATAGAAAGTAGATTTATTCTTAATGGTCTTTTTAAAAGTTTAATACTTTGCAACTGATTAGATTGAGCAAGATTAGGTTAAGGAATAGAATTCTTTTTTTTTTTTTTTTTTTTTTTTTGAGATGGAGTCTCACTCTGTTGCCCAGGCTGGAGTGCAGTGGTGTGATCTCGGTTCACTGTAACCTCCGCCTCCCAAGTTCAAGCGATTCTCCTGCCTCAGCCTCCTGAGTAGCTGGGATTACAGTCACGCACCACTATGCCTGGCTAATTTTTGTGTTTTTAGTAGAGACAGGGTTTCACCATGTTGGTCAGGCTGGTCTCGAATTCCTGACCTCGTGATCCACCCGCCTCAGCCTCTCAAAGTGGTGGGATTACAGGCATGAGCTACCGCGCCTGGCCAGGAATGTAATTCTTTGTTGTGCTTTTAGATTCAAGACCTTTGAACTCAGTGTATGGTCTCAAAAAATATGATATTGCCTATTACGTTATATTACATAAATAATCTATGATGAGTATGGTACTTTTGTTGGATTAGATCAGGGCTTCTCAATCTTGGCATTATAGATATTTTGAACTGAATAATTTTTTTGTGGTGGGAAGGCTGTTTTATACACTGTAGGATGTTTAACAGTGTTCCTAGCCTCTTTGGCAGGATCACCACCCCTTACCCCCACCACCACCATCACCACCACTCAGTTGTAGTGATGCAAAATGCCCTGAGGGGCGAATTCACTCAATTGAGAACCATTGGATTAGAGTGTAGACTTCTGGTAATGAAATTCCATCAGATTATGCACATTTTTAAAAACCTTAATATCTCAACTTTCTTGATTCTTATATCTCAAACTTCAATGTTCTTGTAAAGAATACCAGTAAAGCCCTTGTAGGCTTCTTATTGTTAGTACCTCCTTGAAATCCAGAAATAGCAACATCACTTGTTTTTCAGTGCAGAAAGACCCAAGTTTAAAACCAATTCAAAAATTTATGACTGTGTCTTTCACTGATAAGCTTAAAACATTAGCAGCTGGGCGTAGTGGCTTATGTCTGTAATCCTGGCACTTTGGGAGGTTGAGGTGGGCAGATCACTTGAGGCCAGGAGTTCCAGACCAGCTTAGCCAACCTGGAAAATCCCTGTCTCTTAAAAATACGAAAATTAGCTGGTTGTGGTGGTACATGCCTCTAGTCCCAGCTACTTGCGAGGCTGAGTTGGGAGGATCACTTGAACCCGGAGGTAGAGGTTGCAGTAAGCTGAGATCATGCCACTGCACTCCAGCCTGAGCTACAGAGCAAGACTCTGTTTCAAAAAAAAAAAAAAAAAAAGCATTAGCAAGTGCATTCAACGATGAGGAATAAAATAATTCTAAAACTATTAATGTAAATCAAATTATTAAATTGAATCTATTACCATTAAGTACTGGAAGCTATTGTAGTGAACTTTGCTGTTGTACTTAAACCTGGCTTTGATGAACAGATTTAAAGAAATAGATGAATGTGTTGACATACTTGGGAGTTTAGATAGAAGAAATACGTAATATCTATTAATATACCTGACTTTTCAGTCTCTACATAGCTTCAGCTATTAGTGTTTACCATGGATAATTTATATGCATTATTTATTAATGACTGTAGAATTCTGATTATAAATGATCTAATTATACTATTTGTAGCTTTTAGGAATTGCTATTAACCTACAGTTTGAATGAAATCTGATTATCAGACCTGTGAAATTGTATTATAATTTGTCTCAACAAACTATTATTTAGTGTCTCAACTTAAAGTATAAATTCTGATCTTGAATTTTTCTTTTTAGGAAATAAAATTGTATTAGCCTTTTTCTTGTCCCCTTAATAACATAATTTTCTTCTTTTCCAAGCAAATTGTTTCTTAAAAACTTAATTATAAGAATCTTGATTTCTTCTCTGAGGTGTACATCTGAATACATTCAAGAGAAAAGATATACCATTGACTTTTTCTAGTTTAGTGGTTAAACATTTATGTACTAGGAGTTTTCACATATCCTTGTTTCTACTGATTTCCTTTTATTTCGTTTTTTCTTTCCTTTCCATTTAGAGAAACCTATGTAGAACAAGAACAGGGAGAAAATGCTAATGACAGGAATGATAGAGCGATTCGAGTAGCAGCAAAATGGTACAATGAACATTTGAAAAAAATGTCAGCAGACAACCAGCTGCAAGTTATCTTCATAACAAATGACAGGAAAAACAAAGAGAAAGCCATAGAAGAAGGAATACCAGCTTTCACTTGTAAGTCTAAATGTAGAAGTACTTAGTGCATGTTTGCAAATGCGTGTAAAAATAATCATCAGGCCTATAGTCAGATGTTCACTTTACTATTTAGTATTTTCGTAGTCCTATATAACTTCATGTGATATTTTTGTATTTTTAAATTTCACATAGTTTTTAACCTAAATATGTTGTGCCCAGTGGCTGTTAATTTTCCCCTCACTATTTGCAACTGGTTTAGCAATGAAATATCATAAATATACTGGAACCCCTGCTTCTGCTTAGGTATGATCACATCATTTTTGGGTTTTCTTTTTTAAATAAATTGAGGCCAGGTGCTGTAATCCCAGCACTTTGGGAGGTCAGGGCAAGAGGCTTGCTTGAGACCAGGAGTTCAGGACCAGCCTGGGCAACATAGGGAGACTATAGCTCTACAGGAAAAAAAAAAAAAGCCGTGCATGGTAGTATGTAACTATAGTCCCAGCTACTTGGGAGGCTAAGGCAGGAAGGTAGCTTGAGCCCAGGGATTCTAGGCTGTAGTGATGTGTAATTGCGCCGCTGCACTCCAGCCTGAGACACAGAGTGAGACTCTCAGTGTGTCTCAATGAATGAAAGAATGACGTGTATACTGTCACAAACAAGACTATCCATTTTTTTCACATCTAAGGAAAAAACACATCAAAAACAACATAAACTTATTTTTTCAGGTGAAGAATATGTAAAGAGCCTAACTGCTAACCCCGAACTCATAGATCGTCTTGCTTGTTTGTCTGAAGAAGGGGTATGTTTTTGTTTTGTTTTTGAAAAGTAAAAATATTAAAATAGCCACTTTGGAATATTAGGCATATAGTTACCAAATTTAAAAATTGGAATGTCGGTGGGTAAGCTGGATTTGGAATAGTTGTGTTATAAACAGGAGTGGATGTCATAGGCTTATTGAAATGCCATTCCTAAAGGAGTTAACTTTCTAAAATAGATATATTCCCATTAACCTGAGTAGGGCCTGGTACCTGGTAGCACTGTTTGGTTGAGGAAAAAATGAACAGAGTCCATGGCTGATTTGTGAATAAAGAGTAGCTGCTGACAAATGAAGTGGCAGACGCTGCAGACAGGAAAGAAGAGGGAGGGGAGTGTCCAGATAGTAAAGACCGAGAACTTATTCTGTAGGTTAGTAATTTTTCAATTGATTTATGAAGATCTCCCTGAAGGGCTGCTATGAAGAGGAAAGGATTCTGAGATCCCTTCCTTATATGTCAGGCTAAGAAAAAGTAATGGTATATGAATGTGGATTGGTGGAGCAGGAGAGAATGGTTGGAAATGGTATTTGTTTGTAAGACCACTCTCATGTCAGTGTGTAACATTAAGCATTTTATCCAGGAAAGATTAGAGGCAGAGAGGTGAGTAAAGGAGTCATTACAATAGCTGATGTGAGAAGGAGTGCTAAGGGAATAATTAAATTCTGAGCCTTCATTTTCTTATATATAAATATATAATGTTTAGCAATAATAACTTCATAGTGTTGTTATAAGGATCAAATAAGATGATAACTGTAGCATTAATACAATTTTCATCCTAGTGCCTGGCACATAGGTATGGTAAATATAAATGGTAGCCCTTGTTATAGAAATAGGTTTTAAGTGATAGGACATTATACATAAATCCAGTCTTTACATTTCTGTCATCCCTTCTTACCTTTATGATACTTTATGAAACCAAAAGGAAATGAGAAGATAAAAGTTGGGTTTGATTTTTGAAATACAGATTTAGTATTGCCCTAATATGTAGCCACTTAGTTATATATGACTATTTAAATTTAATATGTATTAAAAATTCAGTTTCTTGGTGGTACTGTCTTTCAAGTGCCCAAGAGAAACTTGTGTCTAGTGGCTACCATGTTAGAGATCGCAAAATGAATACTTCCTTCATCATAGAAAGCTGTTTTTGTTAGCACTGGCCTATAAGAAACACTGCTATCTTCTCTCCTATTCAGAGTTGTGTATATCATAATGTAGATTTCAAAAATTCTCTGATATTAATAATAGTTGTGTATTGAGTGAACAGAAGACTTATTAGCGGCATCTTTTGGTTTGCTTCTTTCATAGAATGAAATAGAAAGTGGAAAAATAATATTTTCAGAGCATCTTCCCTTAAGTAAGCTACAGCAAGGCATAAAATCTGGTACATACCTTCAAGGAACATTTAGAGCCAGCAGGGAAAATTACTTGGAAGCTACAGTATGGATTCATGGCGACAATGAAGAAAATAAAGAGGCAAGTATATAAATAAATTCCTTATACACTAAAATAAAGATGATATTTTATATATTATGAACACTTAATGGTAAATACTATTTGCGTAACATATGAGGCTTCACATACTTTAAAGCAAATAGTAACTTTTTTCTTTTTTTTTTTTTTTTGCAGTGCTCACAATTTGTCAGGTAGTTTTTTAAATCTTTGCGCATGGCATTTCATTTAATATTCAACCCAACCTATAAAAACTAGGTAGTGTACTCTTATTTGACCAATCAGGACTTGAGATTTAGAGAGCATAAATAATTTTTCCAAAGTCTCTTGTTACCAATGTAAGTTATGATGGAGCCATGAACACAGCCTGTGTTTTCTGACTTACATTTTTCTACCTGGTATTGAGAAATTAAGGTTGTGGAATTAGGGACACAATAGAGAAAGAAAATCTATAAAGGAGAAATAGAGATTCCATAGAGATATTCAGAGTGTATGTGAATACTTGTTAGATGATCTTCCCTTTATTATGCTGCCATTAAAAATAATTTGGGCATGTGCCCTCTGTTGTTTTAAACAGATAATCTTACAGGGACTTAAACATTTAAACAGAGCTATTCACGAAGATATTGTGGCTGTGGAGCTTCTCCCCAAGAGTCAGTGGGTAGCACCATCTTCTGTGGTTTTACATGATGAAGGTCAAAATGAAGAAGATGTGGAGAAAGAAGAAGAGAGAGAACGAATGGTATGAATCTAAGCAGGATTTTTTTTTTTGTCTGTGTAGCTTTGTATTATTATGTCAGCTTTGGAAAACAAGTTTCATTGCTTTCAGATTTATTGCATAAAATCATAGTTCTGTATATTTAACGCATGTCATACACATGGTTTTTTTCTCTTCTATGTAGTTTTCTTTTATTGTCTTAATTTGCTCAAATAAATGGGTTTAAATGCAAACAGACTGTTAGTATAAGTTAATACAAGTATGAAACTGAAAATCTGTGACATTCAAGTATATTATTAGACTTAGTGAGATTTAAGTAAATACGTATTTAACATTTTCTGAAATGCTTTAAGTAATGTTTTAGGAAATGTTTTAGAAAATGCTTTAGGTAAAATTCCCTTAACATAATAGACGTACTTCTGGGCCATTATATTTGGGCAACTTATCTGATACCATATTGATTATGAAGAGAATACTTTCAGTTATTTCTTATGATATGAGCTAAGTCTACTTGATATGGCCTATTTCTGTATTTTATAATTACAATATTATAAATAGTTGGAATGCATGTAACAGTTTTTTATTCTTCTTTTTCCATCATTTATATTCATTGCTCTGGAGTCTCACTATAAAATTATCCATGGAGAGTCCAGGCCTTTGGATAGTGTTAAGAGGTGAAATACCATAGGAACTTTTGTTATTTCTAGTAGCAGACCCTCTTTATTTGGGTTTTTATTTTTTATAAGGAAGAACCTTTAGAATTAATAAATAAAGGTCCAAAGGGAACTAGTCACCATACCACATAGCTAATTTGTACAAACTAGTACTAAAACCCTAATCTAATTCCCAGACCTGTGTGTGTATTTTAGTCAGTAAATCCTCATGTTAATCCTGAAAAGTGTTGAGTTCTAACATACGTATTCAGTTATATTTATTTATTTGTTTTTGCTTTTTGATTGTTTTGTAGTACTTTATTATCAAGAGAGAATGTCTGTGGTTTGGTTTGGCATGTTCTTGTCTAAAATTTTGAAACATCAACATTCTGTAGTCTTATGTCATAATTTACTGCCTGAATGGATTAGTATCCATGTATGTATTTTGATTTTGAAAGGAAATTGCCTGATAATACTTAGAGGAATATAACTGAACATTTTAATTTTTATATCTCAGCTTAAGACTGCTGTAAGCGAGAAAATGTTGAAGCCTACAGGTAGAGTTGTAGGAATAATAAAAAGGAATTGGAGACCATATTGTGGCATGCTTTCCAAGTCTGACATTAAGGAGGTGAGTAAAGAGCATTTACTGTGTAATAAAAAAATGATAAACATTTAATAGAACTTACAGCCTTTCTTTTGCCTCCATCCTCAGATTTTTTTTTGTGTAAAATCTTTATTCCTAATTTTTGCTAGTCAAGAAGACATCTCTTTACACCTGCTGATAAGAGAATCCCTCGAATTCGCATAGAAACCAGACAGGCTTCCACATTAGAAGGACGGAGAATTATTGTTGCTATTGATGGTTGGCCCAGAAATTCCAGATATCCAAATGTAAGCTTAAAGTATTAATTTTATGTGGGGATGTTTAATTAAAATTTTGTGAATAGTATTTCTGCTTTTAATAAAAACAATCTACTTTTATGTAGAATTTGTACTGAAATTTAGAGATATTTCACAAAGTGACCTGGTAAGTAGCATGTCTACTTTGAAAATTAATTTTATGAAATTCCAGTGTAAATCATTTGGTTACTTTTATGTAAATTTCTTCTTTTTGAGAGAGAGTCTCACCCTGTTGCCCCGGCTGGAGTGCAGTTTTGTGATTTCGGCCCACTGCACCCTCAGCCTCCCAGGTTCAAGCGATTTTTGTGTCTCAGCCTCCCGATTAGCTGGGACTACAGGCGTGCACTACCACGCCCAGCTAATTTTTAGTAGAGATAGGGTTTCGCTGTGTTGGCCAGGCTGGTCTTGAACTGGCCTCAAGTGATCCACCCACCTCAGCCTCCCAAAATGCTGAGATTACAGGCATGAGCCACTGTGCCTGGCCTCTTTTATGTAAGTTTTTAAACCTATAAGTTTTATTGATCGTGACTATGAAAAGTGAGTTCTATGTAGATTCTAATCAACAAATTTTGAAAAGATTATATTGGAAGCACATTTTAAACTTGAACATTAATAAGAAATAGATGCTTTAGAATGTAAGAGCTGGACCCTTACAAAGTTTCCATCATAAATCAGTTGAGAAGTCTTGTCTAATTTACTAAAGGGTCATTTTTCAGAAGTCGTTATGGGAATATTTAGGAATACTGAGAAGATATGTAAATGCTGAAGAATTTAATATGATAAGATGTAAATTTGCTATAAAATAGGCGTTTCTAATAATGCCTCTTGGTTTCAGGGACACTTTGTGAGAAATTTAGGTGATGTTGGAGAGAAAGAGACTGAAACAGAAGTTTTGTTACTTGAACACGATGTTCCCCATCAGCCTTTTTCACAGGCTGTTCTTAGTTTTCTGCCAAAGATGCCCTGGAGCATTACCGAAAAGGTAAGTTGAAAGTAATTTGTAGTGACTTTATAAATTATTATATCCTGCCTAGTTTTGTTTAATTTCTATATGTGTTTTTAAATATGTAGACACCACGGGCCCTCTTTTCCTGAATTTTGTTGGGTATAGCATTCTTAGGAATTACAGAAGAAGTCATTTGCTTCTTCATTGAAGGGTAGGTTTTTCTATGTAGCAGACACTTTCATATGTTAAATGTTTCAAAGGGAAGGAAACCATTAGTTACAAATCATACGTGGTGTCTCTCTGCTCCAGTGCGAGAAAAAGAAATGTGGTTGTCATCAAGAAAATACACCTAAATTGTTTTTGTATACATATTACTGATTTCACAAGAGCTGTTAATATGTTGTAGTTGTGCTTTGGAAATAATTTATTTGTTTATCATTTCATGTCTTCTAGGACATGAAAAACCGAGAAGACCTGAGGCATCTGTGTATTTGTAGTGTAGACCCACCAGGATGTACTGATATAGACGATGCTCTACATTGTCGAGAACTCGAAAATGGAAATTTGGAGGTATTCATATGTAATAGTGTTCTTACCTAAATATAGTTCTGTTCTGAGTTCATTTTCTTTTGAACTAGAATAGAATTTGCTTGTTAATTACTCTTGTGAAGTATAATTGTAGCTGCACGCTATTGGCCATATGTCAGAAGTTGAAATGGTAGAGGTGACTGAGTCTTTTTTAAATTTAGCTAAACTTTATCTTATTAAAACTCCATTAGGTACATTTACCCAGTCAAGCATATTGACATCCTTTTATTTTTATCTTTTTAAGGTTGGTGTTCATATTGCTGATGTGAGCCATTTTATTAGGCCAGGAAATGCCTTGGATCAAGAATCAGCCAGAAGAGGAACAACTGTGTATCTTTGTGAAAAGGTAAATGTATTGAATTTAAAAATTTAACAGTCACGGACACTTAAGGATTCTTAAACGGCCATGAATTAGCTAAGAAAAATACATGGAATAACGTGGCTTTAAATCACTAAATATATTGCAAATTTTTGTTATCGAGTGGTTCAAATAACAAGTATTGTGAAAGTCAAGGGGAAGGTTAAACTTAGTCTATTAGTGATTTATTGTCAGAGTTCTTCTGTATACTTTTTTCCATAAAAATTTAGTTTCTCTTTTCTTTTTTTAGTATTTTAAAAACACCTTGTAGTTTATATTAAGCATTGGAGAAAGGTCCAGTCATAGAGTGTGTCAGGTATCAAGTATAAACTTATACAGACCAGAGATTTAAAACTTTCAGAGGACAGCTAGGTCGTTAGTGTAGAGGGCTTAAACTTAGATTAATTGGCATGAAGTCCAGTTTTACTTCATAGCTTTCCTTCTTTAACAATTTTGTATAAGTGCTTTTATAAAAACAAACCTTTTATTTGACCTTTTCTCAATTCTCCTATTTACAAAAACCAGAAAAGAACACTCTTTTCTTTCCTTGTTTAATTAATGTTATTTGAGAATAGAACCTCAAATAAATGTATGGTTATGGCTAAGTAATCTGTGGTTCTATTTTTATCTTTTGCAGAGGATTGACATGGTTCCAGAGTTGCTTAGCTCTAACTTGTGTTCCTTAAAATGTGACGTGGACAGGTATTTCTGCATGGTTTTTTTTCCTTGAAGACATTGTATTTACTACTTTAACCTGATTCCCATTAACAAATACTCTGTATTTTCCTTCACAGGCTGGCATTTTCATGTATTTGGGAAATGAATCACAATGCTGAAATCTTAAAAACGAAGTTTACCAAAAGTGTTATTAATTCAAAGGTTTGTTTCATGGCTATTAATCTCTAATTTTTAAACTTTTTGGTACTTTTTTGAAAAAAGCTAAATAAATTTTTTAAAGATTCACGTATACGTATATATACACATATATAAAAATATTTATATATTTGAAAAGAGATGTTATGTATAATTATTTATATGTGTATTTACTTAACCTAAAATAGAAAAAACATGTACATATAAATACCTGAGATATAAACATAGTCTAAAAAAGTCCACAGCTGCGGGCACGTGCTTACACATGTACAGATGCACTTAAATTTACACTAAAACTCATTTTGCCCTTTTGCTACCTACTCTCAGAGAAGAATGCAGAACAGGCCACCAGAGTCTTATTGCCAGCTTTCTTGACCCAGCTAGTACCAAGCCAAAGTAACCAGCCCCAGCCCTACTGCCATCACCTAAATTTGAGATTCCTGCCCACTTCTTGAGAATTTTTCAATCAAGCTAGATGCTCTTTTGAACATGTAAAGTGGATACAGACAAATGTATTTCAGTTTGGGTGGGAGGGGAAGAGTCTTTCTAGGCAGAAAAACAAGGGCTAGGTCTGTGCCCTCAGGATAGAATGGGGGCATTGTTATAGCAAAATTTTGAGGGTTTTTTTTTCCAGTTATAAGCAGATAATTTTTGATGTGATTCAGAAATTAGTTCATGTTGCAGTTGTCCTGTATTCAGAAACTTAGAAAGAATATATAGTTGAAAAGACCAACTAGTGGTTTTGTGCCCTAACTCAAGAACCCTAGTAATTGAAGCTGTTCCTACTTATAAATGGTTAGTGTTTTAAAAGTCAGCAGGTACACCACTTCTTTCTTCACATTTTCTCACAGAAATGTTTAAGTCACCATTGGATTTCAGTAGAACTAGCCTGAGATCATGTTTATTCATAATGGAGCCAGGTTATCTTTCTTGTCCTTTTCCTGTTTTTTTGTACTTCTCCCAAAAATCCCTTATGTTCTCTCTTATTTTGCCCTACATCTTTCTTCAAGATTTGCCAAACCCCTTATCTTCTAATGATCTGTTTTCCAAGCTTAACCTGTTTTTTCTGGCCCTTTGGCATCCTTCTTGCTGTTCTGCTAACCAGTGGTTGCAAAGAAAACAGTGTTAGACTGGTAAATAATGATGTGTGAATTATTTAAGCCATCACAGTTTGTACTTTAAAATAAGAATGACTTTTAATTCTTTAAGACTTGGTCAGTATAACAAAATTATATGAAAACAAACCTAGTGAACATATAACATAAAACCTTTTTCAGAGGGGAAACTCTTAGCCTTTAGTAGATGAGTTGGCTCTCCCAGGAATCCGACTTGACCTGCGTTATCTAACTCTGTTATGCTCTTTCTTATTTTCACTTGTGAAGCTACTCCTTAGACAAACAAAAAAAAAAAAAAAAAAAAGAAAAAAAATGGTGGATTTCTCAGAGAAATAGGAACAGAAGTAGTTATTTGTATATTTTGGTTATTTGTCATTGGGGATTACTTTAACTCTTTTCTACTATCATTTGTCTGGTTTTTACATGCTGAATTTTGGGTATTTATTGGATTTCCTGCAAAACATGGTGTCTCGACTCCTGCAGTCTTAATTATTTGCAGGGGAATAATGATCATCTGGAAAGGATTTCATATTTGTTATCAGAGAAGGAATCGATCTAACCTACCTTTGTGTTTTATTTTAGCATTATCTGGGTATTTATACAGTAATTGGAATATACAAGTAAAGTTTAAAGTTTATTTGCTAACAGCATTGCCATTTTACCTTTTAAAATATGTTTGTTTATGTTGTATAATGCCTCAGATAAGAATTAATGAACCAGAAATCATAGATGTGAAGTATAATATCATAGCTAAGAATTTCTATTTTGTTACTGATTTTAGGTTTTCTGAAATCATGGATTTTATGTAGTGAAAGTAGGAGGACATATTGAAAACCATTTTTCTATCATTTATAAGAATTATATAACATACATTTTCTTTTTTAGGCATCTCTGACATATGCTGAAGCTCAGTTGAGAATTGATTCAGCAAACATGAATGATGATATTACCACTAGTCTCCGTGGACTGAATAAACTAGCCAAAATTCTGAAGAAAAGAAGGATTGAAAAAGGGTATATTTTGTTTTTCATAGTATTAAGATAATTTTTATACTCTTTACATTGTTTGATCATAGGCAATGATGAATTATTTAAAAGGGTGAATAGAGACTCCTGTTTCTTCTAGCTTCCATTTATGTATGTATGTATGTATTTGAAACGGAGTTTTACTCTGTCACCCACGCTGGAGTGCAATGGCACAATCTCGGCTGACTGTAACCTCTGCCTCCCGAATTCGAACAATTCTCCTGTCGTTCGAGTAGCTGGGATTACAGGTGCCCACCACCACGCCCAGCTAATTTTTGTATTTTTAGTAGATATGGAGTTTCACCTTGTTGGCCAGGCTGGTCTTGAACTCCTGACCTCAGGTGATCGAGCCGCCTCGGCCTCCCAAAGTGTTGGGATTACAGGTGTGAGCCACCATGCCCAGCCTCTAGCTTCCTTTTAAATGTTAGCAACTTGATTCTGGACTGATGTTTGTTCAGGAGTTCCATCTTTGTAATTTGTTGTGTTAAAAAATTGTGTTTGAGTTAAAGATCTTGAAGAAATTCCAGGAAGGCAAGAACACCCTAAGATTTCTAGAAATTGTTTCTAATTTTAATTAGAAATGAGTTTCCAGATTGGACATTAGGTTTCAGAGGTTTAAATAAACGTAGATTAGGTCCTCCTTGCACTTTAAATTTTGGAGATTATTTAATTCAGCCTCCTCATTTTTTAGGCAATTAAAAGTTGCATAAAAGGAGTCTTCCCAAAGATCTGACTAGTAACAGATCTGAGTCTTTTAGCTGTTATGTCATGGCTTTTGCCTAACTACAAAAGGCCTAAGGTATAGAGTATTAACTCAGGCATGTTGAAGGAAACCAGTTAAGAGAAATTTGACTCTTAAAAGACGTTGTTGACTATCAGAGGAAACCAAGTACATGAACCTTCCAGATGTTGGTCTCAGAGTTCCCAAGCCCCTCTAGGATAGGATCACAAGCAGTTACTAAAGGTGTGGTGAGTGCGGATTGTACATTTGTGTCGTTTCATAAGATGCGCCTATTTAAATTCATTAAAATTAATAAAATTAACAACTTAGTTCCTTAGCCTTACTAGCCATATTTCAAGTGCTCAATAGCCACATGTGACTAATGACTATCACATTGGACAGGGCACACATAGAACATTTCCATCACTGCAGAACGTTCTGTTGGACAGTGTTTGAGGTAGTTATGTACCTATGTCTACTAACACCTCAGTTTTCAGGGAATTTTTTATGTGATCTTAAATATGAAACTTGAAACAGAAAGGATCATTTGGGCATGCTAAAACCCAGTGGACGCTATTAAACTTGAGCAAAACTTTTGCTCAAGCTTGTCACTTGGATATAAGAAGAAGATAATTGAATTTTTTTGTGTGACACAAAACACCGCAAAGTTTTTTTTTTTAAGCAATGTAAATAAAATGCAAATTGAAGCTGTATTTATTTTAATAGTTTTAAAGTAAGAATTCGCATTTGTAACATAGCTTTTTAAAACTGAGGATATTTTTTAATTTTAGCAGTCTGTATTTTTAATTTGGTAAGTAGATGGTTGCCTACTGGGAAAACATCATTGAATCATTTTAGTCTTAGGGAGAATTGAAAAAGCAATCAGAAAAAAAAAAACCGTCTTTTGCCTTCTAAAGTATTAATACTCATGGGTAGACATAACATTTTAGGTGTTCTGTGAGGAAAAATGATCAAAATGTGATAAGTATACCTTGCTTTTTATGTCAAAATCCATTAATAAATACATATCAGACCTGAAGCAGAGCCCTGTTTTAAGTGCACACTACAAGGCAAGAAAGGAATATTTTTGAGATTCTCTTTTTAGTATGTGTTCCTACTATAGTTCTTTTAATAAAGGTGAGGAGTTGAAGAAGACAAGGACTTAGACTTAGTGTTTCTTTTAACTTGCTCCATCTTATTTTAATTTTTCTCTTCCCCTTCTTTTCCTTCTCCATGAATGTTCAAGGTTGCCCAGTCTCATTAAAATTTTTAGTTTTAGGTTGATTTGGAGCTGACCTCATGAAAGTTGTGTCAAGGTATAAGAAACATTAGACTTGCCTTGCCTTGTGGGAATTTACTTTCCAAAGGAGAACTTGCCAGCTCATTAAATGAACTATGTGTGTAAAGTCCTGAGCATGGATTGTTTATCTGACACTTAGCAATCAAATATTAATAGCCATCACTACTTGTAACCTATTAGTGATACTAGGTTATCAGTTGCTTCTCTGTTGGCTCAGTCTTTGTGGAAGATACTTTTGAACTGTGGATCTTCTGGTGTTACTAAGCTACCCACAGCAGCTTCCCCTTTTGCCCCTCTTTATTGTCCCCTGCCCCAATAACTGTTTTCTGTAGTAAATTAAATATAGTCAGTCCCCTTCTTTATTTGTAAAAGTGATTAAAAACCTGTGTAGCTCAATAAAAACTCATCGTTTGGGTACAGAAGATATAACCCTCAGAAGCACAGGGACTCAGATTTCCTTGTGTTGCTATCGTCCTCTCTTGTTAAATGCATTTTAAATCTACTGAGCTGTTCATGAAAGCTCTACTGAGCTGTTTATGAAAATAGAACATGAAACAGCAGATGGTCATAAAGCCTTCAGAAGAGCAACTGTTACACACTTGCTGTAGTCATTGTCTTTTTTAAAAGAATAATTTCTATAATTTTGTCTTTTATTGGCTTGCTTGACTATAATTTTTCTCTTTAATTTTTATGAAGGGCTTTGACTCTTTCCTCTCCTGAAGTTCGATTCCACATGGACAGTGAAACTCACGATCCTATAGATCTGCAGACCAAGGAACTTAGGTTTGTAATTTTTTTGATGGGCATTAGATAAGATTTTTTTATTTTAATTGTCACGTCTACTTTAAGTACAAATAATGAAAACATTTATATGCAAAATAATGATTAGGGTCATGATTTCTACTTTATTTGGCTTGCAAAGGACAGAAAAGTAAATTTAAGCTCAGTTTTTCTTCTATAAAACTGCATTTAGTCACATAATAGGAGAACTTTCAATTTGAATTGGTTTGCTTTGATGTGTGATGTGTTAGAACTTGACTAGTAATAGTTATAGTAAGATAAAAAAAATTACCCCAATTAATTTCTAAAGTAGAATATACTGTAGTGCAGGGGTTCCCAGCCCCTGGGCTGTGAGCTTTACTACCTGAGCTCTGCCTTCTGTCAGATCAGTGGCAGCATTAGATTCTCATTGGAGCGCCAGTCCTATTGTGAACTGTGCGTAGGAGGGATCTAAGTTGCGCACTTCTTATGAGAATCTAATGCCTGATGAAACCATCCCTCCCTCCCCTCGTCGCATAGAAGAGTTGTTTTCCATGAAACCCATCCCTGGTGCCAGAAAGATGGGGGTAGGATAGAATAATAGATAGTAGGGTAGAATAATGGTGAAGATCATGGGTTATGAAGCCAGACTCCCTAGGTTTGGATCCCTCTGCTGTTATTACTATTATATTTCCCACTAAAGTAGTTTTTTGACTTCTCCATGCCTCAATTTATTTGTCTGTAAATTGCCTATGATTGATAATGGCACCTACCTCATAGGGTGCTGTGAGGGTGATATTAGCTATTGTTGTTTATTGATTTAGTTAAGATGTAGGAAACAAGAATTTTTTTGTTAAATCAGGGTTTAGGCCTCTTTCCCTGCCTCTTATTTACATTAAGGTAATTTTGGAATTCAACATGCATATGCACTTTTCTAATAGATGACCAAGGGTTAAAAATGGGAATATACTCAAATTTTTTACTTAAAATAAATATGTGCTTTCGTGCTATTATAATATCTAACAATCCCTTATAGTAGAACTTCTGTGTAAGTATGTTTAATATTAATGCTAATAATGAGCTCAGTACTAAGAGCTTTTATGAGCAACAGGTTGACACTAGCTTTGCCAAAGTAAAACATCAGCCATTTCTTCTTACCAAGAAGAAAGAACACATTTCTGAGATGTCCCCATATGACTGGAGGTCTTTCTAATATTTTTAAAATGAATATACTTTAGAAATATTGTCAAGAAGTTACAAGATGAAACTTGAATGGAAGGTTAATAATATGTGTTCATTGACTTGCAAGACAGAAAGCACTGTATCAACAGAAGGTGGATCATTTACTAAACTAACCAAAAAATGTATGTGAATAACTATATAGAGAATCACAGCAGTATCAGATTGGTTAAGAGTTTTGAAGTCAGATTGTGTGGACTCAAATTCTCATACTGCTAGTAACTCACCTTGAGCAAGAGAATAATGAATATATCCTCAATTTTCTCATCTGTAAAACAGAATGTGTGGGTGTGTGTGTTGAGGGCAGGATGTACTTATAGCACAATGACTGACCCATTGAAGTATCCAAATTAGCTATTATAAATATGGTCTCTTCATTTGAGTAATTTGTTGTTAAAAATTTTGGTTTTTAAGCCAAAATTTGTATGATCTAAATAGCTTTTAGTTCTTGTAAACTTTATTGATTTACAATTAAATAAAAATATTTTTGGACCTAGTAAAATCAAGTAAAAATGCTTGTTTTCATTTCATATATAAATAGAGTAGTAAAGCTTCTGTTTTTGAGTGCAATTTTGTTGTTCTTTTTTGACACAGAGTCTTGCTCTGTCACCCAGCCTGGAGTGCAGTGATGCGATCTTGGCTCACTGCAACCTCCACCTCCCGGGTTCAAGTGATTCTCATGCCTCAGCCTCTCAGGTAGCTGGGACTACAGGAGTGTGCCACCAGACCTGGCTAATTTTTTTATATTTTTAGTAGAGTCGGGGTTTTGTCATGTTGGCCAGACTGGTCCTCGAACTCCTGGGCTCAAATGATTTGCCTGCCTTGGCCTCCCAAAGTGCTGGGATTACAGGTGTGAGCCACTGCAACTGGCTGAGTGCAATTTGTAAAGTCTCCTCTAGCATGTAAGATTTACTCGTGCAGTAGTTGCATAATAAGAGATTGTTAGTGGAGTAACTGAGAGATGAAAGAATCATAAGTTATTTAAAATACAAATGTACACACACATATGAATGTTTACATAGGAAATGCTCTTATTATCTTCTTGGTAACAAAGGTAACCTGTGAAAAAATATGATATATAGAAGTCTCGGATTCTCTTTTTTGTTTGTTTAATGCTTTTTCCATTGGCAGGGAAACAAATTCCATGGTTGAAGAATTTATGTTACTTGCCAATATTTCTGTTGCAAAAAAAATTCATGAGGAATTTTCTGAACATGCTCTGCTTCGAAAACATCCTGCTCCACCTCCATCAAATTATGAAATTCTTGTTAAGGCAGCCAGGTCAAGGGTAAGGTCCTATAGTTTGAAAAATCATCTATTTGTGTTTTGATCTACCTGTTGTTCTAAATAATTTATATTCATATTTCCATAAAGGTTTTATTGTTTGTTAATAACAAGAATATGCCAATAGTTCTTTTTTCTTTTGGTTTTTTTTTTGAGACAGGGTCTCACTGTCACCCAGACTGGAGTGCAGTGGCACGATCTCGGCTCACTGCACCCTCCACCTCCCCACCCAGTCTCAAGCCATCCTCCCGCCTCAGCCTCCTGAGGAGCTGGGAGTGCAGGCGCACACCACCATGAGCGGCTAATTTTTTGTATTTTTTTGGTAGGGGTAGATTTTCACTATGTTGCCCAGGCTGGTCTCAAACTCCTGGACTCAAGTAATTATCTTATCTCGGCCTCCCAAAGTGCTGTGCTGGGATTACAGGTGTGAGCCACCGCACCCAGCCTAATGTTTTTAAAGAGCACCCTATGCTAAAGCCGGATGTTTAGACTAAGATCTATGCAGCGTCCCGGTCATATAAAACTCTTCCATGTTTCCTTGTCTTTATGCATGTTTCATATGTCTGTGTTGCTTCATGGTTTCTGTCAACTGCCTGACTTTACAAATAATGTGTTTTTTTTTTTTATTTATTTACTTCATCTCAGTTAAATCCTTTCCATTTCATGTTCGTAAGAAAAGTATATTGATTGCATACATGGAAAAGAGGAAACTATAGAAAGGGCACATTTTTTCAGCCCTGTATACCCACTACTTCTTGTTAGTAGATTTTCATTTAGGGGTGCTTACCCCTTGGGTGACTATGGCCTACATTGCTTTTCCTTGGATTACCTGGTTAGGCCCTATCCTTCCCATCTAGAAGAGAGCTGGGAGCAGTAATGTTGGACTGCAGGGCATTATTCGATCACGATGGCATTGGTTTCTGATTTACGGCATGCATGCCCAGCTTCTCCAGATTCATAGGAATTGAATCAGCTTCTCACTCCTCTGCTCCAAGGCTTAATCTGTAAATAGGGATTTTTTCCTTCATTATCTTATTTCTTCCAAAGACCTAAGAGAAGAGATGTATATTTGACTCATCTCCCTAGGGTAGAACAAAGCAGCTAAATTTGATGAATCCGAACATTGTTCTGACAGAACTGTAGTGACCAGTACAGTTTTGTTCCTGGCTATTACTTCTACTTTGAAGGGAAGGAAAATAACAAAAACATGATGTTTGTTCAGTCAGATTAGTTATATTTTGAAGACATAATGGTACTGACTTAGAAATGTTTAATATGGTGCTCTTCCCCCCTTTTTGTTTACAGAATTTGGAAATTAAGACTGATACAGCGAAGTCTTTGGCTGAGTCTTTGGATCGGGCCGAATCTCCTACTTTTCCATATCTAAACACTCTGTTGAGAATATTAGCCACTCGCTGTATGATGCAAGCTGTGTACTTCTGTTCTGGAATGGATAATGATTTTCATCACTATGGCTTAGCGTCTCCAATATACACACATTTTACTTCACCCATTAGAAGGTATTTTTTCCTTATGAAATTAAAGGAGATAGAAAATGGTTAATTTTGAATTTTAAAAGCACATATTAGTACTGACATACCATGGTTCTTATTTCTCCATCTATCTAGATACGCAGATGTCATTGTTCATCGGCTTTTGGCTGTGGCTATTGGGGCTGACTGTACTTATCCAGAGTTGACAGACAAACACAAGCTTGCAGATATATGTAAAAATCTAAATTTCCGGCACAAAATGGCTCAATATGCCCAACGTGCATCAGTGGCTTTTCATACCCAGGTATTTGCCTTCTGTCGATACTGCTAGAAAAAATGAAGTTTTGTTCATTTTTAATTTAATTTCAATTTTTTGTTAATTTAAAAATTTTTAAGACAATTTAAATAAATTGTATGTTATTTTGCAGTTATTTTTCAAAAGCAAAGGAATAGTAAGTGAAGAAGCCTATATTTTATTTGTAAGAAAGAATGCCATTGTGGTATTAATTCCAAAGTATGGTTTAGAAGGGACAGTCTTTTTTGAAGAAAAGGACAAACCAAATCCACAGCTTATTTATGATGATGAGGTACGGTATTTCTCATGTTTGTTTTCTTTTCTGGGGGGCACTTTTTCTTTGAGAGTTCATAAATGGTACCTATAAAGCATAAAATTATTTTTTGTACCCTGAAGAATTTATCCTGATCTCCAAATACATGCCAGAAAATCTACGTTTAATTTTGCCAACTAAGCTATGGTTTTACTCACAATTTCTCACCACTATATATCTTCTCATATGCAATTGTTGTCTTTGATTTCTTTGTTTTATACCATGTAAAGTTTTGCCCTACATGGAATGATAAATGACTCTTTATAACTCAGGGAAGGAACTTTTTTTTTAAACTTACTTCTAGTGTTTCTTATTTGACACACATACTCCCTGTTCTCCTTAGGAGAACCACAGCCCTGAGAGAATATTTGAACAATAAACTGGCCAAAGTACCTTTGTGTTCCTCTACTAGACTAAAAATTTCCTATATATTAGTGGGGTGATTAATTAATCACCAAGAATTTAATGAACATATATATTAGAACTACCTTAATGAAGGAGAAAGTAAGCACGTAAGTAGGTCATATTTATGTGAGACTACTAGGTTTGTGGCCTTTGTTATGTTGAACACATAGATGCTTACTAATTTTTATATTTAAACTTCTACTATGTAAGATAAATTGTAAAGGATTAGAACAAAGCCTCAAATGTAAGGAAGCAATTAAGAATGATAAAATGTGTTTTGTTTAGATACCCTCACTTAAAATAGAAGATACAGTGTTCCATGTATTTGATAAAGTTAAAGTGAAAATCATGTTAGACTCATCTAATCTTCAACATCAGAAAATCCGAATGTCCCTGGTAGAACCACAGGTAAGGCCAAACTTAAAATTTCCTTGTTGTGATGGAACAAACAGTACATATTTTGTCAAAGAAGGGACGTAGTTATTTCTGTTTAATGTTAGAGGGAACCCTGTAAGTAGTGTAGAAACCAAATATTTGCATAGCAAATCCTGTTTTCTCACTGATTTCTTTAGGCCACGGGATTCTAGACATCTGAGATTCTGTTCAGGTCTTTGGTGCTAAAATAAAAAGGTCTTCCATTCTGCTGCCTAGTCTTTTCTATCTAGAAGTTTTGAACTCTGCATTTTGAAGATGAAGTGTAGGTGTTTCACCTAAGATACTGGTTCTTAACTTTTGTCCTTCCCCAACACACTTGAAATCAACTCTGATTTTGTCAATCACCACAGTGGCTCCCCATTGGGAAGGCTGTTTTATAGTTAAAAAGAACACTTCCTAAATGACGTGCTTCTCACCTGTTGAGACCATGTCTAGCTTTTACATTTTTGAACCACTGCTACTTTGTAAAATACCTTCTGTGTATAAAACCTTTAATTAGCCCCCTTTCCCCTCCCTACCATTACATCCTTTTAAATTTGAAACTGGCAGTGGGGAAGGGGAGGATGAGGTTGAGATCTATTCTATCCTTTAAATCACCTTATTTCCCCCCATTTGCATTACTTTAGATACCAGGAATAAGCATTCCTACTGATACTTCAAACATGGACCTTAATGGACCAAAGAAAAAGAAGATGAAGCTTGGAAAATAGCTATATTCAACAAAAGTCTTCAAAGACTGGTTTCTTTTTTAAAAGAAAAAACTTGAAAGAACACTTCTAAGCCTAAGTGTGTGATACGGTTTGTTACTTTTAAGTACATTTTAATAATTTCAGACATTTGCATTTTTATTGAACAGTTGAATGTATCTGACCCATCATACTACTTTACTTCTGGGTTGAACAGAATTATTTATGCAGAATAATTCAATTGAATATCCGTCACTTAAATACAGTGACAGGACAGCAACTTCAGGGATCTGTAAAGATCATTTAAATGGAGTGCTCATCTCATTGAGGAGCAGATTAATTTTGCATAAGTACTTTGATTATTTAATATTTGTAAGAAAAAACTTTCATTTTCCTACAGAGGGAAACAGAACAATTTTAGAAGCAAGGAACAATCTCTTTTCTAAGTCTTGGAAGCTGTCAGTGTTGAGGATGTAATCTCCTTTGCCATCTTTAATTCACCTAACTTACACTAGGTGTTCTCTTACTGTCTTTAAAAGCTTCCTGTATTTTATTAGTGGTCCTTGAAAAACTGTGAATGTTTGGGAATTGGTAGAAAGGCAAAAAGTAGGATATTTTGACCTGACTGGAAAGATGATTGTGTTTTTATTACCGGGTAATAAGTGTGATCATTGTCGAACTTCAGCTCCAGTGTCTCTCCAGAATAAGACATTGGCATTCAAATGTCTATATCTTGTTACTTACAAAATAAAAAACATAATTAGTGGCTTTTAAATTGTAGTTATATCAGTGTATATACATGAGGGGAACAGTATAAAGACATACTAAAGGGAACAGATTAAAATAAGTATTATTAATAAAATTTGGTGTGCCAGACTACTTCCCTTGCTAATCACAGAGATTAGTAATGATTAAATTAATATCTTCAGGAATATTTTGGGATAGGGTTGCCTTAAAACATTTTACTTAGCTTATTCGATTTCTAAAGCACTTACGTTGTGCCAGGTTCCACTCAAGTAAACTATCTCTGCCTTCAAGGAGCTTGCAGTATAGTGAGAAAAGCCTGCCAAGTAAATCAGCAGGTATACTAAATAGGTAGTCATTTAGGTACTCAATAAATGTTGACTAATTTTTCCAGTTTCCTATTACTGAGGAAAACCTCCATACATTGAGGCAGAAACTTGTGTCAGTTGGAGGAAAATAGACTTGAGTAGTCTTTGGTCCAGGTAAAATGGGTCAGTGACACTGAAACAGTAGAGTAGGAGTCAAAAAACCTTTTCTGTGAAGTGCTAGAACATTTTAGACTTTGTTGGCTATGGTCTGTATTGCAACTATAGTACACAACTCTGCCGTTGATAGTGTGTAAGGAGCCATATATAATATGTAAACGAATCAACATGACTGTGTTTCAACAAGGCCTGATTTGTTAAGTTTCATATATAGTCATGTGTCACTTAATGACAGGGATATGTTCTGAGACATGTCACTTGGCAATTACATCATTGTGTGAAAATCATGATGTAGTTACACAAACCTAGATGGTATACCCTATGTATGGTATCCTATATGGGATAGCCTATTGCTCCTAACCTACAAACCTGTATGGCACATTACTGTACTGATTACTGTAGGCAGTTGTAACACAGTGCTAAGTATTTGTGTATCTAAACATATCTAAACATAGAAAAGGTACAGTAAAAATATATATATATAGATATATATAAGATATAAAATGGTACACCTATTTAGGACATTTACCATGAACAAGTTGGCAGGACTGGAAGCTGGCTCTGGGTGTCAGTAAGTGGTTAGTGAATGTGAAGACCATGATATTACTGTGCACTACTGTAGACTTTTATAAACACTATACACTTAGGCTACATAAAGTAATTTCACTATGATGTTACCATGGCTGTGTCCCCAGACAATAGGAATTTTTCAGCTCCATTGTAATCTTACGGGATCATTATCATATATTTGGCCATTGTTGACCAAAAGTTATGCAGTACGTCATTATAATTTTGATGTGTCACAAAACATTACTCATTTGATTCCCCCCACCCCCGCCAACCATTTAAAAAAGTTTGCCGGCTAGGTGCGGTGGCTCACACCTGTAATCCTAGCATTTTGGGAGGCCGAGGCGGGTGGATCACCTGATGTCAGGAGTTTGAGACCAGCCTGGCCAACATGGTAAAACCCCGTCTCTACTAAAAATACAAAAACTTAGCTGGGTGTAATGGCGGACGCCTGTAATCCCAGCTACTTGGGAGGCTGAGGCAGGAGAATCGCTTGAACCTGGGAGGCGGAAGTTGCAGTGAGCCGAGATTGCACCACTGCAGTTCAGCCTGGGTGATGAGAGTGAGACTCTGTCGCAAAAAAAAAAAAAAAAAAAAAAAAAATTAGCCAGGTGTGGTGGCAAGTGCCTTTAATCCCACCTCAGGAGGCTGAGGCAGGAGAATCGCTTGAACCTGGGAGGCAGAGGTTGCAGTGAGCCAAGATCGCGCCACTGCACTCCAGCCTGGGTGACAGAACAAGACTGTCTCAAAAAAAAAAAAAAAAAGAAGAAAAACTGCCTACAGGCCATAGTTAACCTGCAATAGAGAAGAAAGGGAAGTAGGGCAGTGCATGACTGGCCTTAGGTTTTTTTCTTTCCAAGTTTATTTTCTTGTGCTTCAGCTACTAGAAAGGTTTAATTCAGGGATAAGTCCCAATTGAGTAGTTCAAGATGATCAGAGACTTTGCTATTTTCCCCTAAGTTCTATTCCATAATCTAAAATGTTCTGTTTCTAGTGCCAGTTCTTATGCTAAGCAGGTTACGTGGAATATATCACAACTCAAAAAGCCCTGTTAAGCCAGGACTGTTATCTCCATTTAACAGATGAGAAAATGGAGGTTTATGGTCTGTTCTCACACTGCTACAAAGAAATACCCCAAACTGGGTAATTTATAAAGGAAAGAGGTTTAATGGACTCAGTTCCGCATTGCTGGTGAGGCCTCAGGACACTTACACAATCATGGCAGAAGGCAAAGGAGAAGCAGGCACCTTTTTCACAGGGCGGCAGGACGAAAATGACTGCCAGCAGTGGAAATACCAGACGCTTATAAAACCTTCAGATCTCATGAGACCGGCTCACTATCATGGGAACAGCATGGAGGAAACCTCCCCCATGATCCAGTTACCTCCACCTGGTCCCACCCTTGACACGTGGGGATTGTTACAATTCAAGGTTAGATTTGGGTGAGGACACAGAGCCATACCATATCAGCCCAGATCAAGTAGTGACAGAGTAGGGATTTGAATACAGGTTATAGTCACTATTTTGTTATTTCTTGACTTGTATTATTAAAAAACTGTAGCCAGTGAGGCTTCTACCCTTAGTACCCAGAACTCCTTTTATGTATAGCAATTGTTTTTAGGTAAATTTATATTGAGTTTAACACCTGTGTGATTAAAGACAACTTTCCAATGTAGTATCTGTAGCCATGGCCCCTAATGGCTATTAGTGTTCATGGTTTGTGTGTTGAAGAAGATGAGCCAGGTACACAACGCGGCACATTTTCTGCAGGTCAGCAGTAAGGTTTCAAGGTACAGTTATGGAGGAAAGAAGAAAATGACACATTGATAACACAGGTCTTTATTTCCTAAGGGTACATATGAATTATTCCCTTTTGAATGAGACAGTTTTTAAAAGTTGATTTATAAATACAAAAATACATTCTCCAAAGATAGTATTTCCAAACTGTTATATACCCATCTACTCCCAACATGGATATAAGTTTTTTAAAAAAATAGTTGTATATAACATACATATCTGCCCCAGTGTTACTTCACAGGCCTACGCCCTACAGGAACTCCACTCTCCCAGCCCCACTTTTTCTCTTGGTTCTCCCACATTCTTCTTCTCCCACATCCCTACCCACGTTTGAGCTGGAAAGGATGTCCCTACCCTAGGCATGAGGTATATTTTATTCTGGGCACCACACATTTGCCCCATAGATAACAATACACGTGATGATGTCACTAGTACTACCTTTCTGGTATTTACATACTTAAAAGTAGTAACTAGAACAGTTATCACTGGAACTAAGAATTTTCCCCACAGAGGTGAACAGACAGTTCAAGAACTAAAATTTCAGGAAACCTGTTTAATTTCCTTTTTTGTATCTTTGATAAGTTAGTTTTATATCTAAGATTTCTTCACATAGGTTGTAATTCATCTGTATGTTCAAGCTTTTATGTAAAAATATATAGTGCCTTCAGTTTTAACATAGTTTCACATGTTCTCAGAACTGCTAAATTCAGTGCTATCAGTAAGGCTTAATAAGTAGTTCATTGACCCTGTAAGATAGGAGCACTCAGCTCTGTCACAATTTGTTGTTAAACACATCACTCAATGTAAGTATAAAAATATTTATTGATAAAAAATAAACTTATAATTCAGCAACTTGAAGTTCCAGGAGCATTTCTGTTGTTCCTATGTCAGTAAGCCCTTGATTTTTCACATTAAGGAGGGAAAGCTAAGCATGTTACTTGAAGTAATTTTTTCCCAGTCACCATCATGTTGATCCTGTGCACAACGATATATGCGAGGAACTCTTAAGCTTAGTCTTTGATTCTGACACAGGTATTCTATGGACTGCTGCATTGAAAAGGGCTTGCTGTTTTCATCCAACACCTCTGTGTTGTGTGGTCTTGCTGTGAAAAAGAAGACAATACCTTGTTTTCAGTTTAAGTAGGACCACTGGAGGATGCAATTATCGGGACTGTTTTTAAAACCTAAAAGCACGTTTCTTTAGCTGAACTCTGAAGGGACAGTAAAGATACAGTATTTTATAAATCAATATTCTGCATCAAAAAGCATCCCAACACTTTGAGAGGCCAAGGTGGGAGGATCGCATGAGCCCAGGAGTTTGGGACTAGCCCTGGCAACATAGTGAGACCCTGTCTCTACAAAAAATTTTAAAAAGCTGGGTGTGGTGGCACATGCCTGTAGTCCTAGCTACTCAGGAGGCTGAGGTGGTAAGACTGCTTGAGTCTGGGAGGTGAAGGCTACAGTGAGCTGTGGTCGTGCCACTACACTCTAGCCTGGGTGACAGAATGAGACCTTGTCTCAAAAAAAATAAAATAATAAAATTTAAAAAAATCCTTCATTTATCTCTACTTATGTTTAGACAGACAACTGCATCCTGAAATAGGATGGATTTTGTTCAGGTTAATATTAGAAGAGACCTGCTCTGATACTACATACAACAGAAAGGCAATTTGCTCCTACTACATACAACAGAAAGGAAAACTAAGGTGGCCTCCCTATTAAACGTTGGTTGCACATTTGCTGATATTTATAGTATTTTATAAGAAACTGGCATATAACAGCAGGGCAAGGTGGTTCACACCTGTAGTTCTAGCTACTCAGGAGGGTGAGGCAGGAGGATTGCTTGAGCCCAGCAGTTCAAGGCTGTAGTGATCTATGATTCTACGACTGCACTCCAGCCCGGGTGACAGAGTAAGACCCTGTCTCAAAAAAAAAAAGAAAAAAAAGAAATGGCATACAAGGCTGGGCATGTTGGCTCATGCCTGTAATCCCAGCACTTTGGGAGGCTGAGGCAGAAAGACTGCTTGACACCAGGAGTTTGAGACCAGCCTGGGCAACACAGCAGGCCCTGTCTCTACAAAAAAATAAAATGCAAAAAAAATTGGCATATAAAATTAAAGACTGTCCTGACTAGTCCCTGAAATTATGATGAGTTTCTTCAAGTATGAATATATAACCGTCACCTGGAAGGTTCAGTAAATGCCCTCATCAAATATACGCTACCTTTGCACACTTTGTAGTATGTAAGATACTCGTGTTACTATATTCATAGTAACCAAAATATTTAAAGGTTATTGGATGTTAAGAAAACAGGCTTACCTTTTAGTGTTTTGAATTTCATAGTTTCTCAATAGTACTATTGTCTAATAATCAAAATTATTTTATATTTCTAATCTAAACAATATTAAGCTTTCACTATATTTTCTGCGTACCTTCATATTAAATGCTTGAGATTTACTCTCAACTTCACATGTTTGTGCATCACTTTCTTTGCAGTAACTTTCTGCCCCAACTGTATCCGTAATATTGCTTCCACAATTCTGCGTATTATAGCCACTATCCATCTGACAGGAGAAAAAAGAAAAACATATATTGTGAGGAACTTAAAAGTCAAATATTTAAATAAGTAAACCACTATAAACTCTCATTCACTACATCTGAATGATCCTAACATGTAATATTGATCATGTTGAACAAAATTCAAAAGTAATGCACAAATATAAAAGGTAGTTCTGCACAGTACTGATTATTGTAGTCATTTTACAATTCCTTCCAATGAAATATATCTTGTAACTTCCTTAAGAATCAGTGAACAGCCTACTGACAAAATGCTTTCCTGTTATTTTGTGATCGTACCTAGTAGACAAAAATGAATATTACAACTAACTTCACCTTCCAACGCATTTTCCAGGCTTGTCTCTAAATGGCTTGAGGCATGCTGCCTTTAAAAAAGTGGATTATATTATATTTACACCTAGTTGTTCACAATAATGCCACATATATAATGGCTGTAGATGTTAGTTCAGCTTTTCATGTTAATAAAAATTGTAGCATCCTAAGATACACTGTTTCAGTGCAAAAGAGCAAAAACGAAAGATTCTAGCAAACTTCTAGCTTGGAAACATTTATTGAGTGTCTCTAAAAAGGCCAGGCACTATCTCTATATATTTTTTTCTCCTTTCAACAACCCTATTACTTTACTAGAGAAGGAAATTAAGGCTTAAAAAGCTTAACTTTCACAATGTCATCCAGTGATGAGATGATGAAGATGTGAGACCTAAGTCCAGGTTCTGTTCACTGCACAACACTCCATTTACCTGTATAATGCTGAGCACCAAAGAAAGCAATCCACAAGGGAATCACTTTGCATTTAAGCCCTCCCTGCAAGTTAGGATCAGAGGGAAGGAAAAAGCTGACTGTCATTTTGTTTCCTCACAAAGATACAGACTAGCCTAGAAACTGCACTCTATCACTTAATAATCCTGAAAAAATGTTCCCAGTTTTCAGGGCTGGATACATATCTGCTTACTACTAGAAGTCATGTTCCATTAGAACAAAAGCCTTGTGATGTGTAACATTTTTGGGGAAAAGCCTTGTTCTGCTATCATTCAATAGCTACTTGATCAAAAATATAAATGTCAGATTGCTCCCAGAGATTCTGCCAATAGCTCTTCCTTCTAATATTCATCACTGCCCAATAGCTGGCTTATAATGCAATACTACTGTGTAACTGGATATATATGGAGGGAAGAGTTACTCATTAGTACAGCAGGAAGTAAGGCATGCGGGGAGTTTGTCCCACACTATGGGAAGAGCAGGATCGATGAGAGCCAAGTTGAGATGGTGGCTGACTTCACTGTCTCTCATCTAGACTTCTGCTAATGTCAATGCCTAATATGTACCAACCAGGCAACAGATACCTTGTTATCCCCCACAGGCATCAAGGCAGGCATCAATCTCACTTTATAGCTAAGAAGGATGAGGGGACAAAAATTAAAAAGTCATGTTCTATTCACCGCTATGTAAATCTTGCCTTAAGATCCCACAGCCTGGAAATAAAAGAACTCTAATTCAAACTTGGTTCTAATTGCAAACTTTATATTCCAGTTGGGTCATGGTGCCTTTAAATGGTGTCTCTATGTCAGTCATTTAACATGCACTTTGTTACTAAATTTATTTTTCTACCACATAAATCAGATGTCATTGTCTTTTAAAACTTTCAATTGGCAACAGTTGTGCCCTGTGATAACACTCCTTGACATCTGGGCCCGGCACTTTAGCCCTTCCCTCATCATTCTCAGTACCCCTTGTTTGTTACCATTCAAAGGACCTTGCCTTCCATTACTACTTATGTTTTAGCTTTTATTATTATTTTAAACTGACACACAATTACACATATTTATGATGTACATAATATTTTGATATGTTTACAATATGTCATGATCAAATCAGGGTAATTAGCATATCCATTAACTCAAACATTTATCATTGCGTTGGGAACTTTCAAAATCTGCTCTTCAAGCTATTTGAAAATATACGATAAATTGTTAATTACACTCACCGTATAGAGCTATAGAACACTAGAATTACTCCTCCTATCGAGCTGTACTTTTGTATCCATTAACCAACCTCTCCCTATCCCTGCTCCCCCTACCCTTCCCATCCTCTACTACCTACCACGATTCTACACTCTTCTATGAAATCAACCTTTTTAGCTTCCATATGAGGGAGTACATATGGTATTTATCTTTCTGTGCCTGGCTGATTTCACTTAATGTCCTCCAGTTCATCCATGTTGCTGCAAATGTAAGGGCTTCATTATTTTTTATGGCTGAATAGTATTCCATTGTGTATATATACCACATTTTCTTTATCCATTCATCTATTAATGGACACTTAGGGTGATTCCATATTCTGGCTATTATGAATAGTGCAGCAATAAACACTGGAGTACAGGTATCTCTTTGACATACTGATTTCCTTTCCTTTGGATATATACCTACTAGTGGGATTGTTGGATCACATGGTAGTTCTATTTTTAGTTTTTTGAGGAACTTCCATAATAGCTGTACTAATTCATATTCCCACCAACAGTGTTCAGGCACTGTTTACTTATATTAATCACAATGATCATGCTAATATCCTGTAATCCTATTATTATCCCCATTTAAAGAAGAGGAAACAAGCTGAAAGAAACTGTCACTTTCTGGGATTTATAAAGCTAACAGAGCTGGGCTATAAACTGAAATCTGCCATTACGGTTTCCCAAGCCCGTGTTCTTTAAAGCCATGCTCGCCCCTCAACTAAATACATTTGTACCCACACCCATCCTGGCACCCTGCCCTCCTTTAAACATGGAGGAGTTACCGCGGCTACTCCTATCAGGGTTCTAGATTCTACCCCCTCTTGCATGGCTCAGTTCCCTCATTTATAAAACAGATCACCATTTGACAGATGACGATATCTATTATATCTGTAAGGTATTATAGGGATTAGCTTCTGACTGTAAAATGCTTGGCATGGTCTCTGGTACTTGAAAAGGATATGTGACTGATACCTATTAATAATTATATTAATAATTATGCTGCCCAACTCCTAGTTTTTAAAAATCTTCTCCCTCTTGTCTTCATTTAAATGCTGTATGCTGTTTCTTCTGTGTTCCATTACTGGAACACTAAGCATGTGGGAGTTACTTATATCCTGTTGTTCAAGGTCATCGCCAAGGTCTGATTGCGAAAATTCAAAAAATTGCAACCTTAGGCATAAATGGGTTAAGTAAAAACAAAGTAAAAAAGCAAACTACAAAAAGATCTGACTTTGATGCTCTTCTCTAGGTATCATTTTCTTTCCCTTCGCAACTAAACTCCAGAGTTATCTACACACGTTATTTCATTACTTCTCCTTCTTTAACCTTCCTTCCATTCACCTTGAGGCTGTTCAGTTATTAATTACTTTTCTTATTAGTCCATTAGCCCCTTTTCAAGCCCAATGTTGCTTGCTCCTATTTTGGCAATGCTAACCATTCTTTCCTGCTTAAAATGCTTCATGACACTGTGCTTTCTAAGTGTCCCTTTCTCCTCTTTGGCTGGTTCTTTTCAGTCTCCTTCAGGGGCTGTGCTTCCTTTACCTGATCCCTCCCTCAATTCTTCCTCAGAGTTCCAAATCCTGGCTCCCTGTTACTCTCAGTAAATACCATCCCTCTGGTTGAACTTAACCTACGCATTCGTTCTGTTTTTGTTACACAAATATTTAATGAGCAGCTATTACGTGACGGGTTCTTTTTAATAAGCACTGGGGATAAAAACATGCATGACTGCTGCATTAGTGGTCTGATGGGAAAGAATGCAAGATGTGCATGGAATCATGAAAGCATATAATGAGGTCTGGCCTGGCTAATGTGATCTGGGAAGGCTTCTTTGAGGATGTAATCAATAAGTTGTCAATGAAAAAAAAAATAGGAGTTAACTAAGTAAAATGGGATAGAAATGCTACATAGCATGTGCAAAAAGGCCCTGTAACAAGAGAAAACGTGGCTATTTAAAACTTTGGAAAGCTAGTGGGACCTAAACAGAGAATGAAGGAAACAAGCTGGAGAGTAGAAAGACCAGCCTTGCCAGCCACATTGCAGACTTTTAAAATTAGTACCGAACACATTTCAAAAGTGTAGAAAATAAAAAACTCAATAGAAAGGTTATTATATAAACTGGAGGAAATTGCCCAAAAATTCAAAGAAAAAGGAGATTTAAAAAAAAAAAAAAGATTTTTAGAAATTGGAGAATCAAAAGTTGCTCCAGAGAGAACACTAGAAGCAGCAGAGGAGAAATCTAAGATATTATTCAAGAAAAGATCCAAGAAGTGAGGGGAATAAGTTTACAGACTGTAAGGGCATTCTGAGTGAAGAGTATAATGGATGGAAAGAAGCCCGCACTAAAGGACATCACTGAAATTTCAGAACCCTGTAGACAAAGAAAAATGCCTATCCATGTCCAGGGAGTTGGGGATAAAAAGAGATCATAAACAAAAGATTAAGCACTGAAATAGCTTCAGATCTCTCACTGAAATGGAAGCAATGCCTTCAAACTCTGAAGGACATTTCTGAACTCTCAAATGTGAGAGACGGACGCATGATCAGACACGCAATGTCTTTAGAAATGTACTCTTCCTCAGAAAGCTAGCAGAAAGCTCACCATGTGGCAGAAATGTAATGTATGAAACATTTTTAGTAGACATTATGATGTTATGGCCCAAAGAGTAAAACTGAGACTGCTTGGGGGGTATCACATAACATATTTTTACCCAATAGAAGGAAGAGGTTTGTAATAGTAAGAGAAGTTAAAAAATGAATGGAATAGCCCTGCAAGTGTAATTAAGCATAGATAGTTTGACAAGTTAGTAGTGACTACAATTATGGGAGAATATGCTACCCACGGCTCCCAAAGGTTAGTTGGATTAGATGATGACTAAGGTGTATTTCAACAAAAGTATTTTGTAATTCCTCTATATAAAAAAAAAGAGAGAGAGAGAAAGTGAAAAAAGGCAGAGACTAAAAGAAGCAAACAGTGCCTTTAAGGCATATACTTTTAAGCCTATATGTGCTTTTTTCTATTTATGAAACCAACTTTAGAGAAGCTAAAATATGTAAAAGTGATTCTAGTATAATCTTTTTTGAGCAATGAAGCTATAAGTCAGGATAGGCAACAGAAGCATAAAAATATGAGCAAAATACTATATTTAATTTTGGGTCATTTAGAATCCTTCCCTGAGTTTTAACTTCAGCATGCCAAAACTGACAACACTAAAGCCTTATAGAGTTGGTGTGAGAATTAAATGAATTAATAAAGTGGTTAGAAGAGTGCCTGGTATATCAAAACACTATGTGCGTATTAGCTATTATTATAAGTCAGTATTAACTTTTGGATTAAAGAACATGGACTCTAAAGCCAGACTGCTGGGATCAAATCTCAGCTCTTCCACTTACTAGTTGTATAGAAACTTTAGGTAATTTACTTAACCTCTCTGACCCTCAGTTTCCTCATCTGTAAAACAGGGATAATAGTACACATACCTCACAGGATTGCTGTAAAGATTCAACAAAGTAAAACATGTAAAGGTCTCAGAATAGGACTTGGCACATAGTAATGCTACGTTAGTGTTAGATGTTATTGCTATCCCCTTCTGACTTTAGAAGTTCCTTCAAAATTCTCAGCTCAAAGAACACAACAATGAATGGAACAAATGCCTTTCCAAAGTGCTAATTATGAAGTATACGTATCTGTCAAATGAATCAGGTTTTCCTGTTGTCAGAGACACTGCAAAATTGGAAATGTATAATTTCATGAAAAATGTTGCTATAAATCACGTTTCTAAAAGAAAAGCACAAAAATGCACACATAAAAGAACTCTAAGGCCAGGCATGGTGGCTCATGCCTGTAATCCCAGCACTGTGGGAGGCTGAGGTGGGCGGATCAACTGAGGTCATGAGTTCGAGACCAGTCTGGCCAACACAGCTAAATCCTATCTCTACAAAAATACAAAAATTAGCCGGGTGTGGTGACGCATGCCTGTAGTCCCAGCTACTCGGGAGGCTGAGGCAGGAGAATTGCTTGAACCCAGAAGGTGGAGGTTGCACTGAGCCAAGATCACACCACTGCACTCCAGCCTGGGTGACAGAGTGAGACCCCATCTCAAAAAAAAAACAAGTGCTCTAAACTCTGTTTATCCCCCCTAAATCACATAAAGGAAAAACAAAAATGATTTTATTTTTAGAATACAAATACTATACCAGACCTTGCATGTTTTGGGGGACTGGATCCACATGAAACAGTGATGAATCCTGCCTGACTCTAGCAGGATTGATTTCTCTAGAGCAGGCTAATTTCTTTTCTGCTCTTATCTTTTCCTACTCCATACAAATATCAGTTAATGTGAATATAAAATATGCCTTATCTGTCATAATTAAAATAAATTTACTCTTCTCATATCACTTGGTATTAATATTTTAAAAAAATATTATATAATACTATAGTCCTCATGTTTAATCCATTATCTTTCTTATACTATAATCTTAGGATAAAGAACACCAAGGTAGTGAGGAAGGGGCTATAGAATATTAAATACCTTACCTGAATGTTACTGCTTTCACAAGGAATGACACTGCTTTCAGCAAGAGGTGACATGCACATATGAGAGTTTTCAATACTGAAGGCAATGCCACTTACAAAATCAGTCATGGGTAAACTGCCATTATCAACCGGCTCCTTAATCCAAGTGGTCTCATCTGCTATCTCTATAGGATCAACCATATCCACAGTGTTATTGTCTTTCTCCCTTTCAACATCCTGCAACAGTGCTAATTCTTTCTCAGAAGCACTGGACTGATTTTGTGTAACAGACATGGCAGTCACAACCAAATGTGTACCATGGGTAGAAGCCTCATTACTAAACTGCCGTAGGTGTATTCCAGCAGCATCCATGGCTGGTGATGAGACATCTGTGGAAGGAATATTCTCTTTATCTTCCTCATCTTCACCTTGAGTCTCAAGAGTAAAAGGTATCTGAATCACTGAGGTCCGATACTGAGTACCACCACTATACATGTGAAGTCTCATAGGAGACCAATTTTTAATTGGCGAGCAGCCATCTATATAAGGACTTCTGATACACGGATTAGTTATCCCATTACAATTTGTTCCAGATGAAGCATCAGGAGAATGAACAGTAAACTTCCTTTGTTCTGAAAGGTGGGAAGGGAAAAAAAATCACATCATAAAAACATGAAAATGGAAAAGTCACTACTAAATGGTAATCATGTTTCATGCCAGGAAAAGCTGCATTTCTTTAACAGTTGTGTTGTTTACCAAAGTGAAATTGTGATGTCAAAAACAATAGCACAAATGGATGTGTCTGAATAAGCAGGATGAGGCTCTTAAAAAATAATTTATTTGGCACTTTCTCTTTTTTTTTGAGATAGGGTCTCACTCTGTCGCCCAGGCTGGAGTGCAGTGGCACAATCACAGCTCACTGCAACCTTCAACTCCCCAGGCTGAGGTGATCCTCTCACCCCAGCTCCAAGTTAGCTGGAACTACAGGCGTACCACCATGCCTGGCTAATTTCTGTATTTTTTTTTTTGTAGAGATGGGGTTTCACCATGTTGCCCAGGCTTGTCTTGAACTCCTGGGCTCAAGCAATCCACTGGCCTCAGCCTCCCAAAGTGCTGGGATTACAGGTGTGAGCCATCGCATCTGGTCACTTTCTCTTTTTTAATTAAATTATTTTACTCACTGAGAATTATTTGCTTATGAGCATACTGTATTGTACTAACATTGTTCAAATACAAGGAAAATCCCTAGCAAATCAGCTGAAACCTACAACTTAACAGCTGTACCTGGCAAATGAAAAATGTAAAAATACATGTGTTTATGTAAAACACCATAAGCAACATGAAAAAACAAACAAAAAATTGGAAAATATCTGCAACAATAAAGAGCCTAACAATGATAATCAGAATGATAAAAATGCTTTAAAACTTTAAAAAATACTTTCTGTAACTTAATTAGCTTAATAAAAACAAAAGTTTTAAAAATGGACAAAAGCACATAAACAACCTTTCCAATGGTAAACATGCATATGAAAAGTGTTCAGCCACATAAATAAAAAAAATATGAAATTTAAAGCAAGGGAAGGCCATTCATTTAATAATAACACTAGTTTGAACTAACAATTCCCCCCAAAAAACATACATGACAATAAATATTTGGAAAGAGCTTAATGTCATTAGTGACCAAAGATACAAAATTTAAAGCAGTAAGAGATCTTTTTGTAATATGCCAAATTTGTAAACATCAAAAATAATACCAGTGTTTCTCGTTGGGAAGAAATGATTTTCTTACAAACTACTGATGAAAATTTCAATTGGTACAACCTTTTATGAGGAAAATTTGGCAAGATTCATCAAAAGCCTTAAAAACATTCACCCCCTTTGACCAAATAAGTTCACTTCTGAGAATTTAATCTAAGGAGATAAATATGTATAATATCACGTATCCATAAGGATAGTATTAGTTTTGTGATAAAGAAAACTTAGAAAAATTTAAATGTTTATCAGTGGTTGAAATGAATATCATACGATATTTCATATGAATGCAAATGATGCATTCATATGAAATATATAGCAATTCAAAGCTGTGCTTTGAGACAATTATAAATGACTTGAACAACCTATGAAAATACTCACAGACTGCTTTGTGAAAAAAGCAGGATCTAGAACCATCTATATATGTATACACATGTATGTAACCGTATGTGTATATCCATATATACACGAAGACTCGCAAAATAGAGTTTTCGGTTTTCCAATTTTGTGTACTAAGAAGTTTTTAAAAACTGTGAATAGTTTTCAAAAAGTGCTATAATTTTTACAAACAGAAATTCATGTATTGCAAAGAGAAATGTGTAAATTTCCACACATCATATTTACATTAAAAACTTTAATCAAATATACCTACACAAAATGTGAATATTACCAAAGTCTAAACCTACAGGTCAGAAGGCATACGAAAACCAACTTGTCTCTAAAATTGCTAAATTTCCTTTGATAGTGTTTGATGTAAATATTGCTAATTAAAGTAACTGTATTTAACACTACAGTACAAACTGGTGAGAATTCCAGCCTTTGAAGGTAAACTGTTCTTTTATTTAAAAATCAAAGTTCCTAAATGTTAGAAGGTTAGTGATCATTTTGAGCTCTATCATTAAGACAAATTAAAAGAACCTCTCTAATAACAAATATTGATAGTATAAAACTTTTAACTAGGTATTTTATTATGAGACATACCTGAGAGTGGAGTCTCTCCTATCTGAAATTCAATTGGTGAGAAAGTGGGTGAAGAAATAGGCGAAGGACTAGTTATGCTTCCCAAGCTGTATTTTTTTGCACTAGCCTGAATAGGGCTAGAAGAAAACTGCCCCTGTAATAAAATTAAATAGTAAATAAATGTATATGGTTCTCTTCCTTAACTCTTATGCTGCATGCTATTTATCATGGTCTTCAAAACACACTTATAAACTAGTAATAGTTCACAACAACCACCAAAAGACACCTTGCAAGAAAGACAACTAAGAAGATTGCTACAAAAATTCTGAAATAGTATCAAATATGTTAGTCAAAATATAAACACATTGTATTTGAACAAACCATTAAGTTTCACACTAAGCAACCATCTGTGAAAAATTTTTAAATAATTTACTCTATTAATGCCAAGCCAGTTGTATTATACTGTAAATCTCACACACTTTAGTAAATAACCTATGCTGAATTTCCTTGAGACTCTTGATAAATCTGGTCATCCTGTACATATCTAAATACAAAATTGAAGAGTCTGACCTAAAACATCCCTATGACTAATGATAACATATGAACTAGAGTTAGTTTCTGTGGAGCATAATACTCAAAAGACAACCATCCCTCCTTCTGAAAGCAATCTGGGCAGCTCGGTCCAACTACATCTCACAGGGGTGTCCAAGGGAGAGAATACAGTCATGAGTTCTTAGTTTCTGTTTCTGGTTAGGCCAGTAAAGGCCCTTCCTCATCCCTCTTTTCCACTTATTACTAGAGACAGAAACCAAAAACCATGGCTTCATGCTGCTGAAAGCCTAAGATAGAACAACAACAAAATGTGGGTTCAAGCTTGACAGCATATTAGCCAACTGCTTTTTAGTATACTTCTCACCGAACTTGGTGTCTGCAAGGGGCTCCTACACTTTACAGGAGACAAATCTATTGAATAAAACATCTCTAGTGATGTTTGAACACCACCATGAGGACTTCTGGGAGAAGCCGAAGGTAAGGAGTCGGAGATGCTTCCATTCCCATCTAAAAACAGCTTTCTTCTGAGGGATGAAGAACTGAGGTTTCCAGGAGATTGATCTGCAAATTCATCAGCTCTAAAATAGTCACCTATATTTAATAATAGGAGAAAAGGCAAAGCTAGTCATTTTAAAGGGCAATTATACTTCTGTTACTCAACTTTTAAGAAGCCAGCATGCACTATGTTTGAATTTTTTCCCAAAAAGAGGGCAAAGTTTAATTGCATATGTTATGTTTTACATCTTAAATTATTCCTTAGTTTTTAAGTGCTACATTGTTAGTATAATATCAATAAAATGTTTATAGTTTCTGTCTATAGTAATAAAGTTCACTATGATAATAAGGCTAGTTCAAACCATGTTCAAGAAAAGGAGAAATTTCAGGGCAGTTTCCCCACTTCTTTAGAAAGAGGCACTGCCACATATTTCCCATGTTACCATTTACAAAAAGCCAGCCAAACAAAACCTTTGGTTCAAGTTATTAAAAGTTTAAACAAATACAGTATTTACCTAATATATTTTCTAAATTAAAATCCACAGGAAGAGACAGCAATGTCTGACAAGCAGCTGGAAACAAGCAAATAAATAAACAAATTCAAACATGGGATAAATCAATGAAAGTATACAATATACAATTCAGCATGTGCTGCCCAGTCAATCATCTCCCCGTGATGTTCCAGCCAAATGGAATTATTCCATTTCTGCATTCTATTACATACCCTGCCACCTTTCTAGAAGTGGTTTCCCACACTCTCCACCACTGGTGTAAACGTGTTAATAGTAAAAGTTAACTCCTGGCTCTGGTACTGGCACTTGAAAAGGAAGCCAGCCTGTATCTGGGGGGAGATTTCTCACATTAACCAATTTTCAAAAGAATGCTTTCCAAGACCAGAAATCAATTCACATGCTTTGAACAAGAAAACAAAACACTAGTGCTATTTCTAAAACATGGCTGGATGCATCTGTTCTACTATACTTGTTTTTAAAGGTCAGCTCTCATATGGTTATTATGTAGCTCATTGAAAAAATCCAAACAGGCCAGGCTTGGTGGCTCATGCCTGTAATCCTAGCACTTTGGGGGGCCAAAGTGGGCGGATCGCTTGAGCCCAGGAGTTTGAGACCAGCCTGGGCAACATGGAGAAATGCTGTCTCTACAAAAAAATACAAAAATTAGCCAGGTGTGGTGGCGGGTGCCTGTAGTCCTAGCTACTGAGGAGTCTGCGGTGGGAGGATCACTGGAGCTCGGGAAGTCAACGGGAAGTCAAGGTTGCAATGAGCTCTTGATTGTGCCACTGCACTCCAGCCTGGGTGACAGAGTGTGACCCTGTCTCAAAAAAATAAAAATAAATTAAAAAAAAAGAAACAATTTCAATTCCAGAGTAAAGTGTTACTACCTGAACTGGGTTTAGAATCCAATGTAGCTTAATATGGAACATACTTCTTTTCAAATTGTGTTCATACTCACCATTGCTTTTCTCAGAATGAATGGTCAGCTTTTTTCCAACTGGAGAGTCACTATTTATGTTAGTGCCTGTAAGACATTTTAAGTGAAAAATCCTATGTTTTATACTCTTCATTTGCTTTAGCATTACTTTTTCCAAAGTAAAAAATTAAGAAAGTGGAAACTTATTTTGCAACATTAAAAAAAATCTGCATATATAAGTATATATTTTGGTATGTTTCTATTATTTTTTTACCTTTGAGGGAATACAAGGATAAAACTAAAGGATTACCACAGCAAATAAGGAGTCACCAAGCAATATTTTTTTTACATTTTTCTTTAAATAATTGTATACATTTATGGGGTACAATGTGATGTTTCCATACATGTATACACTGTGACAAGAGCAAATCAAGCTAATTAACATATCCATTGCCTCAAATACTTTTCTTTGTGGTGGGAACATTTAAAATCCACTTTCAGCAATTTGGAACTATATGATACCTCATTATCAGCTATAGTTACCTGGCTGTGCAACAGATCACCAGAACTTATTCCTCCTGTCTAACTGAAACTTTGTACCCTTTGACCAACATCTCCCCCACCACCCCTCCTCCCTACCGTCTGGTAACCACCACTCTATTCTCTACTTCTAAGAGTCTGACTTTTTTAGATTCTACATATAAGTGAAATCATTCAGTATTTGTCTTTCTGTGGCTGGCTTTTTTCACTTAGCATAATGTCCTCTAGATTCATATATGTTGTCACAAATGACAAAATTTCCTCTTTTTTAAGGCTGAATAGTATTCCATTGTGTGTGTGTGTGTGTATGTGTGTGTGTATATATATATATATATGTATCACATTTTAAAAAGTCCATTCATCTGTTGATGGACACTCAGGTTGACTCCATATCTTGGCTGTTGTGATTAATGATGCAGCAATAAATATGAGAGTGCAGGTATCTCTTTAAAATAGTAATTTTGGTTCCTTTGGATATATACCCAAGTAGTAGGACTGATGAATCCCAAAGTAATGTTTTTTTTTTTTAAGGAAATGATGGTTACTCTTCATGACGTCAACCTTAAAAGGTTAGGGATACCTTTTAGCTACCCTCAATGTCCTCAACAGATTAAAATGCCAGATTATTTTGACAAAACCTGAAATTTGATCAATAAAACCATATAGTTTCTTTCACAAGAAGAGTTAAAAATATGGGTGCAAATTATTTTAACTCTAAAGTTTTATAAATTGAAAAATCACCAGATTAAAAAAACTCAAAAACCAAAACCATTTCAAAAAGACTAATATAAGTAAGATAAAAGGAAGAAAAAGCAAGGGGACCAAACAAACCCCCCCTCCCCCCAAAACCAGAAACAACTCAGGAATTCTAAAATAAAATGACAAAATAGAGTGTAGTAACCTAACAATTCTAAATTTTAAAATGGGTAAGTGGGTTGCTGAATAAATTAAATTTCCCCGTGAAATACTATCAAAACGGGTAAATAAATAAAATTTTGGATGCAGATGACTTTGTCACTGCATGCAGAGTGACCTTCTGTAAGGCAGATGTAATCAATACTCTCTCTGCCTAAAACCCTGCAATAGTCTTTAGGATAAAATCCAAACACCTCAATGGCTTACAAAGCCTTTCAAAACCATGTCTATTTCTCTAGCATGGTTGCCATCTAATTAAATATTATTTGAGTACCTAAAACAAACAAACAAGAAACAGGTATCTCTCTCATCTCTAGGTATTATCTTATGCTCTCTCCTCCCTGCCTTTTCTCCCCTGCATTCCAAGAGTCTAACTCAAATCTCAGCTTAAATTTTATCTTCTGCCAGCATGCCTTCCTTGCCTTCCTCAGACCAGAAAGACACCTACAGCAACATTATCACATCACTTTTCATCTCTATTCCAAGTGTTTTGGTTGCTTCCCCTAGAAGGGCTTAGACAAGTTTAAGACCACAATCAAATGAGGAAAAAAAAAAATCGATGGATTTGACTGCAACAAAATAAGAATTTCTATGCAACCCAGGATATCAAGAACAAAGAGTAACATACATATGACAGAATGGGAGATAACATTTGAAATGTTTAAGACCAATATAACCACAATATGTAAGGTATCTTAGAAATTAACAGGAAAAAAAAAGGTTAGCAACTCCAATTGAAACATATCAATGAATTACAAATAGACATTTTCTATGAAATGTAAAAGGTCATTAGTCTATGAAGACAAAAAGAAAACTGAAACAATCATTTAGAATGTCAAATAACCTATAGGAAAGGCAAAGATGTAAAAGCTGGATAATGCCAAGGGTAGGCAGGGATGCTGGGACACAGGAACCCTAGGGACTGTTGGGGCTGTGCAGACTGTGCAGATATTCTAGAGAGCACTCTAATACTGTGTAGTCAGATTAGGTAAAGATATATTCTATAACTCAGAAATCCTCTACCTGCGTATATATCCCAGGGAAATTCTCACTCAAGTCCATAAATAAAAACACATGAGGATATGCACTGAAGCACCTTGCTGCATAAATATTAATAATAGTAAATGCTACCAGCACAAGCTAACATGTATAAACAAAACCACTTTTCCCCTCATTCACCATTTTATTTGTTAATCTTTAGGTAGATAACCAAACACCATGTGCTAGGTACATTATCTTAGAGGTACCACAATAACCATCATTTTATAGGTAAGGAAACTGAGGCACAGAAAAGCTAAGTAACTCATCTAAAGTCACACAGCTAGTGAGCTTTACTGGGTACAATTCAAACCTAGATAATATTACACTAGAGTAAGGGTCAGCAAACTATTGTTCATGGCGCAAATCTGGCCTTTCACCTATTTTTTAAAATACAGTTTTACTGGTACACACACACATTCATTTACATATTGTCAGCGGCTGCTTTTGTGGTACGGCAGTAGAGTGGAGTGGTTCCAACAAAGGTTGTGTGGTCAGTAAAGGCTTAAGTATTTATTATTGAATCCTTTACACTTAAGGGCTGCCAACCTTGGCCCTAAAGTAGCATCCAATAGAACATTTTCTGTGATGATGGAAATGTTCTCTATCTATACTACTCGATATCCACATGGCTATTGAGCATCTGAAATGTGAATATTGTGAATGGGGAACTCCATTTTTAAATTTAACTTTAAATTTAAATAGTCACACGTGGCCACAACTGTCAAGAACTATAAAGGGTCTAAGATTCTACCCAGCTTGGCAACTAACAGGTGAACATGTCAAAGTTCCATTGATGCTGGCTAAAGACATGAGGCTTCTGGGGGGCAAAGACAAAGGACTTTATTATTTTCAGCACAGCAGGCAGCATGAACTTAACATTCCTATTAATTCCCTTTGCTCCCAAGTGCCAAGAAGGTGACATGAAACAGCCCAGTGCAGTGAATTCTTATAATTCTGCATACAAGTTGGACTTTCTCATACAAAAAGCAGGGCTCATTCACCCGACACAGTTTCTAGTTCTATACCTCAATGTGGTTGATCCAGATATCTGCCTTATATAAATTCCTCCTGGTAACCACCTCCCTATGGGACATCTACATATGGCCTACCTGACTGACCCCCCAACCCTCATACCGCACATGGACTACACAGACATGCCACAGTGACTATCTCTCAGTCACTGTGTGACCTCCTCAATGCATGCCTGCTCGCTTTAAACCCACCAACTAAAACTCTGTTTGGATAATGCCCTGGACCCAATAAAGGCGTTGGCCCATGGGTCCCTTTCTCTCTCTCCCTGACCTCCCTGTGTGGTGTTCAGGCATGCTGTGTACCCCTAGGACTTGTAAGTAATAAAATTTTTATTTCCATCTTGTGTCTCTCCTAATCATGGGAGGAGTGCTCTCTATCTTAAAAGATTCTAAATTAAAATACCCAGGTGGCTGCTGGACACACAATGGGTTTTCACCATAGCTAAGGAACCCCAAGCTTAGGAAATCCCATTCTTTTAAGAGAGACTGCAAACAAATCTGCTCCAGAGGGAGACATCATCTTTACTATACTGGACAACAAAACAAACTTACCCTTTGCTCTGGTGGGACACACTATCTCTACCTTCCAAGACAAACACCCTAGAAAAGATAGTTTGGAACAGAACTTGTCCATGCCACTTCATGAAAGGTGTGCAGAAATGTGAGGCCTATGGAGAATTGTCTCCCAACAACACAGTAAACAGCACAGCTCTGGAGCCTATTCTATTAACCACTGCACTGTTATCGTGGGCTTGATTAGGTTTCAAAGAGTCTAAAGTGTTTTTAAGCATCTTCTTGATCCTGCATCACTTGAACTAAAACAGGATACTTGGAATACAAAAATGTTATTTAAAAAATCACTTAAGAAGGTTGATTCATCTGTTGAAAAAATCCAACAGTAAAGAATCTGGGGGTGAAAAACTAGTATCTATGAGAATGTCACCTTGGACACACAATTTTAGAGCTAGGAGGGATGTAAATGGACAACTCTAGTTCAATCCTTTTATTTCACAAATAAAAGACTGAGGTACAAAGAGAATAATTTGATCAAGGTCACCTCTCTGATTTATAAAAGTAGGAGGTTTTACAATCCAGATTTCCATCTACTATTGCATGCTACCACTAATTCATAATGGCTAAGAATACAGCATCTGATTTGAGAATTTTGAATTCAGGTTTTCCCACTTTTAACATCTCTGTAACCCTGGACAAATGCTCTCATCTTTCTAAAACTAGGTTTTCTTACCTATAAAATGGGGCCAATAATTACACCTACTTCATATGAGTTATAAGAAATTACTGAAAGCACTTAGCACTGTCCTGGCATAGAGAAAGTACTAACCCAGCTTACCTATTATTGTTGTATTATTATGTTGTGTTTTTTGATAAAGAGTGGAACAAACATTCCCTCTTATACTGAGAGCATAATTAAGGTATACTACAATAGACAGTGTAATTCCACTGTGATGAGGGATGCATATATACAAGTGATTCCTGAATACTGCCTCACAACCCAAAGAGCAGTGAGAACAAATATATGACAACCATTGCCTGGAGGTAGAAAGATAATTGTTAGCTTACTGGCTTGCCCTTTAATTTCCTTATTAATTTTGCAGATACTCAGCAATAATACACTGTCCCAGAGGTCATATTAAGTCTTCATCCTTTCTTTACCTTTATAAGAAATCAGCAAATTAGCAAAAGGCAACACAATTTAGGGTTTTATCTAAAATATTAACCTTCAAAATACTGCTAAAGTCATTAACAACTCATCTCTATATTCAATACCAACTATTTATTCATCTATGGATCCTCTATAACCATCATTATAACTGACATTCACAATAGTCATGAAGAAAAAGTTAAATTCAGAGTATAACAGCTAAAAAAAAATTCAATAAATTTTAGTCAAATTTTTAATTCTAACCCTAAAAGGAGTTAAATTCTATGTTATCCAGAATTTTAAAGCAAGCTCCTTACAAAGCAGATATACTGGCACTTCACGTTATGTTGCTTTATATTCACTGATTTTTTTGATTTTTATTCATATCATTTTTAGTACACTCACATTTACTGGAATGATATTGTGAAAGCTGTTTCCCTTCATGATCAGTCCAAGGAGAGGGTACGATGACATCTTTAGTGAAAAACTAGGAAAATTAAAGTCATACAATTAGGCATAAATTCCACCCAAAATGTGAGACGGTACCTGTGTTTTTCCAAATAATTATTAAACATGTCATATACTAACTTTATAACTGTATGCAAAAATTTTAATACAAATGACCAAAGGAAAAATGGAAGAAATTTAAAGTATATATAAAGAGGAATCTTAATACTTCAAATCAACCAGTTAAATTTGAAACTTGCAAACTAAACTAAGAGGATTAATCATAGACAAAGTATTTTAAATTTCTTTCCCAGGTTTTTTTGATGGGGTTACAAAAAAAAGGATGAAAAGGGAAGGAATATATTAAGACAGAGACATGCAAGTAGGCCAGTATGAATGGTGGCACTGAAGCTGGCTTGTTTGTTCTGGCTCTCAAGATCTGATTATTAAATTTTCAAGAATTCTGTGCACCAGTTGTTAAAACCAATATTAAAAATAAAATTATGTAAACTTACAATTAAATATATTAAAAATAAAGGTAACAAATATTCAAAACTCACCACTTGCTAATTATTTTATATATTTATCAATGTCTATGCTCTTGAGGTTAATAATGTATTTTGTATCTGTATGGTGGAATTCCTACATGTAATGGTGTGCCACTATTCTTCCTTTCCCATTCAGTGATGTCACATCAGTAGCTTGAAATTGGCCATGGTTGGAGTACTTACACTATGGATAGCAGGAATCGCTATAAATCATACTCCTTCCACGACCAGAGAGCAAGTTGTTAAACATTCACCAGCACACCACTGGCCAGTATATTAAAATGAGATAGAGCATTTGGATACTTTTCTTTCCTCTTTCATTTCTAACACAGTATTTTCCCTTCCCTAGGTTTTGCAAGTAACCAAATATATTTTCTTCATATTTTGCTATACATATGACAAAGAGCTAATTTTCTTAACTAAATTACCCATGAATCTATGAGGAAAAGATTCTTTTTTTTTTTTAAAAGGTGGACTGGGGCAGATATAGACAATTACCAGAAAAAAAATTAAAGGACCTATAAACTTACAAAGTGATGTATAAGTTCACTCAAAAGTAAAGAAATACAAAAAAAAAGTCATTTTTAAAGTAATAGGAGTAGAACAAATTAAGAATTCTGATAATAATCAATATTGGAGATATGGAAAATCAAGCAGTGTCACACTGTAATCAGGAGTATAAACTGGTATAACCTTTTAGGAGGGCAATATGGTAAAATCTACCAAAACTGAAAATTCACAAAGCCTCTGACTTACTAAGTCCATTTCAAGAATATAAAGATATATATACAAATCACTGCAGCATTATTTGTGACAGAAAAATAATAAACACAATTTAAACATCTGTCAACAGGGGCTAGGTATCTATGCTGTTGCTAAGAGAATGTAAAAATCTGTATATGCTGGTTATCAAAAATTTCTAAGAAAAATCATGAAGCAAAAAAACGAGGATGCAGTATGAGAACGATAATAGTATGAGAATGATAATCCTATTTGTCAAAAATATTTTAAGAACATATGCTATTAAATAAGTAAAATTAATCTGAAAGTACACATAAGAAATGTTATAGTCATTACCTTCATGAAGTGGGATGGGGAAACAGGAGGCTTTTTATTTTATATTTTTTCTTTTTGTTTTTACTATATGTATATGTTTCTTCTATTTTCAAAAATATATATTGAAAAGAAACAAATTTTCTTAAGTTTACCTGCTGGGTTTCTCTTTAAAATTAAGGATTCTTAAAGAAAGTATTTTTTTCAAAATGTTGGAAATTTTGAGAGTCTGAGAATATTCAGGTGGGGAAGAACCAAGTGATTGAGTCAGAATGAAAACTGTGCAGTTACTAGATAGAAGAAGAAGTAGGTAATGTTTAGCAGGAGTAAACATAGTCTTTTGTGGTACGGAAGAGCCAAGTATGGCTAAGGAACAGAGGAGGGTTGAGGGGGCTAGAGGGGCAGAAAAGTAAAAATCAGAAATGCTGCCATCACATAAAGACTTTCTGAGGAAAGAACGAGGTAAGTAACCCTTACTTAGATGCTGGGCCAGGCGCAGTGGCTCATGCCTGTAATCCCAGCACTTTGGGAGGCCAAGGTAGGCGGATCATCTGAGGTCGGGAGTTCGAGACCAGCCTGACCAAGATGGGAGAAATCCCGTCTCTACTAAAAATACAAAATTAGCTGCGTGTGGTGGTGCATGCCTGTAATCCCAGCTACTCAGGAGACTGAGGCAGGAGAATCACTTGAACCTGGGAGGCGGAGACTGCAGTGGGCTGAGATCACGCCACTGCACTCCAGCCTGGGCAACAAGAACGAAACGCCGTCTCAAAAAACAAAAAATAATAATAATAATAACCTTTTTTAGATGCTAAGAAAGGCAGTTCAACAGACATAAAAAAGCAAAAAACTTAATTATTTTTATTCTTTAAAAAGCCTACATTATGATATACCTTTCCTGTTTAACAGTAAGAGATTTTATTTCATGAATATCTTAAAAATCCAAAGTATTAACAAAAAAAGACAAAGCCATTCCCAATGCCAATCTAGACTCTGAAGGCCTGAGAATATTCGACCTCCTCTACATAAACTCCAGCTTGAAACAAAGTTTGTGCTAATCAACATTCTGAAGGCAGAAGGAAGACAAATTGTGCTAGGTCCTGAGAATGAAAGGATGAAGTACAGTATTGGCCAAAAAAGATTGCATCTAGGGGACAGAAACACTAAACTGATCATTACAACAGTATACAAGTGCTATGCAAGGTAGTGGGATAGCTGGAAATTATTGGTCTTAGGACAGTACAGAAGGGTGCTTTATATAGATGGGACTGCGAAGGGCTTGGAGGGGAGATAGGACAGTGAAGGAATTGAAGGAGGTCTTCCTAAAAGAAGTGATGTACATGCAGAATTGATCCTTAACTGGTTTAATGATCAGTAACAGTTTAAGTTACCTCTTCAATGGCTTTTTGTCTTTTGTCTTCCACATCTTTATCTATTCTATACAAAGATAAAGAAGAAAAATAACCATGCTATTACTTAAGCTTATTGAACATTTAAAAAAATAACCTTTCAAATAAATAATCTCCCTTCATTGAAAACTGGCAAATGTTAAGCTCACTTTATAATTAATACTAGTGGTATCTTGTAACATTTAGTAAATGGCAGTATTCTGAAATTCAGCCGTTAGCTATTAGGCTTACCTCCCTCTTTTCCATTCAAAGTTTGAATGCAATGATACTTTATTTCAAAAGACTTACATTGATACTAAATTGCTTTTAACAATATAAATTTGATAAACTTTGTCCCTTAATACAAATTAAGAAGTATTTAATTCAACATACATCTAAAAATTGTCCAAAGTTTTTCTCTTCAATTATAACAAGTTTATCATGGCAATAATTTTAGAATCAACTTTCACTGTAAAATAGATGAGGATAGTTCACAGTTCTAAACAGTCAAAAATATTAAATCCGAAATAAAACACTGACAATATAAATTTTTTCCAAATGAATTTTTTTTTCACTTTGATACAATCTGCAATTACTGCAACATAAACTTCTCAGCTACAAGATTTAATATAAAATTTTGGGTCCAAGCACAAAGCATATACTTGCCAAGGACTCAGCAGTTAGCTTTCTAGGACCACTTCTTTATTCCATTACAGGAAAGAATCCTTGCCTTCCATCAGTAAATTGGTAAGACATATTTTTTTTTACAATTTAAAATTATTTTGTCTCAGAAATTTTTTCTTTAACTTTTATTTTAAGTTCAGGGGTACAAATGCAGGTTACACAGGTAACCTGTGTCATGGGGGTTTGTTGTACAGATTATTTAATCATCCAGGTATTAAGCCTAGAATCCATCAGTTATTTTTCCTGATCTCCCTCCTCCCACCCTCCACCAGGCCCCAGTGTGTGCTGTTCCCCTCTATATGTCCACATGCTCTCATCATTTAGCTCCCACTTATAAGTGAGAACATGAGGGGTTTGGTTTTCTGTTCCTGTATTAGTTTGCTAAGAATAATGGCCTCCAGCTGCATCCATGTCCATGTAAAGGACGCGATCTCATGCTTTTTGTGGCTGCATAGTATTCCATGGTGTGAATTTTTTTCACGTATAGACTTGCTCATGGCTTAATAAAGCTTATATGAGAATGTATACATTTCAGAAATTAAGTAGATTTTTCAAGTGGGAGAAGTATGAGAAAATAAACTACAGTGTCAACCCACATATCCCAGCTTGAACAGTAGCCATTTTGAGGATAACAAAATGGCCTTCATCTTATCAATGGTTCTCTTCATCTTATCATGGTCAAAATGGCAGCACATAACAAGCTTAGCAAATAGCAAGTAAGCTCTGAACTAGGATTACTGCATTCAGAAACCTTTTGCTACTTCATCAGAGGGACTTCAAGAACATGAAATACTCAGGTGATTGCTGGAAACAGTAAAAATCACTGTGGCCAAATACTCTAGAGTCAGATCAAAGAAGATTCTAAGAAATCATACAGGGGAGAGCATCCTGACCAGCATACCACTGAACACCAGTATGATGCATATAGGTATAGGTGTGGCCTGAATGTTGAGCCTTTGCAAGGTGGCAAAGGAGAGGGGACCTCAGGACTGGTCACCTACATGGCCAAGACTCACCTGCTTACACTGGTATGCTTCACAGTTACAATTTTCTGTGTGGATGGTGGCATGAAAAGGATGGGAAGAATTGAAGTAGAGGGCTAATATGTAAGAAGAGATACTGAAAGACACTGCTTGTTTCTAAGGATGAAACGAGATGCTCTGTGAAGAATATATTGACTATCCTTGGTAGAAGCCATAACCATTCATTGAATTATATTATTAAATTAAATTATAATATTTTCCCACTCTTTTCCACTCTTCTATATGATAAATCTATGTACTAAGAGACACCAAGATTATCTTTATAAACCTTTGCAGACAATATATCATTTAGTAGTAAGAAGAGAAGCACTGTGTTACAACTTCGGTCTAATTATATTTTTGACTCTTGACTCTTAGTATCTTGTACTTCTTCAGTGTTTCTTACAGTCCCTCACAGTACTCAATAAGTATCTCTTGACTGATCAATATAATAATTGTCCATCATTCAATATGTTGAAGAAATGAGACAAAATAATTAAGCATAATTAAGTTCGTGTGAAACAAAAAATTGGTCGCTGTGACTCATTTGCTTTTAGATATTCATCTCACCTTCTCTTTCAAAGGTATTATTTATTTACTTATTTATTTATTTTATTTTTTTGAGATGGAGTCTTGCTCTGTCCCCCAGGCTAGAGTGCAATGGCACAATCTCAGCTCACTGCAACCTTTGCCTCCTGGGTTCAAGCGATTCTCCTGCCTCAGCCTCCCGAGCAGCTGGGATTACAGGTGTGCACCACCATGCCCGGCTAATGTTTTTGTATGTTTAGTAGAGATGGGGTTTCACTATGTTGGCCAGGCTGGTCTTGAACTCATGACCTCAAGTGATCTGCCCGCCTCAGCCTCCCAAAATGCTGGGATTACAGGTGTGAGCCACCACACCTGACCTCAAAGGTATTATTTAAATTTAAGTTAAAATCCTTTCATGCTTCATCCTCATTCTATTCCCTTCCTATTAACACTCTGTCTGGGTGGACATTAATTTTATGAGTGAATGGTCATCATGTTACCAAGCAAAGAGAAGATGGAGGAGAAAAGCCAGTAAGTATTTACCAGAATATCTCAATATGTGTGCAACGTTGTGTGACTGAATTCTTAAGTCAAAAGGAAAAGGATTATCCTTTGTTTTGGACTAACAACATGTCTACCTTAGGACAGCAAATTAAAATCTGGTCATACCATGTATTTGATTTTTTTCAAATATTAAAAAATCAGACTATAAAACATATAAACAAGAGTCCCTAAAACTACAAAAGAATAATATGACCTTACACTTTGTAATAAAAAACTAAATCTGCAGTACATTAGTGCCTTGAAACCTAAACAACACATCAACAAATAAGACTGCACTGGGTGATATGTAGAATTCTAGAAAATGTAATTCAGATTCCAAGTGAATTGTTACAGTTGGATGATGTCTAAAAAACCGCTCTGTTGCTAATGAATACCCTTCCATTCAATGCGTACGTAACTCTCTAAGGGGGTTTTAGGTTTCCCCAAACATAGATAACAATGAAACAGCATTTTGCTTTACCCCAAACCATCAAAAAGACAAACTGAAACAAGTTAATGGCAGAAGCCACAACCATGTAGAAAAGTGCAAATTTCAAAATGTTCTTCTCTTAACTGAGTGCTAGGGGTACAGAGCTGTCACCTCAGTAGCAGAGGGAAAATGTTACTTGTAAAAGAAAAAGGTATCTACTCAGGTCTGGAACTGTTGGCAAGAAAATCTTTCTGAATGTAGTTCTTTGAACTCATTCATTTAGATAGGAAAAATCCGCATCAAAATTTTTTCTCCCTGATACCTTTACATAGAAAAATACTCAACATTTAGAATTTCCTACCTCTCTTCACTTGAGAGTGTTATTAGACTTAGGTGCAAGAAAGGAAAACTTACCGAGAATGACTTAAGTATAAAGCTTGACGATGAATATCTTCTGGGTCTATTTCTACAGGATTTATTACAGCTAGTTGATCAATAGACCATCTAAATTTCCCTGGAGTCTTAACAAAAGAAAGTGAGCTTATGAGTAAAGGCAAACTAAAATAGTTCATCAAAATGCTAACCTATGTGAGAAATAATATGAATGGTTATAATATGAAAATATTTTAAAGCTTATATTTTAAAGTTTGACTTTACCATGAAATTAAATGGCAAAGGGTAATCATATCACATTCGATCAACTGACTTAATTGTATCTCTCTCTCTCTTTGTTTAAGACAGAGTCTCGTTCTATCACCGAGGCTGGAGTGCAATGGTGTAATCTCAGCTCACTGCAACCTCCACCTCCCCGGTTCAAGCGATTCTCCTGCCTCAGCCTCCTGAGTAGCTGGGATTACAGGCACCCGCCACCACATCCAGCTGATTTTTGTCTTTTTTTTTTTTTTTTTTAAGTAGAGACGGGGTTTCACCATGTTGGCCAGGCTGGTCTCAAACTCCTGACTTCAAGTCATCAGCCCACCTTGGCAGTGCTGGGATTACAGGCATGAGCCACAGCGCCCAGCCTGTATCTCTTTTAAAATATCAGAATCTTTCACCTGGGTTGGAATTACGTAATACGAGAAAAATCACAACAGAGTAATAAAGATATAAAACTTTCACAATTAACACTCATCAGTGTGATAAACTAAGCCCATGTAAAAGTAAAAATCTCTCACAGTTAACAAACGTCTTTACTTTCACTAAGAAGGAACTGAAATTAAAGTCCTTAGTCACTTTGGAGATGGCTGCAAAAGCTCATAACATAGTTGATCCTTAAAATAATTATGAATGGCAACCAGTGCTGCCTTTCTGTACTCAACCATGCAACTGAATTAAAGGTTTATCCAAATCCTAATCTGTAATTAGAAATATATTCTAGGCAAATTCAGTCCTAAAAACGCAAGATGCCATACATTCCAACTTTGAGGATTAAGCTGCTGTCAATCTATTATTTATTTTTAGTAAGACCAAGAGATAAATTTTAATGATTCAATTAAAAATCATAAGGTCAGATTGATGAAATGACTCAATATAAACTGCTTGACCTTCCACTAGTACATACTTGCTCATTGTAAAACCTGTATGAAAGTGTAGCAGAAACAGCCACCCTATTTGCAGTTTTTCTAAGTAACTTGGTAGGTTGAAAGATCCAAGGTCAAAAGAACTTCTCCAGTGTAGCAAATAACAGTAAAATAAGATAAAGTGGCCCAGGCACCGTGGCTCATGCCTGTAATCCTAGCACTTTGGGAGGCTGAAGTGGGTGCATCACATGAGGTCAGGAGTTCGAGATCAGCCTGGCCAACATGGTGAAATCCCATCTCTACCAAAAAAAAAAAAAAAAAGATAAAGTGATGAAGCCTTTTCTAATATCCTGAAGAACACTTTTCCTTCATATTACTATTGTCCTAAGCACTAATCATATCACCTATCACACTGTCTTGATACTACTCATCTAGTTCTGTTTCACACATTAAAATAGGGGTTAGTTTCTTTTTATAACAGATTGCAAGCTAAGAATTATTTTGACAGTTTCAAATGGTTGGGAAAACAAACAAAAAAATATCTTGTGACATGTGAAAATTATATGAAATTCAAATGTGTCCATAAATAAAGCTGTCCATAAATTTATGTGTCCATAAATAAAATTATCTCTTTACACATTGCCTATGGCTGCTTTTGTGATACAAGACAGAAGTGAGTAGTTGTGACAGAGACCAAATGACCTGTAAAGCTTAAATATTTACTGTCTGGCCCCTAACAGAAAGTTTGTGACCCCTACATTGGAGTATAACCTCCTTAAGGATTTGTGCCTAATGATCCTAACTCGTTCACAGTGTAATCCCTGCTTAGCACTGTATCTGACACACAGCAACACTCAAATAATGTTTGCCAAATAAGTGAGAACAGAATATTAGATGATGCAGCTTCTTCTCTAATGTATTAGTAGCTATATCGTCAACCACAGAATGTAGCTACACCCACAACTGCAGGAAGCTAACATATGTTCTTGAACTTAAAAAAAAAAAAATTCTTCTAGCTAACTTATTAACCTAACCACTAGATTATAATGAACACTACAATTTTAAAAAGCAGCTACATATGCTCCATAATGTATTTCCTCCTTACCTTGTAAAGACAGATGTTTACATTTAAAATTATTTGTAATTACTTACATTTAAAATTAGTTGTAAACACTAGTCAGGAATAACTTACTGGTAATTTTGTTGATTTAAAAACAGAAGGACTGGCGAGAGTTTGTTCATGGAGATTAGAATAATCACTAGGACTTTCAAAAGGATTTAAAACAGGGATCCTTCCTGGAGTTTCTGGTGTTATTTGCATCTTTGATTCCTTGACATCTCCCATAGCACAGAGAGAAAACTAAAAAGAAATCAAGAGTATGCATGTTAAAATTACAAAGTCCCATAGATATTAATTTTAACTATTAAAATGTACTCGACAAATGTGTCACAAAAACAACTCAAAACCTCACACTCTTGGGGCTATGATACAGCTTACAAAAAAAGCATCACATATAAATGTTCTCAACTGATCCTCGAAATAACCTTGAAAGCTATAGCAGTAACTTATTAGTGATATTATTTTGCGAAAGTATTAAGCTCAGAGAAGTGAAGTGGCTTATACGCAGCAATCAAATATGAATGAATTCAGATCTGCCTCTGAGGAAACTAAAGGTTACAACAGGCCCAGATCTCTTCTCAACTAAAGGACTTATAGCTACGATTTTTTAAAAATTCATCATCTCATGTCTCAACACTATGAACATTCTTCGGATACCCTATCCAACTACAGTTGCTATTAAACAATTCTTTGTAGCAAGCAGGTAAGAGATGAGGAAGCTTGTGCCTTTCTTGCACATGAGTCCTAGCCAGAGAAGTATGATTGACAGGGGGTAGGAAATTAACTGCCTGGGGTCCCCTTTCCTCCAAAAATCCTCCTTTCGCCAAGACCTCCCCTTCACCCCTCCCGGGATAGAAAGGGAGACTGCATTACTTGCAATCAAAGGAGGCTACAGAGGCTACAACTTGGCGGAGTGGGGTGGAGAAGAGTCTACTTCTGGAACGTTGAGATGCAGCCGGCTTCCCTGGATGGAGTGCGAAGGAGGCGTCGCCCCCAACCCTACGTGGCCACTCTTTCTGGTGCCCCTCTCTTCCACACCTACTCCCTGACTGCTCCCAGTCACCAGGGGCGAGCGGGCAGGCAAGTCAGGAGCTGGGAAAAGAAACCTCTCCATTCAGACAGGAGGAAAGGCCAGGGACCACAAAGAGCGTACCTACCGGTGCGTACAAAACGAAGCCCCCAGTACCGACTCCAGGGAACTCCGGGGGCCAGGCCAGCTTCCACGACAGGCACAGACTCTTTAACTCCCCGCTTCCGCGCTGTCTTGGGCCAACCAGGGCACGGGGCTTGTGAGCGACTAGCCAATCGTGTCGTCCCGCCATCCGCGAACCAGCCAATCGCACGGAGGCCGCGTAGGAAATTCGAATGGCAACTCCTCGCTCCACGTTCCGCGCAGAGGAACGTGGCTCCAAATTCAAATCAACGCAGCCTCACGCCGGCGGCGAGCGCGAGGGGCGGAGCCTGCCCGGCGTGAGCCGAGACGCGCTGTGTGATTGCCTGGGAGAGAGGAAGGCGCTCCAGTTCCGGGTCAGGCCCTTCTCCCGCCTCCCTCGGCCTTAGCCATGGCGAGTAGCAGCGGTGCTGGGGCGGCGGCGGCGAATCTGAATGCGGTGCGGGAGACCATGGACGGTGAGTGTCCGTTGCGCTCCCTTTACCTTGCCTGCCTTCCCAGAGCCAAGGCCCCCAGGCGGGAATGAGCCTGGGGAGGACTTCAGGTCCCCTTAGTGCCCCAAACGGCATCTTCCAAAATCTTTGGTAGGGACCCGCCAGGGCCGCAGGGCTGATGGCCCTATCCCTTGAGAGTTGTCTCCACCGCTGCGTAGTTTGTCGCGCGCGCTAGGCGTTGCGGTCCCTAGTCAGCCGGTTGCGCACCGCGTCCCTCTCGCGCGAATGCCGCGCCCCCTCTATCCCGCGTCCCAGGTCCGCCCTACCCGCCCGATCTCCTGCGGTGACAGCGCCACGCCCACCCCCACCCAGTACACCCGTTCCCTCCTGAGTGCCGCGTCCCACCCGATTCCCACGCGGGGCGCTTCGGGGGTCCCCAAGGTTGGGATCCCGGCGGGGCCAGGGGCCAGGTGTTTGGTCACTGCTATGCTTCCTGTTCTTCGCACTTAAGTAGGCACCTTTAATATCCTGCGAATGAACAAGTTCCCCTTTGGTCATAATTATCCTAGTTTCCTCTTGAAGCGGGTGACACCAGTGCCCAAGTGCTATGGTGTCGCTTGTTTTCGGCCCCGGAGGCACCTGTGTGTGAAGCCTACACAAGCGTTGCAGAACACGAATTTTGTGTCTTGCGGTTACCCTCTGTCTACCCTCTAATGTCGGTTCTGCACTTTATGCCCCTGTGGTGAGCTTGGACTAGATACTGAAACATCATTGAGCCTGTTTAGTTTTTTTGTTTTTTTTTTTTTTTTTCCGTAAAATAAAACCCTACCTCCAGGAGTTGTGAGGATTTAAATAAGACAACCATGTAAAAACATATCAAAGATGATCAATTATTTTTATATTATTTCAGATGGCCTCTCTCGTAGTGTTCTTTCTTTGTCTCCTTTTTACTCACATCCACCTGTATTATGAGTGTTTGATCGATGTTGTTATTTGCAGTGGGCCTAGACGTTTTCCAGGGTCTACTCACGTCAGCTTCCGTCTCTGTTAAAAGATAACCGTATGAAATTCTCACTGCTGTATCTCTCTCTCCTTCACCGTAGGCTCTTTTTTTTCTTTTTTGAGACAGAGTCGTGCTGTGGTTGCCCAGGGTGGAGTGCAATGGCGCAACCTCGGCTCACTGCAACCTCCGCCTCCCGGGTTCGCCTGCCTCAGCCTCTGGAGTAGCTGGGATTACAGGTGCCTGCCACCACACCCGGCTAATTTTTTGTATTTTTAGTAGAGACGGAGTTTCCCCATGTTGGCCAGGTTGGTCTCGAACTCCTGACTTCAGGTGATCCACACGCCTCGGCCTCCCAAAATGCTAGGATTATAGGCGTGAGCCACCATGCCCGGCCTCATTTTCTTATATAGCACTTGCAGAGGGGCTGCTGGCTTTTTCTGCACTGGTTCTGGTTTTCTTTTCAAAGAATTACACTTTTAGAGCCTTTGCATCTAATTTTTCACTTGTTCAGTATCTACCTTGCTGTTTTTCTGAGAATGTTACTCTTAATATTCAGCTTATTTTTCTATCCTTTTTGATGTATCAACACTTAATAGTTTTATTTTGTAAGTGGATTTATGTATGAATATATATATGTGTGTGTATATATATATAAATTTACTATCTTGTATATTTCCTTGGAAAAAGGTAGAGTATAAGACCTCACTTCTAGCCTATTTTCTTAGGTTAGCTGTACTTAGGTTCCTTATGTATATGGCCGCAGGATCCCATTTGAACAGAAAACTCACATTTTCTCTGGTGGAATCACTGATGTACAATTGAGAACTGATGGTTTGTGTTGGCTGCATCATCAAGATCTCTTCTGAGAAAACTTGGTGTGAAATGAAGATTATAGAGAGAGTAAGAACACAAAAAAGTGAAGTAAAACAAAAAATGAAGGAGAGGGGATGTGGTGTTACACAGTATTTAAATCAACCCATGAGATCAAAAATGAAATTTTCAAAACTTTTTGAATACCATTTCTCCCCTCAATGGCAGCATTTGTGAACCTCCCTTTAAGTCATGTGAATTGCAGAACTCTTGGCTACATTTGCATTTTGATCATGAAATGAAAGGATTTTGTTAAAGACATGGGAGGAAGCAGGCTGACTTTCTATTAATAAATTATCTGTGCACCTCACTCTGAAAAGAACTATCTCTGCCTATTTAGAATAAGGTCTACATGAGATCTCTGCTTTCATCCTTATATCCCTAAAATTCTACACGCTTAAAATAGTCTTGCCTTTTCAACAACACCCCCCCCCCAACCCACTGTGTATGGTTGCCTCTTTTGCTTTTCAACTTTTTGGTATGTTAGGTACTCTCTATTGATTGCTTTTTATACCTTAATTTTTATTCTCTAAAATCGTCCTGTGCATCTGAATTTTAATTTTGATAATTATTCCTTATGAGAGGCTTTATCATAGCACTATTTTTTTTTTTTTTTTTTGAGACCGAGTCTGGCTGGAGTGCAGTGGCGCGACCTTGGCTCACTGCAACCTCTGCCTCCCAGGTTGAAGCTGGGGATGGGAACCAATTCTCCTGCCTTGGCCTCTGGAGTAACTGGGATTATAGGCGCCCGCCACCACGCCCAGCTAATTTTTGTATTTTTAGTAGAGACAGGGTTTCACCATGTTGGCCAGTCTGGTCTGGAACTCCTGACCTCAGGTGATCCACCCGCCTCAGCCTCCCAAAGTGCTGGGATTATAGGCATGAGCCACTGTGCCCGGCCTGTAGCACCACTTTACATATATATATATATGTACTAGTAAGTACGGGTGCCTGTAATCCCAGCTACTTGGGAGGCTGAGGCAGGAGAATCGCTTGAACCTGGGAGGCGAAGGTTGTCGTGAGCTGAGATTGCACCACTGCACTGCAGACTGGGTGACAGAGCTAGATTACATCTCAAAAAAAAAAAAAAAGGAACACGTTATAGAGAAGGGAGTTAAGAGAATCTATGGTATATAGATTCCATTTGACTAGCACTGCAAGGCAGTACCAGCGAAACAGTCCATGCTACCACCATCAATCCAGTTGCACATTTGAGAAAGAAATCTAGAAGTCAGTCTTGCTTTCTCACCTCCTCTGCCTCCTGTTCTTCACTAAGCCCTTTCAATTCTTGACTCATTTCAGATTGGCTAAATATCTCCTGTTCGTACTACCCACCAGTCTTTTATTAAAATTGTGATATAACTGGACTTTTTAAAGATTCATTTGATACTCAGCCAAAAAGTCCTGAAAATGCAAATTTGATTTTTTTATGTTCCTATTTTATATCATCCAGTAGCTTTCCACAGTTCTGAGATCTTCACTAGGACTTACCTCATATTTTATACCCATTCACCCCGTTAATTACATTGCCTTCACAATAGCAGTTGAGGTCTGTGAATTTACCAAGTTCCCTCTAGTGTAGGGACCATCACACAAGCTGTTTTCTTTGCTCTCACCCATCACCCTTCCTCCTGCCTCTGTATTAGTCTGGTTGATTTCTACTCACTTTTGATGTCTAAGTGTAATTGTCACTTCTTCAGACAAGTCTTTGCTAAACACTGTGTCCTTCCAAACTTGGTAAGGTGCCCTTGTAATTTGTTTCAGAAGTATTCCACTCTTTATTTATTTTACTTATATCTGTAATCAGTTATTACTTTAATATCTATCTCTCCTCCTGGACTAATATCTGTGAGGAGTGGGACCATATATACCTTGTTCATAACTGTATTTGCAGCAGTAGCATAATAGGCACAAAATACATATAGTTACAGGTTGATTATCTCTCATCCAAAAACCTTGGGACCATGTTTTGGATTTCAGATTTTTTTTTTTTTAATATTTTCACATACATAATGAGATATCTTGGGGATGGGACCCAAGTCCAAACACAGAATTCTTGTATGTTTTATATATACCTTATACACATAGCCTGAAGGTAATTTTGTTTTTTTCCTCAGGGATGCTGAATGAACTGTGTATTGTGCACCTGCATTTTGACTTTGATCCATTATATGAGGTGTGGAATTTTCCACTATGGTGTTATGTCAGTACTTAATAAGTTTTGGATTTTGGGGCATTTCACATTTCAGATTTTGGGATTAGGAGTGTTCAACCTGTACTGATCATATGGTAGGCACTAAAGAAATAGTTTTTGATTACAGGCGATTTGTGAAAATAGGAAGTAAAAATAGGTGTCCATTTGAAAAGAAGGCTTAAAGAAGAAACCACAAATGAGATGGACTAAGAAAACAGCATTGAGTTATATGAAGGGAGGATAAAAGGCAGAGGAGAAAAGCAAGAACAAAGGCATGAAGTCAGGAATAAGCATAGCCTTTATACGTGGGGGGTCTACCATGAAGAGAACAAACTGGAAACTGGAGAGAGAAGGGAGAGAATCAGCTGAAAAACTGTTAGAAGCATCATAGAATTCATCAAGGTGACTGGTGATTAAAAAGTTTAATATGTAGTGTTCCAGTATACTGATGGTAACCACTTAGAATGTACAAGGGCTAAGTAGAATCCATTTGTGAAGACAGTCAAAAATAAAGTGAAGATTCAATATGGTAGATTGAGCACTTGCTGAAACTCTAAGCATATAAAAAATAGGACATAGTAAGAAAATATAATTATCAGGATAGACGTGTTCAAAAGCAAGAAGGGAAGTCTCCATTGATAAGGAAGAGAGAGGTTTCCCCCCAAAAGAAAGGAGCAGATGGGAACCACAGCAGGGGATTGTCGGGAATAGAACCTGACAAAGCATGCTACCCTGCCTCACTGAAGCTGGGAGTCAGAAATGTGCCATTTGTCACAGCCAGAGATTGAGAAGCACCATCCATGTGTTTTTTGGATCTGGACCAAAAATACTACAAGGCCTGATCTAGAGGCCTAAAGCTAGGGTACGGCTTCCTATCTTAGAATGGGCCACCAGTCCAGGACACCTAAAATAAATCTATGGAAGATGAGTTTTCAGCCAAGAATGACAAAGCACCTAAGGTAGATGAAAAACATGAGCAACTAACATGGAAAAGGAAAAAGAGGGAAAGTGGTAGTAACAGGGAACTCTTTTTTATTGAGCCCTACCGTATGCCAAGCACCATTCCAAAGGACTGCAAGGCAGTGTCAGCAAAACAAATGGATACCATTCTAAGTGTATCCTTTAATTCTCACACTAATCCTTTAAAATAGGTACTCTTATTATCCTCACTTTCGAGAATGGTGAAATAAGGCACAGAGAGAGTAACTTGCCTACTAAATACTGCAGCTAGAATTTGAACACAGGTAGTCTGGCTCTAGAGATCACTCCTAACCACTGTCTTTTGCTGCTTGCTTATACTCCAAGAAATAGAGATAATAGAGCAATCTCAAATACAGTTTAAGAATATAGCCTTAAATAGATGAAGGCAGGAACAATAGCTGTGAAATTTGTCACTATAAATAAGCATTTAGTTATAAAACAAGTGTTTATGGTGAGAAATTAGAAATTAGAAATCTTGAAAGCTATTGAAATAAATTTGAAATAAATTCAGCAGATAATATGAATAACAGGCTGGATACAGCTGAAGAGCCAAGTATCAGTAAATTGGAATATCAAAACTGAAGAAATGAAAATGGGAAGAGCTGTCATCTTCCAGCCAAGTTGGAGTAACAGAGATTAGATTTATGCTTCTACTTGAAACAACCAAGAAAACTCAGGTAAAGCATACAGAACAATGGTTTTCAAGACACTGGACATCAGGCATCAGAGTACAGTGATCCCTTAGAGACAGGAAACAAGCAAAGTGATTTCTTGGGTTGCCCCAGCTCACTGCCTTCAGAGAGTTCCAGGCCTCAGTATAGCAGGGAGAACCCAGGCGGAACCCAGTGGACACACTGAAGTGAGTAGGAGGAGTTTAGAAGACCTGGGAGACCAAGGCAGGTAGAGTTTGAATAACAGTACCTGAGAGGGGAGAACTGCACAGAAAGAATGCTGGAGATCTGTAGACGTGTCCCCCTTAAGTATTCAGAGCATTGATTAGCAGATGTGTGAGGAAAGTACTCAGAAAGCTGGGAGGGAACCATCTAGAAGGATTAGAGTGAACCGTGCACTGTGCTTACACAGGGCTGAGGATAGTGCCTGTAACTACCAGCCAGAATGGAAATCTTTGTAATTCATGAGACATTGGATACAGTACTCAGAATTCTTACCTCAATCATAAGGGGAATAATTAGCCCTATGCTAAACAGGGCTCTGGTCCTGCCTAACAGATCTAAGAAGTAATATCCGAAAGGATCAAACCATTTCCAGATAATGGTATCTCATTATAAAGCTCAAGAATTAGAAATACAAAACTATCCGGTACCTAAGTAAAATTCTAAGTACATGGCATCCAATCAAAGATTACCAGGTATGCAAGGCAGAACAGTATGACCCATGATGTGAAAAATTCAGTCAATTGTAACGAACACCCCCCCGATCACACAGATGTTAGAATTAGCAGACAAGGGCATCAGAACTATACTCCATATCTCCAAAAAGTTTAGTAGAGGCATGGAAGACATTTTTTTTTTTAAGACTCAAATTGAACTGCTTTTTTTGTTTGTTTGTTTTTTCTTTTGAGACAGAGTTTTGCTCTTGTTGCCCAGGCTGGAGTGCAATGGCGCAATCTCGGCTTTCCACAACCTTTACTTCCCGGGTTCAAGCGATTCTCCTGCCTCAGTCTCCCAAGTAGCTGGGATTACAGGCATGTGCCACCTTGCCCGGCTAATTTTGTATTTTTAGTAGAGATGGGGTTTCTCCATGTTGGTCAGGCAGGTCTCGAACTCCCGACCTCAGGTGATCTGTCCACCTTGCTCTCCCAAAGTGTTTGGATTACAGGCGTGAGCCACTGCGCCCGGCTCAAATTGAACTTCTAGGGATGAAAGTGAATATCTGATATGGAAAAAATGGGAGGGACCTATCTCATGAACATGATAAATACTATAAGAATTTTCAGAAAGACTTAGACTTAAATTAATGGGTGACTAAATATTGATAACTTGTCCATTCTTCCCAAAATAATAATGTAGTTTTTATACAGTTAATCAGAATCCAGTTGGAATTTGTTTTTAGAATTGATGAAAAATGTTCAGTTCATCCAAAGAATAAAAGGGCTTATATAAATGAAAGATGACAACGGAATGTTTACCCTACTACATCCAATGTAAAGTTAGAAATTAAATGGTTGCCCTTACAAAAGATAGACATGTAACAAATTTGTAAGTATATGGGAATTTACTATGAATAAACGTGGCATCTCAACTGGGTGGGGAAGACTTAGGTCATTCAATAAATTTTACTGGGGCAACTGGCTCATTTCTGGGAGGAAAAGTTAGATCCTATTTTCCACCCAAACTCTAGGGAGATAAATACTTATGGGGGGTTTTGGGAAATAAACTTTAAAGTGCTGGAAGAGAATACTGGTGGATATAATCTTTTCATGGGGAATAACTTTCTAAGCATAATGCCAAGGGGAAATGATATAGGAAACAATAGATAATATGTTGACAGTTGACTTAAAATATTCTAAATACTCTCTGGGAAGCAATCATAAAACAAAATTCAGTGGAACCGGTGTACTTACAACCTGTAATGGAAGGGATTCTGAAAATCACTTTGGAAACCAAGTTTCTCTGTTTGTGCTTCTCATGTTAAAGACAAAGAGTTCTATCAACTACAATAAAATGCAGTACTATACAAATGAAGTTTAAAAAATATAAGGTTTCATTTTTATTATTAGATTCAACAGACATGATTACACTGTCAAATTGTTATAAAAGTTTCTAAACACTTTTAAAGCCTTAAATATGTACATTACCTTTTTTTGACTATTGTATGTCAATTCAGCAAGTTAAATATGTATATTACTGACTGAGCAGTTCTACTTCTAGAAATTTATCCTAATGAAATAAAATTTAGTATGTACAGATTCTTACCAATATTATTTTAATGGGAGAAACATGAGAGCAGCCTAACTTTTAAAGTAACAGAGTAGTTAAGTATATGTTTCCATAAAATGGAATAATATGCAACTAGTTAAACTGCATTTTAAAAGAATACTAAAAAATAAGCGTTCAGAATTATCCTAAGTATGGTGGATACATGTTAGATATTAAACAAGTGCTAGAATATATAGCAAGATGTAAAACGCAGTTATGTGAAGGGAAGGTGTAAGTTTATATTTATATTTAAGTTTCTAAAACTAAGTAAAAGCAAGAAAGTATTACATGCAGATTTCCAAAACCTGGGATGCTGTGCTAATTCCTTGGTATTGTGCAGTGATATATAAATTAATGAAAGTACTATATGCATATTTTTAAATGCTGTAAGCCTTAAGTTTTTTTTTTGTATCTTTTTTCAGTTCTGCTTGAGATTTCAAGAATTTTGAATACTGGCTTAGATATGGAAACTCTGTCTATTTGTGTACGGCTTTGTGAACAAGGAATTAACCCAGAAGCTTTATCATCGGTTATTAAGGAGCTTCGCAAGGCTACTGAAGCACTGAAGGTTGGAGATTCCTATTAGTTCATTCTAAATAAAGATGCTTTTATTTAGAAAAATGATTAATGATGAAGTTATGGGAAACATCCTGGTTAAACAAGGTTAAACTAACATGCAACACCACTAGAAGACCAGGAGCTCAATAGTGTATGTTCATATCATAAAAATTACTACTACCAGGCCGGGCGCAGTGGCTCACACCTGTAATCCCAGCACTTTGGGAGGCTGAGTTGGGCGGATCATGAGGTCAGGAGATTGAAACCATCCTGGCTAACACAGTAAAGCCCCATTCTGTACTAAAAATACAAAAAAATTAGCCAGGCGTGGTGGTGGGCACCTGTAGTCCCAGCTACTTGGGATGCTGAGGCAGGAGAATGGCGTGAACCCAGGAGGCGCGGAGCTTGCAGTGAGCCAAGTTGGCGACACTGCACTCCAGACTGGGTGACAGAGTGAGACTCCGTCTCAAAAAAAAAAAGAAAAATTACTACTACCATGGACCATGTTATGTTTTCCCAGAAGTCTGTTTTTAGAATTGTGCTATTTGGTGAGTAAAATTGTGCCTGCTCCAGAAGAGGCATGTTGAGGTCCTAACCCCGGTCCCAATGAATATGACCTTATTTAGAAATAATGCCTTTGCAGATATAATCAAATTAAGATGAGGTTATCCTGGATTAGGGTAGATCCTAACCCAATAATTGGTGGCCTTATAAGAGAAGAGAAATTTGGACACAAATAGCCAAGGAAAGTTAAGGATTTTCTGTGGCCACAAGAAGCTGGAAAGAGGCAAGGAAGGATATTCCCCTAGAGCTGTCAGAGAGCATGACCCAGCTAACGCCTTGGTTAAATATGTATAATAGGTATGGATTTCTGGCCTTCAAGCTGTAAATAGATTTTTGTTGTTTTAACCCACCTAATATGTGGTTACTTTATTATGGCAGTCCCAGAAATCTGATACAGATTTTGGTACTGGGAAGTGGGGTGTTGCTTTAACAAATACTTAAAAGTGAGGATGTGGCTTTGGAATTGGGTATTGGATAGAGACTGGAAAGTTTTAAGGTGCTTGATAGAAAAAGACTAGATTTCCTTCAAGAGGAACTGTTTGTAGAACTGTGAATGTTGAGGCAATTCTGGTGAGGGCTCAGAAAGAAGAGAAAAGAACTGTAGAGAAAGCTTCAGAGTTTTTTCGAGACTAACATTAGGATCAGAATGTTGCTAGAAATGTAAATGTTAAAAGCACTTTTAGTGAAGACCCAGATGGAAATGGGGAACATTTATTGGACACTAAAAGAAAGGTGGTCTTTGTTAGAAAGTGACAGAATGGGCCAGGCACAGTGGCTTAATGCCTGTAATCCCAACACTATGGGACGCCAAGGTGGGTGGATCACCTGATGTCAGGAGTTCAAAACCAGCCTGACCAACATAATGAAACTCCATCTCTACTAAAAATACAAAATTAGCCAGGCGTGGTGGCACATGCCTGTAATCCCAGCTACTTGGGTGGCTGAGGCAGGAGAATCGCTTGAACCCAGGAGGCAGAGGTTGCAGTGAGCCAAGATTGCGATATTGCACTCCAGCCTGGGCAACAAGAGCGAAACTCCATCTCAAAAAAAAAAAAAAAAAAAGAAAGTGACAGATTGTGGCTGAATTATGTTCTACTGTTGGAAGGAAAATAGAATATGTAAGCAATGAACTTGGATATTTCATTGAGGAAATTTCCAAGCAAATTGTGGAAGGTGTAGCCTGATTTCTTTTTGCTGCTTAATAATGTGACACAAATGAGCAATTGAGTAAGGACCTGCTAAGAGAAAAGGAACTAGCATTTGAGAATTTAGAAAATTCTCAGCCTGTCTGAATAACATGTTCTGGAGACAGGGCTAAGAGTGTGGCTACACTTTTGTGAAGACATTAGGTATGTGATAGAGCCACTCAACCATCTCAGCACAAACACTGCCAGCTTGGACAGGATGAAGTGAAAGAAGGCTGTCAGATTAGTGGGATTGTTTAGACAGGAAACTGGCTGATAGAGCTGCTTGGCTGAGGGCCCATGTGTTATCCTTCAAGAAAAGGAAAAAGTGACTCCAAGAGTGCCTCAGAGACCAGGGGACTGCTGCTGCCACCAGGTTCCCAGAGGGCTACCTTTTTTCAAATTCAAATTAACCACCTTTTAATTACTCAGATTGGCAACTAAAAACATGTCCTATTCTCTCTTCCACAGACTTTCTGATTTAAAAGCTTGTGATTTTATTTTCCTTTTTATATAGCACTAACTCACTTTGAATACTGAAACTTTAAGTTAGTTCATCTTAAAACTTGTCCAAAACATGGGCTCATAGAGACGGTCAATGGGGGAGAAAAACAAACAAACAAATAAAACCTTCTGATACCTGATACAAAGTGACTTCTCTTTTTTCTTACCTTTAAGAAAACAACTATTTAAAACATGCAATTTACATATCTTTCAGATTATTTTCCAATGAGTTCTTATTCTTTAGGTTTGTTTTTGTGCTTTTTAAAATCTCTTGATTATTAAATCTAACTAAAAAGGGTAAACCACATTTGTAGAGCTAAAATGTATCATAAAGAGAATATCCATGCAACCATCACTGCCAGCACCAGATAATCCCCCTTCTGCCCCCTCCCCAGTCACTAACCCCTCTCTCTTGCTCTCCTCTCCAGTAACTACTATCCTCACTTTTATGGTAGACTCTGTATTAGTCCATTCTTGAATTGATATAAAGAAATACCTGCTGGGCATGGTAGCTTAAGCCAGTAATCCCAGTACTTTGGGAGGCTGAGGTGGGCACAGCACTTGAAGTCAGGAGTTCAAGACCAGCCTGGCCAACATAGTGAAACCCATCTCTACTAAAAATAAAAAAATTAGCCAGGCATTATGGCAGGCACTGTAATCACAGCTGCTCGGGAGGCTGAGGCAAGAGAATCACTTGAACCCAAGAGGTGGAGGTGGCAGTGAGCCAAGATTCACGCCACTGTACTCTAGCCTGGGCAACAGAGGAAGACTTCCTCTTAAAAAAAAACAAAAACAAAAAAACCGGAGACCACATAATTTGTAAAGAAAAGAGGTTTATATAGAAAGCATAGTGGCATCTGCTTCTGGAGAGGCCTTAGGAAGGTTACAATCATTATGGAAACAAAGGGGGAGAAGGCACGTCACATGGCAAAAGCAGGAGCAAGAGAGGGAGAGAGTGAGGTGCCACAGTTTTACGTAACCATAACTCTTAAGAATTCACTCACTTTAGCGAGTACAGCACCAAGAGGATGGTGCTAAACCATTCATGAGGGATGAATTCGGTCAACTCCCACCAGGCCCCACCTCCAACATTGGAGATTACAATGGAGATTACAACATTGGAGATTACATTTCAAGGTGAAATTTGGGTGGGGATGCACATCCAAACTATCATTCCCTCACTGGCCCTTCCCAGATCTCATGTGTTCTTCTCACATTGCAACATACAATCATGCCTTCCCAACAGTCCCCAAAAGTCTTAACTCATTCCAGCAATAACTCAAAAGTCCAAAGTTCTGAGACAAGGCAAGTCCCTTCCACCTATGAGCCTGTAAAATCTAAAACGAGTTATTTACTTCCAAGACACAATGGGATTATAGACATTGGGTAAACATTCCCATCCCAAAACGGGTAAATCAGCCAAATGAAAGAGGCTACAGGCCCCATACAAGTTCCAAACCCAGCAGGGTAGTCATTAAATCTTAAAGCTCCAAAAAAATCTCCTTTGACTACAGCTTGAAAAGCTTGAAAAGCTGCAGACACTCAACAATGCAAGCCCACGAAAGCAGCCATGGGGGCTTAACCCTGTAAAGCCACAGGGGCAGAGCTGCTCAAGGCCTTGGGAGCATACCCCTCCCACCAGTGTGTCCTGCATGTGGGACAGTGAGCCAAGGTTCTTCTCCTTGCCTTGTGTGGTTGCTGCTCATGAATTTTTTTCTCATTTTTTTTTTGTTTGTTAATTTCTTTCAGTTTTAAAATTAAGGTAAAGAGAAATTGTTCCTGCTGTGTTCTATCTTTATCTAGAATTCCTGGTATTTAGAATTTAACTGTATGGTATTTATTGTCTCTTTTTTGGAATATGTAGGATAACAAATCAAGGGTATCTTGAACTGTTGCAAAAAACTGTTGGTCTGAGACATTACTTTTTTCTTTTGCTCTTTGGTTGACTATTTAGAAAACAGTAACTATTTTTTGTGAATTTTTTTGCTTTTTACTTTCACAGATTTGTATATTGATGTGGTCTAAGTCATTTATAGTAAAAGTAGCTAGCTATGTATCTCCCTAATTACATAAGTTACTCAACAGCCATAAATAGGCCACTTTATACATATCTCCCACAGCATAAATAGGATTGTTAATTAAGTGCATTTGATTAGTGATTCTTTATTGACATTGAATTTTTATATTATCTCCTTAGTTCTAGGATTTATGTGTAAGCAGTCATCTACATATTGTAATTTGAGAAGTTCTGAGCAAAACCTACTTTCCTGTATCTTCTATTTTAGTACCCCAGTGTCTTAAGTTATACCATTATGGTGGAGTCCTGTGGACTAAGGCTTGCCCTTTCTCTTACAGATGTCCTGTACTGTTACTAATACTTTAGTGTAAATCTGCGATGTGTCCCTGTGTAGGTAGGTCTTATAAAAAGGAGTTAGAAAGGTAAATGAATTAAAATACTAATACATATTTCTAAAATTAAACTTATTTAAAATTATATCTTTTTATATTGATGTTAAGAAATTTTTTAGGTAGGATAATAGTATGGTGATTTGTTTAAGTCTCTAGAAATAATGTATCAAAGTATTTATTGATGATATGGTATCTTGGAATTTCTTCAGAATCACCTGGGAAAGAGTAGTAGTTAGGGATGTAGATGAGACAGGATTAGATAAGATGTTCATTATTCATCTTTTGGTCTTGTTCTCTCTGCCTTGTAGCATGAAAGGTCTTCTTCATTTTTAATCCCTATTACTAGAATAAAACACACAGAAACAGACAAACTAATGAAGTCTGTGGGAACAGGTCTGCCATAGGTTAATGTTTCAAGTAGCAGTATGTTTTTTGTGCTCTTAACTATTATTTTAGGTGATATAACTATTTTCCACTGTTAGCCTGTGGACTGTTAACTGTACATTTAAAAGGTAGTCCTGATGTATAGCAAAACATGAAAAGCACTGCATTACTGTGATAAAAGTGATTCTGTTTTATGGGGAATAGTTGTTTGTTAATGACAGTGCAGTATTGACAAATTTATCTTCATGATGCCTCTTTTTCCATGGTTTTATTGTAATGAATCTTACTTTCTTGTTCTAGGCTGCTGAAAATATGACCAGCTGACTTTCTGGAGAAATTCTGATGAGATATGTCAAGCTCTGCAAGAGGATTTGAAGATTGCATTGTAGTTGAGAATGTACAATGAAATTACTGCATGCAGCAGTGTAGAAAAATTTTACTTTTTGAAAGAATTATAAAACCATAGCTTTATAAATCAGTGGAAAGTGGCTTACAGAGAGAACTATCAGATGTGTTTACATCACATCTTATTCACTTTTTTTAACAGCTCTAATGCTTTGGCATTGCTATGTTCATATTTATGTATTCCTTATTTATAGCTCTGATAGCTTTAATTTTCTAAGCAGTCTATCTATCAGATGTGCACATCTGCTGTGCCAGGTTGAAGTATAGTGGAACCCATCAGTAGTAATGTGTAGTAGTTATGACTTGTTGACATTTCCATTATAAACTTTAATTTTGAATTGTTTATGCATTATAACTGTGGATTTATATTGTATTGGGCTGAAAGTTGACAGGATTTCAGCCACCATTTGTGAATTTTTATTTAGATTCATTATGTATATCAGAATCTTGTTTTTTGAAATAAGAGCATGGAAAACATTTCTTGTAATCTACTCTTGAGCAAAGAATATTTAGTTTTTTAAACAGTTTGTTGGGCAGCTAATAGTGTGAACCAGGTCATTTTTGTATTGAGTAAAAAATCAAACTTTGAGAAACTTGGATTTTAAAAGTAATGACAATGCTTAGGTTAGTATTATTTGTAATTTGAATCATTTACATCTAATGAGAATGTTAGTTGAGAATGTTTTCTTAAAGTTTTATATCCTATAAATAAAGGAATAAAAAAATTTGTGAAATGAAACAGCAAACATGCAAAATTCCTATTTACTTTTATTACATAAAAGTAATTTTAGTGCTTACCTAATAAATCTTGAATGGTTATTTAATAAATTATTAGATGGGTGATGTGTTTCAAAAGATACTTGCTATTTTTTGAAGAAATAAGGATTTCCAGTCATTAAACAAAACTAAACAATCTTATTAGATGGGTGATGTGTTTCAAAAGATACTTGCTATTTTTTGAAGAAATAAGGATTTCCAGTCATTAAACAAAACTAAACAATCAAATGTTCTATATTAGGAATCTTAAGTATGGCTTTTTTTTAAAAAACCTTCTTAACATCTTGATGTCAAGGATTATAAGTATGGCTTTTCAGAATTGTTTTGTTTGTCATTATTTTTGCCTTTAAAATTTTAACTCATCAAAGTGAAGATTAAAAATAAATTTTAGAAAATGTAGAATAGTATTGATTCTGTTCCTGTAATAGAATCTCAGTGGAGTTTTTTTGCAAAACTAATATGGATTTCATCTGATTTTATTATTTCTTAAACTTTAGATTTTATTGGGTACCATTTATATGATTGTACAAGCATTCACTCTTCAGTAGCATTTTTTGTTTTTCAGACAAGCTGAAGTGGTTTTATTAAGATTTAGTAATATTTAAATAGCAACCTTCTCTGCCTTTTTTTTTTTAATATAGAATTTTGACCATTTTGACTTTTTAAATGCCTGGCATCTTTACCAAGTAAACTGGAAGATCTGTTACTGGTAGAACAGGTTGAGGAGACAGTAGGAATTTGTAAAAAGTCATTTGATTGATAATCAACACTACAAATACTATGTGTTATTTATAAAATCATAAAGAACACTTTTGTCAAACTCCAAAATTTGTATATACTTCCAGGACATAAGAGTTGATAGTATTATTTATGACTTTGTAGATTAAGTTATTTATGTATGAAACAAAGCAGGAAAATATATTGAGAAGGGATTGTGTTTACAGAGGACTTCTTTAAAGTGTCACATTTTTAAAATGTAAACATTTTTAATGCATACTTAAGTAATATTTAAGAAACTAAACAAAATAATGATACAATTGCAGTGTTGTGCTTGTTGTCAGTGACAAAAATAAAACCATTTTGGTGGTATTGGCCTGTACTTTTGTTTTAATATATGCTTTTGTTAATTCAACTTGTGTTTCTATAGGGCAAAAGATACAGAACATAAAATTTACCATTTTAACCTTTTTTTTTTTTTTTTTGAGATGGAGTCTCACTCTCTCACCCAGGCTGGAGTGCATTGGCATGATCTTGGCTCAATGCAGCCTCCGCCTCCTGGGTTCAAATGATTCTCCTGCCTCAGCCTCCCGAGCAGCTGGGATTACAGGCACCTGCCACCATACCTGGCTAATTTTTTGTATTGTTAGTAGAGGCGGGGCTTCACCATGTTGGCCAGGCTGGTCTCAAACTCCTGACCTCAGGTGATCTGCCTGCCTCAACCTCCCAAAGTGCTGGGATTATAGGCATGAGCTACAATGCCCTGCCCTTTTTAACCATTTTTAAGTTTCATAGTTCTGTGACATTCAGAATATTCTTACTGTATTGTAACTATCACTATTGTCCATCTCTTGAACTTTCTTATTATCCCAAACTGAAACTCTGTACCTGTTTAGCAGTAACTCCCCATTGCTTCCTCCTCCCAGCCCCTAGTAAACAGTTTCCTACTTTTTTGTCAATGAATTTGACTATTCTGGATATCTCATATAAGTGGAATCATATTTGTCCTTTTGTGTTCGTCTTATTTTACGCAGCATGTCTCCAAGATCTATCCATGTTATAACATGTATCCAGATTTCCTCTTTAAGGATGAATATGTCTCTCATATATATACATGGGAGACAGGTATTCTTTTATATATATGGTGGACATTTGGGTTGTTTCTACCTTTTGTCTATTCTGAAAAGGCTATTCACAATAGCCACAATGTTATGGGCATTGGTATACAAATAACTGTTCAGGTCCTTGTCAGTTCTTTGGAGTGTATACCCAGCAGTGGAATTGCCAGCTTTTAAACATTTTTTTAAAGTTTGACTTTAATTCCATAGGGATTAGAGAAAGAAGGGGACATGGTCAAGCTTTTTTTGGGAGTTGCTTTGCTAGTGACATGTAGGCTTGATTTGAGCAGGGAGAGGTTAGAAGCAGAGACTAGTTAGAACACTACTGAGTAACTCAGGCCTCAATGCTCACATCTGGGTAGGTTCAAGAGACATTACAAAAAATAAACATGGGACTTAATGGCAGGTTATGGGGAAAATAGAAAAGAAAATAAGGTGACTGAGTTTCTAAGCCTGGGTAACAAAGATATTATCAGCAAATGGAAATCAAGAAGGGAATATAATTTTCCCGGAAAAAAATGATTTTTTATTTAAAGAATATTGTGTTTAACATATATATTAAATCTTAAACCTTGCCAATCTTCCAAAGACCATTGCCCATCTCCATTTTTCTGTCCTACAGCATTACCACTCTCTTAACATAGTATACAATTTACTTAGTTATATCTATTAATATAAACAAGTATACCTCTACCTGAAAGTCTCACAGGGGTGGGGATATTTCTGTGTTGCCACTGGTGTAAAGTATCTTGAACAGTGCCTAGCACATAATAAATGCTCAATAAATACATGTTGGCTGAATGAATGGATAGACTGGGCATCCAGGAAACAGCATGTACCACGCGGTTGAAAATAACTAACATTGAGAACTTGCTGCATGCAAGGCACTGGTTTTGGTGCTTTTAATAGATCAAATTGTTTAACCTTTAGGCTTACAGCAACCACAAGAGATAGATAGCATCATCCTATTATAGGTCAGGAAGCTGAGGCACAAAGTGGTATACAACTTAAATCTCAGAAGTGGTAGAGCCAGGATTTGAACCCTGGTAAATTGAGTCTGGAGCCCACACACCTTAGTGCCTGTTACTATACATCATCTCATGGGATGAAGAGGCACAACTGGAGAGGGAGATTGAAAATCAGATGGCCAAAGTGGTAGTCGAAGCTCTGGATGTACATGCTGAGAATTTAATAGAAGACTAGTGACAGATGCTTCTCTTTCCCAGGATTGTCCCATTCTTAGGGAATATACCGTTGATGATGGTAGGCTGGTGAAGTTTTGTAGCATCTCAGCAGATCTATATTACTGCTTTTTAATTACAACAATGTAAATAAATAACAGGTTAAAGTCATTCCCTTTCCAGAGGTGCTATACTTGAGAAACCCAGTTCTAACAACAAAAAGATCTCTCTTTTATGAAGTTCACTGTTGGGCTCATATATACCAGACTGGAGTATTGTAAATGTTGTAAAAAAGATGGTGCATGTGGTACTCACTTTGGCAGCACATATACTAAAATTGGAACGATACAGCGAAGATTAGCATGGCCCCTGCACAAGGATGACACGCAAATTCGTGAAGTGTTCCATATTTTTAATTGCTTCAAAGAGAATAAAATACCTAGGAATCCAACTTAGAAGGGATGTGAAGGACCTCTTCAAGGAGAACTACAAACCACTGCTCAACAAAATAAAAGAGGACACAAACAAATGGAAGGACATTCTGTGCTCATGGATAGGAAGAATCAATATCATGAAAATGGCCATACTGTCCAAGGTAATTTATAGATTCAATGCCATCCCCATCAAGCTACCAATGACTTTCTTCACAGAATTGGAAAAAGCTACCTTAAAGTTCATATGGAACCAAGAAAGAGCACACATTGCCAAGACAATCCTAAGCCAAAGGAACAAAGCTGGAGGCATCATGCTACCTGACTTCAAACTACACTACAAGGCTACAGTAACCAAAACAGTATGGTACTGGTACCAAAACAGAGATATAGACCAATGGAACAGAACAGAGCCCTCAGAAATAATACCACATGTCTACAACCATCTGATCTTTGACAAACCTGACAAAAACAAGAAATGGGGAAAGGATTCCCTGTTTAATAAATGGTGCTGGGAAAACTGGCTAGCCATATGTAGAAAGCTAAACTGGATCCCTTCCTTACACCTTATACAAAAATTAATTCAAGATGGATTAAAGACTTCAATGTTAGACCTAAAACCATAAAAACCCTACAAGAAAACTTAGACAATACCATTCAGGACATAGGCATGGGCAAGACTTCATGTCTAAAACACCAAAAGCAATGGCAACAAAAGCCAAAATTGACAAATGGGATCTAATTAAACTAAAGAACTTCTGCATAGCAAAAGAAACTACCATACAGTGAGCAGGCAACTTACAGAATGAGAGAAAAATTTTGCAATCTACTCATCTGACAAAGGGCTAATATCCAGAATCTACAAAAAACTCAAACAAATTTACAAGAAAAAACAACCCCATCAAAAAGTGGGTGAAGGATATGAACAGACACTTCTCAAAAGAAGACATTTATGCAGCCAACAGCCACATGAAAAAATGCTCATCATCACTGGCCATCAGAGAAATGCAAATCAAAACCACAATGAGATACCGTCTCACACCAGTTAGAATGGCGATCATTAAAAAGTCAGGAAACAACAGGTGCTGGAGAGGATGTGGAGAAATGGGAACACTTTTACACTGTTGGTGGGACTGTAAACTAGTTCAACCATTGTGGAAGACAGTGTGGTGATTCCTCAAGGATCTGGAACTAGAAATCCCATTTGACCCAGTCATCATTACTGGGTATATACCCAAAGGATTTTAAATCATGCTACTATAAAGATGCATGCACACATATGTTTATTGTGGCACTATTCACAATAGCAAAGACTTGGAACCAACCCAAATGTCCATCAATGATAGACTGGATTAAGAAAATGTGGCACATACACACCATGGAATATTATGCAGCCATTAAAAAGGATGAGTTCATGTCCATTGTAGGGACATGGATGAAGCTGGAAACCATCATTCTCAGCAAACTATCGCAAGGACAGAAAACCAAACACCACATGTTCTCACTCATAGGTGGGAACTGAACAATGAGAACACTTGGACACAGGAAGGGGAACATCACACAACAGGGCCTGTCTTGGGGTGGGGGGAGGGGGTAGGGAAAAGCATTAGGACATATACCTAATGTAAATGACGAGTTAATGGGTGCAGCACACCAACATGGCACATGTATACATATGTAACAAATCTGCATGTTGTGCACATGTGCCCTAGAACTTTAATTAAAAAAAAAAAAAAAAAAAGATGGTGCATGTGACAGCCCTAAATAGCAGTCTCAGGAAATCTGTTAACAAGTGACACTGTCCATTAGAATAGGGCAGATTTTTTTTTTTTTTTTTTTTTTAGCAGTCCAGAGGTCTTTTATTTTAACACCTATTGTGCCATGAATTTATAGGGAATAGGCTCCAGCAGCTCAGACTCCTTCCCATTGGTTCTCACAAAGTGTGCTTCTCTGGGTGGAGCAGGCTGGCACTTCAGTTGCACCCGGGTACCTTTCTCTTTGGCTTCTTTTTCTGATAATTTTCCTTCACATGTTTCAAGAAGCTGTCTCAGCTCTTAGAGTACTTAATGTGTTCTTAATTCTCTTGGCAAGAATCTTGCCCTTAACTTGTTTGTTGACAACACTGCCAGCAGCCTGCTGGATAACGTTGTACTCTTCCAGTTTCGCCATGGTAACACCTGAAGAGTAACCATTCCCTTGATGTCTACAATATCACCTTTCTTGTAGATTTCGCATATACGTGGCCAAAGGCACAACTCCATGTTTTCTAAAAGGCCTGGAGAACATATATCAGGTGTCTCTCTTCTTTCCCTTTGTGTTTGTCATTTTGGCGAATTATTGGAAGATGGCAGTTCCGGCCGAAAGGCCAGAATATTGAGGTATCTTATGGCTCCCCAGAAGCTGAGTGAACATGCATGCATGTTATATCAGAAGCGGTCCACACTATGACCTCTGATTACCTAAAGCAGTAAATCGCCAGATGTACACTTGGAGAATTATATCAAAAGCCTTTAAAGGGGTCATTCAGATAATTTTACTTTCACATATGTGAGAAAACTATTTCACCTGTTTTTTTAGAGGTGAATCTACCTACTCTCCTACCAGCAAATCGCCTTTTTATTGTAACAGCAATACCTTTATTTTGCATGTACTTTGAGAATTAAAATATCCATGACTACTTAAGTGGAAAAACCAGCATTATTTTCCCATAGCTATAAAAATAATTAAAATTAAATATGGAATTATATCTTTGCTAGGTATTGTCTTTTAAAACTATGATTCTAACACCTACTTTTCCTTCTATAGAAAAGCAGATGAGCACCGGGCGCGGTGGTTCACGCCTGTAATCCCATCACTTTGGGAGGCTGAGGCGGGTGGATCACCTGAGGTCAGGAGTTCGAGACCAGCCTGACCAACATGGTGAAACCCCATGTACTAAAAATACAAAAATTAGCCAGGCACCGTGGTGCACAGCTGTAATCCTAGCTACTCGGGAGGCTGAGGCAGGAGAATCACTTGAACCTGGGAAGTGGAGGTTGCAGTGATCTGAGATCATACCACTGCACTCCAGCCTGGGTGACAGAGCGAGACTCCGTCTCAAAAAAAAATAAAAATAAAAATAAAAATAAAGTAAAGCAGATGAGCAAGTGTCAGAACACGGAACTGCATTTCCTCTAGATGTCACCAGAAGGATTAGAAGAGTATTGAAATCAACTTCTTCACTGTGGTATTTAATGCATTTTAAATGCAATGTCCCTGTGTACCACCTCATTTCATCCCATACTTTGGAAAACCACTATCTTAGATAATCCCCAAGATTCCTGTTGGCTCTAATATAATTTAGTAGGCAGCTCAGGCTTTGGTGTCAGACAGGAGGCTTGGACTCGTTGTGCCCTCTCCAAGTCTGACAATAACAACACAACAGCTCACAGCACTGTGTGGATTAAATGGAAATGATGGATATAAAATCCATAGCATCCCACTTGGCACATAGTAGGAGCTTCATAAATGTTCAACTCCATTTTCTTTTGTATAAATTAGACCTACCTAGTAACTTCATTTCACGAGTGGCTCAGTGGTTGTGAAGTGACATATTTAAGATGTACTTTTTTTTCTCACCAATAGAATTAGACTGAATGTTTTTATAAGTTGTCCTTTTAATGTACTCATTTTTGGAAACATATAATGTATTTAAATATAAGCATATACTGTGCTTATATAGGAAGGAAGATAAAGACACCATACTAATAAAAATGAAAGATTAACATGTAGCTAAATTTTAGTGTCAAGACTTGCATAGCTAATTAGAGAAAGGAGCCCATGGGGATGAGAATGTGTTGGGAGAAGAAGTAAAGATTATGAATAAATTTTAAATCTCTATTTTCAACATAAAAAGAGCTCGTTGTTCTCAGTTGCTTCTGATAAACCCAAATGGGAATATCCGTGATCTTTGTTCCTGCTGAACACCGAGAACCATCGTGTAAAATAGGAGCAAACAGCTGGCTAAATGAAAGCTTCCTTGGAAGTCTACTGATGGAAAACTGTAGGGAGCTAGGGGCAGTCAGAGAAAAAGCTCTGTAAGATTTAATTTAAGCCCTGGATAAACACCATTCCTGCTTTCACCAGCTTTACCTAATAGAAATGGATTTTATCAATCAAAGCCAAGTTCAGAGACAATGAGCGAGAGGGAGGGAGGGAGGCGTTTTGCATGGAACAAAGACAAAAGTGTTTTAATTTCACAAAAATACCACTCGTGTTAAAATGCAAGACCCTGGGAGCCCTAGGATTTTAGGAAAAACTGGTATTAACCTGACCTTTCAAGGTACCAGACATTAGCATGACTTAGATACAAATAATTGTGATAAATTATGATGATCCCTGCATTGTCACTTTCATCAGTTTTGGAAAGGTTTGAGAATCTATGTTAAGATTTAGCAGTAAATGTGGTTAACTAGGGAACCCCTAGGGGAACTAACGTGGGAGAGAGAAAAAGCTTTTTTTTTTTTTTTTTTGAGAGGAGTCTTGCTCTGTTGCCCAGGCTAGAGTGCAGTGGCGCAATCTTGGCTCACTGCAACCTCTGCCTCCCAGGTTCAAGCGATGTTTTTTCTTTTTTTTTTTTTTGAGACAGTGTCTCACTCTGTCGCCCAGGCTGGAGTGCAATGGCACGATCTTGGCTCACTGCAAACTCTGCCTCCTGGGTTCAAGTGATTCTCCTGGCTTAGCCTCCCAAGTAGCTGGGATTACAGGTGTGAGCCACCACACCTGGCTAATTTTTGTATTTTTAGTAGAGGTGGAGTTTTAGCATGTTGGCCAGTGTGGTCTTGAACTCCTGACCACAGGTGATCCGCCTGCCTTGGCCTCCCAAGTGCTGGGATTACAGGCATGAGCCACCATGCTCAGCCAGAAGATGCTTTCTCACTTGGGATTTCTCAGGTCTTCTGCCACTTTCAGCACTATGTGCCAAGCTTTGTTTCTCATAAATGCAGATCAGACATACTGAGACGTTACTTCCCCTTCTGGTTAGCCCCCATCACTCTGGAGAGATGCAAGTCCCAGAGGTATCATTTAACTTGAAGGAATGCAGCCCACTAGACAGCACAGGGTGGTAGGGGAGGCGGTGAGAGCAATGATAGTGGGGTGGGGGTGCAGGGTGGGGGGTGAGGTCCTTTGAATTGTTTGCTGGTCCTATCACTCCTCTAAGCCACTGAACAAAATGCCAGATCTTAGCATTGACTAAAGCCCATCTCATGATCCCTGAATAATAGGAACTATAGAGGAAGCACTCCTCTCTTTGGTTTTGCTTGCGGCTTGTCTTCAGCTTCCCATTTCAAAGGTTATTCACTTCCCCTCCTGGTTAGCCTCCATCACTCGGCTGTCAGGCAGCCTGTGCATTTTTCACCATCTAGCCCAGTAGGTAGATTCTAGACAAATAATGAATTCAGTCTGCACTATGCTGGAAACAAGGTAGGAAAAGGGTGCTATTACCATAGTTCTTCCAGAAAAACCCAACTAGAATTGGCTTTTCATATACTATTCTAATGCATCTAATTTAACACAGCAGTCGTGTGATCAAGTCTCACCCTCAAAGCAGGTAGAATCTTTATAACTATTTTCTCTCAGAAAAATTACAGGCTGAATGGGGTGGCTCACGCCTGTAATCCCAACACTTGGGAGGCCAAGATGGGAGGATTGCTTGAAGCCAGTTCAAACCAGCCTGCACAACAAAGTAAGAATCCATCTCTACAAAAAGTACAAAAAAATTAGCTGGGCACACTGGTGTGTGTCTGTAGTCCCAGCTACTTGAGAGACTGAAGCATAAGGATTGCTTGAGCCTAGCAGTTGGAGGGTGCGGTGAGCTATGATCATGCCACTGCACTCCAGCCTGGGCAACAGAGCAAGAACCTGTCTCCAAAACAAAACAAATTGCTATTTTATTTCCATAAAATATTTGAAGCGTAAACATAGTCTATAATAAAACAAATAATTGTGTACCTTCTTCACAAATAAAAAATTGTAACAACTTTCCTTATTCACGGTCTAATTTAGGATCATCCCATAAATCAATATTCTAATCATCTTGAAATTACACATCTTATTCACAGTATCTCCCAGATTCTCACACCTCTCTTCATCCATATAAAGATGAACATTGACACCAACTTTTGCAAAATCAAGTCCTTATCCCTGGAGCCAGCTCATCCTCAAGGGAATTCCAGCACCTATCACTATGCACAACATCCTTAAAAAAGACATATTGAGTATTCACTACAACAAAGTACAACATGTCGTAATAATAAATATTTATCAAATGGATGGCTAAAAAATCATATATTGGTAGCAATAATGCTCACATGAACATTTACTGCTGCAATTACTAGTATCCTTTTTCTCAATGTGATCTGGGAGAGCATATTGTTGACTGTTATTATTTTAGGTTAATGCTCTGCCTATGTCTTTATAATTCCCTAGCTTTCTGTCACATGGATTGCCATAAAACTTTGGAGGCGTGCCCTCTGCAAGTTTATGTGTTAGAAGCAAGACAAATCTACTCTCCTCTATTTCTCCCATGAAGCATACTATAAGCTTCAAGAGGACAGTCATGGTGTCTAGCCTGGTGCTTGGCACATAGTAGATGCTCAGTTAAAACATTTGTGAAAGGTCTAGTTAAATGTCTCTCATTTCCCCCTTTTTATTAATATCAGGGAAGTCTGCAGAGTTACATTCCTTATGTTCAGGGAAAAATGGAAAAGAACTAACAATTTGACACCTGCTACATGCCAGACATGGGGCTGGATGCCATATGGACGTTACACACATTACCTCATATAGTTTTCATAGCAACCTTATAAAGTAGGTATTAATATTCTAGTTTTACAGATGAAGAAATTGAGGTCCAAAGAGATCTGTCGTGAAATAAATATGCGCACATAAAATTCTTCCAGCTGGGTGCAGTGGCTCACACCTGTAATCCTAGCACTTTGGGAGGCTGAGGCAGATGGATCATTTGAGGTCAAAAGTTCGAGACCAGCCTGGCCAACATGGTGAAACTCCGTCTATACTAAAAATACAAAAAAATTACCTGGGTGTGGTGGTGCATGCCTGTAGGCTGAGGCAGAAGAATCACTTGAACCCAGGAGACAGAGGTTGCAGTGAGCCGAGAGCGCGCCACTAGACTCCAAACTGGGCAACAGAGTGAGACTCCTTCTCAAAAAAAAGAAAAAATCTTCCTCTTGGAACGTCTGTTCTTTTCCTATTACTTGACCAAATCAAACTCAGCTTTTGAGAACCAAATTAAAACTGTCAAGAGAAAGTTCTCCATGGAGCTCTTGTATTTCTATCCATCTTCTGAGAAGATGCTGGTAGCTTTTGTCCTGGGCTGTCTTTTCAAGGATGTTTGTGCAGCAAACAACCTTGAAACACAGAGATAGTGTCTTTCACCAGGGCATCGGGCAGATTTGTTTTCTGACCAGGATAATGAGTATAATGGCTCCCTCCAGGACAAAGATTGGACAGGTTTGCTAAAAGCCCCCTTTAGAGAATTGGGGTTTCCTTGGCTTGGGGTTCCTCTGCTCTGATACAAACTCACAGCGTGTGCAACATCTTGGAGGCTGCTTTTTATCACCCCTATGGGACTTGGAGGACAAGGAGAAAAAAATGCAAACATGAAGCTCATGGTGCTTGCTGTGCTGTGAGTAATAAAGTCTTTTGTTTCTGACCCAGGAATCTCTCCTTCTTTGCCAGCATCTATGAAAATGTGGCAATCTAACCTTTCAGCTTACAACTCGGGTAAAATCTCAGACTTTTCCACACTTTTCAGATCTTTGTTCTTGACAAAGATCTTCCTCCTTTGGGAAGCCATTTCTAACTACACCAGTTTATGGTGAGATGTCTAATACTTTGGCAGGAAACAACGTGCTGAATAACGTAAGTATTGGTGGACATTTTTATTGCTTCACACTTGATTATGCTCTTCCAGAGGATAGAGCATAAGTGTTTAGCATTTTTCCTGGAAATAGAAGTTGACTCTCATTTCATTAATTTAACAAAAATATATTTAATATCTATTAACTATAGAACATTCTGGTCAGAATATTTAAGTAATTATTTCCCTAAATGATGCCTAAGCTCCTTTAAGACAACACACTATCTCATACTTCTTTTTTATCCTTTGCAATTCTTTGTATCTTTCATGATTCTTTATTCAACAAATATTTACTGAGCCTCTGCTATATGCAGACAGTATATTAGTTGCTGAAAATACAAATGGATAAGACAGTCTTCTCATCCTCAAGGAGTTCATGGAGACAATACATGCAGTACAGGAATAAGCACTATGATAGAAGAAAGTACAGATCATTCCAGTAACACAGCGAGAAAGGCACCCAACAGGGCCTTCATACATAAGGATGGCAGCTAGCTTTTCCACTTCTTGGAATTGTCAGCAGCATATTTTACCTAGTACATACTGGGGAAAAAAAGGGTTGATAAAATGAATCAATAATCCGAGCTAGGAAGTTTAGTCAAATCCCAGCTCTGAAATCTATGTATATACCCCAGAATAGCCCATGTAAGACCTGGCTGGCCTATATTAGAAATGGCTTTTAGTAGGCTCCAGTTCTACATATTTAAAATGATATATGCAGCAAGTGTGTTCATATATTCATTGTCTGGAATAGTACCACAGACTAAACAGATGAACAGCACATGTTCCCTGTCCTCAAGATGTTCACAATCAAGTGAGACAGACTCACCGAATTACAACATAGGACTTGGCAGGATGGTGTAATCATTGAACAGGAACTGGAGTTATAGTTAGCAAGCCATGGGAGTTCATTCCACCAGGAACCAAGCAAGTTTTTTGCAAGGGAATTGCCTTTGAGCTGGTATTTAAATGGTTAAGAAAAATACTTCCACAGGCAAAAACCAGAGAGTAAGGCAGCCCTTGAAAAAGCCTGGGCAAATGGATAGTCTTTAAAAATAAACAACTCACTTCCCCCCAGCTAATTAATTAAAAGAGAGTTCCCTCTACCTTTTTCTGTATTTAGTTTCTTTGGCAACAGGAGGAATGCTCAAGGTGATCCACAGCTGGTCTACCTGCAGACCAAACCAGAAATAGGGAGGGAATGCAACGTTTTGTTTTCTTTTCTTGAGATTTCCAATAAGCCTTTCCTAAATAGTTTAAAAGACAATAGAATTAAAACGCATAAATTATGAATCCTCGTAGATTTCATTTTTCCACTAGATGGCAGAAAAAGCACTTGTAATGGAAATTACATTGTCATCTATTTAATCAATTCTGCAGACTTTTTTAAATAAAGGGAGGTATATTTCATTTCAGTTTGAACAGTACAATATGATTATAGTACAGCTGATTATTCCATAACTAATTTAATCATATTAAGCTTAAAATTAAAAAGAAAACTTTAAATTAGTTTGTGTTTATATAAGTACATCTGTGTCCAAACATCTCAATTAAGATAAAAATGATGGAGTTTCATTGGCTTTAGAATACTACTATACTCTCTTTTAATGGAGACCTTTACATAAAAGGCAGTATTCAATATACTTAAAATTAATACAGAATAATTTTTTATGTTACACATTGATTTAATTGGGGGTACAAATGAAGTATACTTAATTATGATATAGTGCAGGTAGGGATAATAATATAAGTTTAAAAAGTGATAAAATCATGGCTGTAAACTCAAAATGTTCTCTTAAAAAAAAAGATAAAAGCTGTGAGGACTAGGTAAATATAGCACAAAAGTTAAATACAGTATATAGCTTTTCTTAGCATGCCAGTAATTCTAATGTGTTTTTTTCCATTGTATTTGTGTGCCATTGTCATTTATCTACAGTCATTCTTCAGAGACATTTGTGATTACACTACTTTACTAGGCACTTGAGTAGAGCTGCATAGACAGTCGTGCCCTTACTCTAGTTCATTACAATCAAAGAGAAAATTATTTTATGCACCTACAAGGAGCAAAATGGTGATAAGTGAGTCACACAAAGGAAAATGTGTTAGGAAACAGTAACATAATTTAATAATGTAATATCAAATTGTAAAATAAAAACAGTTCAAAGAAACTAAGTCTTTTGTCTTTATTTCAGCTATTGCTTTTGCTACTGTTTATCTTAGAACTGGCTTTCAAAAAAAATAAAGAGTGAACCATCAGCAAAAAAGGAGGAAAAATAGAGAATGGAAAATGGGAAGTGATGAAATGGAGTAAAGTCCCATCATTCATTCAGTCCACAAACATTTGTTGAATGTTCGCTCCAGGTCAGGAATGGTGGTGGGAACAGAGACATGGCTTCTTCTCCTACAATAAAAGTACAACGGAGAGAGTCGGGGAGGGATGAGCAAACAGAAAGCAGCGAAAGAATTGATGACATTTCATGACAGTTATCATGGTGGTAGTGTTACCTGAGCTCACTTCTCTCCCACCTTTGCCTAACTGCTTCCTCACCAACAAAACAAAAAAGTAAAACTCTGGAGTGTGCTAGGAATGCCCACAATCCTCAGGGATCTAGGGAGGGTCTTGTGTTCTGAGAAGGGTGGATGTAAAGCACAACCGTAGTGACTTCCAAGTGGCTTGCTATCTTCGAGAGTAAGTTATACACAGTCCTGGGGTCTCTGGCTTAGAAAACTCTGTGCTGTGGATGGCAAAGATACTTGATCTTATTTTGAGTCAAGGTGAGTCAATAACTTTCTGGGAATAAGCTGCTCACATTTAAGCTGTGAGTAAATTAGTTTCCAGGACAATGTAATTTCTGAGTAAATTATCTTCCTTGGCATATTGAGTGGAAGGCTATTTTTCATGCCTGTTTCTTTGTAAAGGCAACTGTGGGTTAAAAACAAATATAAATGTTAGGATGAAAGAGAATCTGATCTGGGGTACTTTGTATGAAGAAACATTACATTGGATTTGCAGAAGCATTATTTCCTTGCAGAACCAAATTTTAGAAAGTCCTATTGGTCTTACTTCTGGCACCTCAGGTCCTACTGGATGCTAAATGTGGGACCCCAGTCAGTCTGTGCTCCAGTTTCTTAAATGACATATCATCAAGGATTAGACTTTCAGCTTTTTACTGTAAAGAATAGAGGTTGCAGCAGCTCACTATTCAACTAAAACAAACTGAGAAGAACTCTGGTGCAAAGTCTCAAGGCCGACACCCTCACCCCAATGTTTTAGGTCTTCAGCTCTCCTTTTGCTCTCCAAATAAAGAAATAAAAATCTGGGCTTTTTGCATAAATTCTTTCTTGTGTTCTGCCCATCTCAATGGTGTCACTGCAAGTGTCTTTCTATATCTATAACCTTAGCCATAGAGTAACTTCTTTAGGACTGTACGAATGGCTCTCTCGTGCTGACCCAGCTCTGAGGAGACTCTGCCCCCAGCACACTGAGTGGTTTTTGTCTTTCTGCTGAAACCTGGGAAGAATGTGTAGCAGGGCTCCTCCGAGCACAGCACCCTGTGGATCTACACTCAGCACATCTTTAATGGGCTCAGAGCAGTGACAGCTGTGACGAATACCATGGCAATTTCCCAGATAAGATTGTATCCGAGTAGGGGCTACATTTCCTTCAGAGCTGCAGAGGCCATTATTATTCTTTGGAGAGGAATTCTGAGGAGGAAATAGCTGATTTAAATGCCTGCTGTCAGTTGCCAAAGAAATTGTTACAAAATACGGCTATAATGATGTGGAAAACTGCCCATTGCTTTGGATCCCACTTTTTTTGTGTGTTCCCCTCCATTCATCACCTAAGATTTCCCTCTTAGCCAACCAGGTGCATGAAAACTGGTGCACTAGACAAGCCTTCTAACTTGGAGTCTCAGTTTGGGGTTCTGTCGTGTTTTGTTGTTTTTGTTTTTGTTTTTTTTATGGTTAGCCAGTCATTTCTCGTGAACGCTTAAACACTTGTGTGGTCTTCTGAGAAACTGTGTTTAGCTCAGAAATACTAACCCAGCTTGCCTTGGTTAAATTTCACTTATTCAACAAGTACTTGTTGAGCGCCCACAGATGAGAGGGCAGCATAAGGTAGTGGTTTGGAGCCAGGTTTCTGGAGTCAAACTGCCTAGATAATAGCCCTGGCTCCAACAGGATGGCTAGTTGTGTGATTTTGTTGTGTGATGCTAATATGAATAAAAATAATAATGGCTCACAGTAGGTGTTCATTAATACGTTCACTACCTCTGTAAATAAGAACATTATTACCATCAAGAAATTTGGGCCAGAGGCAGTGGCTCACGCCTGTAATCTTAGCATTTTGGGAGGCTGAGGCAGGCAGATCACTTGAGGCCAGGAATTCGAGACCAGCCTGGCCAACATGGTGAAACCCTGTCTTTACTAAAAATACAAAAATTAGCCAACTGTGGTGGCACGTGCCTGTAACCCCAGCTACTTGGGAGGCTGAGGCATAAGAATTGCTTGAACCCAGGAGGTGGAGGTTGCAGTGAGCTGAGATAACCCCACTGCACTCCAGCCTGGGTGACAGAGGAAGACACTGTTTCCAAAAAAAAAAAAAAAGAAAATAAAAAGAAAAGGAAAAAAAAGAAAGGTATCATCTAAGGTCTAAGACAGGACATGTACAAGAATAATATAAAATAAGATAACATTCTGTGTGGGGTCTCCATTTCCCCTCCACAGTGCCCTAGTGGAGGTTCTCCATGAGCCTGCTGGAGGTTCTCCTGCAGCAGGCTTCTGCCTGGGCACCTAGCCTTTTTCATGCATCTTCTGAAATGTACATGGAGGCTGCCAAGCCTCATTCAGTCTTGCACTGTAGGCCTACAGACTTAACATCACATGGAAGCCATCAAGGCGAAGAGCTCACACCCTCTGAAGCAGCAGCCTGAGCTGTATCTGGGAACTTTGAGCCACAAATCAAGCCAAGGGGTCAGGATGCAGGGAGCAATTTCCCAAGGCTGCGCAGGGCAGTGAGGCCCTGGGTCTGGCCCACAAAACCATTCTTTCCTCCTAGACCTCAGGGCCTGTGATGGGAGGGGCTGCCATGTAAATCTCCAAAATGCCTTCCAGACATTTTCCCCATTATCTTGGCTATTAGCAGTTGGCTCTCTTTTAGTTATGCAGATTTCTCTAGCAAGTGCTTGCTTCACAGCCAGCTTGAATTCCTCTCCCCCAAAAGCTTTTTCTTTCTCTGCCATGTGACCAGGCTGCAAATTTTCTAAGCTTTTATGCTCTGCTTTCTGCTTAACTATAAATTCCAACTTTAAGTCACTTCTTTGCTCCCACATCTGAGTGTAGGTTATTAGAAGGAGCTGGGCCTCATGTTAAATATTTTGCTGCTTGGGAATTTCTTCTGCCAGATGCTATAAATCATCACTCTTTAGTTCAAACTTCCACAGATCCCTAGGGCATGAACACAACACAGCCAGGTTCTTTGCTAAGGCATAACAAGGGTGACCTTTGTTCTAGTTCCCAACAAGTTCCTCAGCTTCTGCAGAGGCCTCAGGAAGCTTACAATTATAGAAGAAGGTAAAAGGGAGGCAGGCACATCACATGGCCAGAGCAGGAGCAAGAGAGGTGGAAGGAAGTGCCACACACTTTTAAACAACAAGATCTCTCAAGAACTCACTCACTATCATGAGGACAGCACCAAGGAGATGGTACTAAACCATTCATGAGAAATCCACAGCCATGGTTCAATCACTCCCAGAAGACCCCACCTACAATACTGGGGATTACAATTCAACATGAGATTTGGGCAGGAACAAATATACAAACTATATCAACCAGTATTCTTAGCAATGGTTTTGTGGTGTGTTAGTTATACGGTTTGGCTCTGTGTCCCCACCCAAATTTTACCTTGAATTGTAATAATTCCCACATGTCAAGGGCAGGACCAGGTGGAGATAATTGAATCATAGGGCTGGTTTTCCCCATACTGTTCTCATTATAGTGAGTGAGTTCTCACAAGATCTGATGTTTTCATAAAGGGCTTCCCCCTCCACTCAGCACCCATTCTCTCTACTGCTGCCCTGTGAAGAGGTGCCTCTGCCATAATTATAAATTTCCTGAGGACTCACCAGGCATGAGGAACTGTAAGTCAACTAAACCTCTTTCCCTTAAAATTACCCAGTCTCAGTTATTTCTTCATAGAAGAGTGAGAATGGACTAATAGAGTTAGGCTCTGCTACAGTTTGGTTTGTTTGACCCTGCCAAACCTCATGTTGAAATTTGATCCCAATGTTGGAGGTGGGGACCTATTGGGAGGTGTTTCAATCATGGGGGCAGATTTCTCATAAATGGCTGGTGCAGTCCTCATGGTAAAAATTGAGTTCTTGCTCTATTAGTTCACTCAAGAACTGGTTGTTAATAAGAGCCTGTTACCTCCCACCTCTCTCTCTCTACATGATCTCTGCAAACACTGGCTGCCTTCTGCTGTGAGTGGATGCAGCCTGAAGCCCTCACCAGAGGCTGAGCAGATGCCATTGCTGTGCTTCTTGTATAGCCTGCAGAACAGTGAGCCAAATAAACCTCTTTTCTTTATAAATTATGCAGCCTCAGGTATTTCTTTATAGCAGCACAAATAGACTAAGATAGGCTCTCAATGCAAATGGACATGTAATATTATTTTTGAAATTTGACCTACCCATTTGTAATTAAATAATTTGAAGAAATGATTCTGAAGTTTTTTGATTTTTGTTTTTTGAAGAAAAGAGCTCATAATTTAGCTCACAATTCTGGAAGTCCAATACCATGGCACCAGCATCTGGTGAGGACCTTCATGTTGCATCATAACATGTCAGAGGGCATCACATGATGAGAGGGCAAGAGCCTGAAGTTTTTTTGATAAATGATTAATGGCTGTCATAACTGAAACCACTCACAAAGATACTGGCTGGTAATTGCAGATGTGTAGTGCTTATTTAAAATAATGGTATATGTTTTTAAATCCCAATAAAAAATGATGTAGAGGTTGTACTAAAATTTTGCTAGAAATATCTACCTTTTCTATTATTAATATACTGCTTTTGCAAACATGGATCAAACTGGGCTAAAATCAAGGTGCTAACAGAGCTGCAGCTTTTCTAGAAGGTCTAGGAGAGACTGTGTTTCCCTGCCTTTTACAGCTTCTAGAGACCACCTGTATTTCTTGACTTGTGGCTTCTTCTTCTGTCTTTAAAGGATATCACTCCAATTTCCACTTCCACTGTCACTGCTCTTTCCTGATTCTGTATCCTCCTGCACCCTTTTTACAATGAATTGTGATTACATTGGGCTTATCCAAATAATGCAGGAAAATCTCCCCATTTCAAAAAATTTAACTCAATCATATCTCCAAAATTCATTTTGCCATGTGTGATAATTTTATGTACCAACTTAACTGGGCCATGGGGTGCCCAGATTGAATATTATTTCTGGGTGTTTCTATGAAAGTGTTTCCAAATAAGGTTGACATTTGAATTGGCGGACTGGGTAAGGTAGATTGTCCTCCTCAATGCGGGTGTCATCATCCACTCTATTGAGGGCCTGAAAAAAACAAAAGATGGAAGATCAACGAATCTGCCCCCTTTTTTCTGCCTAAACACTTGAGATAGGACATCTCATTTCAACTTCTCCTGCTCTCAGACTGGGATTTCTACCATCAACTACCCTGGTTCTCAAGCCTTGGGACTCAGACTGAATTATACCACTGGCTTTCCTGGGTCTCCAGCTTGCAGATGGCAGATCATAGAACTTCTCAGCCTCCATAACCTCTAGACTGCTTTCAGACTGAAGACTTCAACTCCTACTAGAATCTGCAGCCGGCCAGCCTGATTTGAGGACTTCTGGCTTCCCAGCCTCCACAATTTCTTGAGCTAATTTTTTAAAATCTCTGTCCTTCTCTCTCTCTGCTTCTCTATCTCTGTCTGTGTCTCACTGTCTACACATGCAGGCAGACACACACACACACACGATGACTAATATGAGTTAGGGAGCACTTTCAACCTCTGGGAAGGCATGATTTCAGACATTATAATAAATCCCAGGTTCATGCGCGATATTAATAAATTTAGCAACCCAAAGTAAAATAAAATCTAGGCTCACTCATTCTTGCTCTAAAGTGTTTCTATCTTTAATCAAGTGAACCTGAAATCTAGATTAAGCAGTAAGTCTTGTTTAGAGAAGCCTCAATGCTGGCAAAAACTATTTAAAATATCATAAGTGATGGAATTGCAGTAGAACTAGGAGGTTTCCTAATTTGCCTCTTTTACTGATCTTATTGACTTTAAGTATTATAAAATCAGTTGATATCAATGTTATAAATACTATATTTCCTTTCATACGATTGCTTTATAATGATTAGTTAATTAAAACTCTAAAAGCCTTGGTATTAAGAAAAGAGAAACCATGGCTCACTGACTTTGGAAGTGAATTAGGCATTCATAGTAATGTCACATTGTTTCAAGGAAGAAAGCAAGAAGAATGACATTGAAATCATGGGAGGAGCATAAACAGGTATGATATCATTTCTTATCTTGGAATTTTGCCAAAAGACAAGTGCTAATAATTTTTGCCATAAAAAGTGCCAAGAATGCTCTTTAATGAAAACCACTATTGTGAATTTCTGGGTTCCTATCCCATCAGAAAGTGATGCTGCTATCAAAAAGGATCCACTTACATTTGAACATTTGCAAAATACTGACTCATAAGTGGTTTTCTGGATCCTTGCAACCAGTGGAAATATGTGCAGAAGTATTCTTTAATCCTTTAAAGTGAAAGATGAAAAAAATATGCAAAATAGTAACTCCAGGATTTTTCTAGAGCAGTGTGCCTTCCTTGGGCCAGAACCAATATATAGTGGTTCTGTCCTCTCTGTGGTATCCACAGATACATAGGCAGTATCAAGTAAGATGTGAGTGCTTCCATTTTGTCATCTGATAGATATAGGTTTACATCCCTGCTCTACAACTTACTATCTAATATCTCCTCAATAATGCTGCACCACCAGTGTTTTAGTCAGTTTGGGCTGTTATGACAAAATACCATAGACTGCAGCTTAAGCAACAGAGATTTATTTCTCATGGTCCTGAAGGCTGGGAAGTCCAAGATCAAGGTGTGGACCAATGTGGTTCTTGGTGAGGGCTCTCTTCCTGGTTTGCAGATAGCGGCCTTCTTGCTATATCCTCACATGGTGGAGAGAGAGAGATCGCTTTACTTGTGTTGTTATAAATGCACAAATCCCATTCATGAGGGCTCCCCCCTCATCACCGAGTCATCTCCAAAAGCCCCCACCTCCAAATACCATCACATTGGAGATTAAGACTTTCACATATGAACATATGAATTTCATGGGTAGACAAAGATTCAGTTCCTAGCAACAAAATGACCCTAATTTTAGTGACATCAAACAACTGATGCTGATTCCCTTGCTCATGGGACTGCAAGTCAGTGGCAACTGGCTCAGCTAGGCTCTGGTTTCTAGGCTACAGGTTTAACTCAGGTTTATACCATGAGTCTTGATACTCCTGGGACCATTGACTTCCTAGGGAAGGAGTTCTGCTGTCTATATTTCATTATGTGGCTTACAATGAAGAAGGAGCATTCACATGAAACATGCTCCTCTCATGACAGATCACCAGAATGAAAGAGACAAGCCAAATTCATGACGCATATTTAAGGCCTCTGCTCACATCATGTCTGCTAATATTGGATGGACCCAAGCAAATCCTATGGTCAAGTACAACATCAATAATGCAGAGATGTCTACTCTGCAACAGTGGGAAGGGAAGAGAGTATTTGCTGAACAATAATCTAAACACCCTGCCTGTGTGAACTTGAATAAATAGCTAAATCTTAGTCAGCCCTCGTGTCCTCATGTCTTATATAGATATGATAATAATAGTAGCTCTCTTTAGGGCTACTGGGAAAAAAGATATGGTCTATAAAGAAAGTAACAGTTCCTGTAGCATAAAGTGCATAAATGCTGGCTCTTATTATGAATTTCTTTTGCATGCATGTAGGCAAGTGAGAAAATGGGAAAAGCAAGGTGATGTGGACTAGAGAAGACTAAAGGAGAAATTAAGGGTTGACATCAAAGGAAGTAAAATTGAATTATACATTCATAAAATGGGAACAGGAAAATGGACAGTCTATGTGGTCAATTCATAACTATGGACATGTTATTAGTTGTTGGACATTTGTTTCTACTGTTATGCTATGTGTGAGAACTGTATGTTCATCATGCTATATAAAAAGGTAGGCAAATGTTGCCAAAACCCATTTTGCTTATTAGGCAATTTGACAAACATGATGAAACTATATACTCAAAGAAAAATACATAACATAAGAAAAGTTCAGTAATTAAAACAAAAATGTAAACCTTAATGAGTATGTTTAAGTAAGCAGTCATTTCTGGAAAGCATCTGTAGTTTGCAGAAATCCTGTATTTGAAGTTAGTTTTCAGTCTTCAAGAGATTTGGTCATTTTAACTGAATTGTGTTTCCTTATGAAGTTTTAAAGGAAGACCAAAGACAACAAATTTAGGATTATAACCAAAGTCACTGGATTACTACAGAGCTGACTGGATTGTTTCTAAGAGACTAAGTTGGATCAATGAATAGTTGACATGGTTGATGACTGCACAGCTTCATCATGGAAACAACAAAGCATATTGAGTTCACTCCACTTTGGCTAACTTGATTGCTGTATGTAGATATGGCCTTAGTCCTGACATTTAATCTCCTCTATTCTCCAATATTACTTCCTTCCATCTGATAAAACCGAGTTTAAAAGCTAAGAATTCGTTAGATCTATTGAGCTAGAAAATGGTCTCTTTCAGTGCATTTAACTACTCAGCTCTGATTTCCATAAATGGAATATAGTGGTATTTGCTTATCTCTAATTCGGAAACCAACTCCTTCCATAAATATGCTGAATGACTGAAAGCTATTTTTAGCAGCAATAACAATGATAACAAGGGATGGACAGCTTCTCTACTATTTCGCCTGTGTATTTTCAGACTGGTCTCACAGATGGCCTGCTTGGCAGGCAGGAAGAGAACTTACCCAGTGGACAGCCCAACTTTCTTTCTGCTCTTAAGATTGCTCCTTTCTTATTCCTAATTTGCCCTTATCCACTGTGGCTATAGAGGACAGATCTTCTCTCTGTAAAAGTGAACTTTAATTGAGTGTGCTTGTTTGGGGTTTTCATTCCTCTATTTGATCTATATCTGTTCGCCTGCTGTCTTAGTCTGTTTGGGATGCTACAACAGAATACCATAGACTTGGTGACTTATATACAACAGAAATGTATTTCTCACAGCTCTAGAGGCTGGAAGTCTGAGATCAGGGTGCCAGCATGGTTGGGTTCTGCTGAGAATTCTCTTCCAGGTTGCCTGGACCAGAAGGGCTCTTTGCAGCCAGCTTCGTACCATCTTTTTCTCTGGACTGAACATTAGCTCTGTGTCTAAGGGACAAAGGATCAGGGTGTGCTCAGTTCTAAGTCAAAGCAAAACAAAGAGAACAAGAAAGGACTGAAGAATCATCTTTTTGCCTCCTTGAAGTCCTTGCTTTTGTTCATTCATTCATTTGACCAGTATTTATTGAGTACCTCCAGTGTGCAAGGCATGAAAGATGTCAGTGCAGATACAAAGAGGAGTAGAAACTTTTATTCTGGAGGATCTCACAAACTAGTAAAGACTAAAAATAAGCTATTCCAATTCAGCGTGTGCTATAGCTTGGATGTCTCTCCCCCGAAACCTCATGTTGAAATTTGATCTCCAATATTGGAGGTGGGGCCTGTTGGGAGGTGATGGAGACATGGAGACAGATCTTTCATGAATGTCTTTGTGCCATCCTCATAGCAATGAGTTAAGTTCTCACTCTATTAGTTCCTGTGAGAACTGGTTGTTAAAAAGAGCTTGGCATCTCCTCATCTCTCTCACTTCCTTTCTCGTAATGTGATCTCTGTACATGCTGGCTCCCCTTCACCGTCTTCTGTGAGTGAAAGCAGCTGAAGCCCTCATCAGAAGCAGATGCCAGCACCATGCTTCTTGTATAGTCTGCAGAACCATGAGTCAAATAAGCCTCTTTTTTTAAAAAAATAAATTACCGCACCTCAGGCATTCTTTATAGCAACACAAAATGAACTAAGACAGTGTGTAACTGCCTAAGGGAAGGGAACACATATCTATTTTGGAGGGATCTGGAAAGTTGTTTTCTGGAGCTGGTGAATTTTAAATAAGAACTGAAAATCAAGTTTGCCATATACATAGAGGTTTGGTTAAAAAAAGAAAAGAGTCCAAACAGAGGAAACAACATGTGTAAAGGCCCATATGCCTTTTCATCTCTAAACTGCATTGTATTTCCTTTCAGTCTGTGAAACGTCCTTCCTCAAAATGTTGGAGAAAAATGGAGAAGACAATAAGTACAATGTCCAGGGCACATCAACTTGTAATCAAAAGAGGCGGAGTGCCAAACCTAAAAGCTGGTTGGACTCTCCCTCGTTTTACTTCGATTCATAACACTGTTTCAAGACTTCTGTTGTCAAAAGAGGTTTAATTGACTCACAGTTTTGCATGACTGGAAAGGCCTCAGGAAACTTACAATCATGGCAGAAAGCGAAGAGGAAACAAGGCACTTCTTACATAGCAGCAGGAGAGAGAGAGAGCGTAGGGGAAATTGCCACTTTTAAACCATCAGATCTCGTGAGAACTCCCTCACTATCATGCAACCGCCCCCATGATCCAATCACCTCCCACCAGGACCCTCCCTTGACATGTGGAGATTACAATTCGAGATGAGATTTGGATGAGGACACAGAGTAAACCATACCAGGGGACCTGCTTCTAATTTGTAACAAAGTGTTTTCATGTTAAATCTGCTTATGTTAACCCTTCTTGTAAGTTACATATAAGTAATAATTATAATTATAATATCTGACAACTATTGAGTTACAACTATATGCAAGGTATTATTGTAAGAGTTTTGGGTATATTAAATCATTTAGTCCTTCAAAAAATCTTACGAGAGTATATATTATTACTATAATTCCCCCATGTTTATGAATGAGAAAACTGACATAGGCAGGTTAAGTAACTTGCCTAAGGGAAATGACCGGGCTGGGATTTAAACTCAAGCAATCTGGCTCCAGAGTCTATGCTTTTAAGCACCACTTTGAACTGCCCCTCCAGGAAAGCCATTGCTGACTAAAGAATAGTACTGTGACAAAATATTATATTGATGAAAACACCAAGTATAAAGAGTAAACTCTAGTAGACACAGGGAGGATTGGATATTGAATGTTTCTAAGTTCCCAGAAAGATGAAAACTTCTGTGTGTGTGTTGTTATATCCCTAATAATGATCGCTAATAATGACATAAATTTCTTGCAATAGTTAAAATGATTAAAAAGTCTCTCCTGAATTGATTTATGCATATACATCACTCATTACTTAGTAGATGTTCATTCATCTCAATTTGCCCTGGAGTAATGAAAACTGCTAACTAAAAATATTATCAATTGAACTATTTGAGAATTACACAAAATATTTGCATCAGATTCCTTTCAACTGGTGTTGAATTTTTTAAAAATCCTGTATAAATATATAAGGCTAGTTGGCCATATAAATGCAAAGTGTTTGCATTTGGAACACTTTGGAAGGAAGTTTCTTACAAAACTAAACATATGTATACCATATATACAATCCAGCAATCTTCCTCCTTTTTATTTACCCTACAACATTGAAAATGTATGTATACACAAAAAAACTACACACAGATGTTTATAGCAGCTTTATTCATAATTCCCAAAACTTGGAAACAACTGAGATGACCTTCAGGAGGTGAATGGACAAATAGTGACATGTTGTTCAGTGCTGAAAAGGAATGAGCTATCAAGCCATGAAAGATGGAGGAAACTTAAATGCCTATTACTAAGTAAAAGTCTGGCTCTGATCTGAAAAGTCTACATACTTAGGATTCCAACTATATGGCATTCTGGAAAAGGCAAAACTATGGAGCCAGTAACAAAGATCAGTGACTGTCAGAAATTAGGAAGAAGGGGCCGGATGCAGTGGCTCACGCCTATAATCCCAGCACTTTGGGAGGCTGAGGCAGGCAGATCACCTGAGGTCACGAGTTTGAGACCAGCCTGCCCAACATGGTGAAAACCTGTGTCTACTAAAAATACAAAAATTAGCCGGGCGTGGTGGTGTGCACCTGTGGTTCCAGCTATTAGGGAGGCTGAGGCAGGAGAATCACTTGAACCTGGGAGTCAGAGGTTGCAGTGAGCTGAGATCACGCCACTGCACTCCATCCTGGGTGACAGAGTGAGACTCTGCCTCAAAACAAAACAAAAAAACAATGAAATTAGGAAGAAGGGAAGGGGATTTTTAGGGCACTGAAACTATTCTGTATGATACTGTACTGCCGGATACACGTGGTACATTTGTCCAAATCCATAAAATGTACAGCCCCAAGGGTGAAATATAATATAAACTATGGATTTGGGGTGATGACGTTGTGTCAATATAGGTTCATCAGTTATAGCAAATGTATCACTTTGGTGGGGGATGTTAAAGCAGATTCTCCTGCCTCAGCCTCCTGAGTAGCTGGGACTACACGTGTGGGGCTAATTTTTGTGTTTTCAGTAGAGACGGGGTTTTGTCATGTTTCCCAGGCTGGTCTCGAACTCCTGGCCTCAAGTTACCTGCCCGCCTTGGCATCCCAAAGTGTTGGGATTACAGACGTGAGCCACCACACCTGGCTCTCACTATGCTCTGAAGAGTCCACATGGAGAAGAGAGATCCTGGGAGATGAGGGGCCACGTGGAGAACTGAGGTAGCCCTGGGGAATGAGCTTGGAAGCAGATCTTCTGAAGCTGACCAGCAGTGGGGTCTCCCCTGGGAGGGGGAGCTTTGAAGTGACCCAGGCAACACCTTGTATGCATTCTGTGAGCAACTCTGTCTAGAACTACCCAGCTAAGCTGCTCCCTGGTTTCTGATCCACAGAAACTGTGAGATAATAAATGTTTGTTGTTTTTAGCTACAGTGTTTTGGGATAATTTTTTTACAGCAATCAATAACTAATGTACTCTCCAATTTCAATGCACAGAGGTAATCAATGTTAACAACAGGGTGCTTATCATTCTGCCCTTTTTTCTACTCATATGCCATAATTATATGTATATGTGTACAAATACACACATATCATAAAATCCTATTTTTTCTTGCAAGAATAGGATTATATGATACATATTATTGAACAAATTGTGTTTAGTCCTGTAACAAGCCATGGACATCTCTCCATGTTAATAAGTGTATGTGGAACTTTTTATTTCTAAACTGCTAAACAATATTCTATCCACTTTGATGGACATTTAGGTTGATTATAATTTTTCTACATTGCAAATAATGGTGCATTAAATATTGTGGTAATAATATGGTTTGCAATTTTTGGTTCTAGTTTGCACATCATTGGACTTTGTTCTTTTTCTTATGGAAACTGATAATTAGTCCTTCACTGATTTTTTTTTTCCCAAAGAAAATGTAAACAAAAAAATTTAGAGTTTAAAGAATTAAAAAATGAACTGCACTGTATTACTTATTTAACTCACTGCCAATGATACTACTATCTGTGAATTAGTTTTCTAGTTGTGTTTGGGGTGATTCTTTTGGCTGTAGTATCTTATAGGCACTCTCATGTGGAGACTGGGAAGTCTTTAGATGAATTTGCTAATCTTTTATATTGCAATATCCTCTTAGAGTTCTTTGAGAGTTTCATTCTTTTTCACTGTGCCACTCCTTCCTCATTCTTTATGCTGTGTTAGATTTTCCTTCTTATTTTTAATATTAAATTATTTTAAAAGTTCTCATAAAATTATATAATTTAGAATTTTTAAGGGATTATTAGCTTTTAGAAAGAAGAGTAATTAGAGAAATTTAATAAAGAAAGTAAATATTATTAAGTAGATGGTACAGAAGGTTTTGGTATAACTAATGTGATTAAAAAAATAAAGCATACCTTTTCATAGGAAAGTGGTATTTCAGAGGAAAAAAGACAAGTTTGGTAGCTATGCAAATATTAAAAATACCTAATTTCTTGGATGGAAGTCTTCACATGGTTTAGACTTAAGTGAAATATGGAGGGTAGAGCCAAGGGTAAATCACAGACAACAAGCTGTCTCAGCATAATTAACTTTGTTACAGGAAGTCCCTGTACTGCAGAGTTGAGACCTTTAAGACCTTAATACTGAAATTGTCCAAAGGGCTAGCCTATAGGTTACCTGTAGCATAGGAATGGGGATACACATAGTGAATGATATTGCAGGCCTTATTTTCAAAGATCTTGAAGGGTTTCCGGGACCCACAGAGTCACCATTTATCCTCTGGCTCTGATTCTTTACATCTTCCCCTCAGGATGCCTGGAGGAGCTGAAAAAATGAAGACAGTAAGCAAAGCATTTTGAGACAGTAAGCAAAGCATTTAGACTCATTAAAAAGTGAGCTGTCATTTCCTTGCCTTGTGGAATTTTTTTTTCTTACCTTTTATTGTGAAAAAACTACAGATTCACAAGAAGTTGCAAAGATAGTACAGAGTTGCTATAGTCTGAAAGTTTGTGTTCTCCGAATTCATATGTTGAAATCCTAACCCCCAAGACGATGGCATTAGGGGGTGGAGCCTTTGGGAGGTGATTAGGTCATGGGGGCAGAGCCTTCATGAATAGGATTAATGCCCTTTTAAAAGAGTCCCCAGAGGCTGGGCGCGGTGGCTCACACCTGTAATCCCAGCACTTTGGGAGGCCGAGGCAGGTGGATCATGAGGTCAGGGGTTTGAGACCACCCTGACCAACATGGTGAATCCCCATCTCTACTAAAAACACAAAAATTAGCTGGGCGTGGTGGCAGGTGCCTGTAATCCCAGCTACTCAGGAGGCTGAGGCAGGAGAATTGCATGAACCCGGGAGGTGGACGTTGCCGTGAGCCGAGATTGCACCATTGCACTCCAGCCTAGGCGACACAGCGAGACTCCGTCTCAAAAAAAAAAAAAAAAAAAAGAGTCCCCAGAAAGCTTGTTCACCCCTTCTGCCACATGAGAACACAGTAACAGGTACCATCTACAGACCAGAAAGCAGACCTTCACTAGATGCCACATCTACTGTGCCTTGATTTTGGATTTGCCAGCCTCCAGAATGGTGAGAAATAAATAACTGTTGTTTATAAGCCTCCCAGTTTATGATATTTTGTTATAGAAGCCCAAATGGACTAAGACAAGAGTGTTCCTATGCATCCTTCATCCAGTTTCCCCCAATGTTTACATCTTATATATCTATAGTTCAATATCAAAACCAGGAAACTGACATTGGTACAACGTGTGTTTGTAGTTCTATTTTATCTATAGATAGTTCTATAGCCATTTTATCACATGTGTAGGTTCTTGTAACCACCACCAAAAGGAAGGTAAAGAACTCTTCCATCACCACAAGGACCTTCCTCTTGCTACCCCTGTAGAAACATACGCACCTTCTCCTCCATCATCTCTAATAACTTTCCTGAGACAGTCAGTGAAATATTTAGTAACTGTCATTTCCTTGCCAAGTTGAATTTTTAAAACCTTTAGGGAAAATGATCCCTCCAGGATGGTATTACAGTTTGGGGGAAAAATATTTTTGCCATCATAAATGGTGATTTTAACCAGTGGAGAGCACAAAACTTCTACAGGTTCAAAATCTTTTGTGCTTTGGAATTCTGAACATTTTAAATTGTAGAAAGGTAAAAAGGAATATATGCCATATATTATAAAACATCCCAGTGGGATCCAGGATAGCATCCTATGATCAAATGTGTTAATATTTATGGAGCAAAACAAATGGATATTAGCACCAAGTACAATAAAATGACACTAAATAGACTCACTTCAACGTAGGTCATGTTTTTCAGCCAAATGAATTCAGACCAAGTCCAATTCTGCCATCAAATGAGTTCCAAAAAACAAGTCTGTGATTTCAGAACTTTTTAGATTTTAGAATTGTGGATAAGTAATTGTGGACTGCACTTGTTTTTAATTTTTTTTTTTTTCCCAGGCTGGAGTGTAATGGCGTGACCTTGGCTCACCACAACCTCTGCCTCCCAGGTTCAAGCGACTCTCTTGCCTCAGCCTCCCAAGTAGCTGGGATTACAGGTGCGTGCCACCACATCTGGCTAATTTTGTATTTTTAGTAGAGATGAGGTTTCTCCATGTTGGTCAGGTTGGTCTTGAACTCCTGACTTCAGGTGATCTGCCCGCCTCGGCCTCCTAAAGTGCTGGGATTACAGGCGTGAGCCACTGCGCCTGGACTTTAAATTTTTATTGTGGTAAAATATATACAACAAAATATTCCACTTGAATCACTTTTAAGTGTACAATTCCCTGGCATTAATTACATTCACAACTTTGTGCAGTCATTATCACTAATTATTTCCAGATATTTCCATCTTTCCAAACAGAAATTCTGTAGCCATTAAACAATAACTCCCCATTATTGCCTATTCCAATCAATAGTCTCTAATAACTATTCTCCCCTCCTGTGTAGTCCTTGATAACTTCTAATCTATTTTTTTGCTCTATGAATTTGCTTATTGTAGATATTTCATATAAGTGGAATCATACAATGTGTATCTTTTTGTGTCTGGCTTATTTTACTTAGCATAAGCTTTTCCAGGTTCACCTGTATTGTAGCATGTGTCAGAACTTCATTCCTTTTTATGCTGAATAATATTGTACTTATTCATTTTTGGCTGGGTGCGGTGGCTCACACCTGTAATCCCAGCAGTTTAGGAGGCTGAGGCAGATGGATCATTTGATGTCAGGAGTTCAAGACCAGCCTGGCTAACATGGTGAAACCCTGTCTCTACTAAAAATACAAATAAATTAGCTGGGCATGGTGGTGCAACTACTGAAGTCCGAGCTACTCAAGGCTGAGGTAGGAGAATCGTTTGAACCTGGGAGGCGGAGGTTGCAGTGAGCTGAGATCCTGCCACTGCACTCCAGCCTGGGCGACAGAGGGAGACTCTGTCATAAATAAATAAATAAATGAATAAACTAAATTGTGAAGATACGTTACTAAGAACCAGCATTTATTTCAAAATGGACATTCTTTTACAGTTCTGAGAATTGTATAAATCACAATTGAAGTAAAAGTAGAAGTGGATACATTTACAAGGGGTAATAGCATCTGAAAACCTATCTTTTATAAGTACTATGGCACACTGAAGTTAGTTAAATATTTGTGAGTGGTTGACTTAGAGACTTAAATAAAGAGGAAACCACTAATCTAGCCAATAATTCAGAAATGAAGCTATGTAGACTTTGTAATGGAAACAGCACTGAAACTTAATTTGCTTTTCCTGGATTTTTTCCCAGTTTTATTTTGTTTGAGAGGAAATGACATTTTTCTTAATACTAACAAACCATTTTTTTTAACTAACAAAGACAATAATAAATAAATGTCAGAACTGTTTGTTGATTTAAAAATCTCGTGGATGGGAAACATGTGGATTTTTATAAGGTTACTTTGTACCCCAGATACATGAAAACTTTTCTGTTCATGAACTTCTTCAGAGAGTTTATACATCACAATATTTCAATTTATAAAAATAATCTTAGTTCCATCCATTAATTTATTTCAAAATATTAATTTTGTTTTTGAAGTGGGGGAAAAAATCACCTGTGTACTTTTAGCTCCAAATAAAAATTGTGCTTGTAAATTATGGAAACATCATAATCTCCTTGATATTTTCTTCTGATAATATCTCATTTGGAAATATTTAGAGAAAAATTAGAAACTAAAACAAATTAAAAACTGTCCTTTCACAAAGAAACAGAACAAGTGAAAACCCTGAAACTATCTCATTATTCAGCCAGTGTTCCAAATTAAATTAAATATGCAATGTGAGAAAGAAGGTGGGGAAATATACTTGGAAGATGAATGAAATGACACTGAAAAATTTAAAGATGAAGTAAAATGGAAACTTCTTTATTGTTGATGTTGTTTCTGAATGTTCCTCAATAAGGGGTTGCATAACTGTGTTTTTCTAGCCCTCTCTTCCTTCTTCTGATCTTTGAAGTGTGTCACTCTTTCATTTTGCCATTCAACAGTCTGACATGCAAAAGCTTTGTTCAGACAGTTTAATTTAATCACTGCCACTGGTTCAACAAGATGATAAAATCCTCTGTGCTGTACAACATCCAACATCCAGCTCACTGTTATCTGATACTGTTTGAAGCTTCTCTCATGAATGCATGCTGATAACACAAGAACTCCAAACATGTCATAAACAATATATTAATGCCCCAGTTGGAATTCCATTAGAATAAGAAATAGATGAAGTTTAGGCCATTCAAGTGGGCCAAGGTAATAAAATGTAATTTGGACTAATCTTCCCAAAGAATGTCCTGTGTTTGAAGCTGACAGTCTCCTATCACATGCAAAAGTAATTGCTTGTTGACTGCACTGCAGACTTTTGAATCATGGCCTTGGTACTTCATCCACCTTCCAGGTGTCTCAGCTAGAAGACAATCTGCCTCTTTGTTTGAACGGAAAGACACTAAATTATAAATAATAAAACAAGCAGTGGGTACTTTAATGAATATTGCTAATCGAGATTGGAATTTGTGGAAATCTGAGACAAAAGTAAAGTCAAAACACAACAGAATACTTACTCTTTGAAGTGTTAGTTTCAATAATAGTGTCTTTAAGTTTTGCTAATTTAAAAGATATGAAAATACCACAAATACTTAAGCATAAAATGCTGACTCAATTTAGAAAATTCAAAACTATTGGAGGAAAGATGCAATTATATTTTTATAAAAAAATCCTTTATAAAAGATCTATGAATTTTTTTTCTTTTTTTAAACTTTAACTCTGCCAACATTTTTTTCTTTTTTTATTATTATTATTTTTTAATTTTATTATTATTATACTTTAAGTTTTAGGGTACATGTGCACAACATGCAGGTTTGTTACATATGTATACATGTGCCATGTTGGTGTGCTGCACCCATTAACTCGTCATTTAGCATTAGGTATATCTCCTAATGCTATCCCTCCCCCCCACCCCACAACAGTCCCCGGTGTGTGTTGTTCCCCTTCCTGTGTCCATGTGTTCTCATTGTTCAATTCCCACCTGAGTGAGAGCATGCTGTGTTTGGTTTTTTTGTCCTTGCGATCGTTTGCTGAGAATGATGGTTTCCAGTTTCATCCATGTCCCTACAAAGGACATGAACTCATCATTTTTTATGGCTGCATAGTATTCCATGGTGTATATGTGCCACATTTTCTTAATCCAGTCTATCGTTGTTGGACATTTGGGTTGGTTCCAAGTCTTTGCTATTGTGAATAGTGCCGCAATAAACATATGTGTGCATGTGTCTTTATAGCAGCATGATTTATAGTCCTTTGGGTATATACCCAGTAATGGGATGGCTGGGTCAAATGGTATTTCTACTTCTAGATCCCTGAGGAATCGCCACACTGTCTTCCACAATGGTTGAACTAGTTTTCAGTCCCACCAACAGTGTAAAAGTGTTCCTATTTCTCCACATCCTCTCCAGCACCTGTTGTTTCCTGACTTTTTAATGATTGCCATTCTAACTGGTGTGAGATGGTATCTCATTGTGGTTTTGATTTGCATTTCTCTGATGGCCAGTGATGGTGAGCATTTTTTCATGTGTTTTTTGGCTGCATAAATGGCTTCTTTTGAGAAGTGTCTGTTCATGTCCTTTGCCCACTTTTTGATGGGATTGTTTGTTTTTTTCTTGTAAATTTGTTTGAGTTCATTGTAGATTCTGGATATTAGCCCTTTGTCAGATGAGTAGGTTGCAAAAATTTTCTCCCATTCTGTAGGTTGCCTGTTCACTGTATGGTAGTTTCCTTTGCTGTGCAGAAGTTCTTTAGTTTAATTAGATCCCATTTGTCAATTTTGGCTTTTGTTGCCATTGCTTTTGGTGTTTTAGACATGAAGTCCTTGCCCATGCCTATGTCCTGAATGGTATTGCCTAGGTTTTCTTCTAGGGTTTTTATGGTTTTAGGTCTAACGTTTAAGTCTTAAGTCTTTAATCCATCTTGAATTGATTTTTGTATAAGGTGTAAGGAAGGGATCCAGTTTCAGCTTTCCACATATGGCTAGTCAGTTTTCCCAGCACCATTTATTAAATAGGGAATCCTTTCCCCATTGCTTGTTTTTGTCAGGTTTGTCAAAGATCAGATAGCGTAGACATGCGGCATTATTTCTGAGAGCTCTGTTCTGTTCCATTGGTCTATATCTCCATTTTGGTACCAGTACCACACTGTTTTGGTTTTAGTATTAAAAAATATTATCTATGAGAGGATTGCTGGCCTGATTAACTTAAATATTACTTCTTGTAGAGACCATTGAGAGAACAAAAATCTTGCTTATAGCCACTGAACAGTAATACTATGTTAAAAAATAATTATACAGTTCTTACTCTGTCCAGGTTACTGTTCTAAGAGTTTTACTTATTTAGATTCTTTAAGCCTTAAAACAGCCCATTTTATTTACAGATGAGGCAAAAAGAAGCTGAGTAATTTGCTGCAGATCCTATAGCTATTGGTGGAAATGGATTTAAACTCAGGCGGTCTGTTCCAGGGTGTGTACTCTGAAGAATTACGCTTCTATTGCACTCAGAAAGGGTCAGGTTTATGATACCATAAAAACCATTTTAGAAATTTGATTTTGGTGAACATTGAAAGTGGGGGATGGTTAATTTACATGATTGTCAGAGTGATATAATATGCAAATATGAGCATGTTCATTCTCTGTATAAATCTAATCAATGGTTCTTGTTAACAGAGCACGGAAGGATCCTCTGCAAATCCAATTTTCCCTTCTGCACTTATCCTGCATGCTCCTAATGCTCTGGCAACAACAATTATTTGCAGTCAATGGAATTCCTTTTTTTCTCACTTCAATGAGCTTTTCATTTATTTTGAAAAAGGTGAATATTATGTAACAGCCTCTGTATCTAGAAGAGATCTATGAAGAGAACAAAGACCTCTACCCTTATGGGGCTTATATTCTGCTGAAGGAAGATTGACTAGAAATGAGCATCATTGATAAGCAAATTACAGCATGTTAGAAGGAGGCTGGGTGCGGTGGCTCATGCCTGTAATCTCAGCACTTTGGGAGGCCGAGGTGGGCAGGTCATCTGAGGTCAGGAGTTTGAGAGCAGCCTGGCCAACATGGAGAAACCCCGTCTCTACTAAATTAGCTTGGAGTGGTGGCATGCAAAATTAGTGGTGGCATACAAAAATTAGCTGGGAGTGGTGGCATGCGCCTGTAATACCAGCTACTTAGGAGGCTGAGGTGGGAGAATCGCTTGAACCTGAGGATTGGAAGTTACAGTGAGCTGAGATCACGCCACTACACTCCAGCCTGGGTGACAGAGTGAGACTCAGTCTTAAGAAAAAAAAAAAAGATAATAAGCACTATGATGAGGTTAAAGCAGGAATTGAGAATGTGAGGCGGTAGTTTGGTGGTAAAGGTGAGATGCGATTTCATATAGGGTATTTGGGGTAGGTGACATTTGAGTAAGACTTGAAGGAGAGGGAATTAGCCACGTGGTTATCTGGAAGAAAAATATTCCAGCAGAGAAACAGCCAGTGCACACACCCTGGTATGGGAATATGCTTGTCCTGTCTTAGGAATAGCAAGGAGACCAGTGTGACTGGATAGCAATGAGTAGGATGAAGGAGTCTAAGAGATAATGGTGGCAGGGAAGGGAGAGAGGGAGGTTGAAGGGCTTAATCTTGAAAGTCTTCTAGACCATTGTAAAGGCTTTGGCTTTTAGTTTCAGTGAAATGGAGAGTCATTGCAGAGGACCACCATGATCTGACTTACATTTTGAAGTGATAATGCTGGATGCTATGTTGAGAAAGGACTATAGAGGGTGGCAAAACTAGAAGCAGCAAGGCTAGGAAGGCTTCAATTCCACATGCAAGATGATGGTAGCTTTGAACAGCAGTGGTGGTGAAAAGTCGTCAGATTGTGGATGAATTTTGAAGGCAGAAACAACCGTCTTTCTGGACAGTTTGGATAAAGGTATGAGAAAAGGAGAGGAGGCAAAAATGAGTCCAAGTCTTCTGTTCTGAGCAATTGGAAAGATGGAGTTGCTGTTGACTGATGTGGGGAGGGTTTGGGGGAACAACAGGGGTTGTTTGGGCCATGTTAACTTTACGCATTCTGAAATGCCCCTTCCAGCTTTTGCTGCCTGCCAGGCTGCTCCGAGTCTTTTAAAAATTGTCGCAGGTTTTCCTTGATCATTAATTACCTCCTTTTCAAGTAGAGTAATTTGTTTTCTTTTGGACCCACTAGCATACTATGTAAACCTCTATGAAGGCCTTTTTCACACTATTGCACTTGATAAACTTATCTGCCTTTCTGCTAGACTCTGATGTTTCAACTCTATCCCCAGTAGCCAGCACTATTCCTGGCATATAATAGAGGGCTCAATTACTATTTACAGAATTAATAAAAGAGTGAAGCCATTATATGCCCAACTAGTGATATTATAATTTGTAAAAATCAGAACATTGTACAGAAAACTAGGGCTTTAAGTAAGAAAGCCGCCTATGATGCATTCTTTTCTTACAAATTTCCAGGTAGCTGATTGATCGCAAACTCATTCTTACAGTTTTATGGATCCACAATAGGTTCTACCAATGTTTAAGATCAGGAATTGGTTCATCATTATAAAACAAATCTTACAGTTTTATGGATCCACAATAGGTTCTACCAATGTTTAAGATCAGGAATTGGTTCATCATTATAAAACAAATCTTACAGTTTTCTCACATCCTTTAGCTCTATTTCCTGTTACCTCTTGTTATAGGTTGAAGTATGTTCTCCCAGATAGAAATGTTGAAGTCCTAATACTCAGTAGCTCAGAATATGACCTTATTCGGAAATAGGGTCTTTGCAGAGGTAATCAAAATGAGGTTATTAGGGTAGGTCCTAATCCTCTACGACTAAGGTCCTTAAAAAGGGGGAAATTTGGACTCGGAAAGAGATATTGCATAGAGAGAAGATGATGTGAAGAGGCACAAGGAGAAGATGCCTATGTGACTGGAATAATGAGTTTACACGCCAAAGAATGTTAAGGATTGCCAGCAAACTCCAGAAAGTAGAGGAGGCAAGGAAAGATCTTCCCTAGACCCATCAGAAACAGAGCGTGCTGGGCTAACACCTTCGTTTCAGACTTCTAGCCTCCAGAACTGTGAGAAAATAAATTTCTATTGTTTTAAGGTAACTAGTTTTTCTTATTTTATTATGGCAGATCTAGGAAATTAATATTCCTTTTCTCTATTTCTTCCTAGTGGCAAATCAATGATCATATGACCACACAGTCTTGTACTACATTGAAGCAACATAGCATTGTGTTTAGGCACGTGCCCTCTAGTTTCTGATGGCTTGAATTCAAATCCTGGCTCTAGGAATTACTGGCTATGTGACCTTAAGCAATTAACTTATGAGCCCCAATTTCCTGTATGGTAAAATAGAAATAATAATGATGATGTCTACCTCATGGCATTATCATGAGACTTAAATAAAATAGTGCATATCAAACATTTAAATTAGCTTTAAAGATTAGCTTTTAAAAGCCAGTTAAGATTCCTAGGTGCACAAACAAGAACTGTAAAATTCACTTGAGAATGTGAGATCAGTAATGGGAGTGCCACATGCACCAAGAAGTTTGAAAGTAAGATGCTGTGAATTCGGACTCCATTAAACAGACTAAACTCAGTAGTTCATGATGAAAATATTTTCTACTTATTTGTATTTTCCTTGGTCTGAAAGATTCCAGTAAAGCAAAAAAGGAATTAGAGCTTCATTAAAAAATGGCTTTATTGGCCGGGTGCAGTGGCTCACGCCTGTAATCCCAGCACTTTGGGAGGCTGAGGTGGGTGGATCACGAGGTCAGGAGATCGAGACCATCCTGGCTAACATGGTGAAATCTTGTCTCTACTAAAAATATAAAAAATAAAATAAAATAAAATTAGCCAGGCATGGTGGCGGGTGCCTGTAGTCCCAGCTACTCGGGAGGCTGAGGCAAGAGAAGGGCGTGAACCCGGGAGGCGGAGCTTGCAGTGAGCCGAGACTGCGCCACTACGTCCAGCCTGGGCGACAGAACAAGACTGTCAAAAAAAAAAAAAAAAAAAAAAGGCTTTATTGAGATATAATTAGTATACAATACACTACATATATTTAAAGTTTACTACTGGAAAAGTTTTGACCTGTGGAGTCATCATCACAATCAAGATGATGATCATGTCAATCACACCCAAATATTTCCTTATCCCCTTTTGTACTTCCTCCTCATACCTTTTCTCCCAAACTCTCCTACTGTCTTTAGCCCTGTCCCAGAAACTGCTGATCTACCTTCTGTCACTGTAGATTAGCTTGCATTTTCTAGAGTTTTATATAAATGGAATCACACAGCATGTACTCTTTTTTTATCTGGGTTCTTTGACACAACATAATCATTGTGAGATTTATCCATGTCATTCTGTGCATCAGCAGTATATCCCTTTGTGGCTCGTTTGTATTGTATGAATATACTACCCTGTTGGGGGACATTTGGGTTGTTTTGAATTCTGAGCACTTTACTTAATCCATATGAATTCAAGTTTCCTCTATGGTGAAATAGAAATGATAATAATGACATATTTGCAATTACAAATGAAACTATGAACACTCATGTACAAGTTTTTGTATAGACATAAGTTTTCATTTCTCTTTGGTAAATAGAAGGATACAATGGCTGGATCATATGGCAGGTGTCTATTTAACATTTTAACAGACTGCCAAACTGTATCTGAAGTGGTTGTACCATTTTCCACTCCTGTTGGCAGTGTATGAAAGTTCCAGTTACTCCACATTTTTGTTGACGCTTGGTATGGTCAGTCTTTAAAATTTTAGACATTCTAATAGGTATCTAGTGGTATCTCATTGTGGTTTTAGTTTGGAGTTCTCTAGTGACTAATAATAATTACCATCTCTTTATGTGCTTATTTGCAGTAAGTGTATCTTCTCTGGTGGATGTCTGTTCAAATCTTTTGCCCATTTAAAAATTACATTGTTTTCCATTTTTAAGAGTTTTTATATATCTAGAAATGAGTTCTTCTTTATCAAATTATGTTTTGCAAATATTTTCTCCAGATCAATGTTGATCTGTCTTTTCCTTCTCTTTACAGCATCTTTCAAAGAGCAGAAGATTTTAATATTAATGAAGTCTGATTTATCATTTTTATTTTTCTTTTACAGATCCTGCTTTTTGTGTCATATCTAAAAAATCTTTCCTTAAGCTAGGGTCGCAGAGATTTTTCCCCCTAAATTTTCTTTCGGATATTTTATAGTTTTAGTTTTTACATTTTAGTTCTATGCTCCATTTTGAGTTAAATTTTTTTTTTAACATGGTGATGGAAAAGATTTACTAACTTGGATTTTCCCTTTTTTTGGAAGACTCCAATAAATCAAGAAGGGGCTAGATCTTCCTTTTTCTTTTAAGTCCTATTGTTCCATAGATGAGCCAACTCTAATTTTTTAAAATTAGTTTTTTTACCTAAGTTACTATTCTGCTTAACATTCCAGCTCTCTATACATCATAGTTAATCTCACACTGTGGACAAACAGTATTTTCTCCAGAAAATGTGTGCCTCAGAGGAATTCTCATCATCTAAGGAACTCCTGGGCTGCAAGTTTGTGGGTTTAAGAGGCAATTTAACTGTTACTTTAATGTTTCTACTATAGCCTAAGTGGATTATCTGTGTCTTGAAAGGGTTAACATGCCTTTCTAAGAATTTGAATGATGACTGGAAAATAACAGGCACCAGGGAGAATCAGGTTCAGAATTATTTTCTTAAGATACGTTGTTTGTATTTTCTTGTGCAAACTAGTTACTGCAAATCTCGTTGGCGTATTGAGTAAACCTAAGTCCTTGATTCATTGCATTCTTATAATGGATGAACAGCAAAATTGGATTAGATGGAAAATAGTTCTTATTTGCTCTGTATTTTTTTTTTTATCTAAGACTTCACTTGGCTATCTCACTGCTCAGTTATTTTTTTCCTTACAAGCGTCCCTTGAGTACAAGAAAACAGCTTTAGTGTTACTAATTTCAGCAATTTTGAGTTAATAGAATTAGTAGTGTTACATATAAAGTCATTATAATGGCACTGTTTTGCATATTTTTAGCTTCCTTGGACTTTATTTGCAACACCATTACTCTATTATGTCTTAGGGAACAAACAAACTACTTAATATATGTGGCTTTGGTCCTCTGAAATTCATCGCATATGTCAACGGCTATAAAAACACTTTTCAGGAAGGAATTCCAAGAGATTGATTATTTCACGTTCTGTCTTAGGAAAGTGACCCAAAAAATCAATCACAATTGTTTTATAAATATGCCTACTATGCACCAAGTTTGTGCTTCCTCTTTTAACAAAATTTATCCATCCATTAAGTCATAGACAAGTAAACAAAAATGAATTGTCATTTTCGTTATTTTATTAGTGTCATATGAAATTATGGCATATTATTGACTTCTTCAAGAATATTTTACGTGAGAGGCACAGTTTAACATGCACAATTCAAGATCAATATTGAATATGCATTAATTTTTTTCAAAAATGCTGCAAGGCAATTTTTCTCTACAAATTCCCTGTTAGTACAGTTCTATAAAAAATTATCATTGTGACCAAATGATAGTTTAGCTAAGCTTTAATTATAAAAAATGGATTGTTATTTGCATTGCTGCTTTGCATCCCAGATGTATTTACTAACCACTTAATTTATTTGTTCACCCTTTGCCAAAATAAGTCTAGAAAGTTGGAAGCATTTTTCTGACTTGATTTATTTTAATACCACCAATTTTTTTTTTCATTAGGGATCCCTAGTAATTGAGGGATTATTACTTTTTACCTCCAGTGGATATGCGAGCTTCATTGACACATTCTAAAACCTAGTCAATTGTGTAATATGAGCAGTCACAACTAGCTTATAGACTAAATCATTTGCAGAGGATTGTACTTTAAATATAAAGATCCTAACATTCCAAAATCATATTTTAGGTTTTATGCCATTTAATGTTCAGTTAGTTAATGAAGTCACATACCAAGTGCCCTTGTGACAGTAGTGGTAGGTGCTCATGCTATTGTTTTTGCTGTTAATGAGGACAATATGATAACATGGTAACTCAAGATAATATGGCATATCTGTCTTTTAAAATTCCTTTATGCATGTTATCTATCTGGCTCAAGTTATTTTTTTTTTTATTTTTATTTTTTTTATTTTTTTTTGAGACGGAGTCTCGCTTTGTCGCCCAGGCTGGAGTGTGGTGGTGTGATCGCGGCTCACTGCAACTTCTGCCTCCCAGGTTCAAGCCATTCTCCTGCCTCACCCTCCCGAGTAGCTGGGACTACAGGTGCGTGCCTCCATGCCTGGCTAAGTTTTTGTATTTTTAGTAGAGATGGGGTTTCACTGTGTTAGCCAGGATGGTCTTGATCTCCCATCCTCCTGATCTGCCTGCCTCGGCCTCCCGAAGTGCTGGAATTACAGGCGTGAGCCACCATGCCCTGGGGGGCCTGCTCATTTTTCTCTGAAATATGTTCTTTAATTCTGCTTGGATGATTTTGAAATTCTTAAAAAATTTTTAAGCCGGGCTTGGTGGCTCACACCTGTAATCCCAGCACTTTGGGAGGCCCAGGTGGACAGATCACCTGAGGTTGGGAGTTTGAGACCAGCCTGACCAACATAGAGAAACCCTGTCTCTACTAAAAATACAAAATTAGCCAGGCATGGTGGCGCATGCCTGTAATCCCAGCTACTCTGGAGGCTGAGGCAGGAGAATTGCTTGAACCTGGGAGGCGGAGGTTGTGGTGAGCTGAGATCATGCCATTGCACTCTAGCCTGGGCAACAACAGCGAAACTCTGTCTCAAAAAAAAAAAAAAAAAATCAAAAACTCTCTTTTTTCTTTAATTCATTTTCTATATTGATTTTAGTTTTCTGAATCTTATTTAAAGGACTCTTATATTTCTAACTATAAGCACATTCTTTCCCTAAATAGGTAATGAGTTCTCCAAGGGCAGAGACCACTTTTTATTCTAATTTGTATCATCTACCATCTTATGTAGGACAACCACTCAATAAATTCCTCTTGAAGGGATATATTTCTTATTTTCTTTTTCTTTTAAAAAGTAGTTCATATCAATTTCTTAGTCTTTATCTTATTTTTTGGTTTCCAGATCTTCGTCTTCTTTGAGGGACATGAAATGGGAGAGCTCTGCAAGAGAGTCTGGACATGCAGCACTGCCATGAGACATTGCACTTAGGTTGATTTTGTCAAGTTGAAAATTTCTTGAAATTCACCAATTACTTGTTCAATTATAATAAGGCTGACCCTATGTCTTGGTTTGCCCAGGGCAGGCCCAGATTATGTGTTGTCCTCATGTTCCATCTGATCAGCACTTCATTTCACTGTCATCTTCCTTATAATTCTTCCCAGGTGTTTTTGCAAAATTTAACTCTCTTATGTAAACTTTCTCAAACTCCTGGACTCAAGTGCTCTGCCCACCTCAGCCTCCCAAAGTGCTAGGATTACAGGTGTTAGCCACGGTGCCCTGGTTGCTCTTATGTAAACTTTCTACTTCCTTGTTTTCTGTGACTCTGTTCCTTTCATTTTAGTCTTCTCCCTGCTGCCTGCTCTTTTTCTGGAGGCTTCTTCGTCACTTCCTTAACGTTTGCATTCTATCAGCCGCCTTTTCCTTATTGGGCATCTGTTAGAATCTTGTGGGTTCAAGTCACTTCCTAGAAACATATATTTTCAGCACAGACTCTCTTCTGAAGTCTGGTCCTGCCACTTAGGCATCTCCACTGGACAGTCCCACAGAATATAACATGTCCGGATATGAAAGTCATCCTTCACTTGGAGCTTTTTTCTGCTGTTGTGTTTTCTATTCTGAATAAAGCCATCAATAGTCCCAAGATCAACAAGACTTGAAACTTTGAGTGTTCTCTCTCACACACGATTTGTTACAAGGCCTATAGCTTCTATTTTTACACCATCTTGTAAATTTGATTATTCTCCCCATCTCCTTTAAGTCCTTATTATTGAACAATTTGATGTATTGCAATAGCCTCATAATTTCTAGTCTCTGGCTTCTCTCTTTTCTCTTCTATTAGATAGTTTTGCCAGAAAATATCTTTCTGAAACCTCCGTCAACTTTCCAATTCCTAAAGAGTTCCATTAACTTCTTAGCTTCTTATTCAAGGCCCTGTGTAATGGGTTTCAAAGATCTTCCCTTCTTGCTTTCCAATCTTTCCCTTCGCATACTCCATTTATGAGCCCATCTGTTCTCTGGCTGTGCCTCAAGTGTCTAGCTTCCACCTAATTGCCCTTGGCCAGATTTATATTCCTTATGATCACTTGTTGAAATTTTTCTTCTACTTGAAGTGCTAACTCAAATTCTACTTGTACCATATATACCTTTTAGTGTCTTGCATTCCAGTTATTTATTTTTCATGCTAGATCATAAGGTCTTCGAAGACAGGATCAGAGGCAGTATTTGTATACAATGCACGATCAGCAAGTCACCATAATTTTAAGTGATCCACAAAATAATAAAATTAATCGTAAGGTTTTAGTCCTCCTGAACCTCTATATACGAGCTCTATCAACTCAGCCAAATAGTCAAAACCTTCAGTAATGTGAATATTGAGGCCGGAACAAGAAAGAAATCTCTTTACAAATCTATCTTCTCATATGTGTACTGTAGGAGAGGGGAGTTCATGGAGTATACTACACCAAGACATCATAGGATATGCAATCAGGATCAAATGCAATATGTGAGAATCTTTTATCTATCTCCCCTATAATTTTCTCATAGCTTAAATATGGGCTACTTACATTTTATCATTCTTAGTAGTTTGGAAGTATAGGTATTAACATGAAAAACTTCATCTTCCCTTGAAATACTCATATAAGATGACTTTGAGTTTGAAAATAGCCTTCACATTCTGTTTTCACTAGCTGTGTGACATTAAATTAGTTACTTAATCTCAAAGTTTCTCAGTTTCTTCATCTGTAAAATGGAGATAATAATAATATCAATCTTGTAGAGTTGCATGGGGAATATATGAACTACTTAATGTAAAACATGAAAACGGAGATTGTCACATATAATAAGCTCAATACTTTTAGACCACGATTATTATTGTTTTCTCAGGTGACTCTTAGATCCTTCGGGAAACTACAAGAGAAATGATAAAATTGAAAATGTTACATTTTAAGATTAAGTTTTGAAATTTAAGTTTTTCTAATAAAAACTTTAGGAGAAAATTTCAGTTTAATTCTCACTATAGGGCTTTAATTATCTGTAATATATATCTGCTCATTCATATATGAGTGAAATAAATAATGAATCAAGAAATACAATATAAAATGGAATTGTAATATAACTCACAAATGGAATCTTTCATCAGAAGTTGTTTAAAAGGGACAAAAAGAGTCCTTTATTCAAAAATAAAAAGTTAACAACTTGGAAGACCAAGTTTTTAATAATGATAAAATGTGAATATTAAAATCTACATCATTCATTCATTCACTCATTCACTCACTCAAACACACTTATTGAGAGCTTGCTACAAGCCAGACAGGCAGGTGCTGGGGTTAGAGACTAAGCATAATGTCAGCCCTCAAGTAGCTCTTTGGTTTCAGAGCAAAAGAGAAAATTGCACCAGTGGTTAGGGCACAGGGTAGTCCAGGCTACAACAGATGTGTGTAGGAAGCAGTGAGGGAGGCATTCATTCAACATGGGGAATTGAGAAAAGGGGATGAGGAAATAACGTGCTAAGCACATGTCTGCCTAATACAGCTAAGTTGCTGAGTATACGGGAGGAAAGGTAGGAAAAGAGATTAGAGGCAGTGTACTGGGCCAAGACATTTAGCTCTTGAATGGAAACCAAGAAGCATAGTGGTTACGTGCATAAATCTGATAGTCATGTGTCCAACTGAGATAAGTTCTTATGCCGGTTCTATCACCTACCAGCTGTGTAAAAACATGGGTTGGCTACTCAACCCAATCCTTAGTTTCCTCATTTGTAAAATGGGCATAATAGTAATAGCCACCTCATAGACTTTTTGTGAGAATTAAATGGAACAATCTATGTAGAAAGTGTTTAAGTGCCTGATAAAAAGTAAGTCTTCAATAAATATTAGTTATTACTATTGTTATAGCAGAGCAATTTGCAGAGCACACGCAGAAGGTGTGATTCATTCCACCGATTTGTGCCAGCAAGTGCTTTATCATGGGAGGCTGCCAAGCTGAGAAATGGAGAGCGAGGTGGGCCATCAGGTTAGAGGGAGTAGACACTAAGCAAAGAAGTGTGAAAAGTTTGGGGTGTTCATAGAAGATGAGGAGTTTTCCATGGTGAGCACAAAGGGCAATATTGTAGGAAATGAGGTAGAAAGGTAAACTCTGGAATGTTTTTAAGCAGGTGAATGGCTCAATCAGTTTTGAACTTTAGAAGGGCAACCTAGGTGACACTTAAAGGGATTGATATGGAGGGTAATGGAGGGCAAGAGATGTCTGCAAGCAGAGAAACCAATTAGGAGGCTATTATAACAGCTCTTAGTATTATAGTAGCAACTTAGAAATAAAGAAAATTTCTTAAAAATTAAAAATAAAGCATATTTTTTGAGACAGGGTCTTTCTCTTGGAGGTCAGTGGCAAGATCATAGCTCACTGCAGGCTTAAACTCCTTAGTTCAGGTGATCCTCCCACCTCAGCCTCCCAACTAGCTAGGACTACAGGCATGTACCTCCATGCCTGGCTAATTTTTAATTATTTGTAGCAATGGGGTCTTGCTATGTTATCCAGGTTTATAATAGCAATAGTTGAACTTAGCTCAGTAGTTAGAGAAGCTAAATAAATGTGTGGACTGATGTGATGTAGTGAGTGAATAAGAGGGAGAAATTGAAGATGGTGTTATCTAGCTTGTAAGAGAGTATTGTCAAGATAAACTAGGCTTTGTAGCAGAAACAAATCCTGAACTACTAGTGATTTAATATAACAGGGTTTATTTCTTCCTCATGCAAATTGCAAAGCAGGTCAGGTTACTCTTCTGAGCAGCTCTTCCCCAAGGAACCAGAGTTCTTCCATTGGTTGGCTCTACCATATCAACTGTGGCTTCTAAACAACTGCTGATGGGGAATGGCCACATAGGATCACATATCTGCTCTTGCTGCCTCCAGTTGAAATTAACTCGGGTCTCTTGGAGCCACCCTACTCATAATTTTAAAATCCAGTGGCAGCAAGCAGTAGCCATATAAAAATATCCTAAAAGAAGAAATATATATATAATAGCTACTGAATCATTAAGGTATGATTTTGAGAAAATATCATCTGTTTGGAAATTGTTTTTCAAAAAGTTAGCTTTTTAATTTATTTAGCTTATTCTTTTTCATTTCTAAATTAGCAATGTTTGATGGCTCTAAAAATGTCTTTAATATGTCTGAAACTTGTAATGTCTCCTCCCTGCCCCCTTTGGCTTGCTTAAAGTTCTATCCACGTATCTCAGAAGCTTCTCTCCCTCTGGACAGCTTTCTCATGGTTTCTTGAGTGTCAGGAAGGATTTTTGCTTGTTAGCTCTTGGCTTTAGTGGACTAAGTATTTTGAATTTTATATTGTGCATCTCTAGGGCAATAGACAGAAAGGAATATTCAGAGATCGTACAGTATAGAAATCATCTGGCAATTTAGTAAACGTTTATTAATTTAGAATAAATGAGAGAACAGCTAATCTGTCTTAATGTTTAGTCTTAATGCAGAATATTCTAGCTGAAATGCAGTTTTAGTATCTTACAGACACAGTACATATAATAAACTAGGCTACAAATGGATAATACATAAAATCATGTAAGTTAATGAAAAAATAGGTCTTTAATGCACTATATAGTAATGTATCAAAAATATGTCTTTCAATAATTTTTGAAGTACACTAAAAGTATTGTAAAATTTGTGAGCCTTTGGTTTTAAATATCTATTGCTAAGATACAGAGAGAAATAAATTATTTTATAAATTTTGCTAAATTAGAATCACATGCTTCATATTAGAAACATCACAGATTACAAAGAAGTAGACATTTTTATTATGTTTGGTCATTCTTTTGGTTACATTCAGGATATTAAGTTATGACTCATTTTGAGAAATCCAATGTCTAGTCCTTTTCATATTAAAATAATTCTGAAATAAGAAAGGGATTTTAAAATCAAAACAAACAGATGAATTATGAATAACAGATATGGCACAGATATTTTATTTCAGTCTTTTAGTGTAGACCATTGATGACTGATGTTGGGGAGGGCACATAGATTACTATTAGCAAATATGAAGTGTGAAGGATTACCATGCCTTGATCCTTGTTTCTTTTGTGTTCGACACTGTTTACTTCTATCATTGCAATCTTGTTTTGGTGAACTGTGGAACTACTATTGCTGTCTAGAGTTTCTATGGTATGGACTTATTCAACACCATACTTTTTTCATTCTTTTCTATATATTCAAGCTCTTGCCTAAGTGACCTTTACAGTACAATATCAACAGATAGAACCTGGGGGTTTCTGTGATTCCTTTAGGAAATTAACCGACAAGGATGGTGTCTATGTGTACAAAATGGTGGGTTATGTTGAGTCCTACTCCAGATAATTTAAGCCAAGCATATTACTCTGAAGTCTAATCTAAATGATCAAAATCAACTTCTTATAGTGATTTGATTCATCCATATTGTTCTATTCTTCTCTTAACACAAATCACCACTGTGGCTTTTGAAACAGTAATTTTTCAATCAGTCTTGGAAAATTAAGGTGAGTCATAAGAAATTGAAGATTTTAATTGTTTTAACTAGAAAATGGCAACTTCATTTGGTTAAATACAATGCTTTAAATGAACAGAACATGGTAAATTTGTCTTCTGTACTGGACCAGTCAGTACCTTGACTTGAAACTCCCAAAGGTAGAGCCAAACTGAATTTCTATTCATTATTCTAATGGGACAGACAGCAATATTGGTTCTGTATTTCATAAAGACAACATTACAATGATAGCAGTAAATAGTGTACAGAATTAAAGAAACAAGGATCAAGGCATGGTCACCCTTCACACTTTGTATTTGCTAATAGTAATCTACGTGCCCTCCCCAAAATTAATACTAAATTTAGGTAGGAAGGAATCTGTTAAGCAGGCTCACTCCTCTGTTCTACAAAAGCAAGTGGGTGTTAATCAGTCGTGGGTGGTGGGTCCTAGAGCAAACCCCTCATGGCCAGTCAGAGCTCATCTAGAAAGCGAGCCCAGGCAGTTCCAGCCTGATTCCTTTTAATGTCACAGTTCATTTGCAGAACCATAACTGGAATCAAGAATTAAAAAGCCTTGTATAAAAGTCAGTAACATTAAACCTTTAAGACTCATGTTTCATGTGTCATAAAAAGTCTATGAAAGGATTTTATATTCTGTACAGTGTTTTAGCACTTTCAATCACTTTTTTTCAACATAACTTTTGTGAACACTTTTATAGCCTCTAAATGAAAAACTAAACTATGTGTCATTCAAAAAAACGTTTTATGGATCACAGAATTTAATAAAAGTTCTGCACCATAACAAGCGCCTGATAAACCTTTATTAAAATTCATTAAAAATATTGAAAAATATTTTAACAGAAATTAGACCTCACGTTTTGGTAAACATGACAAATCACTCTTCAAAGAGTCTGCTTGTTTATCACATATGCAGATCCTTTAGCAGTGAAATAATGAAATATAAGAATAATAGTCTGCTATCCGACATTAGGAAAATATTTCTTTGTATCTGATAGGCATGATCCTCTTAGTTTTCTGTCTGCAAAAAACATCAATAATTAGGAATTATGTAGTAGATTACTATATACAAATAAAAAGAAAACAATGGAAAATGTTTCTGAAAATATATAATATATAGCCTAGTGTTTTCTTATATTGGAACCACACCAGAGTTATTGTCCTATTGCAGTTCTCAGAGAGCAGAGGAGACTTGGTCTTGCTAATATATTTAGGAATGCATGCTCTTAGATACATTTTCTTTGTATAATTTTATTTTTCTATAGGATTGTATGTAGATAAAAGCTCTGAAACATTGATGAGTCAGTGTGCATAATTTTATTTTATATATCTATATATCTATTTATACATATAGATGTATAATTAAATTACTCAAAAATCTAGAAGTCATATAGATATATATGTCCATACATGTATCTACCTAAATATAGATATGTAGATATAGATACAAACACACACATACACACACAAGAAAACATTGAAGTTTTGGGAAGGAAGGTTATTTTGGAGTGTCGATGTTTTCAGGGTGTGTATGTGTGTGTGTTTTCTATAGATTTGGAAACCTCTAGTGGTAGGTAATCTTTGAGCTCATCTATTCTAGCCCCTTGAATTAATTATAGATTTCCACTCCTATATCCCCAGTAAAATGGCCAAGCACCCTCTATTTGTACACAACTCTCTCCTGGATCTCCGTCTCTGAGGCCCATCATTCCAGGCAAAAACACGTCTGTTAGAGATTCCCAGGACTAAAATTGTACCCAATTAAAAAGTTGGTATAGTTGTAATTTTACCTAGCAGATGGCAGTTAAAACATCATATTTCTTAGATGTTGGGTAAGTTTTCTTGGTCTTTTTACAAGGTTAAAGATTTCTATTAGTGTATATATTTATAATTGCTTTGGTTTTTTATGCAATCTAGTTTATACTAAAATCTCTTTCAGTGGCCTTCAATAATTCTCATAACATCTTTTAATATCAGTGTGGCATGTATTAGGAGGAGAAAAGACCTGAAAAAGAGGCAATATAGGGTGATTCACCCAGTTTCATTGTTTAAAAAGATGAAATAACTTTTGGGTGAGTTATTTGTATACAAAACATTCAAGGTTCACAATGATTTCAGGTAGCATGAACCTACTACTATTTCTGCATTATGTTCTAAGTTTCAGTGTTAATGTCTATTGTCTTGACAGCAGCCATAATTTATGCTTTTAATTATATATTTTTTGAGCTGTAAACTCATATTGTTTCTTTACAGTAATGAAGTCACTGTGTAGCAATGTCATTGTCATAAAGTGATGAGATATAATGAGAACATGATTGGAAAGAAATCACAGGCAGAGAATGATAGCATATTTAAAGGTGAATGGGAAAAGTTCTGTAAGTAAATACAAACAATATATGGAGATGTAAAGACAAAATGTGTATATCATTAAAACTTTACAAATACTACACATTATTTCTATACACTGTTATATCTGCTTTTTGATTTTTTTGTTGAAATCATAGCATCAAAAGAGTGGATCAATTTTGGATCAAGCTCAAGCCTTCAGGTACCAAAGAAAGATGGCTTCATCTTATTTTTAAAGAACTTCAGGAAAGAAGATTGCATGAGCTTTCTTGGTAAACCATTTATATATTTGTAGGAAATTCTCTTTCTCTTTTTGTTCTGGAGATGGAGTCTCACTCTGTCGTCCAGACTGGAGTGCAGTGGTGCAATCTCGATTCACTGCAACCTCCACCTCCTGGATTCAAGCGATTCTCCTGTCTCAGCCTCCCGGAAACTCTCTTTTAAGCCTGAAGTACTCATGCTGCATTTTCTCTCACTGAGCCTTTTTTCTTCTTTTCTTTGAAATGCTTAACAACGCCTGCTGATTTTACCTCCCCAATACCTCTCCAATCTGCTGTCTTCTATTGTTCTGACTTTTCAAAATTCCACTTCTGTTTGGTCTTCATATTGCTACAAGAAAAGTCGCCTTAAAATGTAACTCATACCATGTATTCCTTTGCTTAAAGTTCTCTGAAACTTACACCTTGCCTTTGGATAAAATTTAAACATCTTATACAGAGACCCCTCATAATCTGGCCCCTACTATATTCCTAGCAACTTAATATTTTGTTTTCCAGATTTTATTTTTCTTTACATAAGTAAAAACAGCTGGCATTTGCTGATACCTTACCATGTGCCAGGCACTCTGTTAAGCAATTTTACATCTTCTGGGCTTCCCTATGTGTGATAAGTAGTTATTGATATCCAACATAAAAGGAGACTGAGCTCACTTTTATTTTCTTTTGTCTTCGCAATATTTCTTGTCTGCCTACTCTCTGTCAAGAACCAGGGGTAAAACAGTGAGCAGCAGAAAACAAAATCCCTGCCCTGATGCCCACACATTTAATCCCAGCACTTTGGGAGGCCAAGGTGGGCAGATCACCTGAGGTCGGGAGTTCGAGACCAACCTGACCAACATGGTGCTTACATTCTACTTTTGTTTCCAATCAAACACATTTGATAATTACTGGTCTGCAAATGAATACAGAAATTTTCTCTGGGAGGAGGATGAAATTAAGGAATACAAATTTGCAGTGAAGGGATGGGGAGAGTGGTGGGTGGAAGGAGAGGGAAGGAAGAATCAATGTAGTTCATTGATCCAATCTGAAAAAGATGGATATGGTTTGGCTGTGTCCTCACCTAGATCTCATCTTGAATTCCTATGTGTTGTGCGAGGGGCCTGGTGGGAGGTAATTGAATTTTGGCAGCAAGTCTTTCCCATGCCGTACTCATGATAGTGAATAAGTCTCATGACATCTGTTGGTTTTAAAAAGAGGAGTTCCCCTGCACAAGCTCTCTCTCTCTTTGCCTGCTGTCATCCACGTAAGACATGACTTGCTTCTCCTTGCCTTCTGCCATGATTGTGAGGCTTCCCCAGCCACATGGAAATGTAAGTCCAATAAACCTCTTTCTTTTGTAAATTGTCCAGTCTCAGGTATGTTTTTACCAGCAGCATGAAAATGGACTAATACAAAAACTCAATCTGAAAAGGTCTACAAACCCAGAAAAGCAATGATTGTCACTCAACCTTCACTCCCCTGCATGTTCCATACTCAAGTTCCCCAGAATTACATGCAGTTGTCCGAACTCCAAAGGCCTCTCAGGGCACCTTGCCTTTGCTCCACACTGTGCATGAGTCCATCAAAACAGGCATCACAGGTCAAGTGTGGTAGCTCATGCCTGTAATTGCAAGGCTTTGGGAAGCTGAGATTGGAGGACTACTTGTGGCCAAGAGTTTGAGACCAGCCTGGACAATACAGCAAGACCCTGTCTCTACAAAAAATAAAATAATTAGCTGAGAGTGGTGGCACACATCTGTAGTCCTGGCTACTCAGGAGGCTGAAGTGGGAAGATTACTTGAGCCCAAGAGGTCGAGGCTGCAGTGAGCCATGATTATGCCACTGCACTCTAGCCTGGGTGACAGAGCAAGACCTTGACTCAAGAAAACCGAAACCAACCAAACAAACAAAACCCCCATGACAAAACAAAATAAGACAAAACAAAAACAGGTATCATAGAGTGCTCTATCACCAAAGTTTTCTAAGCCTATGTGTACTAATGGGGTGATAGAAGCATTAAACCAACCCCAAATCCCTAATAACCTCCATACAGGCTCAACAGTTGTGGAGATTTTCCAGGTAAGTCTGACATATGCTCATGTTCAGTAACCTCCCATCTGATCTCAGCCACGTCTGTTGCTCAAACCCCTATTTGACACTCATTTGAGGCCCCACTGGTACTATTGTGAGAATGCAGTGAGTATTGTTTCCTAAACCTCCCTAAGCTGTAAGCCCTTAAGACCTAAAAGTGGTTTAGGTCTTTGGAACCTTCACCATGGGAGCTGAAGCAAGTCCCCCCCAGGTTCCCCTTCTGCATGACATGGACCTCTGTTCACCAAAGCGGCGTGGCTGGTGCTGTGGCGGGTGATGGAATGCCTTCTGGAGACGGGGCTTTCTGCTTTTGCCTGCAGCACAAGATCAGGGATTAGATTATGGCCGCCTTGTTGCTCTTCCCAACTTCTCCCCCACCCACCATCTCCCCTCACCTCTAAGCTAAACCCTCAAGCCAATTCCCCAGGCTGCCCGTCCACCCACTGACTACCTACCTATACTCAGATGTGTCCACATCCCAGTTCAGAGTCACCGCATGACCCCACCTACAGCTGTACCTTTTCTGCCAGCTTGTCTGTTCCTCCTAATAGACTGTAGACTCCTTGAGGGAAGAGGAGTATGCGTTTCTTTTCTGAATCCCACATTGCACTGCAGCTGTCTGCCTTTGTCCTCTTTCTTTTCTTTCCCTTCTGGTTTCTTTACCCAGATGTGATGGTTACTTTTGTATAAGCTTAGCTAGGTCATGGCAGGCAGATATTTGGTCGTACATCAGTCTAGGTGTTACTGTGAAGGTATTTTTTTTTACATGAAATTAACACATAAATCAATAGACTTTACTAAAGCAGACTACCCTGCATCATGTGGTGGGCCTTGTCCAATCAGTTGAAGGCCCTAAGAAGAAAAGCCTGAGGTCACTGGAGGAAGAAGCAATTCTGCCTCCAGATTGCCTTTGGATTCAGGCTGCATCAGCTTTTCCCTGGGTTTCCGGTCTGCTGGCCTACCCTGTAGAATTCAGACCTGACAGTCTCCATAATCGCATGAGTTAATTCCTTCATTTTTCTCTCTCTCTCTGTATCTCTCTCTTTCTCTGTCTCTCCACACATATCCTACTGGTTCTTTTTCTTTAGAGAACCCTTACTCATATAGCAGGCTCCTTTTCGTGACCTATCTTTTAAAAATAGTCTGAACTGGCCAGGCATGGTGGCTCACGCCTGTAATCCCAGCACTTTGGGAGGCCGAGGCAGGTGGGTCAGCTGAGGTCGCGAGTTCAAGACCAGCCTGACCAACATGGAGAAACCCCATCTCTACTAAAACACAAAATTAGCCAAGCGTGGTGGCGCATGCCTGTAATCCCAGCTACTTGGGAGACTGAGGCAGGAGAATCTCTTGAATCTGGGAGGTGGAGGTTACTGTGAGCCGAGATCATGCCGTTGCACTCCAGCCTGGGCAACAAGAGCAAAACTCCATCTCAAAAAAAAAAAAAAAATAAAAAAAGTCTGAACTATGAAAATTTAATCCGCTACATTCTTCCTTCTGTTCTCTGTCCCACCTACCTCTTCCCTCTTTCAGCCTCGGCAAAAGTTTTTGTACTTTAGCTATTAACTCGAGAAAACTAATTTTTACCCTAAACAAAAAACATCTTCCTTGTAAGAAAGTGATGCAAGAATTAAACAGTCACAAGGAATAGTGTAGACTTGGCTCCAGATGGCTTGGATTTGAACACTGGCTCTAAGGAATGAGTGTGTGTTCTGTGTCCAGGGGTGAATTATTGAACTCCCCTGTTTTTCAGTTTCCTCATCTGTGAGCGAGGATAATAATAATTTCTATCTCACAGAATTGTTATGAGGATTGGATGAGTTTACAGTTGTAAGGCACTTAGAGCAGTGCCTGAAAGGTAGTAACGCTAACAACAAATGTTTGTGATGTAAATGGTAATTTTATAGCCCCCATTATGAGCTATTTAACTATGGCTGTTGACCAGACTGGATTTGATAGTAACCATTCATTCTTTAATAGCATATTCCCAGAACAATGGAAATGAACGAAATTATTTATATACCTTTTGTTTCTGACTATAACCGTCATATATTTTTATCTGCAGAGAAGACAGAAAAGACAGAGACATAGGGAGGAAATCAAAATGTCTGTAATCCAAATCTACAGACCAGGGACCTCCAAGTTTTTTGAGGCCAGATAGTATTTTAGACTTGGTAGGCCATATGGTCTTGGCTGCAACGATTCAGCTCTGTGGTTGTGTGAAAGCAATTACATGAATGGGGTGTCTTTCAATAAAACTTTATGCACAAAAACAGACATTGGGTCAGATTTGGTGCTTTGGGCCATAGTTTGCTGACCCTTGCTTCATAACTATTGCTCATACATTAGTGTCATTCTCTTGTATCTTTTTTCCATGCACATCCATATATGTAAAAATTGTAAATACAAATTACAATCCTGCCTTTTCACTGAATATTTCCATTACAGTATAAATAACTGATTAATAACTTCAAACATATTTGGTTTTGATTCCTGCTTAATTCCCTAGAATAGGTGAAGAGCACTAATGTGAGTTTTCTCTGAGAGCACTTGGAGCCATGATAGGAAGAGGGAGGACAGGTTGCAGTCTCATGGGGATGTCATTGTGGGCAGGGCTCCCTCTGCCCAGAGGCTTACAAATGGCTAGCCATGTCCTGCTGTCTGCCCCAGCACTGTGGCCTGGCTACCTGTCAGCACTGAGGATTGCTCATCAAGGGTTGGACATCCTGGGGGCAGAATGCCTGCCCCACTGAGGTGGGATTGGGTTCCCTAGTAGAGGGACATTTAAGGTAGCAGATCTGCCATATGGTCATCAGAGCAGAAAGCATGCTGCTAGGGGGTCCCCGTGACAATACTGACTAGCAATAAGTCCAGCTGATTGTGTGGAGTATGGTCTAGGTAGGGTTCTGAGATCAACCATAGCTGGGGCTCCTCCCCTCAATAACCTTCACTTCTTTCTAGTCTTTGCTCAGATTACACCTTTTCTGTTGACTCTACCCTTAATCATTCTATTTGAAGTAGCCAGACACCTATGCCACCTCCCCTGCAAATACAAATAATTTCTCCATACCTCTTACCAACATCTGGCATGCTGGCTATTCAATTATTTGCTTGTTAATTGTCTGCGTCTCCTCATCAGAATATCAGCTCTACGAGGGCAGGAGTTTTTGCCTGTTTTCTTCACTGTCAGGCACAAATCAAGCACTCAATAATCCTTTGCTGAATGAAAGAATGAATGGGTCTTACTGACAAATTGCCTAGCAGATACCTACTACTAAATCATTTTCCAGAAAGGCAAAGAAATGTACACTTCTACCAGCAGAGTATGAGCACGTCCCTCTTCCTACAGCTTCATGAGCATTATGTGTTATGGTCTAAAACATTTTGGGGGGGGTTAACGTACTTTAAATTGCCTTCCTGTGATTACTATACGTTTCTTTTCGTTAAATTGCTCCTTTGTTCTTTGCCCATTTTGAACAAATTAATTAAAACACTGAAAGGTTCCCTCTTGATCTCTTTACTTCCTTCAGTTTGTCTAATGAGCTTTACGCTGGGTTTGTTTGGAGCAAGAAAACAGGTGTTCAGCTGTTTGTTGGGGGAGTTCATGCCAACACATTTGCCCCAGCTCAGAAAGTCCATTTTAGATTTGGCAATAAAGATTATGAATATTTTGGCTAACTTTATGTATATGCACTAAAAAGGGTGGGATTTTGGCAATTTTCCAGAACTTTCAAATACTAAAACTATGATGGTTTCAATTTTTTTTTTTTTTTTTTTTTTTTACTTATGGGGTGCTTGTTAATGATCTTGACAACATTTCCACTTCATTTTGTGACTATTGACTGATACCATGTGTACATGCTAACAAAACCATTATCGAATACAATGGAAAAAATGAAACTGGTTGTTCAAGTGGTCACGGTCTTTCCCTAAGCGTATTTAAGTTTAAAGCACACATATTATTTAAATTGATAAATATATTCAGTGGTTTCTCGAATACAGTTTTAATCCCTATCTAAAAGCTTATTGCCAAACCAGAGGGTATATGTAAAATAACCACTTACAATGTTTATTTTAAGGACATACCTTCAATAACATTAAAAATAACATATCAGAGACCTCTCTGGATCCACTCTAGAAAGCCTAGTGGGACATTTCTGCATACACACCCATTTCACTTGTATCTTGTTAACAAAATACCCTACTGGAGAATACAGACACGGTGTGGATGGGAATGAGTACATGAAGTGACATGAGTTTGTATTGTTTTAATCCCCAAAGTCTGCTTTATTTGTAGGTAAATCTTTTTTCCTTCTCTTGATAATAGACATGTTCTTATAATAGAGACTTGTAATTAAAGCTTGCAAATAGCGTTATAAAAGAAATATTTTTATTTTAATAGCAACTATCAAATTTCTATAACTCAGATAGCTATATCATTTTTATAATAGCTCACTCACCCATCCATGCTTAAATTTCCATGCCTGTTAAATTTTTCCTTAAGGATAATCAAATAAGGCTCTTTGCCTCTGAATTATACGTTATTCTGTAAGTAATTAAAACCATTTTATCATATATCTCAGATTGTTATTTATTTATTTTTCTTTTCGCATATCAGGAGATAATTTTAGTTAAGTATTAATGTGTTTTTCTTTGTTTAACCACAAAACAGTCATTTGGAAAGCTATTTCTAACCTGAGCATTACTTTTAAAGTGACTTGTACACATGCCAGTTTTTCTGCATGTTTTGACAAATGACACATTTCCTTTGGTGCTTCCTTGTGGGTAACAGTGTGTGAGGATGTGGTGTTGGAAAAATTTATTACAGTTATTTTGTAGTTGATATTAAAGAATGTGATGTATTATACCAGGTGTCTGACCTTTAAAGATCTTAGGACCTAATTCATTACAACATAAAATTTACATATTATTCAACTTTGCTGCAGAGCTTTTATGAACAAGTCATGGTGTGTATGTATATCAGGGTGGAAAAGAAAAAGTCAAAGCTCAGGCAAGGAATTGAGGTCTGAACCCTAAGTTTGGATCTGTTTGTGGTGCTTCTGTGGATTTAAGTGAGAATCAGGTAAATACCTAATGGTCTGAATTGAATCAGGGGAAGGAAAGGCATTGAATACAAAGTGAAAATTTTGTGAACTAGTTAAGTATGTATTTTTATATACGCCTAACCTGGTGTGCTTTAATCTGTAGTGCAATGTAAACTACATCTCAGACAGACTGGAGAAAGACATGGTCCCATATTGTATCTTTAAGTAGTTAAGTGTGTTATACAGCCAACAAAATAATACTAACAGCGATTTTCACATTTAATTTAAAAATATAAGATGAGAAGTTAAAATAAAAAGTTACCATGAAATGCTAAAAAAACTGCATTTGAAATAGCATATATATAAATATATAAACAGTTTTTAAAAGAACTAAAATTTGCTACACACTGTAGCAAATTAGATCTGAACGTTAAAAGATTGTGTGCTATTGGAAATCAGACAAGACTATTTTAATTCATTTAAATATGTTCAATACTTCATTTTCAATAGCTGCTATAATATTCTTTTTCTCATAATTTACTTTCACCTTATTTGAGGTTGGGATCAAATAAATATCTATTAAACAAAAAAGCCTACTTTAAAAATGCATAATGATATTCTACATGATGGCAGAAGAAATGTCCATTTGTAAGGTTTTGGTCCACTATGATTTCATATCACTCAAGGATCCACAAAGCTCTGATTGGTAATAATATCTTTCCCTGAGGAGTCCACAATATTATGGCAGAAAAATAAGTCTAAATCTTTCTTTATATAGAGACTATAAAACAATTTGAGTTAATGCAAATGGGTTATTAATATCAATATAATCCAAACACTGTTTAAAGATTCAGTTTGCTATCAAAGATAATGTTTCCTTATTCTGCAGTTTAATTAGCAAGGAGGAAGCATTTTATCTCAAATACTGATTTTCTAAATTAGTTTGCTGGAAGGTATAGAAATATGCTTGAAGTTTTTTTGGATTTTACTAATTTTTAATAAATGTGTGGAGGCAATTGAAACAGGACAAAAATTTAAAAGCCATAATTATCGTAAGGATAAGTTGCTTCTAGTAAATGCAAACCAATCACTCGGACTAATGGCACACTAAGAGGAAGTGCTGTGTATTCGCAGTAGAGGGTGCTGTCTTCTAGTTCTATCACAAGCTAAAATAGAAGGTCACTCAGTGTATTGATAAATCACACTGCCGTGATTCCTAACTGACAGCTCAAACTAACATCAAGCTGGATGAGGGAGAACAAAAGGCCATCAAGCAGCCATTTTCTTGACACTTTTATTCAATCACCAGCAGATTGCTTACGACAGCAATAGCAGCTGTTTTGTCTTCATCTTTCCACATTTGATAAAAGGTGTCAACTCAAATTTTTGTAAATAATTCACTTACCCCTACTGCACACACCAGCACTGCTCAGCATATGTATTTTGTGTGAGCAGATCACTGAGGCAGGTCAGAGCTCAATGATACCAGCTGAAGGTCATCTATGATCTAAAAGGAAGCCTCGATAAAACTACACAGTCCCTCAAGGTCAGAGATAAAACTACGTGTAGATATTTGTGATGGGAACAAAAGGTTAAACAATAGGGAGAAAAAGTATGAAAATGCTTCCTTTAATAGACGAATGCTTTTCTTTGTTTAAGAAACCTCATTCATAGCTCCTTGGTTGGTTATCGACATAGGGTGCTTGTAAACCCACCTAAGAGATTAAAAATCTAAGTTGTTCTTTCAAAAGTTTGAAAAAAATATTATTTGTAGCATGCTATTCATCATGACTGTACAGCAGCCCAAGCTGCAATTCGTTTCTATGTTCTTTTTAAAAGAATCATAAAAAGAGTGTCAAAAATTAATACAGTTAGATAGAATTTCATTTATCTAGTTCATTTAAAATTCTACCCTGAAATGCATTTAGGCTTGAGAGCTGAGAAAAAAAAATAGAGAAAGAAGGTGTTTTATATCATAAGAGCTTCATTTGCTTTAAGGGCTTAGAGAAACTAATAGAGAAATCCTTGAATTATTGCAATAAGATACTCTATCTGGTGTTGGCAGTAGCTAAAAGTGCTGAGATTAAAAATGATACATCCTTCAGTGCTGGGTTGTTTTTTCAGTTACATTACTCACAAAATAAATCTAAACAACAAATAGTCACTATTTGGTTTATATTTTCTAATAGGAAAAGTCCATGTGCTTTTGAGATTCTGTCTTAGCTTCAACTGCTGGGGGATTTATTACCTGTAATTGATGTACACGGAGATCAAAGAGCAGCTTCCTTACATTTTCTCCTATTCTTTCCACTTCGGAAGTCCAGGGGGGCAATAACTCTTGCAATTCCAGTGGAATAGGTGTAGAAGAATGAAATGAGCCTGGGTGAAGTACTACCACAGTAATACAGGGTATTAGAAACATTTAAAAAATCCAAATAGATAATCTTATTTCTGGTTGACAGTTAATTCCCACAAGAAGAATTAATATTTTCATGATTTAAACATTAATAAAATGGAGGACAAACTAAGATTTGGAAAAATGTTTTAATCTTCCGACTTTAAAGGCACAGTGTTACCTTATTTTCTAAGTTGTTATATATTTACACCTTCCACCACTCTAAGTTATTAAACATTTGCACAGGCCATTTTATGTTGTAACTTGTCTTCTTAGGTACATGTCTTGTCATCTCAACTGGATTTTTGGGTCACAGAGGAAGAACCATGTCACAACAAATGCATAACATTGATACTATTATATTTTATAAAGTGTATAAAGCACTTGCATACCTTATTTAATCTTCATAATAATCTTGCAATGTAGTCAGATCAGAGATTATTATCTTCATATTGTAGATGAGGAAATTGAGGTCCAGAAATAAACAAGGGAAGTCTGCATGTATGTCAGAGAGGCAGTAGTTGAATTTGGTTCTTTTAGCATGTAATCCAGTACTCTTTCACATAACCTGAAGATAGGCACACTAACAAGCCCCTAGCACACACAGATGGAATGCAGTGCTTGGCACATAGTAGACATTTAACATCTCGTTAAATAAATAAATGATAACCATCTCTGTTTAGCCCAGAGATACGTAGGAGGCACGAAAAATTTGCTATTTGTATTGATAACAATTACTTGAGTAGTAGATCATCAATTCCTGAGTAAATATGTCTTGTGGTCAAGAAAACAAAGAGAAACATAATGTCTTCAGTCTGGAGGAACTTTCATTCTAGGTGGGGACTGGAGGTGTTTTCATGACCAAGAGTCAATTTCCTTGATGCTAAATAAGGATAATAATCACAGCTTTATTTATCCCATCAGATTGTTGGGCAGATCAAAAGAGACACTGTATGTGAAGGTGTTTTATAAGTGCCAAATACACATGTGAACTGCTACGATATTAATACGGCAGTGCATGGTGATTGCCAACTGGGGGCAATACTAAATTCAGAGGCGAGAGGAAGCTCTACCTCAAGGGATGTGGGGAGTTTGGAAAACATGACAGGAAAAGGCATTTCCAGGAAGCAGGGAGATGGAAGTCCCAAAAGCCAGAGATGGAAAAGAACAAGACGTATTTAAAGGTAAGTGAGCAGCTTGATTTAGGAGTGCTTATAGAAGGGAGCAAAAGGATTTATGCTTGGAAAGATGGGTTAGGGTGTATTTGGGGCTGCTTTGCAGTCTTGGTACCAGGAGAGGGCGTCTGAACTCAAATGTAAACATGAGACTTATCCTGAGATCACGATTGCTTTCCATTTAGCTAATTGCAGATGAGGAAAGCAGAGAAGATATTTAGGGAGCTAACCAAATTCCTAAAGAAAAAAATGACTCTCACGCACATGAGGGAAAGTTTAATTATTGTGAGAAAAAGTTCTCCAGTTATTGCACAATATTAATAATTACTCTCCTTATTGGATGTGTGCTATATGTCTCACATTATTTTAGGGAAATTATTTACATTAACTCACTTAATCTTCATAATGGGCGAAACGATGATTATTCAACCGATGAGGTAACGGAGACCTAGAACAGTTAAATAATGTATCCTAGGTCACATCACTAGGAAGTTGCTGGGCGGTATTCAACCTCAGGCAGTATGGCTTCAGAGCCTGGCTCCAACCCTCTACTACACCGTCATGGTCCCCATGCATTAAGTCCAAAAGCACATCAAAAACTAGTGATATTGGGTGTGTTCACTGTGAAAAGTCATTGCTTTATTCACTTTTCGTATGTATGTTATACTTTAATAATGACTTAAGGTAGTGATAATAAAAAAGTAAGTACTATACATACCTGTAGAAGAAAAGATTGGAAAGATATACCCAATCTGTTAACCTGATTATCTTTGGTTATTAGGAATATGAATAATTTAAATTTTATTCATTTTACTTATTTTTATTTTCTAGATTTCTGACAATTATCTCATAATACTTTTGTAACAAGAAACATTGTTTTAAGCAAATGAGGCAAATTTTTGGTGAGAAAGAAACTAACATTGATTTAACAATTACTATCAGTAATATCATATTTATTATCTGATTCTCAAAATAACCATCCGAAGAGTTTTTGTACTGTTTGTGGCTATTTTAGCAGAAAGTAAGTTTCAGAGAGGTAAATAACTGGCTCAAATAACACACAGCACCCAGCACATAACTAAAGAAGACAGGGTTTGAATCCAGGACTAGTTCTAAAAAACCAGGAAAAAATAAAGGACAGAATTTTGGACTGGAGAAAGAACTCTAGAAGTAAGGTTCTAATTTGGTGTAGTAAGACAATGAGACAATTAGGAGTCAGAAGCAATCATTTTGAAAAACTGTTAAATAGAAAGAAAGCAAAAAATAAGATTTTCTATTGCACAGAAGCCAGTAACAGTTTGAAGTTTTTTGGCTCATCACTAGAAATCTTCTCCAAACAAAGCTACATCATCAAATTTTGCGTAAATCCCTGGGAAATCTGACTCAAAGATACTGTTTATTCTGCAGGAAGTTTTTATTTTATTTTTTTTGGTTTTACCAAGCATCCCCACAGCATTCCCCGCCCCCCCCTTTTTTTTGGAAACAATGATGCCTCATTTTTGTAAACATTTTATAGTGACTAAATGATATTAGATGTCAAGCAATTTGTGTTACTGACAAATTTGGAAGAACTAAAATGACCAAAACAGTTAAAGCAGTTAAAGATTTCAAGACTTTTTTTTTTTTTTCTGTAAAATTGGGCAGAAAAGTAAAGAGAAAGACGATGGATTCTGGTGAGTACAATAAAAAGAAGAAACCATTAAGTTCTCCTGTTTTAAAACGGACAAAACCAGAAACTCTCAGCATATGACCTTGGCCAGATTACTTGAACTCATTGTTCCTGTGTGAACCAAGCCATAAAACGGCATAAAAAGATATCTCCCGGACAATGCAGACACTATATCTGACTTGAGGTGCTCCAGATAAATAAATTATGCCTTTACTAGTTGAGGCTGGGACAAAAAGGTGAATACAGCTCTCTGTAAAGGATGTTATAAAGGTTCAGCCTGTTTTCCTCCCACAATTTTTCTCTCCTATCCATGTGGCCATTTCAGTTTATTGCTGAGTTTTTAGTAGATTGTGAAGCTGGCTATAATAATAATAATAATAAACACTGATATTTTTTCTTTCAGTAGATAAGGGCATAGAAGGGCAAAACATGTTTTCTAAACGGTAACTTCATGGTATTTTTCTGCATTAGGGAACAAATAGTTCTGAAGTGACACTACATTTTCTATCTATTTTTATATGCCAGTAGTTGTGTTTTCTTACTGGAATCTCTGATATTACCAGTGATGCTGAGAAAATAAAGGGCAAATTCAGGAAAGTACAAGCCGATAAGTTTGATATTAAATTCTAGAAAATTCCAGAATGTATGGTTAAACAAATGGTTTTTAGTAATCCTCAACAAAAACTACCTAAGAGGTTAGTGCTGTCAAACAAATGCTTGACGTTTTAGCAAAACACATGAGAGCCTCCAAAGATATTAAAATATCTTAATGACCCCTCTTAATGACCTTTCTTGACCAGCCTATTTAAAACTGTAATCTTCCGTAGCACTCTGTATTCTCCTTCCCTGCTTCATTTTCTCCTTAGTGCTTACTGGTATCTGACATGTTATTTTATTTTTTTCCTTCCTTCCTTCTTTTTTTTTTTTTTTGAGACCGAGTCTCACTCTGTTCCCCAGGCTGGAGTGCAGACAGAGGAGCGATCTCGGCTCACTGCAACCTCCATGTCCCAGGTTCAAGCGATTCTCCTGCTTCAGTCTCCCGAGTAGCTGGGATTACAGGTGCTTGCCACCACGCCCAGCTAATTTTTGTGTTTTTAGTAGAGACGGGATTTCACCATGTTGGTCAGGTTGTTCTCAAACTCCTGGCCTCAGGTGATCCGCCCGCCTCGGCCTCAAAAAAGGTCTCAGGTGGATTAAGTACTTTAGGCTTCTGATTATTCTTAACAAATCCTGGTTGAAAATATAAAAGGCAGGCTTAGAAAAATTTTCCGATGAATCTAAGCTAGGAAGAATACTTATATAAGGACAAAACCAAGCTTTAACATGCTACTGAGGGGCTAAAGTGCTGGATTCAAGTAAAACATCTACATAAGAGAAAAAAATTACAATCTTATATATCTAATTGGAAGAGCTGAATAGTACTAAATAATTTGTTTAACTTTCCCAAACCTGGTTGTCTTCTAATCTGTAATAGATGCACCTGACTAGGCTTAAGTCTCTTGTAGGTAATGAGATTACTTCATCTTCTGAAGCTAAGTGACCGTGTAGTTAAATTGGCAGCCAAAATGTGTATGTTACGGCAGTGAAAAAGTGAAGTGAAAAGGGGCAGAGGTGGCAGTCATGGGAGCTGAAGGGACAGGGGCCACATAAGCAGCATTTAGTGGAGACAAAAGAGTCAATTGTGGTTGAAGAGATGGTCGTGGCTCAGCAGGCAGAGATGGAACTACAGGTGGGGGACGTAGAGAAAGGAGAGAAAGAGAAGGCAATAGAGATGTCTTTTGTACTGGTCTCTGCGCTCCTAGGACATTTCTCCTCTCTTCTGATCATCTATTTCTGCATTGATAGGAAGACATATTATCTGTGGAGAATAAAGCAAAACAAAGCAAAAAATCCCCGAAATCTTGAATAAAGGCAGGAATGGGCTCCCACTAGCAAATCGAAACAACTGCTGTCAGGAAAGTTTTGTGCGAGTGCTTCAAAATTTAGATAACAAAACACACTTGCCAAGCAAGCTGGCACTTCTGTATCACAGCCGCCACCTCTCAGGTGGAACACCATCAGACTCTATTTAGGTAGCCACTATACTGGTTGTATACACTTTTAGTTCTCAAGTTTTAATGCATCAGAATTACCCAAAGGGCTTGTTAAAACACACATTGTTAGGGGTCCCACTCTCAGAGTTTCTCATCCAGCAATTTAGAGATAGGACCCAAGAATGTGCATTTCTAACACATTCTCGGTGATGTTAATGATGCTGGTCCAGGGATCACACTTTGAGAACCATTGTGTAGGCTGTGTTCAGCACCAGAGTGCTGGCTGTGGCAGCGAGAGGAGGATGAAATCCACAGGCTGCTTTCCCTGCAGCCCTGCTTTGTGGGTTTAAGGCACTCTTCTGTTTAAGTATGGAAAACAATATGAAACTTACCATTGACATATCTGTTCCACCCCTTTTCAAATGGAAGAAATAGGCTCATTGAGGAGAACAGGTGAGGTGAAATGGGCTTTGGTTGAAATTCTCTTTGGTAACAATAGTACTATTTTTCAGCATACAGAAAGGGAAGAATACTGTTGGCCTTTGGTTGACAGATGTAGATTCTAGACCCTACATTGACTCTGAAAAGTTGTATGGTCTTAGACATGTCACTTAACTCTGGATTCTGTCTTGTCATCTGTAAAATGAGAATGTCAGGCTAGATGATGTTTAGGATCTCTTCCTGCTCTTAAATTCATTTTGTATGATTCTAAGTCAGAGGAAATATTTACATAACAATGGAAAATTGACCAGTTTATCTTTGTGGCAATTGAATTGGTTTGGAGAGTTCTTGATTGGTGAAGGAAGAAGGTCTTAATGGTTCAAATTTATTCTTAAATGGAATGCAAGGTTTCCAGAGTGCATAGCACACAGTATTTAATAATATTCTACCCTTTCAGTTTCTTTCCTTTATCCCTCGTGTTAATAATTCTTTGACAAAATTTAAGTTCTTTTTAGCTGAGATCAGAAACTGTGCCATTTAAAAGAAATGTAATAAAGATTTAGACCCCTTCTTTGGTACCCAATCCCTTGCTGGTCTTGTTGTTTATCTGTTTTGCCACCAGATAGCAGAATTACTCTGGTTATAATCTTTTTATGACTTAGACGGGCTTACATATTGAAAGCTCTCGAAGAAATATAGGAGAGGAAGTTCTCCTTACCTCATCATCTGAGGATGATTGATACCGGAGAGAAAAAGTCTTCTGAAAGTTAATCCACTTAAAAATGCTGGTTAGCCAAGCACAGTGGCTCATGTCTCTAAGGGCAACACTTTGGAAGGCTGAGGTGGGCAGATTGCTTGAGCCCAGGAGTTCGAGACCAGCCTGGGCAACATAGCAAGACCCCCATCTCTACCAAAAAAAAAAATAGCCAAGTGTCATGGCGTGCACCTAAAGTCCTAGCTACTAGAGAGGCTGAGGTGGGAGGATCACTTGAGGCCAGGAGTTTGAGGCTACAGTGAGCTGAGATCACACCATCACACTCCAGCATGAAAAAAAAAAAAAATCCTGGCAAAAGTCAGATTAGGAAAAAATGGCTTGAGTGAGGCTTTATCTTAAAAAAGAAAATTAAGAATTATAAAAATATACACAATTGTTCTTACATTTAGCCAAATTTAAATTTTATTTTCAACTAAATATCGAAAGATGAATCAAATTTTTTCCCTGTTTTGGACAGAATTCAGCTTGTGCTTTGCTAGCTCAGCTCTGCCCCCTGGAGGAGGAGTTGCTATCTTGGTTTATTTGCATAGCGCAATCATAAAAGTAATCTTTGTAAAATTACTCAAGAGTTTTATTAGTTTTTGCAAGAGTATCCCTTAAGCCTTTGACATTTGAATGCATCTCTTTGGAAACACTTGTGTCATCATACTTATTGATGTTTCTCCTCTCCAATTGTTGACTTGTTTAACTTTGTTTTGGTTACTGTCTTTGCATACAGTATGAACAGTTTTATCAAAGCACTTTCTTTGACTTCATGGAATCCTGGATCTTATGTAAGATATGCAGTTTTACTTTGTTGTTGATTACAAAAGTGTGTTAACTGAAATATGGAACTAGACTTTAAAGAGGAAAGGATTTTTTTTTTAAAGGAAAATCTTTATGTTGCATTCAGTCAGCCTAAAATCTCTCTCTCTTGCTAACAAAATTATGTAGGCATTCAATATTTCTTTGTTTCTTTGTTTAAAGACATTTTCAAATTTGGTTTTGGTTTCATTTATCAGAAGTGTACAAAAGTATTACATGCCTGTAATCCTAGCACTTCGGGAGGCCGAGGAGGGTGGATTACTTGAGCTCAGGAGTTTGAGACCAGTTTGGGCAACACTGCGAAACCCCGTCTCTACTAAAATACAAGAAATTAGCCAGGCGTGGCGGCGTGCGCCTGTAATCCCAGCTACTCAGGAGGCTGAGGCAGGAGAATTACTTGAACCTGGGAGGCGGAACTTGCAGTGAGCCGAGATCACGCCACTGCACTCCAGCCTGGGCAACAGAGCGAGACTCCGACTCAAAAAAAAAAAATATCCTGTATTTGTGAACTGTTGCTATAAACATACTGTAAAAGAAGCCATCCCCAAATTCGGTGGTTTTAACACAACAATCATTTATTCTCATGGATTTGCAGGTTGTCTGGGTGTTAGCTGATATACAGTGAGCTTGACTGGTGTAGAAGGGATTTTTTTTTTTTTTTTTTGAGACGGAGTCTCGCTCTGTCGCCCAGGCTGGAGTGCAGTGGCACAATCTCGGCTCACTGCAAGCTCCACCTCCTGGGTTCACGCCATTCTCCTACCTCAGCCTCCTGAGTAGCTGGGACTACAGGCGCCCGCCACTACGCCCGGCTAACTTTTTGTATTTTTAGTAGAGACAGGGTTTCACCGTGTTAGCCAGGATGGTCTCGATTTCCTGACCTCATAATCTGCCCACCTCAACCGCCCAAAGTGCTGGGATTACAGGCGTGAGCCACCGTGCCCGGCCAGAAGGGATATTTTTAAAACATTTTTGATAATTCTTTAAAACATAAATTCATTAGGGAATATTTTTGTACTGTGGCATATATTCTTTCTATGAAATAAATTTCAACACTTCCTGGGTTCAAATCCTGGTTCTGCTCCATAATAAGTATGTTATCATACACAATTTATCTAATTTTTCAATGCCTTCATTTCTTCATTTATCAAATGGGGATAATAACAGCATTCACTTCAATGGATTTTATGAGGACTGAATGAGATAACAGATAATTGCCTGGCACGTACAGAATGTTTACAAAATGTTAGCTTTTCTTTAAGAGAAAAAATATCTCTGCTTGTGATTAAAAGGCTAATGAGTTGGTCAAAGGGGGAGAGAAAAATCATGGAGTTAGAGGAAGAGGCAATATTTGAATTTCTCTGATCATATAAATAAAGAGAGCCAGCAGAACCAATATTTTACTGTATTTAATAAAACTTATACAGTGTCATTTATTATGTGCCAGACTCTTTCTAGGAGCTTACCAAATATTAACTTAATTATTATATCAACCCTTGGAGATAGATATGATTATTATCTCCATTTTATAGATGAGCAAACCCTGGCACAGAGAGGTTATAAAACTTCCTCAAGGTCACACAGCTAATAAATGACAGAGCTGAGGTGCAAATGCATGGGAGTCTGGAGGCAAAGTGTGTAGTTTTAGGTCATGGTGCTTTTCTATTGCAGGGAACAGTACAGAGGAGGCCACGCCAAGGTGTTATATTGTCCCAAATGTACTTATTTGATTTATATGTTATAATTTTTAAGATTTGACTTTATTCTTCTAAACCTGAAGATTTGAAGCAATCTTCTTTTCTGTGATCATTTTTTTCATGTGCTGTACCCCCTATCCATATTTCAGGATGAGAAAGAGATTCCATGAGACTTAACTACAGGCTGGTGGAGAACCACTTCATGAAGGGATGCAGAGGGGGAGAACTGTCTTTCCTGGGTTTGCTGACTTCTCATTCTTCTTAATACAAGGAGAAGAATCAGGATCACTATATCAGTTATTTTTGCTTTTCAGTAATAGAATTTTTATTGCTAACTTAAGGAATATGGAATCAGTGAAAACAAACTAAGTTTTTACATCTAACTCTATCCTGTAGAGAAAAAACACACCATGCTAATAAATCTTCTATATTACAAATATACCCACACAGGCAAAGGATGATGTTTGTAAATCTAATTACATTGAATTTCACTTTTGTACCCTTTTGGGGGCATGGTTCAGGCACGAGGAACATGCAGTTCTGAAATGCTGTCCCGTGGGTCAGCATTACAGGTACAGGTAATTGGAAATTTTAGCTCTGAGATTATGACTTATAATAAACTTAGTTGAAGCTCTAAAATGCTCAGCCACATAAAACTGCAATTGTCATGGGCAGGCTGGTCAACATGCGTAGTGATGCTCAGTATTTGAAATTATGTATTTTTATTTGGTTTTGTTTGTATCTCAGCTGAAGGAGCGTTCTTTGATCCAACAAAGATAGGGTGGTTTTTATTAAAAATTTAACACGTATCTCACAGCAATATTTACTTTAATGTGGTAAATCAAGAAATTCTTCTATTTCTGAATGAGATATGTTGGTAAGATAAACTCAATGCTGTAAAATAAATATTAACTTTGTAATGAAAACTACAGAATACCTTATCTGATACATTGTATCTGCATTTCTCTAAGGAGATGAGACATCCATGCTTCTTGCTCTACCTTGCATGAGAGGTAATGGTTTAGATTTTAATCCTTAATTATCTGTCCTAGCTCACTTTATAGTGACATCTCATCCTGTGTATTCTTCAACTTCTAATTTTAAAAATATTGAATATGTTTGCTCATGCAAGAGACTAGCTGATGTGAGAGTTACAAAAGCACCACCAGGCACTTTTACATGCAGTAGTCCATGGAGGAAATGCTAATGTCGGTAGGCAAAATTCATTAGTTGAAAAGGAGATTTTGAAAGTTTTAAAGTTAAAAAAAGTCTTATAGGAACTCTGGTGAGCACAACCTAAAATCCAATTAGCAAATGTCAGAGTGGAGTTCAAAGGACATCTGTGATAGTTTTGATAAAGTTACTGCTCTGGAAAGAACTGAGATATACTACTCTTCGCCACGGTGATTGTTCATGTGTGGGTACCTTCACTCAGTGGCACCAGTTATGAATCCTGTAAGTGACCTATTAATAACTGTAATACGAATGAAATGTGCTGCCTAGAAAATGAGGTTGCCTGGCTCTCATAAAATACCATTTTCTTTTCATAATTTACGGGATATGTTGTCCAAAGAGATGAACTATTTCATGTTGGTCAGTTGTGCCTCTGCATAGGTCTAATACCGTGTGGAATATTTTTAATGGTTGACTGATAAAACATTGTTTCCTGCAACTCAGCCCTTTTGTGATTGTAAACATCAAGGCTACAGACACAATTTCTTACCTGGTTAACCTCTCCAGTAGTTACAAATACTATTAGAGACTCAAATAAACCAAGCAAGCAACTTTCAGTATGTGCAATTAATGTGTGAAAAATTCAGAATTAAAAGGTGTGGCCCTTGCTTTCAAGGGGCTGATAGTCTTGGAAGCAAAAAATGAAGTCCCTGCAATAATTATGTTAATCAACCAATCCTATCGATTTTTACATATGTAACGTATATAGGGAATCATCCTCAGAGAGAAATAAGTTTCTGATTTTCCCTCAGGGTTCATGCGTTTTTAGTTAGGTTGGTGCAAAAGTAATTGCGGTTTTTGCCATTACTTTTAATGGCATGAAACTCGAGGTTAATCATATGATCAAGCTTTTAACATTCTGTATAAAATAATATTGCAAAAATTCTATTTGGTATCCTCCATGTGCTTAGCCTTGGTCTCCTTTGACACACACCATGTCCTTTCTGTCTGGGATATTTGCATCCCCTTCCTGGGCAGGGCAAACCTGCACGTTTCCTGTACCTAGCCTGTGAGAGTTATGACAAGGGTGGTTGAAGTCTTAGAATAAGATAAAGACAGGCACAGATGAGCATATTATGTGCTCTCTTATCATGGCTGGATTTTAGGTGGGGACAGAAAGTGAAGAGATTTGGGCTTGCAGATAAGGCCGCAGGATAGTGGAGGGGGCTGGGTGCATGCATATGGTGATATGGATGATCATCAGACTGCAAGCCATCCTTTATTGTGGTGCTTTGTTTATGTTTCTATCTTCCTTACCATACCCTGAGTTGTTCTGGGTGAGAGGGAATATAACTGTCATCTGTAGGTCAAAAAAAGGTGGAATATCAGCAATCACAAATGATTCAAACTGAATCTAAGGTACTGCTTGAGATGGTGACAGATGGAATTTTTCCCACCACACTCCCCCCTTCCTAGCAGTATGACCTCAGGTAAGTCTGTTAATCCGTATGAACCTTATTTTCTATACTTGTAAAATGGGATAAAGCATACACTTCCGAATGGAGCTGCTGGGATTATTAAATTATTAATCAGTAATGAATATGTATTTGTGCCTGGCATACAATGAATACGCTGTAAATAACGTCTATGACATCTCTTATTCTTTCTGCTTCTGAGCCTACCACCCTCCCCTGCTTGTACTAGGCGCTCAATAAAAGTTTGTTGGATGAAAAACAGCCACGATGAAACCTATGGTCATGGTAAATGCCCAACAAATACTTGCTGCATGAGTGAGTGGTTCTTGTCCTAGATCAAATGGCCCAAAGAACCACCTGGGAGTTACTCATCTCAAAGTTAGCCCTGAGAATTCTAGCCTGCGGGAGCTCCATTTCAAACAGGGATTCTCATGAAAAGCAAATCAAAAGTGAATTTGAAAGAGAGGCAAAATACATTGTTTCTTATTAGGCTTGCTGTTTGATTTTCATTAGGCATCCTGCCTGATTCTTATTAGGACTGCCCTGATTTCTTTTGGTCCTGGTCACTTAGGGTCAGTGCTCATGTGCTAATAATGATGTCATTATTTGATTTTATTACATACATGATACAGGTAATGATTCAGGGTTTATTCCAGAAAATAATCCTAAGCACCTAATGCTGATTGGTTTAATGATACAAAAACTAATTTGGAAAGAATGGAAGGTTTCCTGGGGCACAGCTGATGATGTGTATGTGAAAAGCCTTCATTTCCCCCATTTAAAGAATGGAAACAACATGCAATTACATGTTCTTCGATGAGGTGTTTTCTTTGAAATGGTAGAACTTGGAAACCATCCATATGAGAAAGGTGGAAAAATTTAAGTAACTGTGCCAAGATTCGTTTTCCTTTTTTATTTCCTTTATTATTGTTATATTTATTCTTGGCTATAAACATATGCTTTCTCATTTTTCTCCTCTTTCTTTTAATATGAAAACCTAATGGGGAGACCGATGAGATTGGCCAAGTCTGTGAAATTAAAATGAACTTTGTAATTATGTTTATCAGCTTGGGGTCAATGACATAGAAATTCTGTAAGCTATAAATGTAAATATGAACATGAATTCCATGTGCTGAATTCATTCATGCAGAAGGCGGGCCCATTCCTGCTCTCTGCCATCACCCACCTCCCACCAGTTAACAATTAGTGAGTTAAATAAGCCACCTTGGGGTTCTTTGTGTCTGTTTTACTCGGCACCCTGTGGTGCTCATCCAAGCTCTTTAAGAGAGATTTGTGCTTGGATCTGATCCGTGTGATGCATTAAGAAAGATGAGAAACTGGCCATTTCTTTCTTTTAATGTGTTTCCTTACGATGGGATGGAGTAGGAGAGCACACAGATTGACCCCAGTCACTCACCGTAGGCATCATTCAAGTACTAGCTTCACTGACTTGAGCTTAACTCGAGCCTTAATTAGGTGAGTAAATTACCCACTATCTCTGTTATTTTGATTTTCGAAATCACCTTCATCTCACAATCCCTGATTTCTACCCCATCGTAAGTCCACTGCTTGCACTTACCTATTCCCGACTGTCTTGCTAGAAGTTATTTAATAATTAGGAAAATACTACCTCTTTTGACATGTATTCTCATTCCTTTCAATGGTAAAAATTTCATTTCTTAACCATTTTTGAGGGTTTTTTTCACGTTTATTTTCTCCATCAAGGTTCTTTTTGAACCTGGAAGGGGAGATCATAAATATGGCAGTTAAAAGTAAGAACATGAGCTCTGTTTCTTCTCTTTTCTAAGGGAGGCTCTGTCTGGATCTTCTCTCTCCTGTTTTTACCGAACTCCAAAATGGCCTGTTCCCCCAATTTCTTATTCCCTCGTCACAGTTTTTGAAGTTTGGCATTCTATCTCTATTTTTCATTGTCAAATATTAATTTCCCCCAATTTCTATATCTGTTCTTAAGTGCTATGAGCCAGAAAAACAAAGAACACAGTGAGCACAAGGGAAGGAAAGAAGAACCGAGTCCCGGGACTGAGCTCAATCCCTGAGCTTGTTACCACCTTGCTGGATGTTTTTGGACCAGCTGTGACCACTCATGGCTCCCAGTCCTCATGTGTAAAATGAGGGGCTCAAAGTGGAGCATCTGGGGTCATTTCTATTGATATTCAATAATTTTCTCATTTATAAAATGGCCAAATGAACAGGACTTGCCTTATATCAACTTAGGACTAAATTAAATCATATACACAGACATACATATACGTGCATACATACATATATATGTACACACATACATATATATATTTTTAATATGTCTGCAACAGGATAAGAGATAACGAACTGAACAGCAGAAAAACCCTGAGATAGAGCTAATTGGGTATATTCCTCTGTCCAGTCCTGTTCACAACTAAAATTCTTTTCTAGTAAAGGAGAAAGTGAGGGAGGGGAGGAGAGGCCTGGGTCAGGGAAGAGAGTCCTTAGGCAGGTCCCTGAGTCCCCAGTATTCTTCTAACCCATTCATCTTGGATCAGATCAACAAAAGTTTCCAACTAAGCAGCAGAACCCTCAAATCACTGCCACTTATCCTGTCCCCCCATTATGTAAGGCAGAGTGGACAACTCTGATTATCAGAGAGCAGCAAGCAGCAGCTAGAAAAACGCTGGATTTGGATTCTGCAGCCAAACCCTGGAACAACCCAGCTAGCTCTGCAGGCTCACTCAGTCACTTGATGAACCTCATAATGACACAACTCTGCATTTGATAAATTTCAAGTTTTAGACCCCATTTATCATATTTAATTTATATCTGGGTGTCTTATTCCATTTAGTGTTGCTATAAAAGAATACCTGAGGCTGCGCAGTTTATAAAGAAAAGTTTCTTTGGCTCACAGTTCTGCAGACTGTAGAAGAAGTATGGCATCAGCATTTGCCTTTGATGAGGGCCTCAGGCTGCCTCTACTCACGGTGGAAGGTGAATGGGAGCCAGCATGTGCAGGGATCACAAGGGAAGCAAGAGAGAGAAGGAGGTGGTGCCAGGCTCTTTTCAACAACCAGTTCTCATGGTAACTAACAGAGAACTCACTCTCTCCCACCTCAGGGAGGGCATTCATCTATTAACAAGAGATCTGCCCCCATTACCCAAACACCTCCCGTTAGGCCTTATCTCCAACACTGGGGATCAAATTTCAACACGAGTTTTGGAGGGGACGAATATCAAAACTATAGTCCTTGGTGAAAGGTGAAATAAATACATGAACAGAGAAAGTTGTTATATATTCCCTACATCAAAGGCTCTAAGCTTAGATAGCCTCTTCATTATTGTTTTCGTGTCTGGTTTCTTAGATATAGTATCATTCAAGACTATTTTGGTTCCAAGTTATAGAAGTCTAATTCAAATTAGCTTAAACCTTAAAGGGAATTTATTGGCTCAAATATTTGAAAAATCAGGCACAGCTACATTCAGTGACTCAAAAAAGGTCAGATAGTGCTTGGCCTTTTTTTCTTCTCCTTTTCCATATCCCTTGTCCAAATCTACTCTTCTATGTTAACTGGAATTCCAGACAAAAACTTGCCTGTGGCAACCCTTAGTAAATTCAGGGCTACACTCCACTAGCTTCAAATCCAGCAGATAGAGAACTTTTCTTGCAAAAGATTATTTCTCACTGGACTGACTAGGGTCACCTGCTTTTTTTCCCCATGCAGTCAGTTCGTCCAATCCAGTCACTACCCAACTCCTGGGCTGGGGTCAACCCTACCTCAACCAAATGGGCTTAGGTAGGAGTAGGTTGGTGTTCCAAAAGGAGATTGTTCTTGTACTATGGTCCTTGCAGAAGGGCAAATTAATGCTGAGCAGGCAAAAACAGCAGATCTCTTTACTGGGATTCAGAGATTTAAAAAAAGAGAAAAAAAAGCTTTCAATTGTTCAGCTGAGTATTCAGAATAAACCCTAGTTTCTAGCTTAAAGCCTTGCAGATGACAGCATTTAAAGTGACAATTATGAACACAGAAATATGTTTATGGTATAATAAGTAGAAAAAAGTAGAAAGCAAGCTTTATGTTCACAATGGTCATAATGACACAAATTAAATATGGAAAGGAAATTTAAAATATGAAAATACTTATTTTAGTTTAGATCAGAATGTTTATAGATGATTTTTCATTTAAAAAAGATCTTGAATTTGGCCGGGCATGGTGGCTCACACCTGTAACCCCAGCACTTTGGGAGGCCGAGGCGAGTGGATCACTTGAGGCCAGGAGTTCAAGACCAGCCTGGCCGACATGGTGAAACCCTGTCTCTATTAAAAATACAAAAATTAGCCAGGCGTGGTGGTGGGTGCCTATAATCTCAGCTACTTGGAAGGCTGAGGAAGGAGAATCCCTTGAACCTGGGAGGCAGAGGTTGCAGTGAGCCGAGATCATGCCACTGAACTTCAGCCTGGGTGACAGAGCAAGACTCCATCTCAAAAAAAAAAAAAAAAAATCTTGAATTTGTCTATATGGTTTTCAAAAAAAAAAAAAAAAAAGAAGAAGAAGGAGAAGAGAAAGCTCAGCGAATGAAGCTCAGTGAATGAATGAAAGTGTATCTCATTAGATGGAAATGTGTTTGTGTGCAGTTCATCATGACATCATGACAGTGGCCTTCAGTGTATTAGTTGTAGCTTTGAGAGAGAACCCTGTGCCCTTCATAGCATAGTGCCTGGGTCAAATGTTCTGCTTTCTCTCATACTGAAGACTGGCCCAGCATTTCACTGAATTTAGACATTACCAAGATATTATACTTTTATTCAATCTTATCAGATATTCATCCTTCACATTTTCTAACCTTGATGTTCCTCTTTTTGAGTTCTGTTTTCTCCCACAGCATAGAATTAACTTACCCAATTCTTTTCTTCTACCTTTGCCCCAGAGTTGCACTGCTCAATTGTAAGTTCTTTATTAGGGGCAGTCATGGGACAGGCAAGTTAGGATCAGAATGGCACCTCAGCAATGCCACCAGGTTCCCAGGCTCTCTACATTTTCCCATTCTGCTGTCCCAACTTATGAGTTGTACTTGGAAGCCAGCCTATTAAGATTTTAAAAAGTCATTTGGCTATTTATTTCTATTTAGATTTCCTGATATTACCCATTTTAAAGAAAAAAAGAGTATGAGTCAACTAATTTCATAAATAAGACTTTCCTCATGAGGTCAGGAGTTCGAGACCAGCCTGGCCAACATAGTGAAACCCTGTCTCTACTAGAAATACAAAAAATTAGCTGGGCATGGTGGTGGTTGCCTGTAATCCCAGCTACTCAGGAGGCTGAGGCAGGAGAAGTGCTTGAACCTGGGAGGCGGAAGTTGCAGTGAGCCAAGATCGCGCCATTGCACTCCAGCCCAGGCAGCAGTGTGAGACTCCATCTCAAAAAACAAACAAACAAAAAAAACCCAAAATTAAATTGCTAGGATATTTTTCTTTATTTTGAAGCTAATTTTGTAATGTAATGTATTCCTTTTTCTTTCTGTTCTGTCTTGGGTGGAGAGGAAGAAGAGTGTATTATTGTCATTCATAGAAGAGTTCTTAAGGTTTGTTATTACATGTTGTCTCTGCGTTATCATCTTCATGTTGGTTTTTAGCCTGTATTCTTTATTTTTCAACTTTTATTTTAGAATCAGGAGTTACATGTGCAGATTTGTCACAAAGGTATATTGCATGATGCTGAGGCTTGGGGTATGATTGAACCCATCACCCAGGTAGTGAGCATAGGTAGTTTTCCAGCCCTGTCCTTTCTTCCTCTCTCCTTCCCCTAGTAGTTCCCAGTGTCTATTACTGCCATCTTTATGCCCATGAGTACCTGATGTTTAGCTCCCACTTATTAGTGAAAACATGCAGCATTTGGTTTTCTGTTTCTATATTGGTTCTCTTAGGATAATGGCCTCCAGTGGCAACTGTGTAGCTGCAAAGGACATTATTTCATGCTTTCTTATGGCTGCATAGTATTCCATGGTGTAAATGTACCACACTTTCTTTATCCCCTTAACCATTGATGGGTACCTGAGTTGATTCCATGTTTTTGCCATTGTGAATAGCATTGTGATGAACATACAGGTGCATGTGTCCTTTTGGTAGAATGATTTATTTTCCTTTATATATATACAGGGTAATGGGATTTCTGGATCAAATGGTAGTTAAACTCTTAGTTCTTTGAGAAATATCCAAACTGCTCTATACGATGGCCGGACTAATTTACATTCCCACCAACAATGTATGTGTCTCCTTTACTCTGTAGCCTTGCCAACATCTGTTATGTTTTTACCTTTTAACAAAAGCCATTCTGGCTGGTGTGAGATGGTATCTCATTGTGGTTTTGATCTGCATTTCTCTGATGATTAGTGAAGATGAGCATTTTTTCATATGTTTATTGGTCACATATGTCTTCTTCTGAGAAGTGTCTGTTCATGTCATTTGCCCACTTTAATAGAGTTATTTGTTTTTTCCTTGTTAATTGTTTAAGTTCCTTATAGGTTCTGGAATTAGATCTTTGTCAGATGCATAGCTTGAATATTTTCTCCCATTCTGTAGGTCGTCTGTTTCTCTTGCAGTGTAGAAGTTCTTTAGTTTAATTAGGTCCCATTTATCAATTTTTGTTTTTGTTGCAATTGCTTTTGAGGACTGAACCATAAGTTCTTTGCCAAGACCAATATTGAGAAGGGTATTTCCTAGGTTTTCTTCTAGGATTTCTATAGTTTGAGATCTTACATTGAATTCTTTAATACATTTTGAGTTAATTTTTGTACGTGGTGGTAGATAGGGGTCCAGTTTCATTTTTCTGTATATGGTTTATGTCCTTTACATATAGTTACTCTCAGGGATTTCTCTACATCCTCATCTACCCTCAAAATCTATCTTTCTGGGTTTAGATGTGATGCTGCTGCTTTGGTAGTTATTTTTGTATTTTTAGCTATTTTTTATTTTTAATTTAAAAAATATTTTTAGTTTTTTATTTCAATAGGTTTTTGGGAAACAGGTGGTATTTGGTTACATGAATAAGTTCTTTAGTCGTGATTTGCGAGATTTTAGCGCACCCGTCACCTGGGCAATATACACTGTAACCGATGTATAGTCTTTTATCCCTCATGACCCCACCCTTTTCCCTGAGTCCCCAAAGTCCAATGTATCATTCTTATGCTGTTGTGTCCTCATAGCTTAGCTCTCATATATGAGTGAGAACATATGATGTCTGGTTTTCCATTCTTGAGTTACTTCTCTTAGAATAATAGACTCCAATTCCATCCAGGTTGCTGCAAATGACATTATGTCACTCCTTTTTATGGCTGAGTGGTATTCCATTTTCTTTATCCACTCCTTGATTGATGGACATTTGGGCTAGTTCTATATTTTTGCAATTGCAAATTGTGCTGCTATAAACATGTGTGTGCAGGTATCTTTTTTGTATAATGACTTCTTTTCCTCTGGGTAGATACCTAGTAGTGAGATTTCTGGATCAAATGGTAGATCTACTTTCAGTTCTTTAAGGAAGCTCTACACTGTTTTTCATAGTAGTTGTACTAGTTTACATTCCCACTAACAGTGTAAAAGTGTTCCCTTTTCACCACTTTTCATCTTTTTTCACTTTTTTCATCTATGCCAACATGTATTATTTTTTGATTTTTTGATTATGGCCATTCTTGTAAGAGTGACGTGATATTGCATTGTGGTTTTGATTTGCATTTCCTTGATAATTAGTGATGTTGAGCATTTTTCCATATGCTTGTTGGCTATATGCTGTGCAGAAGCCTTTTAGTTTAATTAAGTCTCCTCTATTTATCTTTATTTTTGTTGCATTTGCTTTTGGGTTCTTGGTCATGAAGTCTTTGCCTAAGCCAATGTCTAGAAGGGTTTTTCTGATGTTATCTTCTAGAATCTTTATGATTTCAGGTCTTGGATTGAAGTCTTTGATCCATCTTAAGTTGATTTTTTGTATAAGGTGAGACATGAGGATATAGTTTCATTCTTCTACATATGGCTTGCCAATTATCCCAGCACCATCTGTTAAATAAGGTGTCCTTTCTCTACTTTATGTTTTTGTTTGCTTTGTTGAAGATCAGTTGGCTGTAAGTATTTGTCTTTATTTCTAGGTTCTCTATCCTGTTCCATTGGTCTATGTACCTATTTGTATACCAGTACCATACTCATGTTTTGGTGACTAAGGCCTTATAGTATAGTTTGAAGTCAGGTAATGTGATGCCTCCATATTCGTTCTTTTTGTTTAGTCTTGCTTTGGCTATGCAGGCGCTTTTTTGGTTCCATATGAATTTTAGGATTTTTTTTTCTAGTTCTGTGCAGAATGATGGTGATATTTTGATGGGAATTGCATTGAATTTGTAGATTGTTTTTGGCAGTATGGTCATTTTCACAGTATTGATTCTACTCACCCATGGACATGGGATGTGTTTCCATTTGTATGTGTCATCAGTAATTTCTTTCAGCAGTATTTTGTAGTTTTCCTTGTAGAGGTCTTTCACTTCCTTGGTTAGGTATATTCCTAAGTATTTTATATTTTTTGCAGTTATTGTGAAAGGGGTTGAGTTCTTGATTTTATTCTCAGCTTGCTCACTGGTGGTGTGTAGCAGAGCTACTGATTTGTGCATTAATTTTGTGTCCTGAAACTTTGCTGAATTTATTGACCAGTTCTAGGAGCTTTTCAGATGAGTCTTTAGGGTTTTCTAGGTATACAATCATATCATCAGCAAACACCGACTGTTTGACTTCCTCTTTACTGACTTAGATGCCCTCTATTTCTTCTCTTGTCTGATGGTTCTGGCTAGGACTTCCAGTACTATGTTGAAGAGATGTGGTGAAAGTGGGAATCCTTGTCTTATTCCATTTCTCAGGGGGAATGCTTTCAACTTTTCCCCATTCAATATGATGTTGGCTGTGGGTTTATCATAAATATCTTTTATTACCTTAAGGTATGTCCCTTCTATGCCTATTTTGCTAAGTGTTTTAATAATAAAGGGATGCTGGATTTTTTCAAACGCTTTTTCTGCATCTATTGAGATGATCATGTGATTTTTGTTTTTAATTCTGTTTATGTGGTGTATCACGTTTGTTGACTTATGTTAAACCGTCCCTGCATCTCTGGTATGAAACCCACTGGATCATGGTGGATTATCTTTTTGTTATGCTGTTGGATTCAGTTCACGAGTATTATATTGAAGATTTTTGCATCTATGTTCATCAGGAATATTGGTTTGTAGTTTTCTTTTTTTGTTATGTCCTTCCCTGGGTTTAGTATTAGGGTGATACTGGCTTCATAGAATGATTTAGGGAGGATTCTCTCTGTCTGTGTCTTTTGGAATAGTGTCAATAGGATTGGTACCAATTCTTCTTTGTATGTTTGATTGAAGTCAGCTGTGAATCCATCTGATTCTGGACTTTTTTTGTTGGCAATTTTTAAAAATTACCATTTCAATCTCACTGATTGTTATTGGTCTCTTCAGAGATTCTGTATCTTCCTGGTTTAATCTAGGAGGGTTGTATATTTCCAGGAATTTATCGCCTCTAAGTTTTCTAGTTTATCTGTGTAAAGGAGTTCACAGTAGACTTGAATAATCTTTTTTATTTATGTGGTATCAATTGTAATATCTCTCATTTCTTTTCTAATTGAGCTTATTTGGATCTTCTCGTTCCTTTTCTTGGTTAATCTTGCTAATAGTCTATCAATTTTATTTATCTTTTCAAAGAACCAGCTTTTTGTTTTATTTATCTTTTGTATTGCTTTTGTTTGTTTCAATTTCATTTAGTTCTGCTCTGATCTTTGTTATTTCTTTTCTTCTGCTGGGTTTATGTTTGAATCGTTCTTGTTTTTCAAGTTCTGTGAGGTGTTACCTTAGATTATATATTTTTACTCTTTCAGACTTTTCGATGTAGGCATTTAATGCTATGAACTTTCCTCTTAACGCTGCTTTTGTTGTATTTCAGGGGTTTTGATAAGTTGTGTGACTACTATCGTTCAGTTGAAAGAATTTTTAAATTTCCATCTTGATTTCATTGTTGACTGAATCATCACTCACGAACAGGTATTTAATTTCCATGTATTTGCATGGTTTTGAGTGTTCCTTTTAAAGTTGGTTTCCAATTTTATTCTACTGTGGTCTGAGAGAGTACTTGACATAATTTTGATTTTTTAAAATTTACTAAGACTTGTTTTGTGGCTATCACATAGTCTATCTTGAAGAATGTTACATGTGCTGATGAGTAGAATGTATATTCTGCAGTTGTTGGGTAAAATGTTCTATACATATCTGTTAAGTCCATTTGTTGTAGGATATAGTTTAAGTCCATTGTTTCTTTGTTGACTTTCTGTCTTGATGACCTGCCTAGTGCTGTCAGTGGAGTATTAAAGTCCCCACTATTATTGTGTTGCCATAGTAATTGTTTTATAAATTTGGGTGCTCCAGTGTTAGGTGCATATATGTTTAGAATTGTGATACTGTCCTGTTGGATTAGTCCTTTTATCATTATATAATGTCCCTCTGTGTCCTTTTTAACTGCCATTGCTTTAAAGTTTGTTTTGTCTGATATAAGAATAGCTACTCCTGCTCACTTTTGCATGGAATATATTTTTCCACCCCTTCACCTTAAGTTTATTGGAGTCCTTATGTGTCAGACAAGTCTCTTGAAAACAGCAGATAGATACCTGGTTGGTGAATTCTTATCCATTCTGCCATTCTGTATATTTTAAGTGGAGCATTTAGGCCATTTACATTCAATGTTAGTAATGAGATGTGAGATACTCTTCTATTCACTGTACTATTTGTTGCCTGAATACCTTGTTGTTGTTTTTTTTTTTTTTTTTTTTCATTGTGTTACTGTTTTATGGGCCCTGTGAGATTTATGCTTCAAGGAGCATAAATCTATTTTGGTGTATTTCAAGGATTTGTTTCAAGATTTAGAGCTCCTTTTAGCAGTTTTTGTAGCGCTGGCTTGGTAGTGGTGAATTCTGTCAGACTTTGTCTGAAAAAGACTATCTTTTCTTCATTTTGGAAGCTTAGTTTCGCTGGATGCAAAATTCTTGGCTGATAATTGTTTTGTTTAAGGAGGCTAATGATAGGACCCAATCCCTTTTAGCTTGTAGGGTTTCTGCTTAGAAATCTGCTATTAATCGGATAGGTTTTCTTTTATAGGTTACTTGATGCTTTTGCCTCACAGCTTTTAAGATTCTTTCCTTTGTCTTGACTTTAGATAACCTGACGACTATTTGCCCAGGCAATGATCTTTTTTGTGATGAATTTCCCAGGTCTTCTTTGAGCTTCTTGTATTTGCCTATCTAGATCTCTAGCAAAGCCAGGGATGTTTTCCTCAATTATTCCCTGAAATATGTTTTCCAAACTTTTAGATTTCTCTTTGTCCCTGGGAACATCAATTATTCTTAGATTTGGACCTTTAACATAGTTCCCAATTTCTTGGAGGCTTTGTTCATTTTTTAAAATTCTTTTTTCTCTGTCTTTGATGGATTGGGTTAATTTGAAAATCTTGTCTTTGAGCTCAGAAGTTCTTTCTTCCATTTGTTACATTTGATTGCTGAGACTTTCCAGTGCGTTTTGCATTTCTCTAAGTGTGTTCTTGATTTCCAGAAGTTGTGATTGCTTTTTATTTATGCTATCTATTTCACTGAAGAATTTTCATTGCATATCCTGTATCATGTTTTTGATTTTTTTTTATGAGATGAAGTATCGCTCTATCACCCAGGCTGGAGTGCAGTGTCATAATCTTGGCTTACTGCAACCTCCACTTCCCTGGTTCAAGTGATTCTCCTGCCTCAGCCTCCTGAATAGCTTGGACTACAGGTGTGTACCACCACACCCAGCTAATTTTTGTATTTTTAGTAGAGTTGGAGTTTCACCATGTTGGCCAGACTGGTCTTGAACTCCTGACCTCAAGTGATCCACCTGCCTCAGCCTCCCAAAGTGCTGGGATTACAGGCGTGAGCCACCGAACCCAGGCATATTTTTGATTTAAGTTGGGCTTCTCTTTCCCTGTTGCCTCCTTGATTAGCTTAATAATCAATCTTCTGCATTCTTTTTCTGGCAATTCAGAGATTTTATCTTGGTTTGGTTCCATTGCTGGTGAGCTGGTGTCATATTTTTGGGGTGGTAAAGAACCGTGTTTTGTCATATTACTAGAATTGTTTTTCTGGTTCCTTTTCATTTGAGTAGACTATGTCAGAGGGAAGATATGGGATTCAAGGGCTGTTGTTCAGATTATTTTGTCCCATGGGGTGCTCCCTAATGTGGTGCTCTTCCCCTTCTCCTAGGAATGGGGCTTCCTGAGAGCTGACCTGCAGTGATTGTTTTGCTCTTGCAAGTCTAGCCACCCAGTGGAGCTACTGAGCTTCCAGCTGGCACTGGGTAGTGATGGCAAAGAGTTCTGTGATTTGATCTGTCTTCAGGTCTTGCAGCCGTGGAGACTAGCACCTGCTCTGGTAGAGGTAGCAGGGGAGTGAAGTGCACTCTGTGTGGGTCCTTGATTGTGTGTTTGTTCAGTGGTCCAGTTTTGTGTTGGTTTGGCCTCCAGCCAGGAGGTGGCACTTTCAAGAGCACATCAGCTGCAGTCCTATAGGGAGGATGCAAACTTGCCCTAGGGACACCTGGTTAAGCATTCAGGTTTCTCAGTTGGTGGACAGGGCCATAGAGCTCCCAAGAGATATTGACCTTTGTTTTTGGCTACCAAGGCAACTAGAGAAAGACCACCAGGTGGGGGCAGGGCTAGGCATGTCTGAGCTCAGAATCTCCCTGGGTGGGTCTTGCTGTGGCTGTTGTGGGGGATGGGTGTGTGGCTCCCAGTCCAGTGGAGTTATATTCCCAGGGGGATTACGGCTGCCTCTGCTGAGTCATACAGGTCATCAGGGAAGTGGGGGAAAGCTGGCAGTCACAGGCCTCACCCTGCTCCCACACAGCCCACAGTCCTAAAAGTCCAATATCACTTCCACTGTGCCCTCCCAACAGCACCGAGTCCATTTCCAGGCAGCTGGTGACCAGGGCTGAGAACTTGCCCCAGACCACCAGCCTCCCTGCTGAGAAGGCAAGCAGACTCACAGTTTTTTTGCATCTCAGGAAGCCTGCAGAAGTGATCCAGTTCCTTCAAAGGGTCTGTGGATTCTCTAGGTTTTCCTGGTATGTTCCTACAGTTGTTCTTGAAGCAAAAGTTCACAGTGTGAGTCTTCACACACTGCTCTCTCTGTCTGATGGGGAGCCGCAAGCTAGTCCTAACTCTTATCTGTCATCTTAATCTCTGTAGTTATTTCTAAACTGGTCTCCACTACTTCCCCAGATGTCTGATCATGGCCTAGTTACTTATCAATCTGGGTTCTAGTTTTTCCAGCTCTAAAATGGGTATGATTATGTCTACTTTTTACGATTGTTGAGGGTTTTGAATAAAAGAAATTATATTGATCATAATAAATTGCTTCTATTTGGCCTATAAAATGATTATTCCATGTTGTTCAATCTCATATTTGGAAGGTTTAAGCACAGTGCCATAGGTGTTGGCTTCATAAATGGCATTTGTTATAGTGACAGTGGGAAGGCTCACATAAAGTTGAGGAAGATAAGGGGTCTGCTTCACAGTTCCAAATACGTAAAACCTCTATATGGTTCAATCCATGTGAAATAGGACAGTTTACCCTGGCTGTAGGCCAAATTGAGGCAACATTCAGTGGTTAGCAGCTCATAACAAGTTGGAAGGTGCAGGGTGACCCTTGTATGGAATGGGGGAGCATGCAGTCTTGGATGGAAACCTTGAGTGGTAGACGAGAGCCTCAGATGAGATATTTCTTACCATACCTAAAGCTACAGAGGTCTCCCAAGGTTTCTCACCCCAGTGACATGATGGCCAAAAGTTATCTTAAGGGCCATTCATGTGCATTTATACTGAAAGAATAACAGGGGGAGGTGAAACTTTTATAGTTCTTGTACTGCACAGATTCATTAGATTGAATTTGAACGGAAGTAACAGTGAAATACAATTAGTAACTCTGTGTGATTCAGAGAGAAAAATTTGTGAGCAATTGCACATAGAAAGACTAACACCTCCCCAATTTTAACATGCCAGCATCAAGATGGAAGTGAGCTGTCCAGAATGAAATGAAGAAGGGAACAGTACCAGGTAAATAAGCAAGAGCAAGACTTGGAAAAAGAGGACCAGGCCGGGCGTGGTGGCTCATGCCTGTAATCCCAGCACTTTGGGAGGCTGAGGTGGGTGGATCAAGAGGTCAGGAGTTTGAGACCACCCTGGCCAACATTAGTCAGGTGTGGTGGCAGGCGCCTGTAATCCCAGCTACTCAGGAGGCTGAGGCAGGAGAATTGCTTGAACCCCTGAGGTGGAGACTGCAGTGAGCCAAGATCGCACCATTGCACTCCAGCCTGGGTGACAGAGCAAGACTCTGTCTCTGAGGAAAAAAAAAAAAAAGGACCAGGTTCAAGGACAGAGATATAACCTGAGCCTCTGCTGGTTAGTGCTTCGCTAGTTTCCCAGAAATGAAGGGTCGGTCTTTAATATCACACCCATGCTGTGGTGATGCTTGGGTTAACTTTTAATGATACAGACATGTGCAATTAACTGTTAGGTAAGCTCTTTGTGGGTTTTGTTCCAAATGACTATAGCTTTCTCTTAAGATGCTGTTTTGAAAGAAGTAGACTCTACAGGTAAACTCAACTCACGTTTGCAGTTAATATCCTGGTATATGTTCAATCTATGTTCTTCTGCCTCTTTAAAGGACTTCTCAATTCATTGACAAGTTTCAGTGACTAAAGTCTAAAGCCAAGAGTTATAATAGTGATACATCCCTGCAACTATGACTGTCAACTTGCTATTAATGACTAAGCAATCATGAATAGCAAGTTGCTATTAAACAGTCATTAATAGCAAGTAGACAGTTTTAGGTGCAAGAATGTATCTGGGCATAGACTTAGGGGCACTAAGAAAAACATGGATGGATGGTGGACACTGATGAGGATCACAGGGTCTCCCAGGTGATGGAAGCTGAGAGTCCCTCTTCCTGTCACCTCTCTTTATCCTCCGAGCCTTCTTAGGCAAATATTTCAAAAACGAAAGGAGAAGAGGGACCCAGAGAAAAATATCCTCTTTCCCTTCTTTTAAACACCTTTGATTTACATTCTTCTTTTTTGAGACAGAGTCTTTCGTCACCCAGGCTGGAGTGCAGTGGCATAATCTCAGCTCACTGCAACATCTGCCTCCGGGTTGAAGCGATTCGTGTGCCTCAGCCTCCCAAGTAGCTGGGATTACAGGACGTGCCACCATGCCCGGCTAATTTTTATATTTTTAGTAGAGATGGGGTTTCGCCATGTTGCCCAGGCTGAGCTCAAGTGATCTGCCTGCCTCAGCCTCCCAAAGTGCTGGGATTACAGATATGAGCCACAGCACCCCACCTCTAATTTGCATCCTTCTGTTTAGTAAATAACTTTTGCCTATACTTTATTTGACCTGTACACCTGTACAACAACCCCAAAAGATAGACTGGATGAAAATCATTAATTCATGTGACAGATAAAGTAACTAAGCCTCAAGAAAATTTAGTGATTTGCTTGAGGTTGAGCTCAGTTTGTAACTTGGGTCTTCCATCCCCCAATATATTTCTGTTTTCACGAAGGCATTTTATTCATGTGCATTATTTGACATTGAATACTCTTTTTGTTACTTTGTGCTATTAATGTCTATTAAAAGGAAAATTGGAATCTGGGCAGTGGAGCAATATAGGATTAGAAATCAAACAATATATGTCTAATTAATTCAATGAATACTTGATTAATATTTGGCAGTTGCATTTTCATTACAATATAATTAATTAGAATTTCTAGATAAACAACTTCACGCAGTTGCTATGAGAATTAAATGTGATAATGTATGTGAAAGTGTCTACCACAGTGACTGGCAGTTAGAAGGAACTCAATTAGTTGAATATGAATTCTTATCAAGACTAATTTTCATGAGGATTTCTTTGAGGTGAAACTTTACTCTTTTGTAGAGAATTAAAAATAGAGAAGTACTATATAATGCTATCATTAGTTAACAACTAACTTCTGAAAAGCAAACCTCAGGATTTCATAGTTGGAGTACTAGTTCTGAAACGGTCTCCATCTCTTTGGTCTTGTCCACACTGGAAACTTCTGGATGAATCATCCTAAAATCCTATTTTTATTATGTTAATCATGTGACTAGTAAGTTTCTAGGCTTCCCAATACCTCTTACAACAAGTCTAACGTTCTCTTGATTTTAATTTACCTTTATAATCTAGCTTCTTCTAATTGTTCTAAACTCTATCTCAAGTTCCTCTTCATCTAGACACTTGAAACTTCAGGCCTACATTTGGTTTCTTTCTTTTCCCGTTACATTTAGTGTTTACTTAATGTTACTCTATATTGCTTAAGAATTGCTTCTTTTATTTGTTTGCCTTTCCATCTTAATTACAAGCACTTTTAAGATAAGGTCCCTATGCAATATTCTTTTGTTCTTAACAGTCTACAGCAGTCCTAAAAATATAGTAGTAGCTCAGTAGATATTTACTACAATAAACTGAATTGAACTGGACTTTACTAATGGGATTTTATTTTGGGATATTTACAGTAAACTTGCACAGAGCTGTCACCAGGTGGTGGTAAACGTGGAAAAGCCACCCAACCCTTAACTTGTTCAATAAAATTCTCTTTACATAATTTGCATATAACTTTAAATTATGACTTTATACTGCTTCCTTATTTTTCTTATTCTTCCCCAGTTTTTTGTTTTTTAAATTGAAGTACATTCTGATTAATACCAACGCATTAGCAATAGTGCAATTTTTGTGGTTGGAGAAGATGCTGTTCAAGTTTTTGAGAATTAGAGATACCACAAGAGCATAATTTTGGGTAAAGGTATTTTAGGTTTAAGGTATAAAAAGAATGCCAATCTCATTTTTTTTTTCTTTTGAAGAGGAGCATGCTACAAATATTCAAAACTCTTGCAAAATTGGGAGCCAAGCAAGTCAGTCATCAGCTGTGTAGAAACCTTACTATGGTGTGATTTTTGGTGAAATTTTTGTCGTTGGTCCTTTTCAAGAATATTTATTTAAATCCCAGTAGAAATCATTGCTCATCTGAAAGGGATTTAACAGTCCTAAATAGCCTCTTCTGATTTGATTGATGTTTTTGTCTCTTTCTTTGAAGTAAATGGGTTCATTAACATACCAAATATGCTATCTGTCCTTTTACCTCTCCAGGCACTTAACTGACCACTCACTTAAGATCTAAATATCTCACCTACGTTTCTGTTGTCAGTTCAGGGTCAATCTTTCAAGACAGAAAAGGAAAGAGCTTTAACTAGTTAGCTGGTGAGTAGTTTCTAAACAGAAGAAAAGTAGTTTTCTTTGTAATAAAATCTAATCTGTCAGGACTAGTCATTTATTCTGCCTCTAAAGTGTGTAAAATGCCAAGATAGTTGAGCTTATTGAAATCAGTGTGTACTTGGTAAAAAGAGAGGAAAAAAAAAAAAAGAAAAGAAATCATTGGGAAGTGGTTAAATTGTTCGAGAAAAAGTATGGAAAAACTCAGGAAAAAGAGATGAAAATAATTATTGAAACTAAGGCAAGACATGCCAAAGTCAGTAAGTCTGAGTAAAAGATCTATTTATATGTATTCTTCCAGTGTGTAAATGAATCCTGGAGAGACATGTGGAGTTGTGGTTACTTTTTCAGGCCATTAAAGTTCATAGTTAATTAAAGGGTTTGAAGTAGCCTGAATGGGATCACTCTTGGGACAGTCCCTATTCTTTCAAGAAAGTAGGATGCCATTCAGTCATGTTAGGGTCAGAAAGAAACCAGAAGAATGCCACTTCCTCAATTTAATATACGGTAAGCCCTCACTTAATGTTGCCCATAGGTACTTGGAAACTGCTACTTTAAGCAGAATGACTTACTTACCAGAGGCTAATTGATATAACAAGAGTCAAGTCGCTACGTCATATTTCTGGTCACAAAAACATCACCAAACTTCTAAATAAGGATCCAAAACACTTCTAAAATTAAACATTGAAATATATGTTATCCATACATATGTTTTAAAAAGATAATAAAAACAAGTAAGATAATTAATTATCCCATTTTTGGTGACTCAGTGAGTGATGGTGGTGGACTTGGTGGTGGGTTAAAACAAGAAAAAGATGTTTGAAAAGAGAACATTGTCAGGAGCACCTCCTCCCTCTACACAATTCACAAACAAACATTAATATGCCATGGAGGGCTCGCTGAGTGCTTTCGTATCACCTTGTTTATTGTCGTGCATTTGTATGATTACTGTGAACATGATGAATATTTATTTTATAATAATTTGTATTTATTCATTAACTCCTTTTTCAAACCACTTACTCCAGTTCAGGGTGGAGGTGACCAGAGCCCATTCTATAAGCTCAGAGCACAAGGTGGGCACCAGCCCTGGACAGGACACCATCCCATTGCAGCAGGTGCACTCACGCACACACCCACACTCACTCAGACTGAGACCAGATACACAGGCCAGTACACTTAATGGGCACATCTTTGAGATGTGGGAGGAAACCGGAGTACCTAGAGAAAAACCCATGCAGACATTGGAAGAATGTGAAACTCCACACAGACAGTGGCCCTGGTTGGAAACTGATTTTTTTTTTCCTCATTAAGATTATAACAAAACAGCATTGGAGGAAATGACATTATGCAAGGACCTGTTGTATTTCACTCTTCTTGCAAGTTCCTTTTTGATTAGATTTCATGGAGAATCTGAGTATGTTTGCATCTTTGTGATCCCAGTCCATGAAACAGTGATCAGGAAGGGGATGTGAATGAGAGTGAGGGGAGATGAGTAGCAGAGTGGATGGACCTAATGAGACTGTGATAGTTTCCATGGATTTCGATAAGCTTTTAATCTTTGATGACTTTGGTTGTGGAGAAACAAGGCTGAATTCATTTACTTGAAGAATTATTTACAAAATGTTTCTTAATGACATAAAACACTTAAAATGCCCCAAGGCAATTTATTTGAGTATTTTTTTAATTAAAGAGAATCATAGTGGTATGTGGAACCATGTACTTCAAGTTAGAAGTCGTTCATTTCCAGTTCTGACACTCTCTGAGCCTGTTTTCTTTTTCAGTAAACAGAGAAAGAAAAAGGCTATGAGAAGGATTTAGTGAGATAGCGTAGTACATGAAAACATTTTATAAATGATAACTTACCAACAAAATACAACTATTTTAAAAAGTTATCTTTGAAATAATAGTAAATGATTTCAGCCTTGCAGAAAAGTTGCATACATTAGTACAAAGAATTCTCATATTTCCGTAATGTTCACATTTTTCTGCATTTGCTTAATTATTCTCTCCTTTCCCTGTCTCTTTCTTTTTTTTTTTTTTTGAGATGGAGTCTCACTCTGTCGCCAGGCTGGAGTTCAGTGGCGCCAACTCAGCTCACTGCAACCTCTGCCTCCTGGGCTCAAGCGATTCTCCTGCCTTAGCCTCCTGAGTAGCTGGGGCTACAGGCGCGTGCCATCACGACCAGCTAATTTTTGTATTTTTAGTAGAGACGGGGTTTCACCATGTTGGCCAGGGTGGTCTTGATCTCTTGGCCTCATGATCTGCCCACCTCAGCCTCCCAAAGTGCTGGGATTACAGGCATGAGCCACCACGACTGGCCTGTCCCTTTTTTTTTTTTTTTTCTACATCTCTCTCTCTATATATATATGTATGTGTGTGTTTTATTCAAAACCATTTGGGAATAAGTTGTAGGCATAATACCTCTTTCTCGCTAAATGCTTCTGTATGTATTTCCTAAAAACAAAAACATTAACTTATATAGTCACAGTATATTAGCACAATCAGGAAGTTAACGGTTGATACAGCACTATTATCTAATTTACAGAGCTTATTCAATTCAAATTTTACCAATTGGCTAACTGATGTCTGAAATTTACTACTATCAAATGGCTAGCAATTTTAGAAATATGCATTAACATACATGAAATTTCTGATAGTCAGAGAAAATGGAAAGAAAAACAATAAAGAAAGTTTGAAAGTTTTACTATGTGAATAAAGGCTGCTTCTTTTCTTTTAAAAAATTCCTTCTGAAAACGCTGTCTTCATCTTTGCATAGGTTGCTATTTGAAATAATAACGTATATTAATAATAATACTGGCAATAGATCCGAATATTTTTTAAAAACTTGAATAAATACTATTATTACTTAAACCACAATAACTAGCATAACAGACAAAATATATTAATTTAGGCAGAATACACTATGAAAGGAGAAACATAGAAAGTAATTTTGGGAACATATGCATTTCTACCAGGTGATACAGACTTTAGGAAATAAAATAATTCAGTTGAGTCAATCTGTACAAAGACCAAGAAGGAAAATATGACGCTAAAATGAAAATTGAAGGAAAACAAAAACAAAATAAGTTCAACTAACTTACTTCACTAAAGCAGATAGTGGATGTTTTTAGGCTCATAATAGTAAGTGCTGTATAGAAATGAACATCTTTATCAAATTTGAGAGTCATGAAGTATATTTATCCCTGGTCAAGTGCGTATAGGGGCAACAGTACACAACAAATCATATAAATAGGCAAAATGGTAAATAAATAAAAAGGAAATATCCAGATACAATCTAAGCCTAAAATACTTTGTTAGACTTTAGGCATTCCAGTACCAATAATTTGAAGAAAAATTGGAGCTAGGCCAGGAGAAAGCAATTGTGATGATTAAGAGAAGGAAAGGATTAAGTTATAAGTAAAGATTTAAGTAGACAAATATATAGCTCGGCAAGTAATGACTACGGAGTATATTATAAGATTCTACAAATATTTGAAAGTTAAAAAGGTGATAGTGGAATTATTTAAAATGATATAAAAGAGTAAGTTTCCAGGAGTAATTTAGGCAGAAGAACTCTCTGACATTGAAAATCATTAGTTTTTGGAAAACTCTTCTAATAGGGAGTTAAAAGTACCTATTCTTTCTGAGAATTTGAAACTAGAGAGAAAATGATTCTTGATTGTGAGTAGTTGTTTTCAGGCAAGTGGAAAGACCGATCCTGGCATTTGACTCCCCATCTATTTCCATGAACAGAAAAGTCAAAGATATTAAATCTAAGATGGGCTAATGTAGTGTCTGCCAATTATTCAAGAGCTCATGTTAATCATGAGTGCCCCATAACATTTTTAGATTGTGCTACATAATTAATGTCTGCATTATATACTGACTTCAGCAGTTTGTTATCTTTTATTTTGGAGGAAATGGTTGGCTTAAGGCTTTATGTTTTCATTCCAAACAGAGGTTACCAGTGTTGGATCTTAACACTGGTTGATCCCATTAGGATCTCAATATATACTTCATTAAGTGGAAAGCTATATTTGCTTTCCTAGCAGTGTGTTTATATTTGAATTGATTCCAGAAAAAATTTGAGGTGCTTACTTGTTTCCACTTCTGATTTGGAATATTTTGTTGCATGTATAAAAAGACTTTCCCCCTGTTCTATGTTTGTCATCAGCTGGTTGTCAAGTAAAAACGTCTGTCTCAGTCATTCCATCCTTTCGATTCCTATTTCCACTGTTTCCATTTAGTCCCTTATCATTTCCCATGCAAGAGCTAACACTGTATTTCACTGTGTTGTTTTCTTTCTTCTATGCCTCTACTGCCTTGCTGCCAGAGACATCTTTCTTAGTGTCTTTTGTTGGCTCAAAAATATTCAGCGGATCACCAATTGCCAACTGGATAAAGTTTAAATCGGTTCATTTGAGTCCTTTCAGGATCTGTCCTCAACTTACTTTCTCAGGCCCATCTCCAGCTACTTCCAGTGCTTCCGGTCCCCCCGAGGGCCACACAGCCTTTCTCACACCTCTGCTCGTGCTGTTTATTTGGCCTAAATCCTTCTCATCTTCCATGGCCCCATGCAGATGTCACTTTCTCTCGGAAGCTTTTCTTGAATGCTTCAGGTGAGATTAATTATTCAATTCTTTATATTTCTTGTAGCATTTATGTCACATATCTAGATCAAATTAGTTGTGTGTCTTCTTTTTTTATTTTTTCCCATGAAAGTACAATTGCCTTGAGGACAAAATCTGGATCTCATTCAACATACGCAGTCCTGAACATATGGCCTTGTACACAGGTCTCAACTATAGTAGGTCCTCAATAAGCTTTTATAGAATGAATGAAAAGACAGAATGGTTATCATCTTCATGGGGAAGAAATTTCAGAAGCAAACAACATGGAAGAAGGTTGTGTTTTTCCAACTATTCTGTATTTTCCTGAGCTGTCTAATAGAGCAAGGTACAATACAAAATTTTTCTTTGAATAACTTAGGTTTCCTTAGAATGTTTCCAGATTTGACCTAATTCAAGCAACACGAGGATGTAATATGTTTCCATCCTCTGCCACCCTGATTCCTTAGCCATGTGCTTTTCTTTTCAACTATTATCACCACTAGACACATTACATATTATTATTACTTGTTAATTATTTTCTTTTTTTGAAATTGAAAAATAGTAATTTTATTTGATATTTTTGTTAGATAACAAAAGAAACTAAAATACTAATAGTCTGTTTAATAGTCTTTTTAAAATATTATTATTATACTTTAAGTTTTAGGGTACATGTGCACAATGTGCAGGTTAGTTACATATGTATACATGTGCCATGTTGGTGTGCTGCACCCACTAACTCGTCATCTAGCATTAGGTATATCTCCCAATGCTATCCCTCCCCCCTCCCTCCACCCCACAACAGTCCCCAGAGTGTGATGTTCCCCTTCCTGTGTCCATGTGTTCTCATTGTTCAATTCCCACCTATGAGTGAGAATATGTGGTGTTTGGTTTTTTGTTCTTGCGATAGTTTACTGAGAATGATGATTTCCAATTTCATCCATGTCCCTACAAAGGACATAAACTCATCCTTTTTTATGGCTGCATACTATTCCATGGTGTATATGTGCCACATTTTCTTAATCCAGTCTATCATTGTTGAACATTTGGCTTGGTTCCAAGTCTCTGCTATTGTGAATAGTGCCACAATAAACATACGTGTGCATGTGTCTTTATAGCAGCATGATTTATAGTCCTTTGGGTATATACCCAGTAATGGGATGGCTGGGTCAAATGGTATTTCTACTTCTAGATCCCTGAGGAATCGCCACACTGACTTCCACAATGGTTGAACTAGTTTACAGTCCCACCAACAGTGTAAAAGCGTTCCTATTTCTGCACATCCTCTCCAGCACCTGTTGTTTCCTGACTTTTTAATGATTGCCATTCTAACTGGTGTGAGATAGTATCTCATTGTGGTTTTGATTTGCATTTCTCTGATGGCCAGTGATGGTGAGCATTTTTTCATGTGTTTTTTGGCTGCATAAATGTCTTCTTTTGAGAAGTGTCTGTTCATGTCCTTCGCCCACTTGTTGATGGGGTTGTTTGTTTTTTTCTTGTAAATTTGTTTGAATTCATTGTAGATTCTGCATATTAGCCCTTTGTCAGATGAGTAGGTTGTGAAAATTTTCTCCCGTTTTGTGGGTTGCCTGTTCACTCTGACAGTAGTTTCTTTTGCTGTGCAGAAGCTCTTTAGTTTAATTAGATCCCATTTGTCAATTTTGTCTTTTGTTGCCATTGCTTTTGGTGTTTTAGACATGAAGTCCTTGCCCATGCCTATGTCCTGAATGGTAATGCCTAGGTTTTCTTCTAGGGTTTTTATGGTTTTAGGTCTAATGTTTAAGTCTTTAATCCATCTTGAATTGATTTTTGTATAAGGTGTAAGGAAGGGATCCAGTTTCAGCTTTCTACATATGGCTAGCCAGTTTTCCCAGCACCATTTATTAAATAGGGAATCCTTTCCCCATTGTTTGGTTTTCTCGGATTTGTCAAAGATCAGATAGTTGTAGATATGCGGCATTATTTCTGAGGGCTCTGTTCTGTTCTATTGATCTATATCTCTGTTTTGGTAACAGTGCCATGCTGTTTTGGTTACTGTAGCCTTGTAGTATAGTTTGAAGTCAGGTAGTGTGATGCCTCCAGCTTTGTTCTTTTGGCTTAGGATTGACGTGGTGATGCGGACTCTTTTTTGGTTCCATATGAACTTTAAAGTAGTTCTTTCCAATTCTGTGAAGAAAGTCATTGGTAGCTTGATGGGGATGGCATTGAATTTGTAAATTACCTTGGGCAGTATGGCCATTTTCACAATATTGATTCTTCCTACCCATGAGCATGGAATGTTCTTCCATTTGTTTGTATCCTCTTTTATTTCCTTGAGCAGTGGTTTGTAGTTCTCCTTGAAGAGGTCCTTCACATCCCTTGTACGTTGGATTCCTAGGCATTTTATTCTCTTTGAAGCAATTGTGAATGGGAGTTCACTCATGATTTGGCTCTCTGTTTGTCTGTTGTTGGTGTATAAGAATGCTTGTGATTTTTGTACATTGATTTTGTATCCTGAGACTTTCCTGAGGTTGCTTATCAGCTTAAGGAGATTTTGGGCTGAGACAATGGGGTTTTCTAGATATACAATCATGTCATCTGCAAACAGGGACAATTTGACTTCCTCTTTTCCTAATTGAATACCCTTTATTTCCTTCTCCTGCCTAATTGCCCTGGCCAGAACTTCCAACACTATGTTGAATAGGAGTGGTGAGAGAGGGCATCCCTGTCTTGTGCCAGTTTTCAAATGGAATGCTTCCAGTTTTTGCCCATTCAGTATGATATTGGCTGTGGGTTTGTCATAGATAACTCTTATTATTTTGAAATACGTCCCATCAATACCTAATTTATTGAGAGTTTTTAGCATGAAGTGTTGTTGAATTTTGTCAAAGGCCTTTTCTGCATCTATTGAGATAATCACGTGGTTTTTGTCTTTGGTTCTGTTTATATGCTGGATTACATTTATTGATTTGCATATATTGAACCAGCCTTGCATCCCAGGGATGAAGCCCACTTGATCATGGTGGATAAGCTTTTTGATGTGCTGCTGGATTCGGTTTGCCAGTATTTTATTGAGGATTTTTGCATCAATGTTCATCAAGGATATTGGTCTAAAATTCTCTTTTTTGGTTGTGTCTCTGCCCGGCTTTGGTATCAGGATGATGCTGGCCTCATAAAATGAGTTAGGGAGGATTCCCTCTTTTTCTATTGATTGGAATAGTTTCAGAAGGAATGGTACCAGTTCCTCCTTGTACCTCTGGTAGAATTCGGCTGTGAATCCATCTGGTCCTGGACTCTTTTTGGTTGGTAAGCTATTGATTATTGCCACAATTTCAGATCCTGTTATTGGTCTATTCAGAGATTCAACTTCTTCCTGGTTTAGTCTTGGGAGAGTGTATGTGTCGAGGAATGTATCCATTTCTTCTAGATTTTCTAGTTTATTTGCGTAGAGGTGTTTGTAGTATTCTCTGATGGTAGTTTGTATTTCTGTGGGATCGGTGGTGATATCCCCTTTATCATTTTTTATTGTGTCTATTTGACTCTTCTCTCTTTTTTTCTTTATTAGTCTTGCTAGTGGTCTATCAATTTTGTTGATCCTTTCAAAAAACCAGCTCCTGGATTCATTAATTTTTTGAAGGGTTTTTTTGTGTCTCTATTTCCTTCAGTTCTGCTCTGATTTTAGTTATTTCTTGCCTTCTGCTAGCTTTTGAATGTGTTTGCTCTTGCTTTTCTAGTTCTTTTAATTGTGATGTTAGGGTGTCAATTTTGGATCTTTCCTGCTTTCTCTTGTGGGCATTTAGTGCTATAAATTTCCCTCTACACACTGCTTTGAATGTGTCCCAGAGATTCTGGTATGTTGTGTCTTTGTTCTCATTGGTTTCAAAGAACATCTTTATTTCTGCCTTCATTTCGTTATGTACCCAGTAGTCATTCAGGAGCAGGTTGTTCAGTTTCCATGTAGTTGAGCGGTTTTGAGTGAGATTCTTAATCCTGAGTTGTAGTTTGATTGCACTGTGGTCTGAGAGATAGTTTGTTATAATTTCTGTTCTTTTACATTTGCTGAGGAGAGCTTTACTTCCAAGTATGTGGTCAGTTTTGGAATAGGTGTGCTGTGGTGCTGAAAAAAATGTATATTCTGTTGATTTGGGTTAGAGAGTTCTGTAGATGTCTGTTAGGTCTGCTTGGTGCAGAGCTGAGTTCAATTCCTGGGTATCCTTGTTGACTTGTCTCGTTGATCTGTCTAATGTTGACAGTGGGGTGTTAAAGTCTCCCATTATTAATGTGTGGGAGTCTAAGTCTCTTTGTAGGTCACTCAGGACTTGCTTTATGAATCTTGGTGCTCCTGTATTGGGTGCATATATATTTAGGATAGTTAGCTCTTCTTGTTGAATTGATCCCTTTACCATTATGTAATGGCCTTCTTTGTCTCTTTTGATCTTTGTTGGTTTAAAGTCTGTTTTATCAGAGACTAGGAGTGCAACCCCTGCCTTTTTTTTGCTTTCCATTGGCTTGGTAGATCTTCCTCCATCCTTTTATTTTGAGTCTATGTGTGTCTCTGCATGTGAGATGGGTTTCCTGAATACAGCACACTGATGGGTCTTGACTCTTTATCCAATTTGCCAGTCTGTGTCTTTTAATTGGTGCATTTAGTCCATTTACATTTAAAGTTAATAGTGTTATGTGTGAATTTGATCCTGTCATTATGATGTCAGCTGGTTATTTTGCTCATTAGTTGATGCAGTTTCTTCCTAGTCTCAATGGTCTTTACATTTTGGCATGATTTTGCAGCAGCTGGTACTGGTTTTTCCTTTCCATGTTTAGCGCTTCCTTCAGGAGCTCTTTTAAGGCAGGCCTGGTGGTGAGAAAATCTCTCAGCGTTTGCTTGTCTGTAAAGTATTTTATTTCTCCTTCATTTATGAAGCTTAGTTTGGCTGGATATGAAATTCTGGGTTGAAAATTCTTTTTTTTAAGAATGTTGAATATTGGCCCCGACCCTCTTCTGGCTTGTAGAGTTTCTGCTGAGAGATCCGCTGTTAGTCTGATGGGCTTCCCTTTGAGGGTAACCCGACCTTTCTCTCTGGCTGCCCTTAACATTTTTTCCTTCATTTCATCTTTGGTGAATCTGACAATTATGTGTCTTGGAGTTGCTCTTCTCGAGGAGTATCTCTGTGGCGTTCTCTGTATTTCCTGAATCTGAACATTGGCCTCCCTTGCTAGATTGGGGAAGTTCTCCTGGATAATCTACTGCAGAGTGTTTTCCAACTTGGTTCCATTCTCCCCATCCCTTTCAGGTACACCAGTAAGATGTAGATTTGGTCTTTTCACATAGTCCCATATTTCTTGGAGGCTTTGCTCGTTTCTTTTTATTCTTTTTTCTCTAAACTTCTCTTCTTGCTTCATTTCATTCATTTCATCTTCCATCGCTGATACCCTTTCTTCCAGTTGATTGCATCAGCTCCTGAGGCTTCTGCATTCTTCATGTAGTTCTCGAGCCTTGGTTTTCAGCTCCATCAGCTCCTTTAAGCACTTCTCTATATTGGTTATTCTAGTTATACATTCTTCTAAATTTTTTTCAAAGTTTTCAACTTCTTTGCCTTTGGTTTGAATGTCCTCCCATAGCTCAGAGTAATTTGATCGTCTGAAGCCTTCTTCTCTCAGCTCTTCAAAGTCATTCTCCGTCCAGCTTTGTTCCGTTGCTGGTGAGGAACTGCGTTCCTTTGGAGGAGGAGAGGCACTCTGCTTTTTAGGGTTTCCAGTTTTTCTGCTGTTTTTTTCCCCATCTTTGTGGTTTTATCTACTTTTGGTCTTTGATGATGGTGATGTACAGATGGGTTTTTGGTGTGGATGTCCTTTCTGTTTGTTAGTTTTCCTTCTAACAGACAGGACCCTCAGCTGCAGGTCTGTTGGAGTACCCAGCCATGTGAGGTGCCAGTCTGCCCCTGCTGGGGGGTGCCTCCCAGTTAGGCTGCTCGGGGGTCAAGGGTCAGGGACCCACTTGAGGAGGCAGTCTGCCCATTCTCAGATCTCCAGCTGCGTGCTGGGAGAACCACTGCCCTCTTCAAAGCTGTCAGACAGGGACATTTAAGTCTGCAGAGGTAATTGCTGTCTTTTTGTTTGTCTGTGCCCTGCCCCCAGAGGTGGAGCCTACAGAGGCAGGCAAGCCTCCTTGAGCTGTGGTGGGTCTACCCAGTTCGAGCTTCCCAGCTGCTTTGTTTACCTAAGCAAGCCTGGGCAATGGCGGGCGCCCCTCCCCCAGCCTCGCTGCCGCCTTGCAGTGTGATCTCAGACTGCTGTGCTAGCAATCAGCGAGACTCCGTGGGCGTAGGACCCTCCGAGCCAGGTGCCGGATATAATCTCGTGCTGCGCCATTTTTTAAGCCCGTCGGAAAAGCGCAGTGTTCGGGTGGGAGTGACCCGATTTTCCAGGTGCCGTCTGTCACCCCTTTCTTTGACTAGGAAAGGGAACTCCCTGACCCCTTGCGCTTCCCGAGTGAGGCAATGCCTCGCCCTGCTTCGGCTCGTGCACGGTGCACGCACCCACTGACCTGCGCCCACTGTCTGGCACTCCCTAGTGAGATGAACCCGGTACCTCAGATGGAAATGTAGAAATCACCCGTCTTCTGCGTCACTCACGCTGGGAGCTGTAGACCGGAGCTGTTCCTATTCGGCCATCTTGGCTCCTCCTCCTACTTAATTGTTAATTATTTTCTACCTTCATTCTCTGGAGTGTGAGCACCAAGATATTAGTGACTTTATTTTTGTTCATTGCTTTATCCTCATTGCTCTCAACAATGCTTGACGTGTAGCAAGTGTTCAACACATTTGTTGGATAAATAAGTGAATTTACATTGTGTCGTTTGTGTTGTTAAAAGAAGTTCCTATTATGTAGGGTCAATTTTGAGACTATTGAGTTTGGCACTTTATAAAACCCAAAGCATGTAATAATAATTTGATTCATTCAGAAAACTCACATTGATTATTTAGAATTTTTATTGTGATTTAGGAAATGGTTGGCCATTAGTCAGAAATGTTAATTGAAGTTCCTAATGTCAGTCTTACAGTAGAAAAAAAATGAGGTATTTATCTGTAGGGCCTTGTGCTTGTTATAGAAGATGGTATAAACCTGAAATACAACTTAGCTCCCCAAATAATCCTTTGTCTTTGGGGATAATTGTGAATCTGGTTTGATATAATTTTCAGCATATAATTGTACATCATCTGTTTTTCATCATTTTTGTTCTTTTCATAGGTTGTTGCTGAAAAAGCTATTCCAGTTCATTTTTGAACTGCTAGAGATCTGATCTCTTTACATTACATGTATCAAAACATCTTTATGTACACTATGAATATGTACACTTTTTATTTACTGGTTAAAAAATAAAATAAAAGAAAAGAAATAAAGCCCTAACACATCTCAAGGGTAGAGCTTTTGCAGCTGAGGAAGGAAAAGTAAGATGCATAGCTGCCTTAAATTGTGTAAACCAATGACTGAGCCTTTGATCTTAGATTGTCTTGCTGGATGTAGTTCACCTTGAACCAGATACCATGTTTACCACTCACTAGTGTATGTAAGGATTTTTTTTTAAAGGACTTTGAAAATGAAAATATTCTATCAGCTTTAAAAAAATTAAGTTGACACTTTTTTCTTTTCTCTCTTTTTTTAAGACTTGAACATCTAAATATATGATTACCAATTACTTTTGCATTATATTCATAGTGAGGTGAATTTAAAAAGAGATAGAAATCTTCATTGATACAAAAGTGTACTGTAACATAATTTTTTAGTTAAAAAATTTTTCCTAAGATTTAAGGGCATTGTTGTTTGTCCTCCTATATCTGGAGAAAATATGGAAGTTCCTTTAAATAAACCACTGAATTTTTTGCTCAATTACCAGTGTGTGTGTGTGTGTGTGTGTGTGTGTGTGTGTATGTATGTTTGTTTGTGTGTATCATCTTATCTTTATTACTTATTGATAATTTGGGGCTTCCAAATACCAAAATTTCTTCAAGAAAAAGACAGCATTTTCTCAGAAAGGGTTCTAATATGTATCAAAACTTCTTTAGAGTTTAAACCAGGCATATTAAATGCCTAATTGAGAAGGAAAGTTTTGATTTTTTAAAAGGATGAAGCATTGATTTTTCACATTTTATAGAGTTATTCAATTTAATCACCAAATTCGTGATGCACACTACTCAGATAATATGAGATTATAACATGATTCCAAATATGTGAATTTATAGATAAAGTAATGCTAAACGTTAAGGCAAATTTAAGATATACCATTGAGAAGAGATTGGAAAGAATTTTAAATTTCAGAAAACACACATTCTGTACTTAGTTTTGCTACAGGGTTGTCTGTGATCTTGGCAAGTCAGAAACTTCATTTGTCTTAGTGTTCCCATCTGTAAAATTGTGGTCATTATACTTGACACTTCCTTTCTTAAAAGGGGATGTTATGAGGATGAATAAGGTAATGCATTGTGGTAAAATGCTTTAAGCTCCTTAGAAAAAGTGTGTTACATAAATACAGAGTATTATCTCCCATGAAAAATAGCTGCAGTACTTTAAATATACCTACTAAGAGGCACAATCATCTCATCTATTTTTTTTTCTCAATGTGGAAAATTTTTTACATTAAAAGAAATGATCTTCATCTATTGATTGGCAAATACATCATCAACTATCTCTATTATTGTGTCACTAATACTCTTTTAAAACTTAAATAGTAATCAAACACACTATCAGTCTTTCCTGTTCTTTACAAGGGAAACTTTGGAGTCATCTTCAGCTCCTTTCTCTCATTTGACCCTTAAATATTTACAGTTCTTGCTGGGTAATTCTTATGAGCTCTATTTTTTTTCATCTCTTTATATTTTGCTATGCACCCTGCAGCGAGTTATAGTAGCTAATCGATCAGACTTACAAGCCAGACTGTTTGGGTTCAAATCCCAGTTCTTTCATTTACTATGCAAACTTTGGCATGTAATTTAATGACCTTGTGCCTCAATTTCCTCGTCAGTAAAACAGTTACAATAATGTTGCCTATCTGAACAGGTCATAGAGGGAAATAAGTAAGATGATACATGTAAAGCTATTTATAACTTTGCCTGGCACATAATACACTCTCAGTAGACATTAGCTATTATCAGTATATGGACAACTATAATTGTGTATTCATTTATGGTTCATTAGGCTTATTGAGGCACTAGCATATTCCACTAGTCCACCTTTACAACACAATGCAACTTTCTTTTAGAAATTAAGTTATTCCCTTTTAAATTTTGAATTGAATCCTCCCCAAGCTCTGAAATGATCATCTTCCATCTCCTAATTATGTGCTTGAAATGAAACCTCTAACATTCTTGAAGAACCACTTTCATCTATACAAATTATCCAACCTTATTGTCAGTAACGCACAGGTGGGCATGCTGCTTCAATCAGGTAAATATCCCTGTCATTCTTCACCAGTGTATCATCAACTTCCAGTTTTAGTCTCCATTTCTCCTTATAAATATATGCCCATCCTTTCTCTGCTTCGGATTTCTGTTCCTCTCTGGAGCTCTTCCCAAGGATTCTCTCTCTTCCGATTTGTCTAATCATTTCAAGAATAATAACACATCAGCACATTGTGTAGATCACTAATGTATAACTGAATTTGATTATGTAGTTGGTGTGTTTATATTTTTATGTGCAGTATAACTTTATATTGCTTTTTGTATCAGGGTGAGGCTATATCCATACCAAAGAAAGGAGCCTGGAGACCTTTTCTCCCTTGCCCTGGGTACTGTAAATTAGGCTGGAGTGGGTATTGTATGTACAGAGTTCTCCGACAAGCTCCTGAAATTATCCTTTGTTTGTTTAGCAGTTCCATAGCATACGGCTCCTCTGACTTCCTGTTTAGTCTCTTAGGTCCCCAAATTTTAAATGAACTGCTTACTACTGCAAGTTTCAAGCTGAGTGCATATCATATGTAAATATATTGTTTTAGGGAGCCTTAGAGAAAAGTTCTAAGCAAACAGTAGTAACTACCCATAGATTCATAGATGCTGAAGAATAGAAAAGTCCTAAAATGTCACCTGTCCTTCAAGACCAAGGAGTCACAGTAATTTCTGTTTCTATTAGCTTAATAAGAGATAATTCCAGAGAATAACCTGATATTTCTATATCTCCATAAAACATTAATTTAAAATATTACTTCTGGTTTAGAGCTATTGCATCATGTAATTCTATCAAAGCTTGGAGCCAATTTCTGATTTGCAGATGCAATATCTAATGCTGAATTGTTAGCTAATACTATTTTTACAGTTCACTCTTTTTTGTGTCAACATTTCCCCCAATAGTTTAGTAATGTCTATTCTGCCTTTTAACACTGTGTGTGTGTGTGTGTGTGTGTGTGTGTGTATGACAGGGTGATACAGGAGGGAGGCTCACATTTTTGTAAAAACTGTGCAGAAAAGACACAGTATACAATTAATCCTTGAACAAAACAAGGGTTAGGGATGCTAACTCCCGCCTCTGCTGCTGCCACAGTCAAAAATCCGAATGTAAATTTTAAACCTCCCCAAACTTAAATACTAATAACCAACCTTTGACTGGAAGTCTTATGAAACATATAGTTGATTAACGCATATTTTGGATATTATATCTATTATATATTGCATTTTTTTTTTTCGTGATGGAGTCTTGCTCTGTCACCCAGGTTGGAGTGCAGTGGTACGATCTCGGCTCACTGCAAGCTCTGCCTCCTGGGTTCACGCCATTCTCCTGCCTCAGACTCCTGAGTAGCTGGGGCTACAGGCGTCTGCCACCGTGCCCGGATAATTTTTTTTGTATTTTTAGTAGAGACGGGGTTTCACCATGTTAGCCAGGATGGTCTCGATCTCCTGACCTCGTGATCCGCCCGCCTCGGCCTCCCAAAGTGCTGGGATTACAGGCATGAGCCACTGCGTCCAGCCATATATTGCATTCTTACAGTGAAGTAAGCTGGAGAAAAGAAAATATTATTAAGAAAATCGTAAGGAAAATATATTTACTATGCATTAACTGGAAGTAGATCATCATAAATGTCTTCATCCTTGCTGTCTTCATATTGAGTAGGCCGAGGAGAAGGAAGAAAAAGAGGAGTTGGTATCTTACTATCTTAGGGGTGGCAAAGGCAAAAGAAAATCTGCCTATAATTGAGCCAGTGCAATTCAAACCCCTGTTGTTCAAGGGTCATCTACAGATAAAGGCAGATTTCTGAGAGGCAGAATTGAGCATAAGAGCGAAAATTTACTCCTCAGAATATATGGAGATCTTTAAGAGGGTCTTAGACTTTCATAGGGCTAGGCTTTGGAATTTGAGCCAACCTTACTGAGATCTCACATATAAGGTACCCCCACTTTATATCTGGGTTAGACATATAACATTATAAATTAATAAGGATAGTTTTCATTGGATGCATTTGAAAATTGGTCTTATTATATAGAGCCACAGACCATCTTCATTAGAATCACATGGAATTTTGTTAAATTACTAGGCCTCTCTCCAGATTCACCAAAAGAATCTCTGGGGTTGGATGCAGAGATGCTTATGCACATTAAAGTTAAAAACCACTGCCTTTGAAGCATATCTCCTTATTTTGTGTATATTTCCCCTTTAGACGATAGGTATCTTGAGAGCCATAATATTTTATATTTTTGCAAAATTTATGGGATTTCTATTTAATCTGTAGGTCTCTTGGCAACCATCCCATCACAAATGCTCAATAAATATTGTTAAAATACAATGGAATTACTTCAAATGTATTTGCCATTTTATATACTTCCAGAAAATCCCACAAGATGTCAGAAGGAATATAACTGTGTAAAAATGTCTGCTCTCATTATATTCTTGAAAATTGCTGAGAGAATAGATTTTAAGTGTTCTCAACCCACAAATGTTAAGTATGGGAAGTAATGCAGATGTTAATTAGCTCAATTTAGCCATTTCACAATCTACACATTTTAAAACAGTATTTATCTTGTTGTACATGATAAATACATACAATTTTAATTTGTCAATTAAAAATAAATGAATAAGTAAGGAAATAAATACATGCTCTCTTTTGCTTTCCTGTTTTGAGGTTCCTGAACATGAATACATTAGGTAACAGTTGAATTAGGACTTGAATTGACAGTCATTATAGTTTAAGGTGAATATAGTATCCACCCACATCTCCATGTTTTAACCAATTGTATAAGCTTTCTAGATGTATAGAATGACCTCGGCCCCAGGCATGTTGGTAAACTTTCCAGAAGGGTGAGAATTCACAGATCTGTCACGTTCAGCAGTTCTTACAGTTGCTAGTGGCTCCCTGGACTCCAGACCTATATGTCCAACTGCCTTCTCAGTCTACTTGATGCCTACCAGACACCTCAATTTCAATCTTCCTGTGTGTTCAAAGTCCTCAGAGCCAGCTTGAGCTCCTCTCTCTCTTTTGATCTATGTCTTCTCTCTGACCAAATATTTTACTGCTATCTGCAAAGTATGTGTGCAGAGTCTAACCACTTTTTAAAAAATTGGACTTTAGCTTTTAAAGCAGTTTTAGGTTTACAGCAAAACTGAATGGAAGGTGGAGGGATTTCTCATATACTCCCAGCTCCCACAACTGCATAGCTCCCCCATTATCAACATCCACTACCAGAGTGGTGCATTTGTTACAACTGATGAACTTACACTGACACACCATTATCATGCAAAGTCCATAATTTACATTAGGGTTCACCCTTGGTTTAACTACGTTTTAATTCTTTCACTTCATCCCTGGTCCAAGTCAAGATCATATTTTTCCCAGATCGTTTCAGTAGTCTCCTAACTTGTCTCTCTACTTCTACTTTTGCTTCCTTTGGTCTATCCTCAATATAGTGGCCATGGTGAAAAAATATTTACCAGATAATGTCATTACTTGGCTCCAAACTCTCCAATGCTTTCCATTTCATCCATAATAAAAGCCAAAGTCCTTACAACAAAAACCAGTTTTATTTTAGCAATATAACAAATTTCATTTTAGCAACATATATTATAATTGTATATTAGAAGAAAGCAAATGCTGAATTTAGATAAGTAATATTTATTGACCTTTAAATTATCTTTTACTCTGTGCATTAAAAAACAATTACTTGGTATATACAAGCTTTCATTGCACCCTATCCATTAGTATTTATCAAGTATAATATTTGTTAGTTATTAATCAAGCACATGCTCCATACTGGTTCAAGCACTATAAGTATCCAAGATACTGTAGAACATATGGTTTATTGAAGATCTATGGTTTGAAACCTGGACAGAGTTGGGAAAGCCAACCACTGTGATTGCTGAAAGATCTTTATTTCTTTTGGCATATTTAGTGTGAGATATTGCAATTTTTGGTGACTTTCTTTCTTTCTTTCTCTTTCTTTTTTCTTTCTTTCTTTCTTCCTTCCTTTCTTTCTTTCTTTCTTTCTTTCTTTCTTTCTTTCTTTCTTTCTTTCTTTCTTTCTTTCTCTCCTTCTTCTTCCTTTCCTCCCTCTCTCTTTCTTTCTTTCTTTTTTTTTTTTTTTTTTGAGACAGAGTCTTGATCTGTTGCCCAGGCTGGAGTTCAGTGGCATGATCTTGGCTCACTGCAAACTCTGCCTCCTGGGTTCAAGCGACTTTCTTGTCTCAGCCTCCCAAATAGCTGGGATTACAGATGCACACCTAATTTTTGTATTTTTAGTAGAGAAGGGGTTTTAGTAGAGAAGGGGTTTCGCCATGTTGGCCAGGCTGACCTCAGGTGATCCACACGACTTGGCCTCCCAAAGTGCTGGGATTACAGGCTTGAGCCACTGTGCCCTGCTGACATTTTTTTTAGAATGGAATGTTTTATTACACTTTTAATGTTGCTTCATGTAATCCTTCTTTCCATAATTAGTGTCTTTCAAACTTGTTATGGTTATAATGAGATCATACGTAGAAAACATTAGAGAGAAAGTTGAGATTTGGACTTTGTCTTCACAATTTCTATATTACATTTTGTTTTTACCCACCTTTCACTCACATAAAAGAAATTGAAAGAAAACCCACCAATTTCAACACATGGGGCATTTAAAACTAATGACTAAAAGTAAGTTTTGTTTATCTAAAAAATAAACCTCCTCTGATAGTAGGGTCAATGTTACAATGATAAAACCAAAATTTCTGTCTTATAAAATTCATAGCTTACTTAGAAATGGCTGTTAATTAGAAACTTGGCATACTTACACATATAAATATGCGATATATAAAATAATATTAAATGACTAATGGCTAAAACACTGACTTAAACAAATCTTCCCAAACATTGCATTATTTAATGATGACAAAAGCCTCAATTTCCCATTGCACAATACTTAACTGAACAAACAAACAAACCAACCCAGAGCTGTGGGAAATACAATTTTAACATTTGTTTTTAAATGTAAAAATGTTTCTGGGGTTTGATAGCCTATAGGAAATGTTTCACTATAGTATTCCTTTCAAGGAATTGAGGTACTTCAGCGGCCAGTAAACCACTATTGCATTAGTGCTATAGCTGTGAAGTAATATTTTTTAGAATGTTATTTTCTTTTCAAGGAAAAAAATTAGAGAGTGGTACTTAGACTAAAGTATAATCCTGTCAATTTTACATAAAATATTGATAAGAAATAAAAACTTAGCATCCATGGTGTGAATTTACTAGATTGCACAAAATACAAACAAGTAGATTAAGGAACGTTAATATAATCCTTTTATGGGAACTAAAATCAATTACATGCCAGCTTTGTAGTATTATAAATGTATTTCGTCAGCATAGAATTTTTCCAGCAGTGTTTCCTGCAGATTGAAATTGACTAACCAGATGTTAAATATTAAATAGAACTAATCAAAGCATGGTTCAAGAGACTTTAAAAACAATGATCAAAGGGAGCTATTTATTACCTGATTCATGTTACTGTTGAAATATTGGCTCTGTGATATTATATTTAAACTTAGTTTTTTTAAAGATTGCATTTTCTAGCTTTACATGAACAATAATTAATGTTAATAAATTAACTCATAAAGTATGTAACTGGATCATTGTACATAATAATGGTTGGAAACTTGACCAAGAAATGTAAAGCTCAATTCACAGACATAAAACCTTAGTGGGATATTTAGTACATATATAAGTTTTAGTAATAATATAACTACTGAAAAACACTAGGGCTCATTTACTCCGTGTCTGTACACATACACATAAACAAAATAAAAACAAAAACAAAAAAGAATGCAATGATAGAATTATTTCTGAGGGATCTTGGAGCAATCATTTGCTCAGGCTTTTTTTATTCTAGAAAATTAATTATTCTTCTTTTAAAAATAAACAAAAATGGACTTTGGGGGAAAGATTTCTAAGACAAGGCATTCCATAATCTCTTATAAGCTCATTCCATTGTTTTATTTATTGTCCATAGTGACAATTTATTTTTTGCTTATTCAATAAGAATCTGTCATAAGATCTTGTCTGGACCCATTTTCTCTTGAAATATATTTGCAATAGATGGAAAAGCAGAGTTAATAGACTTTTCAGTACCTAATGTTATAATTTTACTATTATAAATATTTTACATAAATAATTTATACAGCTTAAGAAAACATTTTTCAAAGTTCCAGGGTTCCAATAAACAATGAAATTGACAACCATTCATATGCCAGTAAATGTTTTCACCAATATACATAGACTTTTTTTTGTATTTCATTTGGGATGATAAAATAGGGAAATGAGGTCAAACTGTAAAATTATTTCCCAAATGTTCTATCTTATTCTTAAATTCCCTTGCTAAATTGTTTTTTTGAACCAATTTTCATTCAACTTCTGCTTGCTTTTAATTACTTGTATTCTACTAGTAATCACTTTTAATCGACCATTATAACAACTTTTTAAAGAAAATATTTATTTTGATATAGGTGATATTGATTTTTCTATAGAAATGAAGATTTACTGTATGCCATGCTAGCTTCTGTGTCTTGAATATATGAAGTTCCATTATAGTTCTAAAAGCAAATCAAGAAAAATGTATTAACTGGAGAGGGTGTTGTATATTCATACACGGTGATCATACATGTCTATCTTTAAATTTCATTCATACACTGTCCTAAAATGCCCCTTTTCAGCTGGTGCAGGACCTACCCTCTCCAAAAGTTCTTCTCCCAGTTAAAGTAGAAATCATTGCTGAAATAAAGCACTATACAACGTTTAGACTTTGGCGTTTGTGAGCTTACCTTACATGATATTGGACACAAAATAGTTAAACAGGAGTATTCTCCAAACAAGTACAGCAGGAGCCAAGGAGAAGGTGTAGGGTGGGGAAAGACATTTTATATTCGAATGTCTTATGGTAACTATATTTTTCCCCATTGTGAGTCTCCAGACTTTTTTTTTCCTCCTTGCCATTTGGACTTCAGTTAGGTATCCTGCTAAAAGGATATTAGAACTGCCTTCTTTGCTTCAGCATTGCATGAAGATAAAGCATGCAGAAGGCATGAATGGGCGCCTGAGGGCTCAGATGGACTAGTGAAAGCAGAGATGATGAGTAGAAAAATTTTGGCAAAGCCTATGTGAGAAATGTGTTTGTTTGAATCCTGAACATTGAGAAAGGAAACAAAGGCTAAGTAATAAGTGTTCTGCACGATGACAATATGACCTTGCAGATGACACTAGCTGAGCACGACCATGGACACAAAGACCAATAACAGCAATAAAACAACACCAGATGACAAATCCAGACCAGACCTACAAGGGCTATATTTTATTATCCATTTTGGATTAAGAGATTTTACCAGGTCTCTAGCAAGGAGAAATAAGTACAATCAAAACCTCACTTTGCATCATTTATAGTTTTGTTGCATATAATTAAGCTTTAGTTAACGTATGATAGTATGTATCTAATTCTCATTTTTAAATGTTTTTATTATTATCAGTAAATCCTTTTACTGTGCCCATGAAATTAAGCTTCAAATTGAAAAAATAATCATTCAAACTCTGCATATGATTTATTTTCAAATTTTTGACTTTTATTTCATGAAGACTACAAGATAATTTTGTGTTGTTGTTGAGAATGGAGATGACACTTGAATAGTCTCTAATTGTTGGAGTTTAGATTCTCTTGCCCAGAGCAGGAAAAACTGGGTAAACAGCACCGCTTATAGAATGTTGCTTTAGAAAGGCCCCTTTCTCACTGGGTAGGGTAGAAATTACATAAGGAATCCAGATTCTTTGAGTGGCAGTTTTCTATATAGTAAGCTCTGTGTGCTTAACAGATTAACTGCTTTTCATGTTATTCTTTTCCCCAGGATTCAGGAAAGAAAATGACATAATAGATATTTTTTTCCCTGGGATCAGAGTAAACCTCCTTAGTCAAACCCAGTTGCTCCTTGGGAGGTAAAGAGCGAAGTAACCTATGTTTCTACAAGTTACCAAATCATTTACATTTATTACCCTTGCACAGTGAGGCCCCAAAGCCTCAGAGCTATGATTCTCCAAATTACTGCATTCTAAGCTTGACTGATTGGTTTAAAAGCTTGTGAGAGATTTATAATGATTCACTGTGTAAGCCAATGATTTTATATTTAAGTCAAGAGACGGCTTATAAATGACAGAAAACTTTAGGCTCTCCTTGGACACAGCAGGTGACCAACTGTTTCCATAGGTTTAGATAAAAATAGCATTTCCTTTGAGCTGTTTGAACCGAAAATTTGTAAAGCACACACACATTATAATGTATACAAGCATATAATATTACCTCTCCATTTATAGTGCTATCTTTGGATTATTTGACCATATTAATATCTGTGTGTATTTGCCACAGAAACTTAAAAAGCTCTGTTGCTTTTGAACTTTTTCTTATTTACTCTCATAAACTTTAATTGCTTCCTCAAATTCCAGATTTGTTATTTAAATAGCATATATTGCTGTACATTAAGTTTGGAAAAAAATGCTATGCTTAGGTTACTGTGATGTTTCACAACACACAGTAGCAGTATCTTTTATGGTTTAAAGTTTATACAAATAAATTGCCACTGTTTAAATGGTATAAATGAAAGAAATAAGATTAATAGAGTACATATTGAAAAATGTTAACCTTTATATGGTATTTTGCCTTGTTTGATTGATGAAGAAAATTTGAGATTTGTGAAGAACACCAAATGTTTAATCAGGAAGTTGTTAAGCGTCATAAAGTTCTTAAAGGAAAGGCTGCAGAAAAGTCTATGCTACCAGCTTTGGAAGAGTCTTTACCAACCAGTCTGTTTATTTCCTCCAGCAATACTGAGGGCGCCAACTGGATTGGGACAACCTTCCAAGGAGATGCAATTACTTTTTTTTTTTTTTTTTGAGACAGAGTTTTGTTCTTGTTACCCAGGCTAGAGAGCAATGGCCCAATCTCGGCTCATTGCAACCTCTGCCTCCTGGGTTCAAGTGATTCTCCTGCCTTAGCCTCCCCAGTAGCTGGGATTACAGGTGTGCACCACCACGCCTGGCTAATTTTTTTGTGTTTTCAGTAGAGACGGGGTTTCACCATGTTGGCCAGGCTGGTCTCGAACTCCTGACCTCAAGTGATCCACCTGCCTCGGCCTCCCAAAGTGCTGGGATTACAGACGTGAGCCACCGTGCCCAGCCTGGAGGTGCAATTTCCAATGTACTTGTTAGAAGAAAATTAAGCCACACCATTCTTTTAATCTGCCTTATTAACCACAATTCAAACCACCCTCTTCTGTCTCTTTTCTCACACTATGAAGTCCCCACAACTTGTCTCCTGTTCCCTTGCTCATTTCAGTCTTGTCATCCATCCCTGCTGCCTATTATACAAGAGGCTTTCCACTGCTGCCTGTTTCTCTAGGCTTCTTCCTTTTCAGATGAGTTCTACATTGGTTTCTCCACATTGCCCGGCACTATTCTGTCTTATTTGGAGTATGTGCCCAGCATTATCTCAAGGATGGCATGACATTTAATAGCACACCCTCAGGCTCAGACCCAGCTTATAACCTCTGTTCTTGCACCTACTAGCTGTATTATTTTGGACAGGTTATTTAACCTCTCTGAGCCTCAGTTTCCTTGTTTGTAAAAGGGAAAATAAATTTACCTAAAAAGATTGTGGTGAGGACTAAACAAGCTAATGTATGGAAAAAATGCTTAGTGCAAGAACTGGCATGTAATAAGTGCTCAACATATTATTGCTATTGTTATTAAGGTTATCCTGATAGTGATTACACTAATTTCTTGCCCTAATTGACTGGTGTCTCCCATACACAGTTACTTTCCTGGAATCTTTTTTTAATAGGAACCACTCTTTCTTTCAAACTCCTATAATCTCTGTTTCTTGAAGCTCTTATACTCTACTTATTCTAGTTCATATAGGTCCATCTTGTGTATGTGAATATCAGGAAAGAATTTGTCACATGTTTTGCTAAAGTTCAAGTATATCAATGGGTTTTGCTGACCTACTAGTATATCTTATTCAAGAAAGAAATGATGTAAGTCTTATATATTCTTGGTTAACTCAAATTGTGTTCTAGGAACTCTCAAACAGCCCTTTAGTCACTTGCTGTAGCTTCTTGTCTAGATTTGTTGTCAGGCTTCATGTTGTAGTGTTTGCAGAATTTACCTCTCTTTTTGATCACTGTACCCCATTTTGCACCCGCATCTCTGTTCCTTGAACATTCTCTTTTCCATTCTCTCATTATTCAAAGGTCACACTGTCTTTTGTTTTAAACTTCTCTGTTTTAAACTTAAAAAAAAATTTAGATTCAGGGAATGCATGTTCGAATTTGTTGGATGGATATATTATTGCACAATGGTGAGGTTTGGGTTCCAGTGTGCCCATCACCCAAATAGTGGACATTGTACCCACGAGTAATTTTTTAACCCTCACACTCTTTCTTCCCTCCTCCCTTTTGGAGTCCCCAGAGTCTATTATTTCCATCTTTATGTTCATATGTAGCTATTGTTTAGCTCCTACTTATAAATGAGAACATGCAGTATATAATTTTCTGTATTTGAGTTATTTCTCTTAGGATAATGGCCTCCAGTTCTATCCATGTTGCTGCAAAAGACACAATTTCACTCTTTATGGCTGCATAGTATTCCAGGGTGTATATGTACCACATTTTCTTTATCCAGTCAATCACTGGTGGACACTTAGGTTGACTCCATAACTTTGCTATTGTGAGTAGTGCTGGAATAAACATATAAGTGAAGGTGTCTTTTTGATAGAATGATTTCTTTTCCTTTGGGTAACTGTCCACTAGTGAAATTGCTAGGTCGAATGGTAGTTCTACTTTTATTTCTTTGAGAAATTGCCATACTGTTTTCTATAGATGTTTTACTAATTTACATTCCCACTAACAGTGGATAAACAATTACTTTTCTCCACATCCATGCCAATATGTGTTGTTTTTTGACTTTTTAGTAATAGCCACTCTGGTATAAGATGATATCTTCATGTGGTTTTAATTTGCATTTCTCTGATGATTAGTGACATTAAGCATTTTTTCATATGCTTGTTGACCATTAGTATGTCTTCTTTTGAGAGATATCTGTTCGCAAAGATTTCTGTCAATGGCTGGGAAATCCCATTTGCAAGTTCTCTCAATAAGCTTGAGTGCAATTTGTCTATATCAGGAAACTGAATGTGGTAGAGCAGTGAGGTGCTCGATTCAATTGCTTTCCTCATCTGAGCCTTGGCTTTCCTCTTACCATTGTTAATTGGGGGAACTCATTACTACCACCCACTTATTATTCGCTTCCTCTCCTGCTCTGCCAAATTTTTGTGGGTCATGTCTCTTATTGGAGGAGGCTGCAAACCTTTGGAATTTAGTTTACTTTATTGCCCTGTGATTCTCTGATGGGCCCAAGGAAAGTTATGACTTTTGTATGTTAGTCAAGATTTTCTCTTAGGGTGAATGACATGCTCTGGGGCTTTCTACATTCTAAGTGGAAGAGGAATTGTCCCCCCTCCTCTCCACTTCATCATTTCTTAATCCCTTCGGATCTGCTTTTTGGCATAACCGATATAGAAAGACTGCCTTATGGGTCTGTTATTGGTGCATTAGGCAGCTTTGCTGCAGTGACAAACCACCCAAAAGTATCAGTCACGTAAAATAACAAATATTTATTTTTTATGCATATAATGTATTGTCACTTGTGGGTGGGGTGCTACTTCTATGGCTCTCTCTCCTCAGCTCTGTTGGGCTCTCTCTATTTGTCTTCCCATTCAGAACTTAGGTGATAGACAGCCCCAATTTTGTATGTGGCAGCTGGAAGGGATAAGGAAAATCACGGAAAACTTGTGATGCTTCTTAAATTACCTACTCATTTGTAACATATGCCCATCCACTGACATTTCATTGTCCACTCACATCCAAGGTAGGATGTGTATTTCTGTTGCAGGAGGCATGGGCAGTCACACGCCAAGGCATAGGAAAATGTAATCCTCTTTCAGGGGGAGCAGGGGTAAATAATTATGAATCAGGATACAATCTACCCAACTGGTGAAAGCCAATTTTCTTGTACTTGCCTTGTCTACAATATTTGAATTCTTTTAATTGCACAATTTTATTGGTCAGAAAGATTTTGTCTTCAGAAATGGTTTTAAATGATAAGAAAATATATCATTTTATATAAGAAAAAGCCCAGAGGAGACTAGAATCTAGACAGAGCATGTTAGAGCTGTGACTTTGCTTTCTCGTAAACTCTTTATTTTCTCCTTCCCACTTGAGTTGGCTTTTTGCTTGTACCTGCTGCACTCATGGTTGCAAGGTGGCTTCTAATGATAATTGTTGCTGCATGTAGCTTTGGGATTATCTAGAAAACCTCTCCCAACTTAGAAATATAAATTCTTCCCTTCAACATGATTGAGTCAATATAGAAAATGCATATTAGTTTCCAGGGGAATTCATTAGTCTACATGGCCTTGATTAATCATCTGGAATGGAAGGGATGTTGAAGAGCTAACCATAACGTTCCTGTTTATTAAAGCTATCAGGAATCTAAATATTTTTCTCTTTCATCTTCCTATGGTTATATATTTATGTGTGTGTGTGTGTGTGTGTGTGTGTTTGTGTGTGTATGCATATGTACATATGCATATGTAGACTCACATTATTTATAATTTATAGTCTTCTCTTCTTTAAACTCATTTCCTTGGTGATCCCATCCACTGAGAAAACTATCAACCCTTTGGAGTAGTTCTCACTTCTTTGCTCTAGATTCCAGTTACTGGCTTATGCTTCTATGTGAATTTCCTGCTGGAACCTCAATCCTGCTGGAACCTTTCCTTTCAATCCAGCTTCTCCTCTTGACTGTCTTCTTCATCACCAGTCTTGAAATCTGAATGATCTTTTTCCTTTTTTCATGTTTTTGTATATTCAGTATATTTGTATTCATAATTACACTTTCTTTGAAATGTTTTTTATGTTCATTCTTTTCTTTTGTTTAGCACTTGCTGTGGAGTACCAATAGTGACTAGAAAGACACTGTGGCTTTCAGAGATAAGCACATATAAAACATAAGAGGACATTCCCTTGGTAGTTCTAGAAACACTTGTCTGTGAACTGGAGGCTTAGTTTCCAGCAGATGTAGACAAGAGTCAGTGATATTTGTATTATTACTGATCAAGTAACACCTTTTTATCCATAGGCTGGGGAAATCTGGGGAAACCATGGTTACATAGATGTATTCTGTTCTGGTAAAAGGGAACATTCATTGTGAAACATGGCACACACACCCTTGTCTCTGACCTTCGCTTAAAACATTCCATTAGCCAGAAATGGCCTCCCCCGTCTCCACCTACTTTATGACTTAGGGCACATATCTGCCTTTTCGTAAAGTTTTCTGTAAGGCAATATAATAGAGTTTGTCTCAGCATGGATTTGGGCTTGATTTCTGGTTCTTTGTGATCTTAACCTCTCAAAACTTGTTTCTCCATTTGAAAAAGGGCATAACCTCAAAAAAAAAAAAAAGAAGAAAAAGGGCATAACAGTATCTGTATTAATGTCTATTGCTGTATAGAAATATTACCACAAACTTCATGGCTTAAAACAACAAATGTCCATTAGGTCACAGCTTCTGTGGGTCAGGAGTCCAGACATGGCTTTGCTAAGTTTTGTGCTTTGGGAACTCTTCTGAAAGCCACAATCAAGGGGCCAGCTAGGGCTGTGGTCTCACTCAAGGCTTGACAGGGGGAGGATCTGTCTCCAAGTTCACGTGATTGTTGGCGGAATTCAGTTCCTTTTGGCCTGTTGAACGAGAGGCATCAGCTCCTTTACCATGTGGCCTCTTGTTTCTTCAAAGCCAGCAAGGTGGAAAGTCTCTCCTAGCAAGACCAATATTACAATCTTACATGTTATGATCAGGGAAATGACGTTCCACTTCTGCCATATTCTAATGACTGGAAGAAAGTCTCAGATACTGCCTGCACTCAGGCAGAGGAGAATCACACCAGAATATGAGTTTCAGAAGGTGGAGATAATTGAGCGACCATATTAGAAACTATCTGCTACCATTGTTAACCCCCTACAATTTGAGAATTACGTATATGAAGATTTCAGCAAGATGCCTGATGCTTGTATTCCATAAAGGGCAGTATTATTATTCTTCCTTGCCAGATGTGATGGCAATCCTAGGAACTTCTATTTTTTATCACTCAAATGGTGCTTAGAACTACCAACTTTAAGTACAGTTATTTGTGTATACATTTAATTTTATTACAGAGTTATAAGCTTTTGGAAAGCAGGGACATATTCTTTTACATCCTTAATGCTTCCAGCATCTAGTAGTATGCCTTTCTCATAGAGAAGATTAATTACTTTATCCCTGGGCTCCCGTAATCACTTACATTTCTGTACTCCAGTTCATGTCACATTGTATTATAACTAGTTATACATACCTATTTTTCTGACTAGACTGGTAGATCCTTAAGGGAAGAAAGACTGGGCCTTTTCTTTCTGCTTCTATTGCCTTTTCTTCTCTCCCTCAATTCCCTCTTACCAAGCATCAAATACAGTGCTTGGCATATAGTAGATGCTCAAGAAATGACAGTTTCTTGAAAAAATAAATAAGAATTATTTAGAAACAATTTACTGAATGAATAAATAAATTTTAAGAGGGAGCATCTATCACTAAACTCCCAAGAAATACTGCAAACATAGGATGCAAAAAAAGGAAAAAAGAAGTATAATTTTCCTACATTTTTACCTAAAATGAAAGGTTTTATAAAAATATCAATCATTTGATTTTTGAAAACAAGTAGGTTGTAGAGTACAAAAGAAATTAGTGGCACACCAAAACAAGAGAGCTGAGATTATGGCTCCTTTCTGATCCATGAAACTGCTGAATACTCTTCAAAGAAAAATAGATGTTTTAGTAGCTGTCTGCTATTTATTATTGTGTTGAATTTGATATTTTGAAAATTTGAGATATCTACCTCATAGGATTGTTGTAGGGATCAAAGGAGGTATTATGTAGAAAGTGTTTAGCATAGTTAATTTAGTTTCTTTCACAGCCATTTAATTTTTAGACTCTTTAAACATTGCTGAATCATTTTGCCAGCCTTGGGTAAAAGTGAAAAGTAGAATCTTCTGAATTTTTTTTTTTTCAGGAAGCCTGATATCTGACATTTGTAACTCAGGAGAAGTTTGAAGTAATGTGCTACTTCTTTGAGTTGAATGTAAATTTTGAATTTTTAAAATTATTTATTATTACTATTTTATTGAGACAATGTGTCACTCTGTCACCCAGGCTAGAGTACAGAGGCACAATCGTGGCTTACTGCAGCCTTGACCTTCCAGGCTCAAGCAATCCTTCCACCTCAGCCTCCCAAGTAGCTGGGACCACAGGTGCATGTTACCATACCTGGCTAATTTTCGTATATTTTGTAGAGATGGGATTTTTCCATGTTCCCCAGGCTGGTCTTGAACTCCTGGGTTCAAGCAAAGTACCACCTCGGCCTCCCAAAGTGCTGGGATTACAGGTATGAGCTACCATGCCCAGCTGAATTTTGAGTTTTTATTATGATTGTGGTGTAAAAGCCTTAGTAATTTGGGGGCTTTATTATCTTTTGAGGAGGCTTGGTGTCTTAGTCCATTTTGGCTGCTATAACAAAATACCTTAGGCTGGGTAGTTTATAAGCAACAGAAATTTATTGCTCATGGTTCTAGAGGCTGAGAAGTCCAAGATCAAGGTGCTGGCAGGTTTGGTGTCTGGTAAGGGTCTGCTCTGTGCTTTGTAGATGGTGCTTTATTGCATCCTCAGTAGCAGAAGGGGCAAACGGCTCCATAACATCTCTTTTGTAAGGTCACTAATACTGTTCGTAAGGGCTTTGCTCTCATGACTTAATCACCTCCTAAAGGCCCCACCTCTTGATAATACTATCACATTGGCAATTAAGTTTCAACATATAAGTTTTTTGTGGTGGGGGGACACATTCAGACCATACCATTTGGGCAGGGAGGAGGGAGTCTTACTGTTCTCCTGAAGTCTTGCCTTGTTGATAGTTATCTGCCTTCTATGTAACCTCTATCACCTCTAATGACTAGCTCTGGACTTGATGTATAGTAGGTGCTCAATAAATGCTAATTATTAATGAAAAAATAAAATTGGCCCTGGGATCAGGATTCTCCAACAGACAGTAAACCCTTAAATGCAGAGACCACAAATATTAACTCTGTATCTCCAACTCCAGGCAGGGTGTTTAGCTGACATGCTCATTTTCTATTCACAAAGTTTATTATTTATAGTTTGCTGTGTTTGAGGGCAATATTTGTAGTTTTACTGTTAGGTTCAATGAGTATACCAGTTTCTCAAGTGAGTATCATGTGTGAACCCCAGTTCATTCTTATATACCCACTTCTTGATCCCTGTAGTCTAGTTTCTTCTCTCACAACTTTGCTGATCTGTTCTTCCTCCATCGTGCAGCCCCCAGCTCTCTTGGAATTAAGCCCATTCACAGTGTTGTGCAACCATCACCACTATCCATTTCTAGAAATTTTTTGTCACAGCAAACAGAAAAAAAATTTCTGTCCTCATTAAACAATCATTCCCATTCCACTCTCCCCACAACTGTCAACCTCTATTCTTTCTGTCTCTATGAATTTGCCTATTTTAAATACCTCATATAAGTGGAATTATACAATATTTGTCATTTTGTATCTTGTTTACTTCACTAAGCACAATGCCTGGAGAGTTCATTCATGTCTTAACATGTATCAGAATTCCATTCCATTTTTGTGGCTGACTAATATTGCATTGTGTGTATACATCACCTTTTATTTATCCATTTATCTGTCAGGTACTTTCTACCTTTTTGCTATTGTGAATAATGCTGCTATGAACATTGGTGTACACGTATCTTTCAAGTCCCTGTTTTCAATGCTTTTGGGTATTTACCTTGTAGTGGAATTGCTGGATTTATATGGTAATTATATGTTTAACTTTTTAATTTTAATTTTAATTTATTTATTTTTAATGTTTAACTTTTTGAGTAACCACCAAACTGTTTTCCACAGCAGATGTACCATTTTACATTTCCACCGGCATTGCACGGGGTTCCAATTTCTCCATATCCTGCCATTACACTTGTTGTTTTCTTTTTTGTTTTTTTTAATTTTATATATACATATGTGTATATATATATATATATATATTTCTAAAGGCCATCCTAATGAGTACGAAGTGGTATCTCATTGTGGTTTTAATTTGCATTTCCCTATTAATTACTGATGAGCAACTTTTCATGTGCATATTGGACATTTGTATATCTTCTTGGATGATCTGTTCTTAAAGCTACCAGTCCTGTCCTTCTAGTCAGAGTCAATGACAGTCTTTTAGCTGTAAGTACTTCTGTACTTTCTTTCTCACTATCTATCTTAAGACAATCTGTTAGAGATCTAAAATTCTTGTCAAATACCTCCAGCTACTTCTCATACATCTGTCCTGAGATAGGTGGCTATTACTTTAGGCTCAACATATATGATGCTTAAATTGTCATCTTGGTCTCATTGCTGTCTCCTAATTTCTGTCCCTGTCTCAGTTTTTACCTTGACTTTATCTTTGGCTTTATCTTTGTTTTCTTTATCTTTATTCTCTATATTCTACTACTCACCAGTTCTGCTTTATTCTTCTTGCACTTTTTTTTCAGAGTCTTGCTCTGTTGCCCAGGCTGGAGTGCAGTGGCATGATCTCGGCTCACTGCAACCTCTGCCTCCTGGGTTCAAGTGTTTCCTTTCCTCATCCTCCTGAGTAGCTGGGACTACAGGTGCGTGCCACCACACCTGGGCTAATTTTTGTATTTTTAGTAGAGACAGAGTTTCACCATGTTGGCCAAGATGGTCTCAATCTCCTAACCTCGTGATCCGCCCACCTCCTAAAGTGTTGGGATTACAGGCGTAAGCCACTGCACCCAGCCCACAATTTTTAACCTTATCCTGAAAAGATGCAAACTGAGATTCTCATGAATAGTGGACATACTTTCCATTTAATGATTAGGTCCTTTCTGAAAAGATTAAACTGTTTATATCTAAATGAGAAAGTCTATTGTGTTCTCTACTACAATGCCTTGCACACAAAAGGCATTAAATAAATATTTGTTGAATGATTTGAGTTCACTTTGAATATTGAGTATTAGCATACAAGTCTGTAGTAGTTTGTTTAATTTCATCCTAACATAGGCTTAGGAGGAAAAAACAGTGAGAATTTCAGAAAAGATACAAGAATGTGTAGTTAACTTTTTCTGGCATGTACCGCATACAGATGTCTTAAAAATTTAAGTTACAATTTGTGCTTTCTTTTCAAACCTTATATTTAAAAGGTTTTAAAAATTTAAAATGTGTCTAGTAGTGCTTACATTTGATATCAAATGTAAGTGACTAGTAATTCCATGTTCTCCGAATTCTTGATTTGTTTCCTGTGTCAGAGATTTGAGACTATTAAGAGGCGATTAGGGAGGATATCCTTGAAGTCTCCTTCACACCAAGAATCTCCCTTTTTTTTGGTTCACTTAATGTGGGAGTTGCTTGTGATATTTTCTGCATTTCACCTTCCGAGGTTATAGGCCCCATTCATATGCCATATCTCCCTCTCAGATGAGTAAGTATGACTTTTATGAATTTTCTTCACTTGTAGAATTTAATTTACATGAATAATTAGGAAAGGACCAAGTGAAATTTCTCTCTCCTTAGGCAAACAATCTTGTTAATAAAATCGACTGCAAACTTTTCCTTTAATTTTTTTTGTATCTTTAAATTTATTGCTTGCTACAAAGAAGCAAAATAAAAAGAAATATAGGGTGCTACAGCATACTGCTATTTTGCATATTGATATCTGAATAATTACCTTAGGGCATATTGAATTATAATATGAAATACTATTCCCTCAAGACATTATCTTAAAATATTTTACTTATTTAGCATACAGTTCAATATTTTAGAATTATGTAGAGAGTATAGTCGTTAACTGACATGGAATGCGCTGGCAGAAACAAAAAATTAGAGGGACCTAATAGAGAAAAGGGATTGTTCTTGGAATGTTACAGTATTTAAATACTGTTGCAATATAGCTGGTCAATTATAATAGCCAACATTGTAAGAGAAGAAGGTTGTAATTCTGTATAGGTGGTTAATATGTGCATATTTTTCCTTTAAAGTGTATTTCACATGGAGTTTGTTTGATATTCAGACCTGTAATCATGTATTTTACAGTTCCCTTTGCACACAGCCAGCAGTGGGGTATTCTTTTACAATACAAAGGCTGGAAATAGATACCGAAAGAATAGTGCCCGAAAATGAAGAACTGTAGTTTCTGGAGGAAAATGCTCATAATGTGACCCAATAGTCAGCTTAGGAATTGAACACCACAAAACATGGTGTGGAAGGCAGGTTGGCCTGGTATTATGTACTCTGGTGCCTGCATCTTAGTTGCTATGATGAGCCTAGCTGAGATGTGTGTTCTCTAACAGCCTAGACCAGAAGGAAAGTCCACCAATGACAGAAACACTGTGGCCAAGCTGGACATAGGGAGGCTTTAGTGTAGCTTTGAGTTTTGTGATTCCGCTGACTGTGTGACTGTGACCAAGTTATTTAAACTCTTTAACTCCCCATTTCCTTACCTGTAAAACTAACTGTGTGAATTAAATGGAGTCATGCCAGAAAAGTACGTGTTTTGTTTCCTGATGTTATTATTATTGTTGCTGTAATGAGGCCAGATCTTTATATTCCTAGAAACAAATTTGCTACTGGTATACTGTTAATTGAAACTGTTAAAACCTGAAACTGAGGCTGAGATAGGAAGATTGCTTGAGACCAGGAGTTCAGGGCCAGCCTGGGCAACAAGCAAAAGACCCTGCCTCCATTGAAAAAACAAAAACATTAGCTGCGAATGGTACTGCATGCCTGTAGTCCCAGCTACTTGGGAGGCTGAGGTAGGAGGATTGCTTGAGCCCAGGAATTCGAGGCTACCATGAGCCATGATGGCATCAATGCAGACCAGCCTGGGCAACAGACCCTGTCTCTAAAAAAGAAAAGAAAAGACTAAAGAAAACAAATCAAACCCAAACAAAAAACCAGCATTGATTCCAGAAGAAAAGATAAAATGAAAACAAATCTTTATTTTATATGTGAAGTCAGGAAGTGTGTTTTCTTTTCTTTTCTTTTTTTTCATTTTTTTCAAGCAATTGTCTGAAATTTCTATAACCTTGCTCTGGATGGAGCAGGACAAACCCTCAACTATTTCAATACTGTTCTGGCAAGCAGTGTAGGAATGCACACATCACCACAGACCCACGCACGCTGGAGGCTTGCCAGTATTTGTTTTAAAACTGTTTTTGATATGCCTTCTTTTAGAAAATTAAAGATTATGCATATTTGTTTATAAAACAGTTTTTGTCATGAGGCCATTTTGTGACCAAGAATGTATCTTACTCACCTTGTTTATCATAAAATTGGTCAGTTTCTATGTGTTAAAACACTGAACTAGCTATGTCTCACTTTCTGCTGTTTGAAGGGAGCAGGACTATTACCCCAGTTTTGCAGATGAAGAAACCTACATACAGATTAAACAATGTGATTGATATTTTATACCAGGTTAATGGCAAAGCAAAAATGGGGTTGAGCTTCCTTCTATCCTTGATCTCATAGGCTTTATCACATTTCATGTTGCCACTATAAAAAAGAACCTCAGGCTGTTTGTAACCATGAAGAACTAAGTGATGGGTATTTAGCATCTCTTGTGCTAACTGACCAAAAACTGAATTGACTTCTACTACATTATCAAATTATTTTTACAAAATGGGTATATTGCACTTTCTCATCTATTAATGCTATTGCCAGTGGCTTCTCAATTGCAACAGCAAGATGGCAAAAGGAAATGTAAGTTGTCATGCATTAAAAATCAATTGAAATGACGTTTCAACCTTCAATTGCAGCAAATTCTTTGAGAGAAGGAAATGAAATCCTCATGATAGCAGTGATAGTGATGTCCGTTGCTGCTTTTCTAATTAATTAAATGCATGATTCTTAAGCCCTGCCAAGTGTATATTTTTATTTTGCTATCTGAATATCCCCTTTCTTTGACCTTTCCTCTCTTTTCTATACCTCATTTCTTATGCACCTGCTCCATCTATGGCTTAGCTCCTTTTGTCACAGAGGAAATGTATTCTAAATTAATTTACATTTAGGTTATTTAAACATTTTCATATTAATTGAAGACCGAGTAATGCTAGACCCAAAGAAATAAATCCCTAATAGTGTGATTTCAGGCACCGTGCTACTTGAATGGGAAAAATATTTTGCTGCTGGCATGGTCTTTAGGAACACCTCAGATCACACCCACTTTCTTCCTCTATAAGGCTGTCTCTGCTTTTACCTGTTTCCTGGGTAGATGTGTTTGACTGTGATTCTGGAGAGATGCTTATTTGGCATAGGTTCCCAATATAACGGGGAGTGAGAACTTGTGGTTAACTACTATTTTAGAAGAATGACTAAAGTGCAAAGTCAGCAGAGGAGAGACTAATGAAATAGGCCTGTGTGTAGATGGAGAAGGCTTGGCAGATACATGAAATGGGTTAAAGGCTATGCTCTCAGAGAGTAATATGAAGGCAGGCATGAAAATGGGTGGCAAGTTTAGAAGCTGTCCAAAGTCTGATGTGGTGGACATGTGTGGGGATAGATGGGAATGACCGATTGAAACCAGATTGTGGAGGATTTTAAACACCATGCCAAAGCATTTGGACTTGAGTCTGTAGACAGTGGGGCTCTGCAAGATTCTTCAATCTGTGTCTCCATAGCCACTTGACCTCCTCACAGGAGCTCTGCAGTACCCCAGAATGGCAGGAAAAGTATATTTGGAATCAGAATACTTGGATTCAAAACCTCTTAAAGACTGTATGATCTTGGGCAAGTAATTAAAACAGAACTGGTGACCTAGTCCTCTTGCTTGTCAAAAGTCCTTTGACAGTGTTGCATATTGGAGTTCAAGTTGATATGGTCCAGTTAAGTAGGTTGTGACAATGCATGCTAGAGCCGGGCTTGGAACTAATCCATTTCAGGAGGGTGGGTGATATGGTTGAGCTTTGTGTCCCAGTCCAAATCTCATCTTGAATTGTAATCCCCATAATCCTCGTGTGTCAAAGGAGAGACCAGGTGGGGGTAATTGAATCACGGGGGCAGCTTCCCCCACACTGTTCTCATGATAGTGAGTGAGTTTTCACGAGATCAGATGGTTTAAAAAGGGGTTCTTTTCCCTTTGCTTGGCACTTCTCCCTCCTGCTGCCTTGTGAAGAAGGTGCTTTGCTTCCCCTTTGTTTTCTGCTATGATTATAAGTTTCCTGAGGTCTCCCCAGCCATGCTGAATTGTGAGTCAATTAAACCTCTTTCCTTTATAAAGTACCCCATCTTGGGCAGTTCTTTATAGCAGTATGAAAACAGACTAATACAGTGGGGCACGAGTGAAGCATGGGAGCTGGAGAAAGGCTCTTTTGGTGAGCAGATCAGATGATCTAGAAGATGTGGCAATAGATACCAACTCAAATCTCATCTCCTCTGTAAAACAATCCTAAAATCAGTTACTGGCAGCCATCTCTGGGCTTCCAAAGCTTGTTCTATATGCCTTTATTATAGTAGCACCCCGCCTGCCTTTCAAACTAAGTAATAAAAAATCTCCAGAAACCCAGGTATCTTTTTTCTTGTTAGATTGATTCTTCTTATTCTGCTGAGAAGCCTCTCGGCTTCCCTGTCCCAAGACATGACAACTCAAAATTTATAGGATTTGCAGTTCTAACCACTGACAGTGACTAATTGGCTGTCTAAGAATCTCAGTTTCAGATTCTCTAGAGAAAGCACAGCTTGTGGGTCAATCAGATTTCAGATGTCTATCCCAGTCCAGTCCACTTTGTCCAGGGGAATGGAGTCACATAATCCCTATCTGTCTGTACAGGACCACACTGTGAATGGGTAACAGTTCTCAGGGCAGGGAAAACCAGTGCCTGGGATGGACATACACTATAAAGGGTTTCCACTACATTGATTTTGTGCTTCTTCAAGGCTAGGGACTGTGTTTCATTGATATTTTTGTCACTAGCACTTTGTGTACCATTTTGTACATATCTAATAAGCATTGATACATTTTCGTTGAATAAATAAATCACTCCTGGCTAACATCAGAATTGCTCTTAACAATAATTAATATTTTCAGAGATTTTTATATCAAACACTTTCACAATCCATTCATTACATCCTCCCAATGATCTTGTGAGTGACTAGATTTATAATTCATTTTTGAGAGGAGGAACTGAGGCTACAGATCATGAACCAAGTGACAATGTGGAGCACACCAGAGTTGAGCCATATTGAGGTCTGGAGAACCAGTTAGAAGAATACTGGAAAAGTATAGTTTGGACGTGAGGGTCTGGTTCAGGGCAGCGCCAGTGTGAATGGAAAGCTAAGGAAAGATTCTAGAGACATTACTCTAATGTCTTTAAAGTTAATGTCTCTGAAGAAAACAAAACTAAACAAAATTAAACAAAAATACCTTACTGAAAGATAGTTGCAGGCATTTAGCTAACTGCCTCTATTGTAAACTTCTCTTTTTTATTAATGCATAATCCAAATATAACCAATTTGTCATGAGCAGAAACTAAATCTATGCATGTTAAGTTCAGAAGAATAGGAGACATTCCTAAAGTTAAAACTCTTAGGAATTCATGACCAGTTTGTCGTCAAGAGAGGGATTAGTATACATCATCAAGCAAAGCAGCATCTATGTACATTTGAAAAATACTGCCTATATATGAAGACATAATATTTAGTTAAAGAACAATACCATGGGTGGGCGTATGGAATTTCTACTCTCTTATGAGACCTAATAGTGTCCCAGGGTCTCACAGCCCTGAGATTGGGAATTAGTGAGGTAAGTATTAAGGATCTCACATACCAAAAATGAATATTGGATTGATCAAGGAAAAACAACCAAACAACAAATTTTAAAATGAGAGACAAATGGCAACTGACTAGTAGTGGGAATGAGTAAGGATCCAACTGCAGGTCAAAATAAGAATACTAAATTTTTGGCTCAAATTCTTGAGCAACATTATGGCTATCAATAATCCTGCAAAAGTCACTGATTTAGAATCCTTTCCTGAGTTTTGCAATTAACCAGAATTTTAACTGTCCTGTTTATGTAGATTCACTAAGATTAGGGAAATGCTTATGGCTCTAACTCCAGTTTGAAATTCTTAATGTGTTGGGCTGGGCACAGTGGCTCATGCCTGTAATTCCAGCACTCTGGGAGACTGAGGTGGGTGGATCACTTGAGGTCAGGAGTTCAAAACCACCCTGGCCAACATGGTGAAACCCCGTCTCTACTAAAAATACAAAAACTAGCCAGTCGTGGTGTTGGGCATCTGTAATCCCAGCTATTTGGGAGGCTGAGGCAGGAGAATTGCTTGAACCCAGGAGGCAGAGGCTGCAGTGAGCCGAGATTGCACCGCTGTACTCTAGCCTGGGTGACAGAGTGAGACCCTGTCTCAAAAAAAAAAAAAAAAAAAAAAAAGAGAAATTCTTATTTTGTCCACACACAGGGTTGTGTCTTTAGAAACAACAATACTAATGTGTATTGGGTGCTTCATATGTGCCAAGCCCTGGACTAATCACTAACACATCTTATCTCCTTTAATCTTCACAACAGGACTTTGAGATTGATGCTCTTACTATTCCCATTGTACAGACCAGGAAGCCGAGGGGCAAAGAGGTTAAGTGACTTAATGTTACTTGGCTATTAACTACCATGACTGGATTTCAAACCTGTTTATTTGACACTAGAAGCCAAATGCTAAAATGCCATATCATATTGGGAGGAGTCTATGTCTCCTACCTCCAGATCTGTACTCATGACTGCTGTCATGCTATGTTTTATGTAACTCTACTTATGAAGTCTTGTTAGTTCCAGTGTGATCGAGGTTGAATGAACTAGAGAAGACTCTGTATATTTCAATGCTTTCTATCCCATGAGGGTAGGAAACATGATCATGTCGAAGATTATGAAAATGTTGACTTCTATAAAAACAAGGATAAATATTGTAATAAAATAAAAAATATTCTGATTTTCATTTAAAAATAGCTTGATGACCTGCCTCTCCTATTTATCTGAATGCAACATGCATAGATTTAGTTTCTGCTGATGACAAATTGGTTATATTTGGATTATGCATTAATTAAAAAGAAAAGTTTACAATAGAGGCAGTTAGCTAAATGCCTGCAACTATCTTTCAGTAAGATGTTTTTGTTTGATTTTGTTTAGTTTTGTTTTCTTCAGAGGTGATGGGAACAATAGAACTTTCTGGATAATTTACTGGAGTTTTATTTCATTTATGGAATACCAAAGTAAAGTAATAAAATAAATAACAAAATATATCTTGAGTTTTAGACACACTTCTAAAACAAAACGTATTTAAAAAAACATGGCCATGTATGCCTACTTTTCAATTTGAATAATAATTTACAATCAAGTTGTGAAGTCCTAAAAATAGGCAAAACATTGCGTTAAGAAATGAATACTGGTATTATTTATCAGGTGACTACTGATTATCTTTTGATGAAGAGGAAAAGATTAAAGAGCTATTTCACAATGACAATTAGACAAAATTTTCTGAAATTTAGTCTTTAAAATCTTCTGTGGAGTCAAGATAGTAAAGGTTAAAATTAAATACAAATATTTGAAAGATATTTTGGCCACTTTCCCCAGGAAATAAGGTAATAAAAATAAAGTGGAAGACATAGAAACAATGATAACATAATAATTTGTTTGTCCTGATCACTTGTTTGCTTTCAGTAATTTTTAAAAGATTGATGAGTCTGTATCTTTGTACTTCAGCGACAAGCAGATTCATGACAATCATTAGTTTCCTGTGGTGTTGTTATATCAGGTATATTTTCATCAGGACTGCTGGTGAAATTATCAACCATAATATTAAGATTGGAATAAACGAGAGAGTCTTTCCTTACACAATCAATTCAAGTTTTTATTTCATTAAAGTGTAAGATGGTAATGTCACTAAATTGCTATCTAGGCTATTACCAGTCTGTGTTAATAGTCTTAATTTATCAACATTTATTTTAACCTTTGCTATAAATACCTGAAAACAAAGCTGACATTTATTAATTTTTAAGGTTAAAAAAACTAATATTTTTTGCCTGAGTTCTTTTATCACAGTATGTTCTTAGCAGAAGTTTAAGTTTTTGAAATCTTTTTTAAAAATGTATGTCTTCTTTATAAGTCCAACCTGTTTCTTGAATATTTATGTATGTATGTGACTTCTAAACAAAACCTATGATGAAGCAGTGTGCTATAAGCTGAAGTGTAGCTCTGGAAGGAGCCTGGGCTCTTGATATAGAAGACCGGGATTTGAATATTAATTCTGCCCACTAAAAGACAAATAACTTTGGGTAACAACTTCTCTAAGCCTCACTTTCCTCATCTCTGCAATGGGAAAATAATACATGTCTTTTGGGCATCTATAAAATAGCAATACTTATTATGTAACTTACAACTTAACTACACTACAATGACTAAAGGCAATGTGTACTCTAAAGATTTTTTTTTGGCCGTGTGGTTTTGAGGTCAAGCAGATGTCTATTTCTCTAAATGTGAGTAACTCAGTGCAAAACAGGCCTTGAGTTTTTGCAGGATTAGTGTGCCAATGCCATCCTGCCACCCTAGTTCACTGGACAAAAAGAGGAAAAGTGAAATCTAAATCACTGCAAATTGCTTGATGTTTATTTGATGACATAACGTTAATTAGGAGCCTCCATTTTCGTTTACACTCAGCTATGAAAATTGGAGGTGAGTTGTCGTACAACATATTCTTTAGTCCACTGTTAGTACAGGCTCTGCTACCTCAACACACTCTCAAATATTTCATGGAGAAATAAATGAATACATAAGGGTGTGGGTGGCAGAGTCTTAATGTAGGTACTGGATCCATCTGGTGAAATGTTTCATCCAAATCTTCCTTGGAAGACATTATGCTCCATGGGGAGAGGGGCTTTCTGGCCAAAATGATTAATTAGTGTCCCGTGAAGCCTAAAGCTGTTTGACTGTTTCCCTGGGCTTCCTCCCACAATTTTACCCATGTCTTCTGATATGTCATTGGTACGGTGTGTCTTACTTTATGAGTGTTAAGTAATCATGTTCTTGAGATACGAGTAACAGATAAAATCCCTAAATATCTTTACAAGGAAAAGGGACCTTGGCTATCGCGTCCCAGCTCCCTCTGCTTCTTTTTGGGCAATGGGGTTTTAAATCAATCCTGCAGCCTGGCATTGGAATAAGTTTGAAAGCCAGGAAATCAAGCATAATAGCAGAGGCAAAGGATTATATTAATATCTAATCAGGTTTCTTCCCTTTCAGAACCAGCTTACATATAAATATATACAGAAGACCTTCAAAAGATATTTGAAGTTCATTCATTTAAAAAAGTTATTGAGAGTCTACTATATGCCAGCTCTCATGCTGGGCTCTGTAAATGACACTGATTTTATTCTTAAAAGTGATTAAGGGCCAGGTGCGGTGGCTCACATCTGTAATCCCAGCACTTCAGGAGGCTGAGGCGGGCGGATTGCCTGAGGTCAGGAGCTCGAGACCAGTCTGGCCAACATGGTGAAACCCTGTCTCTACTAAAAATACAAAAAAATTAGCCAGGCGTGGTGGCGTGCACCTGTAATCCCAGCTATTCAGGAGGCTGAGGCAGGGGAATTGCTTGAACCAGTGGGGTGGAGGTCGCAGTGAGTGGAGATTGTGCCACGGCACTCCAGCCTGGGTGACAGAGTGGGACTTCCATCTCAAAAAAAAAAAAAATGATTAAGGTACAAAAATATATATAACATATTTAGGTATAGAGTTTTAAATACTACAAAAGAAGCAGATAAAGTGATCAAGGAGTTCAAGGATGAACATCAAATACCACACATAGTGCCAGGCACATAATGAGGTATTGGATAAAATTTCATTTCATTCTTTCTTCTTTCCTTTACCTGTGGGAAATCTGTGTGTGTGTGTGTGTGTCTGTGTGTGTGTGTGTGTAAAGGAGCAATGAAATACTTTATGAAAAAAGTGATTTACTGGCTTTGGATATTAGATGATAGGTAAAAGGCATCCTAGGCAAAAGAAATAGTATACATTAACAAATAGAGGAAGGAATCGTATGTGGGAAAATCCAGTTGTTTAGTTTTCTGGAGCACAGGTTTGTGATGAGAGTTGTGAGAAATAAGGTGAGAGGGAAGGTTAAGGACTGCGTTGGTGTTAAAGTGAGTATTCCCTGCATATCTCACAATAATATCAACTCTGGCAATATTTATAAGTTTGTATGTCTGGAAAAAAGGTAAGCTTCTATACGAATTAAGTGAGGATTTATGTATTGAAAAAACACTGGTTTCCAATTTTTATTTGCCGGAAATCCAGAGAACTACATGACTGATGAAAACCAATGAAGCATTTAACAAGTTTCATGCCAAAAATACTGGACAGATCACTTCTAAGACTTAGATGTTGCCCCAGTGTATCCATCAGGATAGACTGTTATGCTGCAATAACAAACCCCAAATCTCTGTGGCTTAATCCACTATAGTTTCTTTCTCAATTATACAAAGTGTGCCATCCTACCAGTGTGGATCTAACATTCCAGGCTGCTTTAATGTTATATCTCTTCCTGATTTAAATGTTCTCTCATGTTTTCTTTTTCTTTTTGTTTTTTTTTGGAGACAGAGTCTTGCCCTGTCGCCCAGGCTGGAGTGCAGTGGCACAATCTTGGCTCACTGCAACCTCTGCCTCCCAGGTTCAAACGATTCTCCTACCTCAGCCTCCTGACTGATTAGCTGCGATTACAGGTGCGTGCCACCATGCCCAGCTAATTCTTCTGTATTTTTAGTAGAGATGGGGTTTCACCATGTTGGCCAGGCTGGTCTTGAACTCCCAACCTCAGGTATTCCACCCACCTCGGCCTCCCAAAGTGTTGGGATTACAGGCGTGAGCCACTGTGCCTAGCCCTCTCTCTTGTTTTCTATGGCAAGGAAAGAGTAGGCTGGACAATGAAACAGCAGCAATTAAATGCTTCCACGTGGGCACACGTCACATATCATGTCCACCTACATTTCACTGGCCAAAGCAAGTCACTTGGTCCTGCCCGACTATTTATCTTTCATGTTGTTTCTTTCTGGAAGGTAAAGATTTCATTTTGTTTATATTTTTTGCCCAATGCCTGGCAAATGGTAGAAATTTGATAGATGCTTTTAATTTTATTTTTCTTTTAACTATTTTATTACGTAAATACTGCATGATCAAAGTGAGCATTAAAACTACACAAAGCCAAATAAAATGGAACATGAAAGTACCCCTTCTCAGAATGTTTCAAGAATAAATGAATGTAAGATTGATTTCAAACTCTTTAAAACAACATACAAAATTTTTTACTCTCTGGCCCCAATGTATCTTTTCACTCAATTTTTTCAGCATTTACTCACATAGATTATTTTCTATTAAATACATTACCCAAATATTATATCCATTCACACCACTGTACCCTTCACTTACTATTTTCTTTGCCTACAATTTTCATTCACTTTTTCCTCTACTGGTCTAACTTCCTTTGTGAAGCTTTTTGGACTCTTCTTGACAGTGCGAATGCCCTCTATGCTCTTGTAACACCTTGGACAGATGTCATCTTTCTCGACTCTTAGCCCCTCAGTTTTCTTAAAGGCAGCTAAGTGCTTATTCATCTTAAATAGCCAGTACCCTTTCCAGGTACTGGTACAGAGGAAGTGTTCCATCATCTGGTTCACCATTCCCTTGTATCTTTAATATTTCTTTATCTGTTTGCTTCTTCTCATCAGCTTATATATGCTCTCAATGATTTCTCATTCTGCAGAAAGTCCTCACCTGATCTTCTAATCACAGTTTTAGCTCTCTTCTTTACTGTGTCTTGAAATGTCTTGAAAGAGCTGGCCGTACATCCTGTCCCTACTCTTTCACTTCTCATTCATGCTTGGACACACTGCTACCTGGTTTATGCTTTTACAACTTCACAGAAATGACCTAGGAAATCTAACAAATGATCTAAATGCCAAATCCAATTGCAGTGTTTCAGTTCTTAATTTAAATGTCTCCTCCAATGTATTTTAAAAAATTGAATTAAAATAATTGAATTAAAGTCATATTTGCACACAATAATGTAGTTACCTACTGCTTTTCTCTCTTCTCCATCCCAATTCCTACGTTGATTGGGATCCAGTGTAATTTCCCTTCACTTTTTTACACTTGTTACGTGTTAAATGCTGGGATGTAGGTTGAGTGAAGTCTAGCCTGAAGAAATAAGTCATAGGACAAGAAGAAATGACATCCAAATGTAATGTGTTAGGTTTGGAGAACAAAAACAAAAACACAAGAAATAAACAAAAAACTAAAGTCTGTGCTATATGCAATTGTGATAGTATGAGCAAATAGGAACTGTTGGCCAGTGTACCTAAGATTTAGAGGGCATGGCTGAGTTAAATCATAGCTTACTAGGCTAAACAGCCTTGGTTTCAAGTGATTCTTTTGAAGTGGAGAATTTTGTAGTGAGAAAAGGGAATTTATGGCATAGAGAACAGATTATTTATACGCTATGTAAGAATCTTGTAGACAGCATTCAAAACAGTCCAAAGGCATCTGCCTTTCAGATGTGCAGGGAAACTATAATTTCTCCAGGTACCATTACATGGTTGTGTGAATTTTCCATTGGTGTTACAAATAATAGAACTTATGAGGGAAATGAAATTGATAAACACCATGCAGTTGGGATTTTGAAAATCTACATTTTAAAGACTGCATTTAGAACTGAAGCTGAAGACAGAGTGAGAACTCTCATACTGTTGTGAGAAGCTAAAGTGTACTAGGGTAGGACTGTGGGTTTGGAACAAATGTAATCTAAAAACAAGCAAGGGCAATTAAAGAAGAGGATTCATACTGACATTTCAAATGCCTCCTGGAAATCCAGTAGAACCTTCTAGTCTTATCTCCCACTGCTGCCTCTTACGCTCTGTTGCTTCAGCCAAACTGGACACTCTTGTAGCTTCCCAGCTGATACAAAGTTCTGAAAATTTTAGACCTCTCTTCCTATTACATTTACTACCATATTAGTGTTTTAATATCCTTAGAAACTTGGAATAAACTTAAAAGCAAATGTAGTTTCACGTCTTTGTCATCTGTCTGTATGATGATTTGTCTTTGTTTGTTAACTCTTCCTCTTGAATTTCAAGAATTAGTTACTTATTCATTATTATCATTGACATTTCCTGTGCTTTCATTTGTTTCTCTACCACTGACTGTTTCCTCAATTTCATTATTATCAAACAGCCCTTCTGTGATAGACTGCTGTTCCCCATCTTCATATTGATTAATTTCATTTTCACATGCATCATTCTGATTTCCAACATCTTCAGAACAGTCTTCAGAAGATGAGTCATTTGCAAAGACAGATTTTCATTAGTGGAGTCATCCTCAGAGTCAGAATGTGATGGTCTGTTCGCAGGAATATTGTTTGCTCCTCTGTGTCTTTCATTATCTCTTGGAAGGGATGTGCCTGATGTACTTGCTTGGTCATTATCCAAGTAATTAAAATCAAATGTACTTATTTTGTAGATTAAACAAGAACATTCTTTATTATGATTGTTTGCAATTGAAGCTTCAGGGACACTTTAGGCTGGATATTACATTAAATATTATTTTCCATTTAAATTAAAACATTTAATCAGAAATTCTGAAGAGCAAGATATGTAAGTGAATGCCTCATATGTTAAAATCATGAGATGCAGTGCCACTGTAATATTCTTTCATGAATTTAATATACAACAAATAAAAAGTTTAAGAGATTATCAATGCTGATTATAGATTCTAGTCACTGGCATTGTTATGGTTCTCTCTCTCTCTCTCTGTGTGTGTGTGTGTGTGTGTGTAAATTTCCAAAGAGCTTATAAGCTGTTATATAACTGTGTTATAAAAGCACTGGGGTCCTTTAAAATTTTTAATGAATTTTTCCCCTATGGTAGGGACATTTTCTTTTTGTCAGCAAGGACATTTTGGACAATTAATTGATTAAAATACCTATGTAAAAACATGCAATCTGATAGCTAAGTGGGTACCAGAAGAAAATGAGAAGATAAATTATTTTGGGTACCCCAGAGCTATGAGGCCTACAAAATGTGCCTGCTAGCTTAGATTAGATGAGCAGGGAAGTTGGTGACGGGGTGCTCTGGGGATCACATAAAAATGTATTTCAGGAGCAAGAAAAGCTTAGGGGCCTGCAGGAGAAAGCCTAGGGGACCTGGTACTCCACAGATATCATGGGGAAGATAGCCTTATTTATTTATTTATTATTATTTTTTGAGACAGGGTCTCACTCTGTCACCCAGGCTGAAGCGCAGTGGTGCGATCATGGCTCACTGTAGCCTTGACCTCCCGCGCTCAGGTGATTCTCCTACCTCAGCCTTCCTAGTAGCTGGGACTACAGGTGTGCATCACCACACCTGGGTACTTTTTTGTATTTTGTGGTAGAGATGGGGTTTTGCTATGTTGCCCAGGCTGGTCTCAAACTCCTGGGCTCAAGCAATCTGCCTGCCTCGGCCTCCCAAAGTGCTGGCATTATAGATGCTTGTCCTTATTTAAAGTAGGCTGGTAAGTATCGTACCTTATGAGTTTAAGAGCCAGAAGAAGTAAGATGGTAGAACTTGCACACGCAGGACTTGCTGAGCTATTCTCTCTGCTGCTGCCTCCAAGGCAGTGAAACACCCCCCGCAAGCCCCTGCCCCATCTGGGCTGGTAAAAATCCTGGCATTGTGAAGTGAGTCATTAGAAGAGGGGACAAAGAAAGAGCTGTGAAAATGTAAGATTTTAGTGGGATCGGCATAAAAAGCAAACACTACAGAGATGTACCCAGCCCTCTTATGCGGCAAGAGTCGTGCCAGGAACTGTTCAGTTCTGCTAGCTACACAGCAGGAAGGCAGAGTTAAGTCAGAGGAATTGCTACAAGGTACAGCAATTGCAGTTGCAGTCTTGGGACAACATGGAGCAAGCCCAGCCTTGAGCCTAGTGAGGGACAAGGGAAACTGATTCTCAGCCTTCAGTCCCATGAACACCAGATGTCCCAGAGGTCTGGCAGCTGCAAGGAGGGAGTTTTTAGCTAATATTTGAAAAAGTGCTGCTAGTGAGGGATACTATAGATAAGTGAAAAATTAACCCATCACTGGTGTGTCAAACCAAATATCTTAGTTTACGGTGCTGTAACAAGAATATTATCAACTGAGTGCCGTAGGGACTAACATTTATTTCTCACAGTTCTGGAGGACGGAACTGAGATCAGAGTGCCAGCATGGTTGGGTTTTGGTGAGGACTACCTTCCTGGCTTATAGACAGCTCTCTTCTTGCTGTGCCTCACATGGCAGAGAGAAAAATAGAGAGAGAGTGAGAGAGAGAGAGAGAGAGAGAGAGAGAGAGAGAGCATGCAGAAGTTATCTTCTTTTAAGAGCACTTTTAAGGCCGGGTGCAGTGGCTCATGCCTATAATGCCAGCCCTTTGGGAGGCCCGGGTGGGTGGATCACCTGAGGTCAGGAGTTTGAGACCAGCCTGGCCAACATGGTGAAACCCCATGTCTACTAAAAATACAAAAATCAGCTGGGTGTGGTGGTATGCACCTGTAATCCCAGCTACTCAGGAGGCTGAGGCAGGAGAATCACTTGAACCTGGGAAGTGGAGGTTGCAGTGAGCCAAGATTGCACCACTGCACTCCAACCTGGGCAACAGAGTGAGACTCCATCTCAGAAAAAGAAAAATAAACAATAAAGAGCACCACTCCCATCATGAGGGATTACCCTTGTTACCTAATTACCTACTGAAGACCTTGCCTCGAAATACCTTGACGATGGGGACTGGGGTTTCAACATATGAATTTTGGGAGGACAAACATTCAGTCCACAGGACCAGGTAATGCTGTCCTCCGACTAGTGGTTTTGAAAGTAGTTGTTTAATGGAGAAGAGTTTTGTAGATGAAGAGGGAACATAAGCACTCTCTTCTCTCTTCTGGGGAAGGCAGGCCCTCAGTGGATTGTATTTTTAGAGCCTGAGCTGGCCATACTGTTTCTGAAAGGTTGGGTTTGGCCCTGGTATTATGAGAGGGTTCTTGACACTGCCCAGGCCTGGTGGTAACTCAGGTAACAGGGAACCTATGGCAACTTGAGACTAACGGGGCTTTGGAGGTCCTATCTGATATTTATGCCTCTTTCTGGATTTATCATTTGGATTTGTATGTTTATTCACTAGAGCACTTTAGGACTTCTTTTGATTTTTTTGACTGATTTATTTTTCAGTTAATTTCCTTTTGTGCTATTTACTAGATTTATCCTCTCAGTCCACCTGTGTGTGTGTGTGTGTGTGTGTGTGTGTGTGTGTGTGTATCAGCAGGATAATGTATATTTTAAAATAAATTCTCATTTTGAAAAAAGCAATTTTACTTTTTTAGAAAAACTAAATACAAGTTCTAAGGTTGTGTATTTAGATTTTAATGACATCTCTTTAAACTATAATTCTACTGTGTGTAGTAATTTCATGCATATCACACAACTCAGATCATTTATGAGTTTACTCAGAGTTATTTACTCTAATAAAAGACAAAAACAATACAAATATTTTGTGTTATATTATACCACGTATAATACTCTTTCCCTTCTCTAAACAAGTTAATCTTATTAAAAAATCACTTCTCAGTAACCGTTGTGGAGAAATGGATTGCCTTAGTGTGATTCCATTGTTAACTAATGAGAAAAATGAAGCTGACAAAACAAAAGACAGTATCTGAGAGAGGCTATTGAAGTAAGGGGAGAAAGTACAGAAGTTTCCCAAAGAGTACCCTCTACACAACCCAGACATTCAGATCAAAAAACATTAGCTGATTTGCTGCAAATTATAATCGTTTTGGGAAATAGAAAGGAAAATGCAAGAAACATTGCAAAAATAAAAATCAGTCACTGCTACAAATGTTATTTCCTTATCTTGTTCTCAGCCATTTTACTTTTATGATAAAATTTAGAACATATGTTTTGGTAAAATACTGTCTTCTATTTTTAAAAATCACACAAAACTGATGGTAAAGCACTAGTTTAATAATCCATCCCTCCTCACTGTCTATTTAAAACTGTTCTTTGTTTCAAGGTCCCATTGAAATAAAACAGAATGAAATTAGTGACCTTCATACCAGCTTCCTAACCAGCTTCTGGCAACAGACCCAGCCATCAGTCTGTCAATATCCTGTGCAGTTTCAGATTTCATTTGAAAAAAAACACATCAGTTTCTTTCCATAAACATCGTATTTCAATTGTTTCTTTTAAAAAAGCTAATTACATTTACACATGTTACATACAAATAAAGATGTATTTTGTTGGTAAGCTTTCTGCAGAAGTGGAGCTTGATTAGAAATGTTCATTTGAGGCATATGGAGAAAGCTGCAATAGTGAAGCAAAATATTTATAATTCTTCCCTGTTTGGTTTAGATTTGTCAATCTTTTTCCTTCTTTACATAAAACAACATCTTGCATACAAACTGTTTAAAGTTGAAATAGTAGCATTCCAAATGTAGCCAGAGAAAGGAAAATACAGTCAAATTTAGAAAGAACAATGTAGGCCAATGAGAAAAAACGCTTTGAGATAAGATTTGTAATTAGGGGAAGGTCTTAAAAGATGAGGAATTGCTAGTTTTCCTATGAGTGGGAACAGAGAAGACTCATGTACACAGCTCAGTCTTTACATTTTAATTTTTCTCTTAAATTTAAACTAGTTTGTTTGGCACCTAAGTCTTCTTTTTCATTCTTCATGTTCCCATCTTTTCATGACGTTCTTTAAAAAAAATCCCCATCCTTATTTATTTTCTTGTCTGGCTTCAAGAGTGAAACATTAAAATTTTGTTGTTATAGTAAGACTGTGTCTCTATAAAAAATTAGCCAGGCCAAGTAGTCATAGCTACTTGGGAGGCTAAGACCGGAGGATCACTTGAGCCCAGGAGGCTGAGGTTGCAGTGAGCTGTGATCATGCCACTGCGCACCAGCCTGGGTGACAGAGCAAGATTGTTGCTAAAAAAAAAAAAAAAAGAAAACAAAAATAAAAATAAAACTTTTGTTATTTTAAAAGCTATCCTTAGTCATTTCTAAAGAGAAGATGTCAGAAAACTGTTGAAATTGTGCCCCACAAAGTCAGAAGCTGTTTGGTTTCAGTTGTACCAACAAGTAATGCCTGCTTTTCAGCAGTGGAGTTTTTATTAGTGAATTCCTTAGGGTGTGGCATATTTCTTCAAAGTCAAATTTCCTGAAATCACAAACATTTTATTATTTCCTTTCATCTTTCATGACTTTGCATTTCCACCCCTGTACTATTTATGATCCCTGGACTCTTAGATGTTTCCTTACTGTGACCTTAAAATTGCTTATCTTCCACACTAATTTCTTTGTATTTGGTCCAGAATGGTCTCATAGTGCTATGATGCTGTGCCCTTTGAAGATCTGCCTCATCAAGGATTAGCATTTCAGTGTTAAGGAAAAAATTATCTCCAGGATGATTTATAATATTTCATATATATATATTCATGCAGTACTTGGAGGGACTCTCGAGTCTTAATATGTTTCACCTACAGGAAATGCTGTGTCTGGGCTTGTTCTGCGTGGTACAAGGGACCGCTCAACACATGGTTTTCAGAAACCAATGACTTGTCTTTGAGGAAGTTTCTTCTATCTTGCAGGCAAGCTGATGGAGTTACTATTTTAAGAAGCAGGGTGAGGTTGGACAGAGATTGCTCGTATTTATTTATTTTTCTAGACCTCTGTAGTCTGTTTACTGTGTGTATACTGGCAGTTTTTTAACCCAATCTTCTCTCAAGGTTGGAAATGTCTTTGTCGTTTAAAATAAGCTGCCAAGATAAAAGAGTCATCTTAGGATATTTTTGATATTTTTCTCCCGCGGTTGATACTTTCAAAAATATTTTTCCGTATACTTTTCCACCTGTTATTCTGCTGAGCTGAAGACAGATTCCTTAGCCTATTTAGAAATACCCTCCTGGGACTTTTCTTCTGTCCCTTCTCCCCCAAAATAAATAAACACAGAAAGCTATGTGAACAAAAATCTTGTTGGGAAACAGTGCAGTGAAAAAGAGCTTTGGAGTTTGAGAATCCTGGGCCCAGCTCCTCACTTGAGTTTAGTGTATTTGGCCAACTTGCTGAATTTGGCTGAGTCTCAGTTTACTCATCCATCAAACAGGATAATAATACACTTTGTGAGAATTAATAGCATATAATGTATGGAAAGCTCTCAGTAGACAATAGTGAATGGTCACTAATAATAGTGACAATATGACTGTATTTTAGTTAAAGTCTTATTAGATGGTGCCCTTTTGGATTTATGTTCTTGGAGTGTTAAAGGAAAACACAACATGGCATCAGCATCACTGAGGAAAAATGGAAACCAGAGTGTTTTCTGCTGTATGTATTAGTTCGTTTTAATGCTGCTGATAAAGACATACCCAAAACTGGGTAATTTATATATATATAAAAAAAGAGGTTTAATGGACTCAACAATTTCATGTGACTGGGGAGGCCTCAAAATCATGGCGGAAGGCGAAAGGCGTGTCTTACATAGCCGCAGGCAAGAGAGAATGAGAACTAAGCGAAAGGGGAAACCCCTTATAAAACAATCAGATTTCATGAGACTTATTCACTACCACAAGAACAGTATGGGGGAAACTGCCCCCATGATTCAATTATCTCCCACTAGGTGCCTCCCATGACACGTGGGAATTATGGGAACTACAATTCAAGATGAGACTTGGGAGGAGACACAGCCCAACCACATCACTCTGGTTAGTATTGGATGCTGCTGTCCTGATTTACTTTAGGGTAACCTGGAGTGACTTGACATCTCAAAGATTCAGAGGCTGCCTGAGGATTTTGTACAGTGATTTGAATTGGTCTAAGGAACCTTGAGCTGCTTCTCAAATAAATCGCCCTAGGACTCAAAGTCACGTGATATGTCGAATAATGTTCTTTGGAGACAGCCATGCCTGGATTCCAATCCTTGTTCTGCCGCTTAAACACTGTGGTCTCTTGGGCAGTTTCCTTATCTCCCTGGGGCTTACCTTTCCTTCTTTGCGGAACGATGCTAATTATATTTTCTTTTCAAGTTGCCAATTGCATGGAATTATGTATGTGTAGCACCCAGAAGAGCTTGCTGGGATTGCAAACATAAACAGCCTCAGAAAAGAGTTAAAGCCCTTGGGTTTGAGTTTTAATCTTAATTTTGCCACTGCCTCACTAGGTGAACAGGGCAGATTACTTAACCTTTACCTCCAAATGGATGTGTTGGAATTAAATATTTTAAAAGGAATTACTATTTAAAAAAATATGATGGATGTAAAGTAGTTAAGTATAATCTTAGAATATTTTCCCACAAATTTTCTTTTGGTGCTACTTTCAGAGAAAGCGTACGGAGTTGGAAACACGATATATTTTACATTTGGTTACTTCTTTTGCCCTTCTGATGTGAGAGGTATGTGGGCAACTGCTGGGTCTTCATTCTGGCTCCTTGGAAGTTAGAGTGAGGGGTTTAGTAACATTTTCTTTCTCCTAAATGTTTCCCCCCAAATCTAGGAGTAATGCAGACATGAAATAGATGCCCTAACTGCTGCGGGCTGCAGTGCTGAGAATTAAATGAGGTGAGTCTCAGAGTCTCTGAAAACATGATAATACCCACATCAGACAGCAGACAGCAATGGGTCATTTAGGGGTTTGCACCCCAGGTTGGATTAAAAGGAGATTAAAGAAAAGAAAGGTTAAGGGATGTGTTTACAAAAGGAACTGGACACTTTTCTATCATTTAGGATGTTTATTGTGTTTAACTTGCTTTTCCTTTTTGAAACGGAAAGGTGCACTTCAAGATTAATTTGCAGCATATTTAATTGTACGGGGAGTTTCTGTCTCATAGGGCTATACGAAATAATGAGCAGATAAGAAAGGACTAATGGCAGCATCTGCATGGAAGTTCGTGACACATTTATCTGCATAAAAATGCTCTCCTTATTTCTAAGGAGTAGTAAAGACAAATAAAAAATGCATTCGATTAAATGACAAGGGACATAGTAGTGCCCCCTGAAGGTGTGAGCTGGACCTCGCTGGCCTGAAGGCTGTGACAGGGATAGCTAAATGGCAGACAGTAGCTGCATTTCTGCTGTCACAGTTTCAGCAATTGTCACTGTCAAAATGTAGCACATTCATTATTCAGGTACAAAACTATAATTAAGAACATTGGCCAAGAAACGGGGAGGGGAATTGGACGGTTCAGGGAGTTGGAAGTAGGATAAAGAGCAGTTCTCCTCTAGGTCACTAGTTCAAACTTCGCCCATATTGGTAATGACTGACAGTCATTAATATATGATGGCTGTTTGATGGCCTATATGAGTAGGTGCCCATATCAGAAAAGTCACCATTGTAATTGGCATTAATTGGCACTTCTGTTGGCAGCGTCAGCCGAGAGGCTGAAGATTGAATGGGCTATAGTGAGAGAATTATCCTCTCATCCTGGGAAGCGGCCTCCCAGGGCAAGGATGAAGCACTGTCACAGTGCATGGTGGGAAGGCGGCTGCTGTCCCAGCTCCTTCAGCTCTGCAAACACAGGACATCAGTTTGTAGTGTTCTCTGTTTGGCACCTTGCTTGATGAGCCCTGAATCTACTTAAAATCTAGCCTCACCAAAATGAACAATGGGCCCACAAAAAGCCAAAAGGCCAAAGTGTGAGATAACGAGGGGGACCTGCAGGGCATCGTCCCCTCGTGGTTTGCTTCCTGCCAAACCACACTTGGTCAGAGAGCTGAGCAGCTTCCTATGTGATCTGCAGCAACGATTTATTTTAGCTTATGTGTTTTTTTTTAAACAACAACAAAAAACCATACTCTTTTTAGAGATGAAAAAGCAAAGAGTTCTCTCTCTCGCTCAATGACCTGCAGTAAAACACTGTTGGACATGCCACCATGTTGACTTTTTATAGTTGAAAATTAAAGGTCCACTGTAATCATTTTTTGCTCTCCATTGATTTAAGGACCCGGTCGAATAATAATTTAGACTCAACTTTTCATCTCTGCATAGATTCATGATTTGTAAGCTGTTTCTGGCAACTATCTCTGTAATACCAATGAAATTTCTTTTTGTTCATCTCACTTTTTGGCTCAACTCCCTCGTAATTAGCTTTTAGGTCAAAGTAACAAGTATTTAAGATTAAATTTCTGTGGATGTCAACTCCTAAAGGACATTTCTCCAGCAGTACTTCTAGTCACCATTTCCTTAGCATTCTCTTACATATATGCTGAGGTAAAGTACTTGAGGGATGTATTTTCTGAAAAATTAAACATCAGAAAGAAGTTTACTTGTGCTTTCAATAGCTATTGTTTTCAGGTTTCAAAAAAAGCAGTTTGTGAAAAGCAAGTTAAAAAGTAAAATAGAGAATATTTAAAAAGTAGTAAAAATTTTGTTTGAACTATTATTTATTTAAATTAGAAGAAAGATTATTCCTGTCGTTTAAATTATCTGGAAAATCAGAGCAATTTCTTCCTTAAACAGAAAAAGTCATGTCTTATAATGTTCATATTTTTATTGAAATAAACTTTTTACCATTTCTTTTTTGAGGTGGTTTTTTATTTATACATTAAACCATAAATCTCATTTCTTGGATATTATTCTTGCCTTTAAAATTTTCTGTTTCAAAATCTAGTAATTTTCTGGGTTTTAACATTGTAAAATAAATGTGGAAGTTTTACTATAGGTGGCGCTCTTGCATACAGCTTGCTTTTAGAACTGTCTCTATATAGAATGAGTTTGGCAGGCAAGTTTAATGGAAGCTGCTTAATAGTATACATTATATATCATAAATTCTACTTAATGATTCTGCCCAGATAAAGAGCCATGAGCCCATTCCTCAATGATTGATATGCTTGTTTCATCCAAATTACCACCATTTGGTATATTATGACTTTTATTAGCAATCCAAGAATTTTAACAAGTAGATCATGGCTCACACACATTAAAGTGTGAGAGAAATTTGGATCTTTCCATTTTCTCCCCAACTGCAGAGATGGCACCATTTATGTTTCCCATTATAAAAATAAAAATTTCAAGACATGATTAAAGAAAGGTAGACAGTGTACTACTGAAAGAGCAATTCACTCTCTTGGAAGAAAGATGATGAATGCAGGATCTCACACTGACCCAAAGTATGGAAATGTTTACAGTCAAAATGTTGACCAATAATTTGATGAAATTCAGTATGTGGAGAAAGTACTTATTATACATGTCATTATTTATTTTAGGTGAAAGGAAGACACCCTGAAAATTTTAATTGTAGGCAAAGAGATAGATTAGATTAAGAGAGGTAAGAACATAGAGATCTGTGTGTGTTCTTGAGAGAGGTGGCAAGAGGAAAATGAGAGAAAGGTGGGAGAGAAGGGAGAGAGGAAAAAGACTTATGGAAAGGAGCAAATTGATTGGGGTTGCAGAGGGATTGCAGAGTCCTTCCTCTGTCTGGTGTTAAAGCTCTTCTCTGGGACTATAGGGATGCTGGTGTTCTTCTCAGAGGGGCCTCTTATCAGGTTCAATATCAGTGACAATATTTTGTTGATTAGTTAAATCTGTACTGTGGTTTAGCCACACGCAAGTATTCCACTTACAAAGCATCTCAAAGAAAATGTTTAGGAAAATGTGTCATTCCCATTCCGTAAATCTTTTCTTACTCTTTTGGAAAATTTGGGATAAATTAATTCTCCATGATCCACACATATATCACCTTAGTACACTCAGAATGTACAAATACTTCTTTCTGTTTGACATTTCATACTCAGAGAGCACTTCTTGATTTTTTTCTAAAGCCTTTATATAACAAGTTAAAAATAATCTTCCTTGATGATTTAGTGGCATGAACTGAGATTAGAACTTCAAAGACAGTTGCACACAAGATGTACTTATTGTTCTTGTGGTCCTTTAAATATTCTGAAATGTCATTTTCAAAATGTCATTGCCATTTATTTACTTCTTGTTTTATATTTCTTCGTATAAAAATAAAAACTCTTCATTGTACCACATTTAAGGCCTTCACATTTCCACTTAAAATAATAATTTATATTTCCACAAAACCAGACTTTTTCTGTACAGAGGGGAAGGTCACAGCTTATGCATCATAATCTCACAATCTTTTAAGAAACAAAATTAGCAGTTTTAAATCTCAAACACTGAAGAAAGTGCTTATTTATTAATTAAGGAGATATATCTAATACAATAAACTATTCTAAAATAATTTTCTTTATAACATATGAGTTAGATTAAATTTTTTCCCTTCTTTCTCACTCAGTTCATAAGAACAAACTAGGAATGATATGTAGATTCTAAAAAAGTGCGCTGTTCATTATCCACATTTCCCCTAATGTTGTCAATGATTTAATAACATATCATTAACTTCGGCAATTTGGTAAGTTGTTTGCTGATGAATAAGCTTTCCTAGCTAACCTAAAAAAAGTTTACTGATCAACAAAAGTTTCATCAAATGTGTATGTGCCAGGCACTGTTTTATGAGCTTCCTATATAAGAACTGTTTTAATCTTCTCCCAGACTTTAAGAAGTAGGTGTTATCACCCTCCTTTTACCGATGAGAAAGCTGAGACACAGAGGACTTCAATAACCAAGCCAAAGCACTACAGATAGTGGGCAGCATTTCCAGGATTTATCTGCTACACCTGACTCTAGAATGCGTGCTTACCCACCATACATGTGGCTTCCACTTTAATAAGTGGAAATGAATGAAAGTAAGGCAGAAAGGTGTGAACCAAAGAAGTTACTTATTGGCTTTGAATTTTTTGAACTATCGGGATGGAGCAGAACCAAGGAGACATCCAGTAGGAGTATGGGGTGGGGAGGGGAGGGGGATATCCTATTCTTCCTCAATATTGTTTACATTATTTATGTTGAGTACTTAAGAATTCTCAGAATTAACAGATATACAGATAGTGCAATGAAATCAGAAAATATTGTTAGGAGATTTTCTCCATGAGTCTTTTGTATTTCTGCACTCTCTGCAGACAGAAGCATTGACTGATTTTGTTTTGGATTATCTTTTCAGGCGTGTTTGTATAGGTGAACAGCTTTAGGAGTTAGAGATAGTATCACCTCCTGGAGAAAAGGGCAGACATGCTTACTGTTTATTACAATAAATGATTTAGGATTCCTGAGCTGAGATTTTCTCTCCTCTAATACAATATTATGCACGTGCAGGGTCACCTGTCCCTCTTTGCACTGCCCTATGGGGACTGTAATTTGGGAAACCAAAGCAAAAATAATGATATTCTGGCTATTTCTGTTACTGATAGTAGTAACATCCTTTGTCTCTGACCTAGGGGTATCATGTCTTCTGCCAGCACCTATGAAATGATGGCAGGCTAACTTGCTAGCGTGCAAATATGGTAAAATCTTAGACTCTTCATAGTTCTTAATAAAGACATACTATTATTAAAAATGGTTTGAATTATTTATTGGATGATAATCTCATTTCATTGATATGTATGATTTTTAGTTAACACTTCAATGTATTAATATGGACTGTATGGTTTATTTTCTGCAAATATTCTATTGGAAATTTAATTATTATTACCTCAGACACTCTTCTTACTTTTTTTGAAGATGTTCTTTAACACTCTCCCATGTTAGTAGATTCATATATTGATACTTGTCTCAGAAAAGAGAAAATATGTATAGGGACATGTCAATGAGACCTGAGAAAACTACCTGGAATATTATATGGGCTACAGTTTGGAAATCATTGTTTTAAACCATTACGTCTCTGTAAGATGATCAAACTATATTTTCCTTCCATGAGCACAGAATATTTTATTCATCAGAGACTTTCCATTTAGTTTAGTAGCAAAGTGGCTTAACAGAGTTCTTGATTAGTATCAGGACACCTAACTTCTAGTCCTTACTTGGTCAAGAGTGCTATGTCAGCAAAATGTCTCGTCTCTTTTTTAAAAAATGGCGATAATAAACCTTGCCACTTGCCTTCCTCACCGCAATATTAAGAATACTAATGAGAGTCTCTTGAGAGATTTTGAAATCTGCAGAAAGATTAAGCTATATAAATACGTAGCACCAAATCATATTTTAGAACTGAAAGAGCCTATAGAAAGCACTCGGGCTAATTCTCTTATTTTATAGGTGAAGAAACTGAGGTCCAGAAAGGTTAGATGGCCAGTCTAAGGGCACACAATTGGTTAGTGTGTAAGAAAGTACAAGAAGTTTAGTCACACAGTTTTCCTTTTTAAAAAAGTTGGTTAGTGGTAAAAAAAAAATTAATAATCCCAGATATTTCAAGGTGTCATAGTGATGTTATTCCCTTGGCGGCTTGGCATAAGGCAGGTTGCTCCCCAGAGGCAAGCCAATTTGATAATTGCAGTTCATCAAGAATTCTACTTGCATCAGTTGAACATAGCATTTGGTTTTTGGCAGTTGTACTGATTGTATTTGGGTGAAGATATTCTTAAAGATACCCTTGGAATAGTTGATGCCTCAGTTACACGTGGAAAGGCACTGATTAACTCTTTCGGATGGCTGGAATAATGACTTAGGCTGAATATGAAGCACATATGTATGAATATGTTGCTGGATCCAGACTCCCATATTTTCTCTTTGGTGGTTTACTTGGTGTGATTGGATTTCTCCAACTGCTTTGAATGTTTACTAGTGTACACTTGCCAGGGATCGTCAGCACCTTCCCTGGGTTATGTAGTGCCAGTGACAGCTGAGAACTGTCAGACAGCCAAGATTCACTAGAACTGTTTACCCTTATCCAGGTACAAACAGTGGGGCCAGAACCTGCATCACTTATCGTGTTGATGCTCTTAATTAGGTACTAATTAAATATTGTGTCTGGAAACTTCCTTTATCTGTGGTACAGAAGAACAGTTTGAAGCAAATGTATGACCAAAACCAGACAGATCTATTAAGTCATCAGGAATTTCCAGATGCCTTACATTGAGAGATCCTTATCCAATATTAGCATACCCAGGTTGCAGTAAATTTGTTAACTTATCATTTGGAAATATGTCCTTGTTTTTGGTTTCGTCCATTCAGGGTACCAGAGTTTTGATTTGTATTTGTTTTTTAATTCAGGGATTTTTGAAAAAGACCGGTGTTTTCATCTGTTGAGACAGGCTGAAACCACATTCTGAAAAACATCCAAGTTTTACTGAATATATAACATACACTAAAGGAAATACAGTAGGTTCTAATATTCATTTCCAGTCCCTCTACCATAAAGAACAGATGAGGACCTTTAAACCTATATTAACATGGTAAGGGAGTTAGTTTTTGTTTTGGTCTAGCCTGGGGTCTCTTTGGAAAGCCCAAGATGGCTCTTGCCTTACACCCTCTGCCCTGGATAACTGACCCCTGTTTCACTTGCACAAAGTTATCTCTAAATAGCATCCTTCTTGGTTGCCCTAAAATTGCTAGTTGCCTGCCTTATCACTTACTGGGCCCCATTGTTTCTACAACTGGAGCACCCCTGTTCTCTCCCTTGTATTCTCCCTTGGTTATGACTAGCAATGCACTATGACATGAAAGAACAATTTAAACACGCTTTGGTAAGAACATCCGTGGACACCCCCACCCCAAATCCTTTGCACAGTGCGGTGAGATTACTGGTGAGATACCATTAATTGTCACCTGGCACCTGCAGCTCAGAGCCATTATCTGTTTCCTCACTTCAGTGCCAATATCCGATGGATACACATATACTATTTATTTGATAGGGCATAGGTAATAGTTTCTTGCCTCTATGGTGCCTCTGTCTTGATTTGGATAAATAATAATTACTAATGATGATATTAACAACTCACATTTATTGGATGCTTGTAGGGTGCTAGCACTGTTTCAAATGATCTACATGCATTAACTCAAACTTTAAAATATAGAAAAAATTCATGTAAGTTATTGACATGCTTTTTTTCTGTCAGTGATGGGGGAACAGAATATAGAAAGCAATTATTTTAGGCTATTCTATTTTCTCTTCTATTACGTGTTCTGTCTTAGAGTTGAGGCAGTCCAGGAAGTGTTTTGTGCTGAAACTGTGTATTGGTTAGTGATAACTACAGCAGGGACCCTTGTACCTTTAAGGAAGCTTATCTCAGGTAAAACAGAAACCGTTTCTCAATATTTCTTAAGAGACTAAAGAGATACCTTTTTAGAATGTCAGCAACAGACGTTAGGTTTACTGAAATGATAAAATAAGACTATATCAAATAAGTTTACATTGTTATATACTTGTTAAAACAACAATTCATTAACAGTAGGCAACAGGTGATGGCTTATTTTGAAGAACTGAAGAAACCAAGCAGTTTTAAAAAATAACAGATACAGTTGGTGTGGGGGGGCACCTGTATTGAGATTTTTGAGGCTCTATAGAACAACTTTTTGGCAATGGTGTTAGGTAAAAGCCTTCTTTCAAAGGAACAAATGCTGTCCAAATGATATCAGTTTGTGGTTTGACTTTCAACGTTATAAATGCTAGTTTTTAAAAAAAGTCATACAGAAAATTTAAATTTTACACGGTCAAACAGATACGTTCATTCCTTTTATGATTTCCATCCGTTGTAACATGTTTAAAAGATGTCTCCTATTTAAAAATTATGTAATAGCTCATCATAGTTTTCTTTTAATAACTTGTAGGTTTATTCTAGAAATTCAAATATTTGATTTATCTGAAATGTGTTATAGTGTATGGCGTGAGGTTGGTATCTACCTTAATTTAATTTTTTATAAACAATTACAACTTTCCCTATCCATTAAATAGTTCAGATTTGATTTGAATTGACACCTTTGTTGTACAATAAATCACTTATGTACTTCCTGGAATGTGTATTCTGTTTCATTGATCTTACCACATAATCTTACACCAGTACCACATGGCACATGGTTTTAATCATGATAACTATACAATGCATTCCAATAACTTATAAAACATTTTCCTCCTCCTTCTCTTTCTTGTTCTTGTGCTTTTTCTTTCTTGTTCTTGTGCTTTTTCTTCTCCTGTCTTCCTGTCCTCATCCTACTTCTGTTCCTCCTCCTCCTAGTTTTTTTTTTGAGATGGAGTTTCACTCTTGTTGCCCAGGCTGGAGTGCAATGGCGAGATATAGGCTCACTGCAACCTCCGCCTCCCGGGTTCAAGCGATTCTCCTGCCTCAGCCTACCGAGTAGCTGGGATTACAGGTGCCCACCATCACGCCTGGCTAATTTTTTGTATTTTTCATTTTTTTTTTAGTAGAGACAGGGTTTCACCATGTTGGCCAGCTGGTCTCGAACTTCTGATCTCAGGTAATCCGCTCACCTCAGCCTCCCAAAGTGCTGAGATTACAGGTGTGAACCACTGCGCCTGGCCTATGAATTGTCTTAAATATTCTCAATATTCTGGCATCTTTATTATTTAGATAACATATCAAATCACCAAAATGTCCTCTAGGATTTAAAATGGGATCATACTAAATTTATGGGTTGATTTAGGGAGAACTGACTTTATAACAACATTGAATCTTCATGTCTAAGACAAAGTTTAACTTTACATTTATTCAAGAATTGTTTTTATCCTGTAGTGGAGTTTTATAGTTTTCTTATTATAGGATCTAGACATTTCTTTATGAATATATTTTGGAGAATAAAAATATTTTTAAAATATATGTTATGTGAATATATAATATGTTAAATGTTTAAATTGCTGCTATGAATGAATCTTTATTTTTTTAAAATATTTTCTTTAAATACTTTTTAATTGGCCTGAAGGATTACCAGAGAAAGAAGGTAATTATGTTCCACAAAATGATTACATAAGAATGTTTTAAGTGCTCATTATTGATGGACTTAAGTAAATGTGGCTAATGTGTGTTAGTGACTATAATATTGCAAAGAAAATGATGGTATAGATTCATATTTATTGGTAACAAGAAAAAGGACCATAAGATATTTTCGAGAGAAAAACATGTTAAAGAATACCATTTGGCATGATATAATTAATGTAAAACCATACACACATAATTCATATGTGCATATATGTTCGGAGAGAGAGAGAACATTATTTCCCAAAGTGTCAACAGATTATTTCTGCGTGTCAGGTTTTGGAATAATTTTTATCTTCTTTTGTACATTATTTAATTTTGTAATAGCATTTACCATACTTTACCAAAACAGTAATATAGTTAAATCCAAATAGAAAACAATATTAGAACTTTCATAAGCATTACAAATAAATACATAAAATTAGCTTTTAGCATAATTTTTTCCACTAAGACATTCTTTTTTTTTTTAAGACAGAGTCTCGCTCTGTCGCCCAGGCTGGAGTGCAGTGGCGCGGTCTTGGCTCACTGCAAGCTCCGCCTCCCAGGTTCATGCCATTCTCCTGCCTCAGCTTCCCGAGTAGCTGGGACTACAGGCACCCGCCACCACACCTGGCTAATTTTTGTATTTTTAGTAGAGACAGGGTTTCACCATGTTAGCCAGGATGGTCTCGATCTCCTGACCTCATGATCCGCCCACCTCGGCCTCCCAAAGTGCTGGGATTACAGGTGTGAGCCACCGCGCCCGGCCCACTGAAGACATTATTATGGATTTAATATAATGTTTATGGATAGCCTTGAAAATAGTTAAACAATTTATTTGGCCTACTAAAATCTCTTCAGCATGCAAAATTGTTAGTAATTCTATTTATTTGAGCTGCACCAATCACATTGATAATAACACCTAGCAGAAGCATCTTCACATCTGAAGGACGGATGACTTGCACTCGATTCCTATCACTGTGCAATCACACATCCTCAAGTGATTCATAACTCTCTGTTTCTCTTTAACTTAAAACAAAATCACTGAATACCTTATTGGTTATTTTAAAAATTCCATTTGAAAACTTTAAAATTGTGGATATTTAAATAAAAGATTTTTAAATGAAAGAGATAAATGGTGATGGCATGTTATTTTTTTTACTTTCATGTTATATTTACATAAGTTAAATGTGGTAAACTTGACAATTGAAATAGGAATTAAGTGGAGCTAAGCCTCTCTTCTCACCCTTAATATAACTTTTATATTTATAACAATTTGTGAATTGATAGGAGACTAGTTAGAAAATTGCTAAATTTTCTTACAGACGTCATGATCATCATGATTTTAGTCACCACCCAAATGAGTTATTACATTCTTACTAGTGCCAAGCCTTATGCTTTATATGCATATTCTTATTAGCAACTACTTGTGAAGTAAGGACTGCTGTTGTACCATAATAAACATGGGGATTGTGAGACTCAGAGATGTTAAGGAATCTGTCAGTGGTCATACAGGTTAGAAGCTGGATTTGACCAAGGCCAAACTGCCCCTAAAGTTCAAGCTTCAAAGCACAACAATCTCACAATCCCGTCTCCCAATATTTAATTTCCAACAACTCAACTCTTTTCTTTTGTTTACCTCTCTTTTCTCATTACATTACACGTTTCCTCCTCTAATTATTCCCCAGAGGTAACTTGACATCCACATATGTTGGATGCAAAATTTGCCTAGTTATTCAGAGAAAGATATTCAATAGTTTCAGATATTTGACTCATCAGGATTTAAATTCAGCAGATTGGAGGCTGTGCAATCTCTTCATATTATAAAGAATGTGATCTAGGCCTAGACAAGTTAAGTAACTTGTCTACACTTGCATAGCTTGCTTCATTGACAAACACTTATCAAACACTTACTTTGTACTAAATATTTTTCTGTCCGCTTTATGAATATTAATTTGATCCTAATAAACAATCTATAAGGTAGGTGAAACTATTACTATCCCTATTTAACACATGAGGAAACTGAGGCATAATGAAGCTGAGTAACAGGGCCACTGTCACACAGATAGCAAGTGGTAGAGCCAGATTTGGAAGGAGACAGCTGTCAAGTCTTTGCCTGTAATCACATGAGCCATGTTGCCTAGAACAAGAGTCCAGGGCTTCTGGTTTTCATTCATTCTTCTTTCTACCATATTGGCTGATTACTTTAACCTATGAATAAGAAGAAAGTTATCTGAAACCTGGTTTTGAAAAATAATTAGTTTTATACATTTTAGAAAAATTAACTTAACGAATACTGTGAATATAATTAAAGACTAAGTGAGTGCTGTGTATACTTTTAAAATGATACTTCTCTGGAGCTATGTTTATTGTTAAATGGAACTGTCTTATTGATGATGGCCTTTTCACCCAATACCTGCTGATCTTCCATAATGCTAATATACACCCAAAGTTGACACTTGCTAGACTGTCTTTGCAAGCATAAATATTAGACATACTAAAATTTGATTTTAGCTCATCTTTTACTTTGAATAAAGAGATCTAAAAATCAATCCATACAGCTGCGTTTCATTTTCTATGAATAGAGGTCAAATATATCAGGGCAAGAGTAGTATTAAAGGTAATCTATGAGGTCAAGGTAAATGTATCAGGTAAGCAGTTTTCAAAATTCTGATTTTAACAGGATATACAAACCTTGTATAGTTTGTTTATTTTTTGCTGTCTTGCAACAGATCCTATGTGAAATTTAGCATTTAATTCCTAAAAATAGCATTAATGAAGTATATCTGTGTGTTTAATTTTATTTCTCTTATAATTGGGGATATTAGAGAAAAGAGCTTGGAGGTTCAAGGTCTCAGTTTAAGTTTAACACTTACTGACTATGTGACTTTAGGCAGATTACTTTTTTTCCTCTAAGTTTTAGTTTTCTTATCTGTATGGGGGAAACTTATTCCTAATTAATGAAGTTGTGAGAATTGAATAAAGTAGTACAATTGATTTTTTTAAATAGAAAATGCAATTTATTTTCAAAGTGTCATCAAATGCTATCAATTTTACTGCCAGATTTAGCATTCCACGTTGGGGCGGGCTATGGCAGTGGGCCTCATGCCAGATGAGGGTTTTCCCTCTTGGATTCTAATATGGGGCCTGTCACCACACTAACTATGTGAGCCAGGGCAAATATGTGGGACTCAGCTTCTTGCACAATCAAAGGTTTGGACTAGGGGAAACTTAAGGTCCTTACCAGGTTAGAAGTTCATTGATTCATGATGTTCTTTGCTATATGTGGTCAAGGGATCTGAGCACAAGGCTGGGGTCACAAGTCACAGCCTAAAATACCTATGTTTGACACTGATTAGGTATATAGAAAAAAAAATCACATAACTATATAGGCACCTCCTTTTCACCTTTTAAAAATGGAATTGGAGTAACTATGCAAAAACCTTCATTCAAATCCAGATGTTTTTAATCTTTTTTAAAGCTAGAGAATACTTATAAATGGAGTTATGTGGTGATATGGTTTGGCTCTGTGTCCTCACCCAAATCTCATCTCGAATTGCAATCCCCATAATCCCACATGTTGAGGGAGGGACCAGGTGGGGGATGATTGGATCATGGGGGTGTTTTCCCTCATGCTGTTCTCGTGATAGTGAGTGAGTTCTCACGAGATCTGATGGTTTTATAAGGCAGCTTTTCCTGCTCTTGCTCACTCTTTCACCTGCTGCCATGTAAGATGTGCCTCTTCCCTTTCCACCATGATTGTAAGTTTGCTGAGGCCTACCTAGCCACGCGGACCCAGTCAACTAAACCTCTTTTCTTTATATTATAAATTACCCAGTCTTGGGTATGTCTTTATAGCAGTGTGAAAATGGACCTAATACATGAAATAAATATATCAAATACGTAAAAATGCAGTTTTTTTCCTAAAAATAAAGGTCTAGCAACTGAACTCATTATCTTTCCCTCTAAACCCTTCTTTATTCTTTTTTTGTGTGTGTGACTTTTTTTTTATTTTTATTTTTTATTTTTGAGACAGAGTCTTGCTCTGTCACCCAGGCTGGAGTGCAGTGGCACAATCTTGGCTCACTGCAATCTCTGCCTCCTGGGTTCATGCGATTCTCCTGCCTCAGCCTCCCGAGTAGCTGGGACTACAGGTGCGTGCCACCATGCCTGGCTAATTTTTTTTTATTTTTTATTTTTTGTAGAGATGGGGTTTCACCGTGTTGGCCAAGATGGTCTCAATCTCACCTCGTGATCTGTCCTCCTCGGCCTCCCAAACTGCTGGGATTACAGGCATGAGCCACCACACCTGGCCCCTTAATTTTTAATTTTTATTGGTACATAGTATGTATATATATTTATGGGGTGCATGTAATGTTTTGATACACGCACACACGTATAGTAATCACATGAAGATAATTGGAGTATCCGTCACCTCAAGCATTTATCATTTCTTTGTCTTAGGAACATTCTGATTCCACTCTTTTAGTTATTTAAAAATATATAATAAATTACAGTTGACTTAGTCATCTGGTTGTGCTATACAATACTAGATCTTATTCATTCTAACTATATTTTTGCACCCATTAACTATCTCCACTCTCTCCCACTCCTTGCCCTTCCCAGCCTCTGGAAACCATCATTTTACTCTATCTCCATGAGTTCAATTGTTTTAATTTTTAGCTTCCACATACAAGTGAGAACATGAGAATAAAACCCATTCTTCTTTATTCTTGTCACCATTTGCTTTAATATTGAATACCTGTGAATTATCTTGGACTTTCAAACTCACTTTGATATGCCATGGATCACCAAGATAATTTTACATCCAAAATAATTGGACTTGCCCCCAATCCTGTACCCATAAAACCCCCTGACCCAACTGGCAGAAGGCATAGAAAGAGAGAAGACAAGAAGCAGCTGGACTTCAGAGAGAAGCAGCTTGACTTCAGAGGGACGACTTGACATCAGGACTTTGGAGAAGAGTCCCTCACGGGACTCCAGGGGAAGATCATCTTCCTGCTCCATCCCCCTTCCAGCTCCCCTTCCCACTGAGAGCCATTTTCATTGGCAATAAAATCCTTTGCATTCATCATCCTTTAATTTGTTCATGCAACCTCATTCCTCCTGGATGCCAGATAAGGACTCGGGTGTGGGTGCAAAAGGCTGTCACACTGACCCTCCACTGAGCTGTTAACACTTAAGCTGTCTACAGAGAGCAAAGCTAAAAGACCACACTGTAACACATGTCCTCTGGGGCTTCAGGGGTCGTGGGTAACTCCCTAGATGCTGCTGTGGGGCTGCATGGAGTTTTGCTCTTGCTGGCACCCAAAAGTGCTTGCTCTGGCTCCTGCATCTGCTCACCTGCATTCTCCTCCTCCCACGAGGGGTAGGGAGCTGCTGGCTGAGTAAGTGAGGCACCTCTGTTGTGAGGACCAAGAAGGGGTCAAGGGATATTTTCCGTTTCAGTACAATCCTTTGTCTGGTTATCTATCTATAGAATTCTATTTATTCGTGTAAATACCCATGAATTCTTGATTTTTATATCAAAGGCTTCTTGATTTAAACTTCTTTCCTTCCCTTCAGGAAGAATTATAATTGTTGGACAGTGAAATAAGTTTTTTCCCTAAAGCTTCTTCACATTTAGAGTCTGTTTTCCCCTTTAGAATCTGTGCCTGTGTGATTGTAACTATATTTCTCTTGAGCTTTCTAACTGTAGGACTTAACATTTAGCCCCCTTAATTTTCTCTTTTTCAAGTCTAGTGTGCTCAGAGGATATGTTCAATGCCCCTTTCATAGAGCAAAAATGCCAGATGCTATGACTGTTACTTTAACAGTGAATTTGATCTTTTCCTCTTGATGTTTACCGGACTCCCAGTGGATGTGACTTATACAGAATATCTAAGTTTTAAAAAGATTTGTTGGATATTATTTTAGTATTTTCCTTTTTATTCTTCATAAAGGTACTTTTTCTCACATAAAATGAGCTGAACTTTGTCGTTTGTATATATCCAGTTAAACCACTTCTATAAATAGCACAATCTCAGTTGTTCGTCATCTTCAGGAAATGAACTGTTTGGGTAAGTAAATTTTCTTAGAACATTATCTTTTCAAAAGCCAGAACTTTCCATTTATTTTGGATTGACATCTCTCCAAAACATATGCAATACTATATGTGATATTTATTTTCCAACCATGGTGGCTAGCTTCTTAAAAACCACTGTGTTGGAGGAATTTAGTTGTTAAATATAAAAGAAGATGAGAGGGAAGTGATATGGGAAGTAAAGCTACTAAGGCTCTTATAAATATTTTTACACTAGAGCTGTGTGTTTAAATTCTTAAAAAGTACACTCACTAAACTAATAGAGAGCAATTAAATGAAGAGAATTTGAATTGCATTTTAGAAATAGCTAAGTAACAATGAGTTATTTGTATTAATTTTTATTTACTATCTCTTTGTTACTGGGATATCCTCTCCCCTTCAGTGAAAAGCTTAAACAATAATTTACTTTTTTTTTTTTTGTTGCAGATGCTATGCATTCTGTGTGGCACTTATTTTGGTAACTGGTTGCTATGGGTGGATTTATGTCCCCTTCACCCCAACTCACATGTTGAAGTTCTAATTCTCAGAACCTCAGATAGGGTCTTTACAAAGGTAATCAAGCTATAATCAGGTCTTTTAGGGTGGGCCCTAATCCAATATGACTTGTGTCCTTATAAAAAAGGGGAAAGGTGGACACACACACACACACACGGAAAGCACCATATGAAAACTCAGAGATTGGGTGATGTGTATATAAGCCAAGGAAGGCCAAAGATTGTCAGCAAGCCACCAGAAGCGGAAAGAGACATCAGACAGATTCTTCCTCATAGCCCTTATAAGGAACCAACCCTGCCAACAGCTTGATCTCAGACTTCTCATCTCCAGAACTGTGAGACAATACATTTCTGTTGTTTAAGTCACCCAGTTTCTGGCACTTTGCTACAGCAGCCCTCATAGGGCTTGTTGATTTCATGAAAAGGAATTGTTGATTTTATGAAAAGGAATACTGACTTCCACCTTGTAGGTCCTGTCTTCTGTGTCTCACCATGGTTTCAGAGACTTAAAACAGTTTGGCTTGTGGAGATGGAAAGAGCTCAGAATATTTGCAGGTATGTCTTTGTCCTTCTCTCAAATATCCAAGATCATCCATCCGTCCATCCATCCATCCATCCATCCATCCATCCATTCATCCATCCAGTATTTATTGAGTGTCCACCATGTGACAGGCTGACATCCACTTTGCCCTTGTGAAGCTTGCATTCAGCAATTATAGTGTTCATGGAATTTGCAATCCAGGACTACATTAGCTTAGTTCATAAAAATGTAAGAATCCCTCTTAAGTACATCTGCTGGCTTTACATCTACCTCTTTCTTCACTGATAGAGACTAGATTGCAATTATAATGCCTGATTTAATTTTTCTCATGATGTTTTGTTTTTCTCAGGGCTTTTAGCATTTGTGCATGCAAAATCCTGTATTTCCTCCTATTTTGTCACTGTTTCTTCTCGTTTTCCTCTTCTAATGTCCACAATAATTCAGTTTATATTATACATACCTCAGAAAGGAAAGGATATTGACTCCAGAAAAGGGCTATCAAAATGAATTCGTATACAATAGTGCTAATGATAGAAGGCAGAACCCTCCTCATTCATTCGTTCAGCAAATAAATATTTATATTGGAACTTTTTCAGATCAATGGTAGTTAGGAAAACATGGCCATGTAAGTGATATGGAACATAGAAGTGGCTGAATGTGGCCGGGGGCGGTGACTCACAGCACTTTGGGAGATCGAGGTGTGGGGATCACTTGAGGTCAGGAGTTCGAGAGCAGGTTGACCAACATGGAGAAATCCCGTCTCTACTAAAAATACAAAATTAGCCAGGCGTGGTGGCACGTGCCTGTAATCCCAGCTACCTGGGAGGCTGAGGCAGGAGAATTGTTTGAACCCGGGAGGCAGAGATCGCAAGAGCCATGATCGTGCCATTGCATGCCAGCCTGGGCAACAAGAGTAAAACTCGGTTAAAAAAAAAAAAAGAAGAAAGAAGGAAAGAAAGAAAGAAGAAAGAAAGAAAGAAAGAAAGAAAGAAAGAGAGAAAGGGCTGAATACTGATCAGTGGTGCTGAAGCTTAGTTTCCGGAAGAAGAAAAACCCTCCATCAATCTGCCCTGAGGTCATTTGTTTCCTTCTCATAAAAAGGTGGAGGGAAGCATGTGCAGCTGCAGGACCTCTTGGGCAGCTGCCTTTCTGCAAATTTAATTAATGAATCAAAGGTGAGTGCTGTATCTCCCAGGTGCTTTCTGCCCTCAAAATCACCTCTCTTGGTGCTCTCTTCAGTGTCCTTTGACACTGTAGTAAACAAAGCATCCTATATTCCTGCATCCAGCTGAGCAGACTGAGTGTCTCCTCACCCTCTCCTCTCTGGCTTGAACTAGGTGTGCTGGTGGTGAGCAAACAGAGAGCCCTCTCCTCCAGAGACCTGGCTAGGCCATGTTTCCCAGACTTGCCTGGTCAGAGATACAGAAGTAGAATCTCCAGGTAGAAGTCTGGGAAACTTTATTTTTAATACACACACCAGGTACTTCTGTAATTCAAAACATTTAGAAAGCTCTGTGCTATGGCACTTTGAGGTAAGTCAATACAGGCTTAAATTTCCTAAACGTTAAAAACAAAACAAGCAAACCCACAAACTAAAAACAGGTAACGTCACAATGTGACAGAGAAGAAAATCTAGAGATTCTGAGTTTCACTTTGCTAATAATCGAGGATAAATTTCTTAGCTTCTGTGTGTCGTATGTAAAATGAAGAGATTGAAACAGATCCATTAATTTGTTCATATATCAGATTTGTATTGAGGGCCTGCTATGTGTTAGATTTTGTTCTATTCTCTGGAAACAGCGGAGAAAAAGTCACTCATTGACTGGCTTCAAAATTGGCCCATTTTCACTGCACCATGAGTCTATTCAATATTATCACCCACTAACATCCCATAGGTGATGGATAAACAGTACTTACTCTTGTCTTCTGAAATTATTATTATAATGCCCCATTTTTCCCCAGAGGGATCTTGGAATTCCAGCCATGCTCTAGGGTTGTTAAATCAAGTTCTGAAATCTGTTCTATTGAAATGAATGTTTTCCTAACAGACAAATGACCAGATTAATCCTAAGGACTAAGAAGAAACTATCCTAACTCCAGCCAACTTCTACCTGGCTTTCAGAATGAAATGAGTTGAAAAGACCTTACTATTAGATAAATGTGTTCTGAAGCCAAGATGAACAAGTTGAATAAGGTTTCTTCTGAAGTGAAAACATGACATGAGTTTTTCAAATATCTCAGTTAAGGATCTTACATTTTTTTAGGTGAGACTACAAAGTGCCCAGTTATGTGTGGCAGGTCTTTGGTTGCATCACTGGAGCTAGAAGGGATACTAATTTTATCTTATTTATTTCAATATTTGGTTCTCATTTAACATGACTTCCTACATTGAATCCCACCCAAAATTTGGAACACTTTGTCTTTAAGATTAAATCTGTAGTAGGATTAAGTGATGGGCTCCCTTGATGCCTTTTTAAGATTAAGTGAGGTGTGAGGTGCTCCCAGATGCCTCTTGAGGTCAATAAACTTCTTTTTTTTTTTTTTTTTTTTTGAGACAGTCTTACTCTGTCACCCAGGCTGGAGTGTAGTGGCACAAATCTCGGCTCACTGCTACCTCCACCTCCTGGGTTCAAGCAACTCTCCTGCCTCAGCCTCCCCAAGTAGCTGGGATTACAGGCATGCACCACCACACCCAGCTAATTTTTGTATTTTTAGTAGAGATGGGGTTTCACCATGTGGGCCAGGCTGGTCTCGAACTCCTGATCTCAAGTGACCTGCCTGCCTCGGCCTCCCAAAGTGCTGGGATTACAGGCTTGAGCCACTGCCCCCAGCCCAGCCAGTATAATGAACATTAGCTGGGCACATTAGCTGGGTGCGGTGGCTCATGCCTATAATCCCAGCACTTTGGGAGGCCGAGGCAGGCAGGTCACTTGAGATCAGGAGTTCGAGACCAGCCTGGCCCAGATGGTGAAACCCCATCTCTACTAAAAATACAAAAATTAGCTGGGTATGGTGGTGCATGCCTGTAATCCCAGCTACTTGGGAGGCTGAGGCAGGAGAATCTCTTGAACCCGGGAGGCAGAGGTTGCAGTGAGCTGAGATTTGTGCCACTACACTCCAGCCTGGGTGACAGAGTGAGACTGTCTAAAAAAAAAAACATTTCATTGCACCAATTAAATAATTTCTCATCCCTCACACCCAACCCATGCTTCCACCCTTTCAAGTCTCCAATATCTATCATTCCACACTCTATGCCCATGTGTACACATTGTTTAGCTCCCACTTACAAGTGAGAACATGCAGTATTCGACTTTCTGTTTCTGAGTGGTTTCACTTAAGGCAATGGCCACCAGTTCTATCCATGTTGCTGCAAAAGACATGATTTCACTCGTTTTTCATGGCTGAATAATATTCTATTGTGTATATATGACACATTTTCTTTATCCAATCATCTCTTGATGGACAGTTAGGTTGATTCCCTATCTTTGCTATTGCGAATAGTGCTGCAATAAACAAATGGGTGCAGGTATCTTTTTGATATATGAATTTCTTTTCCTTTGAGTAGATATATATCCAGTAGTGGGATTGCTGGATTATATGAAGACCTTAGATTTTAAACAATTAAATTCTTTAAGGACTGAAAAGCTTTTGGGATGAGAGAGTAACATTTTCTGCAGCTTTCTTAAACTGTCTTTGGATCTGGATTTATTGCTATTCTGTGGGAAATTTTAAATTCATAACTCAACTGGCTATGAAGAGTGGTGGTCTTAGGTTTCTCACTCCCACAGAGTATTGTCTTTAAGGTCAAGGAGATAACTTAAGATTGGAATAGAGATCTGTTAGTAGGAGATAATATTCTTTTTTTTTTTTTTTTTTTTTTTGAGGATTAGTTGTCTTTCTTTGGGGTGAAGTCTTATCCTTAGGCCTTTTAGCCATATGCTGTTATTTCATTTGCTAATGACCAAGAAAAACTTGAAAAATTGTAAAATATAGCAAAATATAAAGTTGGAAAATAAATTCTATTTTGTCTTTAAAAAGGAGAAATCCATTGTCTGAAATAACATGGGAAAAATGTTGCCGAAAGCTGCCAGGGTTGGCTGAGAACTTCCAGCATTTGAGATCCTTATTCAGAGGCATGGGAGGAGAGAGAAGGCACATGCTCTAGGGCTCTCAGCTCATGTGCAATGTAAGCATATTCTAGCCCTGCTGCATTTTGATGCTGCAGTGGCAATCAAACTTACTATTTTAGTGGGGAAAAGCATTCTAAAGTATATCATCTTGGGTAAGTCTCTTAATGTTTTTGATTCTTAGTTCTTCATCTACTAAAAAAGACAACAGCATGCACAGCAGAGCATGCCTGTTAGGACTGAAGGGGAAATCATAGAAGAACTGTCTTACACAGCCTGGCACAGAGTAGGTAGTCAAATAATGTTTCCTGGATCTATGACTGTGTATAATAGAGCCTGCAAGGGCATATATCTTAACCATAGAAAATAAGGTTTGAATTTACAGGTTATTTAGACTTAAAATGTGTCTTGTTAGGACCAAAGAAATATTGTTGGAAATATGTTGGGTCCATCTCTGACGATACAGGAGTATATCAACTGATCCTTGGCAGGCTTAGATTAGAGGTACTCAGAGGCTAGCCCATGGAATGATTTGAGGTTCCCACCTGTAGAAATGAAAATGCATAAATGTCGTAACTCTTCTTGTGTGTTACTGGGCAGGCAACTCCTGTTCCATACCTCACTCTGCCACCTGCAATCTGATGTGCTGTCACCTCTTCAATTATCTAATCCTTTGCTTTGATTCATTCCCTTACAATGTGTTTGTCCTCTTGTAAAAGCTACCCATCTTGCACAGGGTTGGTTATAGACTTCATATCAGATTTCGAGGACTGCAAGATTTGATTCCTCCCATCTCCTCAGTATTTTATGATGATTTGACATTGGTGAAAAAACAGGCATCCGTCATTTTATTACAGATGTTGCTGTACTGCAATAGCTCTTTGAAGTTAATACAGCAAACAATTATCCTTTTGTCTTAGTGGCATTTTCATCTTTGTTATATGTTTTTGGTACCTAAAATCAGGAAAAATTGGAAGAGTGGACAATAAGGCTAGTTACGTTTTAAAATAATTTTCCTTGCCTCTTATCTATGTTGCATCTGTACATGATACATTTATGACAGCACATAATTGAAGAATGAAAGTAAGAAGTTGGAAAGAGTAATTTATTCTTTCAATACCCATCAAATTAAGAATTTTTTGTCTTTACAGTTCTTGATAATCTATAATTCTATCATATTTATACATGTTCTGATTTTTTCATCTCTCTCTCTCTCTTTTTTTTTTTTTTTTTTTTTTTGAGAAGGAGCCTTGTTTTGTTGCACAGGCTGGAGTGCAGTGGCACGATCATAGCTCATTACAGCCTCAAACTCCTGGGCTTGAGACATACTCCCACCTCATCATCCTGAGTAGCTGAGATTACAGGTGTGAGCCACCATGCCCAGCCCTTTCATCTGTTATAGTAACAGTCAAAGTTATACCTTAGTCAAATTTTGTCGGTATTCTATTAGGTCGGTGATATGGTTTGCCTGTGTCCCTACCCAAATCTCATCTTGAATTGTAGCTCCCATAATCCCCACGTGTCATGGGAGGAACCCAGTGGGAGGTAATTGAATCATAGGGGCATGTTTTTTCCGTGCTCTTCCCATGATAGTGAATAGGTCTCATGAGATCTGATGGTTTTATAAAGGGCAGTTCCCCTGCACTTCTCCTTTCTGCCACCATGTGAAGAAGGAAGTGGTTGCTTCCTCTTATACCATGATTATAAGTTTCCTGAGGCCTCCCCAGCTGTGCTAAACTGTGAGTCAATTAAACCTCTTTCCTTTATAAATTACCCAGCCTTGGGTATGTCTTTCTTAGCAGTGTGAGAATGGACTAAAACAGTTGGTTCAAAAGTAAATGCAATTTTGCCATTGACAGTACTGCCCAAACCACAATTACTTTTACACCAACCAAATAATTTGTGTTGGTTTTCTTCTTTATGCACTCTTATTATGTCTATCAAGAATATTTCTGTCAGTGAGTATGGAAAACAATATTTATTAAATACTTACTATTTTCTAGGTGCCTTTTAAAAATTATTTTGATTGACCTTTAGTTATTATACCCATTTCACAGCTGAGGAAACAGTGGCTCACAGGACTGAGGCCCTTTCTAAGATTTTTCAGGAAGCTGCCTCAGCATGGTTGCTAATGCTTCCTCTTCATTAAAACAATTTCAGAAAAAGTCTATTTTCTTATGTTTGCATATTGAGTATTGGAGAATGTGTCTCTGCAGGGGTAACCTCTGGATTATATATGTGTTTTTGGCAAGTTTACCCTCCAGAGTGGGACCTTGGCATATATAATGATAGGTGCAGAGTGCAGAGATTCTGGGTATTTGTAGAGATTGGAATGGATGTTGATGCTGATTGTTAATGGTTAACCCAGCAGAGGAAGTACAAGAACCATGTGGTCCTTCTTCTGCTCTTCACATATATTTAGAAAAGCATTGCTAGTGTTGATTTAGCTTTACAGAACAGCCAGGGATGCAAACATTACCTTACAGTGTATAAAGAAAGACTAACAGAAAAAGATAGGCTGGGGATTCATTTGGACCTGAGTTCAAAGTACAGCTCCTCTACTTGATGGCTGTCTAATCTTGGGGATGTTAACTGCCCTCTCTGAATGTTAGTTCTATCACTGGTAGAAGTGGGGTAATAATGCTTTGCAGGACTGTTGTACAGCGTGACTGAGATATTGTATTTCAAAGTACACAATGGAGGCCTTGCACACAGTACGTGCTCTATCAATGTTAGCTTCTCTTCTTTATTTATATCAACTTCATGGAGGCTGGGATAATTGAAAAAAAACTATTTTATGAAGCTTTTGAAACTATTAGAAGAGGCCTATTTCTATCTGTGTGTGATGAGCTTTTGAAATACTTTAACCCATAAGTTCAATATTTACTTATATAAGATTCTTTATTTCTTACCATTTCTATTTATTTATTTTACTACTCCTTACTGTTCTCCATCTAGTTATCCATTCAAACAAGTATTTTTTGATAAAGTATTAGATAGCTAGCCATGAAGTCATGGAGAAGAAGAGACACATAAGATGGCTGTTTGTCTTCATGATAATTGCACTGTACTGGGGAAGAATCGAATACATGAAAATAACTTAAGAACAAAGAACTAAAAATGGTAAGATTTATCATATTGCCAAAGAAGTTTCTAGTCAAGGATATAGTTAGGCTCGAAGGAAGGAAAGGATTTGGACAGGGAAGAGAAGGTAAAAGGCATTCGAGGGTGGTAGAAATACATTGATCAAAGGACTGGGGTTAGGAATGAACACTGAATGTAGGGAAATAATGAAGAAATCTTCCCCTAGAGCTGGGGTCAGGGGTGGAGGGCAGTGGAGAGGTAATTTTAGGATGGACCTCAAGGAAGAATAAATTTAGTGTATGTAGATTCTCATGTTTATAGCTTCTGTTTTCTTTCTCTCTCTTAATTATGTAAAAGCTGAGACATCTGGTGGACTGACCTGAATCCAGACAAGCTTTGAGCAAATTACTTATTTTCTCTGTTCGTCTGTTTCCTCTAAAATTGATGTGATAATAATCATCAATTGTGTGTATGTGTGTGTGTGTTTGTCTGTTTGTGTATCTTTAAAGCAATTTTTTTTTTTTTTTTTTTTTTTTTTTGCCAAGAAGAAGTGTTGAAAGACCAGTGAGAGAAAGTGGAGCGTTATCCTGAATATTTTGTGTTAGGATCAAATACTCATGGGATTGTCAATTTTTGTGATATCTCTACAACTTAGTTTCTGCAACTTGGAGGACATCCTGAAATAAAAAATAAAGTTTTATGTAGAAAGGATAGCAGTCAAATTTAGGATATGAATTTGGATCTTTTGATTCTTGAGCAGTAAAAAACATAGTAATAGAAGATCTTGTCATTTAAAGAGTAAAACAATTCCCCCCACCCCAACTGAACCCACAGCCTTGTCTTTATAGAAACTGTGTTTCATTTTAGTGGGCTCCAGACCTTTTTAATCCTATACTCTAATAAATAAAATTATTATTTATGCCTAGATTACATAGACACACACTATATATAGTTAGATATATATACCAGTGTATCTAATTGGAACATCTGTGTAACTTCTGAGTGTGTTCCTTGCTTTACAGACCAAGTCTCTGCCTAATGGATCTGATTAGTCTAGATGAAACATGCCTATAGCTATTTTTTATTTTTGTCTTTCCTCCCTTCCCTTTAGAAACAATACGTTGCGGCCCATTGACAGATGTTCTATAGATAGTTAGATACAACATCATGAGCTATTCTGCAGGTGGTTGGATAAAATGATTCTTACTTCAGGAGGGAGGTCTGGGTTGGAGACTGATGGAGAATGGTGATGAATACTGTTTATCACCATAAGAATGATGCCTGCCCTCCCCGGAGGAAGGTGTGTACAATGAGAATAGATCCTTCATAAACTCAACTTTTAAAGGTAGATAAAAAAGCAGAGGCCCACAAAGGAGCCTCAGAGGTAGAAGAAGGTGTATAAGAAAACTTGAGTGTGTGTCAAAGCCAAGAAAGTAGAGTTTTAAAAATGAGGGCACACACACACACACACACACACAAAGTTTTAAATGCAAAAGTAGTTCAGTAAGATAAGAATGGAAAAGGATACTTTTGATTTGACATCTAGGAGATTACCTACTTTCTAAGTGGAAAAACAGTGTCAGTGAAGTGGTAACTGGAGAGTAAGTGGGAAAGCAGCAAACAGAGAGAGTAGTGTTTCACTAAATTTGCAAGAGATAAGGAATAAAATGGGATGAGAGAGGAAGACAGAGAGAGAGAATAAACCAATAAGATATTCTATATCTATCTCTATCATCTATCTATCTATCTATTTATCTATCTATCTATCTATCTGTCTATCTATCTATCTATCATCTATCTATATCTATCTATCTATCTATCTATCTATCTATCTATCTATCTATCTATCTATCTATCTATCTATCTATCATCTATTGTCTATCTTCTATCTGTCTATTTTAAGAATGACTCCGTGTATTTACTGAATTGCTTGCTCTGTCTGGGTAGTCCCTCTCCTCATGGTAAAATTTGGCAGGTTTCAGGCTGATGTCTTCTTCTTAGGAGGTATTAATAACAGCTTCAGCTGGGTACCTACTGCTTTTTGTGAATACATACTCACAGAACTCTTATAGCACTTACCACTCTGGTAGTTATTTATGTGTCTGTCTCTCTGGGTAGATTTCGAGCTATTTAAATTAAGACACCACGTCTTCATCTTCAAACTCCCAGTTCCTACCACAGTGCCCAGCATGTGTTAATCGCTCAGATTTGCTCCTGGAATGTGTGAACACACACAAAAGGCAAACAGACAAGCATGGAGTCCTGTGGGAAGGTTAGTCTGGCAGCAGCATTGAGGGTAGATGGGGGGTGATCAGGGTAAGGCTGGAGGCAGCAAAGCCCACTTGGCGAGCTGTGAAGATTCCCTAGTTAGATACCTAGCTTGGTGCCCTAACTCAGGGAATAAGGAAGAAGGAACTGTTTTAAGAAACACTTTAATAGGAGACATGCCAAATTTAAATTAAAAAAAGAGAAAATAATGATGGATAATAACAGATGTCTAATCTTTAAAAAAGGAGAATAATGAGAAAAGTAAAATCGTGATCATGGTGGTTGGGGAAAGAGAGGGCACAGCACTGGGAGGTGAGTCTGGTTTCTGTTCTGTTGGGTGGTCTCCTGAGAAGTCTTTCATTTTTGTCTCCATGTCCTGTTCTTGGATCTTCCCCAGAAGCATGCTGTCTTTGTTTTTGTACGTGTGTCAAGCAGCCATCTCTTCTTTCGTCATTTTCTTCTGAAAGAAAAAATGACTTCCACGAAGACTTTCAGCAATGATCCTCTGCTGACATCAAAAACATGTCAGAACAAAGCAAAACCTCAAGCTCCCAAGATTTAACAAGCACAGGCACAAGTCAGCTGAACCTGGAACATCTGCCTTAGGAATACTTAGTGTTTTCTAAGAACATTCCATTTGTTGGTCAGGAGTGATGAATTATGTAGAACACTGAATTCATCTGCCTTGATTTATATATTTATTTTTAAATAAACTTCCACATTGGGGTGTTTACCCAGTGGCAGTAGAAGAGAAACCCTTCTTTTCAGGTTAGATTAACCTCACTCTTTTTATGAGCTCTTACATTCATAGAAATCGTTTGATAAGAATTAGAAACTACTTTGAGGCCTCCGTCAATTTTCAGAATAAGAAGGATGAAAAGAAAGACATTATGAACGGGAGAGCAGCTGATTATTTGGAAGGAAGTGTTAGCTGTGGTTCAGCATTCATCACCATCCATTCCTTGATCGTATCCGTCAGAATCTTTTGATGGCCACCTTCACTTCTTTTTTCTTTTTCCTTGCTACACCAGTAAAATCAGTCATCCCCTCAGCAATAAGCATGTAAAATGACTTCTTTTGTAGAACAAACCCTTTGTGTATAAATAATTTGTTGGCCCTCTCCTCCCTTCAAGCATTGTGTTGGGAAAAAATATCCAACATAAATTGATTGTATGGATAGCCTGATTGTAAAGCAAGATTAATATGAAAACACAAGGAGTCTGCAATAAAACCTACTAACTTAAATCATTCACATTTGTGTACAAGCATTCATATTTAGCAACAGTCCCAAGACTGAGATTAAAGCTGTTCGGTAGGTTACTTCAAGGCCTTTTTATTGCTAAATCTTATCATGTCTCTAAAATGTAGAAATTAATCACCTGTCATCAAAGCTGCAGTGGATTATTGACTTCTAAATGTCTCTACAAATTGATTCATGACAGAATGAAACAGGAGACTGAACTAGCATTGAAATTCTTTTGCATGTGATAAAAAAGGTCTATTAAAAGCGTTTCAACAAATGCTGCCTATTAGGTAATCATCACAAAGTACTTTCCTATCAAAATGAGGTGCTTCTGGAATAGTTTTGATGAGATACATTTTTTTTTTCTGCACTGATATGGTAACATGAAATTATTCTGAAACCCCAGGAAGCTGATTTGGAAATCCATTTAATTCTTATATTACAGAGTGCACAACTTACTTTTTAGCACTAACACAATAAAAAGATGGGTAGGAAAAAATCCACGTATGTGTGTGTACGCATGTATGTGTCAGACAGACTCTAGATTATTCACGTTAAAATTTTTAGAAAACATTTATAATTTACCTTAGTAGAATTACAATAATTTTTGCAATAAGGATCCTCTTCAGTAGCTCATTAAATTCTTTGACTGTGCTCTGGCTCCTTATCCCTGTTAGTTAAAATCACTGATTCTCAAAGTGGGTTAATTTTCTCCCCCTTGGGACATCCTGCTACGTTTGAAGCATTTTTGTTTGTTGAAACTGATGTATGCGTTTGAGTACTACTTGAATCTAGTGGCTAGGGGCCAGGGATGTTACATATCCTATAATGCAGAGGACAGCTCCCTCTCCCACCCGGCAAAACAAAGAATTATCCAGCCCAAAATGTCAATAGTGCCAAGGTGAGAAACCTTGGTTTGAATTAAGAGGCTCTCAGGAAAACATTCCTTGAATTGGAGCAGGCAGAAGTTTAAGTAGAATTCAGAACAATTTTCTTTAATCAAATTTACTTCCTTATTACTAGCCCTTCCTTCTTAGTAAACATTTAACTGCCAATGATGGCTTCCTTCCTTTTCAGAATTTTCTCACAGAGCTTCTTACAGCCTATTCCTTGCCATTTCCACACTCTATGCACATCAGCCTCCCCCACAACCCAGTTCAACTCCTTATCTTTTTTAGCTCTTTAGAGACTGAAAGGCCAATATAAGAAATGGTCATTGAGCTAATCACTGATCAAAATGAATTTTGATTTTTAATTATCATTAAAGGATAACAATTACTATTTTTGATTAAGAGGAGAGAAAACATAGCAGACCTCTATTGGAGACTTCTATTTTGGGTTTCTGTCTCAGAAGACTATCTACTTGACCCAATTACTCAAAACCATTTAAAACTATCTCACAAACCTAGATAACCAGCTTCTGACAACATGCAAGTTTAAAAAAATTGTTTCCACTGGACTGTGAGTTTCACAGTCAAGAACACTTTATTCTTCTTTGTATCTTAGTGATCAGATCTCTGAATGAGTGGATTTTATTTTAGTCTTTAATATTCAAGTATAACTTAAACACAGCACACAATTTAATACATAAAATCTTGTGGGTAGACTACAACACCACACACATGTCTTATAGGCAGAGGTGTATTTGTATAATATTGGTAAACACTTGTTCCTACCCACCTTATTGTCTACACAGTACGTGTGATATATCACACACTCTGCTGTCTCTGGCCTTTTATCAAAGCTTGGCTCTTTCCTTGGGAGGCATTCTACTACTGCTCCTTTTGCTTGCCTGCTGCTTAGTTCTCCTCTCAGACAACAGTTCTTCTAGGACTGCTCATGACTGAACTGGAGCCTTATCCATGAGCTCTTATTGTCCTATGATGTACTAGACCTGCCTGTTAACTCATCTAGATTTTGCTCTAGACAGTCAGCTCCTTGAAGACAAGGGTTGTGTCTTAATCACCATAAACTTTCCTGAACTCAGCATATAACTGAACTGGCACATATTTGGCACTCTGCAAACATGGGGAGTGAATGGAGGGTAAGGGAACATATCATTTGGACTAAATTCAAAATCTCTTCTGTCAGTAGAGGTAGCACAATTGACATGTTAGAAACCTGCAAAGGGTTCTTCTCCATAAAGACCCATGGGGATTTGGTACTGCTGAGACATGACACAGAGTCCCCAAACCAAGGTGCCTAGGTAAAGGCAGCTACATGTATTTTGTCTCCTCTTTCTGTCCCTTACATGCATACTGTCACCTCTTCTTTAATGCATACATGTCCCATAATGCCTACATGCCCCCTGCATGCATGTCCCCAACATGCATACATGTCCCCATGTCCCCTACGTGCATACATGCATACATGTCCCCCACATGCATACATGTCCCCCACATGCATACTGTCCCCTTCTGTCCCCTACATGCATACCGTTCCCTCTTCTCCTTCATGGAGAAGAATGACAAAGAAAAACCTACCAAAGTAATACATGACTGCTGGTTACAGAGCCCTGTCAGCTGCTTTACATTTTAGCAAGGAGAGGAATTGCATTTGTTCTTCAATTTCTTGAGGAAATAGAACAAAGTCCATTAAGTAGAAAATACAATGATTATTTCAGAAAAAAAATAGATTTAGGAGAGTTCGAGCCATCCAAGACAAAAAGGACTGCTTTGGGCAAAGGGCGTTCCCCACCTCCACAATATGGGCTGAATGGGGCTTGAGTGAAGATGCTGGGAAGGGGATGTATGTATTCAATAGGATATTGAACTGCTTCCCCCATAAAGTCCCTCATCAGAGTAAGATTCTGTGGTGTTGAGACATGTTCCTGCAGTCCATAAATTGTAGGAGAACAGAGCCGCAGGTCTTATGAACCCTTAGTATCCCCTCCAGGATGACTAAATGTACTGCCTAAGAACATTTATAACCCTCACCCCAGTAAAGAGGGGATCGTCAGAAGCCCCGCCCAGGCTCCTGTCATGGGAAGATCTCACATTCCTGTCCACAAGAGCTTTCCACATATGAAGGGCTTTTGATCACCTGGAGACCTGGAGCTATTCCTCACCATTAGCTTTACTGTTATACATGAATATTAACGGAATTCCTTACCTAGCTATACACTGTAAAATGTATTTCCATTTTTCCTCCCTTTCCTTCCCCTACCACCTTTCCCCTGCTTGCCTCTTTGGGTCTCACTTCTCACTTCCAGTGAAATATTCAGTACATTGCGTAAAATTAGAGAGATGTAGGGAAACTAATATGTCATCTCTGTGGAAGATTCAGATATAAGCAATTGTTAGGCAATGGAGGTTAAAGGTTTAAAATGGAATCTATAGAGATGATTATGATATGTAAAAAGGGCTTTTAAACTTTGGACCTGATTTCTCAAAGAGGCTGGAATAAACCTCAATTCAGACAGAACAGCTTCAGGTGCAGATTTACCTGTGCTGTTACAAAGACTGAGCACTTGTAACTGCTTTCATGCATGATTATTCTATGACATTCCTCTTCAAGTCTTCTGAGAAATCTCTCTGGATATAATCTTGGGAAAGAGTTTCCAGTAATCATGAACTCTCAGGCCCCTATGGTCTGATTGCCACCAACGACTGCAGTGTGTATTTTATCTGTGTGTTTATGCCATGAAGTTTTCTCTAGTTCTACTTTTTTCTTCAAAAATGCCGAGGTTATTTCTGGCACTCACATAACATTTACAGGGAACTAGTTAAAATTTAACTGATATTTGGGGAAAACTTTTGTTAACAAAGACTGTTTATGCAAAACTACATCTCATAAAGAATCTCCAGTCTTTTTGAAGACAGAGAACTTAAAAGCCAGCTTTTGGGCTGAATTCATATGTCTTTGTCTCTCTTTCAGTTGATTTTGGCAACACCTCACATGTAACCCAAGACCAAAATAAAGTTACATTCGGAAGACAGTCACAATTCAGCGATCTTATCCTGCAGAACTCTTTCACTTGGCGTTTACATCATATAATTTGGTAAAGCGGTTTACACATTTACTCCTGTGATTTTCAAGGGGCTTTTATGATCTGCCAAGTGGACAAATGTCAACAAGCTTTAAGGATTGATTTACCAGGATTTCTGTCTCTTGTGAACAGATTACTGTAGCTCTGAATAAAACACATGTAAACAAGCCCAGAAATCTTAGTGGAAAAAGCAGTTCCCACCAGACCTGGTGACTTGATCAGGAATCCTAGTGGAGTTGCCTCCTGTCACTATGAAATCTTGGAGGGGTAACAGCTTTCCCTCTCATACGGCTGCCCTGGAAAGATTCCCTGAGTCTGCACAGCCTGTGTGCAGCCAGAGAATGAAAGTGGCGAAGTGTTAGCGCCCAGGAGCCTCCCCGCTCACAAGCTGCAGGTCTTGTTAAAACCTCCTGTTCTGTTTGTTCCTGGAACTTGCCCATGGCTCTGACCCTCAAGACCTTTTACCTGTCAGTCTAACCAGAGGTGATGCCCTCCTGTGGGCGAGAAGACTCAGTACCAGGCAGCTGACATGAAGTTTCAACTAGGAGTGGGCACTGAGTTGAACACGTTGGCATTTCCGATGTTTGGAAATTCCAAAGTTTTCTTTGTGAAAGAAAAATAATGTCAAATCGCATCATTTGTGTCTTTTAATGTTATAGCAATTTTTGAGCTTTGATTCTGGTTCTTCTTCAGCTTTATTCATGAGAAAGAAAATGAAGGATACGGGCTGTTGCTCTTCTGGGCTTATCATGCTCCCTGTCACTCGGTTGCTAGAGTGGGAACCATGCACTTCATGGTACGTGGGCCTTTTTGAGGACTGGAGTGGGGAACTGGAGAGGGAACTCAGGCCCACATTACCCCTACAAGGGCATTCCCTTAGAACTAGAACTCGGGTTGCTGTTAGCATCTTCCTAGCTGCCCCAGGAATACAGGAAGAACTAGACAGTCTCATTAGCTTATTCTTCTTCACAGCTCTGTGTCCAGATTAAGGGAGGCCTAGAAAATCACCATGCTCAAAAATAAGTTAAAGATAGATTCAGGCCGGGTGTGGTGGCTCACACCTGTAATTCCAGCACTTTGGGGGGCTGAGGCGGGCAGATCACCTGAGGTCAGGAGTTTGGGAGTTTGAGACCAGCCTGGCCAACATGGGGAAACCCCATCTCTACTAAAAATACAAAAATAAGCAGGGAGTGGTGACGCATGCCTGTAATCCCAGCTACTCAGGAGGCTGAGGCAGGAGAATCGATGGAACCTGGGAAGTGGAGGTTGCTGTGAGTCGATATTATGCCACTGCACTCCAGCCTGGGTGACAGAGCAAGGCTCCATCTCAAAAAAAAAAAAAAAAAAAAGGCAGATTCACCCTAAAATTTATGTTTGCTGTAGATTTGCACAAAATATTTATATTTTCCACTTACTGGTTTTTTCATCTTAAAGAAATGAGTGAATGTCTGTTTAAAAGGGAATACTACTACCAAAGTCTATCTCATAAGTTTGTTGCAAAGTGAATTTAGAAACATATATGCCTGGCACACGGGAGGCTGACACAAAAACCTTCATACTCACTCTCCATCCAAGTAAACCTGCGGCATCAATTCCTGCTTGTGTGGGCCACTGACAACTCACATTGGCTCTTTCAAATCACATTCTAAGCCCTGTTGGACTGGCCCCAGACATATGACATGGGCTGATTGGATTGAATTGGAACTTTCAGTTCTGCCTTGAATTGGTTCCCCTGTGTAGACAGTCTGTGTGATATCAACCCTCTACTTCAGGGAGAAAGAGGCTGTTTGGGCATGGGTATTATTTTCTTAAATGCAGAATAAAGCGGGACCAGCAGGGTATTTCAGTGAAATATTTCCTTTGAACTTTCCTATTCATTTGCTCTTTTATGCATTCACAGCTAGGGGTTTCCAGCTGATCCATTTGATTGCTCTCATGTACAGATTGTAGAGACAGCAAAGAGGGGATTCCTGTAGATTCTTAACTTGTTAACAAAGGCTGCTATGACTGTGGCAAGCCCCAGAGCTGACAGCCAGTTTCAGTCCTTTGTAGGGGTTAAGAGAGGGAGACAAGGCCAGGAAAGAGGAGTAGGAAGTTTTAATAGAGATACTGAATCTGAAAAACACCAGGGCATAAAGAAGGGCCAGAGGGAAGGGAAGCTGTGAGTCGTGGAAGCACCATCCGTCCACAGGCTTACTCTGGACTTGGAGTCCTTTAGCTCATTCCTTCTTCAGTCTCCTGTCAGAGCAGATATTCTGTGAATTGACTGCCTCCCTTGTGGCCAAAGCGTTGGTCCAAGTCTCAGGAGACCTCAGGGCCAGGCTCAGTATTGTCAGCTGTGTGGTCATGGGCATACTTTGTCACTTTTCTGTGATTACTTTTTTAATATGCAAAAGTCACACACATGGATATAAAAGGGGTTGCTTTGAGGTTCAATTGCAAAAAGATATATAAATAAAGTACTATGAAATAAATAGTATCATCATCTATTATTTTTCTCATGCAGAATCTACAAATGTGAATGTTGTTATCCTTAGTTTCTCACTGGGGAGCACCCTGGGGTTGGGAGTAGGGTAGAGAGCATGGTGCAGGTATAAATGGAGAAATTTGAGGCTAATTGGATAGTACTCTTAACTTTGAAATAGACACTGAAGTTGGCTTGGTTATCACTGTCCCGGGTTAAATATCAAGGCACCTATCTGTATGATGGACACAGCCTGATATATTCCAGCCTGTATTCCTTTCTAAGGACAAGTCTCAGAGGTGTCCCCCGGCCACAGAGCTAACACGGTAGAAGCCTGCCTCCTCTCTGCTCCCTTGGTCTCTCGAGATACCTTCTGCAGTAGCACAGAGCTGTTTACCAGGCCTTTGTTTCTGAGCTTGAAAGGTTTTCACTCAGGCTGGCATACGCGTTTTTGACAGATTGAATTGACACATGCGGAAATCACCAGTGGCCTTTGGGTCTCACTGTGGCCGTCGTGAACCTGCTTAAAGTGCCTGATGCCTGCATTTCTCTTTACTTATCCGGAAGCCATTTCCTACCAGCAGCTCCTCCCTCCACTTCCCCAAACCAAAGAGTCAAGTCTTGGGCATGGGTGGATAACCGGGAAAGGTGAAAAGCAAACCATTAGTAAAACGAGTTAGTTCTTAAAATGCATCTTTTTTGGTATACCCACAGGACTTCCAGTTGGCAATTTCTATGCTGCTTTATAGCTTGCTTTAATTTATCTAACTAATGACATGAAGGATATAAAATGGGTAAAACTATAATGTTTGGCTTGCTTAAATTAAGTTTATGAGTTTTGCTTAAGCCTGCCAAACAAGTTAAATATTTCATGGCTTTCACAGGCTATAGTTCTAATATTTATAACTCTTGTGTACAGATTTCAAAAAATTATAATTACAACTCCCAGGATCCCAGATACAGCAGATGTTCAATATTTTCTACAATGTTGGCAGAAAATGCTTCTCATGCTCTTTTTGATCCCCTACCCATGTATTGTATCTGTTGGAACAAGCTGTTGATAAGAAAGTCTACTGTCATTCTTTCATTTTAACGACCTTGGAAAAAACTCTAACGTGAAATAGGAATAGAGATGGAAAAGGTGATTTCTACCCTTCTATAAAGATATTACTGCATGGAAATAATGTTTTACCTAATGGAGACTAACATAAAAGTGCATTTTGCCATGAGAGGCATTTTATTTACTTTATGACCACAGTGATTTTCTGTATAATTTCCATTTTTTCCCTAATTAAACATGCAACATTTCTTTCTTGTCTGGGTGACTGACTTTCCTTGGCCCCTTTAACGAAAGATGTACCTCATTTGCCCTTCAGAAAATCTTGAAAACCCTCTATCAGTCACTTACTTGTGTAAAGACTTTGTAAGTTTCTGTTTAAAGGAGTTGAGCTATCAGCTCTGGTCACTATAAACTCTCATATACAAATTATTAATCCAATTTTTTGCTGTTATAGAGAGACTCAGAGAGATTGGGCACTGCAGAAATTAAATTTAGGTTCGGAAGTTTCTGGCTCATGAGTTCTAGAATGCCTTGCGGCGGGATGCAGATTTGGAGAGCTCTGAAGTATTCGACTTCGTCTACTTCCCTATTTGCCCAGGGCCAGTCTTGGATGGAAGGAAGACACGGTAATTAAAAAATGAGATAGAACTGATTCTATTTCTCACTCAATTCATGCACACAATAGCAAAAAGAGACGTAAACATTGACATAGATTTTAGTTAATTTTCTTAGAGTTTAAGTATGTGAAAGACTTTGAAACTCACACTCTTGTTGAATACTATCTGTACATATAATGTACAAAATATATCTAAAAATAAAAAATTCCTGAAAAATTGATAAACCTCAAATTCACAGATTCATGCATTTTTCTTCCCACAGCGCCTTCTCTGTCTTCACTGTTAGATTCAAACTTTAAAACTACTCTGTGGTGGCCAGGCGCGGTGGCTCACGCCTGTAATCCCAGCACTTTGGGAGGCCGAGGTGGGTGGATCACGAGGTCAGGAGATTGAGACCATCCTGGCTAACACGGTGAAACCCCGTCTCTACTAAAAATACAAAAAATTAGCCGGGCGTGGTGGCCGGCGCCTGTAGTCACAGCTACTCGGGAAGCTGAGGCAGGAGAATGGCGTGAACCCGGGAGGCGGAGCTTGCAGGGAGCCGAGATGGCGCCACTGCACTCCAGCCTGGGCGACAGAGCGAGACTCTGTCTCAAAAAAAAAACCCACAAAACTACTCTGTGATGAAATGAAATGTGACTTTCCAAAATAACTCCTAGCCCAAGGAGATGCCAGAGGAGATTGCCTGAGAGAGGCATCACCACTGGAAATGGACGTAGGTGTTCTTTGAAGAACCCAGGAATTGTAAAATGCGCTCAGCAGGAGTGACTACAATGCTAAGGAGAATGAGCTGGTTCTCAGAAGGCAGCATGGTGGAGAGACCCCAGGTAAAGCAGACGTGTCTTCTGGATGGTATGACATAATGCTGCCTTGCCGCTCACCTCGTGAAGGGGCAGTAGCCTGCTTGCTGTGTAGACATGGCCAGGTAATGCAGGCACACAGTGGCTCCTTATTACCGGTTTCTTGAGTGTACTGAGAACATTTCAGGTGAGACATCAAAACCCAGCTTTAAGAGTGCAGGCTTGGAGGGCTTCATCAGCCTTTTCCACCTCTTCCCACTCTTCCAACGGTGCGTTCTCTGGGGTTCTTAATTCATTCCTCCCTGGTAATACTTCAGGGACAATGTGAACGAGAATCTGTCGTCAATTCTGTCTCGATATCACTGTTGGGAATGGGGAAACTGATAGAAGCTCTTTCTGGATGCTGTGAATTTTCCTCAGGACTGCCCTGAGAAATAACTTTTTAAAAATTTTCCATAGGTTTTTGAGGGAACAGGTGGTATTTGGTTACATGAGTAAGTTCTTTAGTGGTGATTTGTGAGATTTTGGTGCACCCATCACATGAGTAGTATACACTGAACCCGATTGGTAGCCTTTTATCCCTCACCCCCCATTTTCATTTCCCCCCGAGTCCACAGACACCATTTTATCATTCTTATGCCTTTGCATCCTTATAGTTTAGCTCCCACTTATGAGTGAGAACATACGATGTTTGGTTTTCCATTTCTGAGTTACTTCACTTGGAATAATAGTCTCTAGTCCCATCCAGGTTGCTGTGAATGCCATTTAATTCATTCCTTTTTATGTCTGAGTAGTATTCTATCATACGTGTATATATATATAGCAGTTTCTTTACTTTAAGCCAAGCTGAGGACTTGTGTGAAGGCTCGGCTGCTCTGTAGGTATGGAAATGTAGGAAAAGGGCATGAACTGCAAACCCAGAAATGGGTGTGCTCTGCACTCCAGGGAGGTTACCTAAGCAGGATTACAGAGATTTCATTTTTGAAACAGAGAAAACAACAGTTCTACAGAGTTGTAGGATTCCAAAGTGTATTAAAAGTGCCAGGCAACTAGCAAACGCTTCCCGCCTACTTCCCAGAATTCCCTCCTCTTCGTGGTTTGTGGGTCTCCAGCGACATTTTGCACGAGATTTAGAAGACACAAGTGAAATTGCAGCCATATTTTTGGGGCTGGCGTTGCAGCTCACACACACATTGTCACCTACCTTTTGGCATCCTGGTTGCCATGGGCATATTTGGGTCCTCTGGATCTCCTTCTTTGGCTTCGTTTTCCTCCAGGCAGGCATGTGTTTATTTACTGGATAAGGATAAGCTTCACCCGCAGAACACCCTCATCATTAAAGGTGGAGTCTTGGAGGTGGTGAGACACTGATACGGCTTCTGGTCCACCTTCGCAGACTCCACTCATCTTTATGGGTTCCATTTTGTCCCGGTTTCCCTCTTTGCAGCTGTCTTTTCTTCCTGTCTACCTGTCCTGCTGACTTTAGGCTTCAGCACCAAACACAGAAGCAACAGCCTCTGCATTCTGTTTAACATCCTCCCACAGTGAAGCAGAGCCAAAGCCCTGTATAAATCCCTTAGTATGTATGTGTTTCCTAGGGGTTCTGCTTCTCTGTTTGAACTCTGACTCATATATCTATCAAAATACCCAACATGGTTCTCTGCTCATAGCAGACATCTCACTCATTTCACTTCATTCACAGTCATTTGGGGGGAGGGTTAACTCTGCTGGATGCTGGGGTTGCGAAGACGAACAAAGTAGGATCTGATTTGCACACAATCTAGTGGAAGCAAGTAAACCTTCCATATTAATATGATTCTGGCAGCTCTGCCCCATTGGCCTTCTTAGCCATGAAGTTGGATTATCTGTTTCCCCTGGGACAGTAGAGCTTGCCCATCCAGACTCTGGCCATGTGGTGATTTTGACATAGAGGAAATCCTAAATGGTCATGATGATTTCCCAGATATTAGTACTGCTAACATTTTACATGTCTAAAGCACTCACACTCCAAAATCTCTTTTCAGTGCATGATTACATTGGCCCTTACAAGGACATCGTGAAGTGGTCAGGGTGAGTATTATCGTACCTATTTTATACATAAAGAAGCTGTGGCCCTGCAGCTGGATTTGCATTCAAAATTTCTGACTCTCAGGATAGAGCTCTTTCCACTGTGGTGCAGATTTTCTCCTTGACAATCCCAAAGGAGGACCTTGTTTAGTAAAATGAAAAGCCCAGAGGCTTTAAAGACTTGTAGATTGTCCTGTATAAAATGCGTGATTATTTGAAGGCTCACACATATACCATGTTGTCTCTTGTTTTCCAACTTGAGTAATGCCTCAAGCAAAGTCCAGGCCCTGGAGAAATCAGTGTTTAAATCCTTACATGCATTTCTTTTGGATACCACCTAGTATTCATAAATAATAGCCCGTTTCTTAAAACCCAGCACCCTACATATTCTCATTAGGCATGCCTTATGTGTGCTTTCCTAACAAAATTCACTTAATAGCCCACAGAGGTTTGTTGCATTGGATTTATCTTGCTGCCAGCTTCCAGAAATGTGTAAATGTTACTATCTCCCTTTTTCCTTTCTGGATTTAATCTGATTTGCTTTCTCAAAGTTGAAATAATTTATAAAACATTTTAAAGCTAGAGAACCTGAAGCAAAGACCATTGCTGTCTGAAAGAAGAAAAAGAGAGAGATATCCCAGGGGGAATGTTAAGGGCTCTGTCTTACATTCTAATATACAGTATGCATTATCACGTATTTTGGAAAAATCTGCATTAGGCATGTGCATGCAAGTTTTAGTAGGTGATTGTTCATATTATGTAGCACTTTACACCAACTGCTCAGAGAACAAAACAGCACCCTGAGTTGAGGAATTGATTTGCAAGCTCATAATGTCTGAGATGATCTGCTTGTAGTATTCTCTTATTTAATTTAGCATGAAGTGTTACCTGAGAAATCGCAGGTCCTCAAATACATCCAAAGACAATTTAATGCTCATCTAATGCCTAAAACATCTCTGGTTGAGGCCAGTGCGACAGGGTAGTGTGGAACAGGAAGGCATGGTATGAAATGTTTCATAAATCTTCATATAGGATGCATTTGTCATTGTCTCCAAAATATTTTAATGTTAACTTCTTCCTTTTCTGTTTCTGTTTCCCTTCTTAAAAATCATCTTAAAGGTTGCTGAACGTATAAGGAACACTATAGAATTTTACTAAAGTCACTAAAACTCAATGTAAAATCACTAATGGTGTTAGTAAAGCTACTGTTTTCCCATAGGGCCAAAAAGCATTATTTTTGTGTGTATGTCTGTGTTTATTTAGCAGACAAGAACATACATTTTCTTCTGTGCTTTAGTAAAATTTTCTCCTATATATAGGTGAAAAGTTCAAGTAATCTAATAAAACAAAGCAAAACAAACAAACAGAAAACAGGAGCAGCCGATTTGAAGGATCAAGAAATGCTGTCAATATAAATGTCTGTTGTTGATCTTAATCCTCAATCTTTATTCTTAGTCTGAGTTGTTTATCTCTACCTACTAGAATAGAAAAATGCAGCAAACTACTCACAATTTTTTTAAACCACTGCTTAAGAAAAGGTCCTTAAACTACTGCTTAAGAGAGGTCCTTGATATCTGAATGCTTTCTCTGAGAAATAACCTTGGAAACATGGAAAACTTCCAATGCAAATTTATATCACAGCTAATTGGTATATGATTGTTAGAGGTAACAGCTAGCCGCAATGATACTGATAGCAGTGTGATTCTTGTGGATCTTAGTGGAGAAATCACAGTAGGCCCATTTGGTCTCAGGTGGATGGCTTTTAGACTTGCTATTGCCTGTCTTATTGTTTGCAGATTTCTGTTTGCATAAAGAATTTTATTTGTCTTACAAGAGAAATTATTTTACAGATCTAAATAGACTAAGAAAAAGTTGAGGATAAAAGTGCTGAAAGAAAAAGCGTTAGTTTTCCATGCTGCTTAAAACAACAACAGTAACAACAACAACGACAAAACACACTTTCTTTAGAAAACAGTGTTTCCAGGTTTTTTCTCCTAGCATGAGTTCTGGATACCTGGGATTGAGAGTACTGGAGACTTACTCTTCACTATTGATACGGTTTGGCTGAGTCCTCACCTAAAATCTCATCTTGAACTATAATCCCTATGATCCCCACGTGTTGAGGGAGAGACCAGGTGGAGGTAATTGAATCATGGGGGCAGTTCCCCCATGCTGCTCTTGTGTTAGTGAGTGAGTTCTCACGAGATCTGATGGTTTTATAAGTGCGTGGTAGTTTCCACTGCATTCATTCGCCTTCCTGCAGCCTTGTGAAGAATGATGTGTTTGCTTTCCCCTGTGTCTTCTGCCATAATCGTAAGTTTCCTGAGGCCTTCCCAACCATGCTGAACTGAGTCAATTAAACCACTTTCCTTTATAAATTACCCCATCTTGGGTAGTATTTTTATAGCAGTCTGAGAATGGACTAATACAACTATATTCCCATTTATACATTTTGAATTTTGTATCATGTGCATGTATTACCTGATTAAAAAATAATGTGTAATTTGAAAGCAGTTTTTAAAACAGGTTGGAGCAATGCATTAATACATTTATTTTTGTTGACACTAAATGGCTTTTACTGAGTCAACTCAATTCAATTTAACAAACAACTGCTATGTGCCAAGCTCTGGACTAGGCTCAGGGGGCTGTTTACAAAGGAACCTGCTTTCAAAAGGAGCTTAACATCCTAGTGTGGGTTAACAGAGGCTACTCCGTAACTCAAAGCCTCTTTTTGTTTGGACAAGTGTCTTAGCCAGTGTTCCTTGTTCAACACAGCAGAAAGCAGCCTCTCTCTTTGTATATCAAAGTGGTTACCTCTGGGGAAGTTCTTTTATACATCCACTCAACAAGCAGAGTGTCCGCTACATGCAGTGCCCTTTGCAGGTGACTGATGGCAAGCAAGTCTAGTTCCTGCCCTCAAGGGGTTAACATCTAGGTGAGATGTAGTTTCAGTTCTGTATTTCCAGTGTCTCCTGATGTCTGAGAATAGGTATTCGAGATCTATCCTGTATTTTAAACAAATTGTGACTTAGGAGATTTTGTTAGATCAACACTTATTCAACAATGGGTAATACTCTTAAAGGCTTAGTGTAATGCATAAATAGGAATATTTCAAATATATGTGGTGTCTCTTAAATAAATCATTCCTTGATGCAGGGATGGGTCATTTACGGGATAAATATATTGAACCCAAATAGGATAAGTGAGCTGCTTTAAGTTCTACACTTAGCTCAATTAGAGCCATCAGACTTCTTTCCACAGTAGTTGAATTATGCAATGTGATTTGTTGTTAAAGCCCATTGCCTGAAAATAGATAACAGGAAGATTTTTCTTTTTTTTATTATTATACTTTAAGTTCTAGGGTACATGTGCACAACGTGCAGGTTTGTTACATATGTATACATGTGCCCTGTTGGTGTGCTGCACCCATTAACTCGTCATTTACATTAGGTATATCTCCTAATGCTATCCCTCTCCCCTCCCCCCAGCCCACGACAGGCCCTGTTGTGTGATGTTCCCCACCCTGTGTCCAAGTATTCCCATTGTTCAGTTCCCACCTGTGAGTGAGAACATGCGGTGTTTGGTTTTCTGTCCTTGTGATAGTTTGCTGAGAATGATGGTTTCCAGCTTCATCCATGTCCCTACAAAGGACATGAACTCATCCTTTTTTATGGCTGCATAGTATTCCATGGTGTATATGTGACACATTTTCTTAATCCAGTCTATCATTGATGGACATTCGGGTTGTTTCCAAGTGTTTGCTATTGTGAATAGTGCCGCAATAAACATACGTGTGCATGTGTCTTTGTAGCAGCATGATTTATAATCCTTCGGGTATATACCCAGTAATGGGATGGCTGGGTCAAATGGTATTTCTACTTCTAGATCCTTGAGGAATCACCACACTGTCTTCCACAATGGTTGAACTAGTTTACAGTCCCACCAACAGTGTAAAAGTGTTCCTATTTCTCCACATCCTCTCCAGCACCTGTTTCTTCCTGACTTTTTAATGATCACCATTCTAACTGGTGTGAGATGGTATCTCATTGTGGTTTTGATTTGCATTTCTCTGATGGCCAGTGATGATGAGCATTTTTTCATGTGTCTGTTGGCTGCATAAATGTCTTTTGAGAAGTGTTGATAACAGGAAGATTTCTAACACTTGCAATGAAAAACATGAATGCTTTAATTTCCATAAAGTTAGGAGGAATCTTATTTATAGTGGCAAACTAGCATCAAGAAAAAGGAAAGACATAGAGAGAAATATTTGATTAGAAAGGCAGAGATTTTGGAAGCAGAAGCCATGTCTCCTGTGAGGGAGATAGTGCTTAGAGTTCTGATTTATTTGTTTGAGAAAGATAATGTCTTTTTTTTTTTTTGATGGTAAGAAGATTGTTAGGCTGAAAAAATAATTTAGTCCTAAGACATTTTTTAGGTTCTAATAGTTTACTTAATATTTTTAGCCATTCCTTTAAAAAAATCACAGATATGAAAATAAAAAGGAAAAATTCATATGTTTACATTGTTAATGTGATATAGACATTATTGGCATGATAGCTACCTTAATAATATCACTTTTGGGGGATAGTTCTGAAAATCAGAATATTTTCTAATTGATTCTACTGTAAAACATCACTGAAGTGGTATCTGCTGTCTGGCTTAGTTGTGGACTAAAATAAAGCCATAATTCTGAGTCTCCAGCAAGGTTAGGCCTTACATGGCAGGCTAGACAAATTGAATCTTAAAAGATTTAATCTTCACTGCTTTTTTTTTCTTTGGAGCTGTCCTTTTCCAAAAGCTAATGTAAGGATTTTGGAACTTGAAATATTTTATGTTGTACATTTATCTTTGTTTTTTATAAATTTAATAGTCTGTAGGTTCATCCTCCAACGCTAAAATAGTAGAGATGAAATCTGATTTGAACCATTCAGCTTTGTATTGCCAGTGATGTTATCAGAGGAGCTACAAGAGGATTTCCCTAAATGGGCATATAAATCTCATAAATGTGAAGCTGGTGCTCCAATTTGTATTCCAGGTAATAGGAGCCTTGTTTGAATGAAGGGGTTGTTGTAATGTTACGTTGATATTAGATCATTGACGCTTAACCCAGTGACTCTTTAGCCATTAGGAACTCCTGGATGTGCCAAATACACTTGGCATTTTTGGCTTACTTTGCTTCTGACCAAAATTAGTATCATTAAGTCCATAATGATATATGAAACAAACATATAAACAGGAAACACAAGGAAATTCTCCAAGGAAAAATAGGAAGAAAATACAAGGAAGTACTGAAAAGATCATTATCTAAGGAAACAAAATTCATATGAACAGCAAAAACATACTGTTCAACCTGGCCCTCACTACCCACATGGGCACTTAGCAATCTGGCACCTGCTGCAGTAGCTGTAAGCCCCTTGCCTGAGGAGAAGAACTGTTTCCAATTGGTGTATATTGTTGGGTCCACAAACAGGACTTCCTGGGGAGAATGCCAACGCCAAGGACCAGGATTTTTGTCATTCAGATTGAAGGGCTTTTCTTACAACCACCCTAGAGCAGATTTTTCACAATCTTTTATTGGCTCCATGTCCCCTGAAGATGCTCTAGACCAGTGCTGCTCAAAGTGGAATGTGCATACAAAGCACCTGGAGATCTTGTTAAATGCTGCCTCTGGTTGAGCAAAATAGGTTGGCATTTCTAACAAGGTCTGTTGGGTCTGAGTGACTAACCGGATCCTGGGTGATCCTGACCCTGCTGATTTTAGCATGTGAAAATCCCATAGACCATGCTAAAATCCCAAGACTTAACCAGAAGCTCTCAAAGGGTGGTCCTGGAAAGCAGTATCAAAACTACCATGGTGTAAATTCTCATGCCTCATCCCAGACCTAATAAATCATAAACTCTGAGGGCAAAGCCCAGCAGTCCCTGTTTTAACAAACCCTTCCAGGTGATTCAGATACCTCCTCAAGTTTGAGAACCAACGCTTTGAAACTAGTGGTTCTGGACCAGGCCTAATGAGCTGGGTCTTTGAAAAAAATACCAAGTGCAAACGTGGTGACTCATTTCTGTAATCGTAGCACTTTGGGAGGCCCAGACAAGAGGATTGCTGGAGCCCAGGAGTTCGAGACCAGCCTGGGCAACATGGTGAGACCCTGTCTCTTTTTCCAAAAAAGAAAAAAGCCCGTCCAACTTAGGAGGGTAAAACAGCATTATTATTATCTCTATCTTACGAATGAGGAAATGAAGGGCCGGTGAAGTAACTGTCCACCATTGCACAGTTAGTGGGCAGTGAGGCTGGCACTGAAATCTAGGACTTGTTACTCCAGAGTCTTTGTTCTCTCTACTCCCCTAGCCTGTCTGCTGAGGGTATTTACAGGATGGAATCTGAAAGTGGAGACTGATGTCATTTGTACTGCTCTGCCTACAGTCTGTGGCCGAAGAGCCCATCAATCTAGGTTCTTTCAAGAGAACTCTATTCTATGAGGTCTTTCACATCATTTGGCATTTCTCCCCATCAGTCACCAAGTATACACTTAATTTCTCTTTAAAAGCCACCTGGTTTTGTGTTTTGTTCATGTGTATGCCTTTTTGTTAAGTGGGTGAGGGATGTGTAATCTATCTCATGCATAATTTGTTTAAGACGAGTCATTAAGAATGCACTAAACTTTAATATGCCGTATATGTTCCTGCTAGCATTCTTTTCCCCACATAAATGATTTCAAAAGTTTTAAAAATAGTTTTTAAGGTTTTACTGCATGATATTGTTTGCAAGACCTCATTTTAAAGCTCTAAAATTAACATTTCTTTCCTATCAATTTTATCTTGTTTGCCTGTTATTGATTTTTTTCCCCCTCTGCATGTCTAATGGAAACAGCTAATGGGTCTTTGCTTTGTTTATTCCCTTGCTTATGCAGCAGCATTGTTTTGATGTGGTCAGCACAGATCTAGGAATAGGGCTTTGAGTGGCAGCAGAGAGACTTCACCAACACACAGAATTTTATTTGCGTAGATTCTGAAATAATCCTCTGTTGCTCCCTTACACTGTCACTGTTCCTTTTTGTTTGTTTCATTTAGTTGTGCTTTGGTAAGGCAGCCTCATTTTCCTTCAAGGATATCCTTGTGAGTGACAACCACAAAAGATATATATCCTCCTTGAATGAGTAGGAAGATCAAACTAACTGCCACCTGTGAGAAGCTTCACCCTGATTCATGAGGCAATCACAACTTCTGACTAATCCACCAGCACCAGCTTTTTAACCAGGGAGAATCCTTGAGGGGTGGGGGCGGGTGGCAGGACGCTGATTGCTGTATTTTATCTACCAACCCACAAATAATTCAGAAAAAGTGCACCTTTCACTTATTCCTTAATAAATGCAAGATGTATTTATTGAGGTTTCTTTCCTAGGGGTAGGGAACGTGGAGTTTAAAAACGTGAGTGTTGTCAAAATCCTTCAGACGGATGATTGCATCTTGTGTCAAATTTCAATGATCTGTGATAATAAGCATCAAGTACAGAATTAGAGAAAAATAGATATGCAGAGGAAAAAGCAAAAAGGAGCGGACACTTCCCTGACAAACTCACGACACGATCATTTGTTGTTGAGTTCCACTCTCTAATCTATGGATAGATTCAACCTCAAGATAATCACTAACTTTTACATATTCAATGATTTCTGTCTCTTTGCCCACCAAATCTTTTTACCAGACTCACCAGCCAAAATGATCTGGCCTCTGATGCAAATATTAATGAGCAGTGAAATGGCCCAGAGACAGGAAGCAGGAGAGAAGGAAGGGGAATTGATAAGCCACAAATGGATAATTATTCTCTAAATAATTAAAAGCTGATGCTATGCAAGGGAGGAACACAGCTCAAAATACTGATGTGACAGAAAATATATATTTTCTCCACTTGTGGAATTCTCATCTGAACTTTCCAGAAGTTATCAGAATGAGGCCCTTTTATCAAGTGATTCCCAACTTGGAAGCACCCGCTTCTTGCTGCCAGTGTGAGCCTGTGCCAGCAGAGGTGCTCACGGGGTGGGCGAGGACCGGAGCGCTGGCTTCAGTCTTGATTTGTTGTGCAGCTTTAAACAAGTCATCTTATCACCAGCTCTCTATTTTCTTATCTGTTTAGCCAAGATTATGTTGGCTGCTCACCCAGCAAATATATTTCAAAGATTAATGGAAGAGTGCTGGCATAGTAACTTTGAACTCCTTATGTCAAAATAATACGCCGTTCTTGTTATACCATTAAAATTAAGAAAGAAATATTGAACTCACTTTTATCAAAACACAGAACAACACTAACCCACATGCCGTATCCATAAGACCTAAGTGTTTGGTTTTAATACTTGCTCGAGGTATGGAATGGGGAAAGTTAAGTATAGCTCCAGGCCAGTATTTTCTCTTAGAAGTCTGTTGCACACATCACACATCTTGAGGATTTTCTCCTAATCAGTTGATTGGACTTCTAAAATGTTTCTTTCACTCCACTCTTTTCCTCCCTTCACTCAGGAACCCACCACCTTTGTTCCTAGCTGATGAGAATTGAAAGGGGCTGCCTTTGCCCATCAACTGTCTGGGGCTACAGCAGTTAAACTTTTTTTGGTTTATGTTCAGTAATCTTGGAGGGGTGAGGACAGTTGCTTTCATTTCACTTCCTGAAAGTGTATGAGGAATTTTCTACAGGAAATGAACGGCTTAGAGAAAAAAAATAGATTAAATGGTTTTGCTCATGGAGGACTCATGTTGTTTGTCAGGGATAAAAAGTAATTTGACTTTGTTGGTAGCTTTTCAAAATTCTTCAAATATAAAAATATATAGCCGCATGTCATATTGCAAGTGAATAAATATATTTTGGGGACTTAACAATGTAAGCAGCATTGACTAGGTCCTGAATAAAATGTAAAATGGATAAAAGGCATAACTTCAGAAAGATTACAGTCAAATTAAATAAAAGAAACTATGCAAAATTTAGAAAATTCTCTAAAATTAATGCACTGATCTCTTCAGTAATTAATATCTCAACTAAAAAGCCACAGCAAAAGGAGCTTTTAAGTCACTCAATACATACTGTGTAAATCTTTGTTAATTAATGCTTGGCCTCTCATATTCGAAGTATTTTTGGGTTTGATTTCTTCCAAATGTTGTATAAACCTCACTAATTATATGTACATACTGAATATCAGACCATATTAAGTTAGCATGAAGGTGCAGCTAATTCAGAAAGAGAATGGGACAAGTATTTAAAAGTTTTCCATAATTTGAAAGAGGCTTTTAGGTCAGGAAATGAGGACTACAACATCTGGTTAAAACTAAAAGAGAATTTTAACTAATTGTTCAAGTTGGACAATAGCCAAAACCCTGGAGTTAGCACACCTGGATAATATCCGTATAATGTTTCTAGAGAAATATATTCTGGTAAGGAAGAAAATAATAAAACTTTTAAAGACTAATGGGGGGAATAGAGAACTTTTAGGAAACAAATTTATGAAATAATGTTGTATAATCATGTTTCAAGCTTTAGAAGACAAACCAGGTTATATGGAGAAATAAAAGAAGCACCATGAAACCTGTGTGGTTAGAAAAATGTCTTTAAAGTCTTGTTACGCAAACAGACCAAGGAGGTTTAACATTTCGGTTTTCTTCATATGTGACATATACTTGCTATCCAGTGAGACAGATTTAGATTTACCTTTTGTTTCAATTCTGATAAATATTTCAATTCTCCTAAAAAACAGAGAGGCATTACATCTGAGGTGAGTTGGTTAGTGAAGACGAAGGAGGAATGGGAGGAATTTCAGGCTGTAGATCGGAAGCAGGAAAAATGAAAATCCTTAGAAAATGTGTTTAGTAACCCTTAGGCATTCATGTTCCTCAGTCAAAAAACAAAGGAAAAAGAAAAACCTGCCAAGGTATTTAAATATCATTTACTGAATGACTGAATTAAAACAAAAAATCTAGCTTTCACAGTGCAATGGCCATACAAATGGATTTCATACGCTTGTGTTTTTCAGAGGTGCAACATTGCTAGTAGTATGGAGACAATGTATGGAAGCTATTTTAAGAACTATGCCCTTGTCGATAAGACCATCTTTGGTTCTTTTTCTTCATTCCCACCATTATATATGATGACTTGCTCAGACTGAATACCTCAGCTTCTTCTTGGAAATTTGGAAACAGAAGCAGAATTTTGGTATATAACTGCAAATTAGAAAGGATGACTAATAGCTAGGAACTGTAAACCAAAACCATAGTTGCCACCACCAAAGTTATAGTATTAATAAAATTATAGTATTAGTGAAATGGTAGTATTAATAAGGTATGACACAGCCAAATTATAAGCACTAACCTGCCCATATGTATATGATGCCCAAGTGGCAAAATTATTGACCCACTACTGATTGGGTTTTAAAACCAGAATGAAACTTTAGATTGCTAAAGGTAAATTTCAAGCTATATCTTATGGATTAAAAGAGGTAAGATTCAGGTAATTATAAATGCTAGATATAATTAGTTTAACCTCAAATAAAACTTAGAAATAAATCTTAAAAAGGGGAATTTACTAATCAGCCTGTAGAGAATTGCAGGATGAGCCATATTGAATAAAGAATAAATAATGAAGAAAAATCTGATTACTTTCTTGATAGAATTCTGGAAGATTAAGTCAATGAAATTGGTATATTATACTTTGATTTTGGTTTTACAGATCATGAAATTACATTTGCAAATTTTATGCAAATTTACTAAGAGATTAATGTTGTCATGTTCTGTAGACCTAGGAGAAAGAAAATCCTGTTAACAACATTGGTTAAAAAATGTGCAAAGAGATGCCAAGGTCAGGGATTCTGTGTGTAGAAGAACTAGATGGTTTCATTCTCTTTATAGCCACATTTCTCACCTTTTCCTGGATGCACATAGCCCATAAATGGTTACAGCTGATTACAATAATGGGCTGGGGAAGTCAGCACACCTACTGACAAAGCTGTATGTGGTATCATCATTATATCACCCATTGTTTCAATAAATACATTTTGAACACTTACTGTATAGTCCAGGCATTGTTTGAAAGCCTTGGAGATATCAGTGAACAAAACAGATGAAATCCTTTCCCTGCTGAAATTTATATTACAGTGGGTGGAGGCAAATAATAAGCATAATAAAAATGTAAATTGTATAATATGTTAGAAGGTGATATGTGCTGTAAAAAAAAAAAGCGGAGCAGGGTAAGTTTATTAGGTGTGTTGAGGAGTGCAATTTAAGGTATAGGTCTAATTAGGAAGATAATATTTGAACAAAGACTTAAATGTCATAAGTGAGTTGGCCGTATCAGGGAGAAATGTGTTCCAGGAAGAGGGAACAGACAGCGTGCAGGTCCTAAGAAGGGAATATGGATCTGGGGAGCTCAGTAGTAGATGAAGTCAGAGTTAACAGGGGACCCAACTGTGTTAAGTCTTTTTTGGCCATTGTAAGCACTTTAGCTAATATACTGAGTGTTAGAAGAGTCATTGGATAGTTTTGAATAGAGGAGAGAAATGATTTAACTTGGTTAAAAGGATCATTCTGGCAACTGTTAAAAAAAATACTCTAAGTGGACAAGGATAGAAGCAGCATGACCCCTTAGAAGGCTCTTAAAGCAACACAGGGTTTGCTTTATAGAATGTAATTATTTTAGGAGCCACAACCTTGAATTTTATAGCCTAAATTCCATGAAGGCAAATATTTTTATTTCAGTGTACATTTAAAATTAAATTATTTCCAAGAGTCATTTATTGAAACACTATTTGATCCTCAAATTTTCAAGACCATAAATCAAATACATAATTTAATTAGTGTAATGATTTATGTGTGCAATACTTTACAGCTTTCTATATGCTTTCACAGGCAAAAACTTATTTAAACCATGCAAAGACTCTGTGAGGTTGGAGAGCTGATTATCACTGTTTTGTCTAAGGTAAAGATAGCTTATGTAACTAGTTAGTAGCAGAATCAGGATGGAAAGCGGGCATTCTTACTCTAAGCTTAAAGCTCTTTCCACTCTATCTCTTTGCTTCAGACAAGTCTTTGGAATTTGTTCTGTAGGACATGATCTACATTAAAATTATTGTTAATGACCTACAAATGAAGGGAATTTTCAGAAGATATTAAATCAGAGGGGAAGGGGTACTGCACAGGCAATTAATGAGAGAGAAATAATAAAAATCAATCCTGATAACTTCGATACTTTATCTTCTGACCTCTTACTTTCACCTAAAAGTCACTTATTCAAATACTACTAGAAATTGGAGCTCACTCAAGGTCAAAACTTATGGTGGTGTGGCTACTAGCCAAAGCTAGCTTTCTGTCAAAATTATCTTTAAAAGAGGCTAGGCTGAAGGTGCCTTTTAGGTCAGATATAAAGGTATTTCAAAAACCTTGGGTCAAACACACCTCTTAAAAAATTAAATGATGTGAGATTTGTCAAAAATTAGTAAGGTCTGTGAAACTCCATTTAAGAAGTGAAAGTATCATAGATCATAATGCTTGCCAGCCTTTTAAACGTTAAAACGCTTTTTCTAAATCAGCTTGAAAAACAGTGAAGTTGTTACTTTAAGTTTCACTACCAATGGCTGTCGTTTTCCTACTTCATTCTCATCTCAAAACCTCTGAGCAGTCCTTCTCATACCTGCTGAACGAGCTATTTTATGATATATAATTTCAAACTCTCTAACAAGTTTAACAATGAGTGAGGATTCAGACTTTGCCTTACAGCTCTGTCATTCCTCTGCCATCTTGCAACCATGACCAGTCTCAGAAGCCACGCTTCCTAGGTTGACCAGTAAGCCCACTTGATTGGGCTCAGCTCTGGCTCTGGAGAATGCATTGTTTCTCCAAGTTTTCTTTGCTTGCAAGGGGAAAGCAGTGTGAAGAACAAAGTTTGGAAAGTTGAGGAGTTGCATAGCAGACTCTCCCCATAAATGAAGTGGGCTAATCAATCGAGACTGTATAAAATAATATTTATTGAACTTTTGTAATATGTCCGGTGCTGGGTCTGATACTTTCACATTTTATTTCTCAACCCCATGAGGAGAAAGTAAAATATATTTACATTTTATATATAAATTGAGTCTCAGAGGCTTTAGGTGACTTAAGATTCCAACCAACAAGGATTGACTCCAAGTCCCACAGAGTGTATTTTTCCCCCACCAAACTGCCTCCCGTAATTGATCTAACCCCAGATCTTATGCACAATTCTCTGAGCCCTGTGGCTACCACAACCTTTACATTGTAACAGGGAGGTGAATGCCTTTAAGTATATGAAAATGCCATGTCCATACACATGTGGCTATGGATTAAATTGATTCGCTCATTGAGAAAACATTGATTGGAATGAGGACAGCTCAATGTAAATTGTGATGAAAACTGAAGTGAATTAGCTGGGAAAGATGTACATCCTAGGGCCACATATTGTTCAATGACGCCTACCCTACATGAGTGTTCTTTATACAAAATGGAAGGCTCCACTGGCTCTCAAGAGGGATGATATAGCTAAAAGTCGGAATCCACATCTAGAAAGCCCCCTTTTCTTTAATTTCTGGTTTGGTTAAATACAATTACTAAAATGCAATGTTGTTAAAATAGGAAAAGAGCCACAAAAGAAAGTAAAATGATTATGCATTGGAGTAAAATATTGATGATTATTTCTGAAAGAAATGCTGACAGACTATGGGTGAAATCTGATTAGAAGATTAATGTCAGATAAATTAGCCAGAGATAATCTCTCCATATTGATTTAAATCACATCACCCAAAAGAATGGCCCCTCCTGAGTCTCAATGTTCTTTCTGCAATAATGACCTGAATTCAGAGCAATACCTGATATTCCACTCCATCCTCCTCTTCATTGCCCAGGAAGATATCCTGACCCTATTTGTCTTTCTTTCAAGTCTAGAATGTTGTTCTCTCAAGATCATTGTTTTCTTTAAATTAAAAACATAAAGACTTCATTTTTTTCCTACTGATAAGTCATATTCTGATATGCGTCATTTGTGTTGCTTTGGAAATGAACTATCACATCTTAAGTTTTGTTACTAAGTGCAGTAACACTCTGCTTGTAGAAGTTATGCAAAGTGAATTTATGAGCAATTTTATAACATAAAACCTCAATTTTATTATCCCCTATTTAATATTTAAGATCAATTTCTTGAAGGAAATAAACTACACTTGCTCAGAGATTGTCTGATGGAGGCAACCTTTCTTAGGCTTCCATGTTAAAATTTGAAAACATAATGAGGGGAAAAAAATCAAAAGAGGTGGAACAAAATTAGGCCTCTCTCCCTTGCTTCTCTTTCCTTCCTTTTTCCTCGCCTCTTTTTCTTTCCTTCCACCTCCCTCCCCTTTGCTCTTCTATTATCCTTGTAACTGAAAAAGGCAATAATCTGAATAGGTAGGGCAGAATAAACAGGTATGGTCCCTTAGCATTTTAGTGTTTAAAAAAAAAAAAGACATCAGTACTGATAAATTCACACTTTGTGATGCACACAAAAGATATCTAAACAGTACTCTCAAAAACTGCTAAAAAAAAAAAAAAGTCTCGAGAAAAATACGTATTTTCATGATTCTAAATAAAGACGTTTGAACTAAATACAAGTTAGTGTTTATCAATGTTCTTTCTATATTTTCTTTGCATAACAAAGGATTAAGTCTTTTGTTATGTAATTAATCAAGTCTTCTGGGAATCAGTTTATATGTGAAATGTTAAGGTTGGACAGGTGATGTCCAAAGTTCTCTTCAGTTCTAAAATACTGTGACAGTAAAACATCTCAAAATATTAGGTTTGGTGTCCTTACATGCTGCTCTTTTTGGATTATGAATACATCGTTTAACTCACGAGTATTACCTTTACCCACAAACCTTCATTTTCAAACCTGTTTCCTCAGGAGTCACATGGGATGAAATGTTAGCTTTAGCTCATCCAAATTTCAGGAAGATATATAAAATGCCTAATTCCTGGTGGAAATTAACTAATAGTATTGATTGATGACAATGAACTTGAACTCTCCTATCAGAGAACTGGCATCACCTTTCCTTTCATGGAAGATCACTCACAGGGAGGTGTGAATTTGGTCGCATGATAGCACAATTTTATCAAATTTTAGATCCAGGATGGTTTAGGGCTACCCTGCATTCACCCAGTGGGAAATAGAACAAGGAAAAAAAGCTCTCAATGGAAGAGGGAAAGGCTGCCTCAAAAAAGACTTAAGAGATAGTTTTGTTAGTTTTCCTTCTATACTATACTATGTTTATGAATTCTTTTAAACTTCTAAGCCAATAGCATACAGCACACGTGATAGGATCTAACTTTGCCTGTTTCAGACTAAAGACTCAAGACATTTTACAAAGGATTCAGGTTCAGCAAAACAAAAGGCATTACATTAAGCACGTTTTTCTTAACTGTTAAGCACATGTATCCATGAAATTATATTTTTTGTTCATTTAGACAAAATCCACCTGGCAGGACCACTTTAAAATCTAAGAAGCCTTGTGAGTTCATTTTCCCAGCACAAATAACATATTTGCACTTATAAACTGAAACACAATATTTTCCCAAGAAATTAATTCTACATTCAGAAGTTTCCACTGAAAACAAACTATGGTTTTAATAAAGGTCTTGAAATTCGATGGCATGTGAATATTTCTGTATTGGAGTACAACTTACATTCATTAGGAGTATGACTAAATTTCCTATTTAATTTTAGATTAATGAAATAAATACTTTAATATAGCCCTCTCTTTATTTTTTCTAATCCTAATATTCTATGAATGAACAGGGCAACAAGCCAAGTTCTGGGCTTACTTTCTGCCTCCCACACAGGGTCAAAAGGCTAAAATTACTTAGCAAGCTATCCCACTCTTAGGACAAAGGAAGTTGTAGGAAGTCTTTTGGTAATCACAGAGATGTGATGAAGAACTCTTATAAGACAAGCAGTGTTTTCTCTGGGGATGGGATGATTCACCATAAAACTCAAAAGCAGGCTACAAAATGGGTGCAGTGATCTGTTTTGGGGACTTGGGAATAAATGACCTCACTCAGCTACAAGGGCAAAGTGAAATGATACCTTAGCAGTTTCCAACAGCTCAGAAAACTCCACTCTGACATTTCATTTTACCTCGGCAAACAACTGCAATGAAAAATAGCCCAGACACATTATAGGATATGCCCTTATGCATGATATTTTGTATCAGATGTATCAGTCACATTGCAAAGGACTTAGATCAACTTAAAAAAAATAAAACCCAATAGAATGATTACAGCCTCTGCCTAGAATGACAAGTATTATCAACAAAAATTAATCAGGCGCATCTTTTAGTGAACTCAATTAATAATGTGCAACAACAGGGTCTCTTTTCTTAAGATGAAAATTAATTAGTGGAGGGAAGGTCACTTGGAGATGCTGACATCACTCATCAGAATGCTCTGGCAGCTCTAATTATTTGTCTTCCAGGCTTGGGTGATCAGAAATTATTGCAATACCTGAGCAACATTTTGAAAAAGCTTTGTGCATGGCTCTTTTAATTAGACCTGGTATTTGATTAATGCAGTGGAAGCGTTTAGATCAGCCTCTTATCATTGAGTGACTTAGAAGTTTTAGGGAATTATACTGTAGAAGACAGGGTCACTGAAGAGGTTTTGAATCTGTATATTTTTATTAAAAGAGTTATAATGTTAAATTCAATTTATCTTTCTCTTACAAGCACTTTGTTCATTGCCAAGCATGATTATATGTGGGATAGAATTTATTGATTTGTATTTAAAACGTATTTTTGCCTCTCAGATAAAATAAGTATGCTTGGAGTTTTAGAAATAAACATTTCATTGGAAAATCTTTAATGACTTAGTGTAGGAAAACATCTCAAAAAAACATAAGCATAATCATATCAAAATTTGATATTAAAACATTCATCAGGCTCTTTCATGTTCCGACGTCGCAGGCTTATAATGTGAGTATAGAGACACAGTATCTTGGGAAAATAGACCAAGGTAAACATTGTGAGGCTGACACTGTTGATATAAGTGTGTTTCATGAGTTGAATAATTGAATTTCCAAATTTATGAGGATTAAAAAATGAGCTATGGTGATAATACTTGTCTATATTAAGTGTGTAATACTTTAAATATGATGTTTTGGCTTTTAATGCAATTGTGTATGGCATTCATAGCCATAGTACCTTTGCAGCTGATGTTCACTTAATATATTAAATGTCAGCTATGGTTTGCATATAGAGTTCTTCAAAGAACACAGGATGAAGTGGAATTAGGGTCACTTTCATAATAGCATTTTTGTCTGTAGGGGGATATATTCAAATCTTTAAAACAATGGTTTATAAAACACATCTAACATTGTACCTGACTTTCTGTGGTTGAAGATTCATTTACATGAATGTGTTAATTTAATTTTTACCTTTTATTATAGGATGGAGGGTGATAAGGCTCAGCTAGGTTGACTCTTCTGTGGAAACAACGTGGAGGATGGCCTGTGTCTGGAAGTCCCAGCTCAAGATGATGGTGAGTGAAGTACACTCTTCTCCATTCCTCCCCTACTAATCCAGGGGAGGCATTCCTGTGAGGTTGACTTTACAAAGGCAGAAATACCGTGAAATATGTTTTTTAGGATTCATAGCAATGGAAGGTGATACTTCTTACTTTGGGAGGAAAAATCCCCAGCACTCTGTCTTATATTTGTCCCATCTGTACATATTGCTCCTATTCTTTTTTTCTTTTTCTTTAATACCATGCAGGTTCTCTGGCTGTATATAGTATTCTGGGTTGCGATTGCAATAGAAAATCTCAGATAGACAAAAGTATCCAGAGAGCAAATCTCCCTTCAGCCCATCTCACCCTACCTACCATCTCATACCCCTCCCAAAGTCAAAAGCCCTTCCTGCTGGAGGAAATAATTCTAAAGTAGCAAATGTTCTCCAGGGGTTGATGGGGCTGCACTTGCTGGGCAAAGAGGGAATAAGTAATTAGTAGGGCCCACATTTGGGCCTTGCAATTTTGCTGCCCATTTACTCACCAATCCAATAGTACACATGTATATATCTATCTATAAATAAATATATAGATACACATCTTTTTTGAAGAATATGTTTTGTTTTATGTACAATTGCTGAGCCAATTAGAGAAGCAGTATGGGGGTAGTAAAAGGAGATTGGCTTTAGATCAAAGAAACCTGGGGTTCAGTCTTGAATCTGCAGTTTAATATCTGTGATTACGGGTGAGTTAATCTCTCTGGACCTTGGTGCCTTCACCTGAAAATGGAGATAATAGCCCCCATCTCATGAGGCTAGGGGTGGGAAAATTAATTGAGATAATGTGAAATACTATAGAGATAATATGAAAATATCTCCTATAGTGATCGAAACATTGTAGTAGCTCAATAAATGTTAATTCCACTTACAATCTCAGGTACTGATGTTTGATTATCTTTCAACTATTTGTAAAGGGATCAAACTGCCCTGCATTATTTTCAGTTTTATAGCCCATCTTTAAACTTGGATGAAGTACATTTTTAAGACATAAATATAAATACACCCTTAAAAATCAACAAGTTGATATACATATAGCTTAACTATCTAGCTTATATAGTTCAAATTATCAATATTAGAATTATCTGGGATATAACTATGATTTAGATATTTAAAAATGAAGTAACTTATCCTACACTTATGGGTAAAACATTTTAGATACTTATTTCTACTGGTGAATTATGCATGCAAAGGCCGAATGGGGCTCATTGATTTATTTTCCCTCTTTTATGCCTTGATTTTCAGGCTGTGTGCAAAGCAGTGTATATTTTTTCTGTCTTGAACTCCCACTGACTATATTATGCTCATGGGGCTCTTCAAGTGGAGGAGACACACAGCTTTGCTCACGGATGGCAGTTTGGCCTATAAAGCCAAGGTGGTGAGCAGGCATTTGGGAGAAAAGATTTTAAAATTAGTGTCAGATGTGGAATTACTATGCTGAAGTACAACGTCTCCACTTAGATGTCAATTCTATTCACACTTCTATTGTACCTCTAAAAAACCCATCATTTAAGAATCTTAAAGACTTAAAATTATGATCATAGAGTTGACATGCAAAATAACAAACCTGGATAACTTTATAAATTTAGCAAATATTTATATAGCACCTACTGTGTACCAGACACTATTCTTGGTCATTATAAAGATGAATGAGAAAGAAAACCCCAAACTAGGAGTCACATGGAGCTTCCAGAAGGCAACAGATAGCAATACATGAGAGGAAAATGCCTTTAAAAACATGTATTTGATAGCTTTATATATTAATTGGCATTACACCATAGCACCTACCCTGAATGGTGAGAAACACCAAGTCACTAGTTGCCAATGAGGGGGAGATTTTCTGTTGCAGCTTCCTGTCAGATCTTCTGGTTAGGGGATGGTATTCCATTGTGAATGGTTGTGTTATTGGGCTGACTGCAGCCAGTGCTGATGCTCTTGTATGGGTTCTCAGAGTCCTTAATTTACAGGGACTATCCCTAGCATCCCTCCTTTCCTGTTCCCAGTCATTCCGGAGCTTCAGATTGAGGTGGGATGGGCTGTCCTCTGCTCCACAGGCCACTTGGAGCACTCTGGTGAAGCCTGGGCCACGGATTAGAAATCTGGAGACATGGTTTCAAGTTCCAAATCTGTGGCTAACCCACTATGAGCTTTCTAAGGTTGCATCTGACTCTGCCATTCTAGGGATATGTCCTTGTTAGACTGTGAGTTTACAGCATTAGCAACCGTGTCTAATTCATGTTTGTATCTCTGGTGGTAAAGAAGGGATGGAAGATAACATTTCCCACATTGAGTAAAGATTGCTCCTTCCTTTTATGCACCTTGCTTATTTGATGTAGATCCAGTTTTCTATTCAAAGGACAGATATTTTACTGTATTACAACTAACTCATTTTATTGTTAGAAAAATTAATGCAGATATCATCAGCCGATGGTACCATGATTAATACCCCATTTAACTGTAGTGATTGAAATTTTTAACATTATTTAAAAATTTTCCTAAAATGTTGACCCTTGTTTCTTAAAAGTAGTGAACACAATTTGTTAGCCAGCATTTTGATCCTTTCATAGTAGAAATCACTTCTGATAATCACTAATTGTATGAAAGCATATATTAGTTGGCAGTTATTGATGGGCTACTGAGGGTATCAACTGAAATTCTCACTAAATAGTTGAAAGTAGAAAAGTTTTGAAAATATTACATAGAAAAGAAGCAAAGTGTCATCTAAAATATGATAAACTTTTCATGTAAAACTCTAAAGTGAAAATTTTCAGGGTAATGTTTTAGAGACATCGACATTGATTAGTTATTAAGTAGTACAAACCTTGGCTGGCTGTGGGGATTTAGACAAATCACTCCACTCAGAGCCTCAGTTATCTTCTCCGTAACCTGGGTTTGGGCCGGGATAGGCTACCTGGGCTCTGCAGCTTGCTGGTTCCTAGATCCTGAAAACGGTACTTGAATAACCCAAAGAATTGCAAAAGTCACAAATCTTCCTTTTAGAAGAAAACTCTAATGTATCTAGACTGCCAAACGACCTCAGATTTCCTATAACATCCATTTTTCTACTATAGGTAAACTGTAATTTCATTCAAAATTTCATAGTTACTTAAGAATATTCAACTTTAAGGGAATAACTCTTCCATTCCCTTCCTACTCAAGTGAACAACAATTAGGAAGACATTTTTCTAGGATTGTTTAACAAACACAAAAGTGCACCTAACTTGCCCACCAAGTTTTAAATAGATTATATTCAAAAGTGGGTAAACTTGAACTGCTTTCAGATTAGAAGTAAAATATGATACTTTTGAAAAGGTTCTATTATCAGTTGCCTGCTGAAATTTCTATTAATTTATAGCATTTGAAGCAAATTATAATAAACAAGCCCTTTACTTCTTAGCATCATACATCTTATTGTCTACAGGTTCTGATGAGTAACTGATTAAATTAGCACAACCTTTCTCTGCATTGAGACACGGGACTTTATTGGCAATAGTATATATCATGTCTCAACAAATTCCTCTGTGATTTTTCTTAAGCCTGTTAGTTTGATTCTATTCAATCAATAAGAAATGTTCATAAGAAAAATATTGCTGTTAGATTCTTATTCTTTCTCCAGGACACATTATAGTTTAATTTGCCAGAAATATTTCTATGTATACACAATAAAAGCTTTCTCCGTTTGTCAAATATGAGGGTGCTAAAGTTATCATTGTCAAATATATCACCTCAAGCTATAAAGCTAACGATATGCATTTGATCACCTTGCCAACTGTTTTATATCTGAGAAACAAAGGAAACTACACATGTATATTAAAACTGATTAGCATTGTACCCTAAAGCAATTAAATAAATATTAGAAGAAACTCCCACAGCCCTTTGTTTTGCTATAAGGGGCTCAGCTGTGCTCCTTCTAACCCTAACTACATCACTTCAAATTACCAGTAAATTAACAGAGGAACACTTTGAACCTCAGAGCAGATTTGATCCAAATAGTCTTTAAATGCCATTTCTGTTCCTATTAACCTAAAGATCGGCATAGCAGATATTTTCTCGAGGCTGCCCAGCAGTCCAGGGCATTAACAGCGAAGTTGTGACAGCACTTTTCATGATGATTTATGATTCCGTGTTTAACTTGATTACGCCAATGCTGACTCTGAATACTATTTCAATTAGTGCACAGAAGGTCACATCACAAATATTCCTCTATAATCTATTCCTATTAACACTAATACACAGAGTAACCAAATCTTTTCACCCTTGTTGATTCACATCATCCATAGCCCTAACTGCAGGCTTGTTTACCAGTTTACTGCTTTGGACACTTCCAAAATGGTAATTTTCACTCCTTTGAGTATCATTAATAGCTGTACCATGACACGGGGAATAAAGCATCTCTCTGCTGGCATTTGTGCATTAATAATTATCAAAGTCTCAGATTTATTAAACAGGAGGTATTCTTTCTAAAATGCCTGTCTAAAGCGTTATTTCATGACCAATTAATAAATATACAAAAGATTTTTTAGGGAAATGAAACTGGCTTCCGCCTAAAATCAATTTTAGCAACAACTCTTCTCTTATTATTGCTCCCTTAACGACTTCAGGGAACTGCTCCTATTTATATGTAACCAATCATAATCCTGTTTTCTTTTCTTTTCTTTTTTTTTTTTTGACTAATCTCTATGTCTAATCATTGGGGAAAACCGAGAATATTGGGTCATCAGGTCTTTCCTTTTTACCTGCAAACTGTTTATTAAACAGTCCCTGTGGTACAAAATTAAGACTACAAAGAGGAGCGGAGTTTTACTGAAAAAAAGTTTTCAATTTGTCCAAAGGTTAAAGTGAAACCAACTGCTAGAGACAAACTCCACACAGCATTTAAACAATTAGTGAGGAATGTTCAAAGACTTTATGTTCAAAGTGTGTACAATTTGTATTTTAAGTTGTATGTGGAGGGAATCTAGACTTAAAGTTAATTAACAGTAAACCAAGAGGGCTTCATCACAGACGTTTAACTATGCACAGAGAGGCTGGCGTCCAGCAGAGAACGTGGTGAGAAGTAGGAGTGGGAAGCTGGAATGTCACAGTGCTCAGTGGGTTCCCTGTAAATGCTTTATTAACAATGATGATGTCAGCCTTGCAAAATATTAAAGGGGCCTCGTCTCAGTGATTTGCTTTTTTTCTATTTTTTTTTTAGTGCCCTTAAATTTTTTTTTTGTTTAATAACAAGGTATTTACAGAAGGAAAATTAAAAAAAATCCCAATAGTAAAGTAGCGTTTCACGGCTCACTATTGCCAACTCCTTGACAATGTAGCTTTTAGGGGGTCTCTAGCAATCAAAAATTATGTTCATATCTTTATGTTCATATCTCTCTCAGCTGATTTTACTGATTGTTCATGAGAGATTTGCTGTAGGCTAAGTGCTTATTGAAGCAAGAAACAGCTCTCCTTTTTTGAGGGAGGAGCTGAATTTGCATGATTATTGTATTTTAAAAAGAACAACCAATCGAATTTATAACAATATCAACTGATATGGTCTTATTTCTTCTCAGTGTTTTAATACAATTGTTTCACATACTACTTCAGCCAAATGTAGACAGCTAGCCAATACTATGTATCAATCCAGCCTTTTTTCCCCAGGCACTAACTCACTTTCTTCCTTTCAGAATTCATTTCTTTCCATTGACTCTTTTCCCTAAATTCCACTGGTAGGTCATCTTTCAGACCTCTGTCCCATATTCCAAAGGTCTACCCTCTCCTACTAATCCTAGTTAGACTATTAACTGACAAGTCAGTGTCTAATACTGACTAAATGTCTAACCTCCTTCATAGTTTTAAAAAAGGAATCTTTGAGCTGGACCACCTTTATGCCTGTGATCCCAGCTACTTGGGAGGTTGAGGTGGGAGGATTACTTGAGCCCAGAAGTTGGAGACCAGCTTGGGCAACATAGCAAGACCCGTGTCTCTACAAAAAAATAAAATAAAATAAATTAGCCAGACATGGTGGCTCACACCTGTAGCCTCAGCTACTCAGGAGGCTGAGGTGGGAGAATTGCTTGCGCTCAGGAATTAGAGGTTACAGTGACCTGCAATTGCACCACTGCACTCCAGCCTGGGTGACAGAGTGAGACGCTGTCTCTGAAAAACAAAAGAATTTTTGAGAATGTAAAAAAACAAACTACACTAGTAAAATGATGTGTAGTAGCATTACAATTTGTGGATGAAGGTGCTGCTAAACAATGCTTTTAATACAACAGACTCTTGGCCTTGGCCCCCCTGCAGCGGCTACATACAAGGTCTAGGAAGACACAGTTCCTGTCTTTGAGATGTGCATGTCTGGTCTCAGATATAGATGATGCCTAAAGCTGAAGTAAAAGTGGACTCCAGCTCATAAATTTCCAACCATCTATTTTCATATTGTAAGGTAAACTCCAAAAACTTGAGAAACCAGGAAGATCCTTCTTTATCCCTTTCAATAATGTAATTAATGGGCTATGTACAGTGCCTGGCAAACAATAGGTGCTCAAGGAAAATTAGTTTTCTTCCTCCAATTCTCTTTATCACTTTTTACACTTCCTGTTTCACTTACTCTACCCTGGACTCAACTTTCAAAGATGAATTGGCCAGAAGATGGAAGCCAGTAATTCTGGAGATGTATATTCTACAACTGTCCCCCAAATCCTGCCCTTCACTGTGGTTGATGTCAAAATGCATTTGAACAAAGAAGCTGTTTGGAAAGTTTTTTTTTTTTTTTGAGGCAGGGTCTCACTCTGTCACCCAGACTGAAGTACAGTGGCATGATCACCCCTTATTGCAGCCTTGAACTCTTGGGCTCAAGTGATCCTCCCGCCTCAGTCTACTGAGTAGCTAGGGACTACAGGCATGTGCCACCAAGCCCAACTAATTTTTAAATTTTTTTTGTAGACACAAGGTCTTGCTACATTGCCCATGCTGGTCTGGAACTCCTGGCTTCAAGTGATCTTCCCACCTCAGCCTCCCAAAGGAGACTTTTTTAAATAAACAAATGATTAACTTTCCATTCCAGTACTGGAATACTGATTAAAAACTTATTTTGAAGTAGAATAAAAATGCAGGTGGAGGATGGGAGAAGAATTTCATGCCAGGATAGCAAAGTAAGAGAGAGAATCATCTAATTTTTCTTAGGTGCCTGTAGACACACTTAAGGGGGCTTAAGTATGGACTGACAAAGATGAATGAACCTCCTTATTGTTGCATTAATAGGATAGTTAGAGTTAAGGATCAGTGAGCATTTATTCTTATAATAAAAGCTTTCTTTAGTTTTCCATATAAATGTACTTCTTTGTATAATAGTATCTGTATAGTAATCATAAGTGATGCTTAGCCTACACGTCTGAGTGATTAGGGAATAGTTATAAATTTTTATATGCATATATCTATATCTCCACGTGGATATAGCCTTCCTTCCTTTCACAGGTGGTTCATAAAAGGGTTGTAATAGAAAAGATCCACTTCAAATGAAAGGTTGAGCTGTTATCTCTAGATTGAGAGCGATCACAGAGATTAGCCCCTTGCCCTGAGTAATTTATAAAAAGCAAATGAGGAGCTGGTGGCCATGAGAATAAATATAATTAACCCACTTAGAAAAACCTTTGCCCTTGCTACAGATAGTTTCTGCTTGATCAGGATGACTGTAATAACACACAAATAAATTAAGAAAAAGATTCCAAGATTTTAAAGTTTCTTTCTAATTTCTTCATAAATAATTGAACTGTAGAAGAATAGGCCCATTTTTCAAACTCTGAATAAGCACCTCATGTATATGAGTCAGTTCGTAATTTTTGCACAGATGTCACACTCCACAGGATATAAAAACAAACTAAAGATAGCCAGCCATATAATGTGTAGATATATCATCGTTACAGATGCTCAGTAGAGCTTGTGCAGTTTTTTTTTTTCCCAAAACAAATCTCAAATCTACATATTCTGAAGATATAAATTCCTCATTTGTTATTCTTGGACATGTTCTTTATTTTTTTTAAGTGAATTTTTATAAAGTTTCAGGCCCACAAAGCTGACATGCAACTGACACGGCTGGAAGAGCATCCCTACACAAAGAAGATACAACAAAGACAGGCAGTGTGTTTTTCTGACACAGCCTATGAGAGCCTGCTTAGTGAGAACTAACCGCATCCTCTCCAATTAATTCAGGCTTTTGACTCAGCCATTTGTAGTTCGGTACCCTGACAAAGAATCTGCAAATGTTACCAACACATGTGATTTAGTGCAAATCTTCCTTTCGGGGTCTGGAACATACAACAGTGCATCTCTTAGAGCTGGGTAGAAGGAGGAAAAATCTTTAATAGACCACATACAACAATGCATCTCTTAGGAACTGGGTGGAAGAGGGGGAAATCTTTTATAGATGGTTCTTCCAGTTGGTTCACACACATGATTCATTTGAGCTCTCTCAGTGGGCTGATGAAATTATGTGACTGCTGCTGCTCCACTATATTTCTATGACAGTCTAAACAGAGGGTTGAGTAAGGTTAAGGTGGTTCTCTGGGAATTCTGGGGACAGCTGGTTTACAAAAAGAATGTCAAATATTGATCATAATCCTTTCCTCAGAGAGCACCCTAAAAGGGAGGGTCCAGCTGGAGGTTTCATTTTGGTGGCAGAATACTGTTCTTACGGGGAGTTTGATAGCCTAGGTTTGAACCCTGACTCTATTACATCTCAGTGTACGACTCTGAGTTATTTCACTTTCTAAGCCTCAGTTTTTGCATCTGTAAAATCAGGATGATAATGGTACTTAGCTTTAAGTTATTGTGAGGACTAAATAAATAATGCAGGTAAAGTGTCTGGCACATAGAGCTTAACCCTTGTTTTTATTGTTGACATTTTGCACATTACTCGGAACCCTTTTCTGCAAGGTCTGTGGGAATCACAGGAAACAAAGGGAAGCATTACTTCAAATGGAAGGAAGTAAACCAGGGAGCCTGTCACATCCAGCAGTGACATAGGTTAAAAAAATACACAGGAAATTCTTTGCCAATCAATGTATTAATAATAGTATTAATAACAATATAATGGTAATGGTAGTAGCTAACATAAATTTTATCTCATTTACTTATTAAATCAAACCAATATTTTATGAAATGATTCCAGTGTTGGAATAAAAATGTAATTCTTTAATCATTAAAAAATCTTTATGAATATCTTACATCAACTGTAGGGGACCAACCAGGGAAAAGCAGGGAGACTTGTAGAATCTACACCTCCAGAACAACCGACCTCCATCTTCTGGACAATTCATCTTCTAAAGTGCAGGACAGACTAGTTGGGGGAGAAATGAAAGAGATAGACTAAAAGGGAGGGAGAGAACAAATATTTTTTAAGTACCTGTTATGTTCCGGATACAGCACAGAGTACATTTTGTCTATTATTATAAGGCATAAAGAAAGATTTCTCAGGTTTTTGGAGTCAGATTGCAATATAAAAGTAATAGACAGAAATCGAAGACAAATGGAATAAGCATTTCCTCATGTAAACCCTAAGCTATCTCTGTAATTTAGAATGTGGGACTAGATAGACTAGAGATCCAATATATTATACTAATTCTTTAGTACTTCTTTCCTGTTCTGAAATTCTCACAGAAGTCAGTGAGCAGATGAACCTCTTCACCAAATCTGTTTGACAACTACTTTCTGTGATGTCATGAGGCAAATTACAATTTATTATGTTATTATAAATGATAGGAGTAACATGGACGTGTTAGACATTTTTTTCTTTTTCTTCTATTTTCTCTCCTACCTTCTTTAATCCCTTACCTTCTTCCTTTCCTTCTCTGCACCTACCTACCTTCCCTCCCTCTCTCTCTCTTCCCCTCTCTCCCTCCCTCCTTCCTTCCCTCCCTCCCTCCCTCTGTTCTCAGTAATTAAAAACTAGATAGAATAGTTTTTCAGGTTATATCCCTGACTTTAGTCATCACACTTATTATCACAAAATTTGATTTTTTGTAATTATTCAGTAATCATTTCTTGTTATTGTACTAGAGATATACTTTCCTAATCAGAATAAATTCAAGGATACCCAAACTACAATAGGAAGAAATTGGTTAATGAATGTGATATCCATATTTATTGTTCCCTATGTAGGCTTTTTCCTCTGTTATGGATTCTAGAATGTCATACACAAAAAAAGGCTGCAGAGAGATTTCATATCTGAAGTGAAGTTAATTTTAACAGATGTAAGTAAGGTCTCTACACTACAAGATATGGGTTCTTATTTAAATTTAAAAATCCCCCAAAATATGAACTGACCACTTCCCCTAAACAAACTTTGTCCACTATATTTTTGGTAGACTCGGGTTAAACACAATTTTCTCTACATATTATAAGTTACTTGGATACATATGAATTAAACTTAGTAATAATACTTTGCTGTTAATATTAAACCTTGAATTTTGAAAAACAATTCTAACTGACTTTGCCCTTATTGAATACTTCCTATAAAAAGTGACAATGCTTATGGTGCCGACAGCTGGAAAGCCTCTTGGGGATGCACCAGTCTGCAATAAATGAAAAGCTCTTTTAGACTGAATTTTAGTTGTGTATTATTTGTCTTAGAATTCATTTATTAGTCCAGAGATAATGTGACAGTTGACTCTTACAGTAACACAGTACTCATTAGCTAGCCTGACAGGGAGGTGCCAACATCCGCTGGAGAGTGTATTTTATTAATCTTCATGGCTCATTTGGAAGCCTGGCTGGCTATCTTGTAATGTGCCCTTGTGCTGACTGGGACCAGGATATGTAGCCATGCTTATGACTGAAAAATATAAACTTGCATGATAAGATCTTTCTCCTTTCTCTGACCTGAAATGCAGAAATCTAGTAAGGCCCAAGTGGAATGCTGTAGCATCCAATAAAAATTTCTTCCTGAGAATCCGTAGCATTCCTTCTAGATGCTAAGGACCATTTGCATTTAAAGCTACTCAGTGCTTGGTTGGTATACAGTTGTCCCTTGGCATCCATGGGGGATTCGTTCCAGGGCCCTCTGAGAATGCCAGAATTTATAGAGCCTCAAGTCCTTGATATAAAATGATGTTGTATTTACATATAACCTATGTATATCCTCCTGTATTCTTCAAATCATTTCTAGATTGCTTATAATGCCTAATACAACATAAATGCTATGTAAATACTTGTTATACTGTATTGTTTATGGAATAATAAGAAAAAAATGTTGTACATGTTCAGTACTGATGCAACCATTATTTATTTCCCCAACTATTTTTGATCTGTGGTTGGTAGGATCCACAGATGTGGAACCCATGGATATGGATGGCCGACTATATATGCCAAAATGTGAGCAAGATTTAATTAAGTTTAAGGTAAATTTTTGAATGACTTGAAAGTATAGTTTGCCATCATATTTTTGTCTCTCAATATTTTTTTTTAGTGATAAAAATTGGCTTCTGAGTTGATCCAGATTTTCTTCAAATGTATTAAATTTTCATAAATCATGGCCTTTGGGTCTTTGAAAAATCTTAGGTTGTGTTTGAACAAGTTAAACTAAACATCATGACTCACAGCTTCCAATGCTCTTGCATAGCTGACATTTTTGTTTTCAGTTGGATTTTTGTTATGAGTATATTTGGGATTTTATTGAATTCTTTACCACTTATATAGAAATCTCTTATATAGTAGTTGCCTATCAAAAATGATTTTCATAAATATTTTGAAAGAAGGTTGAAACGTCTCCAAATCATCAAACTTTAGCGACTTTCTGGACACATGAGTTTCTATTTGGTTACTAAATCTCTATATATAATATCCTAGGTGTATATTTCTATTGGAGTTTTCAGTTATTTCTTACCAATTCAAATGTATTTTACTTCATATTTACTGCAAATAGATTTGATTTGGATGTTTCCTTTGGCACTACACTAATAAGGCTAATCAAGATGAGATTCCAAGGCTTAAAAAAATGAAATCAACATGTGGTTTAATTCTCACTACTAATACTACCCTGAAAGACTGTTAAGCTTCTGATAGAAAACAATAAAAAACAAGGAAATTCACTGTTAAAACGGCAGCATACCATATGTCCTTTAATACCTAATTACAACAGGGTCACAATAAGAAAGTCATTAAACCTGCACCCTATTGCGCATAGGTATCAGAGCACATATGGTGCATTTCAACCATTAGTATGAATTTGATTGCATCTGTGATTTTCTGTTACAACTTTGACTGTATTTTCAAAAAGAAAATGTTGGTAGACATATTGGTCATTGAGAAGAATTGCCAACAATGAGAAATGGGACCATTTTTGCCCCTCTAGAGATAGGTTATTACAAATTGCATAAAGGCCTACTAAAAACCTTGTTTTCTCTTCTGACTTTCAATGTCTTTTGGTGTAATATTTTCCTCACTGAAAATTTCCCATTCAAACAAATTATTTTTACTTGATAGTTGAGAGAATTTGATTCTGAGTCCTAGCAAAATATGCATTTCTCACTAAATATTGCCTGTAATGTTATAAATTTACATGTCTACATATAAAACATTATAGATAATGAAAAGGACCACCATATTTATACTTTATATTATGCAGATGGAATTAATAGTGCTGTATAAATGGGATATTCAAAATTGGTAATATTTTTTCTAGGGCATGGCTACAAAGCCCCCTGTATCTCTATCATCTATCTGTCTATCTTTTTAATGCAAATATTAGGTATGGAGGATCAAGGATTAGTAGAATAAAGGCATCGGGTCCATTTATCTCCATATCTCTAATGCTTAACTTGTAATATAGGCAGGTCCCTGACACATTTAGGTGTATGATAAACATAATTTGGTTTGAATTAGATTTATATAATTTACTTGTATTTCATTCATTCATCCATTCATTTTTTTTTCAATATTGAGCACTTTCTATTTGCTGTGAACTGTCTTAAGTTCTTGGAACACAGTGATGTAAAAAACAGATAAGCCCTCAGCCACCATACATTCTACTAGAGAAAAATCAGCAAGGCAAAAATAAATACAGTTTTTCAGCTGAAGATAAATACAATGTAGGAAAATAATGCAGTGAAGGGGGAAAGAGTGTACCAGGGGCTGTGGGTAGGAATTCTGTTGCTTCTCTGCTCTAGAGCCACATGACAATTAGGGTGCAGGGAGTGAGGGACTAGCTGGGAGTCCTGGGCTTCATGTGACCAACGTAAAAAGGGATAAAGGGGGCCAGGCGTGGTTGCTCATGCCTGTAATCCCAGCACTTTGTGAGGCCGAGGTGGGTGGATCAAAAGGTCACGAGATCGAGATCATCCTGGCCAACATGGTGAAACCCCGTCTCTACTAAAAATACAAAAATTAGCTGGGCGTGGTGGTGTTGGGCCTGTAGTCCCAGCTAGTCGGGAGGCTGAGGCAGGAGAATTGCTTGAACCTGGGAGGTGGAGGCTGCAGTGAGCCAAGATTGTGCCACTGTACTCCAGCCTGGTGACAGCAAGACTCTGTCTCGGAAAAAAAAAAAAAAAAAAAAAAAAAAAGATAAAAGGCAAGTGAGACTCATCCTGATGGTTTCAGGGCAGACAGTAGGTGCGGAGGTGCTGGGTGTTAGGAAACAAAAGGATAGGGTCTTGCCACGGGGCCCTGGAGTTCTGGGTCCCCTCTTCAGTCCTGAAGGAGTGATATGGAGGGTAGGAGATAGGCCACCTAATCTGGAGTTCCTGGAGTACCTGGACCCTCATTCCTACTTCCAAAGTTGTTGAGGATGGGCCTGGCTTGGGGGCTCTCCTGCATAGCACATATTGCCTAATGCTGTCATTAACCCAGAACTAGATCAGGGCCTTACCATAGATGACAAAAATTCCGAGGATAATTATTACCGTTCAGGTTTGTAGCTAAGTATATTTTTCCTATAGCTAAATCATCATTTCCTAAATCATCATTTATTTAGAAAGCTTGAAAAAAAATTAAAAAGTAAAGTTTCATGTTTCATGAAGTCTGTATAATTGAGAATTCTGTCCTGTGTTAAAAATTTGTCCTGCAGTACTGTAATGAGTTGTGTAGGCTGTACACATTACATATTGTTTTTGCTGTAAAATACTAATTGATCACTATTTACATATGTTGGACTAATTAGATCATTTTTTCTTTTTTCAAAGGGGTTCAACCATTTAGCTTCAGGGAACTTTAACCTTGCAACTTGCTGCATGCAAGGGACTGGAATCAGACAAGGGCCTGGTCCTAAACCCAGAATAACTGAAATTTAATTCCTGAAGTTCAGGAATTCCTATAATAAATGCTATGCAGAGAAGTGAAATGTGAACACAAGACTTGAAGATGGAAGTTTTACTATTATGTAATTAACAAGAAATCTTGCTAGCCTAAGTTTATGTATGTTTATAGAACTTTTCAACACTTAGAATTTTTGGTAAAGGGCAGGGAGAGGGAAGGATCCTGTCTTTAAAACTGAGTTCATGGGTTAAAAAACAGAGAATTGCATAGTGATGAGGGTCTACTCTTCATCCTAATGGATTCTTCTCTTAGCAGCCTAATTAGTGAGGTTTAAATATCATTTCACTTTCCTTGATCCTCATCTCACAAAAGCATTAAAGACCAACCCAATGGGATATAATTGCAAGTTTAAAATATTTGAAGTCAAATACTCATCCATTCACTAAAACATAGTGAAATTATTGTTTTGAGATTTTTCAAGGGATAAACTTTTTGAGAAGGATTAAAAGGGATGCATTTTTATCAAGCTTTCTAGTGTGCAATATAGGTCCTAATTTCTTACATTTGTTTAAATCTTGGATGAACTTCCAAAAATGGCAATTACAGAAGGGGCTGGTCACACCAAGATGTTGCTGAGACTTGTGAAAATGGACTCATATATAAGCATTTCCATAAGCAGAGTGAAACTGAATAAATCAAGAGTGAGGATTTAACTTAAGAGCCCTAAATTTGCAATGGAACAGTTGGAGACCCTACTCCTGCCACTTTTCCCTCTGTAATAATTTTCCATTTGTAGCATTGTGAGTATAATTTTGCTGCCAATTCCCAGGGCAATCATCAGTGGGTTATGGAAAGCACTCAGTGATTCCACAATGACTTCTTAGTACTTATAGATTAACCCTCTGCCGCTTAAGCTATGATAGATAATCCTTCAGTCCCTATCCCAGCACAATCTTGTATTACAAATAGACTGTTCCCTAATTTGACTGTGAATGACTCAATGACAGGGACTGTTGTAACTGTACCTGGCACATAGTAGGTGCTCAGTAAATGTTTGATTATTATTAGTTACTGCTCCACAGGGATGAGGACAGAGCTCTGTAGACAGTAAATCCACAGTTAATGATGTTGTGATTGATCTATTTGGCGGGATGATTATCCATTGACAAATCCAGATTTCCATCTTTCCTTCCTTCTCTTTTCTGCCAAGAAAGTAATCAGAACTTTTTGTTTCCTTGCCTCAAGGTCATTGTTTTGCAGAGCAGAAAACATTATTTTCTTGAAGATACTGCTCAACTTCTCTCTGGCATCTAACCCATATTTACCACTGGCTTTAGTTTTTGAAAGCCCGGTCTCTTTAAGGATGTTATGTGACAGTCTATATCCCAGAGGAGACAAGAAGAGAGAAAAAGACTTGGAGGAACAAAGATGGAAGTGGCCGCCTCTGGGTTAGGGAGTGAGTCCTTAAGACTACTGTAAAGAAATGTCCCATACTCTTTGCGCCCTTGGCAAGATGCAGGACTTGGTAGGAAGGGTCATAGGGCATCTCAGAGGCTGGGCCCTTGGTACTCGGGCTGCAACTCTACAGGAATTTCAGTGATGCGGCAGCTGAGCCTGCATCTCTCTTAGGTTGAGATAGTAGCAGAGTGACCACTTAATCACTTGACCGGAAAATACCCTTCACAAGGACTCTGCTTGCTAAATATCTCTGGGACCCCTAAACAAGTGGGTCATGAAGAAGACCCTAGAGTAAAATAAGGAGAATATTTTTAAAAGGCTTATCTCAATCATGGCACCAAGACTATAGCTGTACAGACCAAGTGAGGCAGAAAGAGTAGGTGCCATGGAAAGAAATGTGATCAAAATAGACATCTATTTGGAGAGATTTAGGGATTTAAGTACAAATCCCTTTCCAGACTTCCTCAATTTCTTCCCATAGTAGCTACTCACTTCATCTTTAAAACACTATTTGGCTGCAACAATCTGAACGTAATCTGCCTTTCAAGCCTTAGCTCCAGTTCCACTCCATATTGAACCACATCCAAATTAGTGTGTTCTCCAGCATCTTCCCATTTAAATTGGGATGTTTGAGTGACCACATTGGAATCATACTATTTTGAGATATTTCATGCCTTGATATCAGTGTGGCAAATTTGAATTAAGCGTCTTGACTACTTGCATAGTTTTATTTCTTGTTTAAAAAGGAGTAAGTATAGCTGTTATGCAGAAGAGTAATATGTGTCATTATTCTGGAGATTATTACTAATTATAAAAAATTTAGTGTGATTCATGTAAAATTTAAACATTTGACATGGGTTAGAAATTGGAAGAAACAGTGAGAAGCTGAGATAAAAGAATCCTAGGCTGGCCAGCCATTCACTACTTGATGCACCCCCTTCTTCCGTGTTGTTCTCATCCACACGCATTCTCATACTCAAGTATAAACCCTTCCCAAAGTAACAGCTGGAGTCCAAACAAGATGAAAAATGACAACAGAGCTTAGGAAAAGAGGATTAAAAGCCCTTAAGCTGTCAGAGTCCCCAGGGCATGTGACAGCTACTGCCCAAGCTAGGATCTGCTCTTTGGGAGCCTTTGGGAAGTCAGTGTCTTTTGTAGCTTTTGTGACCCCATCTATCTGAAAAAAGATTATTTATTTATTTATATTTTGAGATGGAGTCTCACTCTGTCACCTAGGCTGGAGTGTAGTGGCACGATCTCGGCTCACTGCAGCCTCTGCCTCCTGGGTTCAAGTGATTCTCCTGCCTTAGTCTCTGAGTAGTTGGGACTACAAGCGTGCGTCACCACACCTGGCTAATTTTTGTATTTTTAGTAGAGACAGGGTTTCCCTACGTTGACCAGGCTGGTCTCGAATGCCTGTCCTCAGATGATCTGCCCTCCTCGGCCTCCCAAAGTGCTGTGATTACAGGCATGAGCCACCGGGCCCGGCCTGAGAAGAGGTAATTTTAAAAGCTCTTTCCATGCTTTAACCTTCTCAGTATACATACTGGAATAAGACACACTGGTTTTCCTGATGCATAGAAATAAATCTTGAAGAGGAAATGTTTTATGTTTTCTATTTCAGTCCTTAGTAAATTAAGAGATAAGTGTGAATTTTAGGGAGATTGGACCCCCTTGTTCTTTGTGACTTTAAAATACAACGTAACTTATTGCTTCTATTGGAAACATGCGTCTATTTAGAATAGGTATTTGATTTCTCTTCAATCCTTTTTAAGTTTTTTTTTAAACATTTATTATTCAGCATGAGCAAGAAACACATTCTCCATCTATGGGCTTAGCCCTTTGAATAACATGTGCTTAGGTCAAGGAACTAGTTTTAAAAATTATAGTTTACTACCCATGCAGACTGTAAACAATTCAGTTTCAGAGTACCTTATGATCTTACTATTATTACTATGCTTGTTAGAACTCAGTTTTTAAAGCCATCATTTAATACAGGGTGAATCAGGTCACTATGCAGACATGCTCATCAATGATGCAGAGGAAACTGAAATATAAAACATGAAATCAGAAATTTATTTTACAGACATAGTATGAATATATTATTGTGCTACTCTTTAATTTTTAAATGAATTTGAGGAAGAGCAATTGGTTATGTCCAGGGACATAGATTTGTTTCTTGAAATCATATAATAACTGTATAAGCTTGGTCAGGATATTTTAACCTCTCTTGCCCTCAGTTTCCCTTTCTGCTAATTGAAAAGTTATCACTAAGCACCCAATCAACTAATTGTTTGATATGAAATAGCTAAACTATAGTTGGTTTTTTAACTCAATATCATTTAGAATGTTAAGCTTTATCTCCTCAGAAGAAAAAGCATAATTGTCAAAGGCTATGGACTTTTATCAAATGGAAAAGGCGAGAGAGACATACCCAAACCATTGTTTCTTTTCTGCATTTGTAATCTGTCCTGGTAATGAAAGATAGGTTATACAGCAATTTAGTTGTGAATGGTAAAGTGAATGCATAGTATCAAAGACATTAAAACCACATACAAGTTAACAATTATTTCTGAGATCTTTGAGTTGAGTAAACTTGACAATGAAAAAGTTTAAGATGGAGTAAGGTGTTACTGGTCACTTCCATTCTTGAGATCATTTAAATATTATGCTGATAAAAAGAAAATAGAATAAAGTATTATTCTATTAAGGAACTTAACAGTAGAACCCAATAGAAATATGTGATAAATAAATACAATGTCAAGTTAGAAAAAATGTTGTAGTTTCATGTTGTTGGTTTGCAAATTGAATTTTTACATAAAATTTACACTAAATGGAACCTCATTATATAGTGATGAGGTCCAGTATGATCCAAATCATTAAAATCACTGTACTGCTTAATGATTCACTAAGTGGTACTGCAGTGCCATAAATTTAGCACTAGTTTCATGATTCAAAACACCAGACTGAGACACCAGCAAATCGTATGTGGATCATTAAATTTACAATGAATGTCAGAGATGAAATAAAGAGGAAAAAACACTTTGAGAGATAGGGATAATATGTGCTCTAAGGTGACATACATCAAGATAAATGATCTTATACCACTTGTGCTTGGATAATAATGGGGGGTAGTTTTTTTTTTTGTTATTCCTCATTTCATAATTTCCAGAGGGGCTGGAAGTCTAAACTCCTACGAATTAAAGCAGCTGTCACTTTTTGACTACCCTGTGATCTGTTTCATTTATATTTGTAATATATACATTTATATATGCCATTACATTTTAAATTTAGCTGATTTTGCCTAGACATTACGGCTCATCTAATTTCCTATCATATTAGTTCACAATGATTTTTATGGTTGAATGAAATTTAGGACTGGTATTACATGAAACCTACCAAGAAAATGAGGTTTAATTCTGAAATCCTTAACAATGTTCTCTTAAATCATACCGTTGATGAAATCTTAACACTATCTTGGTATTTATTCTCTAGAATTGCTTGTGTGACAATCTGTGTATTGCATCTTATAAAATGCAATATTAAATATGTTAAGTATATGCCACCTTCTCACTATTCATAAGTTTTGCTGTTTAGACAACAGAGGGATTCAAATTTGAGAGTACACTGCTTGCATATATGCTTGGGACCTGAAAGGCATGTTTTGTTTTGACCATAAGTAGTATTTTTATATAAAGTATATGAGGCATTATGATTTTTAATAGTCTGTTTAACACTAAAAAGAACAAAAAATTGCTATGTGGTATCACTAACCCATTAGCCAAATGTGTTAGCCAGCAGTACTATTTCTTTGTCAAGAAAACACTAATACTTACTATGTGATGGAGATTATAAAGTGCTGGTCTCAGACATGTTATACCAACTTTTGGATCTGGGGTAGTTTGTTATGCTAGGGGTACACCACAGGCTATTTCAGTCAATTATGCCAATCAAACCCTGTGGACTTTCAGACCAGAACCTTGTCCACATGTTATCTTTATTAAGTAGCTGTATTGAATAGCCTCTGTGGGGCAGATTGTTTTTTGGTGGTGGGGAGGGGGTTGGCTATTTTTAATCTATCAGAAGAATGGCATAGACAACAACAGTTCTGAGAGAGCACAGGATGGAGCAGCAAACTCAGAGGAGGCATGGAAATCACGTCCATTGTTTCAGTGATTTCTCTGTTAAAAAGTTCTCTGAAAGTAAAGGCCATGTGCTGGTGAAGATAATTTGTGGAAGTCACACAGAAAACACTGCTTTGTCTTTCTACCTAAGGATGGAGACGGATGAATTTTTTTTTTTTTTTTTGAGATGGAGTCTTGCTCTGTGGCCCAAGCTAGAGTGCAGTGGTGTAATCTTGGCTCACTGCAACCTCCGCCTCTTGGGTTCAAGTGATTGTCCTGCCTCAGCCTCCCTCGTAGCTGGGATTACAGGTGCCCACTTCCACACCTGGCTAATTTTTGTATTTTTAGTAGAGACAGGGTTTTGCCATCTTGGCCAGGCTAGTCTTGAACTCCTGACCTCAAGTGATCCACCTGCCTCAGCCTCCCAAAGTCCTGGGATTACAGGCGTGAGCCACCGTGCCCTGCCAGGATGAACTTTCTTCTTGAGGGAAAAGGTATATTAGTCCAATCTCATGCTGCTAATAAAGATATACTTGAGACTGGGTAATTTATAAAGGAAAGAGGTTTAATTGACTCAGTTCGGCACGGCTGGGGAAGCCTCAGGAAACTTACAATCATGGCGGAAGGGGAGGCAAACACATTCTTCTTCACGTGGCAGCAGCAAGGAGAAGTGCCAACCAAAAGGGGGAAAAGCCCCTTATAAAACCATGAGATCTTGTGAGAGCTCACTTTCACAAGAACAGCAACATGGGAGTAACCGCTCTCATGATTCAATTACCTCCCACAGGATCCTCCCAACGACATGTGAGGATTATGGGAACTACAATTACAGATGAGATTTGGGTGAGGAGACAGCCAAACCATATCCCAAGGATAGTTTGATTCTGGCTACTGGGCCCTGAAGTGGAACATTGAGAAGGAGATCACTTATTCTTTCTTGTAAAAATAAAAAATGTTTATAAATTCTGCTTTTGTTTGGGGGAAAAGTCCAGTTGAAAGATAAAAGAGGAAATTTGTTCAATGAAAGCATTTAAAATTGACTACTTAAACTTTAGGGGTTTTATTAAAGTTGGCTAAATACTTAAGTCAATTTCTTCTTTAGGTAAGAATGTTAGTAGTAGTAACCAGACTATACAGAGCCAAAATGAATCTGTATAGTCTCCTGCCTCTCCCGACATTATGAAGGTCTTAGTCTATCCAAGTGAAATACAGAACAACAAACAAACACCAAAGACTAAAGAGAACTATAAAAAAGAAATGTATTCACTTTGTCCTTGAAACTTTGAAAACAATTTCTAGAATAAACAGGTTGTGAAAATAGGATATTCTACCAGCTCACACTGAGCCTAATATCTAGAAATTGCTTATAGCAGAGGGGTATAGATAACTAGGAGAGAAAATAAATAGGAGAGAAAATAAAACATGCTGTTGCAGTCTTGCATAATAAGACTTAGGACACAATTGTAAAATGGGGCAGTTTAGTAAGGTTCCAAGTCAAACCAAATGGCCTTTGGTCAAACCCTGGCTCTGAAAGAACTTTTCTTTTTTTTTTTTTTCTGCCTCTGAAATTTCTCCTAAATCTGTGCAAGAAGTATATTTTATAAAATTTTTTATTTGTCCTTAATAATTAATCAGTTTCCCTTATTAGTACTTTGTCCACTAAAAGAGGAAATCATTTTGGAAGAGAGAAACATGTGACATAAGGGAATGTTCTATTCAGTTAGGTAGATAAAGTAGATCCCCTCCCTCACCCAACTCCTCTATCCTTCAGATATGTGGACTAGTAGGAAGATGATGAGTGGGCTAGTGGAGGAAAATTATCAGAATTGTGTCTTTTAACATTCTTTCTTTGAGGTCTGAAGGATCTGAATGGAGAGGAGGTGAGTTAGCCAGATTCAGATGTAAATAGAGTAGAGGGGCTTGTGTTCTACTGCTTTTTCTTGAACTATGCGTAAATACTGGGCATGGTGCCCTTGGACCAATATGGGGCAGCTCATACATTGTAAGGCAGCAGAGTAGAGGGCTCAGGCAGACAGAAATTTTGGTTTTCACTCCAGGGTCTTTGTTTGTTATGATGCGACATAAATAATAAGACGAGGGTTGGTGGACAACCCTGGAGCTTGACATGTCAGTGACTGAGAAGGACAATGGAGGACAGGAGAGGGATAGAGAATGTGGCAGAGACTCAAAGGGATCTGTGGGACCAACAATAATAGGGGCGTGGAGCAGAGATCAAGTCCACAGGATGGGCTAACAAGCAATGACCAACCCCAGAAAAAATCTAACACTAGCTCATCAACTACAGATATTAGCTGTGGAGTATAACAGTATGGCCCTATAGGGGAATGAGCCAGCCATTACACAGAAGATTCCAGAGAGCGATTGCATGTCCAAGAACTAGTGCAAGTCCAAGAAATCCCATTAATACCAGTATCATGAAGTTTGATAAACCTCTTATATACCAGGGCACTGTTTTAGGACTGCCACAAAGGAGGCATGGAAAAAATCTAACAACATCTTCCAAAGGCTGATTTAAACTAAGAGACAGAGCCATTTTCAATTATTGGCTCAGATTACATTTAATCCATATTAAATTTAATTTTCCCTCCATTACTTAATTGATTGGAGCCTTCATGAAGAGTATGAAGTAGGTTATAAAGGAGTCACATTTTCCCTGCATGTTTGAGTTGTAATGTGATAAACATATGTAATCCTACAGAAAATTTAATCATCTCTATGGTTGTTGGTTCTCTGTGGGTTGAAAGTAGGAGGAGCTGCACTTCCTTGAGCCTGAACAAAGCTGGAGAGACGAGTGGAATGGAGTCTCTACAACTAGGTCATTAGGCTGGAGGCCAACTGAATGTGCTGCCCAGACAAGGCCTCAAGGTCTCATAAAGAAACGCATATGTCTAGCTTGCAGAATATATGCAGCAGCATAATTATTGAGCTACTGGTGAAAAATTTTCAATAGGAAAATAAGAGCATCTGGGATGAATGACTTCTCTGTAAATGTCTGGCTTGTGTCTGAACGATCTGTTTCTCCAACATTGTGAGCATTGACTATCCATAAAAAGCTCATCATGGTCAGAAACAATGTTCGTTCAGCTGTTGGTCAACAATATAAATGGCCTTGTTTTGATCAGGTCTTCCATCTCTTTAATGTGATTCCAGTACTTAATATATTTTGCATACTAATGCCTTTTGACTAGGGAAATATCTTTCTTGTGATCTCTCTTTTGAATGTGAGCTGGGGTTTTTTTTTTTCAGAGAAGATGCTTGATATTTCTTTAGTTTAGGGATATGAGGTTGTGCTTCAATCATTTTATGAAAAATTTTAACTTAATCGCATTCTAAGTGGGTTAGCTTCCTATCTTTTGTGAATAGAGATGAGGACTAAAGAAGAGAATAAAACAGAATGTAGAGAGAAGGCAAAGAAATGTATAATTATTTTCCCTTTTTAGCATTGCATGTATTAGTTTATGCAAGTATCTATTTTTACTCATATCACCATATTTCTGAACTTTATAGAACCTTGAAATCTTGTCTAAAACTGGGACATAGAAGCAGTTCCCTTCAGGATAGTATCTAAATAGTGGCTTTTAATTTAATTTCCCTTTGAGATGGGCGGTTCTGAAAAAATTTGTGTTTTTTCTTTGGGTCCCTTTCCAGATAACCCCTATTATGAACCACCAATCAATGTGTTGTAAATACTATGTTGTACTAAACTTATACAAAGATTCATCTCCCACCTCATGGAAGCTCAGACAATGAAGAACATTACAAAAAATTGTTTGTTTGTTTGTTTGTTTTTTGGTGGGGGGAAGAGGGTGAGTGGCAGGGTTCCTAGGAGGAATGTGTTAAAAATGGTGGAGACATCAAACATGGAAAATATTTTTTCCACATGTATATATGAAAGAGAGCTTGAACTGGGAGTTTTTCTGGCCCTGTTCCACCTCTAATGCCATGAGTGACTTTGGCCATGTGTTCCATTTCCCATATTTCATCTGTAAAACCAATCACTGATTTCATACAGTTGATATGAGAATAAAAAGAGCTAAGATCTATAAAAATATTTATCATTATAAAATATTGCCCAGTCATGAAATATTAACTATATTAGTATTAACTGGATATTGATGAAATTATCTAACACTTTTGCATTTTATTAGCAGATAATCAGTACAGCATGACCCTATTCTTACTCCCATTCTGTGCTCAGAATCATATAGCTGCTGCTTCTCCTCATGTTGGGTACTTTCCTTATCAGGGTGAAAAGAACTTCGGATTTTCCCATCTTTCATATAAGCACAAGGAAACCCAATATCCCCATCCATGCTGAGCCTATGACAGCTTATTGACTGTTAATAACCTTGACAATGTTATTTTTCCTAGAGAAAAAGGAGACTTGATGACTTCTTTGTTCAATTTCACCTAAAGAGTAGTCTTGCCTGGTACACACAGTAAGTGTCATTGGTAGGGAATTGTCCAGGAGGCATTCAGTATGTAAATGTTCTAATTAGATCAATGTAAAAGAGCAGTCGTACATTCTGTTATAGCAGTGTGTCTGGTTCCATTAATAAAACCTCCCGAAGGCATGCACTACTAGTTTTCTCAATTAGTTTGTCCCAGATCATTTCATCTTAAGGTAGGGAGGGGAGAAAGGGTGGAATGAGAGGGTGAAAGGGAGGTGGCAAATTTACAGGTATTTTCTTCAGCTCAGAGAGCTGCCCAAATTTGTCCCTTGTTCCACCTGGTCACTATATTCGTCTTTAGAAAATCATATCCCTGCATAGTATTTGGACAAATGAAAAATCAAAACACAAATTCTCCCCTTCCTTTTTCCCTGATGGAAGAGATACCACCAGCTGGAGCCCTGCCTTCTCCTCCTCCTCTTCTTCCTCTTCCTTATTTTTACTTTCCAGAGAAAATATCATTATGTAAAATTCCTAGCACAATACCTGGCACATAATAGCTGTTTAATTAAGCATTTGTTCTCTTCCCTTTCTCAAAGATATAGCATGCCCCAGGCATCTGAAAATGGAGAGCAAGTATGGAGGGCTGTTGAATGCATAATAAGGGGACCCAATTTGTGTGAGGGAAGACATGGCAATCCTTTCTCCTTACATGTGACTTTGAAATTATCAGGCTATACAGCTGTTTGTTTCAGAAGCATCTGATGTTTTTAAAGGGAGATATATGCAAGAGAGCTTTTTTTTAACATCTGAGAGGAGGGGGAGAGGTAAGAGGGTAAAATCCTAGCAGAGAACACAAATACTGTGTGTGCCGTTGGCTGTTGCACTGTGCTCTTCACCTCCCCTCCATATTGTTCTTTCTCCAATCACTTTCTTCTGTATTTGGGTGTAAGCCTTATCAATATCATTTCCAAGTTTCTCCCTTCCCACTCCCCCAAGAGTTAAGAAGCCATTGGAGAATATGGAGAGCAGTAAGAGGTTGACCAATAGAGCACGGAGTCAGGGCAACGGTAATGACAGCTGGTAACAGTGGACAAGTGTAATGCCTAGAGGCTCTGAGTAGCCCTAGCTTACCTAGTCTATTCTAGCATACCTAATCTACCTATCTTATTCAAGAAAGCCAAAGAATTTGCTTTCATAAGGTGTGCTGACTTGCTTCAATTGCCCCTCCCATCTCCTTGAAAGACATAAACCAATAGAAGGTGAGATGACATAGAAAGATCATACAATTAGAATTGAAAGTGAGCCTTAGGTTGACTTTACAGTTCTCAATTGCCTATATAATAATCCCTTGTCATTTCTGAGACTCGGGTTTTCCATCTGTGAATTGGAGACAACATTATGTGTTACATAACTCATGGGATAATGTGTTAAGTGCAATAAAGTATGTGAAAACCTTATGTAAATTGTATTACCTCTTATACTCTTTGCACATTTTGTGCAGAAGCCACAAGTGTCCTATTCGTGGAGCCATTCCAGAGTAGCTGTATTAAGAAGGGTGACACGGAAAAATGACTGAATAATGGTTTATCATTATCTGTAGTGCTATTCTACAGAGGAGAAGGAAGCAGTTTGTTTATATATATATATATATATATATACACAAACATATATAAATAAATTGATATATAAATTGTTTTTGAGGGTCAATAGAAGGGGATAGGTTAAAGATAAAAAAGCATTTACTGGTTATGAAGTAATATGGGTGACCATTTTTGGTTACAAACGTTTTTTACCTGGAATTCTTAATGACCAAGATGGGTATGAACTCAGTGTAAGGTTACAATACAAATTTAAAGGGAGATATTGTAGCTAGAAGTGACGATACTGATGGTCAACTAGCTTATAAGTTTATCAATAAAATATTAGTTTAAACCATACAAAATATCTGTTATTTCTGAAATTGGTGATATTTGCTAACCCTTGGCCTACAAAAATAACAATTTTGTATTGTTCAGTTATTCTAGGAACAAGAGATAACAGAATGAATTGTGTCAGTGAGCTAGAATGTATGATTGAGAATGAGCAGGTGGGTTTGGAAAAAGGTAAGGGAAACTGGGTTGCTAAAGAAGCCATATTAACATGTCTAACCATGGATCCAGGATGAAGAAAATCCAGTGTAGTCATTATACAGTGTTAAGATGTTGGGAAAACTGGGATGGACTGAGTGGCAGTCTCTGCTCAGAATGTTTTTCTCTCGCCTTTTCATCTGGCTCACCCCTACTCATCGTTCAGGTTAGCTCACAGAAGCCTTCCCTGTCCTAACACAATAGGTTTTGCCTCGCTCTTACATGCTTTTGTAGTGCTCTGTGACTTTTCTACACAACGCTTGAGAGAATTGTTATTTTGTGTGCACACATCCATGGGTTTAAATATCTGGCACTTTCACCAGATCATGGAGCTCTGTGAGGGCAGGAGGCGTGTGAGTCTTGCTTGCTACTATTTCTCCAGAGTTTCACATAACATCTGGCATTCAGGAGTTTCAAAATGTCAAGGAGTCTAAGGATGGTGACTTTTTAAGTATAAAACCAGATGGTAGAGTGTAGAGGAAGAATGTTAATCAGAAGCTTAGGAGAACAGAGGAAACAGATCTGATGTATGGGCCAAGGGGGAAATGGCAACCAATACCCACTGTGACTTGAAAATTTTAGAACAGACAAATTGACGTTAACCCATTAGAATTAAGAACAGAGGGTGGCTCTATGATGTAGTTGCAGAAGTGACCTTAGTAAATGAGAAGGCTGCTCCCTCTTCCTCTACTGCACCACTCTTTTTTTTAAATTATTTAAAAAAATTGACAAGTAATTGTACATATTCATGGGGTACTGTATTAGTCTGTTTTCACACTGCTATAAAGAAAGAACTACTTGAGGCTGGGTAATTTATAAACAACAGAGGTTTAATTGATTCACAGTTCCACGTGGGGGGGGGTGGCCTCAGGAAATTTACAATCATGGCAGAAGGCGAAGGGGAAGCAAGGCACATCTTACACGGTGGCAGGAGAAAGAGCAAAAGGAGAAACTGTCAAACATTTTTAAACCATCAGATTTCACGAGAACTCATTATCATGAGAACAGCATGGGGAAAACCATCCCCATGATCAAATCAACCTCCACCAGGCCCCTCCTGTGACGCGTGAGGATTACAATTTGAGATGAGATTTGGGTGGGGACACATAGCCAAACCATATCAGGTATGTAGTGATGGTTTGATACATATAATACACAGTGATCAGATCAGTGTATCCTCTTCTCAAACCACTATCATTTTAAGGTAATTGCTTGATTTTTAAAACATATAATTAGTTAGTTAATTTGAGATGGGGTCTCACTGTGTTGCCCAGGCTAGACTCAAACTCCTTGACTCAAGCAATCTTCCTGCCTCAGCCTCCTGAGTAACTGGAACTACAGGTGTGTACCACTGGACCTGGCTTTCCCACTCTTTGATCTGGCAGATATTGGGAGAAGAATGATCTTCATGAGAGAAGCCATTTAAAGACACTGTGACTTCAAGAAGTCAAGTTAGTTTAGTTAAATAATTAATTAATTATTTAATGTTTTTGTAGAGGTGGAATCTTGCTATCTTACCGAGGCTGGTCTCCAACTCCTGGGGCTCCTCCTGCCTCAGTCTTCAAAGTGCTTAGGCTATAGACATGGGCAATCACATCTGGCCAAGGGGTCAAGCTCTTGAAGAAACAAAAATGAGGAGCAAGATGAGAAATGAGGTTAGATAATGACCCCCAACTGAATTGTGATCTCAAAGGGACAGAAGGCAGGTCCTGAGGGAGAGCCATGGGTGGGTAGAAAGAATAAAGATGAGGTGGATATAAGGTAGTTTTCAGAGGAGATTGGTTGAATGGGAAAAGTTGGATCTGGTGTGGCAGATGTGAGTAGTGTGAAAGGAAGTCCCTGAGGAAAGAAGTGGGATGAAGTAGAGGAGAAATGCTCACTGTGTGGACAGTGTATGTTGAATGTTCTGGACTGTGAGCAGAATGCATGCTGAAAGTTACAGATAGAATGTGCCCCCCAGAATTCATTTGTTGAAATCTAATCCCCAATGTGACGGCATTCAGAGGTGGGGCCTTCGGGAGGTAATTAGGTCATGAGGGTGGTGTCCTTATAAATAGGATTAGTGCTATTATCTGAAGAGCCCAGAGAGCTAGTTGGATCTCTTTCTGCCATGTGAGTTTACAAGGAGAAGTCAGCCCTCCCAGGCTTCAAAACTATGAGAGACAAATTTTGTTGTTTAAGCCACTCAGTCTATGGTAATTTATTATAGCAGCCTGAACTCACTAAAATAGTGAAAATACGCAAGCAAGGTTATGGAGCTGTTGCTAGAAATCTCAGCTGTTCAGCAGACCCAGGATTCTGACAAGATGGCTAGTCTGCCAGTATTTCCACACTCTCCTTCCCAGCTAATTTAAGAATGTACAAAAGGTAGGGGGTGAGGTTCCTGCCCTAGAGCTTAGAATTGAACTAGGAGGACAAGCAAACCTCTCTATAATTATTAAAGTAGTTTAATGATATGCTTTAACAGTTATTTTGCTGCATGGCAATTAGATTAAAATGGTAAGTCAGTCACATAAATGAATATAATTAGTAGTGTTTTTGCATAGTTAAATCAAGCATTTAGAGGCCTGTTAGGTGAATGGTGGTCCAGGGAGAAAGAGAATTTGTGGCTCCTAGCACTTCAGCTAAAGGGAAGGATTACAGATTGCTCCAAGATTCTCTCTTTGATGTGGTCCTTAGAATGCAGGCTGCCTGCTTTCCAGCAACATCACTATATGACTCTAGTTACAGTCTACCCTTGCCCTTCTTCTCAAGACCCAGACAGAGAGGAAGAGGGAGGGGTGGTGAGGGGGATGGGTGAGGGGGTAGACACCTCTCTGCCATGAGAGTATAGAAAGGTCCTGACTTTGGAAAAGTATCTTGTCATCTTTTGCTCTGAAAAAAAAATTGTATTTTATTATCTTGAAGCATTTCAAACACAGAGAAAAAGGAGAAAGAATGTTAAGTGCCCCATCCATCCTTGACAGATTTTGACGGATGGTATATTTACTTCAAGATTTTAAAAAAGGAAATAAATTATACATTATAGATACAGATGAAGTCTCCTTTTGTACTTTCCCCTAATGTAATTTCCCTCCACCTAGAGGAGCCACTATTTCAAACTAATTATGCATCCCTTTCATGTGTATTTTTATGCTTTTACTATAGATATGTTTTCTTAAAAAAATTAAATTTTTAAGTGTTTTAAAATTCTAATAAATAATGTACTGTACTTAAGAGCTTGAGAGGGTTTATTCAGAAACAAGTTAGAGAACATCCAATGTTCAAGCTTGAACCTTGTAACATAAGCACTAGGAACATCATTATCTTACATATAAAGAATTCTGGTATAGGTGATTTCAGGTCAGGTGCAGCAGTTCAGTAACATTATTAAAGACCCAGGCTGTTCATGCCCTCCTGCCCTGCCATACTCAGCAAGATGCATTGCTTTCCTAATGCTTGTTGCCTCGGGTGACAAGATGGCTGCAACCAGGAACCATGATCTCACACAACTACATTCGAGGCAAGAAAAAAAACAAAGAAAAATATCCCATATTAACTCCTCTTGCTCCCATGTACACACAGCACATAATCCTGCAGCTAGGAATATAATGGATTTATTCATTTAAAATAAATACTTATTAGTTCCCCCCTGTATCCAAATATTTATTTTTTTGATTTACAAATAAAAATGTTATACATTTTTGGTGCACCATATGATGTTTTGAAATCCGTATACATTGTGGAATGGCGAAATCAAGCTAATAATTACTTCACATATTTATTTGTGGTGATAATACTTAAAAAATCTGCTCTCTGGATGTTTTTATTTTCTTTCTTTCTTTCTTTTTTTTTTTAAACGAGATGGCATCTCGCTCCGTCATCCAGGCTGGAGTGCAGTGGTGCCATCTTGGCTCACTGTGGCCTCCGCCTACTAGGTTCAAGCGATTCTCCTGCCTCAGCCTCTTGAGTAGCTGGGATTACAGACACCAGCATGCCTGGCTAATTTTTGTATTTTTAGTAGAGACAAGGTTTCACCATGTTGGCCAGGCTGGTCTCAAACTCCTGACCTCAAGTGATCTGCCCGCCTCAGGCTCCCAAAATGCTGGGATTACAGGCGTGAGCCACTGCACTGGCTTCTCTGAGCATTTTTGAAGCATACAGTGCATTGCTATTAACTCTTGTCACAATGTTGTACTTATTTCTCTTGTTTAACTGAAATTTTTTATCCTTTGACCAGTATCTCCCCAATCCCCCAAACCCCCACTTCTGGTAACCACCATTTTACTCTCTGCTTCTGTGAGTTTGACCTTTAAGATTCCACACATAAGTGGAGATCATATGGTAATTGTCTTTCTGGCTTATTTCGTTTAACATAATGTCCTCTGGGTTCATCCAAAATCCTGTCACAAATGTTAGGATTTCCTTTTTTGTGTGTGTGCTGAATAGTATTCCATTTTGTATATATGCCGTATTTTCTTTATCTATTTTTTTGTTGATGGACATTTAGGTTGATTCCGTATCTTGGCTATTGTAACTAATTCTGCAATGAGCATGAGAGTACAACTATCTCTTTGATATACTGGTTTCATCTCTTTGAATATGTACCTGGTAGTAAGATTGCTGGATCATAATGTAGCTCTTTTATTAATTTTTGGAGGACTTCCGATACTCTTTTCCTTAAAGGCTATAAGAATTTACATTTCCATCAATAATGTACAAGTGTTCTTTTTTCTCCACATCCTGACCAACACTTATCTTTCCTTTTTTGATAAAGCCATTCTAGCAAGTGTGAGATGATATCTCATTGTAATTTTAATTTGCATTTCTCTGATAATTAGAGATGTTGAGCATTTTTTCACGTGTGTGTTGGCTGCTTGTATGTCTTCTTTTGAGAAATGCCCATTCAGGTTTTTTGCCCGTTTTTCAATCATGGTGTTTGTTTGTTTGCTATTAAATTGTTTGAGTTCCTTACACATACATGCTCCTTGACTTAAATGGAGTTATGTGACAGTAAACCCACTGGGTCCTAAGTTGAAAATACATTTAATGCACCTAACCTACCAAACACCATAGCTTAGCCTAGCCTACCTTAAACATGCTCAGAACACTTACATTAGCTTACAGTTGGGCAAAGTCATCTAACACAAAGCCTATTTTATAATAACATATGGAATATCTCATAAATTATTGAATACTGTACCGAAAGTGAAAAATAGACTGATTGTAAGGGTACTAGAAGTATTTTTTTTACTGAATGCCTATTGCTTTCACACCATTGTAAAGCTGAACAATGGTAAGTCAAGCTATCATAAGTTGGGGACCCTTTGTATTTGGATATTAATACCAATTTTAGGTATATAGTTAACAAGTATTTTCTCCCATTCTGTAGGGTTTCTGTTCATTCTGTTGTTTGTGTCCCTGGTTGTGCAGAAGTTTATTAGATGTAATTCTATTTGTCTATTTTTGCTTTTGTTGCCTGTGTTTTTGGGGTCATGTAGAAAAAATTATTGTTCAGACTAATGTTGTGGAGCTTCTCCCCTATATTTCTTCCAGTCATTTTCGAGTTTCAGGTCTTACATTTGCATGTTTAATCCATTTTGAGTTGCTTTTTGTACTTGGGGTAAGCTAAGGGTTTAATTTCATTTTTCTGCATGTGGATATCTGGTTTTCCCAGTAGCATTTATTAAAGAGATTTTCCTCTCTCCATTGTGTGTTCTTGGCATGTTTATAAAAAATCAATGGATTCTAAATGCATGGGTTTATGTAATTCTGAACTATCTATTCAGTCCCATTGGTCTATGGATCTGTTTTTATGCCAGCACCATGCTGTTTTGATTATTAGAGCTTTGTAGTAGATTTTGAAATCAGATAATGTGATGGTTCTGGCTTTGTTCTTTTTGCTCAAGATTGCTTTGGCTATTTATTGTCTTTTGTGGTTTCATACAAGTTGTAGGATTATTTTGTCCATATGAAACATATCAGGATTTTGATAGGGATTACATTGAATCTGTAGATTTCTTTGGGTGGTATAAACATTCTAACAATATTTTTCCAATCCATGAACACAGGATATCATTCTGTTTATTTGTGTCTTCTTTAATTTCTTTCATCAGTGTTTTATAGTTTTCAGTGTACAGATCTTTCACTTCCTTGATTGATTTTATTCCTAAATATTTAGTTTTTTTGGTAGCTATTATAAATAGTTATTGTAAATGGGATTGTTTTCTTGGTTTCTATTTCAGAGAGTTTATTGTTAGTAAATAGAAATGCTACTGATTTTTTAATGTTGATTTTGTATTATGAAACTTTACTAAATTTATTCTGTTTTCTGGTGGAGTCTTTAGGGTTTTCTATATATAAGATCATGTGGTCTACAAAGAGAGACAATTTAACTTCTTTCTTTCTGATTTGGATACCTTTTCTTTCTTTCTCTTGACTAATTTCCCTATGACTTCCCATACTATGTTGAATAGATGTGGTGAGAGTGGGCATCCTCGTTTTGTTCCTGTATTAGTCCATCCTCATGCTGCTATGAAGAAATACTTGGGATTGAGTAATTTATAAAGAAAAGAGGTTTAATTGATTTACAGTTTTGCAGGGCTGGGGAGGACTCCAGAAACTTACAATCATGGCGGAAGTCACCTCTTCACAGGGCAGCAGGAGAGAGAATGAGTGCAAACAGGGGAAATACCAGGTGCTTATAAAACCATAAGATCTCATGAGACTCACCACTATCACAAGAATAGAATGGGGGAAACTGCCCTTATGATCTGATTATCTCCACCTGGTCCTGCCCTTGACCTGTGGGGATTATGGGATTACAGTTCAAGATGAGATTTTGGGTGGCGACACAACAAAACCATATCAGTTCCTGATCTTAGAGGAAAACCTTGCAACTTTTCAGCCTTTAGTGTATGTTAGCAGTGGGCTTGTCATGCATGGCTTTTATTGTATTGAGGTATGTTTGTTCTCCAACTACCTTGAGAATTTTTTTCATGAAAGGATGTTAAATGTTGACAAATGCCTTTTTTGCATCTATGGAGATAATCATATTCTTTTCCCCTTCTTTCTGTTATTGTGGTGTACCATAGTACATAACATTGATTTGCAAATGTTGCATCATCCTTGTATCCAGGGATAAATCCCACTTGATTATGATGAATGATCCTTTTAATATTGTTACTATTTTAATGTTCTTTTAGTATTTTGTTGAATTTTTGCATCCACTTTCATCAAGGATATTGGCCTATAATTTTATTTTCTTATGGTGTCCTTATCTGGCTTTGGTATCATGGTAATACTGATCTCATGAAACGAGTTTGGAAGTATTCCCTCCTCTTCAATTTCTTAGAAGAGTTTGAGGAGGATTGGTATTAGTTATTTAAATGTTTGGTAGAACTGAGCAGTGAAGCCATCAGGTCCTGAGTGTATCTTTGATGGGAGACTTTTATTTCTGACTCAGTCTTTGTCACTTATTATTGGTCTGTTCATATTTTTCATTTCTTCATGTTTAGCTTTGGTATGTGTAGAAATTAATCCATTTTTTCTAGATTATCCAATTTGTTGGCCTATAATTATTCATAGTGGTCTCTTATGATCCTTTGTATTTCTGGGGTATAAGTTGTAATGTTTCCTCTTTCATTTCTGATTTCAGTCTTCTCTAAGTCTAGTTAGGAGTTTATTGACTTTTTTTATATTTGCAAAAAAGCAACTCAGTTTCATGAATCTTTTCTTATGTTTTTCAGTCTCTATTTCATTTATTTCTGCTCTAATCTTTATTATTTTCTTCCTTGTACTAACTTTGGCTTAGTTTGTTCTCTTTCTAATTGCTTAAAGTGTAATATCAGGTTGTTTATTTGAGATCTTTCTTCTTTTTTGATGCAGGCATTTAGAGCTAGAAACTTTCCTGTAATAACTGCTTTTGCTGTATCCCATAAGCTTTGGTATGTTGTGTTTCCATTTTTGTTTATTTCAAGATATTTTAAATTTTCTTTTGAATTTCTACCCATTGGTTGTTTAGGAGTATAGTGTTTATTTCTATCTATTTGTGAATTTTCCTAAAATTTTATTTCATGCCATTGTGTCCAGAAAAGATACTTGATATGATTTTAATTTTCTTAAATTGTTAAGACTTGTTTTGTGGCCTACCATATCTATCCTGGAGTATGTTCTATGTACACTTGAGAATAATGTGAATTCTGCTGCTGTTGGATGAAATGTTCCCTATATGTCTGTTAGGTCTATTTGGTCTAAAGTATAGTTCAAGTCCAATATTTCCTTATTGATTTTCTGTCTGGATGATCTGTTTATTGTTGAAAGTCGAGTATTGAATTCCCCTCCTATTACTGTATTGCAGTCTATGTCTCTCTTCAGATCTATTAATATTTGCTTTATATATTTAGGTGCTCCGATGTTGGGTGCATATATATTCACAATTGTTATATCCTCTTGCTGAATTGATCCCTTTATCATTATATAATGACCTTCTTTGTCTTGTTTTACAGTTTTTGACTTAAAGTCTATTTTATCTAAAATAAGTATAGCCATTCCTGCTTTCTTTTGGTTTTCATTTGTGTGGGATATCTTTCCATTCTTTTACTTTCAATCTCTGTGTGTCCTTGAAGGTGAAATGAAACTCTTGCAGGAAGTATATAGTTGGGGCTTGTTTTCCTCTTTTTTTTTTTTTTTTTTTTTTAAGTCCATTCAGCCATTCTATGTCTTTCATTGGATAATTTAATCCATTTACATTCAGGGTAATTATTGATAGGTAAGGACTTGCCGCTGTCATTTTATTAATTGTTTTCTGGTTGTTTTATAGATCCTTTGTTTATTTTCTTCCTCTTTTGCTGTCTTCCTTTGTGATTAGGTGACTTTCTCTGGAGGTATGTTTTGATTCCTTTTTATCTTTCGTGTGTCTGCTATAGGTTTTTGCTTTATGGTTAACATGAAGCTTATATAAAACATGTTATTGTTATAACAGGATATTTTAAATTTATAACAACTTAACTTCGATCATATGAAAAACCTCCACACTTTTATCCTCACATTTTATAACACAATTAATATTTTTTATATTGTGTATTTCTTAACTTATTATAGCTATTATTATTTTTAACAGTTTTGTATTTCAACCTTCCTAGTAAAAATAAAAGTGATTTATAGGTCACCACTACAGTATGAGTATTCTGAATTTGACTGTATATTTACTTTCACTGGTGAGTTTTATACTTTCATATGTTTTCATGTTACTGATTAGTATTCTTTTCTTTCAGCTTGAAGAACTCCTTTCAGCACTTTTTGTAAGACTGGCCTGGTAGTGATGAACTCCTTCAGCTTTTATTTTTCTGGGAAAGTGTTTATTTTTTCTTCATTTCTGATATATGGCTTTACCAAGTAAAATATTCTTGGTTGGCAGTTTTTTTTTTTTTTCTTAAGCACTTTGAATACATCATCTCTCCTGGCCTGTAACATTTTTGCCAAGAAATCCCTGCTAGCTTTATTGAAACTCCCTTATATGTGATAAATAATTACTTTTAAAACATCAGGTAGCTTGTTCTAGGTGTTGAAAACATGTTTTGAAATAACCAGCATCCATACCATATGGCATTTAGTTTGGGGTAGGAGTGTAACAGAATGAAGGGAGCAGAAAGAAGTGCCCTGAAGGAGTGGTACTGTATTAGAAGCCTAACATTGGTCTCTGCTGCCAGCAGATCAGACATTCAGCAGCAGCAGAAGCTAGATCAGCCTTGATTAAAGAGAGTCTGTGCATTGCCTCCATCTCTGTCACCATGACTAGTCTCTCCATAAGCCCATTGTGCAACTATTAGGCTGACTAAAGGAGTTTGGCTGATAACAACTGGCTAAGGCATCACTGTTCTTTTCTTCTTTCTGTCTTTTTTCCTTGCATAACCTTTCCATTTGATTATTTAGTGCCTCTTGTGCAGTATTTGCTCTCTAGTGTGCAATAATATATGATACAAAGTTCTTCACATTTTAAGCCTATTCCTATAAGTTCTCCCACATGGCTCCTCCCAAATCTCCTTGTCCCAAATATTTCATCTTGATCCTCCCAGGTCTCTGCTGAACCAGCTAAGCCATTCATCATTGCTATTGAGTTTATGTATATCTTTATCTTGGGTTACTTTTCTCTCAACACAAAGTAGAAGATCAGGTGCACACTTGAAGTTCTGTCCACTGGGAGAATTTCCCTTCACCATCGTCTTTCACAGCCACTTTGTAGTTGTGGCAGCAATCCATTTTGCGATTGCACCCATGTACTGGGCTGGCTCACCTGTGAATCAAGTTCAGGTTATTTCTTCCTCTGTCAGCTATTACAGGGAACTCCCCATTGGAGAATAGCTGTGATCTGAACAAGTGGCATCACTGTCACAGTGGTGAGTGATATAAGGATCTGTGTATCTCCTTGTGCATCTTAGTTATGACCTTTGAACCTGCTTGAGCCTGATCCTGGTGCTTCTCATCCCACTCAACCACATGACTTGGTGTATTTGACATACACAGCTTATTTTGGGTAGTTATAGCTACATGGTGATTTGATATCTTGTAGTGAGATATTTTTTCTTTACCAAGGCCTGACAGTATGGCAAGAACTCCTTCATACATTGTGTATAGTTCTTTGCTGGAAATGATTTCATCTTGCTTTAGAACTCCAGGAATCTTCATGTGAACCTACTTTTGGGGCTTGGTACAGATACCAAATGATACCTTTTACTAGCACAAATTCTTCTAGTACCTGGACTCTGCTAAGTCATGTGGCCCAAATAGTAAGGCTACTTGTATCATAGCCTGCATTGGATTTAATACTCTTTTCTTCATCTGGGTTCCACTCAAAAAGTACCTGCCTTCTGTATCTCCCCTCACCCCATGACTGGGTCAGAACATTAATTCAAGTGTGGATATGCTACCCCTCCAGAATCTAGTCACGTCTACTAGGTGTGTATCTTTATTAAGATATGAGGTACAAGGTGCAATAATTTTGCCGTTTAGGAGAAAAAATGTCGTGGCATGCCTCAGATCACCAAACTCCTAAAAATTTCATTAATGAGTCAGGCTTCAGAATCGTGTTGTATTTATCTCCCACTGTCTGGTGTGTTTTACCAAGGTATCCAAAGTACTTGACACTTTGGCCGGGTGCGGTGGCTCACACCTGTAATCCCAGCACTTTGGGAGGCCGAGGCGGGCGAATCATGAGGTCAGGAGATCGAGACCATCCTGGCTAATACGGTGAAACCCTGTCTGTACTAAAAATACAAAAAATTAGCCAGGCATGGTGGCAGGCGCCTGTAGTCCCAGCTCCTCGGGAGGCTGAGGCAGGAGAATGGCGTGAACCCGGGAGGTGGAGCTTGCAGTGAGCCGAGATCACGCCACTGCACTCCAGCCTGGGCGACAGAGTGAGACTGTCTCAAAAAAAGAAAAAAAAAAAAAGTACCTGACACTTCTTGTTCATAGGTATAAATAACAGGATGTCATCAATATAATAGGGCAGAGTGATAGCCTGTAGATTGTCCTGATGGTTTAGGTAACTTCAGACAATAGCTTAACAATGTGTGGATTTACCCTAGCACTGGGACATCTCATATGAATGTTTCTTTAAATGTCTCTAAAGGGGTCCTCTCACTTTAACAGTTTGCTTTGAATTGGTGATTGATTGCCCTGATCCTGCCCTTCTCCTTTTTCAAAGCTTCTATGGCAATAGCCTCCTAATTCCACAACCCTTATAATGATCATTTCCTTTGTTCCCCTCAAACTCCAGAAATGTTGTATAAGCCAGTGTTTTTCCTCTTGCTTATATTCTGTCCCAGTTCATTACAAGTATAATTTATTTATAACCTGCCAGGGATCATCAGTACTCTGACTACCACAAGTAATGGGCCCTTTGTCCAGCTGGCTGGCAAATAATTCAATTTCAGCATCTTAACCTTAAAACTGTTTCCTAGGACCACTCCTAGCACCAACTGTTTTAGTTCATATTTTCTAAAAGCAGGTCTTGAGACAAATTCTTGCGAGTATTATTTATTTTCTTAGGAGGAAAGGAGTGAGGGATGGGACAGGGAGTGGAAGGCACTTAAACTAAGATGCAGTTTTGGATGAAGTCTAGCTTTAGTCTATTCCCTGAGGAATTGTGTAGGGCATGAATTGTGATATTAAGTTGTTCCTTGAAACAAGCCCATCTCCGCCCCCAGGAAGTCATTAGCTGTGATCTGTCCCCAGGAGTGTGGGTAGGGGGGGCATAACCTCCTAGGTTAGGCAGCTCTTGCTCGGCTGAGGGCAATTACTTGGAAAAGGTTTTAGTTCCATGCCATTAATAGTCAACAACAACACCAACTAGGGGATGAGCACACCAGTCCTTGCCAAGGGGTCTGGCTAGTACACCAGCAGAATCACTACAGCAAGAAAAATACTTTCAGAGCCAAATATTTCAAAGAGATCAAATGGATTTAAATATCAGTTAAGTTACATTTCCAGGGATACTTAATCTTCTAGGTGGGCACAATCCACCCTATTTTTTTCTTGTGGGGTTGAGCGATGCTGTGATAGAGTGGACATTTGCTTGTTTGGATGTTATCTCTAGATAACCACAAACATTAGCATGATCTGTATTTATTACACTCCATGAATCTCTTCTAAAATTATGGTGTCATTTTCATCAATTCTGTAATTCTTCAGAATTTTTGGATATTTTGAGCTCTGAATGTTCAGGGATGGGAAGCGAGTGCCATCCTCAGCTGCCATCTGCTCAGTCCACATGTCCACATGGAGTCTGCATACTCGTGCGTTGAAAAAATCAGCAATGCTTCTTGTTCCCCTGCAGTCTCAGGTTCAGGGTGCTTGGACGTCTTGTCATATTCACAAAGATGTACAATCTTCTGAGCCACTGGGGGTCTGACAAGTTGGGTCTCTCAGAGCCTATTAATTCCAAAAAGTCCTTCATGTGAGGTAGCAGCTCAATAAATATCTTCAACAAGTTTCTATGACTCAGTCATCTGAATGCATTAAAATAAAAGAAGTCTCCATGCTCTTGTTATTCTAAACTCCTCTTCTTTCAAAGGCACACAAACTCTTTATGATTAAGGGCATACAATGAAGACAATTCAATCTGATCACTTCTACATCATGCAATGAACTTGAATTGTACAGTTCATAGCACAATGGTGCTTTGGAAGCAGAATGCGATCCTTATTTTTTGACTTGAATAAATTAGTCAAATCTTTCATTTTCATTTCAGGTGCCTAATGGTGGCAGATGAACTTAGCTATTTCTTTTTAAATCCCATTTCTCAAATTTCTTACTGACAAGAAATAAGATCTTATTAGCTTTTGAGGTTAGCTAATTAGATAAAACTTTTCTTTTTTTCCTTTTTCCCCTCTCTCCCTCCCTTCCTTCCTTCCTTCCTCTTCCTTCCCTCTCCTTTTCTCTTCCCCCCTTCCTTTCTTCCTTCATTCCCTTCTTTCCTTCTTTGAAAATCTCTTCACCCTCCGTAGGGGAAGAGGTGGATGGAATTTGACCCATAGGGCTTGCTTTTACTTTGGGACAAGTAAATGACTCTTAATTTTATCCAGCAGAAAGTTTCAGGAGGTGAAGGGTAATATATAATTTTATGTTGTGTAGAATGAAGTAACATTCAGACATCTTTTGAACAAAAAACTAAATTTATTTTTTGAAGACACCATATAAGAAACTTTTAAAAACTGAAATCATTTCTTCATTTCTGATACAAGTCTCTTGGGGTTCTATGAGAAAATATATCTTCCTCTCAAAAATCAGCTTTGAAGTTTGAAACAGCATATGAGTTCCCCATAGAGAAAAGCACTGATAACCAAAACTTCAAGGTTAATATGCTGCATTGAACTTATTTATTTATATCATTTATTTAAAATAGACTGGACTTCTCCCAAGGAATTCAAAGTACATAGGAAAAAGAAGAGAATGTGTTCAACATTTTCTGTGATTTCTTTTTCAATTAGAAAAGAATCTAGAGCAATGGAGTGATCCAAGACATGTATGTAGTTTGAACAGACAGGGCTTGAGTATAGATTAGCTGTGGGTTTGAAAGAGAGGGAAATATCAAACACTTGTTTGTGGACACTGAATAGATCATGGTACCATTTTCAGAGACAGGAAAGACTAAGAAGTGAGCATTTTGGAGGCAGGGAATGTATAGAATTTGAGCTTGGGGCACATTAAATTTAGATTGTTTATGAGACATCCAATCAGAGAAGGAGGGATATTAAATAAACCATTGGGTATGTGAGTTTGGGATCCTCAGAATGGTCTAAGCTGGAGATGGAAGTTTTAGATGTTGCTGACCCAATGATGGTACTGAAAGTTTTAATCACCTAAAAAAGAGTGTATACAGGAAGATGTCCCACACAGTTCCCAGAAGAACTTCAACTTTTGGAAGTCAGGAGAGTAGAAGAAGCTGGCTAAAGATACTAGGAAGTACTGGCAGCCACGTTTCAAAGAGGATTGAGTGCCAGTTTTGTTGACTGCTAGTGAGAGTTTAAGAAGAATGAGGATAGAAGAAGTCAATTAGATTTGCAAGGTGAAAGTTGTGCCCTCCTTGACAATATTAATTTCAGTGTGATTTTAGGAATGGAAATAGTATCAGGGAGTTTGAAGAGTGAATAGGAGGTAAGAATTTTGATGCAGGGTTTGGAGGCAATATTTTCAAGAAGTTTGAGTATGACAGGGAGAGAGCAAAGGAGTGGCAATTGGAAGAGGATGGGGAGATAGGAGGTCAAAGGAGAATGATGTTTTTAAAGATGTGAGAACATTAGAACCCATTGGTGCTCTGGTAAGAATGAGTTGGTCTAGACGGAGAAGTTGAAGATACAAGAAAGAGAGCTGATGAATAATGTCTAATAAGATGAGAAAGAAAGGGATCTGGATCTCATTCAGAGGGAACGATTACTGATCTTGAGAAGAGATACTTTCTCTGATATAACAGGAAAAAAAAGGGACTGACAGCCACAGCAGATTTGTAGATGATATAATGATTTTGCTAATCTTTTTTGATGTAGAATAAACTTTCCTCTTAGGATGGAAAAGGATCATGTACAGACTTCTCCTAGGTGTTCTAGTAGCCAAATGTTGCATCAAACCCTTGGGTTCCCTCTAAGTGCTCTGCTTGTCACATCCGTAAATCCTCTTTTAACATTCACACTCTCCTGAGAAATTCTGCCAGCAGATCTATATGGTCTCCGGAAGTTCAACCCTCCAAACCTCGGTGCTTTTAAACCTTTCCTAAAAGTTCAACAATTTGCCCATTAGCAAGGCTACTTGCCGTGACCTTCCACAACAGGTTAAGAAAAGGTTGTTCTTGTCTCTGAGCTTATTGGATATAGAAAATAATATTTCTCCTTATTCTATCTACCTTTTTTACAACATTTAATTTCCTTTGGACCTAGGGGTAAAGAAATAAATAGATACTAACTCTAATGTGTCTGAAATAAATGAGATGTTCCAGAAATCATTAACCCTAGAAAACATTCTTTATAATTTCCAAGGTGAGAACAATAGACATTAAAGAAAAAGAAAATGAGATCAGTGTTACTACTTGTGAGCAATTTGTAAATTCTGACATTACTTTAGTGGTAAGCATTAGGCATTATTAAATATGCAATTATTTAAGGATGGTTCTTCTTCATTTCTGGAAAGATGTGGCAAGTATTTCACACCTCAGGGAGACTACAACAGATAGTGATAACTGGAGATACTGGAGAAAGACCAGGGCAGACTATAATTAAAATAAAACTTCTATTGCATTTTCTGTTCTTTTGACTCAGTTTCTAACCTCTTATTGTTTCTTCCCCATGAAGAGTATGGAATGGTGAAAATTAGATCCTCCAAATACCTATGCTGGGACTTCCTTTATACCTGCTAATAATTATAGTATAAAAAGGAAGACTTCAGGGTCAAATATTAATATTTTAAAGTGTGATGGAAACTTTCATCAAAATGCAACAAATTATAATTTCCTGAACTTGAATTTAAGGTAAAGGAGGAGAGTTGCAGGACTAAGATACCATCTGAAACTTAGATGGGGGGAAAGAAAGGCCTAAACCTGGCTTGCGTAGCTTTCTTGGTTCTCCTTGTTCTCTTTAAATTGGCTCACAGTCAGCTGAATTCCTGGCCTAGCCCCTCCTTAACAGAAAAACTATCCTCTTGCCAATGCAAGGCTGTTTCATCTCTGTTCTGGAGCTATTTTTTTTAAGCCACTTCAGTGAGTGTGGGTAACAGATCGTATTTGTCTAAAACGGTGAAATACATACACACACATACATATATGTGTGATATATGTGTGTGATGTATATAAAGAATACAACAATTTGGAATATATATTATTTTGTATTCTTGTATTCTTTTTATAATATGATATTGATATTCTTCTATTAAAGGATGGTGTATTAGGGTTCTGCAGAAGGACAGAACTAATAGGGTAGGTGTATATATGAAAGGGAGTTTATTAAGAATTAACTCACACGATCACAAGGTGAAGTCCCATGATAAGCCATCTGCAAGCTGAGGAGGTAGAAAGCCAGCAGTGGCTCATTCCGAGTCCAAGAGCCTCAAAAGTAAAGAAGTCGACAGTGTAGCCTTCAATCTGTAGCCGAAGGCCTGAGAGTCCCAGGCAAACCACTAGAGTGAGTCCAAGAGTCCAAAGGCCGAAGAATCTGGAGTCTGATGTCCAAGGGCAAGAAACATCCAGCAGGGGAGAAAGATGGAAGCCAGAAAACTCAGCAAGCCGGCTTATCCCACCTTCTTCCATCTGCTTTGTTTTAGCTGGTCTGGCAGCCGATTGGATGGTGCCCACCCATACTGAGGGTGTGTCTTCCTCTCCCAGTCCACGGACTCAAATGTCAATCTCCTCTGGCAACGCCCTCATAGACACACCCAGAAACAATACTTTACCAGCTATTTAAGCATCCTTCAATCCAATCAAGTTGACACATAATGCTAACCATCACAGATGGCATCTGTGTTTCCTCTTCTTGAATCTGGATAGTCCTGTGAATACAGTAGAAGTGACATTGTATTACTGGTGAAACTAGGTTAGAAAGGCGTATGTTTAGCTTCTACCTGGTTCTTTCCTTCTAGATGTTTGTCTTTCAACTCAACCACAATGGGAGAGGAAGCATTCTAGCCCACACAGAGAGGTCACATGGAGAAAACCATGTGGAAAAAAACTAAGACCCTCAGACAAGTGCCAGCATCAACTGTGAGACACGAGTGAATGGGTCTTCAGTAATTTTAGTCCCTCACCTTTGAGCCATTCCAGCTGACCCTGGGTGGAGCGGGGTTGAGCTGTCACTGCCAAGCCTTGGCCAAATTATAGCTTTGTGAACAAAATAAATGTTATCATTTATTAAGCCACTAGGTTTTGGGAAAGCTTTCTCTATAGCAATAATAACTGGAATATCTTGCTACAAAAATATTCTCTCTCTCTTTTTTTTTTTTTTTGAGACAGTGTCTTGCTCTGTCACGCAGGCTGGAGTGCAGCAGTGCAATCTCAGCTCGCTGCAACCTCTGCCTCCCGAGTTAAAGCTATTCTCATGCTTCAGCCTCCCGAGTAGCTGGGATTATGGGCATGCACCACCACGCTTGGCTATTTCTGTATTTTTAGTAGAGATGGGGTTTTGTCCTGTTGCCCAGGCTGGTCTCGAACTCTTGACCTCAAGTGATGTGCCTGCTTCTGCCTCCCAAAGTCCTGGGATTACAGGTGTGAGCCACCACCCCTGGCTTCTTTCTCTTTTTGGTATGTTCGATTTTTAACTGTTTCTCCTCACGCATGAATGTATTCATTTCCCACTTGAAAAACAAAAACTCTTTTGACTCTACTTTCTCTTTCCATTTATAGTCTTAGAAATCTCCTGTTCTTGAATATTCTATACTGGTACCTGTCCTTTTGGAGAAAAAAAAATCAATTAGCCAAAAGTCAATTTACTGGAAATGAAATTCATGAATGTCTAATTTGCCAAATATACCATTTACCACAAAGATGTTTACCTCAGTTGTTTGGTATAGATTGTAGGTCCCTGGGGGCTGCGGGATGCCATGGCCCTCAGACATTTCCCTAACCCTGTCCTCTCTCCTCCATTCTTTTATTTTCCTTTGCTGATTCTAGCCTTGTTCTCTGATCCTCCGTTTGTCCAATTTCTTCTCCCCAACGTCCTCTCACGGTTCCATAATCTCTCTTTCTGCCCCTGAATCTGTAGTGGTCTCAGCCTCAACCTCCCCCAAGTCAACTTCCTCAGGAAACGTCCTCTCCAGGATTGGCATCATGGGCCATGCATCCTTCTCTCTTTTCCTGGCAAAGGCCTATTCTCCCTAGCATAGCTCCTAATTTGCCTAATTTTTGTCTATCCCAGCATCAGATGCAAACTGCACATTCTTTGAAATGCTATATTACAAACTCCAAATGAAAACAAGTCAATTGGCAAGTCATAAACCTCTGTAAACTTTATAAATAGATATAAGGAACATGATTTTGGCAAATTGGTAAAATCTGAAAATTTAACACATTGGCAGACTGGTCATCTAGTGGACTGACATAATACTTGGGATCCTCATCAGAGCATGTCCATTCCCTGTGCAATAGACATTGGTGAGTTGCAGTTACTCAACGGGCAAACTACATACCTTGCAAGGCATAAGCAGCCCCATCTGGCCACCGTGTGTTTCTTCAACCTCTCTTCCACCACCTACCTTCTGTCTTATTAAAGTTCAAGGAACACTGAACTCATTAGTCTCTAGGAAGCCCTTGCACCCCCTTACACCTCTTGCCTCTGTTCCCTTGCACATGCCTTTTCTTGTTTGCAAAACCTGCCCTGCTCTTGTTCACTTGGCAAATGTCTTCTGAAGTTTCAAGTCCTTGACTTTCTGAGGCCATCTTGCACATTTAGCTGGTCTGTCATTCACTACTGCCTCCGCGTTTGCACAGCTCTCCATCACGAGCAGAGTGTTTTATCGCAGTTGAATGTCACCACTGGACTGTTAGACCTTGGAGGGCAGGCATCATAACTTTCATCTCTGTATACTCACTATCTAGCATAGATACTGGCACATAGTAGGCTCTCAATAAATCTTTCTTGATAGAATAGCATTTACCTAGAAAGTATTGCTCCTACCATCTGCTGTTTAAAAGTAATTCCTTCACAGAACCAATTTAAAATTACTCCCTTAGGCTATATAATACAGAGACATATAAAAAACATAAACATGTCTGCAATTTGTTGAAGACTTCTACTAAAATCACAGTTCACTTTTGTGGTCGAAAGCCTCTTGAATATATATCTGTGTTACTAATTTCTGTTAGTTTTAGTGGAAGGAAAAAGCTGGTATCTCTAGCCCGAAACAGGCTTCCTTTTATTAGATATTTTATCAGATAACAGGAGGCTTGCCCTCACCCCACACCCATTTTTGTCTTTACTTACAGGGAGCTCAGAGCTATGTTAATTTTCATGTGTATGATTTTCTCCAAACTTGGATTCAAGTCTTAGCTCTGTTTCTTCTTATCTCTGTGACCTTCCTGGGCCTTAATTTCCTCATATATAAAATTGGTCACAGATATATGTCATAGCTGGTCAGCAGACTCACAGAAGTTTTGGAAAAAACATGTGAAACATTGTAGGGAGAAACATTTTAGAAAGTGCTATCCAAATATATTACATTTTGATTGTTCTTCCTGAATAACTATCTTAAAAAATATGACTTGTACAACTTAATATTTTTAGTTCCTTCTCTTGCAGTCAGGAAACACAGGAAGGGTTCAAATATAGTAATCACACCAACTTCCATTTCCTACACTGTAGGTGAAATTTTTTAAATCTATATTTTTACGACAGTATTGAACGCATATCTTTAATTGTAAGCTTCCTCAAACTATTTTATGATAGCAGATGGGGTATGTTAAAAGTAAAAATTCAATAAGAAGGAGCTAATTTGCTCCTGACAGGTAATTTCATGGGAAACTGCAGATACTTATTAACTAATTCTATATGATAATAATAATAATAACTCATTTATTAATTTCTTATTGTGGGCCCAATTCTGCACTAAGTGCTTAAATGCATTATCTTTATTTTTTAATTTTTTTTTAACAACAACAACAAAAAAAGTTGTTGCATTTTATCTGTGTAGTTTAAAGAGAAGGAACTGAGGTTTAAGAAGTTAAAGAAATCACATGGAGCTGACGCCGTGCCTCATGCCTGTAAATCCCAGCATTTTGGGATGCCGAGGTGGGCGGATCGCCTGAGGTCAGGAGTTCAAGACCAACCTGACCAACATTGTGAAACCATGAAACCACGTGGTGGCACACACCTGTAATCCCAGCTACTTGGGAGGCTGAGGCAGGAGAATCATTTGAACCTGGGAGGTGGAGGTTGCAATGAGCCAAGATCGCACCATTGTACTCCAGCCTGGGCAACAAGAGTGAAACTCCATCTCAAAAAAAAAAAAAGATATATATTCTACTTATGCCATTATTCATATTCCTTTAGTAATAAGTTATTTACTGCCCACTTTTACTCTTCAAGTCCACTGTATCTTATAGTATACCTAGTTTGGATATTTCTTGATCATATATGCATTATTGTATGATTTTTCATAATTATTTTCATAATTATATTTTAAAATTGGGTCCAGTGATAATCATTCCCATTTCCTGAAAAAAATTAAAGTTAATAATTGTGTTTTAAAAATATTTTATAATATTCTTGAACTACAAATTAAAAGCAACCCTTTAAATGTGATCTTGCCTTCAGATAAGATACTATTTCTACTCACCTTGAGCTAATAAATCTATCAGACTCAAGTTGCCCACACGATGGGTTCATTCTTTTTTTTTTTTTCTCACTTTTGTTTGGATTGAGATTCGCTCAGCTTCTTGAGCAAAGAACTTAAGAGACTGTACAGACAGATGATCTTTCCTTATTGTAAGACTTAAACTTCTGAATATAAGTAAATCCCTATTACAAAAAGTCCTTTCAGTTTACAGAGTGATTTACAATTGGATCTCTTGAAAGCCACCTTCTTTAAGGTCATTAAAATATTTGATTTATAAACAATGAAAGATCGTAAATATTAGTGAAGTGTGAGACGCCTGAACTAAAGTTGGGCAGTGTTAGGAAATATATCAAAAAACAATATTTGATCTTTTAAAAATCTTGTGTAAATTATTTTACAGGACAAAATCTTGTATATATATTAGATATATATGATTATTTATGTCTGTTATATCTCAGATCACATCTAATTTTGCTTGATTATCAAACAGAAAATTGAATATGACTTGAACTTTTAATTGAGCCTCTAATTGAATGCTGGATTTATTTGGATAAATATTCCATCATTCATCAAAGAAGATATTTCTCTTGTGTGCAGAAGATGACATTGTTCAGAAAGTGATCCTAGACTTGACCTTATCTGTTACCTTTTGTTAGTCTTAAGTCCTTTCTTTCATATTCATGTATCCTACAATGCTTAGCAGCGTGTCTGACATTAATAGCGCAGCTAAAAACTTGATAAGTTTTAGCCATTCGTCTCCTCCATCATCTCCTAGCACACTTCAACTCCAAATCATTATCATTTCATGTCTATTATAACCTTCTAATGTGTCTCCTTATCTCTCCATCCTATAGATTAATACCAGAATAGTAGTTTCAAAAATACAATATCCCATCCTGGGTAACAAAGTGAGAGTCCATCTCTACCAAAAGATAAAAAAAATTAGCTCGGCTTGGTGGTGTGCGCCTGTGGCCCCAGCTACTCGGAGGCTGAGGCAGGAGGATCACTTTGAGCCCGGGAGTTCGAGGCTGCAGTAAGCTATGATAGCACCACTGCATTCCAGCCTGGGTGACAGAGTGAGACCTTCTTTCAAATAAATACATAAATAATTAAATAAAAATGCGACTTCACATATGATATCTTTCTAGTAAAGGCTTTCAGGGGCTCTGCACAATGCCCCAAACCCTTTAACTTCTCTTTTATTTAGCATTTATCTACTTCCCAACCTTCTGTCCCACTATCACACTATGTCTCTGCATGGGTCCTCTGCTGCGACCTAACTGGTCTATTCATAATTTCTCAAACCTGACCTGCACAACTTCATGGCTTCTTTTCCTTTGCCCACAATTCCTTCCCCTCCTCTCCACTTAGCTCAGTGCTCTCCTTCCTTCAGGGTCATTTCAAATTCCACCAGCAATTATTGTTACTCTAGCGCGTGCCCCTTTACTTCACATTTGCTGTTATAAAGTGTAACTAAGCTTTTTTTTTTTTTAATATATGCTTGGCCTCCCCCAAGATATTACATGTTGCTTGAAGGGAAGGATCACATCTTATTTTGCTTTCTACTTAATAGGTCATCAGTAAGACATTGTGAGTGATAATGATTCTCTCTTCTCACTACAGTCAGCAATGTCTGGACTTACAGAGCAGTTTTTATAAGCTGCTTTCTTTGGCTTTCTTTGCCAAACAGGTGTATGTATAAGTATGTGGCTTTATCACTCTGCCTCAGAGCACTCCGAGCTCCTTGTTTTCCTCTGGGAGCAGAGGAGGTCAGGCCTGGTTAATGTTCCCTGGAGCCGTCTCCTCTCCCGTACGTTTGGAGCTGAAAAGAATCTAAAGTTAACCAGGCCAGTAGCCACAGCTCATTCCTGTCTCCTCTGAAGTATTTTGTTAGGAGGTATCTTATCGACCTTGTTGTCTTTCTTGAGGATTCTTACCCTCCTTTTAACTCCTGATTTTAGTGTTACCAAGCAATTAAAATAAAATTCTTCCTCTTTCTGAACTACCTCTGATAGTTCTTAAAAGAGAGAAAAAAAAAGGCAAAACTTACATAGGGAGGCTTTTGAACTATTATTTTATTTTCAATTATTCCAGAAAGTACAGTCAAATAGAAAACATCATAAAATTTATATTTGCAATAATTCCCCACCCCATATGTTTGGTAAAACTAGACTTTTTGTTAATTACATCCAGTTATTTCACTAGTAGAAACATCCAATTTAGAAACATTTGACTTTATACTGAAGAAATAAAATACAATGGAAGAGATAAAAATGCTTTAATATACTCATAGCCTTTTATTGCTTCAGTGAGCAGGTGAGGAAGAGAGCAATTCTTTATTTCCAAATTATAAAGTACGATCAAATTTGAAGCTGTGAAAATATTGAACTTTTGCTGGAAAAAAATAAATGATTTGAAGCCCTGGTGATCACACAGAGAATCCAGACAATTTGACAGCTATGAATTTATCTCACTTGTGAATGAATAACCTTTGTAACTCACTTGGGACTTAAATATTCCAAACACATTTCCCTGGAAACACTTCAAAAGGCATAGTTCATTTCTGTCTTTACCAAACAGCCCCTTTGGTTACCTTTAGTTTGCTGGCTTTGTGGTTTGAGTAAGGACTTGAAAGTTTGAAAATTAACATAGTTAAAGGTTGCCAGTGGGTTTTGTTCCTATAATAATAAAACAAGATTAACTCATTGATTATTTTATGGTTTAAACAGCTTCTTTTTTAACCTCTGAAATAAAAGAACTACACTGATATTATTTACAAAATTTCTGTTCTGTCCCTGAGCTCAAGTTCAATATATTTGTATTTAAAAGAGGACACATTTCCCCTAACATACATGTAGCAGACCAGAATTACATGATTTAGTTGAATTCCACACAGTTCTTAGAGACTTGCTGAAAACAAATTATTTTTTAAAGATAGATCCAGGACTTTAAGTAAAGTGTAATAATAGTTTTAGAGAGTTTCTTGCACTATTATTTAAGGATCAAAACTACAAATGCACTTCCAGCATGGTGCTAAATTTGGAAGCTTGAGTATCAAACAGTCCTGCTTCGAGGTTCTTAGAACTGATTAATTTTTTTCTTGCCCCACTCCACATAGCAGGCACATGCTGAATATTGTTGATGCAGTAACATTCCTGTCAAATGACATGTCAAACCTGTTCCTAACTGTCATATTATAAGACTTAAAAATAGTGCATGAAAGTATAATTAAGACATTAGTATTCAATTAAAAACATGTCTATTTGGTAATCCCAGTTACTCAGGGGGCTGAAGTAGGAGGATTGCTAGAGCCCAGAGTTCTAGACTAGTTTGGGCAACATAGTAACACCCCATCTCAAACATATATATGTGTTTATTTGGGGTAGTCTTGAAATGTTCTTCGTGTTTAAGACCATAGACTGCACTACTTTACTGTTACTGCCTGGGAAGAGTTCATGGAAAAAGATGAACTTCAGCTTCCGTGAGAGAACAGATTGGTCCATTGCAGATGTGATGATGTTTCCAGATACTGACATAGAAAGATTATGGTCAAAATAAAATTTTAAGCTTTAACTTTTAACAGCTGAAATTTAACCCACATTTACTTATTTTTGCCCTCATTAAAAGAAGCTATTCATTTTCATAAAATTTGTTTTATAAGCCCTTTTATTTCAAAAGAGATGTGTTTTTTGTTCCTTTGGTAAAGAAAATGCCTCAGGGTAAGCATGGCTTTTCTCCTTTTTGTGTCTCATTTTAAAGGATCTTTCCTGGAAGTCTGGTAAACTCTTGGACCACTTCTACCACATTTTCTTCCCCTTCCTGGCAACTGTCTCTGTCTTCTGTTACTCCATGCTCACTGGTAAGAGAATTTCTACCATCATCTTTACTTACTGACAACTAAATCAACGTTTGCAACTGCTGCCCTAGCTTCACTCCTGTAATTCCAATGACACACTTAGATGCATAAATATGTTTGAAACTGTACCCCTTCTCCCTGGTTATCTACTCTTAAAGTCAGCTTCTCTCATTGGCTGTTCTCTTTCGGTTCATGACACCTTGAGATAGTAGGATGAATTTTCTTTGCCAGGGATAATTTTGTTGCAAGACACAGATACCAGTTTAAACTAGGTTAAGCAAAAGGAGACATGTGAGGAAGGATATAGAGTATTGGTATGAACTATAGGCAGGAAGAGCTGCTGGATCTCACTAGCGAGCAGGGAACTGGTCAAGTAAGCCAGATGAAGGCAGATACTCCCTCCTCTGTAGTTTTAAGTGGTGTCTTGTCATTGCTTTTCTCTGCATATCTGCCAGTTTCTTCTCCTCCACCACCTCCTCCTCCTCCTTTCTTCCCTCCTTTCCTCTTCCTCTTACACCCTCTTTAGTCTGTTATATTTACATAGTCTCTTCATAGAGTCCCACAAATGTCTCTCTAAGCCCTGAGTCTTCCAGGACCTGCAGCTGACACTCTTCCAGATTTCAATTCCAGATTTCTGGGTTTGCATGGTCCAGAATGGGCCCCATGCAGTCTTCGTCACCCAGCTCAGTTCAATCCATGCTTGATCAAAGGAGGAATGGACGATTCAGTATAAGTATGAGGAACTATAAACAGCCATGTTCCATAGCTGAGCAGGAGAACATGAACCTAGCAGTACCTTTAAATTGTCTACTAGGTAGTCGAAAGAACATTTTGTACCATCCTCCAAGGGGATAATGTTTACTATCAGAGGTTCCATTTCTTTATTTCCAGGATGAACATGTTTTGCAGATTAATTTTAGTGTGCTACACAGATGTAAGATGCTGTCTTAGTCATTCCAGTTCTAAAGTTTGATGTCATGGGTGTTCTTTGCCTCCTAGATCTTACCAGTCACCATTGTTTGTCAATTATTTCTTCACAATGTCTATTGAAGGATCTCATCACCTTTAGAGAGCTGTGGTCGTGCCCCTTAAAGTGAATTTGGAGGTTTTATACCCCTCGTGGCAAGTTCCTGCTGGGACCAGCAGCTGCAGCTACTTAGTCCCCAAGTCAGCCCCAAGTTGGGGTCCTCAGGCAATTGCTGTGCCTGACAGGATGTGCTAGGTCATTGGACAGGCACTTGATAGGTTTGCTAAATGCCCAGAACCTAATGAATGCAGTAATCTTGTCCCCTCCCCATTCTACAGACCAAGAAATGGGTGCCCGACACAGTACCTGGGTCCCCTAGATTCAGATCATGAAGGTGGAAGAGATCTTGGCTAGCAAGTGCCATTGGCTACCCACCAAGCAGTTCCATAAATCCAAGTTTAAATTCCCACTGTCCTACTCGGTCCCACGTCGCCAGCACAGGCTACACGCCACCACCAAGAGATCCAACACCTTCTTCTAGGTGCAGGGCCCTCCTCACCCTGCGTCTGCCCAAATAAACTCTTCAAGAATGCCAAAAACAAAATCCACCATCACACAAATGTTTCCCGATTCCATTTCTTTCCCTGATCCTCCCTTCTACTGGTACCAACTTTCTTGCTGAGCTTCTTATCATCTTCCCCATTTCTCCTATTATAGAAGCTTTTTAATTTTAATTATTCATCCTACTTGTAGTCTCTTTTTTTGCCAATTCATCATTCATATTGCTGACAAGTTGGTCATAAAGCACTCCTTCAATCTTGTCATTCTCCTACTTGAAGACTTCAGTGACTCCCCACAGCCTACCAGAAGTCCAAATGGCTTATTCTGACAGTGTAAGACCTTGACCATCACTGCAACCTTTGCAGACAGCTCTAACTATTCACTTCCCTGGCTTTGTACTCCAGCTAAACTCTGCCCTAACCTGCCTTGAACTTTTCTAATTTTATGCTTTTGCTTAAACCAATTTTGCTGGCCTGAAATGCACTCCTTTCTCTCTGCCTCCATAAATCCCATCCATCATTCAAGTCACAGTGCAAGTCCTTTCTTCTTTGTGAAGCCTTCCAAATTCAGTCCAGCCCAAGTGATGCTGTGTGCTCTTAATTATAACTCTGAATTAGTATTTTTTGCCAGTCCAATTCATTTAACAAGTCCTCTACTTCCGAGAATATAATTCTGTTATGCCGTGCAACTTAAAAACCTTTCAATGGTTTTGTTTCTTCAATTAGATTAAATATTTCATGTGGCAGAGACATTTCTTCTATCTTCCTCATGACACCAATTACCATACCTTACACAGAGGAAGAGCTCCTAAAATACTAAACATTAAGACAGAAATATCTTCAGAGAGTTTTCCACAATGCTGAATATGTATCAACCTGCTAAAACTTGGTTGATTTTTCATTTTAATTTGTTCTTATACTATTTGTATTTTAATTCATTCTTCTCTAAAATAAATAAAATTTAATTTTTTTCATTTCAAATAAAGCAAAAAATGTTAATTTATAGACTTTAAAAATAGGAATTGTTTTATATTAACATGGAAGTTATAGCTTTCAGGTTGCAGTACAACTTTAGTTGTGGTTACAGTTGTAGTTTCAGTTTTCAGGTTGCTGTGTGAAGGGTAGAAGTGTGAGATTGTTGACTGACTCCTAGTATCTCATTATCTGAGTCATAGAATGGGAGGAGAACAGAATTGATTTCCAGGCACAGAAAAACGTCCTGTGACTTACAGGGCTAGGCAAAAGGGAAGGAGTATGTCAAATGTTAAAATGCAGTGGCCTGTTGCCAAAAGAAATGCAAAACAGCATTAAGAATGCTTGGTTGACCTGAAGAGTGAACTGCTGGTTCTACAAGTTTCTAATGGCTTAGGACAAGGTTTTTGTCATGGAGAGAAGCTAGTCTTTAACTTCTCCCTCATCACAAATTTCCACTCAGCTTTCTGGGAACTTTTTTCTATTTTTTTTTTCCCTATGGGAATGCATATTTGATATATTTGGAGTAAATGGAATAATATTTATTTGGAAAAAAGAAGCTTAGCATTTAATTTGCTAGTTTACTCAGTAAATTGAAGACTTGATGCAGTAAATACCAACAATACAATGCAATTATAGATATAATTTCTTGTATCTCATGGGGAGAAGAGTATAAAGCAAAATGTAACTATAACCATAAGACCGTAAGAAATCAGGTTTAGGAACTGAGATATTTCTGGTATAATTAGAGGTAGATGGGGTTATTTTGATTTTATCTGTGCCTACCTTTCTTAAAATTACACATGTGGATACATGATCTCTTTGAAAGAATCTTCTGATGTTAAAATCATATTTGTCCTATCAATTAGAATTTTTCCTTTCCTCTTTGGATGTGTCATTTCTCTGAGATAATTGTTCTAAGGCCTCTGGTTTTCTAAGCTTTAATTGTATTTGATACCTCCTTAATGTAACTTATATTTCCCCAAATTTGTATGTTTTTAAAGCCGTGCAGTTCTGAAAATATTAATCCTGGTCATTCATTCATTCTACATTCCCATGAGTGTTTGCTATGTGGCAGGCACTGTGTTGGAACCAACGACAGAGTACGAATCATAGAATCACAGAACTCTAACATCAGAAGCAATTGTTTTTAGTGTTGATATCCTTCTCTTCACAATGACAGAAGCAAAATTGAAGAGTTTAAGTTTCCAAGGGTCTTAAGCAGTGAGCTTATTCCTCCTAGACCTTCTTGAACCTATGAATGCTTTTTAAGTCCTTTTGTTAGTCTTTGACAGCCATCTCTCTGGACTTTACCTTCTTTGTTGAATATGTTTCTTTAAAATTGGAGCTTATCAGAAAGCTCTCTCCTCATCCATAGTGATTTCTTTACATAATAACCTTTAAAATTTTTATAGAGCTATGTCATTAATACAGTTGCTATCAAAGCTTAGAATATAACAGAAAAAAATGCGCATGGTATATAATGTCGTGCAATATGAAGGTGCCATCAGATAGAGAGGAAGTAGAGCTAACAAATACCAAACAAACAAAAATGTAGCGTTTCCATCTTTTTACAACTGGGAAAAGAACCAGGGAGATGGGGGTGGGGATAGGGCATGGTGGTTAGGATTTGACTCCAGGTTTTTCTAAATACAAACACAGTGCTATTTCCACTGGGCACCATATCTCCAAGGTAGCTGCATTTGGACAATTTACTTGTCAGGATCACTTGCGTCCTATTTCCTATTTTTGAAGCCACAAAATTGTGACCTTGACACCCATGGGTCCCTTATAATTCTTTTATTAGGATACCAAATATGATAGCAGATGTTCAAAACGCCTAGAAGATTGTTTGGACATAAAACTGGGCCTGGTATGTGGTGGTAAAAATGTAACAGGTGCATCTGAAAAAGAAAACAGAAGAAAAAGAAAAGCATTCTTCATTTAAGAGAAAAAAAAAACCCAAACCTACTTTAGGCCTAAGGAGAATGATTGGCTTAGCATACATTCATTTAACTTATTACAGAAAATATAAATATGTTTTTACAGCATAAAGGTTGAGTCGACTTGGCATGGAAATTTTAGAAAAAATATACAGCATTTGTTGTACTACGTTTAATTAATTACTATTATTTTACACTTGGAAGGTGGACATTTTAAATAAAAAGTTGATGAAAGAGAGAACATTTGGCATCATTACAAGATTTGAAGAAGCAGGTTCCTATTCTTTCTGCCAAAAAGTATTTGGGACTGATTCCAGCTCATTCTTTCAGCCAAACATCTATATTTTAAGTTTATCAATATTTTCAATGTTTCAGAGCAAGTATGAAATTACCACCTTGATAACCTGGTACACTTAACTGAAAAATTTTTATAATCCTAAAACAGAATCTGTGGCAGAGTGTAATTTTTTTTCTCTGTTATTTCCCTATCTCCTCCTTCACAGTTTGGATGGGAAAGAACATCCTGATAATGTTCAGAGCTGTTGTAGAGAGTTCTTTGGTTCACAATGGAATGAGAAAGAGACTAAAAGTGATAGACATAAAACTGAAACAATGATCTGATCCTGTGTCATTCTTCGTCTCTAATAATCTGTATGTATAATTTCAAGAGCTTTGGTGCATTTATGGGTGTTTATGGACTTTACAATGAAAAAAGGCAAGAATATTCGAGCCTCCTTCTATAGCAATATACCTAAAGTTATTAAGCTACAATAAATGCATTAAGAAAAGTAGTAAAATACCTACAGCACATAATAAATTTTAAAATATGTCATAATGCTGCAATTTGTAAAGCTGAAAATCTTCTTGGTTTTCAACTTCCGAGTATTTGGGTGCATCTTCCTCTCGTATAAAGCTCAAGGGTATACAAGTTTCAGCGACCACAAAACAACTTGGTGAGTGTTAAGCGTATCCAATTGGCTTTTTAAAAAGATGACATGGAAAGCTTAGAAAATCAGTCCTCTTTCACTCCACCAGACATTGTGCCAGTTGTTCATTGGTGATCATTCTAATTGTATAAGAATATCTTTTATTTTTAAGCCTAGTCCACTTCTGCTTTAAGTACTATGAAAAAAATTTCTTATTTTTTGGCGATGTGGGTTAACTTTTAATTACTCTTCCTTTCTATGGTTGAGCTCAGAATTATTTCATTGTTTGTAACACATCACTAAGTAATAACTGTTATCTACAGGCTGCATCTGCCAGAAGATAACCAATATTGTTAGTCTACATTGCCAGAAGTTTAAATTCCTTATCCTCAAGCAAAATTTCATAAGGGGACCCTCAGTATTTTTCTAAAAATCATCCATTTTTGAAGAGGTAAATAAGTAGCTCTTCAGATATCTTTTTAATGTAAGTGAATTCTTCTGTACTTTTTAGTAACAACTTCAGTGGAATATAGGGAAATACTGTACAATTTACTTCTATAAGTGTACAATTCAAATTTTTTAGTGTGTTCCCTGAGTTATACTATTATCACCACTATCTAATTTCAGACCATTTTCAACATCCCAAAGAGAAACCCTGTACCCATTAGCAGTTACTCTCCATTCTTCCTTCTCCCACATCCTGGCAACCACAAATGTACTCTCTGTCCCTTTGGATTTACCTACTAAGGATATTTCTTACAAATGGAGTCATCAAATATGTGGCTTGTTGTATCTGACTGTTTTTAAAAAAATTTAACATAATGTTTGTAAGGTTCATCCATGTTGTAGCATTTATCAATATTTTATTCCTGGAAGGGCTTACAGGTGGCTCATGCCTGTAATCTCAGCACTTTGAGAGGCTGAGGCAGGCAGGTCACTTGAGCCCAGGAGTTCAAGACCAGCCTAGGCAACATGCAAAACTCTGTCTCTGTAAAAAATACAAAAAATTAGCTGAGCATGGTGGTGCATGTCTGTGGTCCCAGCTACTAGGCAGGCTGAGGTGAGAGGATCACCTGAGCCTGGGAGGTTGAGGCTTCAGTGAGCCATGATTACTCCACTACACTCCAGCCTGGGCAACAGAGTGAGGCCCTGTCTCACAAAATTTTTTTCATTATTTTTCATGGCTGCGTATTATTTCATGACATGCATATACTGCACTTTATTTTTCCATTCATCATTTGATGGACATTTGAGTTCTTTCCACTTTTAGGCTAATGTAATTAATGATGCTATGAACATTTGTGTGCAAGTTTTTTTATGTAGACATATGTTTTTAATTCTTTTGGGTATACACCTGAGAGTATTAATAGAATCTCTGGTCATATGCAAACTCTGTGTTTAATTTTTTGAGGACCTGCCAAACTGTTTTCCAAAATGGCTGCATTTTATAATCTCACTAGCTTTGTGTGAGGGTTCCAATTTCTCCACATCTTCACCCAGACTTGTTCTTTTCTATAGCTACATATTTGTATCTGTGGGGAAGCAGCTCCACATTACGTTTATTAAATATTTAGTAAAGAATCTCTGCTTTTGTGCATCTCTGTTTCCATGATTATTGTCCATTCCAACCTCATCTCGTCTTTGAACAACTGCAGCAACTCTTAAATGCTTCCTTCATGATATCCTTATGTATACAATAGTCACAGAGATCTTTTAAAAATGTATGTGGCAAACACAAATGTTGTTTCAGAAAGCACGTGTGCTAGAACTTTTTCTGTGAATACTTCTGTATCTGCAATAAAACATCAGTAAAATCTAAGTTTTTTTCAGGCTCTTTGAATTTAGATTTGTAGTTCTTTTAAATATATCTCTGAGTTTTGATTTGCTTTAACACTGGTGAGGGAAGTTGTGGTTCATTTGGGTTTTATCTGCAAAACATTTAGATTAAAATGGCAGTAAAATCAAGCATTTATAAGATGATACTAATAGCTAACTTATATTGAGTACCTGCTACGTACTGAGCAGTTATCTAAGTACTTTCTATATGTTTAACCCATTTATTCCTCATAAAAATTCTGGTGAGGTATTATTAAACTTATTTCACACTACAGGGGAATAGAGGGACAGAGAAGTTAAGTAACTCACCCAATGCCACACAGCCAGTAAGTAGTAGAGTCAAGATTCTAACCAAAAAATCTGGTTATAGAGCCCATGTCAGTAGCCACCAAACTATCCTGCCATTTTGTCTTACTTATTGTCTGAAATATATAAGACTTAAAATAGTAGGTGAAGACCAATATTTTTTTTTACTTTGACTTGATGTCTATTGAAGAAATCTAGCATCTGAGACTATGTGGAAAAAAAAGAAAAACTTTAAAAAATTAAAAAATTAAAAGTTAATCATTTTCTGGTATTCAATAGGGTAGTTTAAAATATTCACGCTTTTATTAATTTTGAATAATATCACCATGTCCAATTATAAGGTTGTATATTTAAACATCCATGTTTCTATAATACCACCTAGACGTTTACAGAATTACTTCTGCCGTACTTAAAAACAACAGCTTGAGCAAAAAAGTACTGGACAACTTAAAGGATAACTTCTAAAAGACATTCTTGGAAAAATAACATTTTCTGAAATGTACACAATAGTCAATGTCATGATATTGCCTGCCAGTTCACGTGCTACTCTTTCCTCCGCGTACGTCTTTTAAACCACCTAACAGAACATTGTGTGTTTCTGAACATTTACATTCAATTTGTTAAATGTCACCGGGGAAAAATAAAACAGAGAGGACATCAGCTAATAATGTACTTTTACATTCCGTCATCCTATGCATGGTTCCATGTCTTACCATGCTGACCTAATTTGCCATGACAGGAACATGGCCCTGATTTCAGAACATTCCAACTGTGGCAATCACTAAACCTTATTGGGAATTTTTGCCCCCTTAGCAAATTGAACCCGATTGCTTTTCTCAGGACCATTTGAGATGGGTATCTGTGAGCAAGGCAGGTGGGCTGTGATGAAGAGTTGAGAAATGGAGCTTTTATATTACAAATATACTGAAGCTTTATGTAAATGTGTATCATTACAGGGTGACTGATTTTTGCTGTGAAGGTAGATTTGGGGAGAAAAAATTTAAAAATCATATTTTATTAATACTTCCTAATGTGTGGCCTTGGGCAAACCTCTTTCCTGAGTTTCCTCAAGTCTAAAATGAGGATGATAATGATAATATCTATATTTCAGAGTTTATCAGACAATTAGATGAGGATTCACTCTAAGTAAGGATTTAGAACAATATCCAGCTTCAAAAAATATAAATTCTGATTGTTATAATTTTCACTTTAACATTTTTGAAATAAAAATTATTCTATGTTTACAAGAATAATTTATCCTTAAATTCTTTGGCTGGCTGATCAACTGTAATATAGAGATTGTATTATATTTCTATAACAACTTATGGTGCACCAGTACTTGATCATAGGCATATAATTCGTATGCATGTCTCAGGCCTCAGCAGCCCACAGGTAAAAGTGTTGTTTCATCAAGATTAATAGTGGGCTTTTGACAGTGCCTGGCCCCCATCTGTTTGCCCAGGATGTCAGTTTCCATGCTTTTACATTTCTTCTAGTAGCTTCATGTGTTAGGATAAGTTTTGTTCACCATCTCCTATGTGAACTTCTTCATCAAGAGTCCTCACTAGTCCCCACACCAGAAGCCCTTGGGAGACTGATGTACTGTCTGCATGTGTGCCACCTGGAGCCCTCAAAGACATGGGGCATTGATGTGGACAAGAATGTCTGCCCTCGCAACCCCCAAATGCTCAGTTAGCCTTGGTTTCTTGGGTCCCTGAAGGGGCCCCACCTGAGCCCGGAATCTCACACTTGGTTTATTGTCTCCTTAGACCTCTCACATAGGAGAGTATCTTGCAGATACTGAACTGGAACTTTAAAAATTCCCCTCTTTGAGTCATATTACCGTCAGCATTTGAACATTTTACCTTCAAGTATAAACCGAGAGAGGGAGAACCCTGATGCTGCCCAGAACAGAAGAATTTAGTCAGCATTCATTTTTTGAGCTCTTTAGTGAGGCTGTGGCTTTGTAGGGAGGTCTCTAAATAATGCTTTCTTAAAAAAAAAATGTTAAGTAGTGGGCCTGGAGACTGGAACAGAAGTTCTCAAATTTTTGGTCTCAAGATGCTTTTTAACTCTTAAAAAATTATGGAAGACCATAAAAGCTTTTGATTTATGTGAGTTATTGATATTTACTTAATAGAACTTTAAACTGAGAAGTTATAAATATACAGTCATGTGTCACTTAATGATGGGGCTACATTCTGAGAAATGTGTCATTAGGTGATTTCATCATTGTAGGAATATCACAAAGGGACTTACTCAAACCTAGATGGTCTAACCTATTACATATCTAGGTTATATGGTCTAGCTGTTGCTCCTTGGCTACAAACTTGTACAACATGTTACTCTACTGAATACTGTAGGCAATTGTAACACAATGGTAATTAATTGTGTATCTAAATACATCTAAACATAGAGCAGATACAGTAAAAATATGGTAAGAAAGATTTTTAAAAAGGGCACATTTGTGTAGGACACTTAGCAGGAATGGAGCTTGTGGGACTGGAAGTTGCTCTGGGAGTCAGTGGGTGAGTGGTGAGTGAATGTGAAGACTTAGAACATTACTGTCCACTACTGTAGACGTTATAAACACTGTACACTTAGGCTACACTAAATTTACTTAAAAACTTTTCTTTCTTCAATAATAAAATAACCTTAGCTCACTGTAAATGTTTTACTTTGTACACTTTTAAATTATTTTAAAACTTTTTAACTTTTTTTTTTTTTTTTTTTTTTTTTTGAGACGGAGTCTTGCTTTGTCGCCCAGGCTGGAGTGCAGTGGCGCGATCTCGGCTCACTGCAAGCTCCACCTCCCGGGTTCACGCCATTCTCCTGCCTCAGCCTCCCGAGTAGCTGGGACTACAGGCGCCCACTACCACGCCCGGCTAATTTTTTGTATTTTTAGTAGAGACGGGGTTTCACCGTGTTAGCCAGCATGGTCTCGATCTCCTGACCTCGTGATCCGCCCGCCTCGGCCTCCCAAAGTGCTGGGATTACAGGCGTGAGCCACCGCGCCCGGCCAACTTTTTAACTTTTTTGTAATAACACTTAGCTTAACACATTGTACAGATGTAAGAATATATTTTCTTTATAACCTTATTCTATAAGTTTTTTTCTACTTTTACAATTGTTTGTTTTTCTTTGTAAACTTTTTTTTTGTTAAAAACAAAGACACAAACACACACATTAGCCTAGGCCTGCACAGGGTGAGGATCATCAATATCACCGTCTTCCACTTCCACATCTTGTGCCACTAGATGGTCTTCAGGGGCAATAACATGCATGGAGCTGTCATCTCCCGTAACAAGGCCTTCTTCTGGAATACCTACTAAAGGACCTGCCTGAGGGGCTGTTTCACAGCTTTTTTTTTTTTTCTTTTTGTAAGTAGAAAGAGTATACTCTGAAATAATAAAAAAAGTACAGTATAGTAAATACATAAACTGGTAACCTAGTCATTTATGATCACTATGAGTATTCCATACTGTACATAATTGTATATGTTGGACTCTCATACAACTGGCAGCACAGTAGGTTTTTTTGCACCAGCTTCACCATAAACACCTGAGTGATGCATTGTGCTGCAATGTGATGGCTACAATTTCACTAGGCAATAGGAAATTTTTCGGCTTTATTATAATCTTATATGACTACTGTTGTATATACTGTCCGTCATTGACTAAAATGTTATGTGGTGCTTGACTATAAGTTGACTTTAAAATATCAGTGATAGCAATAAAAATCAATAATAAACTCATTACATGTTACCATAAATATTTTTCTTTTAAAAAACTGTATTTTCCGAAACTAGGAAAAAATTAGAAGAGTGGCATGGCTTAATATTTTGCAAATGTCTGGCTTCATAGAAAGCACCTAGATTCTCATGTCTTCTGTGTTCAGTGTTTTAAGATACCACACGTCATGTAGCTTCTGGAAAATGGCACTGTATGAGTGTAAAAGAATAAGAGTGAAAAGGAAAGTAACATTTTAGTATATGAGAATGGTTTTGATCTTGCAGACCTGCTGAAAAAGGCTTACAGGCCCCATGTTAAGAAATTCTGTACTGCAGCTTGAGTAACTTATTCCATGGGGAGATCGCAGGCTACTATTTAGAGAAAAGCTGTCCTCGCCAGTCTTGGTGATTGCGGAAAGAATAAGCGGAGAGCAAGGTAGAAGAGGCAGTGTATGAATACATCCTAATCTCCTTCTGCACCCAAATCCAGCCTTTGTGACTGGGGGAATTACATTTATCCAGAGGTGTTCCTGGATGATACCTTAGAGGAAAGGTACAGCGTGCATGGATGAGGAATGTTTGAGTTTGGCTTTCTTGAGCTGTTCCTTTTACCCAAATGGAGTGGGTAGGACATTGAAGAGGGATGGATAATTAAATCTGAATGGGAAACTCACCAGAGGAAATCATAGTAGTGGAGACTAGTGGCCCTGTGGCTGAGGGCTGTGGGGCAGACCTCTTGGGACTAGAACCAAGGGGGAACCACAGCCGCTTCTCAGGGCTTCTTGGCATCCACAGGTGCTCATGAGCTGGGGCGTAATTGGCAGGGACAACTCCAGTCTCTGACTGAATGGTGAGAGAACTGAGCATAGGTGCTAGTGGGGCTAGCTACCAGGCATCTGAGATGTACTGCTGGAGAACAAGTAAAAAGACCTGGATGTGGATTCCTCCTTTCTCCCCCCATTAGAGGCCCCTTAGGCTCTACTTTTGCTTACCCTCAGTTGCCATCTTGGAGTAAAGCAGGATGTGGTAGAAGAAATCAGAATGGTTGGATATTTATGTTAAAAAAGGCTAAGTTACCTTTAAAAATTCAAATTGACAGATTGACAGAAATTAGTGGATTATTGCTGTGGTTTGAATGTGTCTCCTAAATTTGATGTGTTGGAAATGCAATATCCCAATTTATATGTTGATGGTATTTGGAGGTGAGGCTTTTGGGAGGTAATTATAATAAGATAAGGTTATCGGGTGAGACCCCTATAATGGGGCTGGTAGCTTTATAAGAATAGGAAGAGAGACCTAAACAGCACACTGTTACCCTCACCATGTGAAGCCCTTTGCCAAGTTATGATGCAGCAAGAAGGCCCTCACCAGATGCCAGCACCATGCTTATTGACTTACCAGTCCCTAAAACTGTAAGCTAACTGAAACACTGTTATTTATAAATTACTCAGTCTGTGGTATTCTATTATAGCAACACAAATGGGCTATGACAATTGTATACCTAATGTAGGCTCTTTCTCCTTCTTCTGCTACCTAACATGTTGGAACTTTATGAGTGAGATCAGATAGTTATAGAAAACATAAAGATACTGTATTAGTCCATTTTCACATTGCTATAAAGAAATACTGGAGACTGGGTAATTTATAAAGGAAAGAGGTTTAATTGACTCACACTTCAGCATGGCTGAAGAGGACTCAGGAAACTTACAATTATGGCAGAAGGCAAAGGAGAAACAAGCACCTTCTTCACAAGGTGGCAGGAAAAAAGAGAGAAAGTGAAGAAGGAAGAGTCCCTTATAAAACCATCAGATCTCATGAGAAATCACTCACTCACTATCATGAGAAGAGCATGGGGGAAACTGCCCCCATGATCCAATCACCTCCCACGAGGTCCCTCCCTTGACATGTGAGAATGACAAGTTAGTTACTTCCACGATACAATGGGGTACAGGCATTGGATAAATTCTCTAATTTCAAATGGGAGAAATTGGCCAAAACAAACGGGCCACAGGCCCTATGCAAGTCTGAAATCCAGTGGGCCAGTCATTAAATCAAAAGCTCCAAACTAATCTCCTTTGGCTCTATGTCTCACATCCAGGGCAGGCTGATGCAAGAGGTGGGTTCCCATGACCTTGGGCAGCTCTGCCCGTGTGGCTTTGCAGGGTACAGCACCCCCCAGCTGCTTTCATGGGCTGGCACTGAATGACTGTGACTTTTCCAAGTGCACATGCAGGCTGTTGGTGGATCTACCATACTGGGGTCTGAAGGACAGTGGCCCTCTTCTCACAGCTCCACTAGGCAGTGCCCCAGTGCAGACTCTGTGTGGGGTCTCCAATCCTACATTTCCCTTCCATACTGACCTAGCAGAGATTTTTTTCATGAGGGCTCAACCCCTGCAGCAGACTTCTGCCCAGACATCCATGTGTTTCCATACCTCCTCTGAAACCTAGGCCAAGGTTCCCAAAGCTCAACTCTTGTCTTCTGTGCACCCACAGGCCCAACACCACATGGAAGCCACCAAGACTTGGAGCTTGCAGCCTCTGAAGCAATGGCTTGAGATATATGTTGGTTCCTTTTAGCCACAGCTGAAGCTGAAGCAGCTGGGATGCAGGGCACCATATCCCAAGGGTGCACAGAGCATCAGGGCCCTGGGCCCAGTCCACAGAACAATTTTTCCCTCTTAGGCTTCTGGTCCTGTGATGGGAGGGGCTGCCATGAAGTTCTCTGATATGCCCTGGAGACATTTTCCCCATTGTCTTGGTGATTAACATTCGATGTTACTTATGCAAATTTCTGCAGCTGGCTTCAGTTTCTCCCCAAAAAATGGGTTTTTCTTTTCTACCACGTGGTCAGGCTGCAAAATTTCCAAACTTTTATGCTCTATCACCTCTTGAATGCTTTGCTACTTAGAAATTTCTTCTGCCAAGTGCCCTAAATCAGCTCTCTGAAGTTCAAAGTTCCACACTTCTCTAGGGCAGGGGCAAAATGCCACCAGTCTCTTTGCTAAAGCATGGCAAGAGTCACCTTTGCTTCAGTTCTCAAGAAATTCCTCATCTCCATCTGAGACCATCTCAACCTGGACTTCATTGTCCACATCATTATCAGCATTTTGGTCAAAACCATTCAACAAGTCTCTAGGAAGTTCCAAACTTTCCCACATTTTCCTGTCTTCTTCCGAGCCCTCCAAACTGTTCCAACCTCTCCTCATTACCCAGTTCCAAAGTCACTTCCACGTTTTCAGGTTATCTTTATAGCAGTGCCCCACTCTTCAAGATGCCAATTTCTTGTATTAGTCTGTTTTCACATGGCTATAAAGAATATGTGAGACTGGATAATTTATAAAGAAAAGAGGTTTAATTGACTCACAGTTCCACATGGTGGGGAAAGCCTCAGAAAAACTATAATAATGGTGGAATGCAAAGGAAAACCAAATACCTTCTTCACAAGGTGGCAGGAAAAAGAGAATGAGAGTGAATGGGGAAGAGCCCATCGGTGGGTTCTTGAATCTCATGAAATCTCACTGTTATGAGAACAGCATGGGGGAAACTGCCCCCATAGTTCAATCACCTCTCATCAGGTTCCTCCTTTGACAAATGGGGATTACGATTTGAGATGAGATTTCGGTGGGGACACAGCCAAATCATATCAGATGCTCAATTTCTCTTCATGTTTGAGTGAAGTGTGCTTAAATTAGTAACTGCACGATAGCTCACAATAAGTCCAAGAAGCCTGAAGGAAAGCCATTGTGCCATTCTTTATTACCATACCTCTCCTTGTGTCTCAATTCCCAAAACTTCTCACTTTCTTCTAACCCCTAACAATATTCTCATGCATACTACCTTTTGTATATGGAGCCAGCAAGGTTACTGGTCTGCCAATTCCCCACCAATTTTTTTTTAGTCTGTAATAACTAGATCACTTTGCTGTACTCTCTTTGTGTGTATATGTGTGTGCGTGCATGCTTATGCATATATAATTTTAGAAGTATGTATGTTTAGGAGTATGTATGTTATATATGCTTATGCATATATAATTTTAGGAGTATGTATGTTCTACTCAAAATCTTTGAAATTGTCTACATTTTAGGACTCTAGGGTCAGAGTTTTCATAGATGAAATAAGGAATTTGAGTTTTTTCCTGTTATTCTTTCTTCACAAATTTTTGATTTACAGTACTGGGCCTAATCCGTATTACTAATATGTACTGGATTTCTGCTGTGAGTCCTTTTAGATCTGTTCTTCATTCTATTTCCTGATCCCTACTCTCTGCTGCTGGTGGGACTTATTTGGAATAGAACAGTAAGCTTCCTTGCTCACTGGTTCCCTCACCCACTGATTTTCACCAATGGGGTAAACCAGCTGGGCATCAGAGGGAGGGTTAAAAGTGAGGTTGGCTCCCTACCTGCAGAGTTGCCAAGAAGTGACTACATACTTTAAGGTTATGGCTCTGCCAGGTGGCCCTGTCCTCGCAGCCTCCCTTGTCTCTTGTTTCCTTTGACTGCTCTACCTCCTTTAGGCTTGGGGACAGTGATGGCCTTCTACTCTTACTAGCTCTAGATACTGTACTCTCTCTGTGGCTTCCCTACATGTCATCCATAGCTTTGTAAATAGTTAATTGAATATTCCTCTCATTATGCAGTGAGCCACCTGTTCTCACCAGGAGCATGACTGATATACATGGGCATCTTTAGTTTATCAAACCCAGTTTTCTCAGCAGTAATATAAGTCCCTGTCATCTTATTTATAATGCTGCATCTAGAACTCAGCATCTGAAATTACTTATAGATTAAGTGTACTATTCAATTCTTGAATATAGAGCTTGTATACTTCTTAAAACCAGGGAAGGGGGAAATCATCAGACCTTATTTCAGGGGCTTGTGTTTGCCCAATTTTTTCCCTTCCTCCCTCCCTTCCTCTCCTTTCTCCCTTTTCTTTTTTTCTTCCTTCCTTCTCAAACACGTATCTCAATCTGGGAAACTACATCCCAATAATCTTGTGTGGATTGGCAATAGTAAAAGAGCTTTGAAATAGTTAATGTCATAGAATACTTTTTCTTTTCTTTTGAACCAAGATAGAGCTTTTAAGACAGTTCTTTCTTATCTTGGATGATGGCAATGCAGCGGCTACAATATTTCAAAGGTCAGGCCCAGTACATGATGGAAAGCTGATGAAAATAGCTCTTGAGTTAAATCTGGGTAAAACTAGTAGTGTAGAACAGTAATTGATAAGAATAGGGTTTTGGCTAGGAACATCTTAAACTTACGGTCAGTTAAAGATAGTGAAATCTGCCCAAGAGAATTGTGAGTCTGAACTGGCTCACAGCAGAGAAACCATCAAATCAAGTTCATCATCCCTTAAATAAAGAGTAAGCATTAGATCTCAGGCTAATATTATAACTGAGACTGTGTAAAAGCTATCTTGAATATTACATGAAGATGGCTGTCAAGATAACTGTGTATTCAGTAGCACATCAAGGATTTTCTTATTGACAGGATAAAACACTGGGACAAAATCAGCAGCTGGTGTGATGATGTTGTTTTACATGTGCTTGGGATGATTCTGCCAAATGTATTCTACTTTGCATTTTACTTCATAGAGGAATTCTTGTTTCTGTTAAGGAGCACAGTAAAAATGAATAAAATAAAGAATCTTAATTTATACACTCTCAGTGTAGAAATATTGGATATTTAAAATATGGATCTCATCTGTGGAAATTATTTCACTTCAAATAATTTAGACAGTTGCCAAATTCTTTGAGGATTGCCTTACTGTTGTTATTGGAAAGTGTACCTTGGGATTCATTTTACATCTCCAATATCAGTTCAATGCATTTGCTTTCATAAAATTTTGGACTGTGCTTGCCACTGAATTTGAGAGAAGTCTCCAAATTATTGAATCAGAGGCTTCCCCTTCCTTCAGAATCCCTCATTTTCCAATGATAAAAATTCTACCAATTGTTCAAACCAAACACAAATGACAACTTCTCAAGAAGCTTTACCAGATCCCCCAGGTCCTAATTACCCCTTTCCATTTTTTAGCATAAGATCTTACGTGTACCTTTACTGAACCCTTATTTCCTTCTACTTTATAGTATAGAAATATTAAAGAGCTTCTGCACAGCAAAAGAAGCTATCAATGGAGTAAACAGACAACCTACAGAATGGGAGTAAACTTTTGCACACTACACATCTGACAAAGGTCTAACATCTAGCACCTCTAAGGAACTTAAACAAATTTACAAGAAAAAAACAAACCCATTAAAACATGGGCAAAGGACATGAACAGACATTTTTCAAAAGACCTACACGCAGCCAACAATCATATGAAGAAAAGCTCAATGTCACTGATGGATAGAGAAATGCAAATCAAAACCAAAGTGAGGCACCATCTCACACCAATCAGAATGACTATTATTAAAAAGTCAAAAAATAGCAGATGCTGGTGAGGCTGCGGAGAAAAAAGGAACACTTTTACACTGTTGGTGGGAATGTATATTAGTTCAACCATTGTGGAAAATAGTGTGGTGATTCCTCAAATGTAAGCTTCTTTAATGTAAGTTACTTATTTACTTTTTAAAAAATCTAGTAATAGCTTTCTGGTGCTTAATCAGGATTGCTGAATAAATACATTAGATTTAGTAGGCAACTCTTTTTTTTAAAAAAACTTACTCTTAAGTACTGTGCTTGATGATAAGAAAATGTTCTAAGCTAGTTACAGATAGACCTTAAGTGCTTAGCAAGACACAAATAGAATACATAAAAAGAAAGATGCTTTTCCCCAATCTGACTTTAAAAGAAAAAGCACTTCGGAGTATATATAAAAGGAATTTCCCTTTCTAATTGGAAAAAACTCAATGAAGTTATGAGGAATTTTGAAGTTGATAGACTGTTCATGCAAAGGTAATTCATTTGAATTACCTTTATTTTCAACAGGTTGAGGGAACTTGAAATTTGTTAATGATAATACAGGTGAGAACATTCTAACTAGCAACAGTTTCCTTGTTTGAAACCACTCTTTGGTGCAGGGTTTTCATGCACAGCATGCAAATGCATGTCATGTTCATAAATCCAATCACAAATGATGGTTTTACGACCAAACTGTATTTCTTCCAAACAAAGTGGCAGTAATATTTTTAAAAATCTGCAAGCCCTTTGAGAGTCTTCAAAAAGAATTTCATCATCTTTTCTCATTGAAGTGAAGATATTTATAACTGAGAGGATGCTGTATTGCCACTATGGGGAAGAATTGTATTCCTCACCTAAAATATAGCCACCAATAGTGTACATGTTTTGCATTTAGCATTCAAAATATATGGGGAACAAGATCTAAGTAGATGCAGTAGGATCTAGAAATTAGCCTAAGTCAGCTCTGGAGACCAGATTTAGGGAGGATTGTAAATCATACCCTTGGAATGCAACATTACTATGCAGAATACTCTAAAATGTGCTATGGATCAGAAACCTACTTCTTAGCCTACAAGTTGTTTGTTCTCTAGGTTGTGTCAGACCCTCTGTGATTTCATAAAGGTATGCTATTCAGGTTTGAAGGCCATTTTAGGATTTTTCTGTAAATACTGAGTTTCACAGATACAAAGTTCCCTGAGGGTCTGTGGGTCTACAACTGTGTTTTCGTGACGATGCAACATGAAGACTGAGGGATATTCTTTTCCAAGATGCTTTCCTCCCCCTAATTCCTGGTAGGGGATAAGCTTTTAAGAGGTTTTCTTTTTCTTTTTTGTCCTATGAAAAGCCATATTGTACATTCCCAGCATAACTTCTGGGGACATTTATACCATAATTTTGAAGAGCTCATAGTGATTTCAACACTTCAGCAAAGGGCACAGTGAAACAATATTTTGGAAGACATGTTCATCAATTTATTGACCAGTGTAACCTCTGTCTTCAACAGAGGCCTGTGATTTAGATGAGATCTGTTGCAAATGCAGCAGTGCTGTGTAGCCTCCTCTCTGGGCCTGCTAGAATTGTCAAATAATAATCAAGATTATGGGAGAGTGAGCTCTGATAATGGCCCTGAAATTTCCTTTAAGATGAAGCTTCCTCACACAGACTCTGTGCTCTGCATCCTGAATTCTGTAAGTGGTGCACAGGTGTAATGTTCACTCGCGTGGCAGATGTTTGAATGTCTGAATCTATCTACTCATCTTCTGGAGCAGTGTTCTGTGTTTAACGGCCACACTGGCAAGAGCGTTCTGTCATTAATTTGTTCAACAGGTGTTTTCTGAGCATCAGTTGTGGAGCAGGCATGCTCTCATGCTGTGGCTGCCATAGTGACCAAGTCCAAGTCTCCATCCTCATGGGGTGTGTGTGCTTCTAGTGGAAGAGTAAAGCAATACACAGAGAAAGAAACAAATTCAGGAGAGTCGTAAGTGCTATGAAGAAAAAGAAATTGGTTGAGGTTTTGCATTCAGGAGGTGGCCGTGGGAGTTGCCTCAGACTGTACATAACATTTCTACTGTGGTCATATATTTTATTTGAAACTACTTTTTAATTTGGGGCATGCAGGGAATACCGTCTCAATGCTGAAGGGGTCTTCTTGGCCTGTGTTACACATCTGCTTTGGTTTCTGTTGGGAAGTACCATTAGAACCCTCAATATAAACTCCGCATAGGAGGCAATTCCACAGCAGTATTCAGGATGGCAGTGATGCAGCAGGTAGCAGAGCTCTGCAGTCCAAACGTCAATATTCTGCTTAGGCTGTTGATTACATTTGTGAAATGTAAATCTCTGAGCAGTGACTCCTGGGATTGGCTAGAAATACACTTTCAAGATCCTTAGTGAGAAATGTGCCTTTTAAGGATTCTTGAAAAGATCAGGGGAGAATCCCTTCCCTTATTCAATTAATTGATTCTTTTTATAAGGCAGTGAGTCAAAATGCTCAGAATTTTAGGTGGCAGAAATTATCCAAAGGGATTTTCAAAAATATCCCTTTTGTTTACTATGCAAAATAACGTTAAGTAGGAATTAAATAAAACTCACAGTGTTTTCTCAGCTCTGTGTTGCTGAGGTGTCTTTCTCTTCCCACGCCCATCTCTCCATTTTGGGGCATTCAAGTGGCATAATTTGATGACTGTTTGTGGCGGGGCAGTCATCTGCAGCTTGCATGGAAGACAACCATAACATCCAATTATGATTAAAAGACGGTGTCCTGATTATTCAATAGAAATATTGTTGTCATATATCCAGACAGAAAACAAGACAGAGGAACTCTGTGGAACATCTCATACTTCCTTTTCTTTCCCTTGCTGCAACTTATTATACAGTTTCTTTTAAGATGAAATGATCAAGGCCCTGTTGTACCAAGCTTAACTATCATTATTGGTGGTAGTTCATCAAGCTCATCTTTTTCCACATGCAAACACACAAGACCTTTGGCCTGTAAGGCAGAACTTTTCAGTGGTTTTAAGATTAAGACTCAGTGAGGGAGCTTCTTACAGCTCTGTTCGGGCTTCACAGATCTTCAGGGACAAAGTTGGCTGTTATTCTGAATCTTTATTCTTGCTTGTGAGTAGAACGTGTCAAAGAATATCAGTATTTGAATCCCCAAAAGTAGAATCACTGACATCAGCTTTTCATCATATGCCCCCAAGTTTTAGAGTGGAGGCTAGAGTCAAGTGCTTATTGCTGTTCATACTGGAGTCATATACGGTCTTGAATGTTGACATGTATATTATTTTCTCTTGTACTGATTTATTTGTCTTCATTGGGAAAAATTATTCTGGCTGATTCCACTTTTACTCCATTTGCATCCTTGTAGGATCAGAGTAAAGTGAGAAGAAAACAGAAATTAAACCAATGGGACCTCCCTGTACAAAACACTGACTAGCATATTGCCATGGGATTTAGGTCTCATATTCTTTAAAGGTGTCCATTGTTTTGCTCTTGTACTTCTATAGTTCAAATCACATTTCATTGAAAAACTATTCATATTACAACTGAGATACTTGAACATTATGATAATTTTTTTAAATCCAGGGAAATTTCCTGATGAATAAATTGGGAAATAAAACAGACTCTTACAAAACAGTTATGCAGTATTGCTATTTTTCTCTTTTTGTTTTACCAGCAGAGGAATGTGAAAAGAAGCTGAATATTTTGATGGGGTCAATCTCAAAATGCTTCTTAAAGATGTAGGGTGGACAGGTGTGGTGGTTCACGCCTGTAATCCCAGCACTTTGGGAGGCCGAGGTGGGCAGATCACGAGGTCAAGAGATCGAGACATCCTGGCCCACACGGTGAAACCCAGTCTCTACTAAAAATACAAAAATTAGCTGGGCGTGGTGGCGCATGCCTATTGTCCCAGCTACTCAGGAGGCTGAGGCAGGAGAATCACTTGAACCCGGGAGGCAGAGGTTGCAATGAGCAAAGATCGTGCCTCTGCACTCTAGCCTAGCAACAGAGCGAGACTCCCCATCTCAAAGAAAAAAGATGTAGGGTAACAATACAGGTTATATAGTTTGGAAATCCATTTATCGACTATGAAATTTTAATATTTTTGCCTTTTGTAGAAACATTAACACTCCATGACACACAGTAGAGAGAAGCGGTAAACCTATCCATACTGGGAACTAGGAAGGGGGATTTTAAAAAATATTTCATCCAAGTAAATTGGTATAACATGAAATTGATATGAGATGTAAGTATGGCTATCTAGTATTTTTTTCTGAAGAATTATTTCATATTAGAAAAAAGAATACTTGTCACATTAATTTCAGTTGTGATCCAAGATTATCAAGTACAAACAATGAGATTGTTCATGTGGGCCAAACAATTTGTTCCTATCTATACTCTTAAGAGAAGAACTGCTCTGCAAGGCTTCAGTATTTTAATCTGGATTTTAGAAATTTATCCTATTAACTTCTATAGATAGAAGTACCCTTTTTGCTTTCTTTTTCTTAGTGAAATTTTTGTTTATATAACTGGGCTTGGATATCTTGGCTGCCTGTTTAAAATGAAATTAAAAAAAAGAAAGCAGTGCAATTTTTATGTGACTGTATTAGGCCTTAATTCAATTCTGCTTTATTTTAAACAACAGAACTATGAAAGTTAGTCAATACATATGATTGCATTATCCTGTGGGGGTTTCAGTAATGTAATAAAATTGAAATAAGTTTTATCTGAAAAAAGAAACGTGGGAATTTATAGATTATAAAGCCTAACAGAAAATCCAAAAACAATTAGTGTTGTATAGTTTTTCAACAGGTAGGTAATATAAATGAAGCATATATATATTTTTTAAATGAGCCGTGCATATATAAAAATATGTACACAGGTATTCCACTTGAAGTAGCAGGGGTACCAAACATAAAGATTCAGTCTGAGAAAAAAGGTGTGCAATTTTGAATTGAATGGTCTAAAGAATTCAGACTGAGAACCAACAGCATATTGAATCAGGATTATGGCCCAGATAGGGGCTGGGGAGGTAGGAACTAGAGCCAGAGACCTACATATAAGATGTCGGTGTCAGTAGGGAGGCAAAGTTATAAACCAGCAATTCATGTGGAAATTCAATGGAAAAAAAAATGTCAGCCACGAGATCTCAAGTGGGTCAGGTATCATGAATAAGGGATCATGGATCAAGGGTCCAGTGCAGGAGGTGTACTGTCAACAGAAAATTTGCAAGAATTGCAAACAAAAAACACCACCAAAACCCCTCCTGTATACCCTATATCCAAGTTCACCATTTTTAAACATTTTGCCACATTTGTTTTATCATTTTTCTCTGTGTGTGTGTGTGTGTGTGTATATATATATATATATAACATGTATGTATATAGTTTAGAAATACATACACACCCCACATACACATAGTTTAGAAATACATACACACCCCACATACATATATACATATATATATGTACTCACATATGTACATGTATATGAATATGTGTATACATATATATGTATATATGTATGTAGGGTGGTTGGGGTGTGTGTGTGTGTGTGCATGTGTGTTTCTAAACTACTTGAAAATAACTTGGAGACATCATACTACCTTCCCCCTAATTATTTCCTAAGAGTAAGAACAGGGACATTCACTTATATAGCCGTAGCACTGTTATTAAGATCAGAACATTAACACCGATTATAATACTATTTTCAAATATACCTACTTTATTCAATTTTCACCAATTGCCATTCTTCAGGGCATGTTTTTCCTGTGCTCTAGGATTCAATTCAAGGTTATGCATTGCATTTAGTTTTCATATCTCTCTGTTCTTCCTCTCTCTTTTTCTGGCAATTTTATTTTAATTAGGGGGAGTAACTTGTAATTTTGATATAATTTGCAACTTCTAGAAAAACACAAAAATATGAAGGACTTCTATATATCCTTTACTCAGATTTACCAATTGTTTATATATTTATACATACACATGTGTATATGTGTGTATGTATATGCGTATGTGTATATATATGTAAATATGCAGGATGGCGAGGTCAGATGAAATTAGCTAGAACTATGTAAGGCAAAAATCAGAGGCACTTCGTGATCTCTGAATGAATTAACATGTATTAAACTATGTTTTGCATATGGTTTTCAGTACTCTGCCTCTACTTTCATGAAATTCTGTGAATCAAGAAAGCAACTTTATAATGTTGATGGGAACCCAGAGCGCAGGCTCTATGGAGAAGCCACAGGGCAGTCTTATGATTCAGCCTCTTCCAACCCAAGGTTCTAAATTTTAGGCTGCAGCAAAGGTAACACAAAGAACATTAGGATGCTGGCACAAAGAAGTCTTTTTGCACTTTTTTTTTGGCATATTAAAACTTCTCCAGAGTTAATAAATAAATTCATGAAGTCAGAGAGGACACAGAGTCTCCATGTAAAGTAGTTGGGCAAAGATTGAATACTTTTGGGTCTAGTCACAGCCTCAATTAAACTCCAGGAGCCTTAGTTGAAGCAGCCTTCTTGAAGGTCATTTTCTATTGCTGACAATAGATAGGAGTCTGTTGGAATACTGAAGATTCAGCAGATACTGTATTTGGTATGTGCTAATTTACTGGAACTATATGATCTGATCTCATCAAGAAACTTTTGGATTTGTCACCAGGCTGATTCAGATAAGCTAAATTCCCTTCAGCAAGACAAAAGAGGAAGTCATTTATGTAAGCAGAGATTCATTTTAGACTGACTCAGTTTTCTGAGATGGAGGCTGAGGACTTGAAAGACACAGTTTCCACTGAATTCCACAAGCTGAAGCAGACACGAGGGAGAAAGTGACTGGCACATAGTAGGAGCTGAAGTTATTCTTGTTAAAATTATACTGTGATGTTGCATCACCTTTAAGTCTGCTTCTGATTTTTTAAAGAAGCTAATCATGTAAGGATGTGGTGGGATATTAATTGTTTCACTCACTGACTGCTTACCTGTTTTACATTTTCACAGTTTGTGAGATGGAAGAGAAGAAGCGAAAGGAAATGAGGCCCTAGCCTGCCAATTTTCTATTTATTACCAACCTGGATTTGTGATTTAGTGAGACTTGAGTATTAAACAGTTGTTTGACGATGTCTTGGGTTTAGAGGTGCATTGATTTTTGCAATCCCTGCTCTACCAATACCTTGAATAACAGATAATATGTTTTGTTTGTGGAACTCTGTCACTTTAATTCTCTTAAAATGTTTTGTAATCTGAGCCATTTTTGCTTGCTGGCACTTATTTTTTTCCAAGCATTTCTGTTTTTTAACCCCACTTTTTTTAGGCTCTTGTTATTTATCTTGTAGTTTTCATGAGGCCGTCTATTAAGATTTAAGTCAACCATTTCATGAAAGAAAAAAAAAACATGCAAGAAGAAAATACACGTCTACAGAGCCAGGATTGAATCTTCCACCTCTGATATCCCTAAAGCACCTGTAAGTTTTAAGTCCATACTTGTTTATGAATACAAATATAAATCACCAAAGGCCACCCGTAGGGCATGAAAACTACACATCCCTAGGGCAGTCTTGAGTCTTCTCATGATTGACTTGCTCTATTATTTCACATAGAAAACATCTCTAATGTGGAAGAGAAAACTTTGGTTCTATGGAACTGTGCTATCTTTTCATTGGGAGCACTTCTCATACTCAGAGCCAAAGAGAGATTTATATCTAATTCTGGGTGACAAAGGCAAGACTACAGTCACCCAGGGGAAATTAGGCTTAAATCTTCTACTGTTTTTTTCATAAATAGTGAACATGGTCGAAAACACTTAGCTTTTTAAAATGTCAGATGCTATTTCAATGTAAAGGTACATTGGAATGTACCTGTACCTCATGTAAGGAATCCTATAACGATTTTCTAAGTATCCTAAATGCCCCTGCCTAAAAGTTTTACATTTTTAGATTTATTCATGGCCATCAAAGGTTTATCACTAAGCAGAATGCATGACAATGACAAGACCATAGAATATAAAAATATTTCTCAAGTTTAAGCACCCACATTTTATAATTTTAATCAAGGAAATCAAAGTATATTTGAACAATCCATAAAGAGTCATTGTGCAGATGGACTCTTTAAGAAAAGAATCCTCATAATAACTCCATCTGGTGCCAGGGAATATAATGCAGTTTCAAGCAGCTATCATGAGGATTTCTGGGAAATCTAAGAATTTCTGATCTCATGACAAATGTGTAATCACTGTCTGTCACCATTTTAGATGTGGGATAACAAATGGGAGCCAGAAATATGAAAGGAAAGGGCCAGAATATGTGTATGAAGCTGTTTGGAAATTGTATGAAGGAACTTATCACCTTGGAAATAACAGTCATTTCAGAAACTAGAGAGTCATGGTTAGCAATAAAGCAGTGGGATCAATAATGCAACTGCACAGCAACATCACCACCACCACCACCATCACCACCAAGGAAGATCATACTCACCCCAGGGACAAGAGCAGTGTTGAATCTGTGTGTTAGATTGTTGATAGAGCACTCTTGATTAAGGTGGAAAGAGCATGGGACAGTGGCTCCCCTGCCTGAATGAATTGTTCCATTCTAAGAAGTATTTTGCTCACACAGGTGGCATTAAAAAATAAAGAAGTAGATACATAGAAAAACAGAGACAGACAGACAGATAGATAGATAGATAGATAGATAGATAGATAGATAGATAGATAGATAGAGCAGGCAGCAGGCATGTGTTGGCTACTAATTTTTCTAGGTCAGATTTACCACCTGGTCTCTGTGCAATAAAAATTTGATCTGCAGGACAGTGGTTGAGCTTTTTTCCTTGGCTTGGTATCAAAAAAGACTGTGTTTAAATAGTTCTTAGAGGTGAATAAATAGTTCCTGTCAAGCGTGTACTTGATTTACAGAAAACTCCACATTTTTCACTCTTACCATCGTAGATAGAAGTATCATTGAGAAAAGAGCATTTGGGAATTTTGGGATTATACTAGCTTGCTTTCTGAATTGTCTTCATTCAGCAGGCAATTCTAATTTTATGTTCTTTTGGAAGGCCTGATTTAAGAATCCAGTTTCCTTCAAAAAAAAAAAAAACAGAAAACAATTTTAAGATATCTCATGAGAGTTAAACTTTTTATTGGTAATAAAAAATATATATATACAGATACAGAGAGACGGAGAGAAAAATGGAAGAAAGACTTCATCTTTACCAAAATTTATTATCAAATTATGCCTAGCTAATCTACCTATGAAAATATGAGCAGATACATCGTTGGAGAAGTAAAGAAGTTCCTCTGTGAGAGACTTCCTCTATGTTCTTGTACGTCATGGTCAGAATGCATTTTAAATAATACTTGAAGTAAAAACACATTTGAAGTAAAAACAGAACTTACAATTTAAGTTTCTTCTAAAAGTTCTAGGCAAAAAATATAGAAAGAGAAGCAAAGTTATCTATATGTACTATAAAAATAAAATTGTGATGTAAATCAAAGACTTTCTTGCATATATGGAAGGATAAACATGTTTAACGTTGTGGTGAAGTATATGCAGGCTTCCTAAACAATGATATTTACAGGTACATTTTTAAATAAAAAATATTTCTTTCTTGCAGGTACATTTTTAAATAAATATATTTCTTTATTGAAAAGTATATTAACACTTTTCAATAAAATTATCTTTGCCAGGCTCTTTTCTTGCTGTGTAGTTTATAATCCAAGATAGAATTGATTTAAACATTCTCACCACAGAATCTACAAGTTTGGTGAATACAATAATGGAAATAGTAAAACAATGTTTTAGGTGAGAAACAGCAGGATTCTGACGAAGACTTCCTGTTGATACAGGGTAATAATGCAAAGAAGGATTGGTTATCTTATTTTCAATGAAGGAAGGCTTTCATGAAGGAGGCCAAAATCAGCAACATCTTCTATCAAGAAGTGATGAATGCTTTACAACATAAGAGAGACTTTGCAACAGAATTTTTCTTGTGTTTATCTGTTTGATATGGAGATTTATGACTCATAATGATTTAAAAATTGATATTTTCATTCTGTCACCTGATACTTTTAGAAAATAAGAATGTGGCCCCTATCCGACCCCAACCATATCCCTTTAGTTTAATGTTTGTCCCAAAGTTGTGCCTAAGTGTGTTCACCATCCATTCTCAATGTTCAGTCGAGTGCAACAGTAGCAACAACAGCAACATCAGAAATGGATGTGACTAGCACTTGAATTATAAAACATTTCCCCTTATTCTATTTCACATCTTTACAAAGCTCTGTGAAGTTGTTAGAGCTGGTATTAGTACTTTTTTTTCCCCCAAATATAGAATCTATATTGAGCAAAAAGGTCAATTGACTTTCGCTAAGGTCATAAGATTGATCAATTAGAAAATGGGAGCTGAAGTTCCTAGTCGATTCTCCTATGAAGAAGGGAACCAGAGGCATGGTCTTGGAGTGGGCTGGACCTGGAGTGAGTACTCAGCTTTCCCCTGCCTCACGTTCTAGAATCCTTGAATAATATGACTGCTGAGTTCCTGGTGACTCGGGACATGTCATTGAGAGAACTCACTATGATGGAGACCTCGTCAAGAAATATGTTATTGTGTTGTGTACCTAAATTACCCAGATTAGTTACAGAGATTAATTTAGAAAGTGTTCTAATGTACAATTTGTATTCATCGATTTGTATAAATATATCATGTTTGTTTATATGCATTTTTTTGGTCCTGTAAATTAATCTTTGTGTAGATATTCCTGAATTTCAGGAATATGTAGACTCACCCCAAGGTATTCTAGATTTATAAGCTCACCAGATCTTAGATCCAGCCACAACAGAAGTGAAGATTATACTCTCTTAAGTGGAGAGTTGAAGGTATTTACTGGGACATGACTATATACCAGTAAAATGAAATAGGGGGCAATGAAACTCTAAATTTCAACCGGGTAGACGGCTAATAAGGCTCATTTGTATTTAGGAGGTTCTTCCTTACCCTGAAAAAATAAAAAAACCCCTAATACCTTGAATCTTTACTCTTTTACCCTTTCAGTGTGTCCATGTTTTGTATATTTGATATACACAGATATATATTTACATATGCAAATCCTTTCCATATTACTATTTTATAATTTTTCCCAATGTTCCAGTGCTTCCCTTTAATAATATTTGTTTGTTTCCATTCTTTTTAAATTAAAAATATTATACAAGCTAAGCTCTCCCTTTCAACTCTTTGATATATGAGAGTTGAGATACCTTTGAATAATTAGGGTACCCATCTCCTCAACATGAGCTGTCATTGAGAATGTCCTAATTTTATATTAACTCTAATTTTAGTTTACCACTTTCCCCTCCAACAAATTATTAAAACATATAAATATTTTACATAATTTTAAGTGGCCCTCCAGTTTACAGTTTATGACAGTAATATAATGGAATGTTCCCTCATTCATAACAGTAGAAATTTTCTCATGTTTTCCCATTTAGAAGTAGTTTCTAGTAGTATAAACTGTAATGTACGTGCTGTTATCTGCATTCACTTTAAGAAGAATTACTTGGCAAGTACAAAGTAATTAAGCAATAAGACATGACAGGCATTGCATTTTGGGGAAATTATTATACATCTCAGATGTCTTGAGAGGTTCGGGCCAAAGGCTGAATGGCTTCAACCACCCAAGAAGAATAATAAACCCTCAAGAAATGTACCACCTGTCATATCTTATTGCTATTATGGAATGGAAATCACGAAACCAAAACAGGGGGAAAAGGTTAAATCTGTGCCCTTGCTGAGGATTACTTACATGACTATGACATCACTGACAGTTCTATGTGTGTCCAGAGAATTCTAAAGCCATTGCATAATTATTGCGCAAACAACACAACTCATTTGAAACTGCTGCTTCAGCATTCCACGATGCCATCTTTGTCATACACCAGTCCCCTGATGTCCTCTTTTTGCAGAAATCATATTAGTGCTCTTAATCCCAAGCTTTCCTCTTTCACTGATCATACAGCTTCAGGGGCAGGGGTGGGTAAGCAAGAGGAGGTCGAGATTGTTATGTAGAAATAATCTTGCCCCCTAGAGGATTGGAGGCATTTGGTTCTTTGCATGCCTTGTAACACCCCAAGGTCATTATCTCATGATAATCACATCTCCTGGAGTTGCCTTATTGCTTAAGTGTAACACTAAATTTTAATTACAATGAAATAGAGCCCTTCTGGTAGTTTACACAACATCTTGTGTTCTCATTGCCAGATGGAAATACTGCAGAGCTTTTACTATAATCGCATGTGGTGGTCCTGGACTCCATTACAATAAACACGTATTGAGGAAAGCACTTTGTTTTGTGGAAGTAATCCACTTTCTTTTGGAGTATTTCAAGTCAACAGATTACTAAAAGATTTCTGCTTTGTTTAAAAATATTGAAGCACCGTCATACTATTTTTTTCTGATGTGACTGTAATGGATAAACGTCATTAAAAAAAATCAAAAAGTGGAGTGCTGCATACTAACAGACGAGAGATTATTTTACATGCAGGACTTGATTTTTATGGTTTCTCCTTATTTATTTTGAAACTCGGTGCACCTGAATGCACATTTTTTTTTTTTTTTAAGAATCTTGTATTTTCTTCTGAATTTACCACATTTTCCCAAGTGATTACTGTACATTTAGTTCCAGCATTTGGGCAGTTTCTTGGGCTGCCTGTCATTCTGATTCCTTCATAACCACTAATTTGCTTGTCAGATAGGTGTACAGTCCTAAGAAAGACTTTGAACCAGGCCTGAGAACCATGACGCAACTAGAGAGGTGGTACATACTACCATCTTTAAAGAATGATTATAATAAGAAAAAAGACAACTCTAAACACGAAGTGTGACTACAGTGATCTTTAGAATTCTTTGATATTCTTATTTCTGACAAAAATTCTAGGTTAAACAGTAGGCTTGCCACAAAGATGCAAATTCAACGTTAAGTCTCCCTCCCTCCCTCCCTTCCTTCCTTCCTATATTGCTGCTCTAAGCTGCTCCTTTGCTAAAATTCCAGGGCTTCTCCTTCATGGGTACTGGAGAGTACAAAATTGGTTTCTACCTTGCCGCTCCTGTCACTCTGGCCCCTTCTCTTCTTACAAAACACCGGGCCTGTCTTCCCTGGGGCCCTGCCTGGAGTTCTCTTTTCCCAGATTCCCAGCAAATCCCTCACCTCCTTCAAGCCTCTGTTTACAAGTCACCTGCTCAAGAAGGTGTGCACTGATCATGCTGTTTAAAATTGTAACCTGCTTCCTGTCTCATGTCTAGATCTCCTTTATCTTGTTCTACTTTGTCTTTTTCTATGGCATTTATCATCTTCTAATCTACTATATGACTCATTTATCAGGCTAATATTTATTGATCTCCTCTTGATAGAATCCAAGCTCTCTGAGAGCAGGGATCCTTTGTGGTTTTGTTTACTGATATATCTCAAGTGTCTAGGGCAGTGCTTGGCAGACAGTTAACTGTTTGATAAATTACTTCTGAATGAATGAATAATGAAAGTAGATGTGGAATACCCCAGAGTTTTTGGCAGTCCCTAGGACTTCACAGAAGGACCTGGGCTGGACTTTTTACTGCTAACACTTTTCTTAAGTGTGATCTAAGTATGATCCAGCTCCTTACTTCAAAATACAAAACGCTCAGGCAAGCAGAATCAGAGAGTTTGGATCCTGCATTGGCAAAGTTATTTTAGGAAGAGATTCAATCATTATTTCCTTAATATTTGCTTACCACAAAATACTTTAATATATCCAATGTCATATCTGTAATAATTGTTTACATTCAAGTGTTTATATTATTCCATTCACTTTCCTAAATGCTGGTTATTTTAGCAGATCCTCCTGCACAGTAAAAACATACTACCACAATTCTATCAATTTATGTTTTAATCTGTGATATTATTACAGGCACTTTTGTAAATTTATAACAATTCAATTGCATGCTACTCCACAACTGAACGATATTATTGTATTAAATTATTGACTTTAGATGTCAAAGACAGGTATAGTCACCCAAATATTTATTAAGTTGCCAGTCTGGAAAATAGTATCTTTTCTCCAAACGTTAAAAATTATTTTATTCTTACATTGCAGTGTGGATAAAATATTAACAATAAGTAATTCTGAAAGCAATGATTTTAAAAATTAATGGTTTAAAACAAATTAAAGAGACTATACACAATATATTGTGTTAGCATCCACTTCTCTTGAAGGTGAAATTTTAATAGTTTTATTATTGCTGCAATCTTAACAAAACTTAACAAAACTTCTCAAAAGGTTTAGGTCTATGCATTTTTATTTTACAGTATATATAAATATGATTGAAAGCTGCATTTTTATATATTAGCATTCTATGCCCATTAGGTTTTGTTTTATTTCATTTTCCATAATTCAACAATATTTGCCACAAGGATAGTTTATAAAGTTTCCAAGATATGGGTCTGTTTTTAACTTTGCTTAGGCCGTTCAATGTTTATATATATTTAAAATCCTTTTTCACCTTTGAATCTTTTTTCTCCTACTCTATTGTATTAGTGCTTTTCTTTGGGATTGGATTTAATCTCACCATATCTTATCAAAGGCTGCTTAAAATTCTCATTGACTATAGAACAAAATCCAGACTCTTTTCAGGCCTATAATGCTTGATCTATTCTGGCTGATTCTTCCATTTCATTTTGTGGACTATGTCTTGGTCATTAAAACCTCAGTTACACTGGCTTCTAAACTTCTAGAACCTTCCAAGCACTTGCTGTTTCCTCAGCATGAAACAGCTTGCTTCTAGTTTTCAGATAATCAGCTAGCTGCTTCTCCTGCATCTTAGCTTGAATATCTTCTCAGAGAAACCTGTCCTAACCAGTATGTTTCATTATAACACCTGGTTTATTTTATGCATTGCTTATTCCAGTCTGTAATTATTTTATATATATTTTTTGTTCATTGTTATTCTCTCCCATCATAACGTAAGCTACTTGAAGGTAGGGCCCTTATCTGTCTTGCTGACCACTGTTTCTCCAGCAACTTGTACATATCAGGAATTCAATGTTTGCTGAATGGATGGATGGATGAATGAATGAATAACAAAATTAAAAGTTGGGGTATATATATATATATATATATATATATATATATATACCTACTGTTGTAAAATTTCCTGATATCTCACTAATAGTAACTTTATTTCTCTCCAGGATCATTTTTTTGGATTTAAAACTGGAGAAGGACAGAAAGCTTTGTAATAAATGTCTGTTGAAATTAGGGGTTTAAGATTTACAAGGATTTTTTTTCATTAGTACTCTCTAATCCCCTCCCGGAGGTCACATTTTTCCTGTATTTTCTCATCCCACACAGTAGGGTTAAAATTTGTACTTTTATATACTCTATATTAATTTCACTGATAATCATATTTCTATATACTTTGGTTTATATAAGGCCAATGGAAGATTTTAAGGGGTGTTTAAGAAATTGTCTCCCAGCCATTCCTTTATTCACTACACGGTAGGCACTATGCAAAGAGACTCTCAGATGTTTAGTTACACTGAGAAATTATTTTGATTCTTACCCAGCTTGAAAGTCCTTAATATTTTCTTTAAAGTTATTTGTACCATGAGAACCCAAATTATCACGCTGTCTGACACCATAAAATTTGATCGAGGTTTTATTTTTTCTAATTGGCCATATGAAATAATACAGGGCATGTAGGATGCCTCAAATTTATTGTTACTTCCTTGGTAGTTCAATACCAACTAGACTTAGCATGATCAAGTAAAAATATAAAGAAAACATTCAACATCATTTTGTAATTGTCTGGAAACAGGAAGCCAAACTATTATCTATAGCACAGAGCAATCCCATTGTGGAAATTTCACCCTGACCGTACCCTCTTATCTTGTTCTGCTCTTACACACAGGTCATATTATGCACTGCTTTGTGCTAGTTTGACAAGAACTAATGTGGATGCTTAAATATTTTAAAGGCTGAACGCTTCTGAATGATAAAATACGGAGCTGATCAACTCTTCGTGTTGCGTTTGTGGTTAATGATAAAGTAATTTTATACTTGTCTCTTTTTTGGTCTGTTAGTAGTTTCAACAACAAACACTAAAGTTCCTTTAAGGAAAAATCTTCAAATAAGGCCATGCAATGACACTTTTTAACTACAGTTGTTTTTTATTCAGCCATAAAATCTATCTTTCATAAAGAAACCCACTTACATGTCTTACTTCAGTGAAGGTTATTTGTAGACTGAAGGTCTTTTCTTGTCAAGATATGATGAATACCATGTGTGAAGACAGAAGAGCATCAGACCTGTATTAGCTGGAAAACCCACTGATCTGTGAATAACCTAAAAAAGAAAACCTGAAGATTAGCAACGTCGCTTTTGAGAATGATCCATCAAATTCAACAAGCAGATTCACAGAGATGAATCATCTGGTTTCTTTTATACCTACTATACAGTAAAGGTTATTTCCTTTCTCTACAAATAGAAGTTTGAAAATAAAGGGAGGCTTTTAAACACCCCTTGGTATAAGTCAATAGTCTTAAAGTGTTTCTGATATTTTAGATATAAATCCTTACTAATGACAATTAAAATGGTGTTGCCTGTTCATTCAGTATTGGATTCAATATTTTAGGGAATCAGTCTCTGTTCTTCTGTTAGTGTGTATTGAAGGGAGACCAAATTCTCAGTATATTGCCTCAAAATTTTTTACACTAACTTTTAATTTTATGAGAAGTTAAAATATCTGTTGAAATTATTTTTAGGAGTTGCCTAGGTAGCTTACATAGTAAGTTACCATGTAGATAAATACAAATAATTAGGAAAGTTTCTATTCTGAATGCCAAGTCAGTTGATTAAAAGCATAGAAGATTTAGGGTAAATAAAAATCATTATATAGAGGTATAATTTTGTTAACAGTAAGTGCTTTGTTTCTATTTTTAAAATTTTAAAATAGATCAAAAAGTGTACGTTTAAAATATACATTGCATAGTATAATTTTTCTCAGTTCTAATGTATTGTGTTTGTAGTGGTTTCATTCATTTCTTTTCACATTGTATGGATCAAATAACTTAAAAACAGAAAGCACTAAAGAGGAATCACCTTAAGGATTTTTCAAATTTCTTTTATATCAGTGTTTTTATTAAACATGTCCTAATACAATTGAAGTGAAATTTATTTTTTTATTGATGTATACCAATATTAGACAACAAAATAAATACTTACACTGTAATACAGCTACTGAAACTGAATTTTTGTGCCTTAATTCCTAAGGAAGACTTCTGGCAGTGTACATACTTTAGTAAACCAAATTAGACATTGGGTGATTTTTTTTGTTGTCGTTAAGCTAGCAGTAATTGAGATTTCATGGTGTTTTTTTAAATTTTTTTTTAAAGATAGGTTTAATACAAAGGATAAATGCTTGAGGGGATGGATACCCATTTTACATGATGTGATTATTATGCATTACATGTCTGTATCTCATGTGCCCTATATACACCTAAGTAGCCACAAAAACTAAAAAACATATATATTTCATTTTGGAGGATGTCTTTTGGAGAATTTTTAACCATGCCTATTAAAATAATTAGTTTCTAACATGCCAACCTAATGAAAAATAATTTTTATAGTGATTGACAAACTTTCTTTGTGTTTAGGCAATTAATAATCATTCATGCTTTGATATGAAACATTCTGATAATGTTATTTATAACCATTTACATTATGTAAATTAAATAGGAAAATAGAAACACCATGCTTTCAAGAGTGAGTTATAGTTCCATGAACAAGAAGTTTGCTGTTAGAAAAATTTTACTGTTTGGAACCACTCTAGGGCATTCAAAGACTTCATTTCTCATCACATTATCTTAGAGTAATGAAGAAATAAGGAAGAGCTAAAAATCCTTATCCAAAGACTTAAATTGATTTTGTTTTAGATGAAATTTGAGGGCATGTTTTATAGAATTACATTCTTTCTAAAAGTCAGATATTAACTATTTTAGAAAACAGATTAAGCCCTGAACTTTTTAAAATTCCATTTTTTAATGAGTTTCTAAAACTGAGAACGGCAGTCTCAGTTCAAAGAGTAAGAAAAGAAAACTCTGATTATTAGAAGATTAAACACTGCAAGAGGCCTTGAAGCTTTTGTCCCACCTACTAGAACAGCCATAAATCATAGGTGAACACGGAGCAAGAACCGTCAGCGATGCTTAGATATAGAGCTGTGGCAAAGTGAAAAACATGGAATTTTAGAATTTAGCACCTAAGGCCCAGCTAAATATTATTGATTTTAACTTTAGCTAAAATCGTCACCTGTTCAATTTAATAATCCTTTCTGCGGATGATAAAGCAAACTTTAACTAAATAAAACATGGCTTTAAATAGATGTGGCATTTATGACAACCAAAGAGTGAAACAATTTTATTAAGTGGTAATGTTCATGGGGCTGCAGCAATAAACAACATATGCAGTTGATTAAATCCAGGAGGGAGTTGAGGGTGAAATCCTCCTTTTGGGAATATTTGTCCACAGACCCTTCCCATTCTCTCTTCTGATGGTGCAAATAAGATGGGACAGTGGGGCAACTTCACACATTTGCTTTTTTGGACAACTTTAGACATTTTTCCCTCCTCTGTTCTGTGTGGTGGCTATGTTTAGCCATTGGCTGAACTTAAGACAGAGTTTTAGATGAGAAAATGACCATTCCTTTTCATTCAAGACTGAAAATTTGCTTGTCTATGTCAGTGACCATTGAGGAATTATTCTCTTATTTCTTAGATTGTATTAGGGATTCTTATTATTGTCCTCCAAAAGTAGGTCAGTTTTTAATGTCAGTTTCTTTCCAAAAAACAACTTGCGTGATCAGGGGAAGTAACTGATTTGGAAATATATGAATAATTGAATCCAATTCCAGAAAGAAATCTAGACTATAGTCAATAGCAGAAAGAAAGAAAAGGAACCGAATAGAATTTAGCATCAAAGCACTATATTCTGATGTAGTTGCAGAAGGATATAGCAATGAGAAGAAACTGATTAAAGAGAGATGTTTAAGATCTCCCTCTAAATTTTACTTTTGGAAACTTAGATATATAATATGTTGCACATGAATGTATATTTCATGATTCAATTTTTGCTTCAAAAATGTATATGTACTATACACATATATGTCTATATGAGCACAAAATATATTGGGAAAATTGGAAGGATATACACTAAAAGTAGACACCGACCAGTTTTCATTTAAATTTTAAATAATGTAAATGACTGAGTTATGGCTAATTTTTATACATGTGTGTTTTTCTATATATATTAAAAACCCACAGAAAGAAAAACCTTTTGGATTTTTCCACTGCAGCCACCACTAAAGTGTATAAAATTTGAATATATTTTCATACAAATATAAGCAAAAGTCAAAATTTAAAAATGAAACATTTGATATATTTTTAAAAATTTCTTTTATTATAGCTATTTAAAATTATTGATTACATTAAAAATAAGACTACAAGTTATTAAGGGATATCAGTAAGTCCAAAGCTTTTTAACACAGCTGAAAATGTTCAATTTATTATTTTAAAAAATTAATTTAAAATTTGTTGTGCAAATAAACTGATTCCAGTGTTCAATGACCATCTAACTGGTAATGTGTAGTATTGCTATTACATTTTATGTGAGTTCATCTAGACCTACATATACATAAAATTAAGGGCAATATGAATTTCTTAATATGGTGAAATATTTTTCAGCTGCCATGTGCAACTATTGCAAATACTGTGCTAATTCATGAAATTCATTAACTTTAATACAAAAATAAACTAGAAAATGGCTGATGGGCACTACTAGGAAATAATGTTTACAATGCGAGTGTTGGTTGTATCCCTATTGTCTGAGAGGAACAGTTCAAATTAATATAAATCTCAGGAATCTAAGTGCTTCTTCTGCAGGTTACAGCACAACCTACAAACACTGAGGGAGGGCGCTGTAACACAATTGTCTTTTGTTTTGAAGACATTGGGCAAAGCAACACAAAGAAGCGTTTCTCTGGGGTCCCAGCCATGTTAGATAAGACGGAGTTGTGCTGAGTCAATTAGCCTATAATGATGGAGGTACCTCTGTATTTTAAAAACACATTTAATTTCTCATGTGTGTTTATGATATGTGGGACCACATACAGCATGAGGTCCAGGGTAACTTGTCTATGGAGGTACTATCTGTTGTCTATTTCAAATCCATAAATATTTATTGGGCACCTGCTATGTCCAAGACACTAAGCTGTAGAGAAAACTTAAGAACATAATCCAAATTATACCCATATTGGACAGATTTTTTTAACATCTTAGGGATGACGTGAGTTAAGAAGTAAGTACTTGCATAAATTGCACCAGTAGCAGGCTAACTTGGAAGAGGGACTGTATGAAAGAGCCAAAGACTAAGATTACTAAATGAAGAGTACGGATTTTGGGGTGTGTGTGTAATGGACCAACGTGTTAGGCTAAGATATTTGCATTTTATTCTATATGTTGTGGGGAAGTATAGTGAGTTTTTGAGTCCAGAGATAGGGCATAATCAGTGGACCAGTTTATATACTTAATTGAAATGTTTCTGCTTGTTTAAATAATACTTATATAGTAATGGGGTTGTCAAAGCATAGAATATGGATGGACTTTGACGAAATTAAATATTTAGCGGTCACAAGTCCCTGTCTAACGCCATACTGATTTAAGTATAGGCATTTCCCAGAACAAAAGATGGGTTATAAAAGTCAGGTATTTTATTCCTTAATTGCTTAGAAGCTAGTCTCCGGTTACAGCTTTGAGCTTTAGCTGAGGTAAGAGTGTTTCAGCAAAAGTTAAATTTAATAGAATGCATTAATTCTTCCCCATAACAACTAGAACCTAGCACACATTTTAGAATGCACTTACAGCATGTTAAAAGGGCAGACATTTATAAGGATATAACAAACCACCCTGCTAAGTTTTAGCTAGAAAATAGGACTATCTGTTACTGTATTGTAAAATAATTGACTTAGCTTTTTTCAAAGAATAAATGGCATGTGCACTTATAAAGTCACCAGTTTTATGGAGAAAATTTCAAAACGTGTTGGCTATTGCTAATTGAGTCATATTTATATTCAATTCTTTGGCAAGTTTTATTTTTGGAGTAGGAAAGAGAAGATGGAATTCTGGCAAGAATTATTTATATTTTCTTCTATGAGAAGCATTAAATCCTAGGTTAAAACTATTAGATAATAAAAACAAAAAGAAAAATAGACACCCACATCTAAAGAGTGCAAAATAAGAAACTAGACAAGCTTAGATAAAAGAATATGAGCTATGATTTTGCTTATTTTGGATTGAGAGCAAGCTAGTTGTTTTCTTTATATGTTCAAGCGGTACCCAGATAGTTGCAAACACTTGTCACTCCTTCAGCTTACCTTTAGTATTGAAGCTAGCTAGCTGACTTGTGGATACTTCACATAAACTACCATTTAGAATATTCTAATACAGGAATTTGGAGACAAAGAGTCCTCTCAGATGGGAATGAGAGACGCTGGGATTTTGGACTCTATGGCAATAGTCCTCCCCAGATTCATTGAAATGGTTTTGCTCTGCACTGCAAATGTCTTTTCATCCTCTGTGAGAGAGAAAATTCTCCTATGGAGTGTGGGTCGAGTCATGAGTTTAATCTTGTATGTGAATTGAAGAAGACTTAGTAGGGACCTTTGTGATGTATCTTGGACTAAACTAAGGGGGTAGAAGCATATGACAATAATAAATATTATTATATGATACCTAATAATACTTTAATATGATTTTAGTAATCTGCTTTCTCTGCAGCGCTTGCCATTTTAGGTGAACTTTCACTGCTCTGCCCCTTGTTTTTCTTTAAAAGGATTCTTTTTCTTAATTGCTTATTGCTGTGGTATTTAGCCCCTTGTCATAGCTCTTTAAAGTATATAAAACTGTATTGCATTCAGAACCAGGCAATATTAAATGAGATCCAGACCTCAGCAAATCAGAGAACTAATTAGGAATTTATCTAATTCTATGAAGAAAACCATCTTATTTTGTTATTCTCATTAAGTGAATAATTATTCTTTAAAACTTTTAAGGCATTCATAAACACAGAAACAGTGGAACTTTAAGTAATGATCACATTGATTATATTGTTTCTCAAATTCTGTCCAAATAAAAATTTAAGAATCATTTTGTAAATATTCTAGATAAAGTAATTACATAATATAAGGAAAAGAGACATTGACTTTGGGCAGTCATATATCATATATACTGATTCATCTTGGATACATGTGTTACCAAAAATCATATAAAATCTAGTTCGTGTAACATAGCCTAACTAAAATGGAACCTACATAAAGCATTAAATAAGTGGTTAATGTTAAAGTCCCATTTATAACCAAGCACTATATTATAAATCACCTACCCCTAATTATAAATCAGTTGATATAATCACTGGTTAATTAACAATTGATATAATAACATATAATCTGGTTCTTACTGTGCTCTCATAATTCATGACCATCTAGACATGCCATTATAAACATGCCAAACTTAAGACAACAATGAACTGAGTTCAAACCAGCTTGGAGAGGATCAAGGACTAATACAAGACTGCACTACTGTATCATCAGAGATCTTAAAAAGTAATTGAAAACACTTGCCACGTCTCGATACCTTGGAGGTATACTGACTAACAGATTCTATAGCAATCACCAGAGAACTAAAGTAGGAAAGGACAAGGTATCCCTTAGGAGACAAAGATTTTTTAGATGTTACGCATAAAACATCAAGGTAAGGCAAGCAAGCATGTGGCTTTGAAGCATGGTTTTTCTCCCTCAGTTACCCTGCTGTTTCCATAGTGGTATCACCAAAAGTCCTTACAGTTATTGAGAAGGTTTCATAAAGTTTTGAATGTAGGCGATCTCCAAGCCATAAGTCACTGATATATCTACAACTCCTAACTGTAAGATGCAAAAATGCTATTAACAATAGTAAATTAGAGTGGGGGATCATAGGTAATGTAGGAGGAAAGAATGACTTCTGAAGAAGCTTATGCAACAAAGTTAAACATTAATTCATTGATAGATTAGTGGTAATAGAGACAGAACAATCAATCAGTCAGCAATCTGTTGGTCAGTGGCATGGTGGTTTATGCTGTACGTGTACATGATCCTTTCTGTTTCCACCTCATTCATCTAGCACACAAATCCCACATGTTTTCTATATATCATTCTTCAATGATACATCTGAGAGATTATAGCCCTTCTACTCTATACTACTGTTTGTTCAGCATGTTGGCTATTTTATTGAACAAGAGTTCAATAAATTTGTAATATATCTAGTCTTTTTTCTGTTTTCATTTTTTTTCTTTCTAAATTGTAAGTTTCATAAAGGCAGAAAAAACCTCTACTATCAAGGATGGCATTAAATAAATAACTTTATTCATTTGAATTTTGAGATAAACTCATTTTGTAATTACTATTGGTGATATATCCCTGAGATGACATTTATATCCTTTTCTGGAAAATATATATGCTATTTTCTAATGGTTTATGGAAAAGTATATTTTATACTCTCTTGGAGGGATTTGTGTTTCAGTTAACAACTCTCAGAAAATTATTATAGTTTGTAGAAATTTATACTTGAGTCTTTCCCTCCCTCCCTCCCTCCTTTCCTCTTCTTTTTTTTGCTAATTTTTACTAGAAAGGGAAGTCAGATTTTACTTTTCTTTATAACACTTTAGAAACTTCTTTGAGGTAATACAGCTGTTTGTTTTGGAGATCCAAATGAATAATTCTGTGAAATATAGACTAGAGGACTATATTGGATTTTCAATTTCTCTGTCAGAAACTTCCTAAGATTCTCAGGAAGAAATAGAAGGACAAAGGTGCTATAAAAAGTCAGTCTAGAGTGGTCTGAATGGACCTGGTCCAAATGGGAAAGGCTTAAAGTAGTTCTATTGTGTCAAATAAGCATTTGAGCTTTTTTTTTTCCAAGGATAAAATGTTAAATTTTTTCCAAGCCTGAAATTAGTTGAAATTCTCCTCTTCTTCCATAATTAAGTAATAATATGTGACAAAGCATGAGTTATTACATAATAATTCATACCTTTTGCTTTGCTAAGAATGAGGCCATAGGATGAGTGCTTGTTTAAACGCACAAGGTATGAGTTATTATATCATAATTCACACCTTGAAATGCCATATTGTGATTATAAAATGGCCCTGTGCAAATATTATTAATTTTTTAAAGTTCAGAAATAAATTATTAAAAATAACACATTATGACTTCAAAAGAATCTCTGTAATGTGAATTCATTAAAAATGGAATAAAAAATAAATTAGTGTACACTGAACTGGAATTATATATAACCTTTCTTGATGAACTATTTTCATTGACATACTGTTGTGAAGCATACATTCTATAATTTGCAGCTGTTGTGTAGATGCTTCCTTCCTTGAACACTCCACCACATAATGTATTCTGGATTTTTTTTTTTTCTCTCAAGGACACAACTTAACAGCAGCTGTAAGTCAGAGTCTTTGCAGTCAGGTTCAGTACTGTTTGTTTATCAGGGTTGCATATACAAATCATAAAGGGCAATTCTCTTCACTGGACTGCTGGCCACTACTCTTTAAAGCTCGGTCCTTCACTGGGTTCCAGAACAAAGCCCTTTGCTGGTCTCTCTCTACTTCCCTTTTTCCCATGTCTTTTACCAGTTTATCTTCATCTTCCTCCCCATTGGCTATGGGTGCTCTCCAAAATTCTTGCCACAGTTTTATTTTCTTTTATGTTTGGTCTTACTTCGCTAAGACATTATCAATTTCAATGATTCACTCTCTGCAGGTAACCCCATAATACTGCTCTATTTCCAAAATTTCACTCAGACTCCAAATTACTAGTATTTCTTGTTATTATTTTATTTATTTCAGTGAATATTCCAAACCTTAGAATTTTCAGTCTCTGAGGTTAGACGTCCTTCAGTCATGGTTTATTCTTTGTATCTTTTTGATCCAACTATTGAACACCTACTTTGTGCTAGCTACTTAGTGAGGAATATTTCAAGGTGACTGTCAAGAACTTTATTGTCATAAAAGAACCAATTATGCAAATAAGTAAATTTAATATGAGAAAGAATGTGATATGCATAATAGACAAATGAGCACATTTGACTGCGTCCACCTGAAGTTATTATGAAAAGCTTCATGGAGAAGAGATACTTGAGGTGGTTTTGAAGATGAATGAAGTTTCCAAAAGTAGGTGGTTCATTTCAGGGTAATCAAAATCACAAAGACCTGTAGGAAAGGATGCAGAAAGTCTTCACTGTATTAGAATTTTACAAAACTATGTCAGTTCTGTAAAAATGTTTGCATAGTAATAATAAATAATAATAAATTTGAAATACGAAATCATTGCCCTTTATTCACAGTCAGCAAGTCTCATATGTTTATCGCATATTTCATTTATTGCATATGTTTCACACTTTTCTCTTGAATGTTGTATTTATGTGGCTTTAACTGTAACTTAGAAACTCACTATTTTATTCTGAATTACTATAGCACACTTTTATCTGGTCTCATCCAAACTATTCTTTTTCTATTCTATTCTGTACTCTGCTACCAGATTAAGCTTCCTAAAATTCAGATTTTTCTATTTTTCCTCTGATCATGAGATTTTAGTATCTTCCTATCACCTCCCAGTTCAAAGTTCTGTGCCCAACCAGAATGAGCACAGATGTTCCAGATCTTCCAACATCTATCTTATCTCACCTCTCCACCTGTATTTCCCATGACTTACCAAAATGCTGGCCTCATAGTCTTCTGCACAAATGCCCTCCTGCTTTTATTTACAAATTCTGTTAATTATTCTTCAAGTCATCTCTATACGCCCTCTACTCTTCCTTAAGTTCCAGCTGAATTTGCACCTTCTCTATGAAATGATCTTCAATTCTCACAAACCCCATCTTGTTCTTCCATATGAATTCCCAAATTTCTATCATACCTAATATTAGTATGACTTATTATATCATTCAATGGCAATTACTTTAAAACAGCTAGTAAATTTAAAACACTGCAGGGGTAAAGGAAAGAAGAAAGGGAGAAGGACAAAAATATTATGTCTTTCTTTTGTATTACATGTGTTTAGCATTTCCAAACACCTAAGTCTTGGTCCTTAAGGAGTTTCAATCTAGACATGAAGAGTCAATGTACAAACCTGTGATGCAAAGGAGATAATGCTAAATGCAGCCTACAGGTCACAGAGTGCTGTTATCATGGAGAAAGGACACCATGATTCTTACTGGTGCAACTAGGAATGGCTTCAGAGAGTGACATGAACTGGGAGGAAGAACAGACCTTGGAATGTGCAGAAAGGGGTATATAATATGATAATATTTTATCATATTACTTATGATATTGCCTATCTAGGCATGGGCAATATAATAAGTAAATATGAAGAGCTAGAAAAATATGGGAGATATTTAGAGAAGAGTGATTAGTCTCATTTGGCTAGATCATTGTTTAACCTGTCATTGAGTTCTAATTGCATCATCAGATTGTTCCCTTATAGCTACATTAAAAGCCTCTAGAAACATAAAATGTGACCTCACTTTTAAAAAATGGCCTAATGAATATAGTACAGGCTAAGGCCATAATAGTCACTCAATAAATACATATTTAATTAGTGTAATTTTATTAACCCACAATAATTTTCTAAATAATATTTGCATTTATGTATCACTTTTATTCTCCAGATCTTTATGAGGAGTCGTTTTCCCATTTGATCTTTCAAAGGGCTTCCTGAAGTTGGGAATCTTTTTAGATTTACAGAGTGTTTAAATACTGAGTTAAATGGGTAATAATTAGAATTTAACGCTTCAAGTGAAGACAGCTTTTATGTTTCATAATTCTCCAATACTCTGATTTCTTAGACTTCTGATACTTCATGGCTACAGATTATTTTGCATTTATTTTTGTTTAGTTAATCATGACCTAGAGCCTATTTTACGGCAAGTGCTGAAAAGGGGTTGGGAGATCTGGGGGAAACCAAATCCTAGAATGATTAGTGCTGGTGTAAAACCTCAGAAGGAGAAAATGGTTTGTTCACTAGGTGAGAATGTGCATTGGGAATTAGTAAGAACTAAGGAAGCAATACATTACATGAAACAGGTTTCTTAAAGTTTAGTCCAGTCCTATTCAATATACATAATGTTAAAAATCAGCTGGGTGCCAGCCACTGTGGTACATAAGGCTAACCTAAACAATTCACAGACTGGAAAGGACCTACCAGTAAGACAGCAAGTCTCTCAATGCAGACTTGGAACTGTGCTTGCCAGGTTTAATCCTACTTCTTGTTGTAAATAAGACCAAAGTTTCCCTAGATATTAAAAAAGGTATATATTAAAGATGATTTTCTAGCTCTATACAAGGACAAAAAAGTAAACCTTTATAACCTATGACATGTTTCAGCTGGGTTTACTGTGCTATTATTGGAATCAGTTGAGATTCATCATTATAGTTGGACTCCTGTAACAGTCATCTACAGCTTCCAAAATACATAAAATACACAATTTTGTGTGCATAAATTAACTGCTTCATTATCAAACGTTGGCCAGATAGCAGAAGACAAAGTCAGTCAATGACATGGAAAAAAAATATCCCTGATTCTTGGAACTACATTTATGGCTTAGTGAAATGTACTAACAACACTTTCTTTATTTCAGCTACTAAAAGTAGGTCCTTGCTGAATTACTTTTCCTGCCTTTAAACTCTTTCTGTAGATAAGATGATGGAGGAAGGGCAAGAGAAAATCAAAAAACAAACTTAATAACACCATACCTTCAAAGCAGCTTGATTTATAATGAGTTTGTGGGAACATTCTGAACCTATTTCATGTTGAATTACAGTCCACCTTTACAAGTGGCTGCTAAAGAAGGAGTTCATGAACATACTCCTCTTACTACTTCAATCGTCTTCCTGCTCAGCCACTAAAATTTAAAATGTGATACAAACAAAATGCATCTATAAATTTATATAGTAACTACACAAACAAATGCAACCTCATTCTTAGTAACCATAAAATTACCTTCTGTTATCTATCACTTTGTGAATTATAGTTTCATCGCTTGGAACAGCCAACAGCACAGAATTACACTGCTTCTCTTCTTACCCCTGTGTCATTACTGTTCTTCTGGCTAGAGCAGCAATCAATAGTCTCGTAGATAAACAAATGATTAAAGGCCAAGATGAACTACTGCAAATAAGAATCACATTATCTATCTTTGCACTGAATATAATTAAAAAAAAAACAGTGTCTTCTTTTGGACACCTGGCTTCAATCATAATCTATTCAAAGTCCTTTTGTTTCTCTGATTCACATTCTTAAAAATCTTTAGAAAGAGCAAGTTTGTAAACAGGTACAAAGTAAACAATGAAAGGTAGATTTGGGTGGGTTTCTTGTTGTTGAATACACATAACTACATAATGAGACCTCGAAATTTTAGCTTCAAAGTCATTAGAATTGTAAAGCCTTTTCTTAGTTAGTGCTAGTTCAACATCCAAACTGTGTTATTGGTTAGGTAAATATGAGATTTTGCCAAGTTTTATGTTGGGTAACTGTACAACAATGTGGTTCAAGTGAAAGATGAAGACATGTTTTTCATCTCTAATTTCTTATAAATATAAACAAATAAATTTTCCTTAAGTTATGAGCTATGCAAGATTCACTTTTCATTTCTTAGATGAGAAAAATAAATATGAGAGTAGAAATATATTCCCAATGTATTTTCTGCATTGAGATTCTAACTATAAGGCTAAACTATTGTGATTTTATTTTTAATTCATTGATATATTGCTATTTAGTAATATTCAATTAAAAGGTAATCAGTGTGATTGATGGTCATTTTACTTATACCTTATTTTAGTTTGAGTAATTTTCTTATGCTATAGTAAATATGTTTTATTAAACTCTAATCATAACATTGAACTAGATCCATTTTTGATTATTTATTATTTAGTCATACTGGTGGCTTTAAGTGAAGACATTTTAGAAATGCAATAAAATTACAGAAACTAGAATTCGAATACAAGCTTGACAACGAAGAGCAAGGAAACCTTTCAGGAAGCAGATTAAAATGGCAGAAAGGGAAAGATATCAGATAAGAGATAAAGCACATATAGAATCAATATGTGGGCCAACATTCAACTAGTAGCACCATCAAAGATATAATCAAAGACAATTTTCTTCAACAGAAAGATCAATGTCCAGCACAATGTGTAAAACAAAACAAAAACTAGACCACCAATGTGAAGTCCTCAGAACACCAAGGATACTCTAAAAGCTCCTAAAAAGAAACAAATATAAATAAAGCAACAAACACCAGATTAATCTTGATGGGGTTCAGGACACAGTACTCCAAAATATGGTGACACACCATGCCAAAATATGGCACCTTGGCATGTTGAAGAATTTAGACTGAGGAATTAAGCAAACTGCAGGAGAACAAAGGTCACTCTTATCTTCCCCTACCCATGTCACATAAAGTAATTCATAAAGCCAAAAAGGATTTTCTGACTTTCCCCTTAAGCAGATCAGAAGACCTTCATGTGTGAGGTCCCCTCCTTATATCTGGAGGAAAGAAGCAGCCTTATCTCCAAAGACACAGAGATGCCAAGAAGAGTCTGGACAAACAGGCCTTGCTAAATTTCCTCATTTATTTCCATTGCATTATACTCTCTTGCCCTATCAAGTTTTGCACCCACTCTCCATTCTTCAGCAAATCTATTATAAAATACACCCAAGTTTAACTGATTCTTTAGGTCTTCATTTCTTTTCAAAGGTTCCCATGTAATGTAAACTTCTATGGAAATGAATTTCTCTGCTTTTCTTGTTAATCTGTTTTCTTGTTCATGTCTTCTGTTAGGGACCCCCAGCCAATGAACCTAAAACGGGAGGAAGAAAAAGATGTATTTCCTCCGCTACAGCATCAACTGCACATCTGTATAATTGGATGCTAGAAATTAATAGAGCACTATCTTTGAAGGTTTGAGAAATAATCATTTTAATCTACAATTACATATCTAGCTAATCTCTCCATCAAATTTGAAATTAGAAGATAAATATTTTCATTTATCTTTAGCTCTCTTTCTTTGGAAGATTTAGCTCTCTTTCTTTGGAAGCTACTTCAGGATAGATTCTGAACTTTTAAACCAAAAAAGAGAAAGAAATAGAATCCAGAGACTGTGGAAGAATTGACCCAAGGTATCAGTGGTGCAGCAGATCTGGAGAGCAACGAGTCTAGATGAGAACGGGACTCGGGAGGAGGTTCTGGAAGACGAGTTTCTGGGATGAAGGGGGAATCTCAGAGATTCAATATTTTTTTGAGATTTTGAAACGGTTTAAGAAAGCGATAAAGGAAAGCAATACAAGAAAAAAATTTCACGGAAAAAAACCTAAGGAAAACCCAACAAAATGATAAATCTGTGCATAATGTAATTATATTACACTAGTGGTTATTCAGTACATAATTTTCACACAGTCATAACAATGAAGCATTGTCATTTTATACAAGAAATGCTGAGAAACATAATTATGCTTTACAGTACAGAACATAAATGCCATTACTCTTATTAAAGGGAAAGCAAGCATGGCTGAATTTGGGATTGAAAGAAGAAAAGGAAAGTTACAGGTAAAGAAAGAGGGTTTGGCATCCTTATTGTTCTCTGAATTAAGTCAGGAAATTGATCTGATGAAACAAGTAAAGCTATCTGCATATTATTTAAAGCCATAAAAGTTACCAATAGATTAAATATTAGTGATATGGGAAAAGGAATGTAGGAGTGGTATAAAGTGGTTAAATATACCTCAATTATAGAAGAAAGAAATATTCTTCATTACCAAATACATACCTGTTGACTGAAGGAAGAAAGGAACAAGGAAAGATAACTTGGCAGTGGAATTTGTAGTCTGCAAATGATATTGGCATGCAAGATTTTTACCCTCTACCAACAATTGACTGCCGATTCCATGCCAAACACTGTGCTAGCTGTTGGAGAAATATAGATAAATGACTTAATAGAGAATGCAATAAAATATGCGAAAAAGACATGTTTAATAATTGCAGTCAACATTATGAATAACATAATGGCACTCTGTATCCATTCCTGTGAGACTACAAGCGGTGGAGTGAGTAACTGTGCCTTGTGGGGACCAATTGGTTAAAGTTGTCTATAGCAGTAAACCTTAAATAGAATCATTAAGATCATCCATGTAAGTTAATCATAAAATCATGGTGTGGTTGGTGAGGGTGGAGTTCAGGGATGGCACTCCAAGTATAGAAAATAGCATGTAGGGTACAGCCTGGAGTTCTCATAGTTTGAAGTGCCCACAATTAGTCAGCCACGGAAATTAAAGTGCAAAAAGAAATATTAGGTTGGTGCAAAAGTAATAGTGGCCTTGCAATTTTAATGGCAAAACTGCCATTACTTTTGCACTGACCTAATAATTGCATAATGTAAGTCAACAGTAATTGAAGGTCATGTTTTGAATGGCCTTACATTTTATTGTAACGAGCTCAGTGCTCCACCTGAAGTATAACGAGGAGTCAGTCACTGAAGGAGCTTAGGCAGTAAAGTAGTATGGTCAGTTTTGCTTTGACATCAACCTCTGTGTGGGAGAGAGCAGATTTATTGGGGTCTAATAGAGAACAACGGGCATTTTAGAAGTGATTTAAAGAGGATATCCTCAAATGGTCACCAGATATCTGGTCACCAGATAATGTTTGCCTTCATAAAGGAATACTCTCATGGAGGAGTTGACAACAAACTTTGGAAATTCAGAGAGTAAATGAAAATAATTTTGGAAGAGTGCACAACAAGAAAGGATAAAGAATAATAAATATGTCCATCTGGTGGAGGTTGATAACTCAGCATAAAAAGAGATTTGTCATCAGCAGGTGCACTGATGAGGACAAGTAAATTAATGTATTATAATACTAAGCCAAGTTATTTCCATTAGACCAAAGTTCTTCCATAACTCAGGGCCTCAAACATAAAGGTCCTAAGAATTAGGGCCTCAGAGGAAGTTTACTTGATTGAGCCAATATCAGCATGCTGTTAGGGAAATCGTAAGTGAAAAGGAAGAACATGTTATTTTAGTTCCAATTATTATTCTAAGTTCTTTATCTTCTTTCATAAATGAAGAAAAATGATTGAAATTCAGGATAGTGGTAAAGAGATTGAATAAATTTTAAGTCAATCTAAGATTTTTCAAATCAAAATCTCAAAGTAAGGGACAATGCATATCAATTCAAACTGTTCAAAAATGTTTTTCACATCTCTTCTGTGAACAATGAGTCATTGTTACTCTATCATAGGGATTTGCATAGTATAACCATTTGCTAATATCACTAATTTTTCTTAGTAACTTAGATTCACAGTCAATACAAACTCTTCAGCAACTCTGCCAAGGAAATTGATATTACTACTTCCAAAATTGATTTTTTTTGACCTAAGGCATCTTAATTTTTTTTTTAAACTACAGCCAGCTATTAGGCCATGCTTAAGAGACTTTCAGAAAGGAACAGTGATGAGAGGAAACATATAACCCTATATTTAAAATATTTATTTTTATTTTTATTATTGTTATGAAAATTACTTTCCTAAGAGAATGGAGTTTAAATGAACACTCTCTGAAGTCCATTTCCTAGGGTAATCAATAATGACCTCATTTGTATGAAAAAGAGAGTACCTGTACATTTCGAGAGTAAAATTTATGGCACCCATATAAGTCAAGGGATAGGAATTTCTAACACTTTGAGACAGCAAATGCAGATTTATGTTGAAATACTTAATTTAGCTTTGATAAGACCTCCTATTCCTATACAAACATATATTTTCACTAAATGAAGCTCAGGATCAATCAGAAATCTTGGTCTTCTATCATTAACACTTGAAAACTGTCTGCTCAAAAACTCACCTAACACTGTTCTTATGAGGTCAAATAGCTGGTGCCTCATTTGCAAAGAAGAGCTAGAACTTGCTGGCTAGGTACAAATGAAAGTAATTTTAACTGACCCATTAGAAAGTGGCAGGAATGATTTAGCACAATAACAAAGCAGATGGTAGTGCTGTGAAATACTTTCATTCTCAGACAGGAGTTCTGAGGTTTGGGCAATGGTGTATTGCAAGCACTTCCTTTTTGCATATTTGAGTGTATCATCAAAATGACTTCCTTTTTGTCATCAAGCAATGTTCATTTATACAGCTAAAGGCAACCTTCGGAGCGGAGATGTCCATCAACAGCAAGCAGCATGGACACTCCCAGTTCTTTTTGGATGGGGTGTCCTTATATACATATCTGGTTTGGCTGCATAGCAAGTGCAAGGCTATTCACATGTATTATCTATATAATAATGCTTCATTTGCATAGCTTTTTATATGCGTGCTATAACTGCCAACATTTCAGTTAAAATAATATTGGAATTAAATATGAGCAGAAGGAAAAAATTAGTAGTTGAGATGGAAAAAGGATGCTCTCATGTGTGATTAGAAAATGATGGGGATTTGATGAAGTGGAAAGGTAGAAAGCTGTTCTGGATGCCAACTACCTGTATAAGCCCTAGCATCAATGATAGTGACATGTGATGGCAGTCTGCATCAGAAAAAATCCCTTTGCAATTTTGATAAGTATACACAGTACGAAAGTCAGAATCCATTGATGAACCTAAAGAAGCATTTGCCAGGAAGAGAGGAGCAAAGGATCAAAATGTTTTATTTTTAAAATGCTTTCTGTGCCTGCAGTTCATTAACAGAACTGTTCATTCCTCTAGTCATTTGTTCATTTAAGACAAAGATATCTCTACGTTTTCCTGCTCTCTTTTTAGAGTGTGATTTGGAAATGGGTCCCTATGGAAAATTAGAGTAGAAAGCAAAATGAAGACTGAAATCAATAGATAGCTATTTCTTTGTGTGTGTGTGTGTGTGTGTGTTGTTTTTTATCATTTTGTTATAAGCAAAATGTTTTGCTAAATATTTATTTTCAAATATTTTGAATAATAGGAAATGGTAAAGCAATTACAAGTTTGGGATAATTTCTAATTTCATTTTCTTTGGAAATCTTATGTTGGAGAAATACATGTAAAGATACATGAAACGGAGGCAAGCCACACACCAATTCCGTTTTATGTGGATTCTGTTCTATGATATTAGTCGTGAGTAACTGGGGCCTTGCTCTTACAACGTAGAATCGGAGAAGGTTAAACAGAGTCTGTTGTTTAGAATAAGCAACAATAGAAAAGGAAGAGGTACTTGCGCAATTAAAGATCAGGGGATCTGGTTGAAATTTTGTTGGTAAGTTTAGTAAGACGAAAGTGAGACAGAAGTTTCTATTGTTACTATATCATACACGAGGAAAAATAAATATGACCCAGTCCACTATAGTGTCAGAAATGGAAGTCTGGTGGCCTTTTTGAATGTGACTTTGGATTTTTATTGCTGAAGTTCCTGCAGGCAACAGAGATATTGCAAAGAATTTATTTGTTTGGTTGTTTTGTAATGTTAATTTTTAAAAATTAAGTAAAGCATTTATTCTTTATAAAAGTTGAACAATTTAGAAAAGTATAATGAAGAAAATAAATGTTACCATGGCATTAGATAACTTCCTAAATTGACTATTCTATAAAATAAACATAGTATTTTCAGAGGAAAGATTGTGTAATTTGTAATTCTCATAGCTATGATGTTATATTCAAATACAATTTATCAGAATTCATATTGTGATTATAATTTAAATTTGTGATGCTTTTAATTGTTAATGCTTTTTATATACTTTCCATTGTATAAAGTAGTTGGGATAGATGTTATAAGATTATTCCCTGAATATTTAGGAGGTAAACTGCACTCCAGCCTGGGTGACAGAGTGAGACTCTCTCAAAAGAAAAAGTATATTAAATTTTGTCTAGTAACTTGATGTATAAGAAAATGGATATATTGAAGCAAAAAGCAAGCAATAGTAGTAGCACAAAATATTATAGGCATTTCAGAGAGGATATCCCATAAACAAAATCACTTATGTATTAATTTTAGAAAACAGTAGAACAGTTAAACATACTTTACTTTCTCCTGTAACAAGCCTTTACTTAAGGATCATAATGTTTTATTATTAAAATTCCTTCTGTGCCTGCAGCTCATTAATAGAAGTGTTCTTTCATTCCTCTAGCATGTCAAGCATATAGGTTTTTTTTTTTTTTTTTTTTTTTTTTGAGACGGAGTCTCGCTCTGTCGCCCAGGCTGGAGTGAGGTGGTGCGATCTCGGCTCACTGCAAGCTCCGCCTCCCGGGTTCATGCCATTCTCCTGCCTCAGGCTCCAGAGTAGCTGGGACTACAGGCGCCCGCCACCATGCCTGGCTAATTTTTTTGTATTTTTAGTAGAGAGGGGGTTTCACCGTGTTAGCCAGGATGGTCTCGATCTCCTGACCTGGTGATCCGCCCACCTCAGCCTCCCAAAGTGCTGGGATTACAGGCGTGAGCCACCGTGCCCGGCCGCCAAGCACATGGATTTTAAAGGGGTTCATAGTGAGAAAACGTTTTACATGGAAAGACTGAGGCTGCAAAGTGATCCCCATCAAGCTACCATTGACTTTTTTCACAGAATTGGAAAAAACTACTTTAAATTTCACATGGAACTAAAAAAGAGCCCACAAACTCAATAGGAATTGAATTTTTAAAATATGGTCCTGCTTATCGATTTCTTTTGGAAGCTTCTATTTAGTGGATGTGACCAATTCGGACTCCTTTTTAATATATTTCTTGGAAAAATTTAACAAACCTTAGTCAATTATTTTATAAAGGGTCACATATTCTTTTTCTATCAGTGTGGCTCAGATTTTGCTGGTTGGAACAAATGAGCACTGGATCCTGAGTAGTGCAAGAGGTTGTTCTCCAAAGGCAGAGCTGAGTATCTGTTTGGGGATCTAGCAGTGTTGAGCAACTCAGTCTGATCACCCTCCTTTTCTGATGTTCTATTTGGGTGGCCCAGTGCTATGGTGCGAGATACCATTAGTATGCCCAGGTGGCTGGATGGGTAAATTCCTCTGTCATCAGTCCCTCCCCTCTGCTCTGAGAGAAATGCTCCCTCTACCTGCCTTGACTCTGGCCCAGCAAGTAGAGCATCCTCTTCCTTCCTTGAGGGTCCTGAAGCCACACCCAGCTCCTCTGCTCTTTACAGTAATATTTTCAATAATATGTTAACTAGGACTAACTTCTATGACAAAATATATGTCAATTTCCTGCTCTAGTGATCTACATGCCTTTTATGTGCACCTTCTATCTCATGGACTGGAGGAAAAAGCACAAGGAGAAAAGGAAAAGTTTGACAAGATATGAAGTATAAGAAAGAGAAAGTTCATTGTGAGAATAGAAGGACAGAAAAAAGTGGAGTGACTGGCTATGGTCAGAGGATCCGCATTTCCCCACTTGCAAGACATTTGTTTTCCTAAACAGTTTGCTAAAGCAATTGAATTTTTGTGTTACTTGCCATATAGAGTGTTGTTCATTGCTGATTTAAAGATGAGACCCTTTTGACTTTGTTCCACATGTGTGTGTGCCCAAAGCTAAGACTGTTTAACAGTTCACCATTTCCCCTTTTCTTAGCCCTTTGCCAGGATGGGCCAATCCTGGTCAGAAAGGAGAGAAATAAAGAGGCCCTTATTGACAATGGTATAATACAGCTGTGGGGTAGCTTCGGGGGAATATCTTCCTTTCTCCTGTGCTGTGCTCAATCCAAGTTGGAGGAGGTAATTCTCAATTCCAGATAAAAATTTAAAATTAATAAAAGGAGGTCATTTCAAGGTGAGAGTCACCAAAAAGAAAAGGAACAAATATCTCTCATTTTTTTGTATACTCAAACCAAAACACAAATTACAAGGACAGGAAAGTACATATCTTTGTCTCTATTCATCTTTCATGAATTAAATACCAGTAATTTTTTTTTTAAAGTCAAGTTTATACAGGACAAACATCACATGTGCTTAAGTTTATGATATGCTTGATTGAGCAAGAAATGAGAGAGGTGATGTTCTTGGTGGCAGAGAGTACTTTGAGATAAGAGGAAGGAATTTGAACGAGGTGCTTAATTAGTACTGTCTCCTTTGGAAATTAATTAATATTTAAACAACCTACATACCCATGAGTGAAAAAGCACAAGAAAAGACTGGCCAGTATAAGAAAGAATGTGATTGTATTTTTCTGAGGCAGCAAGGCATTGTGGTTAAGAGCATGGACGCAGGATCTCCATTGATGGGATTTGAATTGCAGCTTTCCCACTTACTGGCTGTGAGATTGTGGGCAATTTACTGAACCTCTCTGTGCTTCAATTTCAATGAGAACAATGATGATGATAGTGGACATCTAATACACTGGTGATATTAAAACATTGTATATGGAAAGTGCTTATAGAAAGCATCATAAAATAATTTTTATTGAACATAAAGTTTTAACCAAAGGAGGTTAGGTTTGTAATGGAGTAATTTTATCTGTAGGAATCTGTTTAAAGGCAGAAAGTATGGAGAGTAAATTTGAGGTATAAATTAAGGGTTAGTGTTAATTGCTGTTATATTTTTAATTGTGCTCCATTTCCTAAGAGTAGTTTGACTATTCTATCTTCTGTCCTCATCAACCCATGGAACACTCTAATTAGGTAAGCTTGTCAGAAGACAGACAATGTGGGCATTCACCTACTAACTGAAAAGGCTAAGAAAGCTAAACTTGATTTATACATCATTAATGATTATATTTTGTCAAAATTTTTGAGTCTGGAAATTAAATATATTTAGGCTAGATCTGGCGTGATGACTCACACCTATAGTCCTAGCACTTTGGGAGGCCGAGGCAGGTGAATCACTAGAGCCCAGGAGTTCGAGATCAGTCTGTCCAACATGGTGAACCCTATCTCTACAAAAAAATTACAAAACGTAGCTGGGTGTATTTGTGTACGTCTATAGTCCCAGCTACTCTGGAAGCTGAGGTGGGAGGATCACCAGCCCAGGAGGTTGAAGCTGCAGTGAGCCAAGCTGTGATCATACCACTGCACTCCAGCTGGGGTGACAGAGCCAGAGTTTATCTCAGAAAAGAAAAAAGAAATTAAATATATTTAGAAATCAGGCGTTTAAGTCTTAATCACCTGTCCGATGAGGACTTTTTGAGAACCGTGTTGATAGCTCCTCTGAATATTCTCCATACACATAACCCTAAACTGTCTAGTATTTATTAAGGCTCTTAAAATATAGGTCAAATCATTTTTACAAATCATTTTCCAGGTGACACAAGAACAGGTATACACAGCCCATTCCACCCAACATATGATTACCCAATGCAGAAATGTGCATCATTGACATTTAGATACTTCAGTGATCTAGTAGTTTTAGAAATGATGTTAATATGTATGTGGCTAAATCCATATTTAGTATTCTACAGATGAAGTAAAAGTACACTTTGCCCTTAAGGGGGAAGATGACAATCAGAGTACAAAGGGAATATTGCATAAGAAGACTGCGTGTTTGATTTTTGAAGGCCACGCTGTCCCAAAAGAAGATTAGGCTGCTTTTGACTGTCTTTTGTTTACAGAATCAGAAATAAGATTACAAATTACCAAATAAACTCCCTGAAGAGTACTGAAAGTTTTGAGTTTGCAATTGCTTCCTGTGTCATTCAGGGCCCTGTGGAGAGGTGTGATGCCATTTTTAATGCATGCTCTAATAGATCTTTTTCTTGATGTGAAATCACCTCATATTATCAGTCAAGCTGACTTGTTCTCTCCATCTTCAAAGAGAAAATTCAAACTATATCCTTCCCTGAAATTTTCACTCATTATCTTCTATGAATGACTTTTAATGCACCTTTAATATCAGTAACTTTCAGAATATCAGATGTTAGTTACATTCAAAGTGTGACTTTTTATTGACTGTTAAATCAGTAAATATACTGTTTTGTCCGCCCCCCTGCCATGGGATGTTAAGAATGAACATTTTAGCGAGTTTAACTCTACGTTTCTCTGGAATTAAACTGAAATTATTTTATATTGAGAACCTTTTCTGTCTTGTTTTTATTGAAGAGGAAACATGAAAAGAAGGCATATTCAGCTTCAAGATGAATCAATGGTGCTCAGTGTTGACACTGAACAAAGATGAGGAAAGACATCATCTTTTGCCTACTTTCTTTATTCCTAGTTAAAACCTAAAATGGAATTAAAGCTCTGCTTTATGGTGCATGCAGAACTCTAGATAAATGTTGATTGCTAATGTGGATGTCGTATCTGTGTCACTAGTGCACCCTATGACACGTAGGACACATCCTTAAGAATAGGTATGGTGCTGAGAATTCTGATGGATGCCTGGTTATACTGTAACAACACTATCCACTCCATGAACAATAATTGCCTGTTAAACTCCAGGCATACGCCCTATGATGAAAATGTTTGTGCCTAGATGTGCTTCAGAGCGGGGAATCTAAAGTCTTTTGGAAGCGGGTGAATGTAAGATAGTAAGATTGAGGGGGGAATCTAATAATGACATTTACCTATCAATCTTCCAATCCAGTGACTTGGATTCTGTACTAGTTCAGTCAAACATAAACTCAATCTAATATAAAATTCTGGACAATTTCTTATTGGGCGATCCCATTTTTGTTATGATTTAAACAGATACTAGTTTATCAGAAATTTATCTACTACGGTAGTACAAACTAAAGCTCTACTATCAGTTATAAAAAGCTTCCACACATTAAATATCTGTAAATCTGCATCCTTTTTAAATAGATTGCTTGTTCTTTATGTTAATTATGGCTTAGACTTCATTTTATGTGCATTTCTGTTTCCAGACATGGAATGCCCCAAGTAACTCTTATCAAAAAATATATGAATAAGAAAAGGATTTTAGTTTATCTTGTTATTTGAATTTTTGAGAAATACATATAGTAATTTAATTAATTCTATCAACATTTTATTTCACGTGGAGCAACTTCTAACCTAGTAACCTTGAGCAGCAATTAGCTATCTCTTTATTATCTCTCTTCATTTCTGGGGTCTTCAATATCTGTCTTGACTACAAATTGATGTCACGCTTTTGTCATCATGACTGCTTACTCGACTCCTTCAGGTTTCATGTTGAATAGTAGTCATCTATTATATGCTACCTGATTATCTATTGGCTTTTCTGGGAGCTGCTGAAAATGGTATACAAATGGTTTGAAAATGGTTTGAAACATAATTTTATAAGCATAAATGGAGCTAATGCACTATTTCTCAGTATGGGATTTTACTTAGTCCACTTGACTACTTGTAAAGAATGTGTCTGGACAGTGACTCAAAGAACCTTTTTAAAAGAGTATATGAATCATACTCAATGATTTATTCACATATCTATTTTAAAAATTCCATTGGTCATGCTAAAAAAGGTTGCAAGCCCTTTGACTTAAGTATTTCTATAATGGCTGTTAAAATCAATTCTGGCATTAAAGTCTCCAAGAATGAACAATGCATTGAGTGGAAAATTGATTACATGGTCAAAGAACAGTCCTTTGTGGCCTCGTTTGCTTTTTCGATTAGCACAGCTGTCATGGCTGTTGTAGGTGGTCCTCAAAACTTATAGGAAAAAAAAATCTGTCCTTGACACTGAATGTTTGTCTATGGATTTTTGGGAAAGAAATATGTTTTTGCTTGCTTATTAGTACTTACTGATGTAGGTACCAATGTCAAGTTGAGTTTTGCAAAGATAAAGGAAGGGTACGGAGACTAATGTGTGAAGAAAAATGAGCTGAGTGATATAGAAAACACTTCTAGGATTTTTATCTTAGTTTATGAGAAATACATTCTTTTGTAAGGCAAGCTGTTCTGATTGTAACTATAGTCATACCTATAGAACTATTTTTTTGATAGAAAATCAGTTGATGTATGGATTTGTGAAAAACTGTAGCTAAAGATGCATTTTCTTTTCTGCCATCAAAAAGACGCTTTCAAGCCAAGCCTTCTTTCTGGATCTCAGGGAGGGACTTACCCACCTACATTGATCTTGCATGCTTTTCCTTGAATTGCAGCCTGTGAATGCATAATAAGTGCTTATCAAAGTGTTATCAATTTATCTTGGATATATTTATTTCCTTATTGACTTATTTTGTACTTTTCCTTTATGAGGAACAGGTTTCAGATCAAAACCTCCTATAGTTCTGGAATGTTGAGCTGCTCTGCTCAGTATACCAATCCCTCTGGCTTGCCAGGCTAGCAGAAAAAGGACAACTTTCTACTTCTGTTCTTCTTGCCTATTGTATTAGTCTCCTCTTGCTGCTGTAAGAAATTACCACAAACTTATTGGCATAAAACAGCACAAATTTATGATCTTACAGTTCTGAAGGGGAGAAGTCTGAAATGGATCTCACTAAGCTTAAGTGAATGATGTGGTTTGGCTATGTCCCCACCCAAATCTCATTTTGAACTGTAGTTCTCATAATCTTATGTGTCATGGGAGGAACCTGATGGGAGGTGATTGAATCATGGGGGCAGTTACCCTCATGCTGTTCTTGTGACAGTGAGTGAGTTCTCATGAGATCTGATAGTTTTATAAGGGGCTTTCCTTCCCTTCACTCATTCTCCTCTTTCCTGCTGCTACGTAAAGAAGGATGTATTTGCTTCCTCTTCTGCCATGATTGTGTTTTCTGAGGCCTCCCCAGCCCTGCAGAACAGTGAGTCAATTGAACCCCTTTCCTTTATGAATTACGCAGTCTCAGGTATTCCTTCATAGCAGTGTAAGAATGGACTGATACAGTGAAGATGTTGGCAGGGCTATATTCTCATTGGAGGCTTGATGGGGGATTTCATTTCCTTACCTCTTCCAGATTCTGGAGGCCACCTGCATTCCTTGACTTGTGATTTTCTTTCATCTTCAAAGCCAGCAATGGCCAGTCCATTCTTTTTCACACTGCATCACTCTGACTCTGACTCTCTTGCCTCCATCTTTCACTTATAAGAACCCTTGTGATTACATTTGATCTACTCAAATAATCCAGGATAATATCTTTATCTCAAAGTCAACTGATTAGTAACTTGAATTCTCTCTGTAACCTTAATCCTCCTTTGCCATGTAAGAGCATATGAACAAGTTCCAGGGGTTAGGATGTGGACATCTTTGTGGCGGGGTGGGGCATTAGTCTGTCTGCTGCACTTATATTGACTCAAAGTAAATTTACTGCATTCAAAGCATTTCCAATAACTATGTCATCACAGTTGGGTCTTTGACTAGGAAAGGTACCATGTATCTGTAGAATTTCAGTGGTCTTCCCATGAACCTCCATGCAGCTGGTACTTCCATCTGCAACAGGGATTTTTTTTATCTGAGGTTTATGGACTTTTATGGGTTTCACAAATATGGGTCTTTGGATCCTTTGAAATTCTATGTTAAATATATTGGTAAGTGCATTTTTTATTTTCAAAGAAGTCATGAGCAAAAATTATATAATTTTTATATATAATTCTACATATCCCTACATCCAATTGTCATTTTTCCAAAATCATAGTTTTGATTCTTTTCCTTCCCTCTCAGAAAATGAGAGTGGGTTGCAATGATTTTGAGCTTATATTAAAACTTACAAGCATTTGATTCAAGATTTTCCACTAGAACCTACTTAGTATTCTGGAAGGTTAACATAGAGGAATTTCTGATATTTTACTGGTTTTTTTTTTAACTGGACTAAGTACCTTTGGTGACTAAATTACTAGTAAATCTTTCAGTCAGGTTTTCCATTTCTACAACTTTGAGCATCATGCAAAGGATAAATATATTCCAGAGCTGAATCAAGAAGAATTAAAGGTTTCTTGGAAGATTTTATCTTTCCACTGCCAATCCTGTTTCTCTTTATTCTATTTGCTATTTTGGGGGCAAAACTTGCTCTAAACTTTTTAAAATGTCTTTTGCTTTTTAGATCTAAGATTCTCTTATTTGCATAAATTTATGGGATATAAGTGTATGTTTGTTACATGCATAGATTGTGTAGTGGTGAAATGAAAAAAAGATACTATTGGTGTGGTTTTGATGTCACAGATAAAATGTGAAGGAAGAATTAAGTTTGTGGGCTACCAAATTTCTCTCAGAAACTCTTTCTTCCCTCAAGTGTCTTATCTTTCTCTCATCTGGTTGTCAAGTAAAACTGTTTCTTAACTGATAATTAAGACTCTGGCTTTCACGTGCTTGGATGGTAAAAGGAACTCAGGTGTTTAGGAAGAAATGTCCAAATTTTTCCCCTTCCCTGGTCATTCTATGAATTGAAGGCCTGCAAAACTTTGTCCTTCATGTCCTTGGCATTTCTCTCCTGAGAAACTCATCAGAACCTTTTCATATCACAGTGGGCTCTGTTAGGGCAGGTAGGTGAATTATTTGTGAGAATCTGCCATGCTCCCCTCTCCCAAAGTAGTTGCCATGTATCCAACCTTGGGAGGCAGTGGATGAATGAGGATTTGGCACGACACCTCTGTAAGATTGCCAAGCCTTGCTAAACCCTACTGTCTAGCTACCTACCACTTTCCATCTTTCAAATCTTAGCTCATCAGTTTAATTAGGTCTCAGCAGACACCTGACAGGCCTCCATTATAGGGGTAGATTTTTAAAACTCACTTCTTAAATCAAGAAACTTCTATTGAGCACTTACTGTATGCAAGACAGTGTTATATGTAATGAAATAGTGAGTCATACATCTTACTTTATCTGATACTTGCTCCCATAAAGCTTAAAACATAGTTTAAAAGGTAAAGAAGAGAGACAGAGGGAGAGAGAGAGGAAAGAAGGACCCAGAGAGAGGAAGAGAGAAAGAAGGAGATATAGATAGATGGATTGATAGGTATAGATATTAAATAATACCAATTAAAGAAATACCACAGGTGATATTTTCGCCAAATGACTAATTGCCAAATGAGTGCTGTGAAGTTAGGTGACCTTGGTTCATAGACAGGAGAGATCATTGTGGATTGGAGGGTGAACCTGAGATACTTTTGAAAGATAGCCAGGTGCAGAATAGAGTGGAAATTTTGAATAGGTGGAAATTGCATGGACTGGAGACCGGAATGATCTGATATAGATCATTTATTGAAACAGTCTTTTTTAGCTTTATGCCTTACAAAAGCCCATGATTTACTCTTTTTAAGGTTTTTTTTTTTTTTTGAGATGGAGTCTTGCTCTATTGTCCAGGCTGGAGTACAGTGGCACAATCTCGGCTCACTGCAACCTCAGCCTCCTGGGTTCCAGCAATTCTCCCACCTCAACCTCCTGAGGAGCTGGGAGTAGAAGAACACGCCACCACACCTGGCTAATTTTTGTGTTTTTAGTAAAGCTGGGGTTTCACCATATTGGTCAGGCTGGTTTTGAACTTCTGACCTCAGATGATCGACCCAACTCAGCCTCCCAAAGTGCTGGGATTACAGGTATGAGCCACCGAGCCCGGCCTATAACTCTATGCAGTTGGTAATCTAACCATAGAAGAAAATAAGGATTAATTTACATTGATTATACATGTAAATATGTGCTTTAATTCATATTTACAGGCAACAAGCACACATTTGATTATTAAAATATGTAATTAACCCTGTCAGCAATATTCACAAAGCCACATGCTGAAAAAATGTTTTTATTTCATCAATAGAATGTTTTTTGCCAAAGTAACTTTAAAACCTTCTTTAGAGTATGTTAACTTTTCACAATCATGAACTTTTTGTGGGCCTCTGTCTTCAGCTTGACATTTCTTTGAGATATTTGCAGTTGCTGTACTATATTTACTTGTGATTAAATGGAACCCTCAGCTTGTTGATAATAACTTTTGGCTTGCAAAGAGCAATACAAAAATTTAAATGATTTAAAGTATAGCCCTTCCTTGATATCAACCATCCAACATTATTCTAATAAAAGAATGCCTAACATACTTTTAATGAATTTCCTTTTATATAAGATAAAATATTTAGTAAGAGAATTTAAGATGCCCATTAGAGCATCTCATTCATAAATGTTCAGGATGTTCATCTTGCAGGACCTGATGATTCAAAAAAAAGGATTATGTACTGAATAGAATTATCCAGCAAGTGAATTTACCATTGGAGAAGAAAGCTCCAAAGGCATGACTACAAAGATCCTTTATTAAAACTTGGCATACTAAAAATAAAATCTTTTTCTCTCCTTTAACAAATCTCTGTACAACAGGAAACTCACCTTTCCATCCCCTCCCCCCCTTTTTTTTTCCATAGTAGGCACATAGATGATAGAAAGGAATTTTCAGCTGAATGCTAGTTAGTGACTTTGAAGGAACTGTTAACAGCTGTTAAAGGCCAAAATAGATTACTCTGTTTTATGCAAAACCTATCAGCATTTTTGTATTGCACATTTTTTTATTTTCTCAGAGTTAATTGCTAAATGTCATCCACTCCTTCTGTTCTAGTGAGGCTGAGTTTTCTCGAGATGTTTTATAACTTTCTCCTTGGAGATTTCAATCTCTGTCAAATATTCTATTTTTTTCTTAAATAGTACCTTAGAAGGAAGAACATTCCGAATGTCCCTTATGGTAAAGATACGTAGAAACATTAATCTCCCTCTATGTTATCTTTATTCTTGATCAGAAATTTCAAGGGATCTATATATTTGAAAAAAATAGGTTGAAGCTTAAACATTTCATTCATACTCTTCTTGCCTTTTTATTTCTCCAGTCTCTTCCTTTACAATAGCTGTGCTTTTCTAATTCTTGGATTAAATGATCAAATTGTATCCACTATATTTTTCTGTATAAGTCTGAAAAAATAATTTAACAGCAAGCTTATAGGTTCTAAAATATCTTTTTTCAAAAGTACTCATGCACTTTAGTGGGAGTCTCTTGAGCTCTTTCAAAAATGTCTGGGTTGAAGACATTTGTTTATATTCCTTACCTAAAGGGTATCTTCCTCTTTTCACAATGTAACTAGGTCCTTTAGTCAAAATGTCAAACACCAGCCTGTCAACAAATCATGAAATAGGTAAGTTTCCTCTGAAGGTCACGCATAGAATTGCTCATCAAAGAATTATACCCAAGGTCTTGTAGCTTGACCACTTATGTTTGCTCATTTCACATTAATTTTTTTTTCTTTTTTGGTAAAGCTACCATCACCCTACCTGGATTTCTCCACCTCTATGCTTGCATTAGCATCAAGTTTTTATGTTTTGAATCATAAGGGGTACTCATATAAACCTCCACTGCATTCAGTACTTTAAATAGGTAGAGATAAACAAAACAATACAAAACAACTCCCCGGGTGGCCAGGTGTCTCTGTTTTCTCCTCGGTTACACTGGGCAGTGGGGAGGTGGGGAAAGATGTCAGGAACTCTCAGAAAAGACAAACAAACAAAAAAACTAAAACCAAAACCAGCAAAGGTTGGGAGCTGAAAGAAGGAAATACACTGACAATACCTGGGTGCAGATTTCCTCGGAATGAAGCTTTCCGTATAGGCACCTCACATTAAAGGCTTTTTAGTTATCCCACTCAACCAGCCTGCCAAATTGCCTCAAAACTAATTACTGGACAAAGACACTGCTGCAGGTCAGTCATTGTCCCTGGAGGCTGACAGTTAAACATCTTATTGGTTACCTTGGAGAAGTAACACACTACTTATCTGCAATGACATGAACTCACTAGACATTTAAATATGTGGGCTAGATTCTAAAGTGTGGGCATCTGAGCAGCTGGGTACAGATTGTGGAATAAAGATTTTAGAACATTACAGGAGTAGAAAACCTATGTAGTCTCAAGAGGTTATGCCACAAAGTCAATGAGGTTACTAAAATAGGTGGCTACTAAAATAGGTGATGATGAATTTTGTATGTTTCAGTTTTCCTAGCCTTAAAAAAAAACTTATCCAAAGTTCAGTTTTTACATACTATATGTTAAAAAAATAGAAAAAGTGATGATCCTTCCCAGAAAACAGAAATACTATTTCATGAATGCTACACATTTTTCAAAAACCTTGGATAGACTGGAAAGTCTTTAAGAATAACAAGGAAATCTGAAAAATCTATTACATTGGACCACATTTAAAAAAGATTTTGAAAGGAGACATTCCTAAAGATGAAGGAGCTTGCTCCTGGTGGATTGTCATGGTTACAGAGGTTTTTCCTTCTGTTGTATCCACTGAAGGCGGTGCCCAGTCTTGTTAAGAGACATTGAATCATCCTCAGATGTGTTTCCTGAATATGGAGTTACTTAACTTAACTCGTCCACCAGCTCTCTTGTATGATGAGTTATTGATAAGACTATTTTAATCTTCTGTTTTCCAATTCAGAAAGATTGTATAAGATCTGTCATTATTTTTAATACTTGAATATTATTCTATTGTATAGAGGAACTGTAATTTAATTAACCAATCCTCTGTTGTTAGACATTTAAGTGTTATTGATTTTTCAACGTTACAAATAAACTCATGATAAACATCCTTATTCAAGGATGTAAGAATGTCTCCATAAGAACCGGCTACCAGTCATAAACTCACCAATAGTGTGTGAGTGCCCATTTCCACATATCTTTATAAACACTATGATATTTGAAAAACCTTCCACATCTGATAATTTGTATTTAATTTTGCATTTCTCTGGTTATTAGTGATATTAAATTTCTTTTACTTGGTTAGAACATAGGTCAGCAAACAATAGCCCACAGGCCAAATCTGACCCGTGGCCTGTTTTTTATACAGACCCAAGTTAATAATTGTTTTTACACTTTTAAAGGGTTTTAAACAATCAAACAGAAAAGAAAAATATGAGAAAAAGATTATATGGCCTGCAAAGCTTAAAATATTTACTACCTATATCTTTACAGAAAATGTTTAAACCCCTGACTCAGCGTGAAATAATAGTAATTTAAAATAGCAAATGTTATTAATCCTAACTAGAGGGCAGACACAGTGCTAAAGGCTTTGTATGTACTGCTTTATTAAATCTCTGCAGCAATTCTACCAGACAGATATTCTTTCCTGACTATTTCTAAGCTGAGAAAACAGTTCAGAGAGGTTAAGTAACTTGCCCAATGTCTCATCTCCTAAGACTGTACGTTTAACTACTATGCTAAATTGTATATGACTTTGTTACATTCATACATTAATTTTGACATAACTAAAATCTCTGTTAAGGCTTTATATCCAGAGACATGAGGTCTCAATTTATTCACATCTTCTTTTATGTTCCTCTGTAAAGTTTTGTAGTTTTCTTTATAAAGATGCCATGTATCATTAATATTTTCTCCCAGGCATTTTATATTTTTGGTTGTATTATGAATAAGATAATTTCCCATTTCTAGATTTTCGACAGTTATTATTATCTAGGAAAGGAATTGAATCGTTTTATGTTAATTCTGTAACTAGTCATAGTTTTGAACTTCCCTAATAGTTGTAGTCAAATTTCATTTGTTCCCTTCTTTGGTGTCTAGGTAGACAATAATAATAGGTTTGCTACCTCATCTATAATATTAATATTTTTCCCTGTTTAATGATTTCACCAATTGTACTTTCAGAATGATGTTGACAGGCATCCTGTATTCAGATTCTCTTTTTTTTGATACAGCCATGCTCTGTCGCTCAAGCTGGGGTGCAGTGAAATGATCTTGGCTCACTGCAACCTCCATCTCCTGGGTTCAAGCAATTTTTGTGCCTTAGTCTCCCGAGTATTTGGGGCTGCAGGCGCAGCCACCATGCCCAGCTAATTTTTGTTTTTTTTTTTTTAGTAGAGGCCGGGTTTCCCCATGTTGGCAGATTGCTCTCGAACTCCTGACCTAAAGTAATCTGCCCGCCTAGACCTCTGAAAGTGCCGGGACAACAGGCATGGCCTGTATTCAGATTTTTATAGGGATGAGTCTACTCTCTATCATTCAACAAGATCCTGAATGTTGTTTTTTTTTTTTTTTTTTTTTTTGAGACGGAGTCTCGCTCTGTCGCCCAGGCTGGAGTGCAGTGGCGCGATCTCGGCTCACTGCAAGCTCCGCCTCCCGGGTTCACACTATTCTCCTGCCTCAGCCTCCCGAGTAGCTGGGACTACAGGCGCCCGCCACTGCGCCCGGCTAATTTTTTTGTATTTTTAGTAGAGATGGGGTTTCACTGTGGTCTCGATCTCCTGACCTCGTGATCCGCCCACCTCGGCCTCCCAGAGTGCTGGGATTACAGGCGTGAGCCACCGCGCCCGGCCTGAATGTTGTTTTATGATAGATTTTAAGGCATGGTAAGAAACTGTTGTCCTACGTACAGAAGAACAATACACACTGGGGTCTTTTGGAGAGTGGAGGGTGGGAGGAGGGAGAGGATCAGGAAAAATAACTAATGGGTACTAGGCTTAATACCTGGGTGATGAAATAATCTGTACAACAAACCCCCATGACACAAACTTACCCATGCAACAAACCTGCACGTGTACCCCTGAACTTAAAACAACAGTTAAAAAAGGAACTGCTGTCCTATTCTTATTTTACCCAGAATTTATTATTTTGAATTTTTTAAGAATCTTATTAAATACCTTTTGGGTATCTAATGAGATGATTATATAATAAGAGCAAACTATCTTTACATTCTTAAAATGATCTTTATTTGGTCACGGTGTTTGCTAACCTTTAAGAATACTGTTATGGATTCATTTTGTTTGTTTAAGGATGCTTTGTATTTCAGTCCTAAATGAATTTTCTCTACAGTTTTCTTTCCTTGAAATTTTCTTTCTTTAGTAATGTTAATTCTGTAAAATGAATGGTGATATTTTTCATTTCTTTAATGCTTTTGAAAATACCTTTTAAAGCATCTGTAGGAATGATTTGTCTTTCAAATGGATAATCAGTAAATTTGTCTATTAAAAAAATATGGGCCCTGTGTCATTTTCAGGGGTAGCTGTTTGGTAGTTCTACTTTCTTACATTCCATAGTTGTTAGATTGGATAACACTTTGAGTCAGCTTTGGTAATTTATTTTCACCATAAATTTTTACTTTATATATTTATCATGTACAATATGATGGTTTAATATATGTATACATTGTAGAAGCCTAAAATGAGCTAATTAACATACGCATTACCTTACATACTTATCGTTTTTGTGGCGAGAACACTTAAAATTTACTCTCAGCAATTTCCAAGAATAGAAAACATTGTTATTAACAATAGTCACAATGGTGTACAAGAGACATCTTCAGCGTATTCCTCCTATCTAATTGAAATTTTGTATCCTTTGAGCATTTCACCCTACTCTCCTTCTCTACCCAGCCCCAGGTAACTACTATTCTATTCTATGCTTCCATCAGTTCAGTTTTTTAAGATTCCACTAATGAGTGAGATCATGTAGTATTTGTCTTTCCGTGCATGACTTATTTCACTTTATGTAATATACTCTGGATTTATCCATGGCATCACAAATAACAGGATTTTATTCTTTTTTAAGGGTATATAATCTTCCATTGTAGATATATATATATATATATATACACACACATATATATGTATATACTCACACACATATACATAGTATATGTGTATATGTGTGTCTATAAATATGCAATACACACACGTACACACTATGTGTATATATATGTATATACACACACCTACACACACACACTATATATATATATACCTACACACACATACATACTATATACACACACACACACACACATACACACTATGTTTTCTTTGTCCATTCATTCACTGATGGGCTTAGGTTGATTTCATATCTTGGCTATTGTGAATAATGCTGTAATGAACGTGGGAGCACAGATATCTCTTTGGCATACTGTTCTCATTTCCTCTGGATATGTACCCAGTAGTAGTGGGATTATTGAATCATAAGCTGTTTTACTATAAATCTAAGTATTCTGTTTGCAAGTACATTTTCAACACCCATCCATTCATTCAATATATTTTAATATATATGCATTGACCTCTCCAATGTGCTAAATTCCTGGGGATAAAATGGCGAAAAAGGCATAGACTTTGTCCTCAGGAAGCTTTTATTTTTATGGCAGAGACAGGCAGAAAACAAAGAAAAGATGAATAATCAAAATAATTACAGAATAATCCAAACAATTTGGTGGTAAGGCCACTGAAGGAAAGAACAGTGTATTGGGATAGGAAATGGCAGTGGAGGAGGTGGCTGAGAAGAAGGCAGCCGTGCAGAGCTTGGGTGGCAGAGAATAATGGATACAAAAACTACATATTCCATCTATGTGTCCTAACGTGGGAACAGAACCTAGCATGCTCTGGAAATGTTCAGAGTTGCAGAAGCTGGAACCTGGTGAGCAATGACATAGGGAGGCATCAGCTGTGGTGGAACAGAGATGGTACCAGATCTTATAGGGCACATAAGCTTTGCTTATGGGTTTTAATGTTATGTGTAATGCAATGAAAGCCACGGAAGAATATGAAGCAGGGAAATGAAATTATCCAATTTGGGTTTTAAAATATATTTTTTGACAGCTGCATAGAGAACATATTAAGAGCTCTTTAAGGTAGAAGTAGGGAGATCAGCTAGGAAGCTGTTGGGGTAGTCGGGGTGACAGACGATGGTGGATTGGATTAGAATAATGGCCCTGGAGAGGGAGAGAACTGGAAAGTTTCAAGATGTATATTTTGTATATAGAATTGAAAAGTTTGGTTGATAGATTGAATATGGAGGTTTGAAGGAAGGAGAGGACTAAAGAATATCTCCTAGGCTTCTGGTCTAGCAACTTTGTGGTGCTTTTTGCTGAGTTAGGGAAGACTACATGAAGTGGAACAACATTGAAGAAAATTTTGTTGGGACATGTTAAGTTTGAGATGTGTATGAGATATCTGAGCTGAGATGTCAAATAGCAGCTGGATGGATGAGTCTAGAGTTCCCTGGAGATATAAACTGACAGTCATAAGTATATACATGGTCTTTCGAGCTACCAGAATGGGTGCTATTGTATAGGACACAGGTAAACATATGAGGACCGAGAACAAATCCCAAGGAATTCCAACATTGAAAGTTCAGGTGGAGGTAGAGGCAGCAAAAGAGAGTGCGGAAAACTGGGAAGTGGTGATGTTGTGAGGCTGAGCAAGGAGGACCTTACAGGGACCATTTCTGAAGATTCATTGCTCAGTGGCGGTCCTTCCATAAGTGACTTTCTTATTGAGGTTATTATTCTGAATTATTTCTTAGTTGGCTGGAGAAATGTTGTAGTTACTTCTCACGGGGCGAGATCTCAGGTGGAATACTTACTGAGTCGTTGATATCTGAGACAGTCTTGCTGCGTTACATGTGAATAAACTTTGGTAAATCTCTAAATCCTGGATCCCAACTCCTCAAAACTCAGTTATCCTCTACATGCACATACCGTTGCAAAGATGCTTATGGTCAGTGTGAAATTCAATAATTCTACCAGGATATTTATAATTATTAGTTCTTTCTAATGACTATTTTTCTAGTGTAGGACAAATTATTTCTATTCTTGATGCAGGATTTTCTTCAGTTTAGGTGTGTTTTTGTCTGTTATCTCTTTGGATATGGATTGTTTTTCATTTGTAGTGGTCTTGAGAAACACAAATTACCTGTATGTAGGGCTGTGATTGTCTGTTCTCAATCTTCTGTCTAATAATTGTCATTGGTTTTTCTTTTCCACTGTATTCTGGGAGGTTTTTTCAAGGCCAAACTCTGTATTTGACTTTCACACAGTTCATTTTGTTCTCTGGAGCTTATTAAACACTAGAAATTTTAATGAATTAAGTATTGACATTCCATTATTACCTGTTTCATTTCAAATCATTCCTGATCTCACATGCCTGCCTTTGCACTTCTGCTCATTAATTAGTTGGTTCTCTTTCATCTCTGTCCTTTGACTTATTGTCTCAATTTGCATCTTTATTTTTGTAGAAACAATGTTTTTTCCAGCTTGTATCTGAAATACTTTGCCTGCACTAAATATTATAAAAATGTTTTCTGCCTCTGACCTTGTTGACTCCAGTTAAAGATTTGTTTTACAGGCCCTACTATCTATGTCTGTTTTCCACTTATTTCTTCTCTTAAATAGTGAGCATTGTGACCAAGCATGAGATTATCTCTGGAAATAGGAAGAATTGTTGTTGGGTTTCTTGATTTGTTTGGATACAGATGGACACCTGCCTTTAAGCAGAAATCTCAAAGCTAATTCATGATCAATTACTTGACAGAAGCAGGAGAAAAAGCGAAGTATTCACTTACCAAGAACAATGGTGCTATTGAGAAATGTCCTCTGGATATGCTCCATTCGGTATTGCCACATGATATCTGTTCATTATCCCACTGCCTCCACTACCTTGGCATTTTTCCTGGAATTTTGCTTACTCATAGGATTTTCCTCTGGAAATTTTCTATGCGTCCTTAGCCCCAGAGTGTTTGAGAGGCCTTGGGGCTCCACGTTGAACTTTCTGTGATGAGTCATCGTTAGTCGGTCTTCCTTAATCTACCTAGCAGAAGTTCCTTGGTGCTTCTGACATTTTCATGACTCTCTTTTCTAGTTCCCAATGTTGATGCAGTCCTCCCATTTTATCTGATTAAAATTACTGTTTTTAGAATTGGGGGAGGGGTTGGTGATTGGGGAAGTAATCATGTGCTCAAGTTCACATCATTCTCTACTCCCTGTTCTACATTATTTTTAACAATAGAATATTATACAGCCATTAAAATTACTTGCTAACTGCAATATATGTTTTCTGTAGTATAATCTTAATTTCATTGAAAATAGTTCCATATATTTTAGCTCTACATATGTAAACAAAAGGGCTAAAAGTAATATCCATAAAACTACTCGTGGTTATTTCTAGGGCAAATTATAGGTGACTTTTACTTTCTTCTTTGTAACCGGGTATATCTCTCTAAATTTTCTATACTAAATATGTATAACTTTTAAAGCTATAAAATGAACTGTCAGTTTCAAATGTCATGTACTCCAGGCATCAGCCACAGGGACTTTTCATTCCTTTCCTAATACAGTATATTCTTTGCTAGGTCCTAGTTTGGAAAGTGGTTTGTCTTTGTTATTGTTTCTGTGTGGCTCACTACAATCCTTTCTTCCCCTGAGTGGTGGGGCGCTCACAGGGCTTAGTTAGAGTTCCCTCCCTTTACTTCCTGGGCATGTTTCTCTCTCAGAAGAAACTAGGAGCCTTCCATGTGTGCATGCCTCAGACCTTCTGTTTTACCTTATCTAGAGCAGAAAATGTTTGAAATTTCTAATATGTGGGTGACAACCTTTCTTATTTTCAGGCTGCATTTTCCCATATAAGTTTGTTTTGAGAAAATTTTGCTAAAGCATTTGAAAAACTTTGATGGGCTTGCTGGTTACTCAGTGGGTGACAGTAATACATGTTGAACAAAAATTTATTTTTTTGGGGGGGAAATTTATCTCTTTAATAGAAATGAAAGGCTATTTACTGGTTCCAAAATATATATAGATTTATGAAAGGGGAAGAAAAGTTACATTTAATACGTTTCTACTATATATGATTAAAATAGTTAAAAAATGTTTTGTTATGGAAAATTTGAAATATATGCAAAGATAAAGAGAATAATATAAACTCCCAGATATTCATCACCCAGCTTCAATAATTATTATCCCCTTTCTGATTCAAGGACAGCTATACTTTCACTTTTTTTCCTATAGTATATTTCACAAATCTCAGACATTTCACATAAATGCTTAATATGTCTGTAACATATAAAGACGTTTAGAAAAAATTAGCCACAATGCCATTATTGCACATGACAAACCAAAGAAACAAGTTACTAATATTACCTACTATCTATTTATATTGAAATCTCCCCAATTATTTTTTTAAACATTCTTTTGTAGTTGGTTTGTGTTATAGTTTGGACATTTATCCCCACCCAAGTCTCATGTTGAAATGTAATTCCCAGTGTTGGAGGTGGGGCCTGGTGGGAGATGAATGCATCATGGGGGCAGATTTCTCACATGTGGTTTAACACCATCCCCTTGGTGCTGTCCTCATGATAGTTAGTGAATTCTCATGAGATCTGATTGTTTAAAAGTGTGTGAATACCTCCCATCCTTCTCTCTCTCTTTCTCTCTCTTGCTCCTCCATTTGCCATGTGATGTGCATGCTCCGCCTTTGCTTTCTGCCATGATTATAAACTTCCTGAGACCTCCCTGGAAGCCGAGCAGATACCAGAACCATGCTTCCTGTAAAGCCTGCAGGATGATGAGCCAAAGAAACCTCTTTTCTTTATAAATTACCCAGTCTCAGGTACTTATCTATAGCAATACAAAAATGGCCTAATAGAGTTTGCTTAAATCAGGATCCAAACAAGTTTCATACATGGTATCTTTGTCCTCAGGCTGCTATAACAAACCACCTTAGTCTGGGTAACTTATAAACAACAGAAATTTATTTCTTATGGTTATGGAGCCCACAAAGTCCAAGATCAAGATGCTAGCATATTCGGTGTCTGAGGAAGGTAAACTTCCTCATAGGCTGTGCCTTCTAGCTGTGTCTTCACATGGTAGAAGGGGCAAGGCAGTTCTCTGGGTCTTTTTTATAAGAACACCAATCCCATTTAGTAGGAGATAATCTAATCACTTCTACCTGCCTCCCTGCCACCTCCTAATACGATACCATCAGCTTGGGTTTGGGATTTCAAAATATGGATTTTGGGGAAACACAAATATTCAGACCATAGCACTCAGCATCTGGCTGATATGTCTCTCTCTCTTTAATCTTTAAGTGCCCTTCTACCCTTTTTGTACCATTGATTTTTGTTAAGGAAACCTGACCACTTACCATGAAGCATATTCTATATTTTGGATTTGGCTGGTTGCTTCCTTGTAACGTTTTTAAGCCTTTTGCTATTCCTTATATTTAATGACAGTGATTTTTAAAGAAAGTTTTGTCACTGTTTTACACATCATAAAACTGTGCCTCAGAGAATTTAAGTAACTTATCAGTGGCAGAGCTGGAATTTAAATACTCATCTGCCTGATTTTAAGACCCAGACTCTCTCTACAATACCTTACTTCATAAATATATAGTTACTTAAAAAGGGAACAAGGATGTGGAAAGGAAGAAGAGAGATGGGGAAAAGCTGCAGAATTTTGTTTCCATTGTAGAATTTTATCATGGTACAATGTGAGGTAAGGAGAAACCAGAATAACTCAGTTTTTGGCTATCAGTTTGTATTCTCTTTCTTTTTATCACATGCTCACAATGTCTGGAATTCAGAGGCTTTTTACATTCCCAATAAATGATTCTGTTGCACTGAAAGAATGAATGCGTAAAGTAGGTTTTACTAAAGATCTTGTGCAGCTGGAGCAATGTTTAACATCCCCATGCCGTGTGTATTATTTGCAAGGGCAGGTGTAACAAAGTGCCACAAACTGGATATCTTAGAGAACAGAACAGAAATGTATTGTCTCACAGTCGGGAGGATAGGAGTCTGAAATTATGGTGTTGGTAGGGTTGATTCTCTCTGAGGGCTACGAGGGAAGGATCTGTTTTGTGGCTTGCATATGGCCATCTTGATTTACATATTAGCCTGTACGTGTCTTCATATCCCAAATTCTCCTTTATATAAGGTCACCAGTTATATTGGATTAGGGACCACCCCCCCAATGACCTCATTTCAACTTGATTATTCCTATAAAGACCCTATCTCCAAATAATGCCATATTTTTATGTGCTGGGGTTTAGGACTTCAACATATCAATTTGGGAAGGATACAATACAACCCATCATAACATGAAACACTTATTGCAGCACATGGATTCACAAAGCTTGTGTATTTCTTCCAGGTCCTTCTACCCTTGCCACCATCCTTCCTCCTGAAACAGCAAGCTTCATTACAAATGCATTTCTCTTCTTGTTTCCTGGAAGCAACTCCATACATTTCTCTTTGTCCCAGGTTCCAGGGCCCTGTTTCCAAGGGGGTTTTCAAAGCATTCAACCTACAAAGAATCCTCCTCAGGACGATTTTTATATTAGTGTCAAGCTAGGCAAAAACTAATTGCCAGTTCCAGGCTTTTTAAATTCAAATACATGAAAACCTCGATTGAGGACAAGCTTGAGTAGTACCTAAACCTGAAAATATTTTGTGAGCCAGAAAGAATCATTCTCATTTGCTATGAGGAAAAACCCAACATTCAATAAACTGTGGTTTAATCAGTTTTATACATTTTTTTTATTTCTTTAGATTTTATTTTACTTTTTAATTCTAGTTGTTGGCAATGTTACCAATGTTCAGCTGCTTTTATGAAAGATATTAGTTCTTATTTTTATAAAGCTGATGAATGAAGAAATTTACTGTTCTATTTCAGCACACTATGACTGCAGTTTAAACCTGGAGGCTTTCAGCTTACACAGTGATACCTCTCCTAAGTGGATCTCCTAAGTACATTCATGCTTCTTTGAAGGGAGTAAATAAACATTGGGAACTTTGGATCTAGACATTCCAAATAAAAATGGTAAAAAGACACACACCTCAGTGGAGGAACGTAGAGTCATAAATGACCTAGAATTTCAAAATATTTTAAAGTGTGTGGAATAACTTTTGACTTAAAAAGATTTTATTTTTTTTTAACCTGGAGTTACTTAAGCTAGTATTCCTTGAAGTACTTTTCCTGGCTATCCAGGAAAACAGGGCAAGTTCAGAAGTGGGTCAGTTGTTAGGTAGATACTAAGAATTAAAAAGAATGCTACAAATAACCCACAAACTGGATCATCTGCATGAATAATCTAGAGTTGTCTGAGATTAGAATTAGTGAAATCTAGTGACTATAGGAATATTTCACATAATTTGTGTAGGAAAATCTCCTGCAACCTACAGAAATCCAATCATTTCTGATCTGTTATTTTCTCTCAAGAAACCTTGTACACATCAATGAAGTTTCAGTTAAAAACAGCACTCTAGGAATAAAGCTGCTCCATTATCTCAAGCTCTGCCACTATCCTGCATGTCAATACTCAGACCAGAAACCTTTTTCTAAGGTTGATGGATGCACTGTGTCTCAGTGTGTATGTGCCTATAGTTAGATTTTGCTTTTAAAAAGGAGCCATTAACCATGCTTATTTCAAAGTGTTTTCCCTTTTTTATCTGCGCTATCAAGCTGATGTTTAACTATTTCACAGCATGTATTTCTCTAAAGTGTAGCAAAGGTGAACCAGAATTCTCTTTAGCAATGAATTTTATTTTGAATGTTATAGAACGTGTCTCCCATATGTTCAGAAAAGTAAATTATTATAGAGACTTTTTTTTCTCCCTCAAGTCTGATAACTCAGGGGACAGCAATCTGGGGTCTAGAAAATTGTAACTGATGTCTAGAGATTACCAGTATTTAAAGCTAGTCTCTTTGGTTGAACCATATAAAACTGCCAATACTATACTATTCTTTACCTATTTCATATGTTATATGGTCTGGCTCTGTGTCCCTACCCAAATGTCACCTTGAGTTGCAATAATCCCCACATGTCCAGAGTGGGACCTGGTGGGAGGTAATTGAATCATGGGGGTGGGTTTTTCCTGTACTGTTCTCATGAGATTTGATGGTTTTAAAAAGGGGAGTTGCCCTGCACATAGTCTCTTGCCTGCTGCCATTAAGATGTGCCTTTGCTCTTCCTTTGCTTTCTGCCATGAATGTGAGGCCTCCCCAGCCACGTGGAACTGTGAGTCCTTTAAACTTCTTTCCTTTATAAATTACCCAGTCTCAGGTTTGTCTTTGTTAGCAGCATGAGAACAAACTAACACTATATGGTTCATAATTTATTTAATTTGAAGAATTATATGTTATATTTTGACTGAAAATAGGAAAAAAATGTTACTTAAAGGCAAATAGAACAAATAAAGAGTCAGTAACAGGTTTTTTTTAAAAATGAAAAAATAGATTTTATTAACTACTTCTGTGACTCAGTTCATAATTTTAAGAAGCACACCTTAATATCAGAGAATGAACTTTTGCCTTGGTCCAGTCTAAATGTAATATACAAAATTTCATGTTGGCAGGGGTTTACATTTATTCATAATTAGTAAATAATCATAGATAATTTCAGACCTCCATTTGTGTTATGAAGCACATTAAATAGAATGATACAGTGGGGAATGATTAGGGACCACTGTTGCTCAGGTGGTCTGGAAAGGTTTCCCTGAGGATTTGAGGGATGATTTTAACAGATTGGATTTAAGTCCTTAGTCTTGAGAATGAGGCAATGATATGAAGATTGGAGGAAGATCCTTTTAAGGAGAAGGAACCGAAAGTGTGAGGGCTGTGAGATGGGAATGAACTTGGGCCTTCCAGGGAGAGAAGAAAGATCAATGTGTCTAATCAACTGTTGTGAGAAATTCAAGAGAGACAAAGGCAGACTGTCTGCAAATAGTTGTTGAATGGCTGAATGACGCAATCACAGATTCCTCATATATAAGTGGCAAGAATTCATAACTATCACAACAGCTTTTTTGGACAATGATAAAGTATAGAGGGCATGTGACAGACACAAAAGTAAATCCTCAATAAATGCGAGAGCTTTCATTTTAGGCTTGTTGTTTTCAGGCAACCAAACCTTTAATGAACACTTTAGTGCCTAAGCCAGCAAAATGAATGAATCATATAATTTTTGCCTTAATAACATTTATAATTTTCTTGAGGGTATAAAATAAGCTTCTAGACTGTACAGTACCAACAAAATAAAAGTACAGAGAAGGCAGGGAAAAGCATAGTGTAAATAACCTTGGGGAGATAAAAGAGAGTCATTTGGGAGATGTGTAATTTAACTGGCCTTGAACATTGAGTAAGACCTTTTCTTTAAAGGGCCTTCTAGGAGGGAGTGTAAAAACAGGAAAAAACATAGTAGTAAGATTAAGAATGGCATATTCAGGGGAATAGGGAACAGGAGCGAGGTTGTTCTGATTAGTAGAAGCATGTTTCAGTGACTGGGAATAATTGGCAAACTGTGTAGCTAAGGAAATTGAGGGTGAAAAGATCTAAGAAAGCAAAACCTTGAAAGTGAGGAAGAAGAGCCTGAACTTGAAGCAGTAGGTGTCAGTATTTCCTTAAACAGCATGCCAGGAAGGTGTATGCTGAACAATTGGAAGAAACGAGATCTTGGAAGGAAAGGATTTGGTAGGATAAGAGCCATAAATCTAAAATGGAAGAAGCACATATGAAGGACAACTTGAAGGGATTAAGCAACACTTAGTGGCAACATTTTTATTTTGACAGTATAGCTACCATGAATTAAGGATGATAATTTCAAGAACTAGACTAACTGCTGCACATTTGTCATCTCTATTAATCTAATGACCTAGGAACCATTATTCAGGTTTTACAGATGAGGAAGTAAAGCTCACAGATATTAAGATATTTTTTAAAAAATAATATTTGGGTCTCTTCACCATTGCTAATGAACATCCATGCCTCCTAGAATAAACCAAGATGCTTCTTTTAGCCCTGAAAATCTTAGAAGATTAAGATGAGTTTGGAAAGATTAAAATAGGTTGAGAAGTCACAGCAACAACCACAAGAAGGCTGGGCAATTTTGTAGCCTGCTTCCTCTTGTAATTTATCAGTTCTTCATTCTGCAGCTTCTCTATCCTGACTGGTGACCACAAGGAGAGAGCAGCACTGAGAAGCAATGTCAGTGGATGAGGCTTGTGGAGACTTTTCTTAATTACTTTGGTTGTCAAGGCTTAAGTTATGTTACATTAGTAACAAAATTCTATCTTTATATTTTCTATAGGGACCACTGTTACTCAGGTGGTCTGGAAAGGTCCCCCTGAAGATTTGAAGGATTGGATTTTAAGAGATTGGATTTAAGACCTTAGTCATGCGAATGAAGCAAAGATATGAGAATGAGGAGATATATCTATATCTATCTATATATACAGATATATATATACACACACACACACAAACATACATATACACACACATATCATATAGATTTTTTTGGCAAGTATCTAATATAAATATACTGCCGTGGTCACAGATAATCAATGGTAGGGTGTGCATTTTCATTCGTTTTGTTCTTCTTGTTTGATCCATTCAAAGTTGAGCCTCTGAAGTTTCCAGAATAAATATTAACTAATTAGGTGATAAATTATTAGCTGTCACTGACATGCAGGGCACTATAGTAGGCACTATGAATAAAACAAAAATGGCCTTTTAAGAAGCTTATACACTTAAGCAGCTGAGAATAGTGGCTAGTCAATTACCCAAAGGGCAGGGAGACAGCCCACTGTGATGTCCATAGCCTAAGAATATTCCTTGGAATATGTTCTAAATGCTTTAATCTTTCCTACTCTTTCTCTCTCCAGCTTTGAATGTCTATCTCCATCTGCTATACCCCTTGCTTGTCTCTTTATTTTCACTTTTATTTTCTCCTCCTTAAACCTTTTTCTACCCCTGACTCCATTAATAAGCGTATTTCTTAGTATCAGGTTTAAGGAGTAGGTTTTCTACCCCTAGGTATTAATTTTAAATGCAGGCAACTTCAACAGCTTAATTTTTTTTTAAACCCTTTTTTTTGTTTTAAAAAAAACAAACCTTGGATTAAGTTACTTTATAGACTTTTTTTGGTCCAATGAACTTTGATTAAAAATATGCTTCCTTATCTCTGACTAATATTATTTGAGGTTTAATTTCCAGATTTCTTCTTTTCAATTAGTTTTGTCTAATAAACCCAATCATAGACATATACACATACACATAGAGATCCCAGGAGTGTTAAACTAAATTTTTAATTTTTCTGGGCATTCAGCCCAGATTGATTTAACTTTTTAAAAATTTTCATTGTGTCCTAGATCCTGTTTTAAAATAGGCAATTGATAATTACTAATTAGCCAGAATATAAAGATACAGAAGATGATTAGCTCATGAAAGCCTTAGTTTTTCTCAAAGATTGAAATCACAGCAATAGATATACACAATGTAAACACTTTCCTATATAATAAAAGCTTGTTTCTTCCCTGGTATTACAGATCCTCTTCATTATTACACACGAATTAACCCTGCTAGAAAATTCAATCATCTTACTAGCCTACTAAATTTTATCTCCCTTTATTTTCTGTTGATCTCTTTTTTTGAGCAGTGAATTAGTTCTGACAGACTTATATGTAATTCATCATTGTTCTTTTATCAGCGTGTTCCCAAAAAGTCACAAAAATAAGAAAATGGCTATTCCATAAATATTTTTACTGGAGATGTAGAAAGTATACTCTGAAAGCTAAGAGGATGTATTTCTCTAAAAATAGCTCCTCAAGGCCTATTTAGTTTTGGACTTGAGATTTAGATAGCTTTTTAAGAGTATACAGCCGGCCTTCCATAGCCACAGGTTTTGCATCCATGGATTTAACCAACCTGGTGACTCCAGGAGGATCCACTGTATGTGTTTTCCTTCCATGTTTGGTTTAATTTGAAGATGCAGAACCTTGTATATGGAAAGTGACTGCACTACCCCATTTTCTATAAGAGACTTGAGCATACATGGATTTTGGTACGCTTAGGGGTCCTGGAACCAACCCTCACCCTGTGGATATGGAGGGTCAACTATATTTAATGGGGTGTTGGTAAAAGTTAAACAAAAAGCCCTGATTTGTGAAGCACGCTAATTTCTGTGGTGTGCTCCCATCATATCTGATTTCAAGCCACCAACCTGAAATCAACTAATGCAAAGTTTCAAAGATGCCCACTAGCCTATTATTACATACTGTCACCACTATATAAAAAAAACTCAAGATAATTGATAATAGTAAAATCTAGTGAAATTATTAAGGAGTGATGAGTTTTGAGTATTTATTGTTTTTGTTTTAAATCTAATTTTAAAAATGTTTAATAATGGCTGTGTTTGACAACTGCTCACAACATTCCTGAAAAATTAACAATAAACTCTGGAAGCTCATATGAGCTAACTTCAGCACACCATTGAATCACAGTAGTAAAATGCTTAAGTGATTCCAGAAAAAGAAATTTCAAATTTGTAAATTTGAGTTTCTAGTTCTGCCTAAATGCTCAGAGAACACTTTTAGTGATTTGGACAAAGAAAGGGAAGAAATAGCTAAAGGAAACAAAGAGAGCAATACAATTTTTTAAAGGAAAAAAAGACATTTGGAAAAAGTGACACATTTAGGAACCCAAGATGGGTGAAGGAGTTGAGAAAATTGTAGGAGAATCCCTATTTTTTGAGTTTAGCTCATCTCCAGTTCATGAATTTATCACTGGCAAACCCTGAGAAATGATGAAATGTATTTCTCAGTTTATGTTCTGTTAACAAAAATACTTCCAAATTTGAGTGGTTTACAGCATCAATGATTAATTTCTAACTCACACAACGTGTCCATGGTGGGTTGACTGTAGTCCTGCCCCATGCTGTTTGTATTCCAGGACCTAGGTAGGTAGAGCAGACTTCATCTGGGACATAGCCTGTCTCATAGCAGAGAGCAAAGAGAGCTGGCTCAACGGTGTGCTAGTTTCTAAAACAACACTTGTAGTACCTGCTCCTATTGCACTGGCCAAAGCAATCTATACAGCCATGCTTGATATAGTCAAGATGTCTTCTCTAAAGGAGGAATGTCGAAGGGAGGGAGAGAGCTCTTGGGAGGAACAGCAAATATTTTGAATATAATATGATCTCCCACATGGAGAAAAGAGAAGGTATAAAAAATATGGCAATTGTTGTAGCAGAGGATGCTGGAGTTTCCCAACATTCGTATTCTCCTCTTCTTCTTGATCAGACATTGTTTAGGCTCCGTTAAAGGCAGGAGTGGACACAGAAGTGAGTTCTGGCTAAGGCCAGAGTCTTTTGGCCAGAGTTGCCACTTCTGTTTACCTTTCCTTGGCCAAATTAAGTTATATGGCCAAACTTGAGTTCCGTGGAGTGAAGATGTACAGTCTTCTTCCAAAGAGGGCTGTCAAAGGGTGGGGTATCCCAGGGTAGGTAGTGAATATTTTGAACATTAATACAGTCTGCCACATGAAGGATGGAAAAGGTACCAAAAGATGTTGTGGCAGAGGCTCTCGTGTTCTCCTTATGACCCCACATGTGCAATCCTCTATCTCCTTCCCCATCTGCCCACTGACTGGAACAGGTGCCGGGAAACAAGTGGAGAGCAGACCCCCAAGTTGGAAAGCACCTGAGCCCTTGAAGGATGAGGGCACACGGAACCCTCCTGCCACATTGGATGATGACATGAGTGGGCTTCTCTCATTTGAGAAGCCACTGAGATTTCAGGCTGTCTTGTTATTGTTGCGACAGCATGACTGTATTAGTCAGGGCCCTCTAGAGGGGCAGAACTAATAGAAGAGATGTAGATAGGAAGGGGAGTTTATTAAGGAGCGTTGACTCACATGACCACAAGGTGAGGTCCCACATATAGGCTGTCTGTAAGCTGAGGACAAGGAAGCCAGTCCGAGTCCCAGAACTGAACTTGGAGTCTGATGTTTGAGGGCAGGAAACATCCAACACAGTAGAAAGATGTAGGCCAGAAGACTAAGCCAGTCTAGACTTTCCACATTCTTCTGCCTGCTTTCATTCTGGCTGTGCTTGCAGCTAATTAGATTGTGCCCACCCAGATTGAGGGTGGGTCTGCCTTTCCCAGCCCACTGACTCAAATGTTAATCTCCTTTGGCAACACCCTCACAGACACACCCAGGAACAATACTTTGCATCCTTCAGTCCAATCACTATTAACTATCACAATATACCTAGTTTGCTTTAACAAATACAGGTTGCTCCTGAAATTATAAATGAGTAAGTATGATATCAATCCCTTTGAACACTGTGGATTTAAAAATTACCTCCACAAAAATATATTCATCCTGATCTCTGGAATCTATAAATTTTACTTTATATTAAAGCAGGGTTTTTGCAGGTGTGATTAAAGATGTCACGATGGGGAGATTGTTGTAGATTATGATGGTGGACCCTAAATACCATCATATGTAACCATGTAAAATGTAGTCAGAGGGAGATTTGAACACAGACAGAAGAGGAGATTTTGATTTCAGCTCAGTGATAGTGATTTAAGACTTCTGACCTCTAGAACTGTGAGAAAGTAAGTTTCTGTTCTTTTTTTTTTTTTTCTGAGATGGAGTCTTTCTCTGTTACCTAGGCTGGAGTGCAATGGCATGCGATCTCAGCTTACTGCAACCCCCGCCTCCCGAGTTCAAGCAATTCTCCTGTCTCAACCTCCTGAGTAGCTGGGATTACAGGCGCGTGCCACCACGCCTGGCTAATTTTTGTATTTTTAGTAGAGATGGGGTTTCACCATGTTGGCCAGGCTGGTCTCATACTCCTGACCTTGTGATCCACCCACTTTGGCGTCCCAAAGTGCTGGGATTGAGCCACAGTGCCTGGCCAAGTTTCTGTTCTTTTAAGCAACGACATTTGCAGTAATTTGTTATAGCAGCCATAAAAAACCAATACAAGCACCAAGATAAAGTGATGACAGGGAACCAAGTGTCAATGTTCAGTCTCAATAAGGTTACGTCCAAAAGAGAACATGTTAGGAGATGTTAGGTAGAACACTTTCAAGTTTTCTTATAAGACTTTATAAAACTCACAAGTCTTATAATTTATAAACTTAGTTCATATGATTTCAAACCATCCCAAAGTCTGAGAGCAGGAATAATAATAATTACCTCATCTAAAATCTCCAGTCTCCTAATTTTACATGTAAAAAGAAAACAGACCTAGAGATGTTATCAGACTTGTTTCCAATTAAACAGCTTTGTCTTAGAGTCAGTAGTAGAATGTAATTTTTCCAACTCCTAATCCTCAAGGACATTAAAATTGCAAAAGCAAAGATAGGGGTTTGTGTGTGTGTGTGTATAGGTAGGAGGAGAGTATGTGAAGCCTCCCCTCAAGTGCATTGCAGTGGCTCCTGTGATGAGCTACCACATCCTGTCCTTCAGGACAGAAGCATTTATTCACCAGTAGCTGAGTGCTGGCAACTGACACCTCATAGCCCCCTCATTTGAAGTGAGGCCTTCGTCCACAGTCATGCTGGAGCTATTTTTAATTTTTTAAGAAAGGTTCATACTGTTTTGTTTAAATGGCTGTACTAATTTACAGTATCACCAACAGTACATCAGGGTTCTCTTTTCTCCATATCTTTGCCAACACTTGTTATCTGTCATCTTTTTGATAATGGCCAATCTAATAGGTGTGTGGTGATTGCTTATTGTGGTTTTGATTTGCATTTCTCTGATTAGAGATGTTGAACATTTTTTTCAGATATCTTTTGGAAATTTGGATGTCTTATTTTTAAGTCTTTTGCCCATTTTGAAATAGAGTTATTTGTTTTCTTATTAAGTAGTTTGAATTCCTTGTATGTTTTGGATATTAGCCCCTTAGCTGATGCATGATTTGCAAATGTTTTCCCTAATCTATGGGTTGTGTATTCACTCTATTGTTTTCTTTGCCGTGCAGAAGCTGTTTAGTTTGATGTAATCCCATTTGTATATTTTTGCTCATGTTGCCTGTGATTTTGTGGTCATACACAAGACATCACTGCCCAGACCAATGTCACAAAGTTTTTCCTCTGTGTTTTCTTCTAGTAGTTTTATAGTTTCAGGTCTTCCATTCAAATCTTTATCCATTTTGAGTTGATTCTTGTGTAAGTGTGAGATAAGGGCCCATTTTCATTTTTCTGTACATGAATATCTAGTTTTCCTAACACCATATAGTGAAGAGTGTTCTTTCTCTATTGGGTGTTCTGGGCATCTTTGTCAAAAATCATTTGGCCATAGATATGTGAGTTTCTTTATCGGCTCTCTATCCTATTTCATTGGCTAGTATATTTGTTTTTATGCCAGTATCATGTTGTTTTAGTTACTATAGTTTTGTAATATATTTTGAGATCACATAGTGTTGATGCCTCTAGCTTTGTTCTTTTTGGTTAAGATTGCTTTGGCCATTCTGGGTCTTTTGTAGTTCCACATAGATTTTAGGATTATTTTTTCTATTAATGTTTTTGTTAAGAATGAGTTTGGAATTTTGTTAGGGATTGCATTGAACATGCAGATTGCTTTGGAATGTTGTTGTTTTTTAGTTTTCATCTTGCTTATCAGCAGTATTTAATAAAGATGATCACTTTGCTTCATTGAAACACTTTCTCTGTGTTTCCAGAATTCTACGTGCTCTTGGTTTTCTCTTTCTTCTCTGGCTCTAGTTTCTTAGCTTTGTGATTACCCAGGAAATAGACTTTGGACTTCATTTTTCTCTATCTACATTTTTCCCCTTGATATTTCATTCAAGTTCATGGTTTTCTTTCTTAATTTTTTAGATATAGAGTCTTGTTCTGTTGCCCAACTTGGAGTGCAATGGTGCAATTATAGCTCACTGAAACCTTGAACTCCTGGGCTCAAGCAATCCTCTCACCTCAGCCTCCAGAGTAACTAGAATTACAGGTGTGTGCCACCATGCCCAGCTAATTTTTTAACTGTTTTTCATAGAGATGGGATCTTGCTGAGTGGTCTCTGGGCTCAAGCAATCCTTCCACCTCAGCTTCCCAAAGTGCTGAGACTATAGGCATGAGCCACCATATCCTACCAAGCTCATGGCTTTAAATGTTGCTGACATGCTGACACCTTTCAAATGTATTGTTAAAAACCTAATCTCTCCACTGAAGTCCAACTACCATTGCAACATCTGTACTGAAACATCTACTAAGTGTCTCAAATTTAACTTTTCAGAATGTAAACTCCTGATTTTTCCATGCAATCTGCTATACCTAGATCTTAATGGAGTTATGCTTCACATCTTTTCTCTCACACCCCACATTTGATCCAACAGCAAATCCTATATGCATTATCTTTAAATTGTATTTAAGATCTGACCACTTTTCAACATCTTCTCTGCTTCTCTCCTGATTTGACACCACCTTCTTTCTTCTGGATGACTGCATTAGCCTCCTAAATTTCTCCCTGATTCTATTATTTTCCCCACTGCAGTCAGTTATTTGTACAGCAACAACCAGAGTGAACCTTAAAAATGTCAAATTATATTATTTACTACTGAAGTCCCTCCAATATTCCCATCTTATTCAGAGTAGAGGCCAAAATTTGTAAAATGGTGTCTTTGGACTTTATGTCATGTAGACCCTGATGGTATTTGTGACCTCATCTTATACTCTCCACTTACTCACTTTGATTCTGCCTCTCTGCTGTTACTCAAACACTCTAGCAAGTGCCTGCTCAGGGCCTTTGCCCTTGGTGTTCCCACTACCTAGAATCCTCTTCCCCAGACAACTGTGTGGCTCATCAATTCACCTTTCTCAGCCATTATTCAAATGCTACTTTCTCAGTGCAGCCTTCTTGGACCACTTTATTTAAAATTGCATACCTCTCCCAATCCACCAATTAAACATTCCCCAGGCTCCTTCCTGTTTTTTATTTAAATAGTACATAATCACCATTTAACATAATACATTAAACTAAAAATATTACATATCTGGAGGTAAAAGTGCTGATTTCTTACATACGTAATATGTAAGAATATAAATATGTAACATTTATATGTATGTAAGAAATACATACATGTAAAAAATACATATTTGATTTATATATCCATTCATCTTCTCTCCTTGAAATGTAAGCTCTATGAAAGAAGAAATTTGTCTGTTTACTGTTATGCCATTAGTACTTAGAGTAGTGAGTGGCACATAATAGGGACTCAATAAATACTGACTGAATGTATACAGTGTATAGTTTGGAATAAAGACCTCAAGTGGTGACACTGGTATACCCACTTCCCCATTCACCTTATTCCACTCCCATTCATTGCCTCTTCACTCCTGTGATGAAAAAACATCAAATTCACTTTCCAAACAGTAGAGTTGACTCCTGCTGTTCTGCTTACTCTTAGCGCATTCTTGAGCAAGTTGCTTAATTTCTCTGCCTCATTTTCTTTATTTCTTCATTAAACAATATAATAGCAACCTTGCATGGTTGTTCTGACAATAAAATAAGAGGGTATATCTACAGTACAAATATGAGGTTTATTTTCTTTTTTTTAGATTTTTTTAAAGTTTTGAAATTTTTTTATTTTTAATTTTATTATTATTATACTTTAAGTTTTAGGGTATATGAGCACAACGTGCAGGTTTCTTTTTTTATTATGAATTGCTGTTCACACTTGGAAATGCCTTGTTTGGGGGACATATATTTAGCCTATATCTTTTCTTTGAAATTTTGAATATTGTGCTTTTTATTAAAAAATAAACACAATGAAGAGTGATAGAATGTTACGTAGACCGCTTTACAGCACTACTTGTTCATGGTCACGTATTTTCAATGATGACTATAATGAACAAACATTCTAACTGCAGGATACTTCAGGGAGTACTGAAGAGTGTCAGGTAGAGTTGGAACTACATAGAGACTGCACAGAGAGGGAGGTTCTCTCTTATGAAAAACAAGACAGTAATATTCTGGCAGGATATGAAGATAAGGTTATGTAAGACAAGAGGCTTAAAGAAGAGAGATAATAAGCCAACTGATTGCATATTATATTCATAAAAGTCTACTGTTTTCTCATCCTTGCAATGACTACTAATAGATTTATACTTAAAAAGGAGTAGGGAGTATCATTTGTTATTTTGGTTTTGTAGCAGCCATTCTCCCTTATTTACAACATCCAGGTTTCATCATGGGGATTACCCTTGTCCCTGAGGTGGAGTCCTGGTGGCATTGCAATCAAAGTGCTGTGCCTTCCCATAGGACAAGCAAGTAAGGGAGGAACAAATAACTCCTGGGAAGTCCCTTCACCCAGATATTTCCTCTCTTCAGAGTGATACACCCAAGGGCAGGTACCTTGCAAACATGCAGTCAGGAGGACTCTTTCATAGACTAGAACCATTGTACAGAGTAATATAAGCAGGGATACTTTTTAGAGTTCCGTTATTCCCACGATGTTGGTTGGAAGAGAAGGTGAGTAGTTCTTGCCTTCCGGAATCCCAGAGGAGCCCTTTATCCTGCCCATATCTAAGCCTAGTTTTCCAGCCTCAACTTCTTTCTGTGAGCTGCCCATTATTTTTTCAATGAATTCTCCCCTTTAAAAAATCCTAAGAAAGTCACTAAGATGATGGAATAGGATATATCAGCCATCATCCCTCCACACACAAAAAAACACAAATATAGGGACAGCTATCTACAAATCAAAACATCCCTGAGAGGGCTCAGGAGCCCATTAAATAATTTTTATCCACAAAGTGGAGTGAAAAAACCTCATAAAACAACGACGACGACAACCACAACCAAACAACAACAAAATGGAGAATACCTACACAGAATAGATTGCTGGTGAGATTGGAATACTTGAGATGCAAGAGACTACTAATAACACAGAAAGGCAGAGGTTATTGATATCAGCCACATGGTGAAAACTACCATGGTTCCCAATGGGACTTGCTCCACAGAGGACACCAGCACACCAGCATATTTTGCCACTGAGGTAACCAACAGCCACTTCTGCCAGGGAACTCCCCAGAGAGAGAGTTATAGCTGCATAATCCCCTGCTGCAAGAAACAGCCTTTGTTGAGCCATTTCAAGAAAGGAGCTGCAATCTCTCTTAGCCCCCCAAGAGTTGCTAGATTTATATATCAGATAAAATAGACATTAAGTCAAAATCTGTAATATGAGACAAAAAAGGTCATTATATAATGATAAAGGGATCAATTCATCAAAAAGTTATAACAATTATAAAGGCACTCAACATTGGAGCACCTAAATATGTAAAGGAAATACTAATAGATCTGAAGAAAGAGATCAACTACAAGACAATAATACTAGGGGGCTTTAGTAGCCCATTTTCAGCAACGGACAGATCATTCAGACAGAAAATCAAAGAAACACTGGACTTGAACTGCGTTTTAGACCAAATGGACCTAATAGACATATACAGAACATTCCATCTAACAGCAGTAGAACATACATTCTTATTTAGTGCACACAGAACATTCTCCAGGGTAGATCCCATATTAGACTACAACACATGTCTTAACAAATTCAAAATGACTGAAATTATATCAAGTATCTTTTCTGACTACAACTATAAGAAACTAGAAATCAATAATGGAAAGAATTTCAGAAAATTCAAATGTGTGGAAATCAAACAATATATTCATAAGGAAACTAAAAGGAAAATTTAAAAAATATCTAAAGACAACAAAACTTATAGGATGCAGGAAAAGCAGTTTTAACAGAGAAGTTTTTAGCAATACATGCATGCGTAAAAAAAGAAGAAAGAACCCAAATAAACAACCTAATATCACATCTCAAAAAACTAAAAAAAAAAAAAGAAAAAAAGCCCAAACTGAGTAGAAGGATGGAGTAGTAAAGTTCAAACCAGAAATAAATGAAATAAAGGCTAGAAAAACAAAAAAAGATCAACAAAACTAAGAGTTACATTTTGAAAAAGGTAAACAAAATTGATAAACCTATAGCTAGATGAGCTAGAAAAAAGACGGAGATTCAAATAAAAATAATTGAAAGTGGGGCATTACAACTGATACCACAGAATTGCAAAGAACCATAAGAGACCACTAAGAAAAATACACCAACAGATACACCAACAAATTGGATAACTGAGAATAAATGGATAAATTCCTAGATACATACAATTTACCAAGACTAGATTATGAAGAAATAAAAAACCTGAACAGATCAATAACAAGTAAAAAGATTGAAACAGTAATAAAAAGTCTTTCATTAAAGAAAAGCTCAGGACCTGATAGATTCATTGCCGAATTCTACCAAACATTTAAAGAACAGTATTCCTTCTCAAACTCTTTAAAAAGTTGAAGAGGAGGGAAAACTGCCAAACTGATTTTACAAGGCTTAGTATTACCCTGAAATCAAAGCCAGACAAGGATATCAGAAAATTAGAGGACGATATGCTTCATAAATAGATCTGAAGAGATGCAAAGTCTTCAGCAGAATACTAGTAAACCAAATTTAACAGCCCATTAGAGGAATCATTCACCATGATCAAATAAATGTATCTTTGGTATGCAAGGATGGTTACAAATTTATAAATGTGATATATCACATTAATATGAGGAAGTACACAAGCCGTATGATCATCTCAATTGATGGAGAAAATGCATTTGACAAAATTAGACATCTTTCATGATAAAAAAAACTTTCAAGAAATTAGGTATAGAAGGAATTTATTTGAACAACAAAAAAATGCCTTATGAAAGCCCATAACTAGCACCATATTCAATAGTGAAAAGTTGAAAGCTTTTTGTGTAAGATAAGATCAGAAATAAGACAAGGATACCCACACTCATCACGACTATTTGACATAGTACTGGAAATCCTAGCCAGAACAATTAGACAAGAAGAAGAAATATAAGGCATTCAAGTCAGAAATGAAACAGTTAAATTGACTCTGTTTACAGACAATGTAATCTCATATACAGAAAACCCTAAAGAACTTCACCAAAAAGCTGTTAGAACTAATAAACAAATTCAGTAAATTTGCAGGATACAAAATAAACATATGTAAATCAATAGCATTTCTATACACTAACACAAATTATCAGATAAAGAAACCACGAAAACAATCCCATTCACAATGGCTACAAATAAAAAGTAAAATATTTAGGAATAAATTTAACCAAGGAGGTGAAAGACCTGTACATTGAAAACTATACAGCATTGATGAAAGACATTGAAGAAGGCATAAATAAATGGAAAGATGGCCCCTGTTCATGGGTTGGAAGAATTAATATTGTTCAAATGTTCATAGTATCCAAAGGTATCTACAGATCCAAAGAAACCCTTATCAAAATTCCAATGACATTTTTCACAGAAATAGAAAAATCAATCCTAAAATTTGTGTGAAGCCATAAAATACACAGAATAGCCAAAGCAATCCTGAGTAAAAAGGACAAAACTGGGATCATCACATTATCTGATTTCAAAATGTACTACAAGACTATAGTAATTAAAACAGCATGGTACTGGCATAAAAATAGTCACACAAACCAACGGGACAGAATAGAAAGTACAGAAATAAACCCAAACATTTATGGTCAAATAATTGTCCCCAAAGATACCAAGAACACCTGATGGGGAAAGGGCAGTCTCTTCAATAAAGGGTATTGGGAAAACTGGATATCCAAAGGAAGAAGGATGAAATTAGACCCTCAACTCATACCATATGTAAAAATCAAATCAAAATGTATTAAAGTCTTAAACATAAGACTTGCAACTATAAAACAACTGAATAAAATATAGAGAAAAGCTCCATGACATTGGTATGGGTAATAATTTCTCTGGATATGATCCCAAAAGCACAGCCAATATGAACAAAAAAAGACAAATGGAATTACAACAAACTAAAAATCTTCACAGCAAAGGAAACAATCAAGTGAAGAGATAACCCATGGAATGTGAAAATATGTTTGCAAACCATCCATCTGATAAGGCGTTAATATCCAAAATTCATAAGAAACTCAATAGTAAGAAGCCAAATAATTAGATTTTAATATAGGCAAAGAATCTGAATAGATTTTTCTCAAAAGAAGACATACAAGTGATCAACAGGCATATGAAAAAATGCTCAACATGACTAATCATCAGGAAAATGCAATTTAAAACCACAATGAGATATCACCTCATAGCTGTTAGAGTGGTTATTATCAAAAACACAAAAGATAAGTGTCGGTAAGGATGTGGAGCAAAGGGAACCCTAGTACACTGTTGGTGGGAATGTAAATTAGTACAGCCATTTTTGAAAACTGTGAAGGTTCCTCAAAATATTAAAAATGGAACTACCATATGGTCCAGTAATACCACTATGTGGCAAATATCCAAAGGAGATGAAATTAGTAAAATTGAAGAGATATTTTCACTCCCATGTTCACTGCAGCATTGTTCACAATAGCCAAGATATGAAATCAACCTAAGTGTTCACCAGTGGATGAATGGATAAAGAAAATGTAGTATATATACAAAGCAATACTATTAGCCTCTTCAAAGAAAATCCTGTCATTTGTGGCAACATGGAAGAACCTGGAGGACATTGTGTTAAACGAAATAAGTCAGGCACAGAAAGACAAACACCATATGGAAACTAGAAAAGTCAAATTCATAGAATCAGAGTAAAATGGTGGTCACCAGAGGCTGGGAAATGGGTGAACTGGGGAAATGTTGGTCAAAGTACATAAAATTTTAGCTGGACAGACGAAATAAGTTCGAGAGATCTATTATATGTCATGGTGACTATGGTTAATAAACAATAGGTTCTATACTTGAAAATTGCTGAGTGTAGAATTTAAGGGTTCTCACCACAAAAAAAGATGTGTGAGGTAATACAGATGTTAAATACCTTGTTTTAGCCATTCTACAAAACATAATGTGGTATGCCATAAATATGTACAATTTTTACTTGCCAAAAAAAAATAATCTTAAATTACTAGTGTTGGTTTCTATAGCTTGTAAATAGATGAACTGGGATATAGCAAGATCAAAATATTAGAAAAGATAATCTCTGTAGATCACTCAACAGTCTCAACTGCTTTGCATACAGTCACAGGCCACTCTCAGCTTGCTCTGTCAAGATATTCTCCTGCAGCATTAAGCAGTGGATTGTTTCATCATCCACACAAAATTCCTACCTTACATCTTTCCGTTGTAAAAAAATGCTCATTATAAATAGTGTAAAAGAATAATATGCTTTGTAGATGACATTTTCCCAGAAAAGGCCAAAAGTACATACGGATATGTAGTAGTTACAATTCCTCTTTGCTCTGTCTTTTCGCCTATTGCAATGTATTAGCAAAAATGCAGAGATAATATGGAGAGTAGGGCCTTGTTAATATAGAGGAAAAAACCAGTTACAGAATAGGGAATCTAATAGACCTATAGTCACTGCTTTCCTTATTCCTGTTCTTTAATTTCTCTATCCCCCTCCTCTTTGCCAATAAGAATCTTATCATTATCACACAGAACGTGCTGTTGACTTTAAGTATCAATTTCAAGTAAAATAGCTTGAACGTTAAAATGTGGACATAAAAAATTAGGTTTTGAACATACCTATTTATTGAAATTTGGTAAAATAAAGGAATGGAAGAGATATAAGAATAAATAAAGGGCAAAGAAAGTACAAAGGATATAACACTAGAAGAGATGCCAAGTAAATTCTGAAGACAGGAAAGATGGTAGATAAGCAATAACTATGTTATTAAAATTAGAGAAAACCAAGAATTGCAGATTAATTTCCACTAACAAACCCTGAGTAGGCTCAAAAGGAGAGTATCAGGTCATTGTGCAGGTGAGGACATGGGCAGCAATGAGAAAAGAGTGTTGGTTAGCAGTCTTTAAGGAGTAGTGAAACTCTGCAGATTCTTGCTGTAGTGGCCAAGTTTTTTGTATATAGTAGATAGTTGACAATTTTTATTAATTGAAATTGCATGGCTTTGTAGTAAATTTTCACTGACATTTGACAAATAAAGGTTGTTTTTAAAACCCAAGAGAAGATAAGTAACACTTGATTAAAGGTGCTTTGGATTCTATGCACAAACATACTATAGGATGTGTCTATGAAATAATGGTGGAGGACACTGAGAGAGAAAATGTAATTGGTAAAGCTGAGTGACAGGTGCATGGGATTCATTTCTCTATTCTCTTTATTTTTTCATAATAAAAAGAAAAATTTTAAGTGCTTAAAGAAAAGCTCCAAAGTTGGCAAAGTCTACTTATTGCTTTACCTCTTCTTCTCTGGAACTAACCTGAGTATTGACCTTAAATGAGCAACTCATTTAAGAGAATAACTAGTTCATTCTGCCTGGTGCTATTGTTTCCCACAAAAATGCGTTGTTTGAGGTTGGGCTGCCTATGTCTTACAAGTGGTTTAACGTGGAGGAACTTGTGGCTACACCTGAGTGGAGGATGGTTACTGAATCACTGAAAGAACAACTGAAATCACGTGAGTCTAGGAACAGACAAGAAGAGAGCAAAAGAGGGACAGCTTCCTGCAAATGACAGAGTGGTCTTTTACAGTCCCTATGATGACTGCACAAATTACCTTTGGGATGTTGTGTCTGTTCATTTCTGAATTGTGAATGGGCTTTTACTTCTTAAGAGATACAGATGTTATTCATCATTACAAGCCTGATTCTTTAGAGAGCTGAGATCTGGTCTTAGCACATCATACTATATTTAATAAGAATAAGCATCTCAGGATTAGGATATAAATCTTACTTGTTTAGAAAATTCTAGAATAAGGGGAGCTTAGAAATGGGAATGAGAAAGACAGGCATCAAGTAAGAGAGACAGAAGATGGATGGGAGCGAGATGGTAGGAAAGGGAAGGAAATGACATATTTTCCTTTCAAGTCTGTGCCTAGCTCTTATTTTGAGTACAGTAATTTGATTCATGCTTATACTCTGTGTCTGATTTATTACTGATTTCATCATGAGTGCCCAGCTCCACTGGCTCTTGCCCATTTGTCTCTAAGGTAGTGAAACCACCATCCACACAATGACTGTACCAGTTGACCCTGTTAGCACTTTTAACTTTCCACTTAAACATCTCCTTTTGCTAGCTATTTTTAGATTTATAGTTGTATGGGATGTGTACGTTGTATAGCAATATGATACCTATGGAATGTTCTGCACTGTGTAAATCAATCACCATAATAGCATCTCTGGGTGAAACCAGGGACAGAGAGGACAGGATGAAATGGGGACAGAGAATGGAATAGAGGATATGGGCAACAAAATGTGACAGACAGGGGTGAAAATATGGCTGGAAAAAGTACTTAGGAATTGAGAACAAAGAGTGATCATGGAGGGGGTGAAAAATGAATTTTTAATGAGAGAGTAAACTAAAAATGAAAATTTAAGCATGAATAAGGACAAATGTGTAATTAAGAGAGAAAGTTATTCTACAGACCAAAGAGTATTGGAAGACAAATTGTAAGTGGATTTTTGCATAACTGTACCTGGGATTTAATAAAAAGAAAGAATATGAAATCTCACTTATTCACAGTGTATTGTGAATGCATCTAAATAAAGGAAGTCTTTGATGATATTCTACAGACTGGCAGAGAAAATAATACAAAAATTTGGGGCAATAGAATGCTTGGTTGCCAGGGACTGGTGAAAATTCGTTATGATTAAGAATGAAAAAAGGCCAGGTGCGGTAGCTCACACTTGTAATCCCAGCACTTGGGAGGCTGAGGCGGGCGGATCACATGAGGTTGGGAGTTCGAGACGAGCCTGACCAAAATGAAGAAACCCCATCTCTACTAAAAGTACAAAATTAGCTGGGCATAGTGGCACATGCCTGTAATCCCAGCTACTTGGGAGGCTGAGGCAGGAATCTCGGTGAGCCGAGATCACGCCATTGCACTCCAGCCTGGGCAACAAGAAGAAAACTCCGTCTCAAAAAAAAAAAAAAAAGAATAGTAATCAAATGTTCTTGTGAATAAATAAAAAAAATTAACAAAGTTTGAGGCTCATATCAGGGCAAATAAGATACAAAAGTAGTCCTCAAATGAGAGTTTTGGAGGAAAAATTACTCTTCTAAATTTTGTCTATTAAATTGTTGAACACTGGACTACATTGTCTTCTTATTGTTTATAAATTATGGGAAAACTCCTTTAGATGCATGGTACCTATTTATCTGTGTATTTGGTATTCTGCCTAAGCATTCCCTGCTTCTATTATGTCTCTTGAGTTAATAAAGAGAAAAAAAATTGAGCCACCACCAATAACACGTAGAAGAGTATTACATGCAGTGATGCACTGCCAAGACCCTTTTGATGATTTACCTCTTCAGAATAACTTGATTTTAAAAGACCAGTAATTAAAGGTTAGCTTTAATTATGGAATAATCTTCACTTTGTCATTTTCTTCTTAAGACATTCAACAATTGTGTTTTTTACTACCAAAGTTTCATGCTTGGTTTTAAGCAGAATTATAGTAATCGTTTTAGAATTTTTAATTAGATGAATAATAATTGAGGTGAAGCCTCTTTAGCTAATTTCCCTAAAAGTTAACTTGCTACTAAATAAGCATGAAAGATATTTTCTGTTTCCATTATATTATTATATTAATAATTATACCAGTTAAAGTTTAAACAGCTTTCAAGGACAAAATTCAATGTCTTAACATGAAAATAAAAAAGATTTACATTGTTCCTTGTCATTAACTTTATTTAAATTGTATGCTTTACTAATTTTTAAATGAATTACTTTGTTTTCAATTACATTTGAAAAACTAGGTGAGATTCCAGATGTAGTATTTAAAGCAATGGACATATGACAGATATCTGAGACAAAATAACCGTGGATAATTTTCATTGAACTGTGTTAAATAATGCACTGATAATCTATTGATCTAAGAATGATTAAATTGATTTTTGGTTGTGTCTGTCTTTGTGGAACATTTTTTTCCTCCAACAACATAATCCCCTATAGAAAACAGACAAAATAAGATTGAAACTGTATTCCTAATGTTTGCAGATTTTCTTTAACCAGAAAATATAATTTTAAATTAAATATAAATTATAGTTTAAAATATTGCTGTACATGAAACATAATTGTTTTAAGCCAAAATTGTTCATATAGTTTGTCTTTTTGTATTGAAGCCAAATTTTCCTGAAAAACTGTTGTAAAATGATTGTATTGGTTAAAGTACAAATTATAAAAATGAGGCTTGACTTTTTAAAACTTTAGTTGTATTAAACAACTTCCTGTAAGACAAGTTTCAGCAGATCAGCACAAAATTTTCTTAATTTCATTACAGTCTATAAATTAAAATTAATGAGTCTGACACCCACAATTAACAATGAAAAATGCAGATTGTTGTAATTACTTAAGCAATAACATTGCTTTACATAGAAGACTTAAGGTGCTCCACAAATTATTTACAAGTGTTACATAAAACACAAAAAATGACAATTTCAATTTATTTTGTCAATGCAAAAAACCAGAATCCTTACTAAAACCTTTCTCGTTTGGGAATCTCTCGCCATGCATAATTAAGCAAATTTGATTGCAATTAAGCCTGGCTTCTACAGTAGAGTTTTAATTAATGCAAATCTGGCATCTACATCTATAAGATTAATTTTAGTGAATTAAAAGAAAACAACAAAGCACATTTGAAAGTGCAGTTATATTGTTGAAAGGACAGAATTTAAAAGCTGGTTATTTTTCAGCCTTCCATGTGTATAGCCTTTGACTTAGACTTTAAAGAGTGGATATTTTATTCAGATTTGTTGTTTTATTTTTAAATGCCTTATTAAACAAGATCATCAAAATTATACAAAGCCACTTCAGAGAGGTATCTTAAAAAATCAGTATACCTTAGGAGTAAAGTACACACACATACACACACACAAACTTACACACACACACTTACACATACACGAGCCTTTGCAGAAATAGATGTGAACTCATCCACAAATATATGAATACATAGACTTTATTTGGCATGTTTTAAAACATGTTTAATGTTTACATCTCAAACTTTAAAATATCAGTGGGGTACCATTGTTGAGGACATATTCTTTTTAATAACAGTGCTTGAAGTAGAATATTAGCTAAAGTGTATTAGTAACTTGTATTATCACGTACATATTTGTTAACGCTATTTGATGTAATTTTATTTAATTTTCCATTGAAGCTTTCTCACTTCATATTTGACAGAAATATAGATGTTCTTGAACATATTAAAATGATGAAGTATCCTAAACTAATACATGACATGATTTGGAAAGAAACTTAAAGATTTTGATCTTCTAAAGTTCCTGGTTATTATTTTAACAATCATTTGTCCCGAAAAATCATTTGCTATTAGAAAAGGAATTTCTTGATATCTAAAATTTCATGCCTTTTTTCATATAATACATTGATGAGGTGGCTATAAACATGGGAATATTTCTGCCTCCATTTTGGCCAAGGCCCTTATACCCCAGATGATGGAGAAATTAGGACAGTGCAGGACTTGTAAGGGAGCTGGAAGACCACCAATATTATAAGCCTCAGCCAATACTAACTTCAAAAATATGAAAAGTGTCAAAGTGGGAGAGTAAAGAGGCTAATCTTTGGAAAATGTTAAAGTAGTGTGACATTTTCAGTTTTCCTGACCCCCAAAGGGAGAACCTCTTCTCCCTTACCCATAGCCTTGTAGGAGGCAGGGTTTTGAGAAGATTATTTGAGGAGATTGACAATGATCCTGAAATTGAGGGGCTGGTGTTGACTTAGGTGAGTGCTCAAAGGCAAGAGGCAGAGTAAAGAGAGAGAAACTGGGCTTTACTGAGGGATAGCTATGTTCAGCGTTTCACAGAAAACATTGTCCTGGCCAAGAGAGCTACCAGGAAGCCCCACACCTGACAAACACACTAAGGTGCCAGTGAGGAAGAGTCAGCTTTGCCCATGTGCAGAGTCCGGAGAGTGTTGACTTTAAAAACTGTCCAACCTCAGAAGTCTCCATCGCCATTTGCCTTATTGTCAGTGAAGTAAAACCCATTCCTACCTATTACCTGCTCTGTCTCCCCCACTAACCTAGAAATCCAGAAGCATTTTGGAGGGAAAAGAGGGCAAAGGATATAAATAAAAGGTTAGTAAACAGAAAAGAAGTCACTGGCCCCCTTTTGGCAGCAGTTCCAACCAGTGCACAAAGCTTTAACATTAAATGAGATTTGGACTTTTAACTATGACACAGACTGTGAATTTTCACTACTGAGATGTGATGGGAACACTTTTTTTTTAAAATTAAAAGTGGCATTACTTATTTTTTGAGAGGCACAAAAAAGTCATAGAATCAAGGAATAGAGACTATCTGGTAATGCTGAGAGGCTCTGAATAGGCACCCTATGAATTCTGTTAGCCAATTACATGAATAAGGTAACTTTGGTCGGTCAAGGTCATGTCAATAACAAGTAAAATTGTAATCATAACTAGTTATTGAGCACTTACATGACACTGATTTCAGTCTACAATGATGTCAAAACTATTTTGTCTTTTAAAATGGATTTCTGTGAATTAATTACTAAAAGGGCTTTAGATTATATATAAATATATATCATATATTTATATCATCTATATCATATATATGATACATATATAATTCATATATGTCATATACTATATATAAAGGCTTTAGATTATATAATACATATATTTATTATATATATTTAGAGCCTATATATGGTGTATCTCTCTGTGTGTGTAGTTTATATGTAATTTTTTACCTTAAAACTTTTGTTTTAAAATGATTCTGGATTCACAGGAAATTGCAAAATAGAATATCACGGAATCCTATGTAGCCTTAACTGTATTTCTGTCAATGGTAGCATCTTACACAATTATAGTACAATATCAAAGCAAGAAAATTCATGTTAGAATCCACAGACATTACGCAGAATCCACAAAAGTTATGCTCTTTTTAAATATTTCTTCTACCTTCTATGCTTTAGTGTACCACCCTCTCAATTAGACAATTTTAAATTTATGGGATACCTATGTATTAGGCATTATGTGAATAAGAGTATTGCCATACATGGGCATTCACAGTCTACAGGGAGAGGAAGACTCATAATAAAGAATTACCATATTTCATGTAGTCTAAGACACCCTCAATTGTAAGATGCATCATTATTTTATTTGACACTGAAAAATTATACCAAATAATAACACTTCTGCCATTATAAGAGACCTCTTGATTTCAGAGATGTTAAAATGTAAAATTTTAAAAAGCACATCTTAAAATTGACAATATGCAATATAATAAATACTATAATAGAGATATTAGTATAATATTATAGAACATCATTGAAGGAGCAATTTGTTTCCTCAGGTGGGTGATGGCTGAGAGAGGCAGAGAGAAATGTGGTGCAAGAGAAAAAATTTAAAAGACAGTACGAGCTTGCCAGATAGATAAAGATAAGAAAGACACTCCAGGATAGAGAACAGCCCATGGAGAGTTAGCCATGAAAATGAGCAGGGCATTTTTCTTGAATATGCAGTGGTTAATACAGAATGTTACTACAATGGTTAATGTATGGAGGCACCAACAAGGAGCTGGGAAGAGGCTGGAAAGGAGGCTGAAATCCATTGGTGGAAAGGCATACATGCTACTCTAACGAGGATGGACTTCATCGTGTACTCATTGTGGGAGTATTTAAGCAGCAAAGTGGCATAATCTATGTTTTGGAAAGTAAAATCTTGCAACAATGTAAGAATGAATTGTAGGAGAAAGATTGGTGGAAAGACATATTTTAAGTGGTTGGTATCTGGTATATAAAATTAACCACCGTTAGGAATCTAGATTAGACACTGGGTTTTTTTCTTAAGAAAAAGTGTTTAGATAAAATACTTAAAATATCTTTTAAATGAATATATTGAAACCTTATAATATTAAAATAAACATCCTCCCTTTCCTGAACCCTCCCCCTCATCAGTCACAATTAGAGATATCTTCCTTTCAGGTGCTACAGTGTATTATTTATTCATCTATCTAATATGTATTCCAGACTATCTCATTTTACAGTGATCTTTGTCTTCTATATTCCCTTTAGATTGTAAACCTCTTTGTGCTGAAAGACCACTGATCACTGCACCTACAGGGAAGAGAATGTAGGAGCATGGAACAGGGCACTAGAAGTACAGGTGAGGAGGTGAGGTATGCAGTTACTGCAGTTTAGACTATAGAAGAAGCTCATTTGATGTAGGTGGTAACAAAGAAGCAGATGCATAGAGTTGCTTAGGAAAAATTCAGAATTCCTGAAGATTGATAGTCTGTTATATGAGGAATAGGCAGGGACCAAGGGGGATTAGTCCTGTGTGCTAGCAAGGGAATCTGAATGAAAAGCTGTCCTTTATTGACCTGGTGCAGGGGAGACATTGAAAAAGGAGAAGTTTTAGGGGAGAAAGTTGATGTAGGCATGTTATACTTAACATCACTTTGAGATGAGGACTGGCTGTGTCATTTGCAGGGCCATTGTTTAAATTTCAAGATGAAGCCAGCATGAGTCCCTTGTGATTGCAAAAGTTGCATGCCCATGAAGCTGGTCCTGCTTGAGATCTTCAGCAAAGATGTCTTCAATAGGCAGATGTAGATACGAGATAGAGTTTAGATCACTGCGCTGGGCTGAGGAAACCCATTAGTCAACATATTACAGAAAGCAGGTAAAAGATAAGTAATGATTAAATCCAGCTGAAGAGAACGAATAGAGTGAGAAGAGGAAACTCTTGGGATGAAGGAAAAGCCACTAAAAAAAAAAAATGCCAAAAAAAATATAGCCAGAGGTGTGAAGGGAAAACCCTATTGCAGTATTCATGTTATAATTGCCCTACACTTGCTCTGAAGACAATTCTGTGCACACTGCTTCGTTTTTATCGCTTACACTGACATTTGTGGAAAGGTGTTCATAAATTACTAGGTTAAATTTAGCCTGAAGAAAATAGAAAATTAGCCATCCAATTGATTATGGAGATTAAAAAATTAAAAAGCCTCTTTTCTCACTACCACAGATACCTTTAGGAAATTCATGGAAATGTGTAGAAATCAGTTGGCAATACCACACATTGCTCTGGGTTGAGTGTGGTGTGCTGTGTCCTTAATGTAATGTGGAAAACAACAGAAGCACATCAGAGCCAGTGTGAGGTGTTGGTGTGGCGTAACACCAGGATGACACTGGAGCCGGGCAAAAACAGATCCAGTGGGGTAGTCCAGACCCTGAACAGCTTTCCTCTCCCATTGCCTTCCGAAAAACATCTGTCTGTGGGCAAGAGATTGTGTTAAGGAAGGCAACTCTTGGAAAGGAGCGTGTGGGTACAGAGAGGTTCACTAAGGTTTGAGATTCAGGTTCACCCAGTGGTAATGAAAACAGAAGTCTACGTTGTTGTACCTACTCCCTTTCCTTACCAGGACAGGCACAGACCCTTCTCTAGGTTTTCAATAGCTGATATACTCAGACTGCTCTCCTAAGAAAAATAGACATTGGATAGTTGCAAGCATTGTAACAGAAAAAAGAGAGCAAATTAAACAATGAAACCAGTTGAATTAGAATAAAAGGACAAAAGAGACGAGATTTTTAAACTAGTCTGGTAAATATTCCCCCAAATAGAGAGATATTAGAAGTATGAAACAGGAATAAGCAGCTATAGAGTAAAATCAATTGGAGATATTGGATATATGAATACTTCAGTTGAAATAACTCAGCAGAGGTATAAAATAGCAGTGTGGCACAGCAGAAAAACAAACTGGGCTGGGTGCAATGGCTCTTGCCTGTTATCCCAGCACTCAGGGAGGTCACGGTGGGTGGATTGCTTGAGCCCAGGAGTTCAAGACTAGCCTGGGCAACATAGTGAGACCTTTTTTTTTTAATTATTATTATTTTTATTATTATACTTTAAGTTCTAGGGTACATGTGCACAACATGCAGGTGTGTTACATATGTATACATGTGCCATGTTGGTGTGCTGCACCCATTAACTTGTAATTTACATTAGGTATATCTCCTAATGCTATCCCTACCCCCTCCCCATGACAGGCCCTGGTGTGTGATGTTCCCCACCCCGTGTCCAAGTATTCTTATTGTTCAAATCCCACCTATGGGTGAGAACATGCAGTGTTTGGTTTTCTGTCCTTGTGATAGTTTGCCGAGAATGATGGTTTCCAGCTTCATCCATGTCCCTACAAAGGACATGAACTCATCATTTTTTATGGCTGCATAGTATCCCATGGTGTATATGTGCCACATTTTCTTAATCCAGTCTATCATTGCTGGACATTTGGCTTGGTTCCAAGTCTTTGCTATTGTGAATAGTTCCACAATATACATACGTGTGCATGTGTCTTTATAGCAGCATGATTTATAATCCTTTGGGTATATGCCCAGTAATGGGATTGCTGAGTACAATGGTATTTCTAGTTCTAGATCCTTGAGGAATCGCCACACTGTCTTCCACAATGGTTGAACCAGTTTTCAGTCCCACCAACAGTGTAAAAGTGTTCCTAATTCTCCATATCCTCTCCAGCACCTGTTGTTTCCTGACTTTTTAATGATCACCATTCTAAGTGGTGTGAGATGGTATCTCATTGTGGTTTTGATTTGCATTTCTCTGATGGCCAGTGATGATGAGCATTTTTTCATGTGTCTGTTGGCTGCATAAACGTCTTCTTTTCATATCCTTAGCCCATTTTTTGATGGGGTTGTTTGATTTTTTCTTGTAAATTTGTTTAAGTTATTTGTAGATTCTGGATAGTGAGACCTGTTCTTTACAGAAAATACAAAAATGAGCCGGGCATGGTGGTGCGCACCTGTGGTCCCAGCTACTCGGGAGGCTGATGTGGGAGGATCACTTGAGCCCAAGCTGAGTCGGCAGTGAGTAGCGTTCATGCCACTGCACTCCAGCCTGGTGACAGATCAAGATCCTGCCGGGGGGGAAAAAAAAACACTAAAGAGTTAGAAAATCAGATTGAAGAACTCTTAAGGAAGGCCTGAGGAAGAAACAAAGAGATGGAAATATAAAAGAATAAATGAGATTTGGAGGAAACAAGAAAAGTAAAAACCTGTATAAAAATATCTGAAAAAGAAAATCCAGAAGAAATGGATAAATTCCTGGACACATACACCCTCCCAAGTTTAAACCAGGAAGAAGTTGAATCCCTGAATAGACCAAGAGCAAGTTCGGAAATTAAGGCAGTAATTAATAGCCTACCAACTAAAAAAAGTCCAGGACCAGACAGATTCATGGCCAGATTCTACCAGAGGTACAAAGAGAAGCTGGTACCGTTCCTTCTGAAACTATTCTGAACAATAGAAAAAGAGGGAATCCTCCCTAACTCATTGTATGAGGCCAGCATCATCCTGATGCCAAAACCTGGCAGAGACACAACAAAAAAACCCACAAAATTTCAGGCCAATTTCCATGATGAATATCGATGTGAAAATCCTGAATAAAATACTGGCAAACCAAATCCAGCAGCACATCAAAAAGCTTATCCACCATGATCAAGCTGGCTTCATCCCTGGGATGCAAGGCTGGTTCAACATACACAAATCAATAAATGTAATCCATCACATAAACAGAATCAATTAAAAAAACCACATGATTATCTCAATTGATGCAGAAAAGGCCTTTGACAAAATTCAACACCCCTTCATGCTGAAAACGCTCAATAAACTAGGTATTGATGGAACATATCTCAAAATAATAAGAGCTATTTATCACAAACCCAGAGCCAATATCATACAGAATGGGCAAAAACTGGAAGCATTCCCTTTGAAAACCAGCACAAGACAAGGATGCCCTCTCTCACCACTCGTATTCAACATAGTATTGGAAGTTCTGGCCAGGGCAATCAGGCAAGAGAAAGAAATAAAGCGTATTCGGATAGGAAGAGAGGAAGTCAAATTGTCCCTGTTTGCAGATGACATGATTGTATATTTAGAAAACCCCATCGTCTCAGCCCCAAATCTCCTTAAGCTGATAAGCAACTTCAGCAAAGTCTCAGGATACAAAATCAATATGCAAAAATCATAAGTATTCCAATACACCAATAATAGACAAACAGAGAGCCAAATCATGAGTGAATTCCCATTCACAGTTGCTACAAAGAGAATAAAATGCCTAGGAATCCAACTTACAAGGGATGTGAAGGACCTCTTCAAGGAGAACTACAAACCACTGCTCAATGAAATAAGAGAGATCACAAACAAATGGAAAAACATTCCATGCTCATGGATAGGAAGAATCAATATTGTGAAAATGGCCATACTGTCCAGAGTAATTTATAGATTCAATACTATCCCCATGAAGCTACCATTGACTTTCTTCACAGAATTAGGAAAAACTACTTTAAATTTCATACAGAGCAAAAAACCCATACATACGTAAAAACTCAACATGTATTTTTTTTCTTGGCTCCACCCTTATGGAAGGATTACTGACTTTATAAAAGGGCTTGTGGGAATGGGTTTGCTCTCTTTTTCTCTTCTGCCTATTAAGACACAGAGGTTCTCTCTTAACCTTCCTTCTGTCCTCTGCCATGTGAGGACTTAGTAACAAGGCCCACACCAGATGCTGGTGCCTTGATCTTGGGCTTCCCAGCCTCTAGAACTATGAGAGTATAAATTTCTATTATTTGTAAATTGCCCAGTCTCATGTATTCTGTTACAGTAGCACAAAATAGACTAAGACAGATGTCTTGCTTCTAGATGCACCACTGCATGGTATCATAAGTATTGGAGAAGTGTGTTTTTCCTCCTGAGAAACACAAGCTAACAAATCCAGATGTCCTACTCCCATGAGCTAACTCTCCTGCACACCCCATAGTGCCTTTCCCTTAGTACACCCTAGCCTTTCAAAAGTCTTCAGGCTTCTGTTTTGGCAAAGTTGAGTTCAGTTCGCACTGGATCCTCTTCCCTATTGCAACAGTATCACTGACTAAAATCTGTTCTTGCTACTATAACTAGTGCCTGTCTTTGCTCATTTTGAAAAGCCATTGAAAGAAAATGTAAAATATTTTTGTGACTTTGGCTGGAGGTGCAGAGAGTACTGCTTATATAATAACTCCAAAACACAAGCCATAAAGGAAAATAATAGATGGTTTGGCTACATAAAAATAAGATCTTTTGCTCAATGATAACGACATGGTCAACATGTGGATATGAGACCATAAAAAAACTATTTGCAAAATCTAAATCTATTTTGAAATTAGTATTTCAAATATATAAGCAAAGCTCATAAATCTGCCAGATGTACATATGGATGCATGGAACACTGCAGCAGTTAGAGACTATGAACTGAATGTATACACAGAAATAAGCAGATTTTATAAGTATAATGTTGAATAAAATATATGTGGGTGATTAAGATCTGTAATGTAATATCTATGTAGACTAAAAACCATACATACATAAAACTCAACATACATCTTTTCAAACCTACATTTATATATAGAAATATATCATGTATATTTGTGTGCGCGTGTGTGTGTGTGTGTTGGATAGCTAGGAAATAAAGGAGAGTAGAGATGAAGAACAAAGGGGAAAATAAAAATGAAATGAGACAAGAGAGGGACCTGGTAAGGTCTTAGTGGGTCATGAACTGAGGATAATGATTAAATCAACTCTGAACCCAAGATCCAATTAAAGAAAAAAAAAAAAGAGAAGTCTGAGTCCAAGTTTTTATGACTGACTATCAAAAGTGGTTTCATGTTTATGTAGTTCTGTATTTTGTAGATTTGAGAACATTTTAGCTGGAAAGCCAGTAATTTCATGCTCCTAAAACATCTAATTATTTTTATAAAACTGAAAAGGAGCCAGGGTATAACAATAGATAATATTTATTATTTATGATAGGACAGACACTGCTCTCATCAACTCATATGAATTATTCCATTTTATTTTCAAATTGGCTTTGTAAGGTAAATTCTATTATTATCTTATGGATGAGGATGTGTAGGCACATAGAAATTAAGTAGCCTGTCCAACTTTAGTTATTACAAGATGGAGACAATAAGTAGAGAGCTAGTAGAATCAATGGCTCTCTGAATTTAAAGGTGGTACAATTAACCAATACACAAGATTGTCACCTGGCACCCACGTCTGTTTCAGATTCTTTCCTAAATAACAGCACAAAGACTAAGTGGACTGTATTTCAATTCATTCCATAGGTATTTTCTTCAAATACGTAAAGTGCAATGCGTTCTATCTTTTTGGAGTGAACTTTTTTCTGACTTCCAGATCACTTTCCCATTAGCTTATTAAGTTTTATTCAACAGAAGTTCTTCTCAACAAAGTGTAGAATTTTGTTTCTTTTGCTACTTAAGCAATGAAGTTTTTAGGGACAATTAATTATTCTACTTACTGATTACTTTTACTACTTTTTCTCTGCTTCATTTCTTTGAGAAAACATTTAATATCAAATTTAAGCTGTTTGCAACATTCATCCATCTGTCATTATTTGAATACAATGATGAATATTTCTCATGTGAAGAGATAAGGCTGATTTCTCATGGAATGATGAGATATTGAGAAACTGAAATTATGGGGTGATTTTTTTGGATCATATGCAACAAAATATCAGGTTATCTTTTAAAAGAATTTCTTCCTTCCCCTGGAAATTTGAAAGAAAAGAAAAATTTGGTCGATTTTTAAAGGTTAGTATATAATAGAAATAAAGAGCTAAGAAAACAAACACTGCAAACCAAGAGATATATAGGATAATAATAACAATAGCAATAATGATGATAATGACAATGACTAACCCCTATGTGGCACTGTGTTAAGAGTCTTACTTAAATGACTTCATTCAATTTTTCAGTACAACCTTATGATCCAGCCAGGGAGGTGAAACTTTTGAGCTAGGCATAAACTTGGAATTTATTACTTAGTGGGTGATATGGTTTGGTTCTGTGTTCCCACCCAAATCTCACGTCGAATTGTAATCCCCATGTGTTGAAAGCGGGGCCAGGTTGGAGGTGATCAAATCATGGGGGTGGCCTTCTCTCTTGGTGTTCTTGCGATAGAGTTCTCATGAGATCTGGTTGTTTGAAAATGTGTAGCACTTCCCCGCTGTACTCTCCCTCTCTCCCCTGCTCTACCATAAAGACGTGCTTGTTTCCCCTTTGCCTTCTGCCATGATTGTAAGTTTGCTGAGGACTCCCAGCCATGCTTCCTGTACAGCGTGTGAAACTGTGAGCCAATTAAATCTCTTTTCTTCATAAGTTACCCAGTCTCAGGTAGTTCTTTATAGCAGTGTGAGAATGGATGAATACAGTGGGAAAGGCAACACATAATTATCTTACTTAGTTGAAGTCTGGGTAGCTTAGTGTTCAGGAAAAAAACAAGATACAGAGGAAGTGATGCAGGTGCAACAGAAAGGATGAATCCTCAGCAAGATCCTACTTGGCTGCAGACCAAAGTCCTTTGCCTTATTGGTATAAAGGTCTTTGTTCTTCTTTGCTTTCTTTATCCCTAGCCCTCACCTAAACTGCAATTTCCTAGAATTTGGTGTCTGATTGAAAGATTGTAGAACTTGTAACGTGAAGTTATGCTAAAAGAATTGTTTCATTATGTGAGTTGTATTTTAAAAGGTATTGATAAGATTTATGTTTGAGAAAAGCATAAATGCATGAAAAACATGAAAAGCAAAGTGATCTTAGCTTTCCTCTGAGTGTCACTGTGTACAGAAAGATAAAACTTCATTTGGAGTGGGAGATGAAATCTATTCTGTACATCCTGAGAAGAAAGATGTAAATTCCTGTCTTGGGCATTTAGAGAAAGTGAGGCAACAGCTATTACTCTAAGAGATATGGATTTGTGCCCACCTGCCTAGAAGTGACACCATGATTTTAAAACAAGAACACATGAAAATATTACCAATTCTTAATGTCAAAAGTGGTCCAGAAGGCAAGATGTGTGAATTGAGAATTTGGGGCATTTGAGGCCTTTAGAGAAAGGGTAAATTGCTTTTGATGCAGTCTTTTTCTATCCCTAGGGAAATCCTACCACATATTTGATTTTTAGCTGCAATGTGTTACCATATATTTATGCCTTTGAATATGTATTTATTACAGTTTTATACAGCCCATTTTCATGACGTGAATTGTTTGTCTCTCTTAAGAGATATCTATATTTTTTTCCCAAGATCATATCAAATGAGAAAAATATGGAAAACAACTACATTTGAAGCAGAGGCAATCCTGTTCTCCTGCAAATCAAACCCAAACAATTAAACACAACTGGAAAAAAAAAAACAAGGAGGAAATTTGTATCTCTGGTTTGTGATTAATTTCTTTACAATTTTTTTCAGCTCATTTCTGATCATGGTTATACAGTCCCTTTGAAAAATGTCCCCTTTATGTTCTGAAATAAATTCAAACTTATAGATACATGAATCCAAATATTGGAAATTTTGAATATTGCAGGGAGATTTTGGCATAATGATAGGGAAAGGGTGCAGAGAAATTCTAGGCAGAAAAAGGTAGGTCCCTGGCAAAATCCCATCCTTAAGCCAAAAAGCCTGAAACCATGGCCCAAAGTGAGAACTTATATTCCTGTTTTCCCATTCAAATGTTGCCTTTTTCCTAAACCACCCATGGTCCTGCCCCACCCCATTCTGTGCCTATAAAAACCTCAGACTCAGCTGGTAAACAGGACTACAGCTAGACATCAGAGAGAAGTGTCTTGAGTTCAGAGGGACAGCTTAATGGCATAACTTTGGAGAAGAATCCAGCTAGAGATGGCCATACTTCAGGGGAAGATTACTTACCTGCCTCGTCCCCTTTTCAGCTCCCCTTACCGATGAGAGCCACTTTCATCACAATGAAATCCCCCACATTTACCATCCTTCAATTCATTCAGGCAACCTCATTTTTCCTGGATGCCAGACAAGAGCTTGGGAGCCATGAATACTGAAGCAAAATACTGTCACACTGGATCTTTGCCCTTGCCGGTGGAGGGCAGCTGCCCTATGCTAAAAGGCAGAGGGCCCACTGAGCTATTAACACTTAAGCCATCCACGGATGGCAGAACTAAAAGAGCACTATAACATGCCCTTAGGGGCTTTGAGGGTCACAGCACCCCCACCTAGACACTGCTACATGGCCCTCACAGAGTTTGCTCCTGCCATTGCCTAAAAGCACTTGCCCTGATTTCTGCACCCACTCACCTGTGTGCTCCCTCCTGTGAGGGGTGGAATGCAGAGGGTCTGAGCTAGTGAAGTTTGATCTCACCAGTATCGAAGTGGCTGGCCGATTCCAGTGCTTGTGCACTCCAGTTCTTGCCTTGTTTACTCCTGCACTCCCTCCTATGAGGAGTTGAGAGTGGTGGGCTGAGTAAACCAGGCACCCCTGTCATGAGTCCCACAAAGGAGGGAAATATCCTGCTTCAATAGCAGTAATAAAGTTTACATTAAAGGTGCCTTCTTCTGTCTCCCAAGAGTATGGAACAGTCACCATCCACCCTCATCATCTCTGCTTTCACCTCTGCTGTGGCAAGTATGAAATGAGAGAGGATTTTTTTGAGCCATCTTGGAGGAAAAGTAAGCTCAAAATTTGCAGTAGTTATTGTATCTGGCCCAGAGCTTACCATTTTCTCAGATGGGCAATGAGGTCCAGTCCCACAGATCCAATAGTGATGGCTACAGTAATGAAAAAAAGAAGTAATTATAGTTTATGTACTGTCTCAATCTACCCCTTCATTTCTATGGCTGCCTTTTCTAACAATCACCATTAACAATTTAGCATGATTCCCTGGCCCCTGTTCTTTCATTTTTTTATTTTTTTTAATTATTCTAATTTCTCTTTTGTAGAGACAGAGTCTTGCTATGTTGTTTAGGCTGGTCTCGAACTCCTGGTCTCAAGCAATCCTCTTGCCTCTGACTCCCAAAGTGCTGGGATTACAGGCAGTTACCACTGTCCAGCCTTCTTGGCCCCTATTCTTCAGCCCAAAATGTCCAAATCCAAGTTTTCGTCAACCATTCTAAAGGCAAAGGTTGCAGACACTTGTGTTCATACATCTCACAGCAAGCAGCTGCTGCAGTGAAGAGGGCTTCAAACATTTACCTCCAAAGGCAGCAAGAGAGAGAGGTTCATTTCATTTCTCATATTTGGACCAGTGATCAGTTGCTCCAATCCTTGCTGTCTTTCAGCTTTTTGTCCTGCAATCTAGTAGGCTTAGAAACTAGCAGGGGCTTTTAGTACCCACACAAGTAGCAGTATAAGCACAGGGAACAGAAAAAGCACAGAGGGAGAGTCTATACTTGGCAGGATGTGTGTTTCAGAGCCTTAGGACACATCAACATGGAAACCTGTAGTGCCACTGAGCCATGGAATGCTCAGCCCATCCAGTGTTGGTTAATGGTACCAGTCTTTGCTAGTCACTGCTTTTTCATAAGCTCAAAGCAAGATAGTCTCCCTTAGCATCAGCAGGAGCTGGTGCCAGGCATCTCCTCTTAATACTTTGACTCTGGTGTGGACCCCTGGGTTTGGCATCAGCACCTTCGTGGGATATCTGCCTCTGAGGAAAAGCAGTGAGTCAGGATTTGCTGGTTCAGGTGATTTTCTCTCAGGAACTCTTGGCTTGGTCTGTGCCACATGGACAGATATAGGGCTAGCTTTTAAAAAATTTTAACCAGTAATTTGGGGCTTTTTTTCTTACTCATACTCAGCTTACATTTCTGTTCTTCAGCTATTATCTGCTTCATTTTCTACAGTAAGCGGAACCCAGGCTTCCCTTCTCACACCAGAGGCTCTCTAATTAGATTTAAAGTTATTATTAGCCTACTAATAGAACCATAAACCATGGGTCTTTCAAGTCATACAAGCTTTCACAAAGGAGGTCTGGAATTCAGCATGGATTTTCATTCAGGTCCAAATCAGTTATTATGCCCATGCCTAAGATGAGAAACCAAACCAGGGCTGGACTTGGGCCCCTGCCGTCTTCTGGAGCCCTCTGACTCCTGGTTACCTTGGAAAATGTAAGACCTCAAGGTGTCCAGGCTCCAGGGCTCTTAGCGTGCCACAATACCACTGCTGCTCTGAGGATATATTCAGCTTCTTGTGTGGAATCGTCACCTCCTGCCTTACCCACTCCAGTGCTGTCTCCCTCTTAATGTTTCTGAACTTTCCCATTCCTGCCAATTCACACTTTCAAATTCACACATACTCTTGCAGTCCATTTGATGCTAGCCTAAGAAGATCTGGTGGTGCTAATGGGCATTCAACCTCAAGAGAACATACCCAAGATGTCCCCATTAGTCACAAGAGTAGCCCTATGGACAAGAGCCACATCTTATGTTAGGAATATTACAGTAGGGGATTAGAAATTGCAGGTACAAGCTGTCATGAACTGTGAAGGATCTTAGATGTTACCTTATTTGCAGGCTAACAAATTGGCCTGCCACAGTTTCATAGATGCTGGTAGGAGACACAAAACTCATTGCTCAGAGACAAAGGACTTTATTACTCAAAGCAAGTAAAATAAACAACTTGCTCTGGGATACCTGAGCTCCAGTTGCCAGATGGTGACATGAAGAGGAGGACCAGATGACACATTGCAGAGATACATGCAATTGATTGAATTACAAAAGAGAAATCATGAGCTTAGGATACCTGACTCTTTTAAAATGGGAAGTAAATGTGTCTACTTTTACTTAAGTAGGGAAACACTTAAGAGGGAAACACTATCTCTACCCTCTAATGCGGCAATCAAAGCTGCCCTTGGCTCTGGAGAAGAGGTACTATCTCTATCATCTTAGAATGTTCACCATATAAACATCCTTTAAAAGATAGCTTGGAATAAAGGGCTTGTCCTTGTTCATAAAATGTGCATGAATGTGTGAGATCCACAGAAAATTGTCTATCAACAAAATGTACAAATGAGTTTTAAAAATGGAACAAAGAAAACCCATTCCAGAGAGAAACTGCAAAAGAAAAAAACACTAAATTTCTAAAGAATAAAAGAAGTCAGAGGTAGTTAAACATGATAAATGTGAGAGGGTAAATAAAAAACAATAAATATGTAATATTTACAAGAGTTGCTTCTAAAATATGCAGAATATTTGAAAGGGAATAAAAGGTATGTTGGGCAAACACAAAATGAAGAAAACAGGTACAAATGAAAATCATATTTTATGTTGATGAGAGTTAAAAATCTACCAAGAATATATAAGTAGCCATAAATATTTATTAACTTCATTATATAACTTTGAAATATTAAAAGTAAAAACCGCTTGAAACCCAAGGAGAATTTTATTAATTAAAAGTAATTGTGAAAGATTTTACTCCACATATTTTAATTTACAGATAAAAAAGCAAAAAAGGAAATGATTGAAAATATAAAAAACCTGAATAATTAATTTACATATAGAAGTATGTTTATAAAAAAATGAATAATACACATTCATTCAAACATGATGACAGTCACAAAAACTCTCCACAAATACTACATCACAAGGCAATATAAATTTTGCAGTTCTGAATTAAAAAATTCACATTCTGTGTGTGACAAATAATGAAAGTCTATATTAATAATAAAGTGATAACACTCCCCCATCCAATCACTTGAGAATTTAAATGCAACCTTCCAAAAAATTTTGAGGTGAATAAGAAATCAAAATATGTATTCCAAAAATGAATAGCATTTATTTAAACTGAAAAATAGTATTCAAGGGAAAATTTGTAATCTTAGAATGCATTCCTTAGATTAAAATAGACTGATAATATGTATTCCTTAGATTAAAATAGACTGATAATATGTGACTAGACTTTCAGTTCAATATGTTAAAAAATAAAAGTAGAAGGAAACATATAATATAGGTAAAACCAGAATTTTGTGAGATTAAAAAATAAACACAAACTTGAAGAAGAAAACCAAAAAGTATTTCTTCAAAAAGACAAATAAATTAGACCAACATTAGCAAAACTTTCTGGAAAAAAAGTTGAAAAACAATAATAAGAATATTACTAAAAATGAGAAAAAGACATAATCATACTCCTTACAACTACATTCCAATAAATTTGAAAATGGATATGAAATGAAAGATTTCCTAGTATATTGATGAGGAAGAGTATTAAAACCTTATATAGGCCAATAATCATAAGGGAAATTGAAAAAGAGGTGACCTTTAACAAAGTTACAAGGCCTAGATAATCCTATAGACAAGTTGTGCCAAGTCTTCTTCCAATATTTCAACTTTTCAAAAGTAGAGAAGAATTGGCAGCTTTCCAGAACCAATGCATAGCCCTGATATCAAAGCCAGATATAATTTTAGGAGAAAAAGGGTAATCTAATAGCAACCTAAAGTGTAAAGATTAATGTAAAATTTCTAAACAAAATATTAACAAATGGAAGCTACCCACATGTTAAAAGACTAATACGTTATCAACAGTAGAGATTATTTTTGCAATTCATATGTTTAATATGTTTCAATGTTAACATATTTACTAATACAGATAATTACACTAACCTTTGAAGGGATAAGAAAAATAGGGGCATCCTGATAGTTACCAAAACAATTTATTAGTCAATTTAATTAAATCAATATGAAAAGAGAAAAACAATTTTTCCAGAAATAAAAGGAAATTTCCTAACCTGATATGGGCTTGTTTGATACACAGAGCAAATATCTTAATAGTGAAATAATAAAAATATTCCCATAAACACGACAAGGATACCACTGCTATTTAATACTGCACTATTTAATATTGTAGTCATCCTAGCTGGTGCAAGGAAATAAAGTAATATGTAATAGGAAAAAATTGTCACTGTTGGCAAATATTAAAACTGGCTATGCAGAAAATCCAGAGATCAACTAGAAAACTATGAGAACTAATAACTATCATTTAATAAGGTGGCCAGATTTTAAAAAAATTAGTAACTTATTTGCCATTAAGAATCAACAAGATCAAGTGGGGGAAATCAGTTTGCATTAAGAAAATAAGCCAATCAGTAAATAATTTAGAAGCAAATCTAATAATCATGTGAGAATTTTCTACAGAGATAACTTTAATGAAATTAATGTAAGAAATCTTAATAGCAAGAAATATAATGGGGATTACCTAATATAGTAATGATGTGTTTTCTCCTAAGTAAATGAACAAATTAAATGCTTTTTCAGTCCCAATCCCAACATAATTCTTGTGGCATTTGACAATCTGATTTTAAAATTTGCTTAGGAGAGAAAAGGTACAAGATAACTGATTATTTTTGGAAAGAGAAATGCAAAGTAACTTACTTTTAACCTAGGTATTATTTATACAGAGTGTAACTGAGAGGTCCTAAATATACTGTTTGACCAGTTTTGATAAAAGGATGCACCCACATAGCTTCCAGCCCAGTCAAGACTAGATCACTTTCAACATCCCAGAATGTTTCCTCAGGTGGTTGTCTAGGCATCCCTTAACTCCAAAGAAGACAGTATCTGTGATAACATTTATCATCACAGCTTGAGTTTTCCTGTTCTAGAACCTCATAAAAAATGTACTCATGCAGTATCTGCTTTTTTGTGTGTCTGGCTTTATTCGCTCAACATAACGTTTTTGAGATTCACGATTGTGATGCGTATATCAGGAGTTTGTTCCTGTTTATTGGCAAGTAATATTCCATTGCATGAAACTACCACAATGTGTTTGTCTCTTCTTCAGTTGAAGGACATTTAGGTTGTTCTGACTTTTGGCTGTTTCTCCGGAAACGTTCTAATCTGTTCCTTTGATCTTTTGTTACCCTTGCTGAATAGGCTGGGTGTGCTGAAAGCTCTGAGGGACTTTGCTTTCTCTTGCAAAACAAACTTGCTTCAAGTATAAAATGAAGGCAATGATAATTTAACAAACATGAACAACTAAGCAACTGTATCATATTTCTTTTATGTATGTGTTATTTTCCTTCATTAGCCAAACACTTATGATGAAAATGATGACACAGAAGGAAGGGGAAAGACAGGGCAACTCATAATTCCTTTTCCTTTCAAGTGTTTTCTTATTCACTAATAAACTGAAGTTAGAGCATCTTAAAAGAATGTACATTTATTCCAAAGTAAAATTTAAACAGTTGATTAGTTTTATACAGCTTCTTTTCTGGCAAGAACTAGGTACATATGCATGTATAAAGTATAAAATATAAATTGTATAATATTGCTGATTCTACTATAAATTCTTACATTTGCATTTAAAACTGGCATTGAATAATGAAAGGAAGAATAATAAAATTCATACTAATGTAAATATTTTTCTGAAAATGACATTAAATAGCAAATAAAAAGCATCATTATATACTGAAAGACCGTGGAAGAAAGGAAAAAACTTCAGGCTTTAGTACCTTTAATGACATGTTTTTCTTGCTTTCTGAAAAAGGCCCCCACAGAGTATATACCAATCTTGCCTAAAATACGAACCATACGGTATGGGAAAAAGAAAATAAGAATATCACCTTCTTCAATATAGACTACCTCAGATATTTTTGGGCATCCCCTGAGGGTTTTCTTTAAGTAGAAAAGAAAAACCTGCTCCTGTTCCTTAGTTTTGTTTTTCTCTCTGTGTGTGTGCATTGATCACTGCCACTGCCCTCTGCCAGTGCCAATGCTGCTTGGCTCCTGTACCCACTGGGCATCTCCATGCTTCACCAGGGACCACCAGGAGAGCTTCCAGTGAGTCATTGTTAGTCCCCAAACCATTTGTGCAACAGAATTTCACTGACGCCAACTTGAAAAAAATGTATTTTGATTAAAATTCAGCAAGCTGCTAGGACAAGAATTTGTTTCAAACCACGATTTGGTTGAAAATGACTAATCTGTAGTTTTTGTAATTTCTAATTCATTTTCAGTGAAGAAACCATGAGAGTAGATGAACTGAAAATGAATTAGAAACAGCAATGCAAAAAATAGAGAAGATATTCCTCTAATCCTGGGAAGAAAAAAAAGAAGAAGAAAATGATGAAGATGGATAAAGTGTGGCAAAACCGCTCTATTGTGCATTAACATTTCCTAATTAATTTCACCCTCCCTCCCACAAACAAACACCACATGCTGTGACTGTGGAACACTTATTTTATCCTCAGTTCCATGACTTTGTGCATATTGTTCTGTCTGGTCCCTGCGGTCTGCAGTAGAATTGGTGGGCAAACAGCCTCTTCTCTCCTGGTGGTGCCTCGTGGGCACGGAAGTATCTCTGTGTGCACAGGAACACCACGACTTTATTGACTGTTTCCTTCAGTGTCTGCCGCTAACTCTTCTCCATTAGGGGAAAACCAGTGCTGCAAACAGTAGATTCAGAGATTCACATGGCGTGCCAAGCACCAGTGTTCCTCCTCTCTGCTCCCCTATTCAATACACAGCCATATAAGCACATACCAAAGAAATAATCTTCCACTCTCAGGCCAAAAAGAAGCCAATCCTCATGCTTATCAGGATACAATGAATAAAGATGCATGCTACAAGAATCTCTCCACAGAGTCCACCAGTTCCACAAATAGCAAGCTCAGAAACTGGTTTGGTCTCATATAGCAGTAAGAGTGACCTATGAATAATGCTAACCTCCTACAAAAATCTTTATGGGACACTTAAATATAAGACAGTGACCTTATTAATCTTCCTTGTATTTTTTCTGCAACTAACCTACTTTATATATTATGCCTGTCTTAGTATGTTTGCTCTTCTATAGCCTTAGGGATTTGTCTTGACTGCGTTGTGCCATTGCTGATGTGTGTTGTTAAATTAGGCCCAAGTCTATCTCCTCTCCTTGAATTCCTTTATTAATGAACTGCAACCTAACTTCATACACAAACAAACTAAAACCTAACTTAGGATTATGATAAACAACTGAGTCTCAGCCAATCCCAAGAAACGGAGTTTCAGCCAGGTATGGGCAGCCAACTGATGTCTAGCTGTATCCCAACCAAGCTATTTGTGCCCTTTAGTCTCCTGTTCTGTTTGTAAATAATCATTGCTCACTGTTACAGAGCAGAGCTCTCTGAGCCTCTTCTGGTTCTGAGTGCTGCCCAATTTGTGAATCATTCTTTGCTCAAATAAACTTTGTTAAATTTAATTTTTCTAAAGTTTTTCTTTTAACAAAGTGTTAGGTGATCTTTTCTCAAAAAGCAGTCTATGGTGAGCCAAAATAACAGGAGTTGTAAGTTGCGAGGGCAAAATGCTCTAGGAATTTTTTTTCTGATACTGCATATGTAATATGTTTATATGCTGAATCATATTTACCAAATGCCTCTTGTTGCTGTGGATTCAAAAGTGTATAATACGTAGCTGGTTTATTTAACCAGCACTTAATTTATTGGGATAGCCAGATCTATGCACAATTGCAAGACAGGGAGGTGAGTGCCCTTGCTGAGGTTCAAGCATATTGCTGTTGGAGCATAGAACTGGGAACATCTAGCTCTCTGCCTGATGTGGACAGTAGGAAAGAAGTTTCCACTGAATAAATAACATGTCAGGAAAGTCTCAAAAAGTGAGCAGAGGCAGGATTTTCAGAAGGCATTTCAGGCACAAAGGCAGAACCTTTGCAAAGTTACAGAGCAGGAAAAAACAATGAGGCACATTCAAGAACTATGTTTTGAGTCACAGTATGGCTGGGGCATCAAATATGCCTTCAGGGTGACAGAAGGTACACTGGACCAAACCTCTATTCAATATGAAAGAGTTAGGTCTTTATTCTATAGAAAACTTGTGAAGATTTTGAACACAGGATATTCGTGACGAGGATAATGTTTTATAAAGATCATTCAGGCTAAGGGATAGGGTAGAATTGATTGAAGCAGAATGGGAGTCCAGGGAAAAAAAAAACCTGTCATGAGGCCAGGGCAGGAGTTAGACTGAAAATGCTGAAGGAACAAAGCAAGCAGGGACAACAGGAATGGGGAGGAAGGAATATTTCTGAGAAACACAAAGAGATGGAATTTACTGGGCATCAAAACTGACTTCATTCTGGGAGTGAGAGATGAAAGAGCCATCATTTAAAATTTTTAAAATATTTCTATTGATGCATAATGGATGTACATAGTTTTGGGGTACACGTGATAATTTAATACATTCATATAGTTTGTAAAGATCAAATTGGTGTACTTGAGATATGCATCACCTTAAATATTTGTCTTTATGCAAGAAATTCAAATTATTCTCTTCTATTTTGAAATGTACAATAGAATATTGTAAACTACAGTCACCCTACTAATCTGCCTAACACTATGTATTATTTCTTGTATAAAATCATATATTTGTGGGTGAGTGGCTCATGCCTGTAATCCTGGCACTTCGGGAGGCTGAGGCAGGTAGATTGATGGAGGTTAGGAATTTGAGACAAACCTGGGCAATAGAGTGAGACCTCATCTCTAAAAGAAAAAATTAAAAATTAGCCAGGAGCCAAAATAGCGGATAGGAGACAGGACTAATGTGCAGTTCCTACTTCGACGAATGGAACAGCATGTGGAGACCCACATCGTGAACTTTTGCTCCAAGAATTACTGCAGGAACATATCAGGAAAACTGATAAAATTCACAGACCCTTTGAAAGAGGTGGCTTGCTGCTGCAAACTCTGTGAGACAGCTGAAAAACTGTGAGTTCCCAAAGTGTGAGAGGAAAAGTCGGCCTCTGAGTACACATTCCCACTGGGAACCTGAAAATCCAGATCATGAGAGAAAGATTTAACCTTACCTAGAGCTGAAATGGGTTTAGGGAGCTGAGCAAAATATAAACATAGAAGCAGCGGGAAGTACCCTGCAAGCACGCCCAGTCCCCAGCTGAAGCCCAGGAAACCATCCCTGGCTTTATCTCATAGGGGTCCTTGAGGAAGGCAGCCAGTAGAATTGGGAAGGGGCCACAGGGTAAAGAAAGCTTCTAGCTGAACTTTTTAATAATTTCAACTGAGCACGAATTTTCCTGAGCAGAATCCAGAGAGATTAATGAAAAGTGCAGATAGGAGCACAGAAGCCACAGCCTGTGGTGCGGGGAGGTGGGAAGGGGCAAGGCCGAAAAGCCCTACTTGCTCTGTCAACAGGGAGGCTTGTAGTCTAAGGCAAGATCTCAGCCCTGAGTGCTGGCTGCCTGGATGTAAACTTGGTGCTGTTGGCGGGGCATGGCGGGGAGTGAGGCTGGCCTTGCTGGCGCCTGGGAGCTGAGTGAGATGTGTCACTGCCGGCTTTCTCCCACTTCCCTGGCAATATATATGACACAGCAGAGGCAGCCATAATCCCCCCTTGGAACATAATTCCACTGGCCTGCGAACCACTACCCCAAACCCCACAGTGGCTGCAGCAAGCCCCGTCAAAGGAGTCTGAGCTGAGACCTGCCTAACCCTGCCCCCACCTGACAGTCTTTCTCTACCTTCCCTGGTAGCCAAATACAAAAGAAAAAAACTCTTGGGAGCTCTATGGTCCTGTCCATCATCTGAGAAACCTGAATACTTATCCTGGCCAACATAGGGCAAGCTTATATCCCCCTTCTACTACTGCAGCTGGTGCTATCTTAAAATCGCCACCTGCTGGCTGGAGGCCAATCAACTCAAGCCTTTACAGCAACTCATAACAGAACAACAGTATTAGTCTGTTTTCGCACTGCTGATAAAGACACAGCTGAGACTGGGAAGAAAAAGAGGTTTAATGGACTTACAGTTCCACATGGCTGGGGAGCCCTCACTATCACGGCAGAAGGCAAGTAGGAGTGTCACATCTTACGTAAATGGTGGCAGGCAAAGAGAGAGCTTGTGCAGGGAAACTCCAGTTTTAAAACCACCGAAACTTGTGGGACTCATTTACTATACTGAGAACAGCACAGGAAAAAACCTGCCCCTGTGATTCAATCACCTCTTACCAGGTTCCTCCCACAACACGTGGGAATTATGGGAGTTACAATTCCAGATGAGATTTGGGTGGGGATGCAGCAAAACCATATCATTCCATCCCTGGTCCCTCCCAAATCTCATGTCCTCACATTTCAAAACCAATTATGCCTTTCCAATAGTCCCCCAAAGTCTTAACTCATTTCAGCATTAACTCAAATGTCCACAGTCCAACATCTCGTCTGAGACAAGGCAAGTCCCTTCTGCCTATGAGTCTGTAAAAATCAAAGAAAGTTACTTCCTAAATACAATGCGGGTACAGGCATTGGGTAAATACAGCCATTCCAAATGGAAGAAATTGTCCAAAACAAAGGGCCCATAGGCCCCATGCAAGTCTGAAATCCAGCAGAGCAGTCAAATCTTAAAGCTCCCAAATGATTCCCTTTGATTCCATGTCTCGCTTCCGGGTCATGCTGATGCGAGAGGTGGGTTCCCATGGTCTTGGGCGCTCTGCCTCTGTGGCTCTGCAGGAGACGGCCTCCCTCCTGGCTGCTTTTATGGGCTGGTGTTGAGACTAAGGTGGGAGGATTGCTTGAGCCCGGGAAGTTGAGGCTGCAGTGAGCCTTGATAGCACTACTGCACTCCAGCTTGAGAAACAGAGCAAGACCCTATCTCCAAAAACAACAACAACAAAAAATGAAATAAATAAAACCATATATCTGTACCCATTAATCAATGTCTGTTCATACTCCACTACTCTCTACCCCTCCCAGCCTCTGGTAACCACAGATCTACTCTGTATTTTCATGAGATCCACTGTTTTAGCTCCAACATATGAGTGAGAACATAGGATATTTGTCGTCTTTGCTTGGCTTATTTCACTTAATTCCAGGTTCATCCATGTTGCCACAAATGACACACTGTCATTCTTTTTATGGCTGAATAACATTTCATTGTGTATATAAACCAAATTTTCTTTATCCATTTATTATTGCACACTTGGGTGGTTCCATATTTTGGCTATTGTGAATAGTGCTTTAATAAACACGAGAGTGCAAATATCTTTTCAATATATTGATTTTCTTTCTTTTGATATATATCCAGTAGTGGAATCGTTGGATCGTATGGTAGCTCTATTTTTAGTTCTTTAAGGAACCTTCATGCTGTTCTTCATAGTGGTTGTACTAATTTATACTCTCACCAATAGTGTATGAGGGTTCTCCTTTTTCCACATTCTTGCCAGCATCCGTTATTGCCTGTCTTTTGGGAAAAAGTCATTTTAACTGGGATGAGATTATGTCTCTCATTGTAGTTTTGTTTGTTTTTGTTTTTTGAGGAAAGTAAATGAATAAAGAATGACTACCTCGTAGGCAGAGCAGTCCTCTCATTGTAGTTTCAATTTGCATATCTGTGATGATTAGTGATGTTGAGCATCTGTTCATAAACCTGTTGGCTATTTGTATGTCTTCTGTTGATAAACGTCTATTCATATCTTTTGTCCATTTTTAAATTAGATTTTTTGTTGTGGGGTTTTTTTTTGTAAATGAGTTGTTTGAGTTCCTTATATATTCTGGTTATTAGTCCCTTGTAAGATGGGTAGTATGCAAATATTTTCTCCCATTCTATAGGTTGTTTCTTCACTTTGTTGATTTTTTCATTTGCTGTTCAGGAACTTTTCAGCTGACATAATCCCATGTGTCTCTTTTTGATTTGGTTGCTTGTGCTTTTAAGGTCTTATATTAAAAAAAAAATCTTTCCCAGACCACTGTTCTGGAGCACTTCCCTAATGTTTTCTTCTAGTTTCAGAGTTTTGGGTCTTAGATTTAAGACATTAATCTATTTTTACTTTATTTTTGTATATATTGAGAGATATGGATCCAGTTTCATTCTGCTGCCATATAGTTATCCAGCACCATGGGAGCAACACTACTTACCAAAGATGCTGTCCTTTCCTCATTGTATGTTCTAGGTACCTTCATCAAAGATAATTTGGCTGTAAATGCATGGATTTATCCTTGGGTTCTTTATTGTGTTCCGTTGGTCTATGTGTCTGTTTTTTATGCCAGACAATGCTGCTTTAAATACTACAGTTTTGGAATAAATTTTGAAATCCAGGTAGTGTGATGCCTCCAGCTTTTTTTTTTTTTTTTCCCACAGGATTGTTTTGGTTATTTGGGGTCTTTTATGGTTCCATCCAAATTTTAGGATTGTTTCTTCTATTTCTGTGAAAAATATCATTGGTGTTTTGATAGAGATTGCACTGAATCTGTAGATTGCTTTGGATAGTATGGACATTTTAGCAATATTGATTCTTTCAATTCATGAACATGAAATGTTCTTTTCATTTTTTGTGTGTCCTGTTTAATTTCTTTCATTAGTGTTTTACTGTTTTCCTGGTAAAGATCTTTTACTTTCTGGGTTAAATATATTTGTAGGTATTTTATATTCTTTGTAGCTCTTGTAAATGGCATTGTTTTCTTGATTTTTCAGGTTGTCTGCTGTTGGTGTAGATAAGTGCTACTGATTTTTATATACTGATTTTGTATCTTGCAATTTTCCCAAATTTGTTGATCAGTTATAAGAGTTTTTGGTGGAGTCTTTGTGTTTTCTTTCTAAGTATAAGATCATGTTATCTGCAAGCAAGGCTAATTTGACCTTTTCCTTTCCAATTAAGATGACCTTTATTTTTTTCTCTTGTCTAATTCTTCTGTCCAGGACTTCCAGTGCTATGTTGAATAAAAGTTGTGAAAGTGGGGATCATATCTTGTTCCAGCTCTCAGAAAAAAAAGGCCTTCAATTTTTCCCCATTCAGTATGATGTTAGTTGTGGGTTTGCCATATGCGGTCTTTATTATTGTGATTCATGTTCCTTCTATATCTGGTTTAATGAAGGTTTTTATCATAAACAGATGTTGAATTTTATCAAATGCTTTTTCAGCTTCTATTGAAGAAATCATATGGTTCCTCTAGTTGGTTCTCTTAATCTGATATATCACATTTATTGATTTCCATTTGTTGGACCATCCTTGCATTCCAGAGATGAATCCCACTTGATCATGATGAATGCTCTTCTTAATGTGTTGTTGAATTTGGTTTGCTAGTATTTTGTTAAAATTTTGCATTTATACTCATCAATAATATTGGCTTGTAGTTTTCTTTTCTTAGTTGTATGCTTGTCTGGTGTTGGTATCAGGGTAATGCTGTCCTCATAGAATGAATTTGAAAGTATTCCCTCCTCTTTATGTTTTGGAATAGTTTGAAAAGAATTAGTATTATTTCCTCTTTAAAAGTTTGATAGAATTCAGCAGTAAAACCATTAGGTTCTAGGCTTTTCTCTGATGGGAGACTTTTTATGGCTTCAGTTGCGTTACTTGTTATTAATTTATTGATGTTTTCTGATTCTTTATGGCTCAATTTTGTAGGTGATATGTGTCCAGGAATTTATTCATTTCCTGCTTTTCCAATTTGTTGAAGAATAGTTTGTAATAATATTCTCTGGGTATTCTTTATATTTCTATGGTCTCAGTTGTTAGCTCTCCTTTTTCATCTCTGATTTTTATTTATTTGGGTCTTCTCTCCTTTTTTCTTAGTGCCACTAAAGGTTTATCAATTTGGCTCATCTTTTCAAAAAACCAACTTATTTCATTGATCTTTTAAGTCTCAGTTTTATTTATTTCTGCTCTAATCTGTATTATTTATTTCCTTATACTAATTTTGGGTTTGGTTTGTCCTTGCTTTTCCAGGCCTTGCAGTGCATTTTTAGGTTGTTTATTTGAAGTCTTTCTAGTTTTGTAATACAAGAAGTGTTTCTGGGGACTGTTGTGGGGTGGGGGGAGGGGGGAGGGATAGCATTAGGAGAGATACCTAATGCTAAATGACGAGTTAATGGGTGCAGCACACCAGCATGGCACATGTATACATATGTAACTAACCTAAAACTTGAAGTATAATAATAATAAAAAGAAGTGTTTGTTTTACAAACTTCTTTCTTAGTACTGCTTTTGCTGTATCCCATAGATTTTTGTGTGTTGTGTATCCATTTTTTATTTCAGTAGGAAGAGCCATCCTTTGAAGACAGGTGAATAGGAAGTGGTGCTTTTCAGTGAGGAGCAAAGTTCAGTGAGAAACAGAATGGCCTCAGTTTTAAGCATGCTGAAAATTTAATTGCAGGTTTTCACACATATAATTAATATCCAGCAAAATTCACCTTTTTTGGTATACAGTTCTATGGATTGTGAATCACCATCAAAACTGAGGTAGAGAATATATATCTATCACCCCAAAGTGTGTAGTGAGCATCTTTCCCCATTCCTAAGCCCTGGAAACCACTAATCTGCTTTCTGTCTTTCTAGTTTTTCATGTTCTACAGTGTCATATAAGTGGAATCATACATTGCACAGTTTTAAAAATCTGGCTAATTTTACTTAATATAATGTTCTTGATATTCATATGGTTATTGTGTACATCCATGATTTGCTAACTTTTATTCGTAAACTGAATTCTACTCTGGGCATAGCAAAATTTGTTTATCCACTCGTAAGTTTCATGGAGATTAATGTTGTTTCCCATTTTTGGAGATTATGAATAAATCCATAGAAAACATTTACATACAAGTGTTGTGTAAACACAAGTTTTTATTTCTCTAGAGTAAATACCTAGGAGTGAGATTCTTGAGTCATATCATAAGTATATATTTAACTTCATAAGAAACTGCCAAACTCCTTTCAATACTTTAGTATTGTCATTAGAAAAAATAAAACTAGCCATTCTAAAAAGTATGTACTGACATATCACTGTGGCTTTAATTTGATTTGACCTAAGGATTAATGTCATATTTTCATGTGCTTCTTGGATATCTGTATAACTTTTTTTGTGAAGTGCCTGTCGCATATTTTGCCCATTTATTTTTATTGAGTTGTTTGTTTTCTTGTTATTGAGTGTATATTTATAAATATAGTTGGGATGCAAGCCATTTGTCAGATATGTATTTTGCAAGTATTTTCTCCTGGTCTGTGCCTGATCTTTTCACTGGCTTAACCCTATCTTTTTTTTTTTAATAACAGCTGAAGTTTTTAATTTTGATGAAGTTTAATTTTTGATGAATGTACCAATTTGTTTATTTTTACAGGTGGAAATCTTGGTGTTGTATCTAAGAAATCTTCATCTAACCAAGCCACAAGGGTTTTTCCTATGTTTTCTTCTAGAGGTTTTATACTTTTAGGTTTTACATTCATGCCTATGATCCATTTTGAATTACCTTTTGTATGCAGTGTGAGATATGGATTGAGGCTTACTTTAAAATTTTTGCAAACAGATATCTAGTTGTTCAAGAACCATTTGTTGAAAAGACTATTTTTTCTCTGTTGAATTGTCTTTAGACCTTTGTCAGGAGTCAGTTGAATATGTCTGTGATGTTCTTGTCTGCTTCTCACTATATTAAAAGCTCCTGGAAGCTTAGGATCTTTCTTCACATTAATTTTTTTTTTCAGTTCCTATCATGATGCTTTGTAGATAAGAAATATTCCATACGTGTTGAAGGTAGCAAAAAACAGCTTTAAGAACATCAGTAACTGGGTTTGCATCTTCCCGCTTCCATTCATTAGTGTGATTTTAGATCAATTACATATCTTCTCCACATTCAGGTTTTTACGTTTTTGATTGTCATAATATTTAGCTCACAGAACGTTGGGAGGATTAAATGAATACAGGAAAATGATTTGGTATTTGGTACTATGATGCCTCATGTGTACTAGGTGTTCCATAAAGATAGTTATTTATGTAATTAAAATTAATTTAATAAGGATGAATAATAAAAAATGAATATTGAATTATGTGAACTCAGTTAATTTTGCATGTTTCCCAGAGACTGTTAGGACTTCCAGTCACCTATGAAGTAGCAGCTGCTTTCAATTATGTACTAATTTGAATAAACCAACATCTACTCAATGAGGTTGCAGGAGACAGAGGAAGAAGCCAAGTAGGCACCTAAACAATCTTTCTGTTCTGAACTGAAAATCTCAGTAGCTCTGCCAGTGGGCCAGGGAGCAGCTTATTTTTTTTTTAATGTTTCTGATTGCAGAGCAGAGCTTGTTTCTTCGGATGTGTCTGCTAAGATGTTGCTGTGTTGAAAGACTATGTGCATGGCGGAAAGCTTTGTCCATGTCACTACAAGGATGTTCTGACCTGCCACTGCCTTTGACATGCCACTGACATCTCTGCAGATTTCCCTCCCCCATCCTTTTCATTAACATAAAAATTGTGAAACTTGGTCGAAAAATTTCTGGGAGCTAAACATAAGGCTTTTGTTTGACGACAGAATGCATAACAATATCTACTTTGACTATATGCATGTTATTAGACATTCATTCATTTCCTGAGCCTGCACAGGTCAGCTGGTGTAGCACCAAGTCAGTGAGTGGCACCTGGGCATGACTGACATGCTGCCAGGCCAGATGATTTGGGGCATTGGTACCAGAATTTTCTCACTTTGTTATCCATTTTATGAGATTTTTCTTCTATATACCAAATCTTAGGAATTTCAAGCTCATACACAAAATTTGTGGTGACCATATCAAGGCTGGACAGTTTTATTAGGATAGGAATCTAAATGGAGAGCTTTCCCTAAAAAAGTAGGTGGGCTGGTTGAGCCTAGCTTGTACTTTGGCTGAGTGTGTTGGGCACTAACAGGTTTATCTCTGGAGAGCACCCATGAACAAAGTGTCAATAGCAGCTCTGTGGCGATGCTGTGGATGCAAGGCCATCTCTCAGTGGCAGAATAAATGGCACAACTGCATGTGGCTCTCTCATGGGTAGAGTTAGGCTTGGACCTTTTAAAATGCCTTTGACTCAATTTTTATTTTTCTGTCTCAAAGTTCATAAATCATACCCAAGAAAATTCCAAATTAGATGTGTGCACAGAAGAAAAATCTTTATTTTCTGAAGACACAGTAAATTCAGCCAAACCTTACTAGTGCCCTGGCAATTCAGTTAGGTTTAAATGAGTTTTATTAGATAGCTTGATTCTGACTGTAACATCCATTGGCTACCAACCACTCACACACGATAAAGCACTGAAGATTCACATTTTCAGGGATTTCACCCACCCCTGACACCCAATTATTATTAATGAGTGCCTTTCTTTCTGTGATGTACTAGTGGGACCAGCTTCAAGGGCATGCAACCTGCACAATTGCATAGGGTCCCACACCTGGAAGTGTCTCATGTTTGACCTCTGTCACTGTTGTAAAACTCTAAACTAGTTTGTAACAGAGGAGCAGAGAAGGCATTCTTTGGAAGGATATGAGTGGCTCAGAAGGTCAATGGCAGGCCTTGAGAAACAGTCAGAAAATGCTAGGAATTACTGAGACTGGGTATTTCAATCCTTAGCTCAGGTCTTGCCACTGGGAAAGTGGGTCAGGCAGTGCTGCTGTCCCCACTGCAGAGCACGGGGTGCCCAAGCCACTGTCCTAAGGGAGGAAGCCTAAACCCTGCCTGCTTATTTGTGTTACTTGCTCCCAATCCAAATTCCTGCTTGGGAACCTCTAGTTTCCTGAGCATAGGTCATTGTTTCCAGCCTGGCTTCCAGAATTGGGGGAATAAATAAATATGGTCTGCAATTTTCTGTGCTGAGAATGGACCCTGCCAAGTTGGGTGAGTAGGACTCGCACAATGGCACATTCCCCAAACAGTTCACATTCTGGATTGCTGAAATACAAGGAAGAAAATGTGGCATGTGCTCATCTCACCTGACTTCTAAGTTTTTGAGTTTCCTAAACATCTTCCTTTGTGTTCTTCTCTATATTCTCTTCTAGTTATTTTGTGGTGTTGCCTTTGAATATTCTACCTTATTTTTGCTTCTCACTTACATGCATTTCCAGGTGAACACTTTTAGCTACATTGCTGATGACCTTAAATGACTCTGAAATCAACTTACTTATCTTTCTCTCCCAGACTTAGGGAGAGACTATTTCTAGGTAATATGATTGAAATGAGAAATCACTCTTCTAATATCACAATTCAAATAATCCTAATTTATTTACATTATTGCCTAGAACCACAGTGAGAGATATCCACTGGCATGTTCCCCAAAACAATGCTTTGGTATCTAATTCTACAGAAACAAAAGCTCTTTTTCCCAATTGTTAATCTAAGGAAGGGAGCTCAAATATCGAGGAGGCTAAACAAAGATATCTAATTTTGGTATTATGCCAGGGCGATTATTCAGGTGAAATGGAATCATTTTAACTATTCAGCTGGTTTTTTTGTTTGTTCTAGACGTACATGGTGGAGTATATTGCATTTTTTCCCTGAAATTATTATAGAATTTCCTTCAGTTCTTTTTGCATTGACCACAGGCTTATTGAGTCTTTGATAAAGTCCTTTTAATTTGCACATCATTAAGAAATCCATGCACTACCAGGTTCAAAGGAGAGCAAGTCAGGTTTGAATAAACTTTACATAAGTCAAGGAGTGCAGTCATCCTGCTTTAATTTCATCATTTTTCAGGATCATTTTAATTTTTACTGGAGCCCTGTCTTAGGGCTCTATCTTGCCACCTTTCTGAAAAGTACACAGAGAAAAAAGAGATAGATGAAGGTGGAAGGATGTAAAGAGGGATAAATTACATCCAAGTTAAGACATCTTCCCAGCTTTTCCCCTCACTTTCTCTCACCTTGTCTCTCTTGGCTCTTTAAACACGAGCTGAGAGCAGGAAATGGTGATGAGGTCTTAGTTTATCACATACTAATAAATGTTCCTTAACTCTATCTTTTACCATACTTTTATTAAAGTTAATGTACTCTGTAAAGCATTTTTGCTGTTGTTGTTGTTTTTTTTGTTTTTGTTTTTTGAGATGGAGTCTCGCTCTGTCACCCAGGCTGTAATGCAATGGCACAGTCTTGGCTCACTGCAACCTCTGCCTCCCGGGTTCAAGCAATTCTCCTGTCTCAGCCTCCCAAGTAGCTAAGATTACAGGCGCCTGCCACCACGCCCAGCTAATTTTTTGTATTTTTAGTAGAGACAGAATTTCACTATGTTGGCCAGGCTGGTGTCAAACTCCCGACCTGTGATCTGCTTGCCTCAGCCTCCCAAAGTGCTGGGATTATAGGCGTGAGCCACCGCATCTGGCCCTGTAAAGTGTTTTAATTAGATCATCTGATCACTTAAAATGTAATTTTGATATTTCCAAAATTAAAATCTTTTTGCCGCTGTCTTCGATACAGTTTTCAGTAATTAGAGCAACCAATTTAAATGCCTCCTCTATGGACAGGTTTTATTTTCATGGTGGTTATTTTAATCTATTCACAGGTGTTCATTTAAAACATCAATAAATACTTTATGCTTAGTGCAATATTTTAGATATTAAATCATCATTTAAAGTCTTGCAGGGAGTCTCATGAATATAAGAATAACTGAATAGAATATGGAGCAGCATATAGACTCTGACAATTATGTGTTGGAGAAACTAGAGGAGCATTCAGGAAAGAAAGACATAAGTACACATAATACAAATGTTCACATTTTGATTTTTATACACATTCCCTTCTCAGTTATATGTGCCTCTTTTTCAAGGCATAATTGAAAAAAGAAAACTGCAGAGAGAAGAACTGAGAGTGAGATTACGTATTTAACTACATTCCTGCTCTTTAAATGGTCTATGTATCTTAGAAATGCCTAATGTTAAAATTGTAGACTTCACTTTCATGAGACATCAGGATTCTCACTGGTGTAATGCTTACCATTTTGTTATTGCTTGTTCTGAAAGTCAGACTGAATGAGGCTAGATAAAGAATGGAAGTGCCAAAATTAAACTTATGTGTTTAATATATATAAATACATATAAATATGTAATTATATAGAAATATATATTTTTCTATTTTATATATAATTATCCACTTTATTCCTGTTTCCCTTTCCTGTGTTTTCAGAATAGCATTTACTGTTAGAAATTAAACTACTAGGAATGCCAGACTCTCAGCCTGTCTTAGTTCTTTTGAGTCCATTTAGTTTTCACTACACAGTGTCTTTCAACCATGAAGGACTATTGTGCTATAGCAGTGTTAATTTTTCTTGTGATCATATTATGTTTCTGAGGATCTACTCTCTTTCCTTGGTTTTGTGACGATTACAGCCACCTAAAACCATCAGAAACTTCCATACGCTACACATGTACATTCAACTGACAACTCTGTCCTATCAGTTCCACAGCTGTACTGTCTGGAATCTTTCTCCTCTAAAGCCATTGCTTTAGTATGAAGCCACATCACCTCCTGCCTAAATTATTGCTGTACAATCCTAACAGGTGCTCCTATCTGCAATTGGTTTTCTGTTGATATCGCTCCCATTTCTGGCAGAATGAGCTTTGTAATACTCAGGTAATCATTTTTATTTTGTAGGTTTTAACTACAATGGTACCCAGCTGCCCTCAGAATAAAATCTAAAATCCTTAGCATGACTTACTTGTAAGTCTGACGACTTCTCCTTCCTTGTCTCATTGCTCTACCTTCCCTAAATTTATGCCCAGACTATTTAAGCTACTCTTTCTTGCTGGAAGATGCTGCTTTTCTACTTCATCTACTCACCTGGCAAGACTCAGTTTATGTTCCACCTTCTCTATGGACACCTTAATTACTGTCCTCCCACAACTAAGTAGAATTTTCCAATCCTTTCTCTATGACCAACTCCTTCATCCCCACTACTTTGTACAGATTTCTATCAGAGCATAGGTAACATCCAAATATGTTTTATTTCTTTACCTGTCCTGCTCATTACACAGAAACACAGAAATTATTTTCATGAAGACTTTGAAAGTAAATTTTAAAAATTAAGATATGATTCAAATACCATAAAAGTCAGCATTTTAAAATATACAATTAGGTTGTTTTTAGTATTCACAAAGCTGAACACCAATCGCTACTATTTCCAAAACATTTCATCATTCCAAAAAGAAATCTCATCACTATTAGCAGGATATCTCCCCCAATCTCCTCTTGCCTCAGGCCCCAGAAAGCAATATACTTTTGGGCTGTATGGATTTGCTTATTCTGGACATTTCATATAAATCATACAATATGTAGACTTTTGTGTCTGTCTTCCTTTACTGAACATAATGTTTTCCTGATTCCTCCATGTTGCAGCATGTATCCATACTTCCTGCTTTTGCGTGGCTGGCTGAATAACATTCAATTGCATGGATATACCACATTTTAAAAATCCATTTATCTGTGGACACACATTTGGGTTGCTTTCATGTTTGTCTATTACGAATAATGCTGCTATGAACATTTGTGTACATGTTTTTGTGTGGGCGTATATTTTAATTTCTCAGGTATATACTAAGGAGTGGAATTTTGTGGTCATAAGGTAACTTGATGCTTAGTGATTTGGGGAACTAACACGCTGGTTTCTAAAGTGGCTGTGCCATTTCACAGTCTCACCACTGATGAAGCATGAAGCCTCCCATTTTTCCACTGTATTTTGTCTAACTTTGTGATGTAGTGATCCTAGCCAGTGTGAAGTGGTATCTCATGGATTGCATTCTCCTAATGACTAATGATTTCTGTGTACTTATTGCTCTTTTGTAACCTTCTTTGGAGAAAGAGGTATTAATATCCTTTGCCCATGTTAAAAATCAGGTTGTATTTTGTTGTTTTTTTCTCTTCTTATTTTTTTTTTAAGTTGAGATGTTATAGTTTGAATGTGTTCCCTCCAAAATTCAGGTGTTGGTAATGTGATAGTATAAAGAGTTGGGACCTTAAAGAGGTGATTAGGCCATGAGAGCTCCTCCCTTGTGAATGAAAATAGGTGCCCTTATAAAAGGGCTTTTTGGAGAAAGTTCATCCCTTTTTGCTCTTCCACCTTCTGCCTTGTGAGGACACAGTGTTCATCCCCTCTGGAGGATGCAGCATTCAAGGCACCATTTTGGAAGCAGAGACCGGACCCTCAACAGACAACAAACCTACCAGTGCTTGAGCTTGGACTTTCAGCCTACAGAACTGTTAAAAAAAATAAATTCCTGCTCCTAATAAAAAAGGTTGGTCCAAAAGTAATTGCAGTTTTTGCTATTACTTTTAATGTCAAAAACTGTGATGACTTTTGCACCAACCTAATAAATGATCTAGTTTGTGATATTTCAGTTTAGCAGCACAAATTGATTAAGACAAGATGTGAGAGCTCTTTGTACATTCCGGATACCAGTCCTTTTTCGGACATGTGATATGCAAATATTTTATTCATTTTGTGAGTTCTTTTTTCAATTTTTGCTAGTTTCCTTTGAAGTGCAACGGTTTTAAATTTTTCTTATGTCCAGCTTATTATTTTTTGGTTGCTAGTGCTTTTGGTGTCATATCTAAGAAACCATTGCCAAATCCAAGTTCATTAAGATTTATGCTTGTGATTTCTTCTGAGACTTTTATAGTTTTAACTCTTAGATTAAGGTATTTGATCCATTTTGAGTTAAATTTTGTATATGCTGTGAGATAAGAGTTCAGTTTTTTCTTTTACACGTGAATATCCAGTTATCTCAGCATTATTTGTTGGAAAGACTATTCTTTCTCTAGTGAATTGTTGTGGCACTTTTGTTGTAATTTATATATCACAAAACTATGAGTCTATATCTTAATTACCAGTTCAATTCTATTGATTAACATATCTATTCTATGCCAATACTACACTGTCTTAAATACTGTAGATTTGTTGCAAAATTTGAAATCAGGAAATGTGAGTCTTCCAACTTTATTTTTTTTTTCAAGATTGCTTTTGCTGTTCTGGTTCTTTAAATTTCCAGATTCATTTTGAGAGCAAATTTTCAATTTATGCAAAATAGAAGTGAGGATTTTGATAGCAATTGAATTAAACAGGATAGATCAATTTATGGAGCCTTAACAACATTAAGTTTTCCAATTCATGAACAAATGATGTTTTAATTTACTTAGGTCTTTGATTTCTTTCACTGATGTTTTGTAGTTTCCAGTGTGTGTATCTTGTGCCTCCTTTGTTTAATTTGTTTGTATTTTATTCCTTCTGATGTCATTATAAGTGGAATCTTTGTCTTCATTTCATTTTTGAATTTTTTATTTCCAGCGCATAGAAATAGAATTGATTTTTGGATATTAATCTTTTATCCTGTAACATTGCTGAACTCATTTATTAGTTCTAATAGTGTGTATGTGTGCTTCCTAGAATTATGAGATAGTTTTACCTCATTTTTTCCCACCGAGATGCCTTTTATTTTTTTTCTTGCCCAGTGGGTACAGCTAAAGCACACAGAACAATATTGAGTAGAAGTGGTGAAAGTGGGCATCTTTGTTTTGTTCTTGATCTTAGAGGGAAAGCTTTCACTTGTAAGTATGTTAGCTGTGGGTTTTTCCTTAATGTCCTTTTTCAGGTTGAGAATGTTCTCCTGTATTTCTAGTTTATTGACTACTCTTTATATAAAAGGGTATTAGATTTTGTTAAATGTATTTTCTGCATCTTTTGGAATGATTATGATTTTATCCTTTATTTATATCCTTTTTTATCCTTTATTTCATTAATGTGGTATATTAGACAGATTGATTTTCATATGTTAATATGCCATAGTAATGCCAAAGTGTGATGCCTGTCTGATTTTCTTTGAAATCAGGGAAGGCAGCTTTCTTTATCTTTAATGCAGCTTCACTTTTTGTTCTTTGTGCTATCTCTTCTGATGCAGCTAGGGGAAGAGTTTTAAGTTCATGTGCTAAGTAAGAAAATAATTTCTCTATTGATCAGACACAATGACAAATCCCATTCAAGTTACCAACCCCGATCCCTCCAACTATAACGCCTTCACAGTTTTTCTCTTTTGTTATGTAATTTCCAGTGTCCTGTAGGTATGTCCTGATTGAGATAAAGGGCCAGTCCTCCCCCACAAAATCTATGTTATTTTAATAGAAGTTTCCAAATGCAGGTAAGTATTAGGTCAGAACTTGCTGTGTCATTTTCTAAAGCTTCTGCATTAATCCTGTAAATATTGACCTCATTGAAGGTCGAGTATGGATAGGGAGATCATATGCCCAGGCTTATCTGGGACACTTCAGATTTATACCTGTTGTCCAGGTAAATTAATAATACTAGTCCTCCCTTTTATTCTAAAAATGGTTCTGGTTTGGATGATAAATTGTATGCTCTCTCCCCCAGTAAGGATCATCTCTGGTAGCCAGAAAATGTTTTTCATCTCTTCTGCCAGTTTTGATTTTTAGAAGACCCCTTTAGCTTCCACACTGGGCAGTTAAAATTGAACAAACCCTGAAATGTAACTATAAGAAATTTTGTTTTTAAATTAGGTGTAGAGGAGGTGCTTGTAAATTGCAAGTGGAATTGAAGCCATACTCCTGTGTTTTCAAACTAATTTAAAAATAATTCCCACATGGTGTTCCAAATATTGGAATAAATTAATGGCCAATTAATGATGTCTTTTATGGAAAACAATATTTTTCTTTCACAATGTGATCACTACATGAGCACTGTTTTCTTGGAAAGATTACCTGTTGGTATAAAGTCATTTGTAATATTGAAAAGAATATACAATAGGATAGTATTTGGCAGATCACATAGTCTACACTATCAGAAGGATCAACTTTTCCAGGAAATGTGGCCAGGAAGCCCTGTACAAAATCCCATGTAAATTAGTATAAGAAAACAACTTTTTTGATAATGAGGAAATATTTTGAAGAAATCAAAATTTCTTGGAGTGTTCTTGGTTCTATGACAAGTTTTTTCAATTCACAGGTCTGTGCCTATTTTTAATAACACATGAATTGCCAAACGCTATTGTTCTTGGTATTGTATGTACTTGCTTTAATTTCATTTATGGAATTTGTGGACATTAATTCATTGAATTGCCCCCAGCTTAACTGATTATCTTGAGCAGAAGATCACTCTGAAATAATGTTACATGGTAGAGGGATATTTTAAAACAAATATATGGGAGATTAGCCATTGAAGTCTGTGAGGCTTCTCATAATTCAATTTTTTCCATCCCTGGAGAACTAGACGAGACTCCCAAAACAAGGTGTAGTTTAAGTAGTGTTATGTCTATACTTATTGTTTTCTCTTTTTAAATATGAGAGCTAGTCCTTGTTATGAACGAAACAAGTAGGCCATCAGGGATTACTGCCACAATATAGGTCACACAGGCTGATCCAACAGGGCCACGATGATGATCAATATGGCATCATTTTGACTAAGTGGGAAGGTTTTATCCCCAGCTTAATAGATAACAACAGGATTTCTAGAGGCATTTTTTTTTTCTGTAGAAGGCTGCCTTAGCTTTTGATATGGTTTGGCTGTGTCCCCACCCAAGTCTCATATGTAGTTCTCACAATTCCCACGTCATGGGAGGGACCCAGTGGGAGGTAACTGAATCATGGGGCAGGTCTTTTCTGTGCTATTCTTGTGACGGTGAATAAATCTCATGAGATCTGATGGTTTTATAAGGGGCAGTTCCCCTGGACATGCTTTCTTTGCCTGCTGCTATGTAATATGTGACTTTTCTCATCTATTGCCTTCTGCCATGATTGTGAGGCCTCCCCAGCCATGTGGAACTGTGAGTCAATTAAACCTCTTTCCTTTATAAATTACTCATTCTTGGGTATGTCTTTATTAGCAGCATGAGAACAGACTAATACAGCTTTTTTTCAGTATTTGATGAAGTTTCATTAGTGCTTGGAGTCATGTAAATGACAAATATGGCCTGGAAAAGACAACTTTTAAAGAGTTGTTATTCATTAATTAATGTATAAGTGATGGTCTCGCAAAAAAATGACCCATCTGTAGGTTAAAAGACAGCGTTTGATAACAAATGTCTATTAAAGTTGAAGAAATATTTAATCTTTCAGCAGTCAACAGAATGCAAATTCAAATAATACAGGCCAGTTTCCTTTATTAATTTTGTGAAGGTTTTAAAATAGATAATATATATTGCTGGCAAGAATGAAGAAAAAAATAGGTAGTTTGTGGTGTTCTACTGAGAAAATAAAAAGATACAAATTTTCTAGGTAAGCATTTGGCAAAAGTGAATATTCTTAAAAATGTTGATATCCTTTAACTCTAGGAATATATCCTAAGGAAAATATTCCAATTATAAAAAAGTACTATAACAAAGTAATCATGGATGTACATAGCGGTTTTTGTATAAAAATGGCACTTAAAATATGGTTTATAATTATAAAACATTAGAAGTAACTAAATATACAATTTAATTTTGTAATGTGGTCTAAATGGGATATAAAGCCACTCAATTTATATAGTGAAATAATATTCAAAGGAGTGGAATGATATTTATGAACATTAATTACAAAAAGCAGGTTATAAAATAGCATGATGCTCTTTTGATAAATTAAGCCTGAAGGCATATATAACAATGTTTGTTATCAGTAGAATGGACAAGTAAATTATGGTACGGTCCACAATGGGATACTATAATACAATTAAAAATAAATAAATTATAGCTATACACAGCAATGTGAAAGAATATTACAAATATATATTATTAAATAAAGCAAGAAAGAAACACAAGAATAAATAGAGTGATTCCATTTATAAGGACTTGAAAAACAGGCAAAACTAAACTATAGCATTTAGGGTTGGTATATGGATGATAAAAGCAAAGGAAAGTCAGAAGTAAGGATGACGCATGTCAAGATAACAGTTACCTTGGAGAAAGAGGATGAAGGTTATGATTAGAAAGAGAAACAGAGGACTTCTGGGGTAAAAATGATGTATGATTTTTTGACCTGGGAGTGGTTATATGAGTATTTGCGTCTATTTATTAAACTATAAATATAAGTTTTATACATATTATATGACTTATATTTTATTATAGTGAAATTTAAAAATTGTTTTCAGAGGATATCTGTGGTTGTAGAATTACAGGTTGTCCTAGTTTCCTTCTTTTGCTTGTATATATATTCTAAATTTTCAATAATGAAGAGGTGTCACTTTAAAGTAAAAATCCCCAAGATTTTTACCATAGTATTAACTATGGAGTAAGGATTGTCCTGTGTGTACAATACGATACAGTGGCTAACATTTGGTGATTATAGTAATTTCTCATCAGTATTAATTTTCTGATAAAGGCAATTCAGAAAACTTCTTATAAAACTTAAATAAAAGACAATATTCAGAAAGTTGGAGGAAACTTCATAATCAACCCTAGAAAAACAAACTAACCAGCACAATAGCTTAATTATACAGTGAATAGATGAGATTTCTATCTTAATGGTCATATGCATTTTTTCTTTATTTTAAAATTTAAATGGTCCTTATTAACTAGTTTAGTTTTTGTAATTATGACCTTCAAATATGAGAGTAGACATCTCAGTGAATATGTAGCATATTTACATTTAACCAAGAATTATCTAAAAAAAGTCACTTTGATGACATTGTAATCGCAACATTGCCATGATGCACACTATTTTTTGTTCCTTCAAGGCCTGTAGTGATTTAGTGTAAAAAAAAAGCTGACAATTCTTTTTGTTTTTCTTTTTTCTTATAAGTTCTGGGGTACACGTGCACAATGTGCAGGTTTGTTACATAGGTATACATGTGCCATGTTGGTTTGCTGCACTCATCAACTCCTCCTTTACATTAGGTATTTCTCCTAATGCTATCCCTCCAATAGCCCCCCACCCCCCGACAGGCCCCGGGGTGTGATGTTCCCCTCCCTGTGTCCATGTTTTCTTATTGTTCAACTCCCACTCACGAGTGAGAACATGCGGTGTTTGGTTTTCTGTCCTTGTGATAGCTTGCTGAGAATGATGGTTTCCAGCTTCAGTCATGTCCCTGCAAATGAAATGAACTCATCCTTTTTTATGGCTGCATAGTATTCCATGGTGTATATGTGGCATATTTTCTTTATCCAGTCTATTATTGACGGACATTTGGGTTTGTTCCAAGCCTTTGCTATTGTGAATAGTGCTGCAATAAACATACATGTGCATGTGTCTTTATAGTAGCATGATTTATAATCCTTTGAGTATATACCCAGTAATGGGATTGCTGAATACAATGGTACTTCTAGTTCTAGATCCTTGAGGAATCGCCACACTGTCTTCCACAATGGTTGAACTAATTTACACTCCCATCAACAGTGTAAAAGTGTTCCGATTTCTCCACATCCTCTCCAGCATCTGTTGTTTCCTGACTTTTTAATGATTGCCATTCTAACCGTTGTGAGATGGTGTCTCATTGTGGTTTTGATTTGCATTTCTCTAATGGCCAGTGATGATGAGCATTTGTTCATATGTCTGTTGGCTGCATAAATGTCTTCATTTGAGAAGTATCTGTTCATATCCTTTGCCCACTTTTTGATGGGTTTTTTTTTCTTGTAAATTTAAGTTCTTTGTAGATTCTGGATATTAGCCCTTTGCCAGATGGAGAGATTGCAAAAATTTTCTCCCATTCTGTAGGTTGCCTGTTTACTCTGATGATAGCTTCTTTTGCTGTGCAGAAGCTCTTTAGTTTAATTAGATCCCATTTGTCTATTTTGGCATTTTTTGTCTTGCTTTTGGTGCTTTAGTCACGAAGTCTTTGCCCATGCCTATGTTACAAGTGGTATTGCCTAGGTTTTCTTCTAGGGTTTTTATGGTTTTAGGTCTTACATTTAAGCCTTTAATCCATCTTGAGTTAATTTTTGTATAAGGTGTAAGGAAGGGATCCAATTTCAGCTTTCTACATATGGCTAGCCGGTTCTCCTAGCACCATTTATTAAAGAGGGGATCCTTTCCCCATTGCTTGTTTTTGTCAGTTTTGTCAAAGATCAGATGGTTGTAGATGTGTGGTGTTATTTCTGAGGTCTCTGTTCTGTTCCACTGAGGATTTGTACTTGTTGGAAGAGGGAGTGGGACAGTGAGATTGTCTATTTCCGTGGGAGGCTCTGTTGAGCTGAGCTTCTCTCTCTCTCTCTCTCAATCTCTCTCCCTCCATCCCTCCCTCCCTCTCTTTCTCTCTCTCCTCCTCCCTCCTTCCCTCTTTCTTAGGAGCTGGCACTAGGGAGGTTCCTGGAATAAGGTGTGCACTGAACAAATGTCTGGGCATCAAGAGGAAATAAAATTTGGTCAATGTTCCACTAGTCTAAGCGTGGGCCCCTTTCAGCACCATGCTGTCTGGAAGAGGGAGGGACTTTATCCTTCCTGTACAGGCTCCATTTTTTTTTTTCTAATTTATTTTCCTAGAGGGGGCAACTTTTAAAATTTTATGCCAAGGTTTTTATAGGGTAACATGAACTGTGCCTATGACTCTATCTGGGTATCTAGCAGAGCAGTGTTATCTCAAATTGAGATGGCTCACTGAGCTTGAGTGAAAGTATGGTACTGAGAAATTTCATGATGCATCTGAGAGTCACAGGCATTTGCAGAATTAACATCTAGAGAGATGATGCAAGTCAGTGAGTTCAAGCCAGGACTCTTAAATCTCAACCAATACCATGTCTAATATATTTGTTTCTATTTGCTGTTGTAACAAATTATTACAAACAGTGGCTTAAAACAGCACACATTTACTTTCTTATTTCAGAAAGTCAAAAGTCTGAAATCAGTTTCACTGGACTGAAACCAAGGTGTCTGTAGGGCTGTACTCCTTCTAGAGGCTGTAGGACAATCCATTTGCCTGTCTTTTGCAGCTTCTAGAGCTTCATTGTTTGCATTCCTTGGCTCCTGGCCCCTTCCATCATCTCCAATGCTAGCAGTGTAGCATCTTTCTTCACTCCTCACATTACTTTCTTTTTGCTGTCAAATCTCCTTTTGCCTTGTGGTAACCACAAGGACCCACATTTAAGACCCACTCAGATAATCCATGATAACTTCTCCCATCTCAAGATACTTAATTCTGTCTCCTAAGTTTCTTTTGCCGCATATGTAACATTCACATGTTCTGAGTTTTAGAACCTAGCTATATTTTGGGTCTTTTATTCAGCCTACCACATGTGCAATGTTCCAAGTTTGATAAAGTAGCATGGACAAACCTATTAATTATAAATGGCAGAACATGTGGTTTTGGTTTTGATTATATGAGAGATGTATACAGGAATTAATTGTAGGAAATGTAAACAAACACCACCTGCACAGAATATTTCCAACATATCTTTGAAGAGGAAAAACTAGTATGGATTATCAGTCAGGAGGCATCTAGTTCCTTTTATTGACTGGTTAGGTAACACTGGGCAAGTCATCGAATCTCTGTGGGCCTCAGTGACTATATGGCCTTAAAATGAGACAGCTGAATTAGTCATCTCTAAGTTTCCTTCTGGCCCTAATTTGTGTGCATGCAGTTGTCATTAGAACACATTATTGGACTGGGCTCAGTGGCTCACACCTGTAATCCCAGAAATTTGGAAGGCTGAGGTGGGCAGATCACCTGAGGTCAGGAGTTCAAGACCCGCATGGCCAAGGTGGTGAAACCCAGTCTCTACTAAAAATACAAAAATTAGCTGGGTGTAGTGGTATATGCCTGTAATCCCAGCTATTCAGAAGGCTGAGACAGGAGAATCGCTTGAACCCAGGAGGCAGAGGTTGCAGTGAGTCTAGATCACGCCGATGTACTCCAGCCTAGGTGACAGAGCAAGAATCTCTTTCAAAAAACAAATAAAAACACTTTATTGAACAATACCATGTATAAGAGCAGGCAGTCTTATGAACTGTGGAGATATAAAGATGAAAAAGACAGTTTAGTGATACTACTATAAGTTTACCTTTAAAAATATTGAAAAATAGCAATGGCATAAAATATCCAAATGTTAAAAGAGAGCATAAAAATTAGAGAAGAATCTGTGTAGATTATTTTGCCAAGAAGGAGGTAAAATAAACTGGCAAGATACAAGATGAAGGAGAAATACTTTCTTTTCTACTGATGGTGTTTGGGACATGTTACTAGAAAATATGGCACCATGGCATGTCAGAAAACAGCAGAAGCAGGAAGGCCACTCTCCCCTTTCCCCCTTTTTCCTTGAAGCAGGTTATAAAACCTAGGAAAGATTTTTTTCTGGCCTTTCCCTGAAACTGATCATAAGACCCTCATTCGAGAGGCACCTACCTATGCCTATCAAGGAACATCCTTATCTCTGAAGATAGGAAAAAGTCTGAACGAACATGATTTGCTAAGTTTTCCCTAGCTTTTTACCATTAGATCATACCCCCTTTGTCCAGTCATACTTCTCCATGGACTATCAATTTCTTTATTAAATCTAGCATAAAAAATACATTGGTTTACACGTTTCTTCAGGTCTTCATTTCCTTATAAAACTTATATTAAATACATTCATATGCTTTTATCTTGTTAATCTGTCTTTTGTTATAGGGACCTTAGCCAAGAACCTCAGATGAGAAGGAAAGACACTGTTCATCCCCTACACTATCTAGGATTTGCTCTTGGTATTTATGTTTAGGAAAAGGGGATTTGCTGTTCATTTTTTAAATATAGGAAGGTTTCTGATAATTGATGAGTAGTTTTTATTTAAATACTCAAATTAGCTAATAAAATATTTTGCTACTGTATTGTATTGGTTTTCACACTGCTATAAAGAACTGCCTGAGACTGGGTAATTTATAAAGGAAAGAGGTTTAATTGACTCACAGTTCAGCATGGCTAGGGAGGCCTCAGGAAACTTACAATCATGGCAGAAGGCAAAGCAGGAGTAAGGCACTTTCTTCATAAGATGGCAGGAAGGAGAATGAATGAAGGAAGAACTACCAAACACTTATGAAACCATCAGATCTCCTGAGAACTCATCCACTGTCATGAGAACAGCATGGGGGAAACCGCCCCCATGATTCAATTATTTCCACCTGGTCTCTCCCTTGACACGTGACGATTATGGGGATTACAATTCAAGATGAGATTTTGGGTGGAGACACAGCCAACCATATCATGTATTTACAGATGTATATAACTTGAACTCATTATCTAATTATGTGAGAAAACAATATTTTGTACTAGATAATGACAGAATTATATTCTAAGATATGTAGATTAGGTGTTAAAAGGTAAATGTACATATCTAGAGTAAAATTTTTAGAACTAAGAGACAGTTTAGAAATCATGGTATGAAATTTTTTTTAACAGATAAAAAGAGTGATTCAAAATCTCTCCAATAATTACCAAAATAAATAAGAATAAAACTGCAAATATTCTTTTTTTCTTATGTCACTGTTTTCCTCCTACAAAACGTTGCCTCCCTCAAATTACAGGAGTTATGAATTGCTTAAAATATATGCTTTATCTGTAAATTAACTCCAAATAGAATGTAGAGAAAAGTGAAAAATTAACAGATTAACAAAATTGTGAAATTGTTTACTGTTTTATTTCTGACATTAATTATTATGCTTTCTGCCTGGCCTTAAAGTGTGTTAACATGAAACCAAGTGATACAGTGGGAAAAAAATTAATGGAAATCAGGAAGCCTAAATTCTCATTCAGATCTTATGTATGTTAAAACTGCCACCATGGGGGATAGTGTTTAAATTCTCAGGGCTCTGTTTATTCATGTTATAAAGGTGAGGGTAGAGGGGTTGAATGAAATGAACCTGACTCGATGAAGTAAAGAACAATCTTGTGAAATTCAAAGTGGAGACAATTGCCAAAATAAAGAGTCAACAGAAAGGTAAATTGATGCTCATTAGTCAGTCTAGATAGTTTTTCTGTCTGTGACCCAAGTCCTGGCAGGAATTGATATCTTAATTTGTAGCTTAAAGACAGGACCTTGACTCTTTTGTTCCAGCTTTTACCATTAGCACCTGCCTACCACTGTGGCATATATGAATTAATGCGTAAGACTTATACCTGAAATCCTAGAGAAATTTGACTTTAATGCCATCATAGTCTTCATATCAACCAGTTTTTATAATATCTAGGAGGGAATACAGCTTAATTCTTTTTTTTGTTGTTATGGAACTACAAGATGGATTTATATCAATTTGTTTTTAATTACAGCTTTAGCAGGAAACATGTTTCTTACCCACAGACCATTGCACCTTCCTTCTGAGAATTTATTTTATTTCATGTGTGATATACCCTTCATCTCCCATTTGAGGAGGAGCCTTTGAAATAGAAAACAGTTATATTAAAAAGAGACCTACTTAAAAAATAGACATATTCATTGTATTGAGAATTTATGGAACATCCCTTTGTTATACTCCAATTGAGGTTTGCATCGGGTTAAAAAGTCATAGTAAATGCACATCAGGTTAAAAAGTCATTGTTAAATGCCCAAAGACCATGAAAATCAGGTTTACTGAGTGTTTCATGTTTAACACTATATTAATTTTACCCCTTCCATTTAAAGTTTTTCTCTTTTTCTAAAATGGTTACAATATTTAGAACAACTCTTTTCCCCACCCCCCAGAAAAAGAAAAATTCCCTCATACACCAGAAAAAAATATTAAAGAAATTTCATTGCAAGTGAGACCATGACACCACTGATTTAAGTGGAATAGCATGTTCTGGGTTTCAGCAATAAGATAACAGCTCCCTTGGCTTCTGCTCTTAGAGAGGTTTGAACTATTCTGGCAGCTCCCTGGCATGATTTAAGGCAATGGGCCTGGCATGCTGTTCATATTAAAGCAGAGACAGAGCAATGCGAGAACTAGTGAAAAGCTTGCCTGCCATCGATGAAAGAGCTCAGGAGAAATTCAAAGAGCCACTTAAACTTGGAGTCAATGATTGAAGTTTTCATAGTTTGGTGATGGAAAATAAGAGATATTTGTGTCAGGCAAACATTGGAGGCAACCAGTATTTAAGCAAATAATTTTAGCATTTCATTGGTGACTACATAGAAAGTGCTGGTCCCTATCTGCAAAGGCTAGCTTATTGATGGTGCCAGATAATGTGGCTGGGGTTCACCAGATGCAAAATGAGTGCTTCTAATATGGGATGTCACTAGATGTCACTCTGGATTTCATTATTTGGTAGTCTAGAGATTTAGCAGCTTTGCCATTTTGCTACCAGTGCTTCTTGCAGAACCTGAATAGACAGTGTGAAATGTGCATGAATAACAGGGAACTGCTGACTGAATGTCAATTTTCAAGTGTGTGACTTCTATTGATCATTCATTATTGACATGAAGGTCTCTAGCGTCTTTGCTTTTCACTTTAAACTCATTCTCAGCTAAAATTTCCAAGCATCTGAACAGTGAGGCCTTGAAGAACGGGATGATTCAGGTCTCACAGGATGTTTTACAAAGTACTTTGACCTCTGGAAGAAATCACAAGTACTTTTCATAAAGACTCAACAACTGCTTTGAATAAAAATTCAAATACCAAGACAGAAAAGAAAGTACATCCCTTTCCTGTTTAAACAGGTTCATTCTCGCCTATCTGAGTTTATAAATAGCCAAGAAGAACTTTGATGAGAAAAATTCTTACATTTTCGTTGTTGTTTCACATGTCAACATGCTTTGTTTGGTATACAGGTAATACAATTGTAGTGTCCCCCACCCCATGGTGACAGGCGACATGCCTATGATTGTGGACCCATGGATTTATTTCTTTTAGCTTTGTATACATTAATTAGGTATACACAATCAGAGCAGAGTGCAGAGGCAGCTAAATAAACAAATGACACTGTGGAAAGGTCTTTCTGCATACTAATCATATCCTACATCTGCAAGCAAAGGCTCTATAAATCGATTTGCTCTTTCACATCAAAAGACAAACAGTGATGCAAGTCAGCAGTTCCTTTGTCAAAGTCACGGAGATTGCTGTTCTTCACAAACGCATCTTTACAAAGCGGGATTCAACCATTTGACGATTAGCATTATTGGCAACTCTTCAAAGAAGATTCATCAAGTGATTTGCAATTGGTTTGGTTACCATTTTTATGATGCTACTTTATGCAATCTAACTAAAGGTGATTGACATTTGAATTCTTGCTTGGAGGATGAGGAAGCCAGAAAAAAATAAAAAAGAAGTCTTCTGATTTCATAGAGACTGTGCCATGGTTGTGTGTGTGTGGGCTAATGTGTCAGCCACAGGGAACAATTGGCAGGACCTGACATGAAATGGGTGCTGGGTGATGGGCATCTCTAAGTGGAGGCCAGGAGAATGGGTTCTTGATTGTCATATTTGTGCTAAAAGCACAAATGCCAAGTTTCAGCGAGTTTTGCAAGGGCGTATTAAGATATCCTAGTTTGTTTTACTGTTTGAGAACAAAATGTCAGTTTGCAATGGGTAAAATTGAGGTGGTTTACTCCAGCTAGACACTGATTGTGCTTCATTACTTTGTAGAGTGGTAAGGCATGGGAGAGAAGTAGAGAAAGTAGAGGTAGAATCTTCAGTATAAAGAACTACAAGATCTATAGAGAAATGAATAGTTAGGATAATAGCCATAGTACCAGGTTAGTAAGACTTAGGCATCACTATTATCTCTAACAATAGAGATGATAAAATTTGCCTCTGTATAAACCTGAAAATTGTAGTAACATTTTCTATTGAATTTGACAATTCCTATTTAATCTAGTTATTAAATGTTATGTATTATTTAACCATACATGAGACATTGTTGAGAGGTAAGCCATCCCTAAAATTCACTCAGAAGGATAATATCGTGTCCTCTCCAGGTTACACTTGAAACATTTCAGGTACATAATTCAATTCACCCATTATTTTCAAGAGTTCTGGCATTAACCTTGAAAGGCTTAGTTATTAAGAAATATTCCTGATACAGTTAAAAGTTTAACTTGCACATTTATTTTTATCTTCAAATTATACTTTCAATTGAGAAGAATTTTCATTTTGGAGGACTATTCTTAAATTGTTTCCTAAAACATCAGAGAATCTGTTTCAAAACTCAAGCTCTTAGCCATTTCTGTTAGAAGCAGTTAGAGAGATTTGCTGAGTGAAATGCAGGCTGGTCTGGCAGGATGCTGCCTTCAGTAACGTTACCGAGTCTTTCACTCAGGCCAGGAACTGATTTTAGACAAGTGACTGAAGCACATTGTGCCTCAATTTCCTATCTGTTAAATGGAGGCAGAAATATTGACTTATTACTGAAGAATGTTCTGAAGATTAGCTAATAAATGATGGTAGGAAAGCTTTGTGCAATTCTAAAGCACTATATAAATGATATATTGTTATCACCATCACTACTAATAATTATAACTATCATAAAAAGTGAATGACTCTGCTGTTGAGAGCTTGAGTCTCACAGGAAAGTTATTTTTTCTGAGTCTGTTTTCATGTTTTAACTGGGTCCTTAAAGCTGCTTAATTGAATAAAAGCGAGGATTTCAGCGCTCTCAGCATTTGTAGCCCCGTTGTGGAATCTTTGTTCCAAAAATCAAAAGTGGCGAAAATTATCTACTGTGTGGGCTTTACATTTAGGAAATTATTCCTATTACCAGATTGTTTTTAGAGAAGAATTGGTATTAGCAATTATTTTCCCCTTTTAATTAAATAACAGAAGTGCAGCCTGTGAAAAATGGTGTAGAAAAGAAAATATTATGAAATATTGCCCTCTAACTATCTAGAACTCAGTGATATGCTTCTGAAAAGAAAAAACCAACACAAAATCAAACAGGGAAGCAAGCACAATCATGTCTAGAAAATATAAATCCACACTGAAAAAATCTAGAAAGAGATGTCACATGCTTCCTTCACAGGAGACCACTCCAAGTAGATTCTCAGTGTATTTTCACTCTCTTTACACAAAATCTTAACTGGTTTCCTTGAAGTAACAAATTAGAAGGAAGAGGAGGGCTACAGGGATCAAACACAATCACAGAGTTGGTTGTCAATTGCTGCATAGCAAACCACCCCAAATCACATTAATTTTGCCCATGGGTATGAAATTTGGGTAGGGCGCAAAGTGGGCAGCCCTAAGGCTCAGGGTTGGAATTGCTTTGCTGGTTTACTGCGCACAGATTATAACTTTAGCCTAGTGCATCCTGGGCTGCACTCTTCCCTCTTGTTTGGTGAGACAGAGCACTCTCACACATAAGTCACATGGGTTTATGACTTACAGATAAGCAGCAAGTGACAGCAGCCTAGACTCAGAGTGGTCCAGTTCCCTGAGGCTCAGGAAAGCCACCCAGGGTGGATGGAATCTTGTCTGTGAATGTCCCACTTGCACTGCAGCTGAGGGAACCAGAAAAGCGGCCTGCCCTGGGTTTTATACCCTAGGGCAATAATATAACATGCTGGGCTAACGTATGGCAGGACACCTTCTCTCTAGGAGGGGCTGGAACAGAGCCTGGGCTATTCCATCTATTTCCTCCTTATCACAGTATGTTGCATTTCCAGCACACTCTACACTTATTATTGAGAACTACAAGCAAGAACAGGGGAAGGAATGGGTCATTCCAAGGCCATCTGGAGACCACCATGGTTCTTCAGGACTATGTGGTGGCTCACTCTATTTTATGTTTGACATTTGGGCTGGGAAGGCTCAGAAAGCTGGGGGATGGAATAGCTGTGGCCCGGAATAGCTGTGGCCCCTCAGGCCTTATTCTCTGTCTCTATGTGTTTTCTCCACGGGTCCCGCCAGCACGGTGGCTTCAGGGTAGCCAGACTTCTTTCACATTAGCTTCACGATCCTAGGGAATGTGCTTTGAGAAAGAGGGAGCCGGGAGGAAGCTAAATGGCCTTTATGGCCGAGCCCTGGACATCTCATGGCTTCACTATCTTAAGCAGCTCAGGCTGCTATAACAAAATACCACTGATGGAGTGACTGAAACCACATATATTTATCCCTTACAATTCTGGAGGCTAGAAGTCTGAGATCAGGGCACCTGCATGGTTGGGTGCTGGTGGGAGCGGAGCCCTCATCCTGGTTTGCCAATGATTGCATTCCTACTATATGCTCAGATGGTGAGAGATAAAGCACTGGCGCCTCCTCTTCTACTTATAAGGGCAATCATCCTTCTTGGGCATTCTCATGATCTTATCTAAACCTAATTATCCACTAAAAGCTTGACTTCTTACTACTATCACGCTAGGGGGTTAGGGCTTCAACACATGAATTGGGGTTAGGGGCACACAAACATACGGTCCATAACATTCACTTTTGCTACATCCTGCCCCCTAGAAGCAAGTCTCTGAGACCAGCCCATAATCCAGGGGAGAGAAATTAGACTCTCCTTTCTTTTGGGGAGATGGAAGGAGAAGTGTTAAATAAATTTGCAGAGATGTTTGTAAACCGCCATTATCAGAATGGAGAGGTGAGTGCCAGATATCTGCAAGACTCCAAAGGTGGTGGTCGGACCCCTGCTGGCCTCACCCTGGTTTCCTTTACTAAGTTGACATCTCCTTGCTTGCTTGTTTTAGTTCTTACATTTGAGAAAATGTGATGTTTTCTTTGCTGTCTGAAACTCTCCATGATCTCTTCTTTCCCCACTCCTCTACCTCCTAGTCTAAACTCCAGCAATGCAATGTGGGCTTGAATTAGAAATCAGCTACCAGCTTTGTCTCTCTAAACAAGATACTTTAAGCCCTCTAACTGGGGATACAAGTAGTTCTAACAGCTACCTATTACTGCATCACAATATGCTTCAGAACTTAGTGGCTTAAACAATGACTTCTTGTTTCTCATGATTCTGTGGGTTAGTTGGGTGATTCTTCTGCTGGTTTTTCCTGGGCTCACTCAGGCAGTTGCAGTCAGTTGTTGGACTGGCTGAGGCCAGCATCTGTAATATGGCTTCACTGACACATCTGTGGTCAACAAGTCAGAAGGCCACCCCAGATTAAGAAGTGGAGAAACTGACTCTACCTCTTGATAGGAAATGCTACATAATATTGTATCCATGCTTTTCAATTTATGACAATAAAAATTACCTATTAGGGTTTTGTGAGAACTAAATAAGATGATCTCTAAAAGCACTTCATATAACACCTGAATATAATAAGTGCACCATAAATGCTAGCTGTCTTCATGCAGATTATTCCAGAAATGCAACATAGCATAGTAGTTGATTATGGATTCTAAAAACAGATTAACTGGGTTTGTGTTACAACTATACAACTTACTGACGGTGTAAACTTGTGAGCACCTTCTAGTTTTCTTTCTGTAGACCATTGCAGAGTAAATGTTCAATAATATTACAGGATAAGGATACTATAGTTCAGGTTTCAGATTAAAGATATGTCTGTACCCACCCACTCCCACTATTACATCTCGCATTGTCTTCTGTAGTTTCTTTCATAACACTCATTCCAGCTTTAATTATTTGTTTAATGGATGTTTTTCCCACTATTAACATTTCACCCTGTGGTGATAGGAGGAGCATCTTTTGGGTTTTTTGTTTCCCCCACTCTATATCTTCAGGCCATAGCACAGTGCCTGGCATATAGTGGGTGTTCGGCAAATACATAAATATTTGCTAAATTGAATAACTGCTAAGCAAACAGAGTAAGTAAAAAAGGCAAACAAATCACTCCAAAAGCATAGCAAGTCCGATCTGCTTAATAAAAATAACTTCCCTGTTTGTAGAGAGTACCGTAACTGCACAGATATTTCCAAGTAACCCAAGAAAGTTCTGCTAGATAATGGTGTAGTCCATTTTGAAAGCAGTTAGGAAGTTTGTTGGTCCGAAGAGGAAAGCCTTCTGTATTTGGAGACCCAGATATTCATTTATTCAAATTTTATGAAGCACCACTAAGTTCCAGGTCTATGCACAAGGGATCCATCCGTGAAGCAGAAGAATCCTTCCCTCATGGAATTTATATTCTCTACTAAGTGACACCTTCTCCCAAAGACTCTGAAAAAATCAAACTGTTACTATATAATCATTTGAAGCTCATACTGGGAAAATCTTTGTGGAACTAAAGTCTATGATTAATTTTCTTTTTACTTTGTATTATTTTTTTCTTGCAGAGTATCATTTTTAAAAATTTGCTTGGATTTTTATGGATCATTTGCTATTTTTTTCTAAATGCTGCAGCAAATCTGTTAAAGACTTATTCATACTTTTTCCATATGCTCAGACAACTCAAATGATTTCTATCATTTCATTTTTTCCCCTGGACGTCTTCCTCCTGCAACTCTCTGCCCTCCAGCTCCAAGCTGTGCATAGCTGGTGTCCTGAGACTTCTCTTTGCTGCTCTCTTGTATAGGAGCTCCTGTATCCTCAATCCCATGGTTTCCCCTTTGGTAGGTTTCTCATTTATTTTGCTAATGAATACCCGCCAGCAACTGCCTAACAGAAGAAGCAAAGCACTACTTCCTGACATTGTATATTAAAATTATGTTCATTCTACTTTCACATTTGATAGTTTCGGTGGATATAGTTTTATTTTTTGAAAATAATTTTCTCTCTAAATTTTGAAGGTATTGCTCCAAAGTCCTCAGCATCCAGAAGAACTACTGGGAAGTCTGAAATGATTTTGATTAATAATCCTGCATATATGACCCTTTTTTATTCTTTCTGGGGGCTTTTAGGAAATGTGGCAGTACCCTTTGCATGGGGGCTTTTTTTTTCTTTCTTTTTTAAAATTTGATTGTGTGGCCCTTTTCAATCCAGAAAAGTGTGTTCTTCCATATTAGAAAAGTTTTCTGTGATTCTCCTTGGTAGCCTCTCTTCTGACTTCATTTTCTAGAACACTTTTAAAAAATCAATTGTTGGGCCTCCAGATTGTCTCATTTTTTATCTTTCCAATTTTCCATATGGATGTGTTTTAGTTCTATGAGTGGATAATTGTATCCTCCAAGACTTCTTTTGAATATTGCATTTTGGTTATTCATAAGTTCTAGGAACTTTTTCTTCTCTTCTGATCATTCTTTTTTTCACAACACATGTTTATTATTTAATGATCACAGTAACTATCTCTATGAGGGTATTAATTAAATGATTTCCTTAAAAATGTTGTTTCATTTAGCCTTTTCCCTAACAAACTAATTCAAAACTTAAAGGGGTTAAAACAACAATTTATTGTTCCTCATTATTCTATGGGTTGATTGGGTTTTTTTTGCTGGTCTTGTCCGTGCTCACTCAAGTGGGTGCAATTGGTAGGCAGGTTGGCCCAGGGTGAGGGGTGGCAAGGAAGTCTTTCATCCAGGTTACTTCTCAGCAAGATGGCCTCAGGTGCAATCGAACTTATATTTTTCAGGAAGGAAGAAAATTATTCAGTTTTTAGTGTTATTACAGTTAGTATTGTTAACATAAGTGAAATCAGTTAATGGGACAGTAAGTTTGAATGTCTTATGTGTGGCGCTTCTTATACTTTATGTAAATTACAGAGAAGCTTCCTTTTACCATCAAGGGCATTTGCACCCATTTTACAAAATATTTATAAGAATCCATATGTTTTAAAATTAAGAAGGAGTCAGGAGACCTGGATTCTGAAGATTTGCTGAATAAATGTATCTGCCATGAACTGATGATGTTACTCTGAGTCATTTGATTCGATTGTCCTAGATATTTTCATCTGTGAGACAAATGTTTTTAATTCAGTTACCTGTAGCCTCTCTTTCACCTCCAGAGTTCTATTGCTTTTATAATGATGCTACTATTTCAAATTACTCTAGAAGTTAAATTCAGTGCTTCAGAGGAAAAGTATATGGGTAAAAAAATTCATGCCCTTCAGTAAAAACAAACTGGCTGAACATCTTCACATGAGTTGTTTCTGGCCTCACCTGGATCCTGAGCCTCAAAATCTTATCCACATCATCCACCTACCCCACCCCATCCCTGTTTATAATGATATTTTTTTCCCTGTGTTATATACAACTTGTCAGTTTTATGTTTCATTCAATATTAAGTCCTTAGTTAATGACACAACTTCCATTTCAACATCATTTCTTTGGAAAATATACTTACAGAGGTCTTGGAAAACTGTGATAAACAGAGAAGACAATTTATATATGTATCTATTGTTTATTTTACCTAAAATTACTATTACTTTGCTAGAGCTGCCATAACAACATATCACAGACTGGGTGGCTTCAACAACAGAAACTTATTTTCTCCCAGGTTTGTTTGGGGGCTGGAAGTCCAAGACTAAGGTGTCAGCAGTACTGTTTTTTCCTGAGGCCTCTCCATGGCTTGCAGATGGCCACTGTGTCCTTACATGGTTATGTCCCTGGTGTCTCTTCTGTGGCCAAATTTCCCTTTTTTTTTTCTCCCCCAGACAGGGTCTTGCTCCGTCTCCCATGCTGAAGCAAAGTGGCACCATCATGGCTCATTGCAATCTTGAACTCCACGGCTCAAGGAATCCTCATGCTTTAGCCTCCTGAATAGCTAGGTCTACAGGCACATGCCACTGCATCCAGCTAATTTTTTATTTTTTGTAGAGACAGGTTTTCACTGTGATGCCCAGGTTGGTCTTGAACTCCTGGGTTCAAGTGATCCTCTTGCCTTGGCCTCCCAAAGTGTTCGGATTACAGGTGTAAGCCAGTGTGCCCATCCTAAATATCCTTCTTATAAGGGCACCAGTCAGATTACATTAGGACTCATTGTAACAGCATCATTTTTACTTTATCACTTCTTTAAGGCCCTGTCTCCAAACACAGTCCCGTTCTGAGATACTGGGAGGTTAGGACTGTAACATTTAAACCTTGGGAGGACATACTGTGGCCATAACAAATACTTAACATATTGTTCTCATTTATTTGTCAATTTTGATTAGGTCACATTTAATATTTAAAAATGATGTCATTAGAAATAATTGATTTTTTTTACATTTAAAAATGAATGCAACTAGAAAGAAGTCTGGATCAAGATTTGCATTTGTGGCTAGTCCAGGTCCAAAAATGTTGCTTTCAGTTTGTCCAATTACAATCTATTCAAGTCAAAAATGAAAGCTAAATTCCTATCTTAAAACCATTGAATTTATCTGTGTAAACAATTCCTTATCTGTAAATAAAGTTATTAGATTACAATAGCACCTCCCCTATCTTGAACCAGAGATCAGAATCTCTAAGGTTGAGGTCCATATTTTTAACAGCACCCTGGTGATTTTGATGTATATATAACCTTGGGAGTCATTAGATTAGACAAAACAGTCTACCTAAATATACTCATAATAAATTACTCATTTTTAAAAATAAAACAGTGGAAATACACATCTAATCTCTTATATCTCAATGGAAGTATAACAATTCTACTTCTTTGCTTTTCTGCACTGAAAGAGAAAACAGATAGAACCAAGTGTTAGCTGGAAATGGGATTTCAGTGGAATTGCCGGGTAGTTGTTCTAAAGCAGCATAATCATTGTATATTAAAACAATAGTATACAAAATGAAGGTTTAAATATTGTAGTTATTTAATGCAAAATTTTGAATTAAGTAAAGGGTACAATTTTCCTAAAATAATTCTTGGTTTGTTTTCTGGAGTGAGGTGTTCTGTAGATAAGTAGCTCTATAACTGTTCTTTCCATAGACATTTGAGTGGGCAATGCAATATAGTATAATAGGTAAGAATGTGGGCCTAAATGATGTAGACCATTGGCTACTACAAACGAAAAAAAAAAACAGAATACTTTGGGCCAATAGCCGTTATTAATTAATTACCCCTTTAACTACTATGCTTATAAATCCAGACATATGTGAAAACATGCACATTTAAATTCATGCATTTCTAAATTATTTTGGTGAACTCCTCATGGATGTTAAAATTACAGAACTTTCTGGATAGAATATAGCTTAGAGGACATTTAATCCGACTATTTTATTTACAGGAGAGGAAAATGGGGCACAAAAAATTGTGAGTCATCTAAATTAACCCACAATCCAGATTATTTTTCTCTTAAACTCTGAGTTTGTTTGTCTTGTATGCCGTTCTTCCTTGGTCTTGAGCCTTGATTTTTGAAAATTACTAAAATATATGTGTTTTATCTATGTGTATATATATGTGTGTGTGTGTATATATTAAGTATAGGTATGTATATGTTATAGTTTTATTAGGTACAGATATATATTTATTCACTCAGCAAATCTTTAGAAACCAAGTCTTCTGACTCCTTCATTTTACCACATATGACTTTACCAATATTTTATAAAATGGGTGCAAATGCTCTTGCTGATAAACAAGGAACTTGCATGTAATTTACCTAAGTTGTAAGTACAGTAAACAAAAGATTCAACTTACTGTCCCATTAACTGACTTCACCTAAGTTGAAGATACTATAATAATATTAAGAGTTGAAATAATTTTCTTCTCCCCTCCCTGCACATATATATATATCTGTTCCCAATAAAACAAGATAAAATAAAATTACAGATCAGAAGTTCCAAATGGGTAACCTGCAATTGGGCTTTGCTTGTCGCACACTGTTAAAATATTTTCCATATTAGTAGTAAGTATTTGAAACGTGTGAGATTTCATATAAAAATACACGTTAAAAACATCTTCTGAAAGAAATAAAGAAACCTAGATCTGGCAATCCAGAGCCCACATATCTTCCTGGTAAACCATCAGGAGAAAACGGGCAGCAGTTGCCCCTCCTCAGACAGGGCATTTGCCTTCCAGTTCACCTTGGACCCACTGAGTCCACAAGGCTGAGACCAAGGGCCAGTTCTCTTGTTCCTCACTCCTTCACTCTTCTTTTTCTGATAGAGTTAACAGAGACTGGAAATATTTCTTATACTCACTGGTCTTTCAAAATTAGGGGGAAAAAAAGCATATTTCAGAGAAAGAAAAAATGTTCCTTCACATCTCCTAGTAGTTCATTTAGATTTTGCGTCTAGTGCTTGGGTCCTTTAAGTGTACAATGCATGCCAAAGTGCAGTGGATTCAACTTTTCTTCTACATCATCACGCTTGAGGTCAGCACAGACTCCCATTAGTAACAATGATGGTACTTTGAGATGGGTGGTGGGAGGTGCCCAAGGAGAAATATGTTAGCATTGTAGGCAGGTAAAGGCAGGGTGAGTGAAATCTGAAAAATTCCTCTCCATTTTTGATCTACTTCTCTGGGAAGGATGCACTTTCCCCCTGGTCTTTCTATTTAAAAATTACTGTCCTCTAGTATCGCTTTAAAATAGAATTTCAGCTCTAAACCTCCTCTTTATATAATGTAAAACTGAATATCTACTCCTAAACTAGATATTCTATTGTGTGTTCAATTTTGTTAGTCACCATTAGTATATACATGACCTCTTAGACTAAATTCACTTTTTAAATGTTCCCAACATTTTTTAACTCTTTGATTTTGGAGAAATTCCTTTGCTTTATTAAAAGGAAATAATAAGCTTACCTAAGTGAAAAAATCAGCATCAACTTTACTGAAAGTTTCTGGAGATAATATGAACCGTAAGATCAAAAGATGAATGGCTGGGGGAAGATCCAAAATTCAGTAGGCACGACCTGGAAAGCTCAATTAAAATCACAAAATAAATACTCTTAACGATCCACACCACTACACCACTGTGAAAGCATTTCCTAGGTTAGAAAACTGAGCTTTCACAACTCATAGAAATAAATACCTTGCTAATTTCCTCAGTTGTCTTTCATTTAACAGCCCAGGATGCCATTAATGTCATTGCACTGGAAGGAAATTCCAAGCACTCCACAAAAGTTCATATTCAGTTGAACTTCAGATAAACCATTTTTTTAAAGCAAACGTAATATAAAATAACCATTACTAGATTTAACTTTTTATCTTAGAACAGAATGCTGAAAATTAATGGCCTGGAAGTCAAAATCGATATTCAGTGAAGCCTTACTAGTTAGGGATGAGATTATTCAAAGAACTACCTTCAAAGTTTTAAACATTCCCTCATCAACTCATGACATTAAAACCTGTACCTTTCTGCTGCCGATCCCTCTTAGTAGCAAATCCCTTTAATAGATCCTGTATCTGGGTCTATAACAATTAAATTGCTTTCAGCTCTATTGTTTGCTTTTAAATGAATTGAGCATCTTTGATTATGTATAAATTCAAGAAGACAATGGTTACTTATAAATAAAGTAAACTGACCATTCCATAATTCTTCTTTTAAATAAAGTTGTTTGGGGGTGGTAAACTGGCTAGCAGCTGAGAATTCTTAAAGTTAACCATCTATGTTAGAAATAAATTGCAATTTCTGCCCAAATAATAAATGTCTTAAAGTCCTTGCTGGGAGTTACAGAAAAAAAAAAACAGAAACAATATTAACTGTTATTAAAAACTACCTGACTAATTATGTATAACACAGACAATAGTAGCAGAGCTGGGCATGGTAGCTGAGGTGTCAGGACAGATTCCTGAGTCCATGGAACCAAAAGAGGGCTAGGACCAACTCATGCAAAGGTTTTTGGCTTATTTGTTCTTGCTGAAGGGCTTGAAAAATCTTTTTCCCTAAACTTATTTCTTGAAGCTCTGAATTCAACTTCAGTGTTAATTAGAATGGCTAACTTTATTATAGAAGCCATAGAACAATGGAGGTGGAAGTGTGGCTATAGGTAACTGAATTAAAAACGTCTGTCTCACAGATGAAAATATCCAGGCAAAGGGAATTTAATAACTCACTCATAGTAACACCATTGATTCATGGCAGGTACATTCATTCAGCAATCTTTAGAACCCAAGTCTTCTGACTTCTTCATTTCATCTCATCTGATGTCCTTATACATATTTTATAAAATGGGTACAAATACTCTTGCTGATAAACAGGAAATTTTCATATAATTTTATGAAGTATACCCACCACACACAAAAGATTCACATTTATTGGTCCCGTTAACTGACCTCACCTAATTAAAGATACTGTAATAACACTAAATGTTGAGTAAAAGTAATTTTCTCTCTCCCCCTTGCTTAGAAATGATTTGTAGAACTTATTTGGATGATGGGTATCCATTTAAAAGGAGGAAAATTTGAACTACGACCTTCTTCCTAAGCTATATGTAAAATTATGACTTTGTCCTAGTGTGATCCTCATCTACATGCATAGTTTTCCTCAAAGTCATCTTTTATATTTATCACCATGGAAGAATGGTTGCTGCCCTGGATGTGTGCCTGACCACCATGAAAATGGCAGATGCATTTCCAGAAGTTACGTCTTGAATTTTTTTCTTTGTATTTTCTTATTGTCATTCATGCTGACTATTAGAATAGTAACAGCCACTTTTAAAGTAGCAAAGTCCTGATTCAGAAGTGAAATTCTATAAAGCTCTTCAAATAGTTCACATGGTTTGAAAAAATTAAGCCAGCTCAATGGAGTGGAAGTGTTACTCCCTCACTCCCTACGGTTTCTGAAAAACCATTAGCAACACATGTCTCCTTTGAAGCATTTATGCTAACATTATTTTCTTTGGTTTGTTTCCCAGTCCTGCTGCCTTTCTTACAAATAACGCTCACAAAGATAAACTTAACTGCACATAATGAGGAGAAAAGTTGTCTGGTTCCTTTGTGGCGTTACAGTTGCCAAATGGCTAAGAGGATGACCAGCAATTGCACACTCAGCCAGTGGGTCAGAGAGACAAAACCGTGGTGTCAGTACTGACCCTCACAGAAGCATCATACCCAGAAGATGCACATTTGAAATGCTATATGGTGGTGTTTCTGTGAATACATTTTTGGAAAGCCGAATTTAAAATGTGTATATATGTACCTATACTTCAATACAAGTGATGGTGATTCAGTTTTTCATTTGCCCACCTTCCCTCCACATATTTAACAAAACCATAATTTGTTAATAGTATTACTTTTCACCACTCACTATTGTGTCTTATCTCTAGAACTTAAAGAACATTCATTTTTATTGAAATCATTTCCAGTAGGGAAAAACTAGATCATATGCCATGCCAGGACCAAGACTTGAAATGAGATTTGACATAACTCATAAGCCATATTTTTATGTTAATCAATTAGAATTTTGAAGAGTGAATCTCCTCCAGCAGAATGTGTTAATGCAGCTATTCTGGGGAAAAGAGTAAAAAGAGAATGCTTCTAGGAAGATTGCTTGGGAGGACAATCAAGTGGTGTCCCTGCATGTTAAGAGGTTTGAAGACACTGGGAACCAGAAGATGCAGACTTTACAGAAGAGTAGGAGCACCCAAATAAAAGAGGGCAAGAACAGGACAGACCAACTGTGTTAAAATGAATGACTTTGTCATTACCAGGAATACTGTCATTGACATGAGGATGCAATTATAATAATCATATGATGCACTAGACATTTCTGCAGACAAGATAACCTTTGAAAGTCACAGAGTTGCCTCTCTCAAAAGAAGGGAACAAGAATAGATGAAGAACCATTTTATGGTGAATTTATGTTGGCTTGAGTAACACCAACCTCTGTTCTACCTACTCTAATTTTTCTACCCAAAATATGTATAATAATGACATGGTAGTAATGCAATTGCTGGATGAGGGCAAAAAACAGTCAATGAGGAATAAAAATGAAAGAAAAATTGAAAAGGAGTAAAAGGAATAAAAGTATTTTTCGTATTCAACTACATTGTATTTCATTTGAATAAATATCACTAATTAAACAATAAAACAAATTATGTAAATATCACTTCAAAAAAATCCCCTTCCAGGTACATTTATCTCATTTAAACCTAACAATAATCTCAATTGTTTCTTTAGTTTTCAGAAAGATGAGGAAATGTGCAGAGATTAGTTAATGACTTGGCCAAAGTCTCCTTGTTAATGAAGAGAATAAAAGAAAATGCATGATCTCATTGATTTGTATCTCATAAAACTAAATCCCATGTTTTTTTAAATCACAACAAAATATGCTTCCTTCTAATACTAATGTTTATATGCATCACAATCTATATAAGACACTTAGGTTTAGTGTGAAACAAAAATTAAAAGAACTCCACAAAACTCAGTGGCCAGAAAAGGTGATTTAGAAAGCCAGGCCTTGTAAGGATCCTGTCATACATCCAGGTGTATTGCCCAGATGGCACAGGTATAAAACCTATGAAATGGGAAAAATGAGATTGTGAGTGCCATTATGACTGTTCTACATCTATAATACATTTATCCCAAGAGGCAGTTGTACAGCTGTTAACATATATGGGCTTGTATTTTCACTTGTACTTGCAAAGATATTTAAGATTTATGGTGATGGGTATCTTTCCTCTATAAAGACTGCAAAACAAGGAAATTTACCAAGGGTATAATCAGGTGATGAGATGTATTTGCCAAGGATTATTACAGCAAATGAGTAAGAAGATAGTAAGGCTTCTTCATCATAGGAACCATCTACAGAAGAAGTAAAAATAAAATTTTTGTTACTTAGTTGGTTTATTCCGTTATTGTGTTGTCTTTCATTAACTGTGCTGCAGAAGAAATGGAAACATTTTCAGAGGAAAGGCATTTAAATATACATCTAACTTGAAAGCACTTTTTGAGCTCTAAGTAAGAATTTTTCAACCATAAATGGCAAAAACTTTTTTGCAGGGGTAAGTTACGATATTGCTATTGCACAATTTTAGTTAAAAATATAATTTTACCAGTTTGCATGGTTTAAAAGTGATGTATGTTGAAACTTGCTCTTAAAAAGTCTTTTAAAATAAATATTGGAGGTAGTATTAGTTCCCATTCTTGCTATAACAGCCACAAACTTAGTGGCTTAAAGTAAGACAAATTTATTATCTTATAGAGATTAGACATTGAAATGGGTTTTACTTAGTTAAAGTTAAGGTGTCATTAGGGCTGTGTTCTAGAGGATAATTTGTTCTCTTCCCTTTTCCAGCTTGTAACAGCCACCTGTATTTCTTTTCCCCTGGCCCCTTTTCCCATCTTCAAAGCCTGAAGCATGGCGTCTTCAAATTTCTTTCTGACTTTGCTGCCTCCCACTTTTACTCTTAAGGATCCTTGTGATTATATTAATCCCACCTTGATCATCCAGGATAATCTCCCCACCTCAAGATCTTTAACTTAATCATACTTGCAAAGTCTCCTTTGCCATGTAAGGTAGACATTTGTGGGTTCTGGAGATTAGGATGTGGACATCTTTGGAAGGCCATCATTGTGCCTACCACAGAGAATGAATACATTTTACTTTCTTATGAAAAATTGATTTATCAGCACTATCACCTTCATATCCTAGCTGAAATTTTAAAAACTTGAAGTATATGTTCTATCTCAGTATCACAAGTTCAGTATTGAATTCCAGATCCTATGCAATGGTTGACATATTTATAATGGTCAAAAGTGTTTGTTAGATGATGAAAAACAATTCTCAAGAAAGAGAGCAATGTGTTCAGATTTTAGCTCTTCTCTCCATCGTAATCACAGAATTAGAATTCAGCAAGTGCTAGGCAGAATATCAGTGTTCTTTAAGAGAAACTTTCTCTGTTTTTTTACTTAGCAGCTCCCATGATTATCAGGAAATAAATCAACTGTCAGCAGTCACAGACAGCTATTTAAATCTGAGGTTTGAACATCTTAATTGGTACGTTAAAAGTTAAAGAGCCAGAGTCATTTTAGATACATAAAACTGCTTATGTGCATAAACTATAGTACAGTATTCCATGGATAAGAAAGCCTCACATTGTTTTCTGCATTGAATTAACTTATCTTGAGACTTTTATTTGGAAAAATTAAGAAAACTAGAATTAAAATCTTAGGAAATTTTGCAATACAAAGCAATTGTCCATGGCAAATTGGAAACACTCAAAATTAGTAAACAGAAATCATGTCTGTTTGTAGGCATTGTAATTACACATCAAAATTGTCCTTTAGCGTCCCTGACCTGAGAATCCACGGTTGTTTACATTCAATGTAATTAAGCTTAGTATACTTTCTTTTTAGTTTAACATTTTTGGACCAAATAATTTATTTTTCTAAACGGGCATGTTAAGTATTGGAATCATCTCACTTTTTGGAATCTGTATGGACTTTGAGATCATTTTGACAAGACTTTGCAACATAGAATTCTTCAGGTTTCCTTCACTTTCTTTAAAACCACAATCATTGGGGGCAATTAACATGGATATTAGTTCTTTGTGCCATAGAGTGAGTTGCTGAGAAAGAGATCCTACTCATCCATTAGATACACAATTAGTTTTGGACAATGTAATTCCTAAATTCTAAAGTCTCCTTTAAAATCCATTAAGATATACTATCCTCCCAAACTAGTTAGTTTCACTAAGAAACAGTTTTACAACCTATCCAATTAATGAATAATAGCCTTACTTACATCCAGTAAAACTATCTCTGTCTATATTTCCATGTTATTATCAGGTATCATGCAGAAACTTAATTTATAGAACATATTGTTATTTTAAATATTATTTTAGGGTACCAAATAATCAGTGAAATCTTGAAAGTTATAAGAACTTTAAATTTTGTAAACTATTTTTTAAAAGCATTATTTAATTATATCTTGTAAAAGATAGTAAATATGTTGTTGAACGGGTTCTTAGGTCAAATTTTGATTTAATAATGGAAGTAGCAGTTTTTTCTCCATTGAACACATTTTTAACAGAGGTAATTATTCATTTCACAAAAATTCTTTTTGTATTCAAGTTTCCCCATAAACTAAAGATGTTTAAATGTGGAATATTCCCATGCCAACTACTCAATTAAAAATGTGTGGGTTATCTATTTTTGGGATAATTTATGTCAATTTTAAAATCCTGGGTTAATTAAATTTGACCCCACATCCCAGCATGTTATTGGATATTTATTTAAGGAATGCAAATAAATTCAAATCTAATCTTAATATTAACCACTGCTTATGTAATTAAAAAGTAGAATCGACAAGGGAATGCATTTTTAAGTATACACACACATACACGAAATGTCTGTGATAATCCATAAAATGCCCTTCTATGTGTGTGGATAATTTTTAAAGTTGGTGAAGTGGAGTTGTCACTGGTTATTTTTATAATTGCTTAAAAGCAACATTTTAGAGCTTTAAAAAAAATTTTCCTGACCACAAGCGCTCATTAGACTATTTATATTGCAATTAAACATAATATTTTTATTGCAAAATACCAACTTTACTTTCTCAGTGTTATATAGTTACTAGAATATTACTTCCAGTTCTTATGGGGGCATATTTGTTCTTTTTAGAATAGCCAGAGAGCAGAACTGATTATCAAGTGAAGAGTTGCAACCACTCTGAAAACATTCCCTGACTTTGCAATGTAATAGTTGCATATTTTATAAAATCATGCACTGCTTTATAAAATGATTTAAGGCAATTGCTTACCAATATATTTTATTCTATTTTAAAATATTAATTTGAATGTATCCAACAGCACATTTTAGTTTCATATTTTCACTTGTCTACTGGATTTATGACACTCTTCACATTTTAATCACACACATGCTATCTTTTCAAATGAAACTTTTTAGCAACATTATTTAATTTTTAAATACACTGCTTCCCAAAATTGAAAGTTTTAAAATATTATATATCTATATAGATACATATAATAATGCTCTCACTAAATTCAGAATAGCCATTGAATATTGCAACACGTTGGCTACCACCTACTTGCTAAGTATGTGATATGAACCGTGACATTACAATCTTAAAACTGTAACAAGAATGAGTTATGTTTTTACTATTTCCCATTCTCATTATATTCTTTGTCACACAATGAATTAATGTTGTGCCATTTTCTATTCTCATTACAATCTTTTCCTTATGAATGGGGTATCAGAATTTTAATGTCTTTTGTAATCTGTGAAATATAGTAGTATGTTTTGTTATACTACTATGACCTTGCTAATATTTTGCATTTTGATTGGTTAGCCCAAGCTGTAATATACAGGGTAAGGTTAGAGTGATTGGCCAATGAAATAATTCTTATGTTTTTGACTGTTTTAATAAAATGAGTTTAAGAAACATTTTTAAAACCTTAATTTTTACATGCTTAAAAAGTGATAACCTTGGGATAACAGGCGAGTACATTTCTGTTTAGAAACCACATAGTGACTTTTCCACATAAATTGAGTGTAATGTAGATTATTTAAGATTATAAGAAAATGTTAAAAATGTGTATTCCTGCAGATTGCATTGCTCTTTTATTTACTTTTTTTCTGGTTTGAATGTACATAAATGTGCATAACAAAATGGTTTCATTGTTTTGTCTATGCCTGTATCTACACCTTCCTGTCAGCTGGTCATTTGAAAAGTTGTACCGCTGCTAAATATTTTGTTGCTCTGTGAGATTCGCTATTATTGTTACATGTTGTAAATTTAAAATCTTGTCTTATATTTCCTCAGGTTATAAAGCATTTCTGTACAATTTCTAATAAAATAATATTTTTAAGAGAATGACTTTGAGATGAGTAAAATCCGGATTTTTTTTGCCCCTAAGCTTCTTTTATAAGATTGTTTCTAATTGACATTGTCACATTTATATTTATACCTTCATTTGTCCTAACCTCATTTGGAAATAGATGTTCACAGCATGGGAAATACTTGATGTATAAGACTGGCTGCTTTTAGAAGAAAGTTTATGACAGACAGGTATATTGCTATATGTTTGTTGGGGGTTTGAAAACAATACGTAAAGTTACAGAGGAATAAACAAGGCAAATACATGGGCAGTTGGAAGTGAAAATTGTAACTAATATAAGATGTCTTATTAGAGCATTCATTTATATACTGCATTCTAACTACTTTTGGGGAGTAGGACTACAAAAACAGTAGAGCCATAGATGGAGAAGGGGAAGATAAAATACCAGTTCAGTAAACTCCGATGGTCTCATGTTTTAATGAGTGCACAGACCACCTGGAAGTTACAGGCAAATTCTCAGTATATTATAGACACTAGGAAATTCATCACAATTTTGTCTTAAGTTATTGTTCAAACAAGTATTCCATTGGCCCATTCTGTTTCATTAAATAGGGCGTTAGTGATAACCTTTTGATGGTGAAATGGAAGTATCCAAGAGTATTTTTTATTTCTAGAGTCCCAATTTTTGGAAGTTGCTTATAAATATTTAAATAAGTTGCTTCATTTATTTTAATTACCTTCTTTTTCTGATTCAAATACAAAAATCTGTATTTTGGTACTACATTTTACAACCTATAATTATTCTTTTCTTCATCCCGTCATTCAAAAACACTTATGTGTGATTATTTCTACTGAATGTAGAGCTATATATTGTAACTTCTAATGCATTGATCAATTTTATTAGTAAGAGTGATCTGTTGCTCAAGAATTGGAACTATTATCTTTATGCCGTTTATATACACAACAATTTCCAGTATTCATGTTAGCAAAAACAAAGCTTTCCCAAAGGCTTATGATGGCACTTACAAAATATAAAAGAAAGATTCAGAGACAAGAAAATTCATTTTATTCACAATCTACTCTAAACCTGCTGTGTCAAATCTGAGAATTTCCTTACTCTTTGGGAGAATGAAAGAACTTTATCACGCTTAAACATCTTTAAGTGTGCATGAGGCTACTTCTTTCTAGTAAATCTTTTATTCGGCAAATCATCCGCTCTTCAGAAATAATGTAGATTTTTCCAGCAATTACAAGTTTAAAGTTTGGCTTCACATATTTTAATGCCTTTTATTGTTTATAGTTGGAGGGCTCTAGTTTGCTGAATTCTGTTAAAGATAATGCAGGTATCGTGTCTATTTTTCTAACTGCAAAATATCTTTGGTATGCAATATTTATTTTAACCTTTTGTATTGGCATTTATCATTCATTATTTACATTAAACATTTTAAAGTAAATTATGTCACTTTTTTGCCTTTAAAATAGTAAACATCATAGGAGTTTATTACCACATTTTTTCCTTGTTCATTTTTGAATGGCTCTTAAGTTTTTTCATTTCCTTCCAAATTGACATTTCATTAAATAAATTTCTAGATTTTTCAGAGATCAACATGCCTAAAAAAGAGTTGTCACAAACAATTTCTTATACTTTGCTGATGAAAAAATATTGGCTAACGTAAAAATCAAATCCATGCATCAAATGGAGTAGTAAAGAGAAATTAAAGTATAATCATGGACAAATCAAGTCATACTCAGATCTTCATTAAAATATAATTTGCAGGATAACCTCAAGGTGCCCCAACAGTTATAGTAGCATCTAGGGATCAAGCTATTCAATAATGATACTTGTTCAAGTTGTCCTATATGATTAAGAGAGAACAAATTGTCCTGGTATCTTGCTTAGTTTCACTTAAGGCCAAATTTTGCCTTCTGGCTTGACCTCCAGGTTTCCGTGAACTCTAACAAAAGTCATGAATACACATCAAGGAAATAATTTATTTTCAAATGGAATAAAGAGAAAATGAAAGCATTGTGTGGCTGCTGACTTTTAGGTAAATAAGCATATATGGTGATTATCTAAAATCTAGCAGACTTAACTCAGTCATGTTTTTCTAGATTGCATGCCTAAACAGTGATAAGATTTAACATGGTGTTTATCTGTTTCTATTCTGCTAAAAGAAAAATGGCTAAAATTTCAAAGATTAACTTTAGTGGTGAAGGATTAATTATATATATGCATATTCACCATGGGTCATGATGAATTTTTCTCACCAGATTAGAAAACAATAAGTTTAATTTTCATGAATGTTAATAAAGCCGCATTTTTAGTTTTTTTCTTCATGCCAGCCACTCTTTTTTTTAATATACACAATTCATAAATTTTCACAACAGTTATCCAAAGTAGGAACTATTGCTTTTGCTCTTCTACAGATGAGAAAACTAAAGCATAAAAAGAAGTAATGTAAATTTCCCAAGCATACACAATAAATAGGTGGTGGATATGAACTTTGAGCCCAGATAATGTGGCTTCAGAGCTTCTGTTCTGAACCACGAACCCATCTTCCTAAATCAAGAAAATATGTCACTGGTAAAGCTATTTTCCTGTTTGTAGTATCAGCTGAAAAAGCCTGGGTACATTATTTCCAAATTCAGGGATCTGTACCTTTAGGAATTAAATGGCCACTACACAAACCACATGTAATTCCCCAAATATGTTTAATTAGGGAAATATTTTTTGAAATATTTCCTAATACATTTTCCCTTCTCAGCAAACGTCTTTCTTTTTTATTTTCCTGCAGTCTTTTTTCTCTTAAGGCAAAGATGAGAGAATATAAAGAAAATAATAAATGTAATACAAAGGAAATCCTTCTTTAACAGGAAGGGTACAGAGAGCCTTCCTTTTATCTAGGAGAGAGAGAGAGAGCAGGACAATCAGTTTTTCCAGGAATGTCTTGTTTCCTGACCACTCCACCCACTCCAGTGAAGTCTGTCAAACAATGAGAATGTTTTGAAGTAACTCCAGAGCTAGTTCCTCTGGACCTCAAGATCATACACTGAGAAAATTTCAAGTTATCTGATTCAGTCCCTGTACCAATATGTGGACCTGAATCCGAGCAGAAATTGGGGTAGGGCGAGGTAGAGAGTGTGAGAGAGCCTGACATCCCTTATTTCTCATGGCCTCCAAATGTCATGAAAGAGATTCAGAGGTTGTCATGGGATGCTATGGGAGTCTCAGAGAGTATCTGAGTGTGTCAGCCAAGAGAAAGCCACCATGTGGCGGTGCAAAGGCAGATTCTCCAGAATCATTGGCCAAAGGAAGACAGAGTTGAGTTTCAGGGGGCTAAGCCATGTCGGGGGGCTGATGGGAGGAACAGCTGCTTTCTCCAGGAGCCACACTCTCACACACACTAGTCCATACAAAAAGAATTCCCACAAGTTATTGCAGCTGGATGACATCCAGATATCAGTCAATAAAATGACATCTCAAGTGGAGATCAGTAAAATCCTGTAGAGAAGGACCACACAGAGGCAGGACACCCCTTCGTTCCACGATGAAATTACATGAGCTTTCCTTGTGCCATCTGGAGGCTACCAGAGGAGAAACAAAGACGAAGAAGGGTGAAGAAACCTTGAAATATACAAGCTTCTCCAAAGAGACCCAGTTTGTGTCAAGGCAGCGGGGGCTTATTTAGAACTTCAGTATTCTTTCTACTCTCCAGTGAAAATGATAGGGAAGAAAGGAGGTGTCCAGAGCAAAAGAAAATTCATTTAAAAAATTCTAAAACTTACATTTTTTGTGTGTTCTATAGTTGTGAGTAAATTCCTGTCTGTTGCAATATACACTATGGTGTTTACTTTGCATGTATTGATATCTGCCTCTTAGAAGCCTATCCTTTCCCTTTATCTCCACCTCCCTGCCCCATTTTTTTGTTCATCTGTTGAGATTTTCTCCAAGTGACCCTTTGCCTTGTGCAAGCCTTCCAAAATCTCAGTTATGAAGCACACCTGATTTCAGTTCCCATAGAATCCTGAGTGTTCCGCTACCACTGTGTTTTATTGTAATTTGTGTTCTTAACTGTTTTCTCCCACTAGGCTATGAGTCTAACAGAAGAAACCATGTTTTGTCCATCCATGTATCTCTACTCACTCGCACAATACCAGGTAGAGCAAATACAGATGAAAGATTGGAATTTTCAAATATGGCAGTCTGTTAAAAATATAAATTCCACACATGTATCCTTTTTGCCATAAGAATGATCACATTTGATATTTTTTCTTTTTTTTTTGCAGGTAGATTAACATTTTATTTTGAAAATACAGTGTCACAAATAAAGACTTCTAACTTTTTATTATTATACTTTAAGTTCTGAGATACATGTGCAGAACGTGCAGGTTTGTTACATAGCTATACACGTGCCATGGTGGTTTGCTGCACCCATCAACCCGTCATCTAAATTAGGTATTTCTCCTAATGCTCTCCCTCGCCTAGCCCCCACATGCCCCAACAGGTCCCGGTGCGTGATGTTCCCCTCCCTGTGTCCATGTGTTATCATTGTTCAACTCCCACTTACGAGTGAGAACATGTGGTGGTTGGTTTTCTGTTCCTGTGTTAGTTTGCTGAGAATGATGGTTTCCAGCTTCATCCATGTCCCTGCAAAGGACATGAACTCATCCTTTTTTATGTCTGCATAGTATTCCATGGTGTACATGTGACACATTTGATTTTTAAGAAGAACTTTTGAAAGTGTCTTTGGAATATTATGTAATAGAGTCACTCTATTAAAACTCCTCAGGTCAAGCAATATTGGTGTACCTGGCCTTGTTTTTTGGCATGTAGAATGTTTGAACAAAAAGGAAACACTGAGCATGAGAGTCTAACTGTTGTTCAGATAGAGGAAGTGGGAATGACTCAAAAGATCACCCAGCCAAAACTCACAGCCTATTCATCTGGTGGCTGCAATAGCAGTTGTTCCCCTGGCCTCAGGAGAGCTGGACAACTCTTTTCTTTGCCCCTCTGTCCCAAGCACAATTCACTTTTCTGAATTCCCCACAGCCTGGCTTACAGGAAGGGAAGCTCCTACCCCACAGAGCATACTTAAAAATCCAGTGATGGTAGGCATATAGTTATATGTTGATTTTTAATATTAGGAACTCTGTCTTAAAATATCAGTCTCTTTTTCTTTCTAAGATAATACATTTGGCAATCAAACTCTTTAGTGTTTATTTAATAAAACTTTGAGTAATTAAAGCACAATTATACCCTTTTGAGACTTAAAACTTGAAATAGAGATAGATATTTTTGGTATATGTGTATTTGGATTGAATACAGAGCCTGAAGCAGTGTTGAAAATATCATCAAGCTTTAATAAACTTTACTCATGACTTGACTGCAGTTGTACATCCAAAGACAACAAATATAGTTCCTAATTAATTCACCTTAGAATAGCAACTATTTGTTTAAAATAAGCCATTTAGTGAAAATTATAGATAACTATTTGTAGAATTTTTAGTGTGTGGCTTTGTTAAAATTTTAACTGTCATAAAGAGACTGCATTTTTAAAAATTTGTGTTTGCAGATCCTGTACTATACTTGGAATTTTTCTGAAGCCATCTTACTGTTTTATTTGTATGTTATTCTGTGGTCTTACCGAAAGTCATTAGAAGAAATTAGCCAAATGAGAAATTTTTGATTTTTTTTACCTTTTATTCATATATTTTCTCTAGTATATTTCCTGTGCCCAGAATTTTTTTTTTTTTTTGGAGAAAATGTGGAATTTATTTTTATGTGTTTTTTCCCCCTTGGCCGTTTCCACATTTAATTTTGAACATGGTACCCTCTTAAATGAGATTATACTTTACGTAAATCCTGGTAATGTTGAGCCACTTTAGTCATCTTGAATTTGTCATCCAGTGAATATGTATCAAATAAATATCTACCATTAGGAAGCACAAAGACACATAAGACATGTTTCCTCCCTCAAGGAAGGGATCTAATTTAAGAAATAAAGCACACAAACACACAAAATACACGAAACATACATAAATACCAATGTAAGGGATTTTATATGTTAGTTGAATGAAAAGTGAGAGGACTGGATGAAATTATCTCTAGTTTTTCAAGCTCTGCAATGCTGAAACTGTGTCATCAAGTTTATGGATAAGGAGTTCTTAGTAGGGGATCATCATTCTGAGCAATGTTCTCAGCATTAGATTAAAGAGGTTGTTTGGGCCAATAACTCACTGTTCCCTGGAAGTCCTAGTTCTCTATTCTATACAGTTAGTTGAGTAGAGAAAATTGTTTGATATTCAGGTAAATAAATAACAATGCAGGTAACTAGGTAGGAGAAATGCTTTGAATGCATGTATAATAGTATGAATGTATATGGATGATTGTAGGATCATGAAAGAGTAGCCAGAGATGGCTGGAGTCAGCGTGAATGTTGAAAAGTAGTGGAAATAAGACTAAATGGGAGATGGGTCAAATTATGAAGAACTTTGAATACAGGGTAGGGAGTTTGCATTACATCTAAGAGACTGACATCTCTGGAATTTTGTGAGCATGCATTTCAAATTGGGCAGTGGTATTTTGAGTATTTGTTCAGGAGAGAAATTGAGAAGGTAACAGATATTTTGATAAAAGGAACATTCTGTCAGAAAACCACAAGGATCAAGGGAAGAATTAGGAATTTGCAGGCAGGCTTTGGTATTTCAGTTTGTGTGGTTTCTAGCCAGCTCCCCCTAATGAATGGGATGTGGCAGTGAAGAGGGACATGCTGAAAGCTCCTAGTCATTCATATTCTCTTTAATCTGGGGCATTTGAAATGCAAGAAAGTGACTGGTATGGCAGCCCTCCCTGTGCATTTCAAATGTGTGAATCACAACATTGAAGAGGAGGAAGTGGCAAAGAATGTGGCAGTGTGGTTTCATGATCCATCTGATGAAAGTCTGTGATCAGCCTGTTGGAAACCCACCTCTAGGCTATGTGGCACCATTAGAGGCTTTGAGCAGGGAATGGACATGATCAAAGTTGTTTAATTTTACTTTTAAGGAATGAAATATTGGAAATGTAGAAACTAGTTGAGAAGCAATTTCAGGAGTCTAAATAAGAGGTGATGAAGGCCTGGACAAGGGCATGAAGTAACAAGACTGGAAAGGAAGGAACCAATACAGGCAGCTTCAGAAAAATGACTAATATGACTTGGTGGAGTAGAGGCGTGGAACTGGCTTATACTTTGAACAAAACAGACTTCATGCATTTCAATTTTAAGTACAATACATACCAGGTATATGGCCTTGGCCAAGCTGCTTACTGAAATATTTCATATTCATTTTGAAATATTGTAAGCCCTGAAGAGGATGTATAACTTTATGTATTGAATATAGATGGCAGTGATCATCATTATTTTTATTATCGTTACATCTGGAGATTAGATGGGAAGATGAGATGGGAAAATGGGAGACAGATGATGTTTTGCACCTCAGAAACTGAAAGAATTGTGGTACCATTCAAAGAACTAGGGAGGCAAAAGGTTGAATTAGTTCGAATGTATCCATTACATTGAATGACACTTTTCTTAAATTATCTTTAATCAATAGCTAGTATGGCTATATGCAAAGAAGTGCGTTTTCTTAGTATGAAATAGATTTCTCCAAAAAAAAAAAAAACAGAAAAAATAAACGGACCTTGGAACACTCCAACAGATGATTTAGACTTTACTATGAAGAGGACTTCTGATGTTAAATTAGGCTTCTAAATTTAGTTTAAAATCCATTAGGCTACTTTGTGTCTTACTCATATATTGAATGTTTAATATGAGTTTAGCTAAACATAATGTATTTCTATATTATACTTCACCAAATGATCTGCAGAGGCTACCGTTGAAATGCAAGTACTTTAGGGGCTGATCATTAAGTTCATGTAAGAAGTGTCTTTCAGAAAGCAATCATTATGACTTACATCTAAAAATCCAAATGCTATAGGATACTATGATTATCCAAATAAGAAAGTGGGCTGGAGTGCAACTGTACCCTTCTTGGTTTCAGTATCAAAATGGTTTTTGGAAGACATGTTAATCTCTGATATAGTTTATGACTTTGCATACATTTATCTTAGAAAAAATAATATTCTTAAAGGATTCTGTTATGTATAATTTTGGTCATTTTATCTTGAGGACTAATGGGAATTTCTCCATGGCTTCTTTTAAGACATTTTATTTTGTGTTGTGAATTTTGTTAAAAGAGGAGGTTCTGAAAAGCTCTGACAGCCTCTTCAGCAAAAGATCCAAGATTGTCAGCCATTGATGCAAAGACCTGAATCTGTTTTGACACCTCAGAATAGGCTTCTGGCAAAGTTATGTCTTTCTTTCAGATGTTTGGGTAAATCACACAACCCAGAAACTGCATCATACATTATGCCTAAGTCATAAACAAATGCTGCTGAGGTAAGGGTATTCCTCAGTCCACTGTACTTTGTTCAATGTTTTGAAACTATAGGTGTCACTTGAATACATCAGTAAACATTTCTTCAGGGTTCGAATATGCATTCAAAGTGGCTTTTATAACTCTTTTATTTGAGTCACTTGAAAGAACTAAGCATCACTACTAATTCCAAGCAGCCATATTTTCCTACCAGTAAAATAGAAATGTACAAATATGTGAAAAATAAGTATTTATGAAACAAAGCCTTCCCAATTATAGTTTAGTTGGGCTATGTTATAGGCAGAGTAATGTCCCTCACAAAGATGTCTGTGTCCACATCTTTATTCCTGTAACTTGTGAATAAGTTAGGTTATGTGGCAAAGAGGAATTGAGGTATAATAAATTTAAGCCTACTAATCAGCTGATTTTAAAATAGGATGATTATCCTGTACTATCTTGTGGATTCAATGTAATTGTAAAAGCCATAAACATTGGAGAGAGAGGTAACAGAGTTAGTGTCAAAGTGATGCAATGTGAAGAAGATTCATTTGGCCATTGTTGGCTTTGAAAATGTAAGGGGGCCACAAGCCAAGGAAAACAGGCAGCAACATAAGCTGGAAAAGGCAGGAAATCAACTTGTCCCTCAGAGCCCCAGCAAAGAGCACAGGCTTGCTGATGCCTGCGTTTTAGCCCAGTGAAACCCATTTCAGACTTCTGACCTGAAAAGTAAGATAATTCATATGTGTTGTTTAAATCCACTAGATTTGTGGTAATTTGTTAGAGCAACAATAAGAAACTAGTTAATACTATTTTCAAAATAAGATTTATATGTGTCTGAATAATAAGGACAAATTTTTCTCAAATTTTAATTGATTAGAAACAAAGTTAAAATTTTCCATAAAATGACAGTGTTTACTCTTAGCCTTCTATAAAACTTTGCATTTTGAGCAATAAATTAAATAAGATATAGCATTCTTCAACTTTTCCTTTCTATGAATTTAGTCTCAGATATTTAAAACTATACTACAAGATTGATTTTTTTACAGAAAACATGTTTGGATGAGTTCCATCAAATCTCACTTTTAATCTTTTTATCCAGCAAAAATTTTAGTAATTGACAATTTAAAATTATTGAAAATTATGAAATAACATTTTTTGTTCCAGAGTGCATTTTCAACATATGCATTGAGTATATTATTGAAACAAAATAGAAAAGTAATATACAAAAAGTGCTTTGGTACATTTGGACACCTAACTATATTATACATGGATAGTTTCTATTGCTAAATATGTACCAATAACATCCAGAGAGCTGTAGAAAAATTCTCTCTCCCAGTACTGTTCCAAAATTGCCACCCAGGAATATTGGAGGAAAATCAGAAAAATATGACACACTAGAATTGTAGCCTAAAAAAAATCAGCATAGAATGTTTTAGATTTTCCACCCTCAATTATGCTTTGAAACTGTAATTGATGAAACTAGACAATCCTCTAAATTTAAAATAATATTTTTTACATATTCATTTGTTGCATTGTTATGAGATCAGAAGTTATTCCTAACTTTTAGACTTTTAGTATGGAAACTTTTAAACATATGCAAAAATAAACAAAATTACATGAAGAGCCCTTATGTACTCGTCATTCACGTTTAACGATTATTAACTCATGGCCCATCTTGTTTTATCTACGCCTCACTTATTTTCCTCCTCATTCCTACTATGTTTAAACAAATTTCACATTCATATAAATTCATATATATTGTAGCACTAAATTAAAAGGATTCTTTGTTTTAATATAAACACATTATCATTATCGTATCTTTGAAAATATCTTAATACTGTGAAATATCCAGAAAGTATTCAAATTTGTATTTCTCTCATAATGTCATATTTTTGGCAATATGTTTATTTTAACTAGAATTCAAATAAAGTGTACACATTTTGAATGATAGACATGTGTCTTTAGTAGATTTTAACCTATACCTCGCCCATCTCATTCTTTGACTTATAATTTGTTGAAGAAATCAGGCTGTGTATCCTGTAGCATCTTCCTCTCTCTGGATTTCGCAGATTGCATCTCCATGGTGTAGTTTGAGATGTTCCTCTGTCCTCTGCACTTCTTGTTTATTGACAATTAGATCTAGAGGTCTGATAAATTCAGCATCAAGAGATTGTCTGACTGCCACGCTGACAGAATGCGTTTTATTTTTCACTGTTGCTTGTAAATGAGCAGCCCTGGCTCATTTAAAATTTAATCAGAGTGTAAAGCGTGGTCTAAGAAATTTTTCAATACCGTGGTATCCTCCTTCCAAAGTCTCTTCTGATGTCATTTATGACTAGAATAGAAAATATCTTAATCCAGTCTATCATTGTTGGACATTTGGGTTGGTTCCAAGTCTTTGCTATTGTGACCAAACACTGCATGTTCTCACTTATAGGTGGGAATTGAACAATGAGAACACATGGACACAGGAAGGGGAACATCACACTCTGGGGACTGTTGTGGGGTGGGGAGAGTGGGGAGGGATAGCATTGGGAGATATATCTAATGCTAGATGACGAGTTAGTGGGTGCAGTGCACCAGCATGGCACATGTATACATATGTAACTAACCTGCACATTGTGCACGTGTACCCTAAAACTTAAAGTATAATAATAATAAAATAAAATAAAATAAAATATTTCCTCCAGAATAATGGAGGTACTACTTCAAGAGAGAAAAAGTACACTTTTTAAAGAGCTCATAACTTTGCTTAAATGGGAGGTGACAATGGGTAATTTAAATATGTCTTAATTTAAATAATAAAGGAAAATCTAAATATAAGATGTTTCTTTGTTAAGACTTTATCTCTGCCCAAGCTGACTTAGAAGAAATAGAGAGGCCATATACCAGGAAAGATTACTTGGAGCACAATAAGTGGTATGAAAAATAATTAATATTTATTTAGTGTTTACTAGGTACTGTTCTAGGTTCTGTATCAATATTGTCTTATTGAATTTTCAAAACAAACCTCATTATACAAATGAAGAAGTTGAGAAAAGTTAAATAACTTGCCCGTGGTCCTCTAGTGAGGGAATCCCGGAGCCAAATACAGTCAGAAAGGATGATTCTGACATGTCCTCTTAAACTCTTAGCAAAATTGTCTTAACAACCTGCACTGGAAAGGCAGACTTACATGTATGGGTAATTAAGAGCTGCACTGTTTTTGTTTTGCTTTTACAGATGTTGCCTATGAATTTTGTGTCTGAGTTTTGTTGCCTTTTGTTAACTGTAGGGTAAACCCAATCCATTCAAGTAGACTTGTTTACTTTCTATTCCCCAGAGTCCAGAAAAGGGGGCTGCATGAATGCATCTTGGACTGTTAAAAAGAAACATAAATATTTGTGTACTAGTCACACACATTATTGCAGATATTTATCTAGAATTCTGTTTTTTGATGTTTGGTTTGTTCCACTTCTATACTGTGTAATTCATACATTCTAGCTACTCAGGAAGTGGCAAAAAATGCATTTTTATTGTTTATTCTCAATCTGTAATTTTTTATTGTGTAATTTGGCACAAGGGTTAACATATATAACCTCACAAATTAGACATACAGTTGTAGGATTAGATCTCTCTTACAGTTTCTGCTTTCAAGATATAATACATACCAGTCCATGCGCTGAGAGAATTCTTTAAAGCAAAAGGTAAAGTAAGGATAAATGAATGTAAACTTTGGATCTAGATTCAAAGTATATTATTCTTCTTGTAACATCCATATTAGTGGGACACACTCACACACACACACACACACACACACATTCAACTGCATAGATCTTCCTGTACCTTGAGAGGCACCATTGTATGGTAGAAAAATCATAAGCTTTGGAACCAAGTTGTTTTGGATTTGAAACTCTTCTCAGCCTCTAGTTGTACCTGTGGAGGTGTGTGGAACCTCTTTGAGACTCAGGTTTTTCTTTTTTACCATAAAATGGATACTATTAATGGATATTCATAACATGTGTAAGATACTTGATTCATAGTGGCACTTGGTAACTTTTAATTTTTATATTATAATTACCATTTCTGCCTTAAAATTTCACTTTATATACTCTGCTTGAAGATTTCCTTTTCCCTCTTTCAAATATCTAAACTTCAAATATAATGTTGAGGCATAACATTTAGAAAAACCAAGCATACCCTCTACCTCCCAAATGTGCAGGACTTGACACAATCAAATATTGAGTAGTCATTCTCAGTGAATAGAGCTACCAGAGGAAAATAGTGTAGTTTAGCTAAGTTTTCAATCTGAACTCAAACAATTGCTGTCTTTGGAACCTTAGGTAATTTCCATAAACTCGCTGAGCCTTGGTTTCTACATCTGTAAAAGGGGATAATACTGCTTGTATTATTAGGGTAGGCTAAGTTACTGAGATTAAAAAGCTACTAAAATATAATGGCTTAAAAATATACTTTATTATAGAGTTCTGTAGTGAGTGATCGAGGGTATTAAGGCAACTGTGCTTCATATAGTCATTCAGGTATCCAGGCTTCTTCCCTCAGGTTACTCTGCCACTTCCTAGGGTGATCATGTTATAGGCATGGTAGAAGTTGGGTAGCTTCAATGTCTGAATTCCTGTAAGAATAAAAGGAAAATATATTGTGAAGGTTGCTCAGACCCAAGTCTGAGGTTGTATACATTACTTCTGCTCAAAGTCCCTTTGCAAGAACTTCATCACATGGCAGTATCTAACTGCAAGAGAGTCTAGGAAATATCGTCTAGCTGAGAGGACATTTGATTGGAAAGAAGGGGATATAAATTTTTGTGGTTTACTATTAGCCTCTGTCATTTCTTCTTTCATAGGATTATTGTGAAGATTAAATTAGATTATCCATAATAGGTGTTTGTACAGTGCTTTGCACCTTGTGACCACTGAAAAGTGTTAGTTGGGCTACATTTCTATTGTGTGATTCCAATGTCCTATGATGTAAGGCTTAAGGAATGAAAGGATGAAGCTAGTGGTTACCAACAAGAATATATTTAAACAGCCTGAGCAACATGGTGAGACTACATCTCTACAAAAAAAAAAAAAAAGTCAAAAATTAGCCAGGCGTGGTGGCATATGCCTGTAGTCCCAGCTATTTGAGAGGCTGAGGTGGGAGGATTACCTGAGCCTGGGGAAGTCAAGGCTGCAGCAAGCCATGATTGTACTGCTACCATCCAGCCTGACCAACAGAATGAGACCCTGTCTCAAAGACAATAACAGCTAAAGAATATATTTAATGAGTAAATTGATGAAAATGTCTGAGAACTAGGGGCATTTTCTCATTTTGGATTCAATAAAGGGTTAGCTCTTACACATGAACTGAACAACTTAATAAATTCATGTGACTTTAGTAAATCTCCTAACAGTTTAAATGAGTTAAACAGGAGTATTCTTGGTTTTGAGATAAGGAAAACGAGTGGAGGAGAAATTGGCCAAATATCACACAGCTGGGCAATGTTGGCACACGAAGGGAGCAGGACTTCAAATACAGGTATTTTAACTCCTGAATGCTCCACCATAAATTGTTTGGTTCATTTCAAGAATGGGGAAAAAATCAAGACAGATTAAGAATGAAAATTGATTGACAATATACTTAATCATATTTGGGTACCTTGGATAGTGAGTCAATTCAGGAGTAAAGAATACTTAAAAAGTGAAACAAGGGAATTATTTCTTATGTATTATACCACTGCCACTAGTGGGAAAAAGTAATTGTTAGAAACGTAACTACAAAGGTTATCTTGCCATTGTGTTTTGTTTTATTTATAGATTGTCTTAATTAAGTAGTTAAAAATCTATTTGGTTTCTTGTTACAGGATGATCTCCTTTTCCATAAATTATAACATTGTCTATAAAATTTTCTGAATAGTCTAAATAGTGGGGAACCTACAAAAGAAATCTGCAAATGGAAGAATGCATCCCTCAAATCAATCAATCAGAAAGGTGTCAGTGAATATCAGAGATTGTCGGAAATTTCAAAATTATGTAGAAGAAGATAGCAGAAAAAGAAATTAAGATGATGGAAAATGCAATTCAATGTGAAAGTAAACAATTGAAAATGTTTTATTTTTGTAGAGCCAGTCAAATATATTTTTTCAAATATATTTATATGTGCGTAGACACCACCCCACCCTCTACATACAATTTTTGTGCTTGTATGTACTCTTAAAAGACCAATAGATCTTAAGATGAGCTCTGAATATTGGTGAAGATTTGTATAGAAATAAAGAAATAGGAAGGACATTTCAGGTAGAGGAAAGAGCATGAAGAAAGATGAGAAGGCCGTCACATAATAAAGCTACCCTGATACTGAGAAACATTTATTTTGGAGCACTAAGGAGAAAAATTGGAAATTAGGACACATAGTGGTTAAGAGCATAGATTTTTAGTCACAAAGTTTGATTTTTGTGTCTACACTTAATAACTGTGCAATCTTAGACAACTTTCATATCTTCTCCAAGTGTTTATTTGCTTATCTTTAAAAAATGGGGATAATAAAAAATAAATGTATAATATACATAAAGCACTTATCCAAATGCCTGATCTGTAGTAGGCATCAAATAGCAATAGTAGTAATAATAATAATAGAATAATAGAATATATTTCTCCTTAAGAATTGAGGCACTAGTAATCTCTAGCTTTCTGAGTAGTCAAATCAGACATACACACATGACACATTCACATTTAAGAAAGATTTGTTTGGTACGTGGTTGTCATAGAAGTTGGTGTGAGAGCATCCACCAGGAAGTTATTAAACTAACCCCAGTGTTAGTTGTCCTGCGCTTTTTTTCTCTCAATTTCCTGCCTTTATCATTTAAAATTTTGCAGTGCATTACTGCTTATCAGGTAAAAGTTTTGAATATTTGTTGCTAAATCCTCTGGTTTTATACCAAGGCTTCTCATTTCTTCCAATGGGTTCTGCTGATGTGGTCCATTGTTTGTTGGGTGGTATTCACTTACCATCCCCACCCCACATTTGCAGAAGTATTCAGAAAAGACAATTAACTGATCTTCCTTTTCATCCTGCCAGAAGACTAAGCCACCAACCCATGCCCCAACTAAAGATCTGTCTGAACTAGGATCCTTCTGAGCAGCCCAACAAGTCCTTCCTCTTCCTCTGACCTTTGTGTGGTTTGGGGTAGAGAAAGAGAAACCATGGTGCTCTCTTTTTATGCTTTTTCAAAGTACTGAATTGGAAAGTACTGAATCGGGTCCAGAGGTGGACCTGATTTTTTTTCCACATATGACATACCACAGTCGCTTTTCACTTCATAGCCTGACAACGTCTTTAAATCCAGATATTAAGCAGAAACCAGTGTCTACAATTATTACATCCTCCAAACTTGAAGGGACATTATCACACTTTCCTAAGGTCCATAGTAATTACAGCACCAGGAGGAGGCAGCAGATTTTCCACTCGGCGCACATCAGCCTAAGAGCTCTCATTTTTGTTGAAAGCCTTGTCTCTACGAGTGATTTTCTTGAAGTCCTCTCCAAAGTGACTTGGTGGGTTTTACCCTCCCTTTCTCCCCCAGAGGAAAGGTTGAATAAAGCTCCTCATCTAAAACACTACACTTTTTACAATGCAGAAGATGACTCATTTCTCCTCTTCAGTGTCTTCTTACATAGCCAATGAAGTTGGGTTGGATGGCTGCTGGTAGTGGTAGAATCTGTACTGCTCTTTTCTCAGCCTTGGTGGATTCGTTAAAGAAATCAGGACTTTTAGTGCCTTATCTATGTGAGCTTTGAGGAAGAATAGCCAATCCCAGGACATATGAAAAATTCCTCTCAATTTTATATTAAAATATTATCAAATTTAATATTTAGCTCTATCCCATGAGTTAGATATGAATGATATTTCAGTTTCAGAGACAAGGAAATTGGGATCTCTTAAAGATAGAGAAACCTGACTAATGTTACACAGTTGATCGTTGGTCTTGCTAAGATTGGGAATTATGCCTGTCATTCTCAGAAACCGCTTTTACATTTATGCTATGGCATTTTAGTTCAACCAGTAAATCTGTTTAGTTCCTATAGATTTAATTTTTTTCCAGCACAGATGTATAGAATTGAAGAATTATATTCAGTAGGCTTATGACTTAATCAGTTAAAACACAAGACATAAATCTTGAATTATTAGTATTATACAAGTAAACAAGCACCACCTGATAGATTTGCACTTATATATTATTTATAGACTCAATTTTAAAGAGAGTGGCCCTGCCTATAAAATAGAGAAAGCAAATAACCATGTGTAGAGAGTGAATCTGCCTGTCTATATTTGATAAGTTAGGGGTGAGCTGTAACTATCTATCACTGAGCTCTTTGGCTTTAAAAAATAAAACTGATCATCTTATTATAAATTCTTGGAAATAAACATCTACTTAAAAAATAATTTCTCCTATTGGCCTCATACTTGGCATTTGTCTGCTGGAAAAAAAATAAACTTGAGGATCAGCAAAACCAGAGGAAGGAAAATAGTGTCATTATATTAGCATTTCTCCCTAAACTCAAATGAGTTAAGTATGATTCTTTTAATAGAAGACACTTAGTAATATTTCACAGTATGTTTATTCGGACTTTTTATTGAATTTTTATATTATGCAAATGGCATAGTTATTTCAAGCTTCTTGGTGTTTGGAGCCATAGATATTAAGACAATCCCAGCTCGCAAGGGAATTAATGAATATGGAGTACCACACTACCCACATTAGGCTGCCAGTCAGCATTAGGGCAGATTGCCTTTGACATAGGTACGATATGATTGAAGACAGACTCCTCGAGTACATGTGATGAGCTTGAGGACTGAATATTTTCTCCTTGGCTGAAATAACATCACTTTGCAAATGTGAGAAAGTTTATCACTGATGGACACATAGATAGGTAGCAACTAGTTAGATGGATGGATAGGAAGTAAATAAATATGTCGATAGAAAATTACTTTCTAGGTGTCTTTATACTGAGCTTAAATGCGTTTGTAACATCTTATGAAGGACAATGAAGCCAATAAATGTTGGGCATCTTTAATAAATACAGGAAATATAAGACTTTCAATGGTCTTATGTAGATGAGAGATAATATTTAAACATGGCAAACGTTAAATGATGAAGTATTTAATTATCATTTTCAGACAAAAATTGGGCTTTAGTCACAAGAGTGTGTGCAAACATGTTTATTGAGACCAATTCAGAAGAATCATGACTATTGTTTGTATCTATCTATCTATCTATCTATCTATCTATCTATCTATCTATCTATCTAATCTATCTATCTGTCTGTCTGTCTGTCTGTCTGTCTGTCTGTCTGTCTGTCTATCCTGTCTCTCTCATCTTTCTATCTTTTCATTTCATTGTAGAAACAGACTATGTGCCAACAATACTTGGGAGGCTTAGTTTTCTCTCCTTTGAGTTGACTAATTCTCTCTTGAAAAGGAGCCCTTGCTTTCAGCAAGATTTCTCAGGTTAAAAAAAGGTTTTGATTTAATATTTGAAGATGGAGTTAACCTCCTGCTGTGCTTTAAGCTTTGAAAATCTGCTGCAAAGTGGCATTTCAAAGACAGCTAATATTAAATTCAGTTTGCAATATTCATATCTAATTGTTATAGGATGTGTTGTTCTGTTAATAAGTAGCAGAATAACAATGTTATTATGTTTGGCTTTCACATGCATTTTTAGACCTTTGTCAAAGGACAGTATTCCTGTAAATGTGTTGAGAAACATTTATACAAGCCTGAACTCCTACAGTTAAAAAAATGGATTGTCATTTTTTACTTAGCTAAGATATTCTTGTATTGGTACTGTACTTTTTTATTTAAAAAGAGTCTAGTTCTAAGTTGAAACTACTGTACTATAATATAAAATGGCAATGGTACTGTTTCTTCTAAAACATGATTTACTGAGGTCTACATGTTATGAAAAGTTTTTTTTAATAGTTGACATTTTTTTCTTTCTATTGCAGCTTTTCTGTATGTTCAGAGTACCTTTTTACCCCAATAAAACTAAAAAATACAAGTATGATGTTAGAATGCTACTTTTGTCTGGGTAAGAAAAAACAATTGTGCATACAGTTATTAATAATCTTTAATCAGAAAAGTTGACTGTAGTGGGTAAAATCAAGTCAGTTTTATTATTCATTAAGATAATCCTGAAGGAGCTACCTTTCATAGAATAAACAATAGAATTATAATATTTCAGTTATGATGTGAAATATGACCATACGCTAAACTGCTTGGCCTTTTAATCAGATTTTTCTAATGATTTGTGCAAATTTAAACAATACTATTACCACCTATTATTATCACCATTATACAGAATTTGTTGTTTGATTTTTTTGGATCAAAGAAATATTAATAATTTTGTATTTTCAGAAGAAAAATCTTATCCCAAAATCAGATTTTAAAATATATTAACTATTATTATAATCATTAAAAATTATCTTAAATGACCTTATGAGTGTCCCACATTTGATCTAGGCAAAGTTTCAATTTAAACTCAAAAGTCTTTGACCATGACCTTGGCTTCTATAATGATTATTTTTCTATGGGATTGGCATAGGCATATAATTCATTTTTAATTGAATTATGTTGATGGTTTTCGCTCATTTTGGCTTAGGTTTACTGGGGAGGCATCTGAAGAAGTTGTTTGATATTGGCCTTACAATAAAATAATGTATTTTCTTCAGTTCATAGAATAAAGGTAGTGAGATTTTAACACCCGCTTTGTCATAGAGGTCATATATTTTAATTTTCATTTTTTTGTAGATAATCTTATCTCCTAACTAGGAGATAAATGGGAAAGTAAAAAGCCATCCAATATGTTCTTCCTTATGTTGTTATTTTTCAAATTTCCACTGTCTCCGTATCATCTACCACTTCTCTCCCTTTTCTCATCTAACAGCAGGATAAATATTCAGCCTAACTATCCATTCTCCTAGACTAAGGCCTTCATCTATGCCTTCTGTCCATTTCCTTTAGACCCTTCTAAGATCCTCTTGTAAGACACAAGCAGCACATTTTTCTCTTGGTTCCTTGGTTCCCTTAATCTCTGATTTTCTTTCCCTTCCTGGCCAAATTTGTTGAAAATTCAGTCTACACTCATTACCTCTATTTCTTTTACTTTCATTTCTTAACTCACTTTAATATTATTCCTTTTCCTATTTCTCTTTAATACAGAGTGAATTGTTCCCAGCTTCCATCAGGAGGAATAGCTGTATGTATCAAAAAATAGTCACTCCAATTATTGAGACAACAAAACTAATTGCAGGATCCATTAGGACACTTTCCCGGAGATCTCGGAGCCTTGAAGGATGGGGTAATGGGAACGGCAGGAGTTGGAGAACTCAGAGTGCTATTTAGAAGATAGGATTGCAATCGTGACTTACCGTGGCACCCATACAACTCTGCTGGAATCTATAAAACAGTCAGCTTTAACACAGGATACAAATAACTATACTATGTGTCCCCAGATTAGGATTAACCAAGGAATGTATTTAAAAATTTTTGAAATTAAATTGAAGTACATAGTGTAAAGTAGTAAGTAAGTCTCAGATTGGGAAAATATGGGAATCTCAAATTCATCCTTTCTCTTTATGTATTTAACAAAAAATAGAACCAACAACAACAAGAAACTCTTGCTACTATGGAGTAGAAGTGAATTTTAAAGCCAGAGCACAGAACTATTGTTTTATAGCTTATGTAATTAATGTAGGCTATAAATCCCAACTTTATATTAGAAGTACTACATAAGTAAACCCAGCCCGTATTTCTTTTTAACATACATTCATTTCAGATAGCCAGAAAAAATAATTTATTTTATAAGCCTTGAGAATTTAATTTGAATTTGAGAATTAGTTTAGTTCTGTATAGCACATGGGTTACTCATAAAGTTAACACTTGTCTTTAAATAATATTTTTCCCCTAACAAAAGAATTAACAGATTCTCATTAGCAAGTCATGTTATATAAATTTTACTGTATGTACTCTTTGCTAATTTCACAATTGTTCCAATAGATTTCTCACTGGCTTTATTTTTCCCCTTCACTAATTACTGAAAGTATTTGCTTAAGAAAAATGTGTTGAGTGTTGATTCTGTTCCAAATTTTTTTTGTAAGTGCTGGAGATGCAAGTAGGAATTAGGGGCATTCTCAGTTCTTGCCTTTAAAGGGTGTCTGGCCCAGGAGTGGCTCTTCTCTGCCACAGGGTTTTTGCAAAGGTTGTTCTGTCTAGAAAACTCCTCAACTACCCCATCCTCTCTAGGTGTCCTTAACACACTCTCAGAGCAGCCTCTACTTTTTCTTTTACATCTTTCACAATTATAATTAAATAATTACTCATGTAATCACTTATTTGATAGCCATATCTTCTGCTCGATTATAAATACCATAACAGCAAATAATCCTTCCCCAGAGCCAAACACAGTGCCTGGCATATAGTAGCCGTTCAAAAATATTTGTGGAATATATGAATGAATGAATGAATGAATGAATGAATGATTTAATTGCCCAGAAAGAGTAGGTGGAGAGAGGAAAGGAGATCAACAGAAGCTCATCAATATTTTCTAAGTAGAGCATGCTAAGGAAAAACAGAGGTAGAGACTATCTTCATTTTATGGAAATTCCTGAGAAGTAATCTCCATTAAAAAAATAAGAGATAAGTGTCATGTCACAAACTTCAAAGGTACAGTTAAGATAGCTACCGTGTGTTAAACGTGGTAAATCATAGCCTCGAAGAAATATTTCCTAACCCCCTTGTCTCTCCTGCCCTCTTAACCTACTTAATTTATTTTCATACTACTAATAGATTCTTTCATATAGCTGAATCAATCCATTCATATATGCATACATTTGGGTGTACTGTTTTTACAAACTGTATTATTATTATAATAAGGTTGTTAAAGTTTGCTTGTGGTCTCTCTCTTTCCCATAAGAATGTTAATTTCAGGAGTCCAAGGACTTTGGGCATTTTTTTTTTTTTTTTTTTGAGGGCAGAGTCTCACTCTGTCACCCAGGCTGGTGTGCAATGGTGCGATCTTGGCTCACTGCAACATCCGCCTCCCGGGCTCAAGCGATTCTCCTGCCTCAGCCTCCAGAGCAGGTGGGATTACAGGTGCCCGCCACCACCCCCAGCTAATTTTTGTATTTTTAGTAGAGATGGGGTTTTACCATGTTGTGCAGGCTGGTCTCGAACTCCTGACCTCAGGATCCACCACCTCGGCCTCCGAAAGTGCTGGGACTATAGGCTTGAGCCACGGCGGGTGGCTGACTTTGGGTATTTTTATTTTTGTCATCTACACTGTCTGGGAGAATACTTAGCACATAAAGGAAAGTGAAGACATTTTAGTTGAATGGTGTTGTATAGATGATTAGATTTAGAAATTAGAAGGGCATTGATGACCTTAGAGAATTTTGAAGACAAGGTAGCCAAGACCATACTTTTATGTAAGTGCTATTGAGCTAATCTGTAGCATTTAATTTCTTACCCAGCGTTCTATTCTTAAACTTAATCTCGTCATATTGTTGAGATTGAAGTTTGGCATCTCTGGCTGACATACTTCTGATGAGAACAATATGACAAATTGTCTGTCCCTTCCCCACCCTCCACCACACAAATTTATACAATATACAATGACCATACAGGGCAGGAAAACTGCATTCAGCACTTCTATTTGGAAAGAAAAGAGTAGGAGACAAACAGCAGTCTCTAGTCTCTAGCAAGTTTCAAATCTATCTGGGCAAGATTTTGTGAGGACCCCTGCTTGGGGGTTGGTAAGGGTGTCCCTTGATTAAGAAATAATTCTGCTTTATTGAGGTGACAGGCTTTTCTCCAATTTTCTCTCTGGCTCCTGCCTCCACCCTGCAGAGGTTTCTTTCTTTCCTATTATCCTCTAAGACCATGTCAGAAATGGTATTGGTAATACACTCTACCTGATAGCTTAAGAGATTTCTCAGGCAACCTCCTGCTCAAGAAAGGTTGGAGACAAAGAGGCACCTAAATCTGTTAACAGTCACAGACTTTGTAGTCCAGGGTCAGAATTTCTTGGGAAGTCCAGCTCTCTCAAAAAACTGATTTCAGTGAGTTCCATACAGCAGTAAGCATACCTACAAACATTTCTTTTTCAAATAGTTCCTAGATCTGTTACGTTACTCTGCTTTCACAGCTCCTAACTTATCTCTCAATTTAAAGAAGCCCCCTTTGAGGTTATCCAGCTTCTAAAGGAAATGTATAGCTCAATCTGCCTTTTTTCTGAGTCACTTTAAACTGTTAAGGGGTCTTAACAGTAGATGTAAAGGCCATCACCTTAGTCTGGTCTTTGTCACAAAATTGGGTTTTAATCTGGTTTTGTTGTGCAAACGTCATCAATTCTAAAACTGTAACTCTCCAAATTTTTAGAATTGTTTCATTATCTTTCATATCTGTTTTCAATCTAGACAGTTTTTTTCCTGAATGCACATCTTCTTTTAATATAATGCCAAATACAGCCATTTGCACAAAAAGAACACTGTAAATGGTCTATTCTCTGACGTCTCACCCTAATGTGGCAAGTTCATTAAACACACATGCTGCTTCACAAATCATAGCAGGCAACAATCTTACCAAATATTTTGCTTCTGCAAAGAATGGATTGCCATCTTTCTGTGTTCCAATATCCGTTCCCTTACTGCCCCAACCCAATTGCTAAGCCAATGCCATATATTTTGACTTTTTGTTATCATAACACTCCATTCCCTGTGTAAATTCTGTATTAGTCAGGATTAAACTAGGCTATGCTACAATGGCAAACAACCTCTAAATATCAGCAGCTTAATCCCATAAATCAGATTCTCATTTCCTAAAGAGTTCAAACAAGGAGCAAGGCGACTGCCTAGCCACTCCCTGAAGCAATTCTTGCTGCATCGACCTTGTGGTTACACCATCTCAGCCAAACATCTCAGGGACAATTTCAAAGCCAGGAAAGCACTCCGTTTCTTACTGCTCTGGCTTCTCTGTTGATGTGGAGGTGAAGGATGTGCCTCATCTTGTTCAGGGTTGCAAGCCAAACTTGGAACTTCAAGAGAATCAGTGAGCCTCAGACATCCATTTGATTCATGGGAGAAGTAGATTAACCTTGCTCCGCTCCTTCTCCTAGACACAACTGGCCTGACTTGTAGTTCTTTTGGTTCTTGGAGAAAGTTCCTACAAAATCTAGCAATCCGTCAGTTTCAGCTGGCCTGAAATGCATCTTCATATTGCACCTCTTTCCTTCTCTGCCTCACTTTCCTTGTCCACTACTCCAGCTCGCTGGTTTTGTGCACCTGATAAAATCACAGATAAAGTAGAAATGAAGGCAATAACCTAAAAAGTACACTAAATTGCTTAAGAAAGCAGCCAGACTCCTTATCTATCATTCAGGGTCCTTCATAATCCATAGTCTTATCAACTGTGGAATGCTGTTCCTTCTCAGAAATCTCTGATTCTTCATTTAGAAATATTGATCATAGAATTTTAGTTGTACCTGTTACTACACCTATTGTTTTGTTACTTGGATTATGTCTTTGGGGTGCCTTTATACATTTATGTAGTCATCAAATGGTTACTTAGAACCAGGCTTCATACTGTTCTTAAAACAAGAATTAAACCACAAGGACATAGATGCTGCTACACTAGCGTGGTGGAAATGATAAACTTCGTCACAGTCGTTCAGGAATTAAGTAGGGATTCCAGAACACAACTCATATTGACCTGAATTTCAAAGTCCATATTCCTTTTTTTTTTGAATCGGAGTCTCGTTCTGTCGCCCAGGCTGGAGTGCAGTGAGGCGATCTTGGCTCACTGCAACCTCTGCTCCCGGGTTCATGCCATTCTCCTGCCTCAGCCTCCCGAGTAGCTGGGACTACAGGTGCCCGCCACCATGCCCGGCTAATTTTTTGTATTTTTAGTAGAGACGGGGTTTCACCGTGTTAACCAGGATGGTCTCGATCTCCTGACCTTGTGATCTGCCCACCTCTCCCTCCCAAAGTGCTGGGATTACAGGCATGAGCCACAGTGCCCGGCCAGTAATTTGTGACTTTTTTTTTTTTTTTTTTTTTTTTTTTTTTTTTTTTGAGACAGAGTCTGGCTCTGTCGCCCAGGCTGGAGTGCAGTGGCGTGATCTTGGCTCACTGCAACCTCTGCTCCCGGGTTCACGCCATTCTCCTGCCTCAGCCTCCCGAGTAGCCGGGACTACATGTGCCCGCCACCACGCCAGGCTAATTTTTTTTTTTTTTTTTTTTTTTTTTTTTTTTTTTTTAGTGGAGACGGGGTTTCACCATGTTAGCCAGGATGGTCTCGATATCCTTACCTCGTGATCCGCCCGCCTTGGCCTCCCAAAGCGCTGGGATTACAGGCATGAGCCACCGTGCCCGGCCTCAAAGCCCATATTCTTATTTTAAAGTTCCCCTCACTCTCTGAACAAATATTTATGAATTGTTGCACTCTATGTGAATATAGTGAGTTATTTATTTTCTACATTTGTGTATGTGGTAGTGGAAAGTATTCCAGACGTCAGATTTTCAGGGCATGTGATAGTGGAGGAAATTGTTAGGAAGATGCTACTCTGAGGACATCTATAGAAATCACATGAGAGTATAAATTTGAGGGAAGAAAATTAAAACACTCTATGTAGCCATGTAAGAAAAAAGACATATTTTGGCAAGAAATAAGAACGTCTTTCTTTTCTCCCCTCCTTTTCTCCCTCCTTTCCTTCTTTTCAACAGCCCTGTTTTTTGTAAGACATAACCTTGATCTTTCGATGTGAAATAAGCATTCTAAGTCTCAGCCTCAAGAAACTCACTAAAAAACAACTATGATGTATTTACTTAATTAGAGGGCACAAGAATGACACTCTGATTCCATTTGAAAAACACAGAAAAAAAATGTAGAAGTGTTTTACAGTGTTGCAAAATTCTCCTACAACTTCTCACTTAATTTACCTCTACTTTTATGATGAACATATTAAAGAGAAATTTTAAAAATCAGAGAAAAATTGATGAGTGCAATATTATCCAGTTGGGATACAAAGCATACCTTCTTGTATATATTTATTATAAATTTAGTATTTGTAGAATCAGAAACCTTTCCTAATGTGAAATCTTTGGAAATTGAACCTTCCAAGCCAAAGCTAGTGCAGAAAGAACTTGTGTCACTAACAAATAAGTAATACTTCTAATCTATATAAAAGCATATTAAATATTTTGCCATTATTTTGTTACCAATTTTTCTTGTTATTTCTCTATAACATCTGTTAAGCATCCTTGATAAGAACAGAAAATATTTCCAAAAAATATAGGGAGCCAGTTTTACTGGTATATTCATCCTAATTATGGATTTTTTTGGTAAAAGTTTTCATAGACTTACTAAAATGTAACTTGATTTTTAAAAGTAGAAACATGGCCCAATAAATTTCTCAATAAATTCATTTGTTCTACAAAGCTTTGATTCTTTTTTCTAAAGATTTCACGTAGGACAGTTAGAAAATCTCTGTACTCAAGACGGATAAATATTTTGTTCACTAATTCTTCTAAATATAAAGCTATACTAATAATAGGAAAATTAAAAAGTATTATTAACATAGTTACCTATGAAACTAATCTACCCTTTGGCTGGATGACTATAAAGTTATGTAATATAATTTCAGTGTCTCCCAACAATAAATCTTGTTCTTGACTAAAAGTCTTATAATCATAATATTTTAATTTTTATAGAATATGAAATTGCTTGCTACACATAAACTAAAAGTCATCTAAAATAAATGAATTATCACCTCTACTTCTAAAGTTAATATGAACAAAATTAATGCACAGAGAGGAGAAAGTATGAAAATTAAGATAAAATGTTGAGAGCATTGGACTTCCTGTCATGCCAGGAAGACAAGGACACTGTCAAATCCAGAGGATATATGTATCCTGGTAGGATTTGAATTTCAAGCAAGATATTAGCCTTGAAGAACATTCAGGATTCTAGGTTTGAAGGTTTTATAGGGGATGAGATTTAGTTTGGTTTTGTGGATTGAAATGAATAAATTCCATTCCAGAAATTTCAATGCTTTCTCCATACTATAAAGCTATTTACATATACTTGTAGAATGAAACGATTTCGAGACCGCAAACATGTTTTTGTGTGTGCGTTTCGGATAGTATGCTGGTTTATAATACAAATTTTATATCGTGTGTGTAGCAAACCCTTACATTTCCTTGGTAAATTTGCTAGATTATATAAATCAAATACATTTGCATATAACGTGGAATTTACATTTGATTTATTCACTTTCATGTTGCAGATATAAATCTAACAATAAACTTATGGTCTTCTTCATTTTAATCAGCAAAGAATAAATCATCTGGATAAGAATTTTATAAGAATATAGGGGTGGAGCCAAGATGGGCAAATAGGAACAGCTCCAGTCTATAGCTCGCAGCGTGAGCGACCCAGAAGACAGGTGATTTCTGCATTTCCAACTGAGGTACCAGGTTCATCTCACTGGGGAGTGCTGGACAGTGGGTGCAGGACAGTGGGTGCAGCACACTGTGCGTGAGCTGAAGCAGGGCGAGGCATCGCCTCACCCGGGAAGCGCAAGGGGTCAGGGAATTCCCTTTCCTAGTCAAAGAAAGGGGTGACAGATGGCACCTGGAAAATCGGGTCACTCCCACCCTAGTACTGCACTTTTCCAATGGGCTTAACAAACAGCACACCAGGAAATTATATCCCACACATGGCTCGGAGGGTCCTACGCCCACAGAGCCTCACTCATTGCTAGCACAGCAGTCTGAGATCAAACTGCAAGGTGGCAGTGAAGCTGGGGGAGGGGCACCCACCATTGCAGAGGATTGAGTAGGTAAACAAAGTGGCCTGGAATCTCGAACTGGGTGGAGCCCACCGCAGCTCAAGGAGGCCTGCCTGCCTCTGTAGGCTCCACCTCTGGGGGCAGGGCACAGACAAACAAAAGGCAGCAGTTACCTCTGCAGACTTAAATGTCCCTGTCTGACAGCTTTGAAGAGAGTAGTGGTTCTCCCAGCACGCAGCTTGGGAGAATGGGCAGACTGCCTCCTCAAGTGGGTCCCTGACCCCCGAGTAGCCTAGCTGGGAGGCACCCCCCAGTAGGGGCAGACTGACACCTCACACGGCTGGGTACTCCTCTGAGACAAAACTTCCAGAGGAACTATCAGGCAGCAGCATTTGTGGTTCACCAATATCTGCTGTTCTGCAGCCACTGCTGCTGATACCCAGGCAAACAGGGTCTGGAGTGGACCTCCAGCAAACTCTAACAGACCTGCAGCTGAGGGTCCTGACTGTTAGAAGGACAACTAACAAACAGAAAGGACATCCACACCAAAAACCCATCTGTACATCACCATCATCAAAGACCAAAGGTAGATAAAACCACAAAGATGGGGAAAAAACAGCAGAAAACCCAAATCTAAAAATCAGAGCACCTCTCCTCCTCCAAAGGAACGCAGCTCCTCACCAGCAACGGAACAAAGCTGGGTGGAGAATGACTTTGACGAGTTGAGAGAAGAAGGCTTCAGAAGATCAAAATACTCCGAGCTAAAGGAGGACGTTCGAACCAATGACAAAGAAGTTAAAAACCTTGAAAAAAAATTAGATGAATGGCTAACTAGAATAACCAAGGCAGAGAAGTCCTTAAAGGACCTGATGGAACGGAAAACCACAGCACGAGAACTACGCGATGAATGCACAAGCCTCAGGAGCCGATGAGATCAACTGGAAGAAAGGGTATCAGCGATGGAAGATGAAATGAATGAAATGAAGGGAGAAGAGAAGTTTAGAGAAAAAAGAATAAAAATAAACAAACAAAGCCTCCAAGAAATATGGGACTATGTGAAAAGACTAAATCTACGTCTGATTGGTGTACCTGAAAGGGACGGGGAGAATGGAACCAAGTTGGAAAACACTCTGCAGGATATTATCCAGGAGAACTTCCCCGATCTAGCAAGGCAGGCCAACATTCAGATTCAGGAAATACAGAGAATGCCACAAAGATACTCCTCGAGAAGAGCAACTCCAAGACACATAATTGTCAGATTCACCAAAGATGAAATGAAGGAAAAAATGTTAAGGGCAGCCAGAGAGAAAGGTCGGGTTACCCACAAATGGAAGCCCATCAGACTAACAGCTGATCTCTCGGCAGAAGCTCTACAAGCCAGAAGAGAGTGGGGGCCCATATTCAACATTCTTAAAGAAAAGAATTTTCAACCCAGAATTTCATATCCAGCCAAACTAAGCTTCATAAGTGAAGGAGAAATAAAATACTTTACAGACAAGCAAATGCTGAGAGATTTTGTCACCACCAGGCCTGCCCTAAAAGAGCTCCTGAAGGAAGCGCTAAACATGGAAAGGAACAACCGGTACCAGCCACTGCAAAAACATGCCAAATTGTAAAGACCATCAAGGCTAGGAAGAAACTGCATCAACTAACGAGCAAAATAACCAGTTAACATCATAATGACAGGATCAAATTCACACATAACAATATTAACCTTAAATGTAAATGGACTAAATGCTCCAATTAAAAGACACAGACTGGCAAATTGGATAAAGAGTCAAGACCCATCAGTGTGCTGTATTCAGAAAACCCATCTCATATTCAGAGACACATATAGGCTCAAAATAAAGGGATAGAGGAAAATCTACCAAGCAAATGGAAAATAAAAAAGGCAGCAGTTGCAATCCTAGTCTCAGATAAAACAGACTTTAAACCAACAAAGATCAAAAGAGCAAAGAAGGCCATTACATAATGGTAAAGGGATCAATTCAACAAGAAGAGCTAACTATCCTAAATATATATGCACCCAATAAAGGAGCACCCAGATTCATAAAGCAAGTCCTTAGTGACCTACAAAGAGACTTAGACTCCCACACAATAATAATGGGAGAATTTAACACCCCACTGTCAACATTAGACAGATCAACGAGACAGAAAGTTAACAAGGATATCCAGGAATTGAGCTCAGCTCTGCACCAAGCAGACCTAATAGACATCTACAGAACTCTCCACCCCAAATCAACAGAATATACATTCTTTTCAGCACCACACTGCACCTTTTCCAAAATTGACCACATACTTGGAAGTAAAGCTCTCGTCAGCAAATGTAAAAGAACAGAAATTATAACAAACTGTCTCTCAGACCACAGTGCAATCAAACTAGAACTCAGGATTAAGAAACTCACGCAACACTGCTCAACTACATGGAAACTGAACAACCTGCTCCTGAATGACTACTGGGTACATAACGAAATGAAGGCAGAAATAAAGATGTTGGTTTCTTTGAAACCAATGAGAACAAAGACACAACATACCAGAATCTCTGGGACACATTCAAAGCAGTGTGTAGAGGGAAATTTATAGCACTAAATGCCCACAAGAGAAAGCAGGAAAGATCTAAAATTGACACCCTAACATCACAATTAAAAGAACCAGAGAAGCAAGAGCAAACACATTCAAAAGCTAGCAGAAGGCAAGAAATAACTAAGATCAGAGCAGAACTGAAGGAGATAGAGACACAAAAAATCAACGAATCCAGGAGCTGGGTTTTTGAAAGGATCAACAAAATTGATAGACTGCTAACAAGACTAATAAAGAAGAAAAGAGAGAAGACTCAAATAGACGCAATAAAAAATGACAAAGGGGATATCACCACTGATCCCACAGAAATACAAACTACCATCAGAGAATACTACAAACACCTCTATGCCAATAAACTAGAAAATCTAGAAGAAATGGATAAATTCCTTGACACATACACCCTCCCAAGACTAAACCAGGAAGAAGTTGAATCTCTGAATAGACCAATAACAGGCTCTGAAATTGAGGCAATAATTAATAGCTTACCAACCAAAAAAAGTCCAGGACCAGATGGATTCACAGCCGAATTCTACCAGAGGTACAAGGAGGAGCTGGTACCATTCCTTCTGAAACTATTCCAATCAATAGAAAAAGAGGGAATCCTCCCAAACTCATTTTATGAAGCCAGCATCATCCTGATACCAAAGCCTGGCAGAGACACAACAAAAAAAGAGAATTTTAGACCAATATCCCTGATGAAGATCGATGCAAAAATCCTCAATAAATACTGGCAAACCGAATCCAGCAGCACATCAAAAAGCTTATCCACCATGATCAAGTGGGCTTCATCCCCAGGATGCAAGGCTGGTTCAACATATGAAAATCAATAAATGTAATCCAGCATAAAAATAGAACCAAAGACAAAAACCACATGATTATCTCAATAGATGCAGAAAAGGACTTTGACAAAATTCAACAGCCCTTCATGCTAAAAACTCTCAATAAATTAGGTATTGATGGGATGTATCTCAAAATAATAAGAGCTGTCTATGACAAACCCACAGCCAATATCATACTGAATGAACAAAAACTGGAAGCATTCCCTTTGAAAACTGGCATGAGACAGGGATGCGCTCTCTCACCACTCCTATTCAATATAGTGTTGGAAGTTCTGGCCAGGGCAATCAGGCAGGAGAAGGAAATAAAGGGCGTTCAATTAGGAAAAGAGGAAGTCAAATTGTCCCTGTTTGCAGACGACATGACTGTATATCTAGAAAACCCCATCGTCTCAGCCCAAAATCTCCTTAAGCTGATAAGCAACTTCAGCAAAATCTCAGGATATAAAATCAATGTGCAAAAATCACAAGCATTCTTATACACCAATAACAGACAAACAGCCAAATCATGAGTGAATTCCCATTCACAATTGCTTCAAAGAGAATAAAATACCTAGGAATGCAACTTACAAGGGATGTGAAGGACCTCTTCAAGGAGAACTACAAACCACTGCTCAAGGAAATAAAAGAGGACACAAACAAATAGAAGAGCATTCCATGCTCATGGGTAGGAAGAATCAATATCATGAAAATGGCCATACTGCCCAAGGTAATTTATAGATTCAATGCCATCCCCATCAAGCTACCAATGCCTTTCTTCACAGAATTGGAAAAAACTACTTTAAAGTTCATATGGAACCAAAAAAGGGCCCGCATTGCCAAGTCAATCCTAAGCCAAAAGAACAAAGCTGGAGGCATCACACTACCTGACTTCAAACTATACTACAAGGCTACAGTAACCAAAACAGCATGGTACTGGTACCAAAACAGAGATATAGACCAACGGAACAGAACAGAGCCCTCAGAAATAATGCTGCGTATCTACAACTATCTGGTATTTGACAAACCTGACAAAAACAAGCAATGGGGAAAGGATTCCCTATTTAATAAATGGTGCTGGGAAAACTGGCTAGCCATATGTAGAAAGCTGAAACTGGATCCCTTCCTTACACCTTATACAAAAATTAATTCAAGATGGATTAAAGACTTACATGTTAGACCTAAAACCATAAAAACCCTAGAGGAAAACCTAGGCAATACCATTCAGGACATAGGCATGGGCAAGGACTTCATGTCTAAAACACCAAAAGCAATGGCAGCAAAAGCCAAAATTGACAAATGGGATCTAATTAAACTAAAGAGCTTCTGCACAGCAAAAGAAACTACCATCAGAGTGAACAGGCAACGTACAGAATGGGAAAAAATTTTCACAACCTACTCATCTGACAAAGGGCTAATATCCAGAATCTACAATGAACTCAAACAAATTTACAAGAAAAAAACAACCCCATCAAAAAGTGGGCGAAGGACATGAACAGACACTTCTCAAAAGAAGACATTTATGCAGCCAAAAAACACATGAAAAAATGCTCATTGTCACTGGCCATCAGAGAAATGCAAATCAAAACCACAATGAGATACCATCTCACACCAGTTAGAATGGCAATCATTAAAAAGTCAGGAAACAACAGGTGCTGGAGAGGATGTGGAGAAATAGGAACACTTTTACACTGTTGGTGGGACTGTAAACTAATTCAACCATTGTGGAAGTCAGTGTGGTGATTCCTCAGGCATCTAGAGCTAGAAATACCATTTGACCCAGCCATCCCATTACTGGGTATATACCCAAAGGATTATAAATAATGCTGCTATAAAGACACATGCACACGTATGTTTATTGTGGCACTATTCACAATAGCAGAGACTTGGAACCAAGCCAAATGTCCAACAATGATAGACTGGATTAAGAAAATGTGGCACATATACACCATGGAATAGTATGCAGCCATAAAAAATGATGAGTTCATGTCCTTTGTAGGGACATGGATGAAGCTGGAAACCATCATTCTCAGCAAACTATCACAGGGACAAAAAACCAAACACCACATGTTCTCACTCATAGGTGGGAATTGAACAATGAGAACACTTGGACACAGGAAGGGGAACATCACACACTGGGGCCTGTCATGGGGTGGGGGGAAGGGGGATGGATAGCATTAGGAGATATACCTAATGCTAAATGATGAGTTAGTGGGTGCAGCACACCAACATGGCACATGTAAACATATGCAACAAAACTGCACGTTGTGCACATGTACCCTAAAACTTAAAGTATAATAATAATAAAATAAAATAAAAAGAATATAAAATGGTTTTAGGAAGAAACTACTGAATAATATTTATTTAATGTTTTATTTAAAAAGAATCAGATAAAACAGATTCTGTAAATGATTTCACATATAACTATAAGCATTTGGTGCTTAAAATAATTTTAACTCATTATTATTTTCAAAGATTAAAAATGAAAAGTCAACCAGTCACATTACATAAATGGGCCACTAATGAGAAATAATGACACAGTTAATTTTCTTTAGTGAATAATGACAAGTTTTGAAAAGTAAACATTTAATTTCACATTTATTTAAAAAATTAATTAAATTTTCTTCAGTATTTTAATGAAAATAAACTAAGAATGTCTTAGCCTATCAAATGTTGATCTGAATTTCTTTAAAAAGTTTTTTTATTGATAGATAAAATTGTATGTCTTTATCATAATTCTATAATTCTTATGAAGTTTTTGGGACTTGCATACCTTGATTTACTTGGTGTAACTTTAAATTGGCTGGATATTTAATTATATATTTAATTTGACCATTCAGTCAATATCATATTTGGATCTTTAGAGTAAATTAGTCTCAAGCATGTATTGAGTGCCTGTCTACTACAATGTGTTAGGTGCTGCAGGGGGTTTACCGAGAAAATCCATTCTTCCTAATTTTCTTCCCAAAGCAATAGACACGTAACATACACTTGTTTAACAAAACCCAAGAAATGCATAAATGTTCTCAATGCATCCATATCCAGTCATTTCCAATCTGCTTCTCATTCTGCACTCCAAAGGCCGTGGATGATTTCTAACTTGCTTGTCTACGTTAAGCTGCTCCACCCATAGTGGAGCAGAGTGTGTGTTTCCGACTCTCTTGTGGTTCCATTATTTACTTCAACATCTTGTCCTCAAGGCCTGAGAAGACAGGATGTTAAAATAACATAACATAAATAATACAATAACATAAAATAACAATAACAAGTATCAGAGGAAAAAAAATCCCGACTACTCTGTCCATGCAATAGAGACAGAAAAATGCAAAGAAAAGATGTTTTTTTCCTACTTCAGAGAGACACTGTTAAAGCAGAAATTAAAAAGGTGGAAGAAGGCAACACATACTGGAACAGAGGAAAGAGAAGATTCAGTGACCTAACTTATGATGGAATTAACATGTATTTGAAATGAAAGAAATTGGTAACAGCACATGGCAGCAACAGCAAAAGCAGCCAAAGCCGGAGAGAAATCACGTGCCATGAAAACCAGGAGAACTACATCCACACACATGCTGGAGGCAAGAGTGGACTCCATGGTACTCAGGAGCTAGAGTTTTAATTGCAGATGAGACAAAGTCAGGGACTTCCTGAAATATTGAAAAGAGTTAGACGATGGTCAAAACCATTCTTTGTTATCATTATTATTACCCTATTTTTACTCCAGGGGTATGTGACCTATCCTCGTACACAGATACTCCCTTTCGTTCACAGCCAAATTTTAGAAAAACTAGTCTGTATTAACTGTGTGTCTCTACTTTTAATCACCAACACTTATCAATGCTAATCACACTGAAATATGGTTACAGATACCTCCAATTCCTCTTTCCTTTAGAAAAGGTCACAAATGAACTCCTAATTATCCAACAGTAGGCACACTTCTGTTCTTGAACTTTGTAGCATTGATGAGTTGAACACTTGCCCCTTTTCTTTTTTATTCTTTTTTTTTTTAATTATACTTTAAGTTCTCGGGTACATGTGCAGAACGTGCAGGTTTGTTACATAGGTATACACGTGCCATGGTGGTTTGCTGCACCCATCAACCCACCATCTACATTAGGTATTTCTCCTAATGCTATCCCTCCCCTAGCCCCTATCCCCCTACAGGCCCCAGTGTGTGATGTTCCCCTCCCTGCATTGATAAGTTGAACACTTGATCTTTTTCAAATATCTGTTTTCACTTTGCTCCAAGTGCTTTTTTCACTTCAGTACTTTTCCTTCAAGGTGCTGCTTTTATCTGATCCGTGCCCTGTTTTGTTGGTTACTCCTCTTAGTTTCTTTACTTTATTTGTTTATTTTTTTAAAAATGTGTCTCACCTAGGTTGTTTCACTGGTTCTTTTTGCTTTCCAATTCACTCTTCTCAATTCACGCTCTGTCTGGGTGATCTCACCCACGCGCATTGATTTTAAATACCAGCTAGAAAAGAAAAAGGGATCTAGGAGTGTTTTCCCTTTCTTTCATTCACATAGCTCCACTTCCTCCAGAAAGTCTTCATTGATGACTGATGATGTTGACTTGTATAACTACTAGCTATGCCCAAGTGTATTTACCCTCACAGACATTATTTATCCTCAGTGTTGCTCACTGGCTCATTTGATGTTCAAGAGTTTTATGTGCTTTGTCTCCTTCCTTTTTCTTAATTACATTGAAAATCAGGTAAAATGTTTAACTTATGTGCTGCCTACAGTAATTCATAAGCAAACAACGAGATCTCTTTTGGGTACTAAAAATGTCCAAGGTTTTACAAAGATATTTTTGTCAATAATCACATTGTCAGAGTCCCAGTTCTTTTTATATCAAAAGCACATACACACTCACACTCACACACACATAGAGACATTAAAAGCAGAGTATGTCACATTATTTGAAAATAACAGCCATGATCTATTTCCAGAATTAAGGTTTTTGTTATATATGGTTTTCCATTAATCACATTTTTAAAGTAAGACTGCTCAAAAGCAAGAACATCACATTTTTTAATGAATTGAAACTTCCTTATCAGTCTTTTTAAATTGTTGGTTAAACTCAGATATGAGTCTAAGACTAACTATACAACATTATAGAAAAGTATAAATAAAATAATGTTCTAAAAATTGAAATATGCATGTGAAATAAAGATAGACATTTAAATGACATAAAGACTAGGCAAAAATGACCATTTCTCTTACTTTTATCATCTCATTTTACTAATTAACAGATAAACCTTTCAAACAAAACTCAAAATAAGATATTATCAATAAAATATATGACATTCCTTTGTGACATGGTTTAAGAATAATAAATAAATTTTATTCAAGGGAGGTAATGGCCAGGACCCATGATGTTTCTCCAGACAAAAGGCATGTTTTTTTTTTAAAAAAAAAATCTTAGAAGTGCCTTTTTTTTTTCCTAATTAGAAACATTGATGTTAAGATGGGAGCTACAAATTTTGTTTATGTCTTAAATCTATACTAAAAAGGTGAACTAAAAATTATATATATTAATAAGCAGCCATGAATGAAAAAGAGAAATCTTTGACCTAAAAATATGATGATTTAGTGTCTTCACTGATTGATTACTACTTGGCTCTTCTCTTCCTTCATTTAACTGAGGGAGGTTGAGAAAAAGAGCTTATTAACATTAAAAAGAAAAGCCTCAAAGTGTGCATTAAAGTAATAATTTGAAGAAATGTAAAAGTGGCTGAAACATACACTTTTTTCATAAATACATGTAAGAAGAAAAACTTAAAATGCCTTTGCATTTAACAGATTGAAAAATTTAATTATTTGATATTTTAAAATGCTTTCTAATGCCAGAAATTGTCAACCTCACATATTTCCAATATTTATGTATTTGCCATGTCAGCTTATAGTTTCTGCAATGATTTATTTACTTTGGGTTTGTTTTTACTATTTCTTTTCTAAATTTGGTTACCCCAATTTCAATCTTCTGTTGTCATATAATGGCTTTTTAATCCTCATTTTTATTTTGAGCTTTTATTTTAAAGAGGAGAATAATAATAGTACATGATTACATTTACATTGGACATAATATTTACTGGCTACTGCACCAAGCACTTTACTTTTATCAAATCATTTACTTCTTAAGAACCTATTATTGTCTTCCTCATTTTGCCAATGAGAAAATTGAAACATAGAAATGAAAGCAATCTTCCAGGTCATCCAGCCAATAAACTGCAAAACTAGAATGGAATCTATGCAGTCTAGATGAGTGTCAAACCACTACATATTGCTGCTTATTTAACTTTTTGGAAATAACTTGGGGTCTGTTTGAATTGTCCTTTTCCTTTCTGGCTTATATTATCGACTGATGTGTAATGTCTTCTTCTCTGTCTCTCTCTCTCTCTGCTTGCTTGTATGGGTGGTTCAGTGAATTAGTTTTGCTTAGTTCCATGCTGGTCCTTTTCTTTTCTTTTCTTTTCTTTTCTTTTCTTTTCTTTTCTTTTCTTTTCTTTTCTTTTCTTTTGCTTTCTTGCTTTCTTCTTTTTTGTTGGGGTCTTACTCTGTTGTCCAGGCTGGAGCGTAGTGGTGCAATCAAGGCTCACTGCAGCCTCGATCTCCTGGGCTCAAGTGATCCTCCCACCTCAGCCTCCAGAGTAGCTGGGACTACAGGCATGCACCACCACACCCAGCTAATTTTTTATTTGTTGTAGAGATGTGATCTCCCTATGTTGCCAAAGCTGGTCTTGAACTCTTGGACTCAAGCAGTCCTCCTGCCTCAGCCTCCCAAAGTGCTAGGATTACAGGCATGAGTCACTTTGTTGTTTCTCTTATAATGATTACTCATGTTTGAGTGAAGGAGACTTTTTAAAGATGAGTATTTTACAGAATTTTGAATGAGGGAGGAGAGGAATGAGCTTGAGGAATTGAAGAAATGAGCAGGCATCTTCAGCTTAGGTACCACGTCTCTGAACAATTTTTTTCCCCGCATCTACTTTGCTCTTTAACCTGGGTATGCACAGCCCTGTGTGGCCTTGGATATTTGAAGGTCAATCATCACTTTCAGTTGATCACGATCAGCAGCCGCAAACCCCTTTGCCATTGGCCCCTTCACCACTTTGCCATAATCACACCCTATATTCTTATGTGTCCACAAATTTCCTTCAGTCTGGGTGTCTCTGCTGCTCTGAGGTATAGAATCAGATTCAGGGAACATCTTGAAGCTTGCCCATGACTTGGGGCTTCTTTTTTTCTGATAATGATCAGGGATGCACATGGGAGAAATCTGGTGCTACATGGGATCTATACAAATGGGGGTAACCTCCATTGATTTCACCCATATTTCTCTGACATTTGGAGCTGTTTCATAGAATTCATTGGCGGGAGTTGTGGCTATTTCTTACACTTACTAAAGACAGTTTTTTGTATGTGTTTTATTCATTTTTGGTTTTATCTGGTGCAAGAGAGAATGGGGAAATTGTTCTCTGTTCATTTTATTGGCTTATGGCAAGATGTCTTATGCTTCTAACATGTTCACACTTCAGGAACACCCATCAATGGCCTCCAAGCTCTCAACATCATAGGCTCTTTTCTGAAGTCATCCCTGGTGTTTGATGATGTCTCTCTGTGCTAATTTGAAATCCTGTTTTTGCTTAGTGGTGGTAAGAATAATTTCCCCTGCCTCTCCTCCTATCTCTGATTGTAACTATTTTGTCTCGCTTTTTGTCTGGCTTCCCTTCTTCTTCCTTCGATGCTGGTATTCTCCAGGCCTCTACCCTTGACTCTGTTGACTTGTTATGCAATATGCTGTCCTTCAGGGATTTCATCCCCTCTCATCAAACAGGTGCTTCAGCCCAGATTATCTACTATTCATTTCTACATTTATCCTACATTCCAAGACACTTTCCACTTCATGTCTCACAAGTGCCCCTTATATTATAAAGGGATGCAATTTTCTTTTCTGACAAACTTGTTCCTTATTTCATATGTTGGTTAATGGTATTGCTTTTCTCTCAAGCAAACCAGAGACTTAGTCTGTCCCTAGAGTTCTCATTTTCTGCATCCTCTTCCTCTTACATGACTCTATCCTGTGTTTCTGTTTTTGTGACGTCAGCCACATCTTTTTCTGTGCTACATTACATAAGCCCAACTGCCTTAGTTTGAGCCATCATCAGACATCATCTGCTCTAATGCAATTATGTCCTAATTTGCCTCCAAGTATCTGGTCCTACACCCCTCTGATCCACTCCCTTTCTCACTGCTGGAGGGATCTTTCTAATATTCAAAATGGATGACGTCACTTCTAAGATTTACTACTGCTGTGATTTCACTTCTCAGTTTTTCAGTTGCCTCCACTGTAAAATGCAGATAACAGTTGTATTCCCTCATATTATTGTTTTCAGAATTAAGTGGGACACATCGGGAGAAGTGCCCAGTGCACAGTAAGTGTCTCCAAAATGTTCACGTCTCCTGTGGATGCCCTATGTTCCCTCAAATTGAAATCCTTTTCGTTTCCCATGCTCCCTCTCATCTCCACACATTTGCAGATGCTTTTTCCTGGAAATTTTTCCCTCTTTATTCCACTGAATAATTTCTAGTCACCCCTTGGGTCTCAATTTATCATCCCATCCTGAGAGACAATATCTCTGACACCTGAGTAGTAGATTCGGTGTCAATACTCTGTGCTCCCAAAGCATCCTTCATATCTTCAATCTGCTGATATCTTTAGCTAGACATTAGACATTGTGGGAATCTAGCATAGTACCTAGCTAGATACTAGATATGTGTAGAAATGCTTTGAATATCTTTGATTGAAGAAATAAAGATGTATTTTTAAAGGGCACAAAGTGTAGGCTTTTACTACTTTTAAAATTTTTAAATTTGACTATCTGTAATTTCATCCTAGAGATACATCACTGCAGCTCATTTATTTGCCGTACCTATGAAGAGAACCCAGCTCAGTGTGTTTCTAGTTCTGGCTGCTCTGATTCTCTGTAAAGTGCACATGGACCCAATCAATGGAAAGGAATTCCTGCCTGCCTTGGGTATTACTAAGAAATTTCTTCTCATATAGCACTCTCTCACAGTATTGGAATAATTTGCCTGTATTAACTTACATATCTAACTACTGGATTAATCTGTGAGCCCCTTTTATTACTCGTGTTCTATCTTCAGCACCATGGTGGCTATTCTCCGTTGCTAACTCCTTCCCTCAGTTCTCTGGCTTACTGTGCCCTGCCTTGCGCCCTTGAAGGCTGACTGTGAATGACGTCACTTAGGCTCCCTTCTCTCTGGCTTCCCACTGAGTTCAGCCAATGAGAAGCATGGACGGGAAGTGGTGAGCAGGAGAGGAACGTTCAGGTAGTTTGTCTCCTGCTGCTTCCTAACTTCCTGCTGCTGTGGCTGCAAGCCTCTAAGACTACAGCTCCTGATGAGAAGCACTCCTTCCCCAGGCCACCATGGCTACACATCTAACCAGACTCTGGTTATACATCTTTTCCTTTTGCCCCTCCAAGCCTTATAGTGAGATTCATGACTTTCTGAATTCTTACTCTTTTTTATCTTGGAGGCTTGAAAAATCTTTCTTGGCTTTTCTCAACTTTGCTCATACCTCTGTAAATAGTCTCTAACAATTTAGAGACTAAATAATCTCTTCCAAATCCCAGCTGAGAATTTCCAGGCTTCTGTTACCCAAAGAGATCATGTATGAAAATAAGTACCGTGTAGTGGCAGGCACAAAGAAAATGCTAAATGATAGTTTGTGAAACTAACAAACAAAAGAAATAAGTAAATGAATGGATGCTTAGTTCATTCAGCCCATCTGTTTTCAATGAAAATTCTGTCATTATCTTGGTTAAATAATCTGCCCAAGTAATATTAATAGTAGTCAATTATTGTGAGTCTTTGAGAACTTAATCCCTACTAACAAAGTACAATAACTGACAAAAATATCTCATTGGAACAAAACAATCTAACTTTTCATATTCTGTGGTACATTTCTTTCTTTTATAAAACTATCCATATTTTATGAAATCTATATGGATTTTTGAGAGAGTAAACAGGGGAACATCTTGTTATTTGAAATGCATGTATAGGTGGAGACAAAGTTAGGTGAAGAGAAAATGGTGTTTCGGGCAATGCTGAGGTATTCAGTGTTAGAAGGCAAGAGTTGCTAATATTTAATAGAAAGTACATCTGCTGAAGATTATATTTCCAGCTGCATATATCTTAAATTGATTACATTAAAAAAGAATGCACATTGATAAGATATTTCACAAGAACTGTAAATTATCTCACAGTAGGGTAGTAGATCAACTTATATATGCAAGCAAATAGTTGCTTACAGAGAAAACCAGAGGAAGGTAATTGTGAAAAGATCAAGAAAATATGATAGATGAGAAGGAAGAGACAGTTTCTAAAATCACTGAAACCTAAAACAAAAATCTCAGAACCAGTGTTAGGAAATCTAGGAAAAATTGGAATCTAGGACAAATGGAAAGATTACTTTAAATAATGAGTAATTTAAGTAATGAATATTTCTTTACTACTATTTATTTAGTAAATTACTAAACATTACTTTAAATGATGAGATTTTTTAATGCCTTTGCCCTGAAAGACTTCCTTAGTGTTCTAGATTCAAAACATAAACTGATTATCTAAAAGTGAGACTTAATATTTCTGATGATTTGACTAATATAGTAATTTAACAGTTATTTCGATGTGGTTTTCTTATTTTTGATAATTGAGGATAGTTGTTGAAAGCCAAGGGGATTCTATTACTGCAAAAAACATGTAAGTAGATCGATTTCTTTTTAGTTTACAGACTGGATTTCTATACCATGGTATTTATATTAGAGACAGGGGAACAATGCATTTTTCCTATAAAATATTTAAGACGTCCATCACAGAAAATGCCATTCCGCAAAACCCTGTACAGATATACAAGCTATTTTATGTCACGACTACCAGTTTAGAAAAAATGTCCCAAAAAGTGAGAAGGCAATTGCTATTTTTCTTTTCTCTCTCTCTCTCTTTAATTTTTACTCTGTGGGTATCTCTCTGTAAAAGATTTTAGGTGAAGATTATGTTTATTGTTATTTGGTGTTGTTCTTGTTACCAATGAGTAGATATGTTCACTATAGTAACTTTAGATGTGCACATTTTGTTTGAAAAGAATTATGGAAAACAATCAAGTAAGTTTGCCATTGAATTATATTTTTAAAGAAGAGGTTATACAAGTTAGATTTATCTAATCAAGAAATAGGTATACAGATTTAGATATTTCAATTTAAAATTCTAAACATATTTAATGAAAGAATAGGATTTTGCTGAGTTAATATTTGCTAGGGGAAACTAATTAATAGATTTCAGGAATCTTGTCTAGCTCTTCCTAAGATGATGTGAGGTGAATAAACTAACCAGTAATAAAGGTGATCATTTAATAGTTTATAGATTGACACGACTCTTAGAAAGGTTAAATTTTCCTCCATTAGTTTTTTTCTCATTAAATTTCTTTATGCCATTTTCTACAATGTGTTTTCTGACAAGCATTGAGTCATTGGTGCACGCAGGCAAACAGCCCATACATTCACCCCATAAACACAGATATGCGCTCACATTCACATGCCTGTAGAGACTCACAGAGGTTTCGGGTCTGAGGTGAGTCGATTTCAAGTTCATCTGTTAAGAAGGACACTTTCATTCTCAGCCGTCAGAATGCAGTGCAGTAAAGAGCCTCAGTGTGGAGCTCAACCACAGCCTACAGCAGAGGATCTTAGGGCCCTACCACCTTGGTGCAAGGTCATTCAAATTCCCTCCCTCGGTTTTTCTCTTTCTCCTTTATCCAACTGGGAATTCAACAATACAATCTTGAGTGGAGTCTTCAGACTATACCATTAGCTTATTGAACAACTGCACCTGCTTTTAAATTTTAATGATGCATCTTTAATATGATAAATGTAGTATACTTGAATGGTTTTATATGCAGGTCAGATAAACTATGATTTTTGTTACTCTTCAAATACTACTTTCCAAAGAATAGGCTTATAATTGTAAGGCTTATATAGTTACAGATGTACCTGTGGCTTAAAAATGACTGCTGTTCTGTCTCAAGGAACAGAAAGTAGATGTTGAAAGCAAGTGTTTTAAAAATTTCATAAATTGAGACATTTTAACTTAGAATTCAAAAGAGTAAGAAATATGTTTTACCAATATTCTTGCTAATTGTGTTTAAGAAAACTTTAGTTTACGAAACAATATAAAGATGACATGTAGAAGTTGCCATGGAAACTATTCAGGACTTCATTTTTTCATGGCTTGGGGAAACAGAAATTGTGAAGGTTTGATATGGTAATTACCTGATTAAAACAGGAAATCATCTGGAAATCAGATTTATTTAAAAGTTGGGATCTCCTTACACATCCTAGACACCTTTAATCTTACAACTCCACAGGGAGCTTACAATGACCCAAAAGTAGAGATAAGGGGAAATAGTTCTATTTTTATGAAAGGCTATTTAATCTGCAAAATGAAATAGAAGATTGTGATGAAAGATTGAGGCAATTTCTCAGGTAATTAAAAAAGTTCTTTTAAATTACCCCAATTATCTGGATATTTCACAAGAAGAAAAGATGTTTGATTGGAATTAATAGGATATTAAACTAATTTCTGTAGTTTAGCTTATTTTTTAAAGCATGCTTTGGAACATATCATTGTTTTTGAAGTCTTATTTCTTTGTAAATTTAAAAACCTCTAGCATTGGTTAAGAAATATTTTATATTTTTTGAATAAGTAACATTCCTCCTTTGCTTTAAAATAGTTTTGTGTTCTTTCTGATATAATTGCTACTTATACATATGCTTTATTTTTGTGTGGCTCTTTTGAAGCCTTGCATATAGTTTAGAACTGCATAAGTAGCTAAAATCTGAAACAATCATATTAAACTCGTCTTCATTAAAAAAAGCATAGGAGGGATCAGAAAGCTTGTTTTCTGAAAAGAAGCATTAGCAAAATCACTTTAATAAATCTAATGTGATATTACAATAGTTATTTGAAAATGGCTCAATTTAGTCTTGGTTTTCTCATAAAACATAACAGAAAGTCCTGTTGAGTTTGTAAAGGTAGATTCTGAAAACACTCTGATATTCTTATATCAGAACTACTCATATACACACGAAGTTTTGGGTAATACAAGCAATTATAAAGGAGAAAAATCCAAATGTATTCTATATATTCAGAAAGACTAAGGATATAAAACTCATATGATAAGAATCTTGGATATTTGGGTGAGAAAATTCACCAGATGAGCATGCTATTTTTAAGACCAAAGAACAATAATACATTTAATCCAACAGCAATCTTATATACAGCCACTCCTATATCTATCCCTCTGTCACAGAATTTGGCAATGGTTCAGTATGAACTAAACCCTGAAGTTCATTTAGTAAATTGCCTAGCCCACAATAGTGGAAGGAACCAGGAAATTAGACGGGACTAACAAATAGTGTGATGGATGTCACGTGTAACAATATCTATCATCAGTTTGTGAGATATTAATCCCAAATAATTTGTGTTACTATTTGAAAACACTTTAAATCTTATTTTATATGTTTAAACTAATTCATTGATTGATTGTGCAAACCACCCATTTTTAGAAAACAAAATCAACCTTTTATCAAATGGCTGAACTAGAAAATAGTAGTGAAGTGTTCATCCTCTTGACATTAAGGGACCTGGGTTCCAGTTGTCTTTAGCAGACACGACACGGGAGCCTCCGTTCTCTCACTTGGGTTAGAGTCAATAATATTAAAGTTTTTTTCAGCTCTATAATTCCTTGAAAGTGAAACTATTTACATTTCTAGTACTGCACATATCAGTCAACATCATTGTCAATCATTTGTGGGTTTTGTCATCTCCACTTGTCTGTGACCTTTTCCCAAGCAGGAATTGTACCATTTCATTTCAGCATACTCAGAGCTGAACACCAGGCCTGGCACATAGGCATAACCTGATAAGATGTGATGAATTTATATACACAACTGTTATTCTTCTAATAAAAGTGAATAGTTCAATGAGTATCACATTGCAGATCCTTATGGAAACCAATCAGCTAAATGCACTGTGACTCATTTTTACTATATAGAAGGGGTAAAATGTGTCCTTTACTAGGAATAGCAATACAACTGCATTCCTAATTCATGTATGCAGAGTCCTGTAAAAGATGGACTTCAGGAAGCATCACAGAGAGGTTGGTAAACATTGTATAGAGACCATGGATGAGATTACCCTCTGGACACGAGGGAAAGATGAAATTCTAGGATCCATGTGTACCCTGGCCTCTTTGCTGAGATTACAAATGTGTGCACATTTGCTCCTGTGTGCTTTTGAGCATTAATTTACTAGAAACTGAATTGAGTCCAAAATCTATTTCTATTCTGGCAGTGTAGCATGCCAGAATTTTTTTTTCTTTATGTACTTTTGGCATATGTTCAATTATAATTAATTCTTTAAAATAATATTTCAGTTCCATTCTGGCTTAAAGACGTTAAGTCTCACCAATATTTATTTGCACAAATAAGGACCTAGTTCATGCCTAAAAAGCAGTAAAAGTGACAGCTGATTTTGGGGTAGTGGTAAGAGGAAGGGAGAATTGTCAAGTACAACGTATGACTCCAAGAGGCTCTTATTTGTACTTGAAACATAGTGTGATTTAATGTAAATAGGATATTATTGATATGCAGCCCACACACCACTGCCTGAAATTATGGTTTTTATAATTTGTTTCCTTTTGTGTTTTCAATATCCACCATTAGACCATGAGCTCTGTTTTATTTTCTGCTTTATCCCCAGTGTCTGTTTACTCAATGAGTATTTACTGAGTGAATGAATACAGTCATTCGTCTATAGAATACTTACTGTGTGCAATATTGTTTTAGTGACTTGGGGGATTAAAAATAAATCATAAAGATACTTATATAAAAGTGACCACTAGTTTACTTATAATAATTAGTAAAGCCTAAAGAACAATTTATAATGAAATACAGGAGAATTGTGCAAAATGATTTTTTTGCTTTTTAGTAAGGGTGTTGAGATAACACAGGGTTTAGAGACAGATGTCTTCATGTAGGCACTGGGACTTGAACATAGCCTTGATGACATGTTGTATGTTATATGTATATTACAATATGGGGTAGCCGTGAACTAAGAAGTGATACTAGATGTTCTATCTTTTGGGACAGTAAGGAGTTTTCTTTGACTAAAGTAGATGGTGTAAATGGAAAGTAATTCGGAGATTAGCATGGGTACCATTACAAAGGTCCTTTAAAAAGATAACGACATTTGTTTCTGATTTAGTAGACAAATGAGTGATATAATGAAGATGGCATTTTAGGGAAATGAATGTAGCAGTAATGTTTAGGATCATTTGAAATGTTGGTGGAGTCTGAAATCTGGGTGATTATTTTAAGAGAAATAATAACAGTAATTCATATGTTAGATCATAGGGGCATAATGGCATAGTCAGAATGGAGAAAGAGACTCCAGAAGACATTATAAAGAATCAGACACTTTGAAGTAACTGGAGTAGATGAAGGGAAGAGATATGTCAAAGGTGATTAGAAGGTTTCGATTCAGAGTGATAGGGAGAATATGGTATCTATTGTAAGAGAAGTGTAGAGGGAAAACTAGTTTTGAGGGAAAGGATAGAACTGGATTTTTGGATAGACACAGCTGGAATCACATGGGCAAATCTGCTTGCCATCATTGCATAATATTAATTAACTCAACGTTCTTTATTGAGCACTACCCTGTGCTGGATAGCGTGCTAAGCAGTAGCAACCCAACAGTGAAAAACAAATAGATATTCCCTGCCTTCAGGGAAGGAGGTGATATCCAACTAAGATCTTTGGAGTAAGGGAGAGTGAATCAGCCAAAGGGAGAGAGTGGAACAGCATCCGAGACAAGATGGGTAGTACATATAAAAGCTTGAGGGCAGAGAGAGTCCAGCACATTGTAAGGGGTTAGCTTAGTATGGCCGGAGGATGCATAGTGGCACCTTCTCCTAAATTCGTATGATTCTATTTTTGTTCTCTCATCTTGGTATATGTCATTCATAGTAGTGCACAAAAAACAGTTCAGTTTCTTAGGGGAAAATTGAAATAAGTACATTAATTACTTAAACATAATGAATTATATATAAGTATTACAAGTTTACATAAAAATAACCTCAGATATTTTTGGTTAAGAAAGACTTACGAAATCATCTATCTTTTTCACTGAAGTGGCACTATGTGGCCTCCTGGTTATATAAAGGTCCCATTTAGCCCCTTAGGAGAAAAGGGTAGCAGAATCTTCTGTACCCTAAGAAAAGCCCTGCAAAACACAACTTGATATGTTAAATATGGGGAAGGAAAAAAATTGCAAATGGCGTACAAGAACCTTTTGGAGAATAAGAGATTGAACCCTCAAATTGCTGATCTCTGGGGTTAAAAGGGAAATCCATTAAGGTGGACTTGGGTGGCTAAGATTCAAGCTGTAGGTAGGAGAAGACATCAATAGCTTCAAAAGGGACCTTTAATCTAGTGACCTATGCATAATCCAAAGTTCTAAGTACTGAGAAGGAGGGTGAACCTATACCTGTGTGGTGGGACTGGGGTTCATTAGGACTAGGAACGCCTGGCATTATATTGTGCTTACAGGAAAATGACTGCATATATGAATGTAAACTTGGCATAGCTTGAGGCCCAGAGTAGTCATGGAAGAGTATCTGGTAGACTGTCCAAGAACAGTTTTCAACAATGGTGCATGTGGAAATAGCAACAGTAGTGAACTGAACAGATTCTCCATTTCCTTTTTGTTGAGGGGTTTAGCAAATGAGTTGGCTGCTTTAGGCCCAATGTGGCTCAGGATGATTGGACAGTCAGAGACCAAGGAGGCCGCAAAGAAGAGACTGAACTTTCTGCTTAAAAGAGTGATGTTTGGGTTTTCAAAATATTAACAGGAAGAGCCAAAAAGATGTGTCTGTAACTACTTCATAGGATTGCTGTGAGGATTTAACTAATTCAGACCTAACATTTAGACCTGTGCATGGTATAGGTTAAGTACTTAATACTGAGAACTTGATTTGGTGAAATAGCTCAACCCGGAAATAAACAGATAGATAGATAGATAGATAGATAGATAGATAGATAGATAGATAGATAGATAGAGATTACCAAAATATACTTATCTCAATAGAGAAACTATTTGGAAAGGAATATCAGAATTTGTTCTGATGGGTATGAAATAAAAACCAATGACAAGTTAGTCTTAAATTTTTTTTACCTGAGACACCTGTATGGATGATAATCCCAAAGGAACCATGGCGATTAAGTCCAAGTGGTGAAATTTTTCTGTGCTCTGGGCAGCTCCTAGGTGGGTGGGACTAATGTTCATCTCCATCACTCCTTTTCCTCAACAACTGAGGCTGCCAACTTACTCCCACTTTCATGTTTTGTATTTTCTTTCTTGAGACATGTTAACATGTTCAACTAGGAATTGTCCAGGCTCGTACACCTGGAAGCAATTCTGTTTCTGTGTCTGAAAATTAACCTTAGGGTTATGAGGCATGCCAACATGACTTATTACGACCATCCTCCACAGACGTGGAAGAGAGAAAGAGGAAGAAGCTGAATCGAGCAGAGAGGAGAGCTCCAGGAGGGCAGTGATTACATATCTTTCCTGTAATAGGTTTTAAGTCATAAACTTATTAGATGCGCTTGAGAGAAAGCCTTGCCATATAATATGACAGAGCTTCTGGTGGTAGCACTTTGAGGGTGAAATGTTTCTGCATTCTTGCATCATCTGATCTGGTTTCAGGTAAGCACCATTATTTTCTGAGGTCTAAAGAAATTTTAGAAGTGTTCTCAATGTTACTGTCAACAATCTTTAAGAGAATAAGAAGTTACAAGATTATAGACCAAAAAGTTGTTGTAATTTTAGAAAAATAAAATGATATGTTTTTTAATTTGCAAATCTATAGTCCCTAGTATTCCAGGATAGTGAACAAAGGAAGTGACAGCAGCAGTCAGTGTGAATCAAAAAACTATGCTAATCCTATTTCCTTTGTGATAGTTTTGCTAGATTGGGAGATAAAGTGTCATAGAGTGTACTTGGCAATTTGCCATGAAAGTGTTGTGGGTGAAATGGGAAATTGGTGACTGGATTTGTAGGAGGTGCCCTCATAACTGGCTGCCCATCAAACCCATACACATATAAACCCAAGGGAGGAGTCCTATGCCTTTTGCTGCTAAAACTCACAGCATCTTGTTCACTCTTTCTCCAAGCACAGGGAGGCCTTGTTAACCTGCAGATAGAATTGAGTGTAGAGGCCTAGTAAGCTATCAGTTAGATATATAGGGGAATCAAACACATCTCAACAGGATGTGTGTGTAGGTCCAAACCAAAAAAATTGAGGCAAGGTGTCCTTACTTGTGGTATTTTGTCAGTCGACATTTACTGAGATGCATTAAGAAAATGTACTTAAACTCTACTTGCCTAAACAGAAAAGTACTACATTGTATGTTTCAATGACAATTTCCCTTGCACAAAAATATCTTGTGGAGGAAGAGCTTCAAAATATCAAGAAGAAGATGAATATTTGTGATAAAGTGCATATTCAACACACACACGCACACACACACATATAGTTTTAGAGCAAGCAAAAAAAGAAAAGACATGATGTGTTTCTAGTTTCTGGTCTCAACATTGAAATGAAAATTAAATGTTACAGTTCTTAACTTGCCTTGTTCACTAAGATCCCAGGTTTTGTAAACCCCTTCCATCCGAGAATCCTAACGGAGATAGGAACATTTGCTTAACTGGCATTGGGAAAAGGCTCCCATTCACGCGGATGAGATACATCATAAGTATTCTATAGTCTTGGTTTTGTACTTCCTTATGCATAGTATAAGCTCAGAGAGGACAAGATGTCTTTTGTACTCTTTTGCAGATTCTAGTGTTATCAATAATGTAGTAAGTTTTCAATTCTCATTGTCTGTTGCCAGGGTGGCAATAAACGTGCGTCATCCTCCATCCTTTTTCCTCTTATTCTGTTCTCCAGTTAATAAAAGTTGATTCCTTTTATTTAGAAAAAAGATACAAATTCTAAGTATTTCAACCTCTCAGTGAAACCAGCCTATTATCCTCTAGTTAAGTAAGCAGACAATGGATCAATACTGTCTTCTAAAATATCCATAGGACATTATCTATCAGCATTAACCTCATTGGCTGGAAGTTACCATTTCTCTGTAAACACTGTTACTGAGATAGCCCCTCCTTAGCAGGTTCCCCCTACCCCCAACAAAATACATTAGAAACTGTGTTTTAGCTTAATAACAGAGATTTATTCCTCCCCTTTATTTTATAAAAGATAGTATGATTACAATGATTTCTCCCTCCAGGTTTTTGCCTGGAATCATGAAGGCTAAAATATTCATTTTGGTATCATTTACCAGAGTTAATTATAACACATTCGCTAATATAAAATACCATAGTTTCAAACTTCATTAAACTCTATTATAATTACTCTTTATTATTCCAATCTTCCAAGTCCTTTGCTTTTGAGGGTGAGAGTGTGTAGGAAGTAGAGTGTAAAAATATTTTGGATATTGGAAGATGAAATGACCTTTTGTATTACTCACTTTTGAACTATGTTTCACTTTTAGCAGTAAAAAGTACAAGTTGCCATGGAAATGTATGATGGTTTTATGTATCAAATGTGGGTGTGTGTTCAGTGGTCTCTACTTTTCTGGTAAGAAAAGAGAAATATTTGAGTTAAACTGTAGAGAATACAGAATGCTCTTAAACGTTATCATAAAAAGATGCCCAATTTTAGTGGCATGATGTAGAATTTTACATGCCTTGCAGTACAGTCAGATTTTGTGGTACAGGATTAAGGGATAATAAAAGCTGTTCCATTTATAGACACTGGGGGAAACTGTGTGGAAAATAAAGAAACAGTTTGGAGGTACACATTCATACTTATGCTAGGTAGTTTTATTTTGGACTGTATCCTAAGTGCTCTTCCTTTTTCGACTTGTAATATAAATCTCATTACATGGTACAGATTAAGTACTTAAAAATCTTGAATTTGTGATTTAACTTGATGGGCAATGAGTCAGAGTTTTCAACCTTTATAAATTGAATGTATTAATATGCACGTAGAGCTAAATCCCACCTAGATGTCTGGCAAGCAGACAGGTATTCCTGAAATTTAGAGATGGGGACTTTGAAGAAATGCAGTATCTAGAGCTGAATAGTTTGACTCAGAAAACATGAGTTTTGGACCTTGGAATTGGTCTCGGCATATTATACTTGACCAGATATTTTGACTCTCAATCTCCCTCTGTTTTCTTTTATAAAGAGAGTGCTTATTTTGTGTTCTAGAAAAAAATGGAAATGTGGGACTGAATTAATTATTTCATGAATGACTTAAAGATTCAAAAACAATCACTGAGCAAGTGCCCAGAATTTATAAAGGGTGCAGCCTTCAATCATTTTTCTCACTCCTCCAAATATAAGACCTAAAACTATGGAGAGCTTTGTTTCCCCAACTGTTCTCTTCATAGACAAAATTCTGAAAAAAAAAAAATCAAACCAGGGCTCAATTTATGTTTTTTCACACCTAATGAGGTGAGAAATTCTAGGCAGGCCCAAGAAACATTTTCAGTGTACTGGAATTTGATCTCTGTGAAATTTAGCAGCCTCATTTTGACAGTTTTAGCTTAATTTTACATAGTTTTTCCCTTGCATTGTTTTAAGCTTGTACTAGCTTTTCTTTGTTAATAACACAGATGGCACTGAAACAAACCAAGTGAAATCCTGCTTTCTTTTTAAAGTACAGAAAAAAAATTAAATGAAAATTTACATAAAAACTTCTTAGAGAAGAATCCCTTTTAAACATAATGTTAGAGTAAGAATTTCACAGAACTCATTAGTACTTTAATTTTTATAGTAAAGAAAAACTACAATATCCATTGCCATTAAAACATCATATTTACTGGGTATCAATCAATAATAAATTCTTCTTGTGAAATGTTAAAAATGTGAGCATTCTAAAAATATTGGAAAAAATACCCAGAGTGTTTATGTGTTAGTAAGTTTTGATTTTATTGCATACAGGTCAGTTAATTCTTCAAAGATGTGTTAATTCCTTCAGGGCACTAGGAATGCATGGCTGTAGTATGATTCATTTTATGGAATTAAGTAATAATCTCCATAGGTTTATAATTTACTCTGAGAAAGCAACTTAACTCACTAAGAAAGTAAGACTAAATAGTCTACATAATCCAGGAGTGGTAGAGGGAGGTAAATATCATTTTCAATTGAGAAAAAAAGATTGGAATGCATTCTAGCATTTTTTTTCTTCACAATTGGACCTTCCCATTTCTATGTCTTAGATTATTGCAATAGCTTCTTATGCAGCCCGTTTGATTACAAAGCTTATCTTCCAAGTCCAATATACATGTTGATATCAGGTGTCTTTCTGAAGACTTTAGTCATTTCTCAGCTCAGAAACAATCAGTGACTCCTCTTTGCCTGAGATCCACTCCAATATGTGTTTTTTAGTTTTATCCCTCTAGTTTCTCAAATTCTGATTGGTCCGCTGATCGCTGAAAATAGCCTGGATGTGAACCAGACTGAATTTGAATACCAAACTCCACACTCACTCACTTAGGCAAATTACTTACACACTCCATGCTCCAGTTGCTCATCTATTGAATGGAGATGAAAATAATAGTTCCAGCTCCTAGGGCTCTTGTGAAAATAAAATGAATGAACTCATGTAAATACTTATAGTGGTGCCAAGCATACAGTAAGCATAGCTTACATGCCAGATATTACTATTACTTCTGCTTTCTCTGTGGTTTGTTCCTGCTGTCATTACTACCTGGCAAGTCTCACAGTCTCTGCATATCCAATTACCACTCCTCTTTAAAACCAGGGTCAGATGTTTTATATATCATGAAAACTTATTATTAGTAAAATAAAAGGCTATGCTCTCAATGACTAAATCATGGTTTATTCCAATCATAATGCACTCTTCTTAGCCTGCCCTGTATCGTAGTTGCATTTGCAAGTGTCTTTATCTTGCCCATGGGCGAATGAACCATTAGGAGCAGAAATTACATTCTGTACCCTCTTGTGCCTCTGGATATGTCAAAATAGCAATCGTTGAGGGTAAATATTGAGAAATATCTCTTTAATGTCTAAATATTTTAATACTATATATTTCAGCATATGACTGTTATGTTAGTCTGTGACTAGATTCCTTTTTACAGCTTAAAATTTTGAAATTTGGTTAGCAGTTCTCTAATAGGTCATCTTTGTCAGCATAGGTTTTTCCTAGACTTAATGAGACAAAACTAGAATTTTTTTAAGAAAAATTCTATCTTGGTAAAGTTATATTTTTCTACATGGTAGAGTGTAGTGTGTTACTGTGCAGTGGTTTTGGACATCTACATATAATAAGTATAGTCTTTAAAAGCAAGGCTGAATATATGTATAATTATATATAGAGAAAAATTTATTTAAAATTTTTATTGTGGTATTTGCCCATTGAAATCTTTGGATATTTCTGAAGGATGCACTCCCCCTCTCTTCTTTTTTTTCATTAATTTTTCCAGGTACCATATAATACTTAAATTTTAAGTTTAAGTTTCAAGGGAATGTGGAGAAGTATATTTACAAAATCCAGATATTCTTCATGTGAATTTTAGCCAAGAAGCAACTTATCATGCCACTGAAGCAAGATATGTCACTATGGAATTTGATTTATTACATGCTTCAGTTCTTAATGGAACAGAATAAGGCAATCTACCATGATTGTTGCTTCGAGCATAAGGTTAGAGAAGAAGTAATGCAAACAACCTCAAAATGAGGATGATGGAAACTATCTGCTTCTCTCTAGGCTTCGTGCTGACATCCACCTTGGATCCTCGGGTCACTCTCAGCCAGATCATCTCAATCATCAGCCTCCTTATGTGACATCTGAACAAGCTGAAAAATTATTTTTTTTAAATTGGAAAAATAAGTGGTTACACTGCATCCTCTGTGGAAAATTTGGAAGTATACTTTGTAAATATGAGAAATTCATGAGGCTCAAGTGATTTATATCCTCCTTCAAGAAAATAGGGATTGGGGTAACAGAGAACCTTCTTATAACTCATGCAACTCATTGCAAGGTCAGTAGCCAATAAAGACATCACCATCCATGATTAATTGTAGATGGACTCCACCCCCAACTTTCCTTTTATCCCAGAGACCTAGATAAATGTCATGATGGGCCTTTAGTGTTCCAGCTTTGTCCTTTTGGGCATCTAGCAAGACATAACAAGGGAGAATTAAAGAAAAAATATGTTAAGCTGATAAAATTTCATCTCAGAAGTAAAATGCTACTGATACTAAAGAGATGCTTTTGCAGGGTGAGGAGTAAAGAAATATATTATTTGATTGGCATGAGAACTACCCTAAAATGCACGCCATTATAATTTACAGATTTATTCATTTGTATACCCGATTCAACTGACCTCTCTCTCTCTCTCTTTTTCTCCTTTCTCTTTCTCTCTCTGTATGTATATACATGCAGAACTTCTCACAAAATGCTTAAGTACTCTGTATACCAGCCTTACAGTGAGGAAACGATTAGTAATACTGCCAAATGTTTGTAGGAAACTTCTTAGTTTTCAAAATAATTTCATATGTATATATATTTATTTTGACATATAAAGTAACCCCCTAAGAGATATATTGCATATTACCATTTAATTTCATTTCTCAGATCAGGAAAAAGGCATTAAAACATCAATAATTATACACAACTATTATGTACTCATAGTAACTAAAAATAAAAAAATAGAGTAAGGATAAAATCTGGCAATTTGTATATGTTTCTGTTTGCTTTTTATAATATAATAAACCATATTTTTCTTCTAAGTTAAAAAATGCTATCAATCATAAAAATGCTATATTACATATTTTAAACTTTGAATGGAGGCCTCCCCAGTCATGCTGAACTGTGAGTCAATTAAACCTCTTTTCTTTATAAATTACCCAGTCGCAGGCAGTTCTTATCTGTTTTGTTTTTGGTTTATGTCTTTTGTTTTTTGTTTTGAGATGGAGTCTCACTCAGTCACCCAGGCTGGAGTGCCGCGGCGCGATCTCAGCTCACTGCAACCTCCGCCCCCCAAGGTTTAAGTGATTCCCTTGCCTCAGCCTCCTAAGTAGCTGGGATTACGGGCACGTGCCACCACACCTGGCTAATTTTTGTATTTTTAGTAGAGATGGGGTTTCTCCATGTTGGCCAGGCTACTTTCAAACTCCTGATCTCAGATGATCTGCCCACCTGGGCCTCCCAAAGTGCTGGGATTACAGGTGTGAGCCACTGCACCCAGCCATGGGCAGTTCTTTATAGCAGTGTGAGAATGGATTAATACAGAGAGATTCTAAAACAAAAAGATAGCCTTCTCCATGTAAGAAACGGAGATTAATTTAAGGGAGAAAGAGCAAAGAGTAGATGATAAGGTACAGAGGATGAAGAGAAAGGCCCTCTGAGCAAGGGTCAGGATGGCTAATGAAAGAACAGGTGGTGAAAATTCTTGGTGATCAAGGATGTTGTATTCATATGTTATGGTAAGACATTTGCTGTGTGGTTCTGAAATTTTATGCTCGTATTACCACAAACCTTCAGTAAAATTTTCTGTACTTATATGCTTTACACATATATACTCACCTGTCCAGAATCCCGAAAAGGGATTCTTTCACAGCCAGGTTTGTGAATAGTGTATGCAAACTGAAAAGCCAGACAGGTCAGCAAAAATCAGAACTCTGAATAAAAGTGTTCACGAAAATGTGAACAGTTGGGAATTTGAAGATTTTTGGAGGAAAAGGTAATCTCATAGGAGAGCAAGCACAAAATTAGAGTGAATTTATTCAACATGCTCACTCTGTATTCTCTTATCCTTCTTATGTTTACTTGCTTATTGCCTACACTTTCATTTTCTTCCCCAAAGCCTTTTATATTTTAAAAGTTCCTTTCAGTGGTTTACTATATAATTATGACATCAATTATACAGTGAAAACTCATAGGATTCAAAAAAGGTGAGTTCAGAAGCCCAACTAATACAAACATTGTTTACTTAATGATGGGAGATCATAAGCGTAAAGGAAGGAACAATTTACCAAGCAACAGGCACAGTGTAGTTGATTAGTATCTCTCTGTTCGTTGAAGAGCAAAGCGAATTTACCCCAAACTCTCAGTTCTAGGACCTGAGAATGCCCAAATTGATCCTTATCCATGATTCCTGAGACTTCTTGAGGGCTTATGTCCTTGAAATCCTTTCTGCTGCATGCTCTCTTATCTTTGAAAATAAAATATTTTAACAATTCATGTGCACACACACACACATGCACACTCAACATTTTGTATGTTTGACCTAACTGAGCCATCTTCCCCTCTCCTTAGTTCCAGTCTCTGTTCCCATCATCTCTATTTCTTTTCTTTTCTCTCAGCCTCAAAAGGGGAAAAATTCCTCTCTTCTCCATATTGCATACATAGCCACTTATAAGCACATTTGTACTTTATTATTATTATTTTTAAAATTTCTGTGGCTACAAATTATGTGTGTATATTTATGGGGTACATGGGATGTTTTGATACAGACATGCAATGTGAAATAAGCACATCATGGAGAATGGGGTATCTACCCCCTCAAGCATTCATCTTTTGAGTTACAAACAGTCCAATTACACTCTAAATTATTTTAAAATGTACATTGATTGACCATAGCCACCCTATTTGGCACATTTTTATAACTTGAATATGCTTAGGAACATTACACTCCATACCTTGGTTAACATAAGTATTTATTTCATAGAGCTATGAGTTATCCCTAAGAGGAATTCAGATGGTAACATTTTCTCCAATTTTTCAAGTGTATAAACATTTGGTATTATATCTATATTATACATATCTGCAGACCATACTCATCTAAAATTGTGATTACCAGAACTCTTCTGATGACTTAATAAATATTCAGAATAGGCAGCTGAGAGGGTTAGAATTTAGTTGTCTGACTTTTATAAATAATCCTCTTAGTTGTTGGCACCCTGGATAATGTTTTATTATATTCATTGACTCAAGATTTATCTAATATGTTTACATAGAAGATAATTTAATCAAATGCTTAATTTATTTTCAAAAATGGTAAATTAGTACATCTGTGTTTTCAGAGATTATCTGCCTAAGAGAAATCCTATTTTAGAAACTCCTAAATCTAAACACAGTCAAAACATGAAAATCACATTTTCTCTTCACTTTTCTTTCTTTTTTATTTATTTATTTAATTTTTTTAACTTTTGCATTTCATCTGCTGTTACACTGTGGTGCCAAATTGCTCTTCAAAAATTCTTAAGCCTATTTCAAAATTCTCACTAATTTCAAGTGATAACTAAAATTATTGGTTATAGATCTAGTGTCAAATAAGTCTTTATCTCTTCCTGTGGGCGGCTATCTTCTTGACTAATGTAAGTGAAAAAAGAACTGCATTTCTTTTTTCCAGTTGAAAATGGACAATTTAGCCACCGCATGTCTGCCAATGTACCTCCGTACGAGATGTAATTATATGTGAAATAATAACCTTGCTGCCAAATAGTTTTCAGTGCTTTGCTTTATATGAGAAACAATACATTTTTAGTTCCAAAAGGCAATAAGATAATGACATTCAAGTCAATCTCTTGCTGCTTTTACTTTCTTACTACATTTTTAGTCTCTTGCTCATCCCTCTCTAGTTTTCAATATGTTAAGATGACAATCTCTTATTATAATTTAGATAACATAGCCGTTGGTTAATTTTCAGTCTAATTTTTTTTCTCTGAATATGTATGTATTGAAAAGTCTATTCTCAATTTATGATAACAGGTTTTAAAAAACATTTCTCTCATATAAATCATCAGCTATTGTGTAGTGTTAGGAGTTTATAATATACTATTTTCACTAATCTATTTTAGTGAATTAAAAGCCTATTCAAATAAAAAAAGGAGCCAGGTAACATAAAAGTCAATAAAAATAGCCAATATTTGTTTAGCACTAACCATGGATCAGTCATTATGCTAACAGCTTTATGTGTAGTCTCTCATTTGTTCCTTTCTAAGCATCTATAAAGTGAGTACTATTCTTATTTCCATTTTACATATGCAGATTCTTTTGAATATATGATTTTTTTTTCTTTTTTCCTTCCCAAGAAACTAGCCAACCTTTTAAATTATGGCTGAGTAGCATTGTGCTACAGAGCTGAAGGCAAAGTTATTAGACACCCAGAAGACCCTCTTTTCTTGTCCCTTAATTGCGATATCCTAGGTTCACTGAGGTACAGGGATTGCAAGAAAGAGTGACCTAACGTTTTAAGATGGAGCAGTAAGCCAAATAGGGGGAAAAGGCATGGAACCAGCATAAGGTGGTTATTCACATATTATTTCTCACTTTCAAATACATTTGGGGACTTGGAAATGAAAATATCAGTGGAGACCAGTCCTATTAGTTACCTATTACTGTATTATAATAACCTCCAAGCTTACCTGCATAAAACAGCAATAAACACTTGTCTCATATAATATCTGTTAATTAAGAATTAACGAGGACCTTCATTGGGAGGTTCTGGCCCTGGGTCTCTTATGAAGTTGCAGCCAAGATGTTGTACAGAGTTGTAGTCATATGAAGACTTGATGGGAGCTGGAAGATCTGCTTTTAAGATGGCTTATTCATATGGATATAAATTGTTGCTGGCTGTTGGCCAGAAGCTCTTCAGTTCCTTAATATATGGACCTCTCCATAGAGGCTGCTTAAGGATTTTCATGACATGATGGCTGGCTTTCCATAGAATGAGTGATTCAAGGTGAAAGTGGCTTTTGTGATTTGCCTTAGAGGTCATACAGTGTCAATTCTGCCATGTTATGTTGGTCACATAGACCATCTCTGATACAATGTGGGAGAGTATTCTACAAAGGTATAAATTGCAGAAGATAAGAATCATTAGAGACAATCTCGTAGTCTGGCTACCACACCAGTATATACTGAAGGCTGAAAGACTCTGTTAAGATCTGTTAAGCCCCTAGGACCAACACATGACTACTAAAAGTAAAGAAAATACCCCAAAAGTAAATGAGATTAAATGATTTACTCACCTGGTAACTTGTGAGAATGTTCAGTCAGTCAGTCAACAAATATTTGTTGAGCCACCTCAGCATCACATGCACATAACAAACCTGCACATGTATGTACCCCGTGAATCTTAAAATTTGGAAAAGAAAAAACAAATATGTGTTAAGCATCTGTTTAGTGCCATGCACTTTTCTAGGTAATGAAGATTCATTGGCAAATGAAACTGAAAAGTCCTTCCTCTCAAAGAGATTATATTCTAGTGTAAGAAATAAGCAAAGAATGTACAAAAAAAGATAATTTCAGATGAAAATCTATTGCATCTGAAAATAAAAGATGTTAATGTGATGTAAAGCAACGGGGGATTCTGTAGTTGGGGGCTCATAGTAGACTATTCTGAGGAGGAGACCTTGAAAATGAAATTTGACTGGTGAAAGAAGACAGCCACGTAAAGATCTGAGTGAGAGAATAGGATGGACCTGAGGAGGAGTAGGGCAAAGGGACTGAGAAGGAAACAAGCTTAGAGGTTTAAAAGGACAGAAAAAAGCTCTTGTGGGTTGAGTGTTGATATGGTTTGGCTGTGTCCCCACCCAAATCTCATCCTGCTTTGTAGTTCCCATAATCCCCACGTGTTGTGGGAGGGATCTGGTGGGAGGTAATTGAATCATAGGGGTGGTTTCCCCCATGTTATTCTTGTGACGATGAATAAGCCCTCACGAGATCTGATGGTTTTATAAGGGGCTTCCCCCTTTATTCTTCTCATTCTTCTCTCTCTTGCCACCTTGTGAATAAGGACATGTTTGCTTCTGCTTCTGCCATGATCGTAAGTTTCCTGAGGCCTCCCCAGCCCTGTGGAACTGAGTTGATGAAACCTCTTTCTTTCATAAATTATCCAGTCTCAGGTATGTCCTTTTAGCAGCATGAGAATGGAGTAATACAAGTGTAGAACTATGTGGTGAGTTAGGAGCCAGATCATGTAAGGCTTAAGGTCATGGTAAAGCATTGTGATTTTATTCTAAATATAATAAGGATTTATTAGATGATGTTAAATACAGGAGAGATATGATTTGGTTCATGATTTAGAGAGTTAACACTGGCATTCTGTGTAAAACTGCAGAGTGAAAAGTGAGAGACTTTTACAATGCTGTCTCTCTCAGTTATTCAAGGGATAATTTTGGTGACTTGAATTGGAGCTGAGGCAGTAGAGTTGGTAAAAAGCAGTCAGATTCAGAATATTTTTTGGAAGCAGAACTGAAAGGACTTGCCATTAAATGAGAAGTGAAGTTTGAAAGAAAAAAGGGGAATCAAAGATGCCTACAAATGGCTGGCCTGAGGTATGGGCAGATGGTGGCCCCATATGTGGAGATAGGGATGACATCTGGGAAAAGCTGTACAGAGGTTGAGGGAGACAATTCCATTTTGGTCACTAAAGTAAAATATTCAGTGTAGGTCCCATTAATTGAACAGGGTTGCTAGATGTCAAAGTGGAAATGTCATGTAGGTAATAGTATATATTAGTCTTTGGGAAGTCACAATTGGAGATGTAGATTTGAGAATCATCAGCATAGAGTATAGAGTCATCAGCTTACAGATGGCATATACAACCATGAGATTGGTTAGGACACCTCGAGGGGGAGTATAAAGAAATGAGCGCATAGTCCGGGATATTAGGGAGATGAAGAGAAGCCAGTGTGGGATGATAAGAAGAACCTGGCAATAAGGCAGGAGGAAAAACCATAAATGTATGTTATCTTGAAAGCCAACTGAAAAATTACTTTGAGGAGAAGGTAGTGATTCACTATGGTAAGTGTTACTGATCAATCAAATAAAGTTATTAGTAAGGTTTCTCCAGAGAAATGGAACCAAAATATATAGATATAGATATAGATATAGATATAGATGGATATAGACATAGACATATATAAAGAGACTTATAAGAAATTGGCTCGTGAGATTATGGAGGCTGAGAAGTATCATGCTGTATTATATGCAAACTGGAGACCTAGAAAAACTGGAGATGTAGTTCTAGGCTGATTCTGAAGGCCATTAGTGCGAGTCCCAGTCCACGGACAGAAGATCAGTGTCTCAACTCAAGCAGTAAAGCAGAGAGAAAGAATTCTTCCTTTCTTTGCCTTTTAAAAAAATATCTAGGCACTCAATGAATTCACCGATGCCTATCCACACTGGGGGAGAGCAAATTGTTTTATGTAGTTAGGAGATTCAAATGCTAATTTCTTCCAGCAGAAACACCCCAAAATAATACTTAATCATGTATTGGGACATTGCATCATTGCCCAGACAAGTTGACACATAAAATTAACTATTACAGATTAGAACCGAATTAACTTTGAATTTGGCCAAATGGAGGTCACGTGTGAACTCCAGACTAGTTTAGAACATGGGGAACCAGTAAAGAAGAAGGATTGGCCATTGTGGCAAGATGAATACTCGTTGAATTACAGAGAAGACAGGGTTCAAAATGTTTCAAAGACATGAGTGTCTTAAATGCTGTTGGAATGTTAACTCATGTAAAAGCAAAGTACTGACCATAAATTTACACAAGTTAATGACCTTGATAGAGATAGTTTCAATATAGTAGTGGAAATGAAGCCCAAGCAGAGAGAACTGAGGGGACATGATAAGTGAAGAATTAAATATTATTTTTTGTTGTTAAAAAAGGAATTGTTAGCTTAATGAAAATCAATTGTTTTAATTTCATCAAAATATTGGATATACCATATCATTGAAAGATTTTTCATTGTATTCCTCTTCCCTAAGACAAGCATCACCAAGCAGCCTTTATATTTTATTAAATTTTACATATTTCAGACAAAATAAAAAGATGATTATATATTTATTTAATGAACATCTGAGTTCATTAACCACCACATTAACTACCACACAACATAGGAAATAAAATATTACAAATATAATTGAGGCCCTTGGTTTATTCTTCCCTAATTGCATTGCCCTCCCTTCCAACAGGTATCCATCATCCCAAATTTGGTGTTTATATGTTTTTACAATTAATAATGTATATTATATATCCATTATATATTGCATATATATTTTTAAGGCATGCAAAATATATATGGCATTATTTTGCATGCTTTAAAACTATAATAAAATCATTATATTATGTATATTAATATATGGTGAATGAAACACATGCATGAGTATGTTCATCACAGCACTATTCACAATAGCAAATATAAAACAATTTTTTGCTCATTTTATATGTGAGCTTTCTTAATGGTGAAAAATGTAGCTATGCTGTATAATATTCCATTTTGTTAAAATTTGGTCATGTGTATCTCCATTTTTATGGTGATTAAAACATAAAGTTTCCAGTTTTTTACTGTTATACACATTGCTGAAAGCAGCTTTCTTGTACAAGCCCCTTAGCCACATATATGAGTGTGTCATCCATCCACGTAGAAAATTTCCCTTTTCTCTAAGAAAAATAGCCGAAAGTCAGTATTATCATCACTTACATCTTCAAAGTCTTATTTTAGAGCCTGAATAGCCAAAGCAAACCTAAGCAAAAAGAACAAAGCTGGAGGCATCACATTGCCTGACTTCAAACTATTAATATACTACAAGGCTTCAGTAACCAAAACAGCATGGTACCGATACAAAAATAAGCACATAGACTAGTGGAAGAGAAGAGAGAACTCAGAAATAAAGCCACACACTACAACCATCTGGCCTTCAACAAAGTTGATGAAAATAAGCAAAGGGGAAAGGACTCCCTATTCAGTAAATGGTGCTGGGATAAGTAGCCATATGCAGATTTAAACTGGACCCCTTCCTTATACCATATACAAAAATCAACTCAAGATTGAAGATTAAAGACTTAAATGTGAAACCTAAAACTAGGTTTACTTAAATGTAAAACCTAAAACAAACCTCTGAAGAAAACCTATGAAATACCATTCTAGCCGTAGGCCCTGGCAAAGATTTTATAATGAAGACACCAAAAGCAATTGCAACAAAAACAAAAATTAACAAATTGGACCTAACTAAACTAAAGGGTTTCTTGCTCAGCAAAAGAAACTATCAACAGAGTAAATATACAGCCTACAGAATGTGAAAAAATATTTGCAAACTATGCATCTGACAAAGGACTAATATCCAGAATCTATAGGGAACTTAAATTAACAAGCAAAAAATAAACAACCCCATTAAAAAGTGGGTAAAGAACATGAACAGACATTTCTTGAAAGAAGACATAAATGTGGCCAACATGCATATGAAGCAATGTTTAGTGTCACTAATCATTAGAGAAATGCAAATCAAAACTACAATGAGATATCATCTCATCTCATACCAATCAGAATAGCCGGTATTAAAAAGTCAAAAAATAGATGTTGATGAAGCTGCAGAGAAAAAGGAATACTTATACACTTCTGGTAGAAATATAAATTAGTTAAGCCACTGTAGAATAGGAAGCAGTTTGGAAATTTCCCAAAGAACTTAAAACAACTCATTCAGCCCAGCAATCCCACTATTGGGTATATACTCAAAGGAATATAAATCATTCTATGATAAAGACACATGCATGAGTATGTTCATCACAGCACTATTCACAATAGCAGATCAACCTAGATGCCCAACAATGGTAGAACAGGTAAAGAAAATGTGGTACATATATGCCATGGAATACTACACAGACATAAAAAAGAATGAAATAATATCCTTTGCTGTAACATGGATGAAGCTGGGGACCATTATCCTAAGTGAACTAATGCAGGAACAGAAGATCAAACACCTCATGTTCTCCCTTATATGTGGGAGCTAAACACTGAGTACACATGGACACAAAGAAGCGAACAGTAGACACCGGGTCCTACTTGAGGATGGAGGGTAGGAGGAGGGTGAGGCTCAAAAAACTATCAATTGGGTACTATGTTTTTTGTCTGTGTGACAAAATAGTATGTACAGTAAACCCCTGCAGTTTATCTATAGAACCAACCTGCACATGTACCCCTGAAACAAAAGTTTTAAAAGTCCTATTTAAAAAATCTACATAAGCCCTGTTGATACCAATTGCAAACAATGACTTTCAGTAATTTTTCATTATAACCACTTAAAATTTTTTCTACTATAATTCAAATTCCATTATTTTAGCCTAGTTCTCAAATAAAATAATGATAATACACTGTGCATACTACTGCACTTTAATATTTGTCATCCTAAAAAACTCTCCTTGGCTTTAGCCAGAGCTCCATAGAAATTATAACAATGAAACAATGTGTGATTTTGATGATGTTTATTCTGATGCTGCAGTTCTTGATACACAAGTGTACCTTAAGATAAGTGATCCTGGCATGTGCGCACACATGAGCATGTGTGTGTGCTTTGTGTCTGTGTGTGTGTAGTCAGGGCAATTACAGCAAGTAAATTTGTGATAACGTGAAAAATTCTGTAATTGATTTATTTAAATATGCTTCATCTGAAATTTTCTGAATTATTTGATCAAAATATATACGTTTAAAGGTTGACTAACACCTTACAAAATGCTAATTTTCCATGAGGTAGTAGCATTTTTAGAAAAGCAGGTGGGGAATATTTTCCCAAACATTTAAAAATTAATATTTTGTTGGCAAGAATTTAGTTGGTATTTTTGATTTGTCATAAGAGCTTTCAAAAAGCTCTATTTCTCATATTAAATATAAAGAATTATTTGACTGATTGCTGGTTTTGAATGTCTGAATGCTAATACTACTTATAATGGATAAGAAACATAAAAGAAATGAGTGTTTTTAATTTTCTCTTAGGTAGTATAGTTTAATTGGTAAAATGTTGGATGGTGTTTCTGTCCTCTTTATTTTCCATTTCTAATATAGAATCAATTAAGAGTAAGCAGTTGGAAATAATTCTTAACATAATTCTGTGATCCCTTTTATAATATAGTTAATGTAATTCCTCCAAGTAAATGGACATCAATTTCAATAAGTTTCCTAAATGGAAGGTGTTGTGTGAGGCCTTTCATCCTGCTCTTTTAAAACTGACAATTAAGTACATACGAAGTAAGTGGTGATTTCATTAGAATCCTGCAAATACCTGGCCAAGTCATCTGCTTTTACTATAGTCATTACTTCTTTTTATTTAAAAATATGAGGGATGAATTTTGTTCATTTCACTCTAGGTAATTAGAAAACAATTAAATATTTGGTAATACCTAATATATTTACAAAATTATATATATTTTATACATAAGTAATTGTGTATATATGTATATGTACAATATATTTTATATTTTACTTTTACATACAAAATTTGTTTTACCGTTCTCAACTTAATAGAATGATAGGCAATGTTAAGGCAGGAGAGTAATATAGGCACATAGTAAGCATAGATCCAAGACTAACTGAGTGAAATGACAATACGCATTTATTCAACAAATACTAATTGAACATTTACTTTGTAAGCTCTTGGCACATAAATTCTACATGGAGGAGTGAGTAATAATGAAAGCACACAAGTAAATTGTATCATACGTTGGAAGAGTAAAAATACTTTGGAAAACAAAAAGAGCAACAAAAGGGAGATAGGAACTGCTAAGGTGGGAGGGGTCTTATCCTACATGCATTCCTTAGTGAAGCTTTAGCAGTACTATATTGTGAAAGAATGTGTTTCATAATGTTGACTGGCATATTAAATACATATGTGTATATACGTGTGTATGCATTATATCTTACCTATATTTACAATAGATTTTACATATAAAGCAACAACTTTTGTGAGAGATTTAATTATATCCATTAAGGTCATGTGGTGAGCTTATTCCCATCATTTACTTTATATCCACTGGTATCTTTATCTTCTGTTTATTTCTGTAGTAATGCTATGTACTACAGTGTGTGAATTCCACCTCCCTTTATCTTCTTTATTCTTCTGAACCTACACACCAGGTTTAGTATCTCATATATTTTTGTTATTGCTTAATTTCATTATCCTTATTATAAAATAAAAACCTTTGACATTATTTTAATACAAATATCATTTTAAATATTCCTTTTTATATAATTATAAGTTGCATTGTGAAATCAGAGAGAAAAATTTAATGTTGTGATACATTAAAGTAACACTAGAACTTTATTGCTTGCCACTGTTTCATGTAAAACAATTTACACTTACATTAATGTGAAAATATTCTACTCAAAGAGTGTTTCTATTAGGTAGTATAAATTGTAATTTCTGGAAAAAATACACTAGATAATAATTTTCAAGAAACAAATGCTATCATCTGATAGTCTTTTTAAAATGAAAATCTAACACGATTAAATTAAATGAAAGACTGAAAATATGTAGGAAACAAAATTAAATAAAAATGAAATGTACGGGATATAAAGATATACTTTTAGTGTTTTCATTTATCTTTTGTTTTAGGTAAACATGTAATATTTATTTCTTCCTTTTCAATAGTTACCACCTCCAACCTTGTTCAGCATTAGATCTCAGAGGAAATAAAAAGCCTATTCATTCACTCATTTGTGTATTTATTTAACAAACATTAATTGAATATACCAGAATCCACTGCTTCTGCTGCGTGCTAGGGGTACAAAATTTAAATGCACTTGTAGCCTAGTGGTGGAGGCAGACAAATGACTAAATTTTCACCACATGGTGAAAAGCACTAAAACAGAGCTATGCCAAGACTGTCATGAGAGCCCGGAGAAAGGGATACTTATGAAAACCATAGAGGGAGGACTGAAAGGATGATTGACAGAACTCAAGGTATATAAAGGGGTGTGAGAAGGGCATTGCAGGCACAGTGAAGAGCAGAGACCGAAAAGTAGTGGTATACAAGTCCAGAAGCTATGTGAGAAATTACTTCATAGATCATTTTAAGTTGTGTGGACAGTATTCTGTAGGAAGACTGTGGATGAAGATATTACAAGTGTGTGTCATGGCTAGATTAAGTGCTAGAAATGTCACTATGACAACAACCTGGAGAACAGTTTAGAAAGTAAATGAAAATATGGTGGCTGTTTGTTAGATTATGTTAATAGTCCAGGAGATAAATATTTAGGAAGCTGAATTAAAAGAGTGGTGGCATGCTAGTGTAAAGTAGAGTGTGGGAAGCTCAAGATATGTAAGTGGTAAAAATTAATGTGGTAGTATGATGGAAAGAAAGCAATATAATAGCTTCAAAAATTCATGTGTGACTAAGTAGGTGGGGTTAACGTTGATGAAGATAATACAGGTAGTGGAGCAAGTTTGTTGAGCAAAGGGATGAGTGTAGTTTTAGACATGAAGTTTTAAATCTCTGTATGAGATATTCATATGAAGGAGTTCAAGTTCTAGAGACATGTATTTTGGCAATATGGTACATTAAATATTCAGAGAAAACTCACTGAAAATACTTTTTAAATATTTTTAAAATATAACTAGGTATTAACAAAGTCAAAGAAATAATTGGTACAGATATTGTGAAAAAGCATGAATCTGGAGAGGTAATTGAGTAGTAGAGCCTGTTTTGAACTTAAGGGAGTCAGCCATTCCTCAGCATTTTAGAGGCTGGGCTAAGGGGCCAACCTGTTGTAGGGTCAGGAGGCAAAATGTCAGTGAAAGAGGGAGGAAAGACAAAATGAAGAGTTCCTAAAAGTTGGCATTCCCAAAGTGACGTTTATAGTGGGCAACTAGAAAACAATCTGCCCATAATAGGAGATGGTAATAATACTTATCTATCTTAACCTGCCTCTCAGCAAAGAAAAAAAAAGCTTACACGATAGGAATGGAACTGAAAGCCACACAATTTACATGTCCAATAAAACACAAGCAAAAAATTTAGTTTATTGTACACTCTGGTTGATAATGTCCACAGAAATTTGTTACAGGAGAACTGATAACTTCTCAGGTGGGACACTTTTTAAACACAGGTCTTCAATTTATCTCACAGTTTCAAGAAACATGAACCCACAATTTAAAATTGCTAAACACAGGATGTCACAATTACCATGGAAGCAAGTTAGCAAAGCAAAATGCTGAATTTGACAGCAAGAACTGTGGATGTTGGTATTATCAGATACAAAGTACAAAATAAATATGTGTTTAATTAAATAAAGGTATTACCCCTGCCCTGCATCCTGCCTGACATTGGCTCGGCCCACCTTTTTCTCCAGTTATCACTGCGCTAACCAGCTTTCAGTTGGCATAACTTGAATATGTCTTGCCTTAGCTGAACTATGTATCTTTTGCTTTCATCTGCAGGCATCTCTGATGCCAAATGTAGGATGCCAGCACATACCCACTTGGCATGTTTTCACATGTATATGTGTATGGGGGTGGGCTTTGACCAATTAGGGTTGGGAGCTAGTAAGGACATGCTCCCCTCTTTCATGTCTTCACAGTGGGGAGGGAGAAATCCTGAAGAACTTTCTACATAGCTGTTCAGAACGTCTGAACAGGAGCAAACCCCAATTGCCCACAACAGTGACCCTACTGATGACAGGGCTTTTATTGGCTTCTTCTTTCAAACTTCCCATCTCCTTCCCATCTCCCTAGTTGTATGCAGCCACCTGCATAAAATGCTGTGTCTCAGGTCTGCTTGCTGAAGAAGATAAGGGTCCCAGATACTGCTTTCTGGGTGGAAGAGGAACCTAAGAGAGAGAGTTAGGACTGCAAGTGGCCCTAAAAAACAGACATCAGGATGAAATTCTGGAACTATCATTGATGAGAAAAGGTGGAGTGGGATAACTCCTGGCATGCAGTAGCATTACAAGTACTAAGACTCTCATTGGCAGATAAAAATAAAATGTGAGTGAAGGCTTAGCAGTAGCAATGGCACTTGAAAAATGTAAGGGCTGTGATAATTGTAAAGAGTGTGGGCTGGGCACGGTGGCTCATGCCTGTAATCCCAGCACTTTAGGAGGCCAAGGTGGGCAGATCATGAGGTCAGGAGATGGAGACCATCCTGGCTAACACAGTGAAACCCCGTCTGTACTAAAAATACAAAAAATTAGCTGGGCATGGTGGCGGGTGCCTGTAGTCCCTGCTACTTGGGAGGCTGAGGCAGGAGAATTGCTTGAACTCAGGAGGCGGAGGTTGCAGTAAGCCGAGATTGTGCCACTGCACTCCAGTCTGGCAACAGAGTGAGACTCCATCTCAAAAAAAAAAAGAAAAAAAAAATTGTGGAGGATGCTGCCTTTTGTTATCTGCTTTAGGAGTCTAGAAAAGAAAGAAAATGACAGACAGGCTGACCAACTATCATTTCAAGGTGTGCTATTAAAATAAGGGGGTCTGTATTTCTGTATGTTCCTGTTTGAAAGGCTTCTTATCTCATATAGCCATAGAACAAATACTGATAAAAGCCAGACCCAGAATTTAATTGTAAGGTTAACAGAATGACAAAGAAGACAATGCACAGCCTTCACAGCACTGTGTTAAATGCAGAACCCTAATAGCTAAAGAGTGGGATCTTCAGAACCGGCACAGGGACATTTGATGAGTTCTATATGCTGGAAAATCTTAAGCCACAGATTCTTCTGAACCTTGAATTAAACTAGGCTTTGTTCAATTGGAGGACCTGGAAGGACCACAACTGGGGCAGGTGCCTCGTAGATTGATATGGCTTCCTCAAGCTCTAGCACTGCCTTTCCTCATTGCCTCCAGACCTTTAACCAGAGTCAGATCTCAGCATAGCCCAAATGGAGAAATATTGTCCCTGTTCTGGGAGGAAATAGAATATACATCCGCATACTACAAGCACATACCAGCAGGAGTTTCAAAAACACATGGTTGAGTGGAACTTGAGGGTGGTGGATTGGATGGATATTGTAATGGGAGTATTTTTCCCATGACTCAGGTTTTAAAGTCCTGGCAAGAGATCTTCATGCTGCTCATTGGATCCCTGATGCATGGACGTGCTTCTATCTTGAAGAAAATTAAGTAGAGCTTGTAATTCTAGCATTTTGGGAGGTAGAAGCAGGAAGATCACTTGAGGCCAGGAGTTTGAGAGCAGCCTAGGTGGAATACTGAGACCCCCATCTCTAAAAAATAAAATAAATAAAAGTAATGAACAAGAAAATTAAATAAATAATAGATACAGGAAATAATGAAAACAAACTAGAAAATCTAGAAGGAATGGATAAATTCCTGGACACATACACCCTCCCAAGACTGAACCAGGAAGAAGTTGAATCCCTGAATAGACCAATAACAGGCTCTGAAATTGAGGCAGTAATTAATAGCCTACCAACCAAAAAAGGTCCAGGACCAGATGGATTCACAGCCAAATTCTACCAGAGGTACAAGGAGGAGCTGGTACCATTCCTTCTGAAACTATTCCAATCAATAGAAAAAAGGGAATCCTCCCTAACTCATTTTATGAGGCCGGCATCATCCTGATACCAAAGCCTGGCAGAGACACAACCAAAAAAAGGGAATTTTAGACCAATATCCCTTATGAACATTGATGCAAAAATCCTCAATAAAATACTGGCAAACCAAATCCAGCAGCACAACAAAAAGCTTGTCCACCATGATCAAGTGGGCTTCATCCCTGGGATGCAAGGCTGGTTCAACATATGAAAATCAATAAATGTAATCCAGCATATAAAGAGAACCAAAGACAAAAACCATATGATTATCTCAATAGATGCAGAAAAGGCCTTTGACAAAATTCAACAGCCCTTCATGCTAAAAACTCTCAATAAATTAGGTACTGATGGGACGTATCTCAAAATAATAAGAGCTATCTATGACAAACCCACAGCCAATAACATACTGAATGGGCAAAAACTGGAAGCGTTCCCTTTGAAAACTGGCACAAGACAGGGATGACCTCTGTCACCACTCCTATTCAACATAGTATTGGAAATTCTGGCCAGGGCAATCAGGCAGGAGAAAGAAATAAAAGGTATTCAATTAGGAAAAGAGGAAGTCAAATTGTCCCTGTTTGCAGATGACATGATTGTATATTTAGAAAACCCCATTGTCTCAGCCCCAAATCTCCTTAAGCTGATAAGCAACTTCAGCAAAGTCTCAGGATACAAAATCAATGTGCAAAAATCACAAGCATTCTTAAACACCAATAACAGACAAACAGAGAGCCAAATCATGAGTGAACTCCCATTCACAGTTGCTTCAAAGAGAATAAAATACCTAGGAATCCAACTTACAAGGGATGTGAAGGACCTGTTCAAGGAGAACTACAAACCACTGCTCAATGAAATAAAAGAGGACACAAACAAATGGAAGAACATTCCATGCTCATGGATAGGAAGAATCAATATCGTGAAAATGGCCATACTGCCCAAGGTAATTTATAGATTCAGTGCCATCCCCATCAAGCTACCAATGCCTTTCTTCACAGAATTGGAAAAAACTACTTTAAAGTTCATATGGAATCAAAAAAGAGCCCACATTGCAAAGACAATCCTAAGCCAAAAGAACAAAGCTGGAGGCATCATGCTACCTGACTTCAAACTGTACTACAAGGCTACAGTAACCAAAACAGCATGGTACTGGTACCAAAACAGAGATATAGACCAATGGAACAGAACAGAGCCCTCAGAAATAATACCACACATCTACAACTATCTGATCTTTGACAAATATGAGAAAAACAAGCAATGGGAAAAGGAATCCCTATTTAATAAATGGTGCTGGGAAAACTGGCTAGCCATATGTAGAAAGCTGAAATGGGATCCCTTCCTTACACCTTATACAAAAATTATTTCAAAATGGATTAAAGACTTAAATGTTAGACCTAAAACCATAAAAACCCTAGAAGAAAACCTAAACAATACCATTCAGGACATAGGCATGGGCAAGGACTTCATGTCTAAAACACCAAAAGCAATGGCAACAAAAGCCAAAATTGACAAATGGGATCTAATTAAACTAAAGAGCTTCTGCACGGCAAAAGAAATTACCATCAGAGTGAACAGGCAACCTACAGAATGGGAGAAAATTTTTGCAACCTACTCATCTGACAAAGGGCTAATATCCAGAATCTACAAAGAACTCAAACAAATTTACAAGAAAAAAAACAAGCAACCCCATCACAAAGTGGGCGAAGGATATGAACAGACACTTCTCAAAAGAAGACATTTATGCAGCCAAAAAACACATGAAAAAATGCTCATCATCACTGGCCATCAGAGAAATGCATGTCAAAACCACAATGAGATACCATCTCACACCAGTTAGAATGGCGATCATTAAAAAGTCAGGAAACAACAGGTGCTGGAGAGGATGTGGAGAAATAGGAACATTTTTACACTGTTGGTGGGACTGTAAACTGGTTCAACCATTGTGGAAGACAGTGTGGCAATTCCTCAAGGATCTAGAACTAGAAATACCATTTGACCCAGCTATCCCATTACTGGGTAGATACCCAAAGGATTATAAATCATGCTGCTATAAAGACACATGCACACATATGTTTATTGTGGCACTATTCACAATAGCAAAGACTTGGAACCAACCCAAATGTCCATCAATGATAGACTGGATTAAGAAAATGTGGCACATATACACCATGGAATACTATGCAGCCATAAAAAATGACGAGTTCATATCCTTTGTAGGGACATGGATGAAGCTGGAAACCATCATTCTCAGCAAACTATCGCAGAGACAAAAAACCAAACACCGAATGTTCTCACTCATAGGTGGGAATTGAACAAAGAGAACACTTGGACACAGGAAGGGGAACATCACACACTGGGGCCTGTCGTGGGGTGGGGGAAGGGGGGAGAGATAGCATTAGGAGATATACCTAATGTAAATGACGAGTTAATGGGTTTAGCACACAAACATGGCACATGTATACATATGTAACAAACCTGCATATTGTGCACATGTACCCTAGAACTTAAAGTATAATAAAAAAAGAAAAAAAACTGTAGTTGCACAAAGCAAAGATGAATGGTAAAATTTATGCTAAATTTTGTATTAGCATACAATGTCAATGGTGAGTTAATGGGTGCAGCGCACCAATGTGGCATATGTATACATATGTAACTAACCTGCATGGTGTGCATGTGTACCGTAGAACTTAAAGTATTGTTAAAGTAACTATACTTCCCAAAGCAATTTATACATTCAGTGCAATCTCTATCAAAATATCAATGACATTCTTCACAGAAAATAGAAAAAAAAAATCCTAAAATTAATATGGAACCAAAAAAAAAAAAAAAAGAGCCAAATAGCCAAAGCAATCCTGAGCCAAGAGAAGAAATGCATCATGCTGGGAGCATCACACTGCCTGACTTCAAAATATACTATAAGGCCATGGTAACCACAACATCATGGTGTTGGTGTAAAAACAGACACAAAGAATAATGGAACAGAATAGAGAACTTAGAAATAAATTCATTTATTTACAGCAAATTGAACTGATAAAGGTGCCAAGAACATACACTGGGGAAAGGATACCCCTTTCAATAAATGGTGCTGAGAATATTGGACCTTCATATGCAAAAGAATGAAACTGGACCCCATCTCTTCCCACATACAAAAATTAAACTTAAAATGGATTGAAAACTTAAATATAAGACCTGAAAGTACAAAACTCCTGGAATAAAACAGAAACAAAAGATTTTAAAACATCAGTCTAGGTAAAGATTTCATGGCTAAGACCTCAAAAATACAGACAACTGTAATAAAAAGAGACAAATGGGACTACATTAAACTAAAAAGCTTCCGTACCTCAAAGGAAATAATCAACAGAGTGAAAAAACAACTTGTTGAATGAGAGAAAATATTTGCAAACCATTCGTCCAACAGGGGAACAACATCTGGAATATACACCAGGATCTCCAATAACTCAACAGTAAATAATAAGCAGCATCATCATCCCATTAAAAGTTGCCTAAAGACGTGAATAAGCATTTCTCAAAAGAAGGCATACAAGTGGTCAGGAGGTGAAAAAATGCTCAACATCATTGTGGATCAGGGAAGTGATAAAACTAAAATAAGACACCATCTTATCTCAGTAGATGTCTGTTATTAAAAATCAAAAAATAACAGATGCTGGTGAAGGTGCAGATAAAAGGGAATTCTTATACACTGTTGGTGTGAATGTAAATTAGTACAACCATGCTGGAAAACATGGAAGTTACTCAAAAAGCTAAAAATACAACTACCACATGACCCATTAATTCTTCTATTGGGTTTTTATCCAAAAGAAAAGAAATCTGTCTATGAGATACCTTACTGGCATATTTATTGCTACAAATAGCAAATATATGGAATCAAACTAAGTATCCATCAACAGATGAATGTATAAACACATGACACACACACATACACACATACACACACACACAAAGAATATTATTCAGACATAAAAAGAATGAAACCATGTGTTTTGCAGCAACATGGATGGAACTGGAGGTCATTATGTTAAGTGAAATAAGCCAGATACAGAAAGACAGATGCCACATGTTCTCACTCATCTGTGAGAGCTGAAAAGAATTGATCTCATGGAGACAGAGAATAGAATGACAGTTACCAGAGGCTCGGAAGGGTGTGTGGTTGGAAGGCGGTGATAAAAAGAGGTTGATTAGTGGTACAAACAGAGTTGAATAGAAAAAATAAGCCCTAATTTGCAATAACAGAGTAGAGTGGCTATAGTTAGCAATATTGTATTGTATATTTTAAAGCAGCTAGATGAAAGGACTTGAAGGGTCAATGACATATATAAATGATAAATACTCAAGGTGATAGATACTCCCAAATACCCTGACTTGATCATTGATTATTATATATTCTATGCATGTAACAAATACTCACATGTACTTCATAAATATGTAAAATATTTTATATCAAAGAAAAACATGTAAAATATCTTGTATAAATTAAAAGGTGTCCAGGGTACAAGAGTATATTAATTACATATATATGGTATATGCAACATGTTTTATATGTTGCAGGAGGAAGTAATGTAGAAAATGGCAGAGAGGCAATTTTAAAAGATGATGTCTAAGAATTATCCAGAATTGATGAAAGACAACAATCCTCAGATATAGGATTCCCAAGGAACCCCAAATGGTGTATATAAAAACAAATTCAAACCTAGACTCATTATAGAAAAAATGGAGACCACCAAAATAAAGAGAAGACCTTGACACCATCAGAGAAAAAAAAGGCAACTTACAGATAATAACTGTTAGACAGCTAACTTTTCAACAGCACCAGTGGAAGGTAGAAGACAGGGCAATATTAACTTTGATGCACTCAGAGAAATTAGCTGAGAAACTGGAATTGTACATTCAATGAACTATCTTTTAAGACATAAACTAAAAATATTATAAGACAAACTGTAAGAGCTTACTACCAACAATTTCTCACTAATAATATTTCTACAGGATGTACATCAAGAAAAAAGATAATAAACCTAATAGAGAAGACTTGGAGAAAATTAACACTAGTGCATAGTAGAAAATAGTACATAAACATGGGACTTTATAAAAGAATAATGATCATACCTAATTTGTGTGGTTAAAAAATTCAAGGCAGAAACCTGTAGTCCCAGCTACTTGGGATCCCTTCAATGCGAAGTTTGAGAGTATAGTGTACTATGGTCATGCCTGAGAATAGCCATTGCACTCTAACCTGGGCAACATAGTGAGACTCCACCTCTAAAAAAAATCAAGACAGAATTGAAATCCTGGACAAAATTATCTTTATCTTGTGATGGTATTCATCAAAAATAAAGCATTACTTTGTGTTGAATGTAAACATATTGCTTAACTTTGAAGTATAAGTTACATATATATATGTTAAATTTTTTCTGGAATAACTATTAAAAGAATAGAAAATAAGTGCGTAAGGTCCAAAACAGGGCAGGGAGAAATTGTGGAAAATTGGGAAAGGGAGGCAAGAATAGTAATATCAATCAGTCCAAAAGAAAGCAAGAAAGAGGAAGAAAAACATACGTAGACGATGTGGGTTACAGGGAAAGCACAAAATAAGTTCAGTATCTATGTCAACAGCTATGCTCTCTAAAAGGTAGGATTATCTGATTGTATTAATAATACACAGTTTAAGTATATACTGTTTGTAAAAGACACAACTAAAACAAAAACAACAACAACAAAAAAAAACAAAACTCAGAAAAGCTGAAAGGAAAAGGCTGACAGGCAAATCATCAGGCAAAAACTAACCAAAAGAGAGCTGGTGTAATTTTATTATTATTGGACAAAATAGATATTAGGGCAAAACTTAAAAATAAAACAAATTACAAAAGTCTCTCATTCTCCAACATAAATACAATTAATTACAAAACAATAACAAATATATGAGCATATTTTAACAAAATTTTAAGTAACTCACAAGTTAAAAAGCCATTTTAGTAGAAATAAGGTTCTAAAAACTAAGCCATAAATAATTACTTATGAAATTATGGGACATGGCTAAGATGTATTTAGAGGGAAATTTACAAGCTTAAGAGCTAATGTTACACAAGAACTATATAAGTTGACAGAAAAACAAAACAAATTCAAAAGAAGTAGAAAACGGAAATACAAAAATATACATAGCTACTACTGAACTAAAAAGGAAGCCTACAACAGAGGATCAACTAAGCCAAATGTTCGAATTTCTAATAAAAAGATTAATTTTAGAAGGTATCTAAATAACATTATATAGATGATCCAATTATCATTATTAAAATTTTGAATCAGCATTTTAACATAGTTTCAAAAAAAGAATCAAGGCCATTCAGCTTTACCAAAAATTTCAGAAAAGATAAAACTTTTTTGGAAAATAAGATTCAGTGCCAAATTCATTTTTATTTTAGTATACCATAATGAAGTTGGATTTATTACAGGAATGCATTTTTTGTTCAATATTATACAATTGATTATTGCAATTTACTAAGAAATAGATTAAAGGAGAAAAACATATCTTCTCGATAGATTCAAAAAACTGTTATAATTTAATAAGCATATTGATTTAAAAAAACACTTCAGCAAGGTAGGAGGAAAAGAAAATGTCCATGTGTTGATAACACAGAAAAATATCATATTTGATGCCAAAATGTTAAAATGTTTCATCCTGAAGTCAGTAATAAGGATGTCTACTCAGCGTTATGATGGTGGTCCTAGCAACACCTACGTATCAGGATGAATAGTGTCCTCCCAAAGTTCATGTCTAACCGGATCTTTAGAATATGACATTATTTGGAAATATGGTCTTTGCAGATGTAATTAGTCAAGGATATTGGATGAAATTACCCAGGATTTGGGGTAGACCTTAAATCTAATGACTGATGTCTTTATTAGAGAAAAAAGAAGGAGATTTGGACCCAGGAGAAAAAGACAGAGATTGGAGTTAGACTGTCACAAGCCAATGAATGCCAGGAGCCACCACAGCTGGAAAATGCAAGGAAGGATTCTCTCCTAGAGCCTTTGGAGAGAGCATTGATTTTCTGATAGCTCAATTTTGGACTTCTGGCCTCGCAGCCTGTGGGAGAATACATTTCTATTGTAAACTGCCAAGTTTACAACAATTTGTTATGGCAGCCCTAGGGCACAAACACAACCAATAAGAAGGGGGGAAAATAGAGGAAAATAATTACAAAAGAAGAAACAGGCAGTCATTGTCCACTGATGATAGGATAGTGTACTAGAAAACTTCAACCTATATATAAATCATTTATAGAAGGTCAAAAAGCAAAATTCTCTTAAAGAAGAACTCGGTACTGGTGGAAATAAGAAATGTATTAAATCTATAGCAAATTTAAAAGTGTTGTAATGGTGAAGGGATATACAAAGAGATTAATGGAACAAGATTAGAAGTCCCCAAAAAGTATGTAAGAACTCTGATCAATCAGTTGGGAAAGACTGCACTATTCAATAATGTTTAGATAATAATAGGTTATTTGTGTGAAAAAATGAAATAAATCCCTGTTTGATATCATAAATAGCAATAAGTTCCAGATGGACTAGTACTCAGTGTGAAATGCAAAACCTTTAAAACTTTTATAAGAAAATATCTTCGTGAACTGTAATGATTGATTCCTTAAGTCAGGAAAAAAGCGAAATAGAAAAAAAGAGAGATCTATTTGAATATATTAAAATGTCTAAAATTATAAACTAAAAACACCTGAAAATGAGTAATTCTTTCAGACATAAGACATAAGTCAAATGGTGGAAAACAATATTTATGACAAATATAATTGGAAAAATATTAGTATAATGAATATGTAGAAATACCTATGCATTAATAAGAAAAACGCAAATAATTAAATGATATTATTTTCAATAAAAACACAAATAGACTTCCCACAGAAGAAGAAACATGAATGGATCTCAAATATGAAAAAAAGATTCCCAAGCTCATTAGGAAAAAGGGAAAGTGCAAATTAAAATCACAAAATGATGCCATTTTATATCCTCCTGATTGGCATAAATCATGACAACACCAACTTCTCATAATACATGGCTAATATAAATGTAAATTACTTTAACCAATTTTGAAAACTAGTTTTCTGTTGCCAACTAAGGTTGGTTATATATATATCCTGTGACTCAGCAATTTGACTCTTACCTAAAAACACTAACAAATCCTTTACACAGGTTATATGTATGGGAATATTCATGGCATTATTGTCTGTAATAGCAAATAATTAGAAACAATCAATAATGCTGGCCAACACTAAAATGGAGAAATAAATATTTATTTTTATTGTATTGCAGTGAAAGCGAATCATGACATCTATAAATATCACCATACCAGTTAAACATGATGAGTGAAAACAAAACCAAACAAACATAAACAAAGAATCACTAATGAGTGACTACCACTGATCTTTTTTCCAAAATGGATGTCTTTGTTGGTTTTTATCGCCTACTCACCCTATTTGAACCTCTAGTACAGCGTTGAATAGAAGTGGCCAGAGTGGATATCCTTGTGTTATTCCTGATCTTAAGGGGAAAGTTTGAATGTCTTGTTTTATTTTCAATGATCTCAAAATATTCTCTAATTATCCATGTATTTTCTTCTTTGATCCATGTGTTCCTTAGGAATTTTGGTTAATTTCCACGTATTGGTTTTCCTTCTGCTATTGCTTTCTAGCTTCATCCCACTGTGATAGGATAAGATACCTTGTATTATTTCAGTCTTTTTTTATTTATTGAGACTTATTTTGTGGCCACCATGTGGTCTATTCTGCAGAATGTTTCACGTGCGTTTGAGATGAACATGTATTCTGCTGTCGTTGGGAGCTGTGTTCCAGAGATGTCAGGTAGGGTTAGTTGCTTTCCACCCCCCCCCCCCCCCCCCCGCCTTTGTGAAGAAAATATGTTTATATACTAAGGATTATGAATCAATGGAAATAAACAGTTGAAAAATAAAAGAGGGAAAGTAATTAATGTTGAAAAATACCCAAGCAAGTGGGGGAAGCATGTAGAATATAGTACAGAAGGAGGCATCCACCTTGTGAAAGAAGAGATGAACTTTTTCCTTCAGTAATGCAGGGAAGTAAATGGAAATGGATTAAGAATGTATGTAAGACTGTTGGTTTGTAGGACTAGAAAGCTCAGTGTATGCAGTTGTTCAACTCTTTTTTCAAGCTATTGAAATCAAAATACATGATAAAATTAAAAAGCCTTTGGGAAATTTCTAGCTTTGAAAATATTCACTGTACTATATAATAAGTACTAGATGGGAAGTGAAAATAGCCCTATTTTTTTAAAAAAGATTTTAAAAGTCTAATGCAGATAACTTCAATCTCAGATTTCTTTTTCTTTGTGGTGGGGCTGTAATTTTATGTTAGCGATCAAATACCAGAGAGTGAGGGAATTCTTCCTTCTTCCTGCCCAGGCCCCACCTTATATTTACTGTGGGGTGATTTTCAGAGGGAACGTTCATATTTGTCCATTTATCTCTCACTTTGTGTTTATGCATTTTTTTAAATAGAGTGTTGCCCCTTTGTCCCTTCATTTAGAACCTATTTTAAACAAATTATATACTTTTACAGATGTATTCTAAACTTGTTTCAACCCACAAAGATGACACTTGTTCATTTCTGTGAAAATTTCAAATCACATTGTGATTTGTGACTGAACAGCTACACGTAGACATATGAAAAGGCAGGAGACAGGTATCAACAGAAAAACTGGCTTTCTCATCATTCACAACTAACCTGTGAATGAGGTGCTACAAAGTTTCAAACTTTATCCTGAAGTCAATGAAGTAGTATTAATGATAAAATTTGAGGTTATTGAATCAGTCTTGATGGCTGTGTTATATAAGAAAGACAGAGATATATGTGTTATTTTCAAAACTCTATGTTACTTTGTCCCTTGCCTTATGACTCAGGGACATAGCAACAACAAAGATTTCTTGTCTTACCTGAGAAAATTATTCATATCAGTATTATTTTCCAGGATACATGATACTGAGCTAACTATTGGAGGAATGAAGACATAGAGCATATAAAATTCCATAACCGATCTGGAAAGACAGTTTAAATGTATTATTGGGTAATTCCTCATGATGTCAAAGATAATGTCTTCCATGAATGTATTATCTATGTGGTCATAAATACCTGATGAGACTTAGCTGGGTATGACTGACTAGGATATATCCTGGGTAGCAGATATAAGAAGTTTATTAATTTACCAGACAGGGAGCTATCTTAGCTGAATTTCCTTTTTTGTTATTATTGACATTAGATTTCAACATTCTGAATGTTTTCCCCTCAATTCCCTTTTCAACAGTAGGGATATTTTAAAACAGCAGTGACCCTTAGTCGGTCTGGAATATGCTACAGTTAATTTCATTTATTTAAATTGGTCTTGAGGACATCCTTGAAGATTGAACATCATGAAACATGCAAAGAATCATGAAAAATGTTGGTGGAACTTCATAGTTGAGGAGTAGCTTCCATGGTGTTTCTCCTCAGCTGATAGATTAGGAAATGAGATTTTAAAAAAGATAATATATAGAGGTGTATGTTTTTTGACTTTATTTTTGAACAGTAGCTATCAAAAGGGAGTCCTTTTTGATTATCTAAAAAATACTTCAATTCCAAAATAACCCATTAACAACAGATGTGAGTACTAAAGAAGAGACAAGCAAACAACAAAATCTTAACCGATAAAAATAACAATGGAAAATCTTAGAAAGAGGTGATCTTGATGATTTTCTCTTAAAAACACCTCCCTTGGATTCCATGACTTCTGCAGTAGGCTCTTACATACTTCCCAAAAGAGATTTCCCATCATAACGTCCCAATGTGATAAGTTTAATTATTCTAGATTTTTAAAATCAGCATTTCATAGACATTTAGAGATGAAATGGACTTTAGAGATAATATTGTCCAGAGTGCAAAATCATCATTTGCATTCTTCTTTTTCCTGGCAATGATTCCAATTAACTTCAGATGTACTATTTTTCATCTCCTTGAAAGCTTTGCTACCATAATTAGAAAGGACTTCAAGGTGGAATGCCCAATGGTTCAATACCTTACTATGTGCTACTACATGTCTTTTTTTAAAGTATTATTTTATTCAAATCTAGCTCAGGTATATGTTGGTAAATTCAAGAAATATAGTCTATTAATCATTACTTTGTAGTAAGCATAATCTTTTGTTGCATCATAAGCAGCTGTTCATTCCTGTACCAGAATAGAAGCAATAACTTGTTTCACTAGGCTCTACACTTTCTTTAGACCTAATTACTATCCATACATCAATGCTCTCAGCCTTACCCTGGGCGTTCAAGGCATCTTGTGATTTCTTAATCTACATGGCAAAAATTCTGTCCAGCCAGGATACTTTGTTATACCTTTCATGCTGTGTGAGATGTTTTGGAGCTTCTGTTTTAAACACTGTATTAATGATTTAGTAATTGTTAAATGACTTTTCCAATAAAATTTGAAGTCAGTGATTTAAGGGCTCTTATTTTATCTTTGTGGCACTATCCAGGTCTGTTACAGGTCAGAAACCAACTGACTATTCCAGTACTTTTGAATAAAATAAGGAAGGAAGAGTTGATAGTGGAAAAATTTTTACTTCAAAAATATATTTTAATGGAAAAAAAACCACAATCTTTGTCAGCCTTGCCTTTGATATCTACCACAAATATGTATTGACCATACTAATTTTAGCCTAATTCTCATGTTAAAGAAATGATTTTTAATATCTCTATTTCCCAGAGCAAAATTTATTGAGATTAATAAACATTAATAATGAAGGGTCAGGAATGGTGGCTCATACCTGTAATCCCAATACTTTGAGACACCAAGGTCGGAGGATTGCTTGAGCCCTTATCTTTCTAGTCTAAACACACTTGACAATTAGCTGTTCAGAGTTCTAAGTTGAGCCTGCTTTTAAATTGGGTATGAAAGGTGTAACTGGAAAATTGAATATGTAAAAGCAAGAGACTGAGAAGTTAAATTCAGGCTGCTCATAAGTCTAGCTTATTTTGTTCCTAAAGTTGCCTTATGTTGTTGTTGCAGAAGGTAATCATGACATTGCATTGGTTCTATTCCACATGGAAAATATTTTGCCTGAAGTTCTTGTCTGGAAGTAACACCTGGTACTATGCAACTGATTTTGGCACATATCAACCAATTTGATTTATGCTTCTAAGGCACATTACTTTTCTACTGGGAAGTGACCAGGCAAGTGCTCAGCAAGAATACTTATGGAGAGCAGTATGATAGTAAAATATAACTATGCTGAAAAGAACTAACATAACAGGTCTGTTATCCTTAAAAAGGCCTGTTTACAAGGTTGGTTCTTGCTGGCACCTAGAAACTTGAATTTCAGGAGAGTTTTAATACCTTAACTGACACAAGTGGCTCACAGTACCTAAATGGTTTGTGCAAACAATATGGCTTATGTTCAGGCCAGGCGCCACGGCTCATGCCTGTAATTCCAGCACTTTGGTAGGCTGAGGCAGGCAGATTGTTTGAGGTCAGGAGTTCGAGACCAGCCTGGCCAACATGGTGAAACCCCATCTCTACTGAAAATACAAAAGAAAAACAAAATTAGCTGGGAGTGGTGGCACGCACCTGTAGTCCCAACTACTCAGGAGGTTGAGGCATGAAAATTGCTTGAACCTGAGAGGCAGAGGTTGCAGTGAGCCACGACTGCACCACTGCACTCCAGCCTGGGTAACACAGCAAGACTTCATCTCAGAAACACAACAAAACAAAAACCAATATGGCTTATGTTCAATACCTGCTTTCCTTCTGGGAGTCTGCAATTTTGGTACATGCTAGGCAGAAGGTACCCATCTGATCACCCCCCATAAAAAACCCTGGGCCTGAGTCTCTAATTAGCTTCCCTGGGAGGCAGTGCTTCACAAGTGTTGTCACAACTCATCCCTGGTGCAGTTAAATAGATCCTGTGTCACTCTGCTGGAAGAGGACTCTTGGAAGTTTGTGTCTGGTTTCCTCTGGCTTTTAACCAAAGTGCCCTTCCCATTACTGATTTTGCTTTGTCCTTTCAGTGTAATAAATCACAGCTGTGAGTCAGATTATATGTTGAGTCCTGTTAGTCCTCCTAGTGAGATTAAATCTTGTAGGTGGCTTTGGTGACCCTCATGCACTAACAATAATTATACTAGCTAAACTGTACCACATTTACTCTGTTCTAGGCATTGTTCTAAGAACATTATATACATGAACTCATAATTCCTCACTCCAACCTTATGATGTGGATACTATTGTTAATATACCCATTTTAATTATGAAGAAACCAAGGCACAGAGAAATACCTTGCCTATCTATGCTAAGTTACAGATCCAAAATAATAAAACAGCAACTATACAAAAATCTGGAGGGAGAATACTCAAATCAGTAAGCCACAGACTTTAAGTTTTGCCTAATTTAGCTCAGTGTCTGGCTAATGATGGGCAGCTTAAATATAAATTTTATTTTTTTAAATTAAAAGTGAACAAACAAATAATGTGATTAGATTTGTCTATGCAGTTACTACTATGAGAACTCCAGGTTGTTACTCTCGAGAGTGATTTCTTCATATCTTTCAATATTTGATTGGTAAATGGTTTTCTACTACACAGCCCATACACCTATGGGTTTTCCCTTGTGCAAAATGATAGTTTCCTTCTTAGACTGCCCTATTGGGGCAATAATAAGAGAAAGGAAAGCCTGGAGATGTAATTTAAACTCTTTGGATTGATTCATCTCTTTTCTACACAATTGTCTCCATTATCTCTTTTCTATGTCATTATTTAAATTAAGAATTTTATTTAATATTTATCCATGAATAAAAGCAATAGTTTTGTCCAAACATAATTATTTGCATCTGCTGGACCTAAAATTCTCACCCTTATACATGTCATTTTATTCTTGATGTAATCCAGTTTTTCCACCCATAACCTTAAGAGAGTGGGCAAGGGAAGAAGGCAAATTTTAGTAGATTTATATAAATGGTGAGTCAACTGACAATTTATTCTTAGATCACTAAGTCCAGATGTCCAGAAACCAGCTCTCTATTAAAATGTTCATAGAAAATGCACATATATAGAATGAAAACTCTCCAAAAAATGAGAGTGAAAGTATTATGAGGAAAAGGATATTTACAGAGTCTCCCAGTAACTCCACTCAAGGTACTTACAAATTACACTGTGAAAAATAAGAACCTTTTAGTGGTGGGACGTGGTGGATAACCCTTAACTAAGTAATCATGTTAACGTCACTAGTAGGGAGACGAAAAGACTTCTATGTCTTTTGCTATGATGCAATGAGCAGGACACAGTATCACTTTTAAGATATTCTTGCCACAAATGCATAACTTGAATCTCCTCAGGAGTGTACATCAGGCAGACCCAAAGTGGGGGACACTCTACAAGGTAACTACATGCTTCAAAAATGCTAAAATGTTAAAGACATGAACAATAAATAATTTCTGATAGACTGCTCCAGACCCAAAGAGACTAAACAGCTATGACGATTATATGAAGTATATAATCTTGGGCTAGATCCTAATCTGAGAAATGAAAAAATAAAAGCTATGTAGTTCATTAGTGGGGCAACTGGTAAAATTGGAATGAGATTGGTATATTAGAAATCATATTGTATCTATATTCATTATTTTCATAATTGTGCTGTGGTTATAGTCTTAATTTTAGGAAATAGGCTCAGAAATATTTAGGAGTGTCTGCAACTTGCTCTAAAGTGTTGTATAATGTATTATAGGGGTGCTGAGTGAGAGAGAGAATAAGGCTAACTTGCCAATATGCTAACATGTGGGAATTATGGATGAAGGCTGTGTAGTTATTCTTTGTACTACTTTCGCAACTTTCTGTTAGTCTGAGATTAATTCAAAATTTATACTTTAAATAAACAAGATCAGAGTCAGAAGGGGCTCTAGAGTTAGAGGAAAACTCTGAAGCTGAAGAAAAAAATATACAAAAAATCATTTACGCTCTTAAACCACTTTCTCCATCAGCCAGGCTACCCATACTTACTGAGTGCCTGCTTGACCCAGGCATTCTTCTATGTGCTTGACGTATACATGTGTGAACAGAACGACAAAGATCCCAGCTTTGTTGATATGTATATTATTCCAGTGGGAGAAGATAGGCAAAAACAAAAAACAAAATTTTATAGTGTATTTGAACTGGAAAATAAATATAAAGAAAAATAAAAAATAGATTAAAACAAGTGAGCTCAAGTGGGTAGGGAGAAGGCTGTGGTTATTGTTGTAATGGCTGCCCATCTGGGCAACCCTTTGACCTGTTCCTCAGCTAAACCCTCCACATTTCAATGAGACCTCTATTCAGTTGAGATCCACAGTGTGACAGTACCTTTGCCGTGCTATAACCACAGCCACCCAGACAGCAGGATGACTCACCTAGGTTTGGCTGGGGGCTTGTTTCCTTTCCACAAAAACCAATTTTTACTTTTGTGGAAAATATGACACGTAGCAAGAAACACAGCATTATTTCTCTTACACTAACAAGTACTGAGATTTGGTAAAAGTTATACAGGTGAGCAAAATTTCCAGTTATTTTCCGAGATCTTTTGAGAGAAATATCCTAGAGTTTTATACTTCGATCACTTCACCGTCCTATTCTCAAACCTTCCACTCCTGCAGCCAGCCTGTCTTACATTTGGGACAACTTGAGTTTCTGAACAGGAAAAGTTCACTCCCAGGTCCCGAGACTTCTCACCTTCCCAGGAAGGAAGCCCCAGTTTAGTTGTTCAGCTGACCCAGCTTCAAGTCAAACTTGTTGCCTTTTATACTCTAAAGCCATACCCAAGTTTTAGTTTACAGTGTTTGCTCTATTCTTAGACCTTGTACCAAAGTTCCTCCCACGCAGCCTTACTCAAGGCAGTGGAGGCCTCTCTGTGCCTGGTGTACTCAGAGCAGATACTTCTTCCCTTGAAAGGCAGATTGACTTAATAGCAGCAAGAAATGCTATTTACTACATGTTTAGTATGTACCAGGCATGTATTAAGTTATTTCTTCTCTGATGTGGGTGCCTGATTATCACTGTTTTGTGCACAAAGAACACAAGGAAGGGAGTCCCTAGAGGGTGCGAGTTGGCCAAGCTGCTGTTGCATTGGGGTTGAAATCTGGCAGTCTGCTCCAGAACTGGACCATCTCCTTTGAGCTGACTTCAACGTCCCTGGATTCCGTGTGATGATCCTTCCAGTTTGTCTTTTTCTGTGCCCATTTGCTGCTTCACTCACCCCTTGCTAGATTTGCACAGATGTCCACCTATGATTGCTCTTCATTCTCTTTGGAAACTGCTATTTGATGGTGGAGCTTTCTCCTGGAGCCTGTTCCCTAGCACTTTATACACCCCAGATTCTCCTGGATGTCTTCAATTTAACTTCTAAAAGACAGTATAATAAAGTACATCTTCTTAGAACCAATGTCTACTCTCTGCCACCTTATCTAAAGCTCTATGAACTAGGCAAATTAGTCAATCTTGTTATTTCAAAAGTAGTAGGTGATACTCTCTCATCAAGGTGGAGTAAAACTAATAAATCTAATGTACAATAGCTTTCATGTGGCTCCAGGATGTTGTTGAAGTTTAATCTCTGTTACATTGTGTGTGAGTTTTTTTTTTAATCACTACTTGGTGCTTAGAAAATTGCATTTATATATTTGTAATACATAGGTCTGTAATGGAATTATGTTACATATTACTCTTTGGATCTTAAGGGGACACATTTTTTTCCCTTACACTCATAATGATTTTGTCGGCAATTTAAAAAATTTAAGATGGCTTAAGAACCAAAGTTGCTACCAAGCCAGCTTTCCCCACCAGCACACCAGCAGGATGCCAACAAATTGCATCAGGAGTGACTCACTTCAGGGAAATTATTCTCAACACCAGAAGATTACACACTTTTCCAAGATGGCATTTAACCATTTCTGTTGGGGTAGGGTGCAATGTGATTCCTCTGGATATTCCAGTGTACTCCTTCAGCTAAATGTGAGCAGATATTTCTTGCCTTGAGGGAATTTAGCAAAATCTGGATGAGAGTGGGTACAATTTGAAAAGCCCTTGAGTTACTCTGATTCCCCCTATACATCCCTGAACACACTCCAGGGGTGGACCCTGACCAGCTGAAAAATCATTGCACATTATATGTATACAGAAGAGCAGTTAAAATTTTTTTTCACTCCTACCATCTACATGATAAATGAGCATCCAAATTATGTCAGCCTAATGTTGAAAAGATTATAGGAGTTATATGTGGTTCTCTTTTAAATTCATGTCTTTGATATCTTGGCACTCTAATAATGTATTCTCTTTCCTAAAACCATTTTACAATCAACTGATAATTAATTTTCCAAAAAGATTTCATCATTTTACAGATTTTTTTACTTTACTACCTGTAAAGCAACCAATAAGATTATGTGAAGATACCAAAAACTGTATGATCTTGTCACATAATGAAGTAATGTATTTATCTGCCATTTTAAATATTCAGATTTTATACCTATATATGTATGTGTATATATATATTAAAAACTCAACTGGCTTACATATATAACATATATAAGTGATATTTCAGTATATTTGAAAATACATGGCACTGTGCTTGGCATGAAGTAAATATCAAATAAATATTTTCTCTTTTCTTTTCTCTGTAAATGGAATTGGAGAAGGGTAATTGAGAATATTATACATGTGGTTCTGTTCTACTGATTCGAGAAGAGAATTGAAGGGTGTGAATATCTTTATTAGGTCTTCAGAATGCTAAGTACACAAAGATGATGATGATGAGGGAGGAAGCCAGATGAAATAAGGCTGTGAAAAGTCAAGGAGAACCCCCAATAATGTGTGTATGGAAGAATAGTTAACTTCAGGCCACCTGACAATTCAAAATGATCATAGCTCTCTCCTTTCACTGAAACCTAGGATAAATGAAAGAAACTCGTATTTACTGAGCAACTTCTACATGCCAGCCTTTGTTAGATACTTTTCTTAGCTTATTTCTTTTAACCCCCATAAGAATCCTATGAAGATGGCGTTAGTAGCCCTGTTTGGCAGAAAAGTGAGGTTCAGAGAAATTGGGAAACATTCAAATACAGTTTTGGGGTTTCCTCTGTGGTGTGTCTGCTTTAAAAGTCCAAAGTCCCTTCTCGGTCCATTGTGCTAATGCAGGGTCGGGGGTTGCAGGGGAGCTCTTGGCGGGGAATGGTTTCCAGATGAAACTGTTCCACCTCAGATCATCAGACATTAGAGTCCCATAAGGAGCAGCAACCTAGATCCCTCCCATGCCCAGTTCACAATAGGGTTCGCACTGATGTGACACGAGGTGGAGCTCAGATGGTCATGCTAGCTGGCCCCTGCTCACCTCCTGCTGTGTGGCCCAGTTCCTAACAGGCCTTGGACCAGTAATGGTCCTCCCCGTGGGGGACTCGGGGGTTCTAATGCACCTCACTGAACATGCACTTTTTCAGCAGAGAGGGGGAGGTAAGAGCGTAGCCCATTGAGCCCAAGTCTCTGACCAGATACAAGGCACAGCCTGAAGGCGGAGCGCTTCACCCCTGACCTAGTTAGCTTTTTCTCCAAATTCATGATGTACTCTGTAAGCAAATACATGCACAAGCATAAATATAGCAACTGTCTCTAGTTCTAGCCTTATAAGCTTTGGTAATCTTTTCTGTTGCCCAACCCCTGAGAAACCCCTGTGTGAGTCAGCAGTATCAGGTTTGGTCTATCACAAACCTCCTGGCCCCATCCCTTCTTCAATTTGCCTAAAAGGCCCACCATAAACAGTTCTGACCCTGTGCTCTGGAAGGAATTGTATCTGGCCAGCTATCCACAGTGGCATTGTCCTACAACACTTTAAGTAGGTTTTTTCCCACTTCTCTGTTCACACTGTTTTGACCTTCTGCAGATGGTCACGACATTTTCTTTTTATGGCTAGGTACGTGCAGAGTTGCTGACAGGCTTTCCAATTTGTCATCTATTTCTAAAGACTGTGATGATTTCTTGTTTGAGATTTTTTAAAATTTACCATTGAACCATTCCTAAACAAGATAACTATGAATTCTATAGTTACTTGAGCATGAATGTGAAAAGGTGAGAAAACAGTAATTACTAAACAAATGACTTAAATGATTGGCAACTATGCCAGTGTATATTGCTGTGCACAAATAACCGAAATATATGTTCATCAATGTATTAGTTTTTTGTTGTTGTAACAAATTATCACAAATGTAGTGATTTGAAACAACACAAATTTATTATCTTACAATTCTGGACATCAGAAGTCTAAAATTAGGTTGGCAGGCTGTGTTCCCTCTAGAGGCTGTAGGGGACAATTTGTTTCCTTCCTGGCCTTTTCCAGCTTCTAGAGGTTGCCAGCATTCCCTGGCTCATGGCCCTGTACCACTTCAACCTTGCTTCTGTTGTCACAGCTCCCTCTCTGACTTTGGCCTCCCTGTCCCCCTCTTATAATGACCATTGTGATTACATTGGACATGGCCAGTAATCAGGTATAACTTCCTCATCTCAAGATCCCTACCTTAATCACAACTGCAAAGTCCCTTTGCCACATAAGGTAATATATTAGCAGGTTCCAAGGATTTGAATGTAGATATCTTTGGGAAGATATTATTTCACCAAAAACAGAGTGAAAGAAAAGAAAATGGTATTTCTAGTTCTATATCCCTGAGGAATCAGCACACTGACTTCCACAATGGTTGAACTAGTTTACAGTCCTACCAACAGTGTAAAAGTGTTCCTATTTCTCCACATCCTCTCCAGCACCTGTTGTTTCCTGATGTTTTAATGTTCGCCATTCTAACTGGTGTGAGATGGTATCTCATTGTGGTTTTGATTTGCACTTCTCTGATGGCCAGTGACGATGAGCATTTTTTCATGTGTCTTTTGGCTGCATAAATGTCTTCTTTTGAGAAGTGTCTGTTCATATCCTTCGCCCACTTTTTGATGGGGTTGTTTGTTTTTTTCTTGTAAATTTGTTTGAGTTCATTGTAGATTCTGGATATTAGCCCTTTGTCAGATGAGTAGACTGCAAAAATTTTCTCCCATTCTGTAGGTTGCCTGTTCACTCTGATGGTAGTTTCTTTTGCTGTGCAGAAGCTCTTTAGTTTAATTAGATCCCATTTGTCAATTTTGGCTTTTGTTGCCATTGCTTTTGGTGTTTTAGACATGAAGTCCTTGCCCATGCCTATGTCCTGAATGGTATTGTCTAGGTTTTCTTCTAGGGTTTTTATGGTTTTAGGTCTAACATTTAAGTCTTTAATCCATCTTGAATTAGCCCAGCCATCTTATTACTGGGTATATACCCAAAGGATTATAAAACATGCTGTTATAAAGACACATACACATGTATGTTTATTGTGACACTATTCACAATAGCAAAGACTTGGAACCAAACCAAATGTCCAACAATGATAGACTGGATTAAGAAAATGTGGCACATATACACCATGGAATAGTATGCAGCCATAAAAAATGATGAGTTCATGTCCTTTGTAGGGACATGGATGAAGCTGGAAACCATCATTCTCAGCAAACTATTGCAAGGACAAAAAGCCAAACACTGCATGTTCTCACTCATAGGTGGGAACTGAACAATGAGAACACATGGACACAGGAAGGGGAACATCACACACCGGGGCCTGTTGTGGGGTGGGGGGAGGGGGGAGGGATAGCATTAGGAGATATACCTAATGTTAAATGAAGAGTTAATGGGTGCAGCACACCAACATGGCACATGTATACATATGTAACAAACCTGCATGTTGTGCACATGTACCCTAAAACTTAAAGTATAATAAAAAAAAAAAAGAAAAGAAAAAAATGTTTGGAGTATTAAATTAGTATAGAGATGATTAAAGACAGAAGCTGAATGTGCAGGCTCCATGTATACCCGACAGTGATATCACTATAGGCCAGTGATAGAAATGCAGTATTAGTGAAATATGAATGGGAAAATATAAGAATAGATTGTGCTGGCTCAAGTTTGATTAGATAGGCTAATTAAAACTCCCATCATGAGCATCTTTGATAAATTTCATGACAATAACTGAACTTGAAATGTCTGAGATGTGGCTCATGTATCATTATTGCAAGCTAAAATAATATGTACATATATCACACTCACCTATACACACATATATATACACATAAATATATATGCATATAAACATAAAATCAGTGTATTTATGCATATACATGTATGTATGCATTAGGAATACTCAAAATAGAAATGAAACTCCAAAGACTTCCTGAATTGTCTCCATCAGAAAATATAATCGATGCTGTTTTCCCTGTGATGCAAACACTATCTCCTGCTGTTTTTGAAAAACAAAGGAGCTGCAGTGTTAGAAGTGTTCCAGCCTAGCCTGTCTACCTGCAGGTCTCACATATTCACTGCACTTGATTTACCAGCAGGTTGTTTAGTGAGAGCACAGTAACCTAGTGGACAAGACAATGCAATGTCATCAGAAACACTGAGCGTTTAAAAATGTTTCAGTGGTCTAGTATTTATTATAGAAGTCACTGGACATATATGCCTGAAAACTTTCAGTTCATATTTATGTGGTTATGACTAATAAGGGGAGGAAAGGGAAAATAAGTGTGCCATTTAAAAAAGAATATAGCATATAAATACCTAAGACAAGGATTTCATAACAAAAGGGCAAGCTAACCTTACTAAATGCTGATTACCCAGTATATAATAGAAAAGGAAATAAAGCGTTTTTATAAAATGTATCAAATCCTAAGAGTGCTGTTAAACTCATTAAAGAAAAAATGAAGTTAGAGAAACTGGTCTTATTTTTTTTCACTCCCAGTAGAGTTCATTTCTACTTCAACAACTAAGCCAAGGTCACATTTAACTCACTTCAATTTCACCCAGTGCACAAGCTAATGTCAATAGTACAGCTGCCATGCAGAGCTAAAGACTGATGGTTAGACAAAGCCATTTACACAAGGCTGGCTCTTTCATCTTCTCTCAGCCAGTGACATAAGAAAGCACTGAGGTTATTCTCAACTAGAGACGAAAACTGGCGTATTAGAAAGAATGTTATCCTCCTTAGCTGTCACACAAAGGATCTGAAGAAATGTAGAAATGTTTTTTTTCTTCCCTCCCCCCTCCCTCTGGTCATCTGGGGAGATCACAAAGTGACTCTAATAGCCTTCACTCTGAAATTTTCACATGGTTTAAGTGATTGCCAAGTCTGATATTTTCCATTTACACTTCATTGCCATCAGAAAAAGAAAAAAAAATCAATATACCTACCTACTCAACTGTGTCACAGGATGAGCTTATAAAAGAAGACATCAGTCTTTTTAGGGCATGAAAAATATACTTATTCAAATATATCTTATTTAAAATGACATAAATTGCAGTGGTTAGTCAAGATTCGATTTCCTCTAAAATATAAGATTTAAAATATTCCTTGACTTGCCAGCAATCAGAATCCTTCAAATTGTTGATATATACAGATGTACTTGTTTTCTGATGTAAGTCATTCTGACTGTATTTTATTTTAGTGCATTAGTGACTACCTTTATTAATTTCACAGGAACTAAAGCATCTCATTTTATGAGACCACACCAGGTAGTCAGTTTTTTTTTCCTTCTCAGGAAATAATTCTATTTTGAACCTTACTTTTCTATTGTATGGCTTTTTGCACTTTTATCTCTATGTCTTTGAAAAAATGAGGATGTTTCTTTATATTATTCTAATAATATTGTACATTAAGATTCTATTCTGTCTTAACTTGTTTTAACTATTAAACTTCTTTATGCAGAAAAGGTGTAATGAGTTCGGTGTAACATTTCAAGTGCTTTTGTTAAAATCAGAGGTAATTTTAACTGTCAAAGGAACATCCATGTCAGATTGGTCTTTCAATTAAAAGAAGTCTCATGTCAAATTTGAGTGCAATGACTGTGTGTTATATACATCTCTGTGTTGTGGATGTTTAGAAGTCTTCCATTTCAGGAGCTCCTCTTTTGAAATATGGTGAAAGAGGGGGACTCTTGGTGGCTGTGCCCTAGATTTCCTGAGTGAATCACTCCTCGAGTGTCTTCCTCCCAGACACCTCACTGCGTGTGTATAGCATCATTATAGCAGGAAACCTAGAGGACCAATACAATGCTTTCAGGTTTAGACATACTTTTCAAATTCACCTGTCAAGGAGCTCTGAAACAGTGATGGAATCTTCACCTTCCTACTGTAGTGCCAACTGATACGTCTGCAGAGTTCTGTATTTGTTTATCTCTGATTTCCAGCCCCTACCTGCAAGATGAGGATGGTGCATGACAACTAAAAAAGAGAGACGAAGGAGGAGGAGGAAGAAGAGAATAAAAAAGCAAAATTCAGTGTCCGGGGTCACTCTTGGACTCAGTTCCCTGTGTGGCAATGCAACACACTAACAATTTGAGTTACTGGGCCATCCCCCACAGTTACAAGTATTTCAAGGTCAATTTATCAATTTAACAGCTTCATCTTCTTAATCACTAAACTTCTGTCTCTTTGAGCTTGTGCTGAAAGACTGTGGCTGCTAATTAAAATGGAGCTTTACTAGCAAGTACACAAATTAGATCCTGTCAGTAAGTTTATTCTAACTATTGGTCATTTCTAAATGCCTTTTTAATCCCCTAATTTTTACATTAAAATTCAAAAGCCTAACAATCTTAATCACCCCTACATCAAATTCATCATTAAGAACAGGAAGCCAGATGGTATAATTTTGATTTACCGGACTTCAGCGTGAATTAATGTACTGAGTGCCGATAATGAATACATCAAACCTGATATTGCAGAAACCTATGAATCTGGCATGTTAAATTAATAACACACTCTGCACAATGAAAGCATGTAAGCTCATATAAAACTGAGGAGTAATGGGCCCTTTTATTTTAAATGGTCTTTATTAGCCTTCCGTTTTGACTCTTAAGAAAAAGATGAGCATTTTGTTTAGTAGTATACTTGTTCATTGTACAACTATTTTTCCCCAGTGTAATACAACATGAACAAAATGGGGATGATTAATAACAAAGCTGGTATTGAAAAATTTGCTTGAAGATTCCTCAGAACAGCTACTAGCTCTGCATTTATTTTGGGAATTGTACATATTAGAGAGAGTTGGGAAATTTCTGGAAAACATTAAGTATGTAAAATGTTACTGTTTTCTTATACTGGACCAATTGTTCATAATATATACACCTAGAAATCCCTCTTATATAGTAAGCTTTTTTAAAGCAGGTATATGCTATTTTATTCCTTATTGTTTCATTACCCCTAAAGATGTACTATTTTATAACTGTAAATTAAATAGAATCCATAGCCAATTGTACAAATCATATGTGCAAAAGAACACTAACAATAAACGATCACAGAGTTGCTCACTGTATTGAAATTGTCAACATCTGAAGTAAATTGAAGCTTTTGTTTCGTGATAATGCTTATAAATGCTTCTGCTAATTTATTTACATGTTTTTGTTAAATATATTTTCATTTTTATAATTTGTAGAGAATACCAACTGTTGTTAAGAATTACCAGGATAAAAGATAAAATATCTTCATCAATTAAGTGAAAAAATCTGGAGAGTAAAATTAGGACCTAAAATATATATATTTTTGGGCAACTTAGAGTTTGTACAAAATAGTGTCATCCAAGCAAGCGAGAAATACGGATTATTTCCGTCTGAATTTTCCAAAATGCAGGATTTATTAAATCAAATTGTGACTGTTCTTTAAGAATGCTCGGGAGTTTTTCTTTCGTAGGAGCAGCAGGATTACAAATCGGCTGTCCGATATGAGCCTGAAAATGGCCCTGTGTAATATACTTTGTAAATGAAGTCTTTTAAACGCTTGAAGTGGTTTTGCCTTATATTCCTAATACATATCAATAGGAATATCCAGAAATGTGGAGGGGAGCAATCTTTGCTTTTGACTCAACACTATCTATAATGGTATTTGAAGAAGGTGAAAATGCCTATTTTACTTTTAAAGTGGTGATAGGTGACCAAACGCTGCAGGTTAACAACATGAGCTGTCTCTCAATTGCACAGACCTTCGTTTTTCACTGCTGGGTAGGTGTGCCAAATATTTCAGCAGCCTGCCTCTGAAATGAAGGCAGTGCCACAAATAGGATAATGTTCAAAAAAATGGTACAAGCCTTACACTAAGTGCTATTTTCTAGATAACATTGCTCATTGGTTCAATCCATACTCACACTTGCAAGACAGTATAGAGGATAATTTGTATCTCTTAGAGATACAGTGCTAAGATTTATTACAGAAGAGAGAAGGGATGTATTAGGGTTTTATCTTAAGGGTAGGGAAAATAAAAGCACTTTTGGGGCTTCTGGTATTTATTTTTGTGACTTACCCTTCAAAAATTGTGCGTTTTAATAAAGATTAGGCTTTTAAGAAGTACACCTTTAAACCTTACATCAATTTGAATGGAATAAGTCGGTTATTTCTGGCTGAAAATTTTTCTTACTCTTAAATCTCTTTAACTGAAGCTCATTTGACAAACCTATTATAAAATGAATAAATGCAGCACTGTGTGATTTGTCCACTGTCAACATGTTAACGCACTTTATTTGAAGGTAGATTGACGGAGGATGGCTGAAGGAGTTTACCCTCCTGAGTTAAAGAATAGAAAACCCTTTTTTTTTAGTTTTTTTTTCTTCGAAGTTCACAAGAGTAGATATACAATTATCCTCGACTTGCTGATGCAAAGGAACAGAGCATTTAGTTTCTTGTCACTGTCTCTGAAATTCCTAAAGGTACAATTAGCATTTCATTTGACATAATGTTGAAAGGTTCATAGATTGATCTTCCCTAAAATGCAGCAAGAATTTTTTGAAATGCAAATTTTGACATTTATTAACTTTTATTCCAGATCTGTTTATAGACTGTAAAACTGTGCATACATTTAACTCGAAGAAGCTAAAAGGACAATGTTTAGGTGGATACTCTCTGTTATAATAAAAGTCTATTTTATTGTTTCAACAATGAAATTTTTATTATCAGAGATTTACGATATCAGCACAGCAGTTTTTACTGCATGATTCACAGTGTTTTTATAGATGTATATTCAACAAAACAAGGAGAGAAATTGTACTGCAGTACTCTCTCTCAGGAGTGCATTTCCCCATTGAAATAATGTCAGCAGTTTTCCACCTTCAAAGCCCTATGTTTTCAAATCAATTAACAATTCTAATTGTGCAGGAACAGTTGTTCACTTAGCTTGGCAAATGGGACAGGAAACATTATTTCCTTTCTTTGCCTAAAATGAAGACTTTAATCTTCTGAACCATATTTAACATATAAAAAACACACAGCTGAAAAGTTCGACAGTTTGAAACTCGGTTTGCTGGGGCCTTCTGCCTTTCTCCATGGCCTACATTAATTTTCCCGTCTTCCTCAAACCTTGCAGGAAGGCTGGAGTCATAAACAGTTTTACATGTGTGGGTGGACAAACCATCTTCAGATTCATTTAGACTTTTCGTTAATCAGATATTTATCTAGCCAGGCAGTTCTAAGAGTTATTACTTCTCTGAGGTAGCAAACCAAACATTGGTTCTGACCTAAGTTGCGACAGGCAGTGCAGATCTGTATCGACAAGTTAGAAACAGCTGATGTGGCAGCATGGGGGAGCCAGGTCTGCTGTTTCACTTAAAGTCCTAATGTCATTTCCACTTAAAAAAATTTTTACTGGGATTAAAGTGCAGCTTGTATGATATTGAACAATGTGGTTCATAAAACAAGGAACACATGCAATCTTATGAGACATTATTAAGTATGTACAGTTTAACCTTTTCTTTTTTTAACCAATGTATATTTGAGTTATAGCTCATAGTGTCTGTCCATATTTATAAAATGGATAAATACTATGATTTGAGGAGATATTTAGTACTTCAGCATCAGTGAAAAAATGTTCTTTATTATGCTTTCGATAGTTTCTGAGATTATTCAAATACATACTTTTAGAAAGATGGCTTGTATCCTAGAATGATTAAAAGTCTCCAACAAAATAAAGACTTCTTGATTCACTTCCCCAAGAATTTTAATTTACTGTAGTCGCATGGATGAATCTCAGTGTGGAAGCCCTATGGCTCATTATTCCATTTGAATCTTGCTAATTTCAAAGTACACAGATTCTATTTTTGTCTAGTAAGGATCCCAAAATTTGTTGATGATATTTTCTTAAGCATGCCATTGCAGGTAAACCTTCAGGTTATTCAGTTTCCCCAAATAAAAGTTAAAATATACTCTTGGTATCTCATGAAGATCAAATTTGCAGGAAAATAGTGCATAAACCAGGCCACATGTGTGTAGACTTTGTTGTCTCAATGGAACTGCTGCGGCTGAGTTAAAAGTAGGGATGCATTCTGTGGCTGATCTGGTTTAACAAGGAAGTGCAAAATCACATTTTGGTCTGGTGGATTTCAAATGCTTCTGAATGTAGTTCAAGATCGTCAGTAAAAGTCTCTTGGGCCAATGAGTAGTAGCAAATTCCGTGACAGTGTAACAGATAATATAGGACATCTCCATGCATATTTTCTCTTAAACAACAAAAATAACAGGGAAAGAAATTCTGTGCAGAGGTATTATCTTCCCAATGTGATGCGAATGAAAGAAACTTGGTATTTTAAGCATGTTTATGTGTTTGAAAGTGTATATATTTTTGTGTAGTCACATCCTTATATAATGTGGCCATAGCTCTAGCACCTTTAAAATCTTGTTCAAATGTCACTCACTCCGTGACTGAAGATTTCCCTTATCTCTGCCAAGTGAGAATGAATGATCTCTCCTCCTATCTGTATCCATATAGTGCTTTTAACAAATCACCCTAATTGTACTTAACATTTTCAACTTCAAATTATAACTGTTTTGTATAATATGCCATATTCCACGGTGAGCTTTTTGAATGGGTCAGAATATATTTTATACAAATATGTGCTTTTCATTGCACCAGGTGTTGTGTACAGAGTGAGCTGCACAATAAAGTATTAAATGAGTGCAGAAATAGGAATACAGGGCTCATGTACAGCAGGGTTTCTCAGCCTTAGCACTATTGGCACTGGAGGCCAGACAATTCTTTGCTATGGAGGCTGTCTGTGCATTACAGGATTTTAGCAGGATCCCTGGCCTCCACAACTAGATGCCAGTAGGACACCTACTCCAAGTTGTATCAACAAAAAAAGTCTCTAGACATTGCCAAATATCCTCTGGGGCAAAAAAGTCATCATTCCCTCCTTCTCACATTGAGAGCCACTGATACACACACACACACACACACACACACACACACACACACACACACACACAGACACCTCCCAAATACAGAAGGAAAGGCCAATATAATGTTTCTCAAGGAAGCTATAAATTATCAACACAGTCTATGAAATATTTAGCCCTATCAAATCATCTCATTGGTTATACTCACAAATCCTAATAGCTGCATCTTCCTCTCCCCCTCCACCATCTTCATAGGTTCTCATTAACATTTCTTTTTAATTTGCTCAGGTCCACACTAAAATACATCCTTGTTATATTTGGGTTCTGTGAGCTTTATGCCTATACTCACTTCCCCATGTGTGATTTTGAGACTACCATCTTAAGAGTAAAATGAGTTTGGCTTGGCTAGGTGTTCTGTCATCACTGTTGCATCAAGGCACGTATTTCAATGAGGAATCAGAATTTATATGTGTAGCTTCCATGGAGTTTTATTTGCATTATCTACATGTCTGTGATTTAGACATGAGTATGTCCATATTTGAGAGTATTTTTAATACTGAGTAGAGTGTTAAAGAAAGAGGAAATGGAATAGAAAATGTGGAGATTTCAACAAAGGAATTTTATCTGAGGAAAACAAGACAAAGAGAAAAATCAGGAGGAAGGGAGAATTGAGAGAATGTCTCATCAATAAAAATTAGTCATGCTTTGTGTGGTCTCCTTTTTTTTCCCACAGTTTCTCTCTAGCTTGAACCCGATGCTTTAATCATTTTATCTTAGCCTACCTACCAAACCAAAATCTTTGCCTTACTTACTCCTTTATAGTTTTAGTCCCATCATCATTGATATTACTATTTTTACTTCAATATTTTAAATTATCATTATACCATGCCTATAGAAAGAAATCATATATTTTGAAACAATAAAAGAAAGAAAAAATGGCAATTTCAGGAATAATTGTAAGAAGAAGAAATGTAACAAAAATCTTGAATAGTCATTCAAAATTATTTATTTATTCATTTATTTATTAATCTTTAACCAGAATAAAAGATGGGGAGATGTTAAAACTGGCATATGTAGTCATTAACAATATAGTCAGATAAGCTACATTAGCCCTAAAATACGGACAATTTAATGGCAAAGAATGAAGCAGTAAGGTAGATCTAACAGAGATTAGCAACAAAATGCACCCCAGTAAACTTACACACTTACTGGAGATGAAGCACAAAATTGCTTCAAGCTTTCTTGTAGGTAATGTGAAGAGGAAACCATTATGGGTAAGGTTCAGTGTCTTTTAGATGAAAAACCACACCATTGTTTAGGGCAGGCAGAATTATGTTTTATCCTGAGATCAGAGAAACACTTTTCCTTTGGGAAAAAGATGGTGAACTAGTTATAACAACAAAGAACTAAACTAATTTCACACTTTTAAACAACCAAGTAAAAGGGAAAACACTTTGAATTATGTAGTTTTAAATATTCCCCCGAAAGCAGAATACAAACTTAACTAGAAAGAAAAAATAATATTTCCCTGTCACTAAGCTATAGGAAAGATTTGTCACATGAATGCTCCAATAAGAGACTTTGGGTTACATGATGTTCAAACTCTTCCACTACCTTTTTCAAAAGATACAGAATGGCTCTCCAAATAGATGAATGACTATTCTTCAAAAATGACCTTTTGTAAAAGCTGAGGGCATAAAATTAAATCATAATTCAGTGAAGGCATTTTTCCAGAAAATAAGATAATATAATCCAGGCATATTACTTTCAGATGCCCTCACCTAGGTCAGTAATAGCATTTAGAGAACTTTGGAGGAATAGAAACTTAACATCCTTTAGATCAATGGTCCTCAAATCTTTTCTGTCCCACCCAGTGGTAAGTTAGGCAAAGCATGGGAGAAAGAGGTGAATAGAGTAGAGAAACCTGGAAAGATACTGTTTTACCTTCTGCATATGTATAAATTCTGCTATTCTGAACAGTTTCATTTTTATTTAGACTATTAAAAGTATTTTAATTTTGATCTAATGTCAATGGAGACTGCAATATTTCCAATGTTTTTAGCCTTTAATGGCCTCAGTAAACCTGAAGAATAGGAGTTTCTTCTATCAGTAGTATAAGTATTGAAGATAGGATTCTCAACCTGGGAGTTAGGGCTAGTGTGATCTGGGGTGATAGAATGACAAGGGATGAGGTTGAGAGGAATGGAGTCATCCTGAATATCCAATTTCTAGCAATCAATGTAGAATTTGCAAAAGCACTCACGGTGATTCTCCAATGCTTTACTATGCTTCCACCCTCCCTAGCCACTTTCTGGACACTGCTTTCCTCTCAAAAATCAGCACTTCCACCAGCTTTTGGTAAATGGTTTGTCACAGTCAAATTAAAGCTGAATTTGCTCATCAGGGCCTGAAGTGCCCATCTTCTGAGCTATTGATTAAATAAAGGTGCACGTCTCTTACGTACCAACTGTACAAGTAGCAAATTAGATAATGCTTTGAAAATTTAAGAATTTCACAGGTATCCTTGCTTAGGAAATGGGAAGTTCACTGTAGGTGGTATAGCAGTGTATGTCTGGAAAGGGCTCATAATTTTTCTCAAAGAACCTCTTTATTCTGAAGTAGATACTTGCAATGAACTAACACCCCCAAATTCTATGCCATTAAAGCACAGATACATTTTAGACACCTCACAAAAGAAACAATGGTCAGAAGTGATTTTGAGCAACACTTCATTCTAATTGATTTGCCAACATGAGTCAATTGCCAAATTCACTTTTGCGTGGTGAACCGGGACCCTATTGTAGGTGTCCAGAACCTAGGATTTTAAAATGCATCAACCTCACTAGAATCCTTTTTTCAATAGGAATACAGTGTGTTCCTATTTATTGTTATTTCTTTTATCCTACACCGAATAAGCCAGAATTATCAAGTCAGAAAAAAAAAGCTGCCCTAGATTAAATACTATGAGAGGATGGACAGGTTTTATGATTCTTGTCACCATAATGAGAGCCTGATTTCCCCCAACACCCTTATACATGAATTCATGTTTGCATATGTCATTGAAGATCCCCATATTGTTTTTAGGGTCCCTCGATTTGCACTCAATACTTCTGACTTCAAAGTCAGAATTAATGCTGAGTTTAAACAATTTTAATAGAGCTATTATCATTTGTATATTATGGCTACATTAAATGATCCCATATATTAATGTATACTACTCATTATTTTTAAGGAAAATATTTGGCAAAAATAAAGGAATGAAATAATTTATTTTATATTAACAGTTTGTATTTTTAGTTTACATTTGTTACAATATGTATAAAAGCTGGAAAGGGAAGACTGACAAAAATCTCTGTGGGGACAGGAAATACAGAAGAACTTGTGACTTCAGTTTGTTTTGATAGAGGGTCCATGTCTTCTGTTTCAGTCTCAGTTTCCTGTTTTTGCTCCATTTAGCTATGTTCCTACATTTTTTTCCTCCACTCCATTTCTGGTGTCTCTTTCCCCAATTCGAGGGGAAGCCCTGGTTTTCCACCACCCATTCTGCTCCTGACTTTGAACAGGGCATCTCATCTGCCTACAAATCTGAATGAATTAACCTTGGTCTGTTCCTCCCAGATCAGTGAGTCCCTCAATCTTTTTTTTTCTTTCTTTTTCTTTTTTTTTTTTTGAGATAGGGTCTCACTCTGTTGCCCAGGCTGGAGTGCAGTGGCGTGATGATGGCTAACTTCAGCCTCAACCTCCTGGGCTCAAGCGATCCTCCCACCTCAGTCCCTGGAGTGGCAGGGACTGTAGGTACATGCCTCCAAACCCAGCTAATTTTTGTATTGTTTTTGTAGATATGGGGTTTCAGCATGTTGGCCAGGCTGGTCTCGAACTCCTGTGTTCAAGCTATCCACCCACCTTGGCCTCCCAAAGTGCTGGGATTACAGTTATGAGCCACTGTGTTGGGCTAAGTCCCTCAATCTTAACTGCCTCATATTTCACTATGCTTCCATAACCTCTATGAACCTAGAATTGTGATGACTGGCGCCTTTCTGAGGATGGCTTTCCCTGGTGGCTGACTCTGTAAGCTCTCTTTTCTCTTCCTTCTTTCCAAGAGTCTGTCCTTTCTCACATCCACAAGCCACATTTCTGAGAACTGACATTATTGAGGAAGTCGGGGAATCTCTGAATGGGAGAAAAATAATAAAATACAGACTTAAGACAGATATGTGAAAATCAGCTGAAAATAATTAGGATCTTTTACTCAGTGGAACAGGAGGACCAAAGAATTTGAGAAGTTTAGTGTGATCTTCAGAAGGCATGCAGAGTAAACACATAGGGTTATAGAAATATTTAAGAAAAGGGTCAATTTATCAAACTACAGGCAAGGGTAATGACTGTAGTGTTTGCAGTTATATTAGAAATGATTTCTTTACTGACTTATATATTTTTAATAAGGAATATTTTAAAGGTAACATTTTTAGATCTACTTTTACCTCTTATGATGCTTACTTTTCCTCCCTTACAATATCTATGATCGGGGAAATTCCATAAATAAAGCATGCTTTTTTCTTACTAGGTCAAAACGAAGTGTTACACTAGCCTCTTAATAAATGTCAATTACCGTCCCTTTTCCCTGAGCCTGGTATTATGCTAATAACATTCTCCTGAATATTCATAGACTCAAAAATGTTTGATCAGGAGAGGAAGTTAGAGATGCCCTCACCCGATTCTCTCTAATAATGATGAAGACGCTGTGGCTCAGAGACTGGAGGTGGCTTGCCCAAGGTTGCCCAGCAAGTTAACAATACTGTCAAGACCAGGAGCGATGTTTTGGTGTAAAGAAGCAGCACAAATAAAGGCTCTGACTTAAGGAGATGACATTTTCCAGGAAGCAAGAAGAAATGTTGTTTCTAGGCCATAGAGTTAGGTAGGTGCCAGACCATGCAGGGTCTTAAAGGCCATAGCAGGGATTTAGAGAGTAATGAGAGACTTTAGGTGTACAAAGATGGATGGCGACATTACATTAGCATTTTGAGAAAATGCATTTCTAAAATATTTTCATTTAGTAATAAGATTCTCTACTTCTCATATATCCTTACTCTCAATTTAGGATATAATGCTGCTTTCCAATCAGATTGCTTTTTACCCTCATCTTGATGACAATTTCTCCCCCTTATATGTCTTCCATAACTTCTGTGAGGCCCCCAGGCCAGAACACTCTGCTTCTAGGCTGTCTTCGGTGTAAATTTCAAGCAGAGGTAACCCAGCTTTTCTATTCCTCAGGTTTTTCTGTCTGTTCCCATTTTTTGATTGGCTATACTTCATTTCAGAATTTTTGTTAGGCTTTACTAGTCCTTAGACCTTTTCCAGGGATGGATAAAACTTCCAATACCTTCATTAAATCAGACCTTGGAATCTAAACTGCCCCATAAATATATTCCCCAAATAAAAAGGTGGAGGAAAACTTTGTCTATTAATGTGGAATTTTATTGTCTAATCTTTGCTTTCTGTAAACGTTTGGCCTATTGCTACATCATGATATTTGCATATTTAACAACAAGGCATTTATAGTATTTATTTTTTTGTCTTATGTTCTAGACACTGTCTTCAACTACTACCCCTTGAGGTCCAAGATTGCATTATTTTAAATATCACGTAATACTATGATTACAGGAGGCAGATAGCACTTACTGAATAGTTGCCACATAACAGACACTGTGCTATGAAATTTTCTCATCAGACTGAGTTGAGACAAACTGGGAGTGAGAGTATAGACTTTGGCAAAATGCATGAGCTTGTGACCCTCCTATGTATCTCTTTAAGTAACTAAGTATACAAGGACACGTGGACTTTTATATTTTGGCTGAAGACAGAAGGACAGAGTTAGTAGGAAGACGGGAAGTGAGAAGGAGGAAATGGACAATGTGTGAGGAAGGCTTGGCATCTGTCCTCTGCTAGCTGGAGAAACAGGTTTTGTGGGTCAGAGAAGAGATGGTTTAGAACCAATAAGTGAAGAAGTAATGTTTATGGGGGAAGTTTTGTTCTTGGCAAGGAACAAAAAAAAGCCTGTTTCAGAGGCACACATAACAAAGTATGGGCCCAAACTGAGAAGAAAACAATTTACTTCCCAACTCTATCACGAACCATAGTGTAGCTTGAAAAATCAGGGAAGCCTTTAGCTGAGGAGGGCCGGATCTGGGAGTAGAGTCCTCTCAGGGAGAGAAGGAAGAGGAAGTGATGACATGGCTCCATGGCAAGAACATGACATGAGACAGACATGGGGTTGGCCCTCAGAAATAAGCTGAGAGGAAAGTGAGGGGAGACCAGGCCAGGTAGTTGGGCTCCAGTGGCCATAAATGTATCATATTATCTCTTTTATTTCAGCAAGGAATAGGATCAGGATCAGGAGACATATGCATTACATCATCCAATTATTTAAAAAGACTTTGAAGAATAGGGTTATTATCCTCATTTTCAGAGAAGAAAGTAAGTGTTTAGGCAGATTAAACACTTATTTTAACTGTATGACATTTCTCAAAGTCACACAGTTAGTTAACCAACAGTGGTCCTGGGATTTGAACCCAGCTTTGGTGGCTCCCCATACAGTCGTTCCTTATGACCACCCCACGTCACTTCCTCACTGCTTGGCACTAGCCTTATGATTGATTGTGTGTTCCAGGTGGGAGTTAACCAGAATGAAAAATTTCTAACAGCTCGGGTTATCATTTATTTACTGAAAGGCATCATGGAATTGTGGGAAGTCAGGCACACCTGAGCTCAAATCCCAGCTTTGAATGGGCTTTGAAATCAGGCACACCTGAGCTCAGATCCTAGCGTTGTCATTTGTGAACTATCAGCCCTTGGGAAGGTTGCTTTTCCTTCCTGAGCCTTGGTTTCCTTTTCCGTACAAAGGAATGTTAACATGTTTTTTGGATATCACTGTAAGGCTTAAATGAGTTAACGAATACACATCTCATATTACAAATGCCTAGTACATAGTAGATTCTCACTAAATGACAACTGTTTTTATTATTGGCAGTTCCTACAATTTTGCCTGAACTCCTTGCATCCAGGAGAGAAACCATGTGGAACATGTCAGTACAGAATACCAACAGACACATGTTTAGTGCTATCAATTCTCACATCATCATGCATCTTCCCTAACATGTCTTTTTTCTTTTTTTTTCCACTTCCATATAGAAAATAACACATGGGAATTGTTTTGACTCCTACTGCCAGGAACCAAATCATATCTTCTTTTTCTGTAAAAGGAAGGGCATGGTATTGACATATATCTTTTATCTTTGGCAAGCACCCACACTGCATGTTTATCGACATTTAAGAGTTCTTTCTTAAAGCATCTCACTCTATACCTAGAAAGTGTGTTTCTTTCACATGAAAGAACATCAAAGAGGCATTCCTGTATAAAATTTACTGAGCTTTTTCTTAACTATGGATTGTCATGAGACCATATGGCCGTAAATGATTTAGTTTTTCATGAAAAATGGTTTTAAATCAAAAATGAAACCTGCTAAAAAGAATTTGCATACTTGATGAAAAATAAAGGCAATAAAATGTTTAAACTGGCTGTGAGAAATGTACTGGGATTTCATAAGCAGCCCTTATATAATAAGGAAATGCATTTTCATTATGACTGTTGCATTACCAGTGTTATGGAAAGTTGGCCTCTTTAGATAGTAAGACAGAAATCTGGGACATAAATGGTGTCCACCTTAAGATTCAAGCCAATCTGGCATATCTGAAATATTAGTGAAGTTAATATTATCTCATTTGTTTCAACAAGGAATAGGGTCAGGTGACATATACATTACATCATTTAATTCTTTCAAAATCCTTTTGAGAATGGGGTTTTTTAAAATTATGTTTATAGATTTGGTGATACAGGTGCAGTTCTGTTACATGGATATATTATATATTGTATAGTGGTAAAGTCTGGGTCTTTAGTGTACTCATCACCCAAATAGCATACATGGGGCCCAATGGGTAATTTCTCATCCCTCATCTCCTACCATTCTCCCACCTTTTGGGAATAAGGTTATTATCCTCATTTGCAGATAAGTAAATAAATGCTTAAACAGAGTCCATGTAAATGAGGGGCATACTTGGAAAATACTTAGACCAAGCTTATCCAACCCACGGATTGCAGGCTGCAAGTGACTCAGGACAGCTTTGAATGTGGCCCAAAACAAATTCATAAACTTTCATAAAACATTACGAGATTTTTTTGCATTTTTGTAGCTCATCAGCTATTGTTAGTGTTAGTGTATTTTATGTGTGGCCCAAGACAATTCATTTTTTTCCAGTGTGGCCCAGGGAAGCCAAAGATGGGAGTTAGACTAAAGGAAGAAATGAGGCAGTGGAATCAGGTGTTAGGAAAGGACAGAGTCTGATTACAGCACTGTACACTTCATGAAGGACTAGGAAGCTGCATCTATAATCTAAGAGCAAGTAAACACCTAAGGAAGAGTTTGAGTAAAATCTCTCTGAGAAATTAAAAGTGAAAGTACCCAGCAACCTCTAAGGCCATCTTGATCCAGATGTGACAGATAGCCTTGCTACCAGCATGAGCAACATAGGGGTGCTTTGAGAAAGCATCAGCTGAGAAAGGAGATGTCACCCACTAGAAAGAAGCAGAAGAGGAAAACGACCACTGCTATCTAATAGTGGGAAGTAAAAATCACATAAAACATTCCCTGAGGACTCAGAAGTATTTGAGAAGAGGTTGAGGGGATTGAAGTCCTCAAGGAATTGATGTGATAGAGAAAGAAATCATCATGATGACTTTAGCTTTACCCCAAATGGGTATCACAAGTTACACACTGAATTTCTTCCTACTTAAATAAGCTAATGAATCATGCCACAAGATGCAATTCATAGTTGTGCATTTTCTTTAACAGGTGCAAGCAGATTAACACATATCTAAAGTTCATTTTGCCATTGTTCTTTTTGAATTACTATTGAGAGGCAACATTGAGACACTATGAAAAGGAAAAGGTAGAATACAATGTGGGAACATAGCAATACGAACGGACAAAGATTTCATGATGAAAACGCCAAAAGCCATAGCAACAAAAGCAAAAACTGATGAATGGGATCTAATTAAACTAAAGAGCTTCTGTACAGCAAAAGAAACTCTCTTTTGAGTGAACAGACAACTTACAGAATGGGAGAAAATTTTTGCAATCTATCCATCTGACAAACGTCTAATATCCAGAGTCTACAAGGAACTTAAACAAATTTACAAGAAGAAAACAACCCCATTAAAAAGTGGGCAAAGGACATGAACAGACACTTCTCAAAAGAAGACATTCATGTGGCCAAAAAACATGAAAAAAAGGTCATTATCATTCATCATTAGAGAAATGCAAGTAAAACCACAGTGAGATACCATCCCATGCCAGTCAGAATGGCGATCATTAAAACATCAAGAAACAACAGATGCTGGCAAAGCTGTAGAGTGTAAATTAGTTCAACCATTGTGGAAGACAGTGTGGCGATTTCTCAAAGATGTAGAAACAGAAACATCATTTGACCCAGCAATCCTATTATTGGATATATACCCAAAGGAATATAAATCATGCTATTATAAAGATACATGCATGCATACATACACTGCAGCACTATTCACAATAGACAAGACATGGAGTCAACCCAAATGCCCATCAATGATAGGCTGGGTATAGAAACTATGGTACATATACACTATGGAGTACAATGCAGCCATAAAAGGGAACAAGATCATGTCCTTTGCTGGGACATAGATGGAGCTGGAAGCTGTTATCCTCAGCAAACTATGGCAGGAACAGGAAACCAAATGTCACATATTCTCACTTATAAGTGGGAGCTGAACAATGAGAACACATGGACACCTGGTGGTAACAACACACACTGGGGCCCATGGTGGGTGATGGAGGTAGGGAGAGCATCAGGAAGAATAGTTAATGGATGCTGAGCTTAATACCTGGGCGATGGGTTGATCTGTGTAGCAAACCACCATGGCACATGTTTACCTGTTTAACAAGCCTGCACACCCTGTACATGTACCCTGGGAAAATCAAAGATGAAGAATAACATGTGGCAATTGTTACCTAAGTTGGAAAGAAGCTTATTTCTCACATTACCACATCAATTGGATAACATTCGCTCCTTGCAGTGAGGTTCATTCTGTGTCATTCAAGAGGCTATTCAATTGTTACCACCAGGATTGTACATAATTCCATCAAAACATGCACACTGGGCTGGCTCCATGCTGGAAAATTCTTCAGAATGCAGCCATCCTGGAATAGATTCGAGGCACCTGGGTCAGCCACACAGACTCTCAAAGAAGATGAATTATTCCTGAGTCAGTTTCCTAAGCTTCACAGTCCACTTTTGAAAGAAATGGTTAGAATACTGCATCCTTCCCCTACATCTTGAAAACAATAGTTTATTTGTGCCAAATGTTTATTTCTTTAAATTTGTTATCTTTTCGTAGCCCTCTAGATTTAAGAGATATAAAGACATGAAAAATCACATAAAGCGATCCTCTGCCTCAGTCTCTCGAGTACCTGGGACTTCAGGCATGTGCCATTGAGCTCCTCTTTTTTTTTGGTTTTAATAACATTATTACTTTAAAATAATTTTATATTTACAGAACAGTTGCAAAAATAGTACAGAGCATTCCCGTATACCCCTCACCCAATTTCTCCTAATGTTAACATCTTTCATGACCATAGTGCACTTGTCAAAACTAAGGAGCCAACATTGTTGTGTTACTATTAACTAAACCTGACTTTTTATTAGAATTTCACTAGTTTTTTCCTAATCTCTTTTTTTTCTGTTCCAGGATTCCATGCAGAATACCACCTGACATTTAGTCACTGTATCTACTTAGCTTCCTCTTAACTGTACAGTTTCTTGGACTTTTCTTGTCAATAACCCTGAAGTCGTATTGTAACCCTCCAGTTTGACATGAGGTTCAATAATATTCCAGCAAGAGAACAATATTAGATTATAATCTTTGTAATATTTTTCTGAACTATGGTGAATCCTGACAGAGTCAGTCCTTGCCTCACTCCCAGGCTTCCTGAACCAATCAACTCTTTGGCCCACCCTGAGTGACTTTGTAACAATGGCCCCCAGAAATCTAGCATCATAAGCTCCCTATGACTTAAGCATCAGTAACAGCCTTTTATTCAAAAACACAAGAAAGAACACAACCTGTGAGTCAAAGCAGAATTGTTGAGGGTACTTATGGAGACAAATTACATCTTTCAAAGACTGCTCAAATCCTGCACATGTTAAGCTTTAAAAGATTTGTTTACCACCAGAGTAATGAAGTGGAAAGCACTAGGTTTGGTATTCAGAAACTCTCAGTGCATTTTCCACTTACAGTCTGTGTGGTTTCAATCCTAGCACTTAACCTCAATAATTCCATATATACCAATCTGTTATTATAACTCTCTAATGTGATGATATATGTAAAGAATTTTTGTGACCTCTGTAGCCTGATATACAAATTAATTTTGTTGGTCATCATTACTCCTATTGCAGTTTAAAGCACTTATAAACTAAAAAGATTTCATGCATGTAGTAATTTTCTACTTCAAATTTATTTTCTTAGTTAAGTCCTATTTTAGAACAGCTGTGAAAACTATTTTGGTCTTCATAATAAAATATTGACATCCTACTGCTGCCATTCAGTGCTTACGATGTACCAAGTACTTACTTCACATTTGCTGCAACCCTATGACATAGTTAATGACACGATTTCCATTTTAAATGTAGAGAAACTGAGGTCCAGAGAGGTTTATAAAACTTACTCAAGGTTACGCAGCAAGTAAGTAGAGGAACCAAGAAATGAACTCAGCCTGGCATTAAACCACCCATGTAGGCAGAGACTCGTAGTCTAATCATCTCTTAAAGGCCCCACCTCCCAATGCTATTACATTGGCAATTAGATTTCAACATGAGTTTTGGAGGGAACACTATGCAAACCATAGGAGAGGATTATTATTAACACAACCTATTTCATTTGGTTACTGTGAAGATTAAATGAGATACAATGTGTGGTGCGGGGCAGGAACTGAAGCTTTAGCATTACTCTGTGTAGTGCCTAATACAGTTAGGAAGCCAGGTTGCCTGGGGTTGTATCCTGGCTTTGTTGTTACTGTTGTGTGACCTGGGGCAAGTTTGTTAACTCTCTGTATGTCTCTCCTCATCAGTAAAATGGACATAATTTTATTATAAAAATTGAATAAGCTAATGTTTGTACAGTGCTGAGAACAGTGCATGACACATAGGTTTGTTATGAGCCGATTACACGAGTCAGTGGACACAAGAAGCACTCACAACATGTTAGCTGCTATTATTATTGCCTGAAACTGGAGCCTAATGCTTCTGGCATTGCTTGAGCAAGAAATGAACAATGAACCTTGAGGCTGGTTCCAGACCTATCAGGAAACCAGGTTTTTGGCTCAGGCCTGCCAGCAGAGGTCATCGACCAGAGAGATTAGTTACTACCTCCAGGTGTTGTTGACCCTTGTTCAAAATAAGAAGGAAGAATGTATCCAAAGAAAGAGGCAGCAATTTACCACAAACCTCCAAAAGCTTCATTTTAATTTTAAGAGGGCTTTCCTGAGCTTGGGAAAGAAGTTTGACTACTTCTGCCACAGATCTTTATTCACCTGTTAGCATGACTTTATATCCGTTCCGTTGCCATAACAAGAGGAGCCACTCCATTATTAAAGTATAGTTACATTACCCAGTCACAAATGCTGTAGTTTTACATAGGTACAAAAATTGCATTTATTTACAACTGGGGCTTGAATAAATCAGACAAAAGTGAGATGATAACTTTTTTCCCAACACATTCACATATAATTACCAACTAAAGAAGCCCTTTCAATCTATTTACTCTATTTTTACCTAGCATGTAGGATAATTATTGTCTGGGATATTGTGATGTACTGAACCATATAAAAATAATTCTTCAAAGAAAACCTCTGCAAACCATTGAGCAACATGAACAGGACTCTTGTCACAAACAGAGACTGACAAGCCAATCTTTGGCATTTTTACACAATGTTGAAAATCAGTTTGAACTGGCAGGTGTAAAGTTCCTAGATTCACACTTGACAGAATAATTCAGTACTGATACTTTGTGACTGGTAATAGGCAAAAGGTGTGCAACAGACAATAGCCCTACAGGAGAGAATAAAGTTTTGTTCAAGAGCTGATAAAATATAAATATGTTATATAAAGCTTCTCAACAGCTTAATGCACATAGAATTCCATTACCATAATACAGCAGATTATTTTGAAAACATCACAAAACAAACGCAGCATAATTCTCCAGACCAATGAAAATATCCATCCCACACATACCTCCTCCAGGCTTCTCTGACTTCCTAGTTGGCAAATATTTACAAAAGTAAAAACTTGCCTTTCCATGTTTCTGTAAATTCTACTCCTTTACCCCTCCAGTGGTGCCCACCCAGCAGAGAAGTATGCCAGACATCTCTGCCTTCCCTTGCTTGCACGTGATATTCTGTAATAACTCCAAATCAATAATGGACTTCATTTTCCTCTCTCTTTTTTATAAGGGAGAGTCATCCAGTAATTGTTTTAAAAATCCATTGAGTGGAATAAACTTTTTGTCACTAAACACCTAAAAGATTCCTTGGAACACTTCTGGTCAGGGATAGCCATCTGATGTCACATGACCAACAAATCAATCACACTTCAGTCTAGCTGGGTCCAGGGGCTTTTTACCCAATCGAGCCTCCAAAAGTATGTCCTAGGACAGTGCTTCTCAAACTGTAATGTGCCTGCACGTCATCTGGGTTCTTGCTGAAATGCAGACTCAGATTCACTAGGTCTGAGATGAGACCTGAAATTCTGTATTTCCATTAGGTTCCTATGTGATGCTAATGCAGCTGGTTCAAGGACCGCACTTTGAGAAACAAGGCTGTAAGAGAGTCAGAACAACTGAAGATAACTAGAGAGAACACCTGTCTGAAACACACCAATGTTTCCTTTGCATAAAACCTATATCCTCAACATATTGAATATTTTTAATCTTAGAACAGGAGAGTGGAGTGGTCACCTTTGCTTTTGGCAGATGGGATAAACTGAAAAATGTTTATTTTTATCCTTTCTAGACAAAAAGGGCCAAGTAAGGAACAGCAGGATCCAAAAGACAGAAAGACAGAATTTTCTTTTCTAACCTGGAGCCCTTGTCCAATGCACCAGCATCAGCATTTTTTTTTTTTTTTTTGAGACAGAGTCTCGCTCTGTCACCAGGCTGGAGTACAGTGGCACAATCTCGGCTCACTGCAACCTCCATGTCCCGGGTTCAAGAGATTCTCCTGCTTCAGCCTTCCAAGTAGCTGGGACTACAGGTACGCGCCACCATGCCCAGCTAATTTTTGTATTTTTAGTAGAGATGGGATTTCACCATGTTGGCCAGGATAGTCTTGATCTCTTGACCTTGTGATCTGCCCACCTCAGCCTCCCAAAGTTCTGGGATTACAGGCGTGAGCCACAGTGCCTGGACCAGCACCAGAATTTTACCTCCCTTTGATGGATAAGGGAACTCTCTGCTCCAAAGTGGTAGGTGCCATGTTATAGCTCTATCCCATACCCAGAAACCACAAAGACTGGCATGCTAATATTTTCATTTAGGAAAATGTTTAATTTTGTAGGAATAAATGAAGACATGAAGTTGTGGATAGTTAGCATTGATTTAATTATAAATAAAATTACTTATAAAATCATTCACAGAAAACAAGGCTTTCAAACTAGGGTATGTTATTAGAAGGAAGAAACATTTTGCTACTGCATGTCTTAAATATTAAGTAGACTCTCTGGACTGCCTAAGGGTACCTGGTATATACCATTTGACTTTATTGCTCCTCAGTGATTCCAAGGTGACTGGCTCATCAGGAACTCATAAAAGAAAGCTGGGGGCTGGCTCCCCTACACCTACCAGGGTTCTGATGGGGACCCCAGAGTTCCACGTGATCACTCCTAGGTGTGACATTCTTTGGGCAATTACTTGCTCAAACTCTTATTTGTTTGTGCTTGTTAATGTATTCAACTCAATCCAGCAAACATTTATTGAGCATTATTATCAGGCTCTGGGGGACATAAAGATAAGTAAGCCTTGATTTTTATATTCACGGAGCAGATAATCATGTGGATTATTTTATAAATGCTATTCTGTTGAAATGTGTGCTTTTGTTGTCTTGTCTTGTTTTCCTCACCAACTAGGGTGTAGGCTCCTTGAAAGTGAAGGTCTTTTCTTAATTATCCTTGTGCTCAATACTTGCGGAGTTTCTAGTCAGGAAGTCATAGCATGACTCCAGGAGAAAAATCAAGTTTGCTGCAAGCAAGTTTGCTTTCCCTCATGATCGTAGTCTACCCCCATGTCTACCTGTTGACAGGAAATCAGGGCATCCCCAGCCCAGGCTGGGGAAGAAAAAGGAAGAAAGAGCCTTGAAAAAAAAAGCATCGTCTTCCCTAATGTCCAGCAAAGGGTACCTTGAATTAACTTTTTATCTTCTTTGTTAAAATCTAAGGCTTGACTGTTTAAAGTTTTCTATTTCTGTTTTTGTTTTTGCAACAGTTTGTCTCAGGGGACATGCCATGAGTACCAGTTGACAGCAACAACAACAGTACTTATATGCTAGGTACCATTCTAAGAACTCTATAAATATTACCTTGTTTAACCCAAATAGGTCTATGACACAAGTTCTTATTTAGGAACTGAGCGAATTAAGGCACACAGAGATTAAGTAATTTGCCTAAAGTAACACAGTCTTCTGAGGAAGAGTATCGTCATGACTTGGGACTTCATCCTCTGGCAGTAAACTTATTACAGCCAAGAAAGAGAAAAAGAAATGTAAAGCAAAGTCAATTTCAATGCATTCAAACGTCTTCCTGCAAACCATGCCCCCAGGTCTTTCTTATAGGAATACACACTTGAATAACTCAATTCCATTTTCAATATCAACTGCACTTTCTCAAGACATACGCCCCCAAAGAACTGTAAGATTCCCCTGTGTAGCCTCTGACACACTACAATAACTCTGTTTGTCGATGTGATTTTTGGATTAATACACATTAGCATGTTGGGTGGTAAACTTCATGAAGACAAGGCCTGTGTGTCACTCATGCTACCACAGTGCCTGGGCCACAGGAGAGGCTCCATGATTCTTTTTGGATTCAAAAACAAATGAATCCTCATTTTAGAAATGAGTGAACTGAGGCCCAGAGATGTGAAAAATAACTTGCTCAAGCTTAGAGAACTCCAATGAGATAGACTAAAGAAGGCTTTGTACTTTGCTTTTCCCAATTTTGAAGCCCACTTTCCATTCCATACCACATTTTACACTATCCATCCATTAATGAGAACGTTTTTTTCCTGAATGGAGTCATTGCAGTATTTACAGAATGCAAGTGATATATATATGAGATACTGGGACATAAATTGAAGGATCTTTTGCCTTACTGAAGGTTGCAGAAACATTTGTATTTAGTAAATGGCCTTTTTTTTTTTTTTTTACACACCACACTGCAGTTCCAGGAGTTTTGAAAATGCTCCCAGTCAAATACCTCAGGCTGCAGATTTATTTAAATGCGATAGAGTTCTCTCATTCTTTTTAACATTTTTTTTTTCAGTTTATAACAGTATCTTTCACCTAGTAGGGATGTAATACATATTTGAGAAACTAAATTGAAAAGACTACCTTCAAAGCAAAGACTTCTTTAGGTTTAAGATATTGTTGATAAAAAAAAATTGTAATACTGACACTTGAGGTTGATTGCTCAGTCTACTTTTTCATTTTATGGGAACCATTTTTATATCTGAAAATGATATTCCTAATAAGGACATAGCAAAAAACAGCACCAGGCTTTCTATTAATGGCTTAGGAATAATTTAAATAGAAGTCAGCACAGTATTACATTGTTAAGCTTTATTCAAGAATTATAGGAAATATGTTATTAGGTTCACTTAAAGTCTAAGCTGAAGAATTCTCCCCTGGAAGACATTTCCTGATTAGACCTAAATTGTTTTTCTATGTCACCACAAAGACAATGCAAATGCTGATTAAAGCAATTAAAACTTTCCTTTGTTTGCAGAAAGAGATGTACCCAGATATGGCTTTTTGTTTGTAGACATCTTAATAAGCACTAGCAGACTGAAATGAAATCTGTCATCAGTTATATTTTTCTCTTAGACAAACTGTCTACTTCACATACATATTAAGCGAGATTTGTTACCAAAGCTTCCTTATATTTCTATTTGTTGTTGTAAAATGGTAAATGTAGAAATAACACTAGATCTATCAATTTGATAATATAATGGAATACATCTGGCAGCTGAACGGGAAAAAAATGTAATGACATATTTGGCATAGTGAATGGTTTTTATTATGGGATTTTTTCTTTCTTTTTAGCACAATTGTGCCATTTGTTGCAGACTAATGTCAAAGAGTAAAAAGTATTATTGGGGATGGGGAATTTAGCTTTTGTACAACGTAAATTGACTGCCATGTAAATATAAACATCAGTCTTATTGCTTGTTAAATATTTATTTACTGAAATGATTTGAACAGGAAAGCTTGCTGAAGGGAACCATGTCTGTTTTTAACTATATATTGCTGAATTCTTTTATGAATTTGGCTTTTCTTCTGCTTCATATTTACAGTTTTACATTAATTCTACTGTAGAATGTTTAAAGATATAAGAACAAAATTTCTAGAATGTGTGGAAATCAATTCTAAAAAGCTAGGGTAACTAAAATTTTATTTGCTTTCATAGCAATGTAAAGACACTATTTTAATGAAATTAACTTTGTAGTAGCATAAAAGGACATCACTGATTCATTCATTCACTCATATGTTCATCAGACTTTTCCTGACCACTGTGTGTCAGGCATCGGGCTTGCTTCTGGGGGCATAAATGTGAATGAGCCACAAGAAGCCCAGCCTTGCTAGGGAGACAGATACATATTAGGTGTTGGGTATTATAATAGAGAAGCTTGCTGTGTGTGTCCATAATACATAATCAAAACAAATCAAGGTAAGGCACTAGGAAAAACTGTCATTAACTTATTTCCATTTCTTGGAAAAAAATAAAAGATAATTATGAAGTAATCTATTATAATACTAGAGCTCTTATGGCCTTAAGAATATTAAATCATAAAGTATCAGGGTTGCTTGCATGGAGATAAGTCTGAGATTTGAACTGCAAAGGGGAGTCTTCCTTGCAAATAGACTTTGAATCACCCACTCCAGTTTTCTCTAGGCCTGGGAGCATGCTGGTGGAGCGGAAAGAATCCAGCTACTGATAGAGAGATGGCAAACGCTGAGTACAGAAAGGCACAGAAAGCAACATATTGCACAATCATTAGCAGAATGAAAAGGCGAAGATTCAGGACTATGTGACTGCAAGTTAGGCTGTAATGCTAGAAGTGGACATCTCAGAACAGACAAACCTGGGAGGGAGGAGAATCAGTGGGGCCCAAGAAGACAAACCAGTCTCTGCATTGAACAATTCCCTTAGACATACCAAAAAGGGCTATCACTTCCCTTCATAAGAAGAAATCAAAGGTGATTATCAGGGCTCAACATGTATCCTTCTTAGTCTGATGAGTATAATAATGTAGAACAATTATATGATAATTTCAGAATATGGGTGGATTTGTTTGGCATCTTCATAAAATCACAAATAACATAAACCATGAAATCCCAGACACCTGGAGATTAGGTGATCTCCATGTTGTTTTGGAGGCCAGATTTATGTGCCAATTGTGAGAAAAATCAGAAAAATGATCAGTACGGAATTCTGTAAAGGACTTATTTCTATTAGTGTGCCATATAATTCATGTTTCATAGCAGAAAATGAATGAGAGATATAAAATGTATCTGATTTATTTAATCCATATAAGTAGTCATTCTGGAAAACTATTTCCTACACAAATTTTATGATTTTAAATGAACATAAACACACCATGGTTATTTTGGGTGCCCCTTGTAGACTCAGCCCAAGTTTCACTTCTCTCAATGGTGCAATGGTCAAGCAGAAAGAGAACAAGATGGAACAAGAGGTTTGTATCACACCTGTCCCATTGTTGCTGAATTGTGGACAAGGTACTTGGTATCCCTCAACCTCAGGGTTATCATCTGCAAATTAAAGCAAATAAAACTAATATTTACCACAAAGTTTGTAGTCAGTAGTCAATAAAAATAACACTATTATTAGTTTTTATATACGTTTTTAAGAAAACTGGTTAAATAATATATAATCAGTGAAAAAAAACACTTTGAAAGCTGAAATGTGCCTTGTAACACACTCTGAGTTGCTACTAGTAAATGTTAATTCTACAGAAAAATTAGATAACTACACTGAATTTCAGTGTTACAGTGTAAAGCTGGGGATAATAGAGTTATACATTAGAGGAAATTATACATGCAAACATCTAGGAGAGTCTCTGAACTTATAGATCCTCTGAAATGTAATTGATCCTAAACTGAACATAAAATTTATTGAATAGTTAATAAAAACATATCACGTGTCTAAACTCAACTCACCCTTTGAGCATCCAGGTTATTGTTCATTGGCAAATATCTTTTGCTTTTCTATTGAAATAAAAACAGAAAAAGAAAACCTTTAGGAAAAACAAACTCAATATGCATTAGAGAAACATCTGTATGTACCTTATAATCAATATAATTAAAATACCAAATACTGAAAATTATAATGAATAACTGAGCTCAGTTTTGGGAGGGTCTGTTAATAAGTATATGTGTGTTTATGTGTTGAACAAAACATGAAAGGATATACATCAGTATATTAATAGAGGTTGTTTCTGAGAGATGAGTTTTTTCAACTATTTATGTTATCGAAAACTTTTACAATAACTTGTCCTAGATTAATAATTTTTAAAAGGCTTTTTGTATTTTTAGAAGTATTTTTGTGACAAACTTTCTAAACAGTTTTCTGAAAACAAATTGTTAATGTAAACATTCTTATCTGATTACCATCAATAGTTACATAAGCAACTAATGAAATTATAATTTGAAACTGTAGAATAAATCGTTTGGTTTAATTTTAAGTAACTTGTTTTAAAGATGTTTTTGAAATAAATGGTTTTAAGTGTTTTAATTGTCAAGTCCACCAATAGCCACAGATTCTAGAAAGGTTTAGTGTATTTAAAGATTAACTGCTTAGCTTTGCTAGACAAATAGCATTCAGAATTTAAGTGTATTATTTTTTCCCTGATTTGATCACAGACCTAATTTGGTAAAGAGGTCAGTACTTGGCACATTTGAGCAAATATCAAAATGGTATTGGATATTTATAGAACTAAATTAGATGTTAAACAAATGGAAATTATAATTTAGAGAAAGAAAAAGACAGGATATTTATAGCTCGTTGAGTACAATAAGAGTCTTTTACTTTTTACTGGAAAGCGATTTTTAAAAACTGTCATTTGAAAAATAAACCACTTAAAATATCTAATAAATTATTTTTACCTGAATTATGGAGATTTTAAGTTAACTTTGCGAATATTACTGAAATACTATTCTGAGTTTTCTTCACCATAGGGAAAATTTGATCGGAATGTCATTGAAGTGATGTTGAGTCAGTGAACACTGAGGTTGAATTGCTCAGGTCAACTTCTGAGCCTGGAGCTTAATTTAACCTTCCAAAGAAAGTTCTTAGATTTGCCATAGTTTCCATTGTGTCTTGCTGTAGTCTACAAAGGAATCTAAACCTCTAAGCAGGAGTACCCACCACTAACTTATTCTCTAGAATCAGGATACCTCCCACATTGTAAAGACATTGATCTTGAAGAATTTCAATTCTCTGTGCTTTCATTTCAACATGGGGCCCAAATGTTAGCCAACTGACTCACTGGGTGTCCAGCAGTGTTCCAGAGCTAGATATGATAGACACACCATGAAATGTACAATATTCTCTTTTTTGGAGAACTTAAGAGATTTTGAAGTTAATTTAGACTACAGGCAATATTTATTGTGTGTGATGATTTTGGGTCTCAGTCTCTGAGTAAGATGTGACTCTGCTAATACAGCAAACTCTTCAAAGCTCTGAGTTTCTCTTAAGCAAATTCTATTGAACCCAGCAAATCATTTACTCAACAATGAGAATTTTATCTCCAGTATATGAAACTTTTGAATTTCTTCTATTGATAATAGAGAGACACGGAAGTGAGTACTAGGAAGAGTAAAAGAAGAACAGTAAGCCCCACCTCAAAGGAAATGGTTAAAGATTTTGCCTTAGGACATATAAAGAAAACTAAAGGAACCTAAAAAACTGGGCCTTTTAATATATTCCTGGAGCTGAACTGTTTGCAGAAGGGGCTTGAGCTGTTAGGGGAGTCTCTTTAGAGAGAGAATTTGAGAAATATCTTTCAGCATGTCAGGAAAGTTAAACAGAGGTTACCCAAAGCTTTGTTAAATCTCAAGCATCCAAATTACTTTGCATTTCTGGGATTTGGAGGCAGCAGTCAACACTTCTGAATCTTAAAACTAGGAAGGCGTTAATGTTTGGTTTGGAGACCAGAGTAGAAAAAAAAATCTGTGAGAATACAACTTCATGAAATAAAGCAAAATAATTTATAAGCATTTTATTTAAAGTTCTGGGAAGGCAGAAGCTAGACTATTTCTCAGGAGCAAGAAATGAAATATACAGTAGTCTCTAATATTACTTTATTTGTATAAACATTTTAGTGTTTGTGCAAACATTTACAAAGACTTTCATAGAGTCACTCTCAGCCACAGTGCAATAACATTTTTTTTGATCCCAGAAGTATTTGAACCACAAATGATCCTACCCCAAGGGTTTTCAGAAACAAAACTGGGTGTTAGGCAGTGTCTCCTGCACCTAACATAGCAAGAAGGACTTTTCGTATGTGAATAAAGGAAGAGAGTATTAGTTAATGTGTCATAAGGAATGCTCAGGCGCTTATGCTGGCTCACCATTGCAGCTATGGAACTGTCAAGTCAAGGTCATTTGGGTTTTCAAGGTTTTTCTTCAGGTCTACCAAACTTGTCCTCATAGCTACTGAAGCCTCTCATTGTGTTTATTCTTGAACTTCTAAAGCTTTATAGCCTAGCTACTTCCTATTAGTCCTATGCTGGAACTGAACTTCTTGCTGTTCTCAAACTAGTTAGTGTCTTGGAACTTCACTGAAGTCTCTTTTATAGACTGGTAACTGTAAGATTCTGCCCCGGGGCCTGAAAGCTTAAGGGGATGAGTAACTCCTCCCTTCTCAGGCCCAGCCGCAAGTCGCAAGGCAGCTTGCGTCAGCAGCGTGCACCAGCAAGATAGCAGAAGCAGGAAGAGAGCTGGCCGGAAGACATGTGCCCCTAAAGATCCAGAAAGAGGGCATCCGGGTACAACGTAGCAGTTACATGACTAGGGCACTTCACGTTTACAGGGGACTATAAAATCTTTGCCCCGTCCTCACTTGCTGCTGACGCCATTTTAGGCCTTAACCCGCCTGCACCCAGGCGCTCATTAAAACAGCATGTTGCTCCACACTGCCTGCTGTTGGCTGTTGGCGCGCTCTCGGGTTCGAACCAATACAAGAACCTTACAGGAACATCCCCTTAACTGTCCCCAGGACTGTGAGTATCAGGCAAGAACAAATCAACAATCCTTCTGGCACCCAGCATTCATTTCTGTTTGTTCTGCTTTGCCATTGGTGGTTCAGAGTGTCATGATTGTAAACTTCTTCCTCCATCTCTTCCAACTTCAAACCTCAAATTCTAGGAAAATGTCCAGAGCAGCTAGAGTCCTAGCACAATATCTTTTGCTAAAAAATAAAAAATAAAAAATTACAATGTAAATCCTCCTGCTGGTGGAACTGGCTTCTGAGAATGACAAATTTAACTTTTCTATAGCACATGGTTTCCAGGAATAATAATCATAATAACCTTTTTAAAAAGTTTTATAATATACCTTTCCCCACACATGACTATTATAGGCAGAAATTTTACATAATTTAAAAATTCCCCTGATTCAATATTCACTTTCCTTCTTTTGTATGAAAGTCTTGGAGGGCATTGAATTTAACAGGAAAATGAAAAAAGAAAACCAACAAATGTATTGATGTTATTATTTAGCTTCCCCCATCGATTTTTTTTCATTTTTTCCACAGTAGTTCTTTTTCTTTTCAATTGTGAATGTTAATTGAATAAATCGTTCATTAGACTTGAACAGACAATTAGACAAATAGAATTAGACAATTTTGTAATATACCTACCTCTTATATAACGTTCAGACTATGATTCAAACACCAAATTGGCTGAGAAAGTAAGACAGAATCATCCTATTTCATGTAGTAGTTGGTGTTACCAATTAATAGAGATAATCCAAAGAGTCAAGATTTGAAGAAAAAAGATTTTAAAATTACATTAAAACAAATCTTTAGTTAGAATTGTTAGTAATACCATTTTTCCCCTGGACCAATCCTCCAGGTTCGATTAAATGCTAGAACTATCCTTAATTGGTTGGAGTTTGTTCCAGAATCTGAGCAATAATTATTATTCTCTCTCCTGAGAAAGAATATGACAAACAGTAAGCTATCTCTACCCTCCCAAAGATATCAAGTGGATAGTAGTGGTCAAATCACTTGATCCTACAGGGTGACACACAGTGGAATGATAGGTGTTACTGAACTGAACTTGGGTTCACACACCTAGCACAGCAAAACCAAACACTGACATCAGGATTGCAGCAAGAGAAAGTGAAGCATTTATTGCAGGGCACCAAGCAAGAAAAATCGGACAGCTAATACCTAGGACCTGAACTCCCTCATGGCTTACAGGTAAGGGTTTTGAAAGGCCGGGAGGCAGAGGTTGCAGGCAAAGTCATAAATCAATACCTACAGACTATCCATTGGTTTGACCTAAAAGGGTAAGACGTCTCAAGGTAGGAGTCCACAGGTCATAGGTGAGTTCAAAGATTTTCTTATTTGCAATTGGTTAAGGAGGGGAAGTTTTGTCTAAAAATTGGGGGTCAGATGAAAAGAACCTTAGCTCTGGCTCATGGGTGTGACCTCATCCAGGCCCCTCTGGAAGAAATTTAGAACAAAGAATAGTGGTCAGAGTTCAGTCCTTAGTTTTCCCTTGTTAACGCGAACTAAATATGGCCTGAGAAGTACTCCGTACATCTATATATAAGTACGGAGAAGGACTCCTTGCTTCTATATTTGAGTCCTTGTGAATCAACTGCAACCTAGCTAATAGGCAGACAAGATTGAAAACTTAACTTAGTAATGTGCGCCTGTAACAATGGCTGAGACTTGGCCAATCCTAGCGGCCTTACTTCAACCACTCATACCCTGCTGAGTGTTCAAACTGTGTTCAAATAAGGCAAAGGCTGAGCTATAACCAATCTAGTTGTTCTGTACCTCACTTCTCATTTCTGTAGGTCGTTCCCTTTTTATGTCTATAAATCTTCTTCCACCACGTGGCTGCACTGGAGTCTCTGTAAATCTGCTGTGATTCTAGGGGCTGCCCATTTCGCGAATCATTCATTGCTCAATTAAACTCCTTTAAATTTAATTCAGCTGAAGTTTTTCTTTTATCGCCTTTATCTTAGGTCCACATGCCAGCAGGTCTGTTAGTTGGGGGTGTGGGTTTCTGAAAAACAACTCAGGGACATATGCTAAGATGTTATCTTTAGTTTCTGTAGGGAAACTAAACTTCCCATGATTCTAACTTCCTTGGCCATTGTTTCATGCTACCCTTACCTTCTTGCTTATCAAGTAACTCATTTACTTTTCAGAGCTAGCTAGGTGCCTGGAATTTCCCTTGAAGGGATTCAAGATTTTCCTTTATTTTCATGCTTGAGGTGTGGGGCTTAGGATCTCCTAGGAAGCTCTGAGAAATGCAGCATTCTGGGCTGGGCTCTCCTCTTGTGGCTCACTGTTAGCCATATGTCTTGGAGTTGATGGCATCTAATAGGGCTCTCACTAGCAGCTCTCAGCACTGGCTGCAGTCTGTTTTTCTGGTCAACCATCTCAGGAAAATGGTATTTGGATCATTTCTGATAACCTTCTGTTCTGCCATATATCTGGTCACACCCTTTGCAGCTGGATATCATAACTCATCCAGGATGGTGCAAGTAGTTCATAAAATCTGTGCACTAAAATCTCTTGATGATGTAATTTTATTCTGTTCTTTCAAGGAATGACTCTTTCAAGGATTTTATTCAGATCCCCTAGAGCTGTGTTTGGGAAGCAAACACTGTAAGAGCCCATACATCACCTTCCTAGCCGGTCCTCTTTGCCTGTCCTGGGGCAGGCCTGGAATCTCCTGTACCTCTCCTTTCATTTAGACTCCATTTTCGGTCCTTAGGTGTGTCTTCTGGGGAGCTACTGCCATCTCATATTACTTCTAGCAGTTTCCAATCACAGGTGTTTAGGCTCCTTGGCAACTGCTACCAATACCACTTAATTTGTCCTCCTATAGAGTCTGGAAGTACCTTGGCAAATCAAGTCTCTAGAATAGCTGAGAATATTTCAGCCTCCTCCAAGGTAAATGGGCCAAGCTAAGCCAACTAAAGTTCCTGCCTTTCCTAATCTAGGTAACAGCAAACACATGGTGATGGATGGTAAGAAGCAAGTTCTGAAGAAAATAAAGTTGCTTTTGGTTGCTATTTTTATGTAAAGAAAGATAAAGACACCTGTGCCTTAGAGCTCAGAGCCAAGCTTTCCCAGCACAAGTGTAGACAAGATAGAGCAAGAAGCTTTACAGTATAACCTCCCTCCCTCCCGCTGCTGCACTCCCAGTCTGATAGGCAGGTTTATCTTCAGTTCGAACATTGGCATTTGTGAATCTCTCAATTAGATTCCTCTCTTATTAATCCTTGATTGAGGGACTGCTGCATGCTTAGGAGAATGAACACAGTATCTTAAAGTGGAGGAAGAGGGGATGAAGAATGAATATTGCTTTTCTATTTATGAATTTCTTTATTTGCAGGCAGGCAGACTTTGCTGTGAATGAAGAGAAGAATTATGTCTGTGCTTTGGCTCCTTTACTAAAAGCGAAGTTTTCCTATTTTTTTGTATAGTTTTCCTAATTTTCAGATAAAGTATTTTATATTTTTGCAGTCTTGACAGTGTAACATGTTGAGCTTCAGTGAAGGGCACCACTGCCTGGGAAAAATCAAATCCAAATTAGAGTAGTACTGTTTCCTCTTTTGAAAAGTGGGAGCATGATAATCAGATATCAAAAGGTCATTGTAAGGGATAAATGAAATGACGTACATGACAACAGCCAACGTAATGCCGGGCACACAGTGACAGTAAAAATTAGAACTGCCTCTGAATGTTGCTTCTTTAGTCTGCCACCTTCTAAAAGGCAGAAGTTTACATTTTTCTTATAGTGCTGATATATTATGCAAAGAGCATGTGCTGAAATGTTTACAAGCCTGAAAGATGCACACCACACCTGTACACACATTATACTAAAGCATGAAAGAATGAAGGGCTAGTTTCATTACATCTCCTCTAAATAATCCAAAATTCTTTTTTTTTTTTCCAGTGCTTGTAAGAATTCCCACTATTATTATCCTTCTCTTTGCTTTTCATTTTCCTGTCTCTTCCCCAGGGCAAGTGACTCAGCTAAAACTCACACAAGTTAAAAATACACAGACTCAGAACTATTGGTGACAACATTTCTACCTCATATAGCTAGATACTACTCAGGGAATCCCTAAACCCCAAGGAAATTTCTTGATCAAGGAGTAAACGTGAGAGATGTGTACAAACAATTACTCCAAGTCAATACATTTATGGTGGATAGGAGTCTAGGTACTTTGTGCTGAGTCACAGACCTCAGGGAATGAAAGAGAAAATGAAAAACAAGTGACAAGATTATGATCATGGTAATTCTTGTAAACTGAATTTTTAAAATGTTTGCAGACAGTTTAGAATCAGCTAACAGGAAATCTATCTAGGTTGTCCTTTATCTTCTTTCATTGTAATGGCCAATATACAATGTGGCAAACCCAGTCAATTTATGTATGACCACACATATCTGGACATATTGTGTACATGTGGGAAAATCGAACAATTTCTATCAGGTTGCTAACCACTCCAATATAGCTTTAACCGTTTCAAGAAGGGTAAAGAAAATATGGTACATATACACTATGGATTACTATGCAGCCATAAAAAAGAATGAGATCATGTCCTTTGCAGGGACATGGATGGAGCTGGAGGCCATGAGACTTGGCAAACTAACACAGGAACAGAAAACCAAATACCACATGTCCTTACTTATAAGCGGAGCTTAGAGAGAGAACATACGGACACATAGAAAGGAACAACAGACACTGGGGCCTATCGTCAGGTGGAGGGTGGGAGGAGGGTGAGGACCAGGAAAAATAACTAAGGGGCACTAGGCTTAATACCTGGGTAATGAAATAATCTGTATAACAAACCCCCGTGACACAAGTTTACCCATGTAACAAACCTGCACATGTACCTTTGAACTTAAAAGTAAAAAAGATGGTGAGCTTAAGTGTTCAGAAATATATAAACATATCACCACAGTAGATTTTTAGTATGTGTAAAAACTAAGGTGTTGATTCCAATGTATGTTCTCTGTGCCTGAACCTGATAGCAGATTTGTTGCACAATCTCTGTCAAGAGTTTCATGAGGTCTTTTCAACAGATGGCCAAGCCCTTTGTCCTCTTTTCTAAATGTATGCCATTCTTGTGAATTTATTTAACTATTACTAAGTTGGGCTATAGGGACATTTTGGGCTAAATCTGGCCCTAGCACTCTATTTGATAAAACATCAACATTGTAACATTGTAGTTATTTTCTAGCATGAATTTTCTTGGAGGTGTTTTTCATGGTTTGTTCAACCTGAGCAACTAACCTCAGGGAGCAGGACCCATCATGGATAATAACTACTGCAATTTAGCTTCAAACAACTGCTGTGATAAAATCATAACACTAATTGGCTAAGGAATTTAGACTCTAATGTAAAAACGTGGTTGGGATTTTGTGGGTATATATCACACTGAAAGACAGAAGAGATCCATTCTGGCTGGGAACTTAATAAAGCAATAGGTGACCAATACAGGACCCAGCCCAGCTGTTGTTATTCTTTTGATTTCTTAATTCAGCTGCTGGCAGATACTCCAGTGAGCCTCTATTGTTTGTATTTAGGTAGGTTTATTATAACTGGCTTTCTTTCCATGAAGGAGAAATAATTCTTCTCTCATAGACCCAGCAAGCACCACTGGCCTTGGTCCCATCTCTCTTTTTGTCTCTCTCTTTGAGAAACAGGTCTAGGCCTGCTTTTTAAAAACAGTTCACTTACAAATGAAACAAATGGGTCAGGTTTATTAGGTAAGACCAAATATCATTTCTCCATGAAGGGAAATATTTTAGATGGCTATCACCTTACTAGTTGAAGTGTTGCAGTCCAGTTTTAGGACAGTGACTTGGCAGTTAAAAGGAGCATCTCTCATTGACTATTTCTTTCTACCATAGTATATATTTTCAACTTTGAATTTTACATTAATCATATTTTCCTTTTATTACATTCCTCCCTAGCCTCAGAGTAATTCATATTTATTTAAATCATAAAAATCTTGTGGTTAGTAAAATGTAAAGAGCAAGTTATAATTGAAATTCCTTTTATTCCTTTTCTTATTGATAAGTATACTGAATAGCGAATTCTAAAATTTGTGGTTTGTGAATAAGAGTATCAGTTTTTCTTAGGCACAAGTTACTGAATACTGACAAATCCTCCTTGGCTCAATACTGCCTCCAAAACATAACGGCATAAAATGCAACATCAGGGAGAAATAAAAGAGAAAGATGAAGAGAAATTTTACAAATTATATATATATAAATATACCGAGAGAGGCTACGTGCGTGTATGTGTGTGTGTGTGTGTATGTGTGTGTGCAGCAATATTCTTTAAGGTTTCTAGAAGTCTGACCTCTAATTTGTGAATCAAAGAATTAGGTTGAATATCTGAGATAAATTTAAATGCTGCATGTCAATGCTACAAAACCCTTTAGTAAATGTATAACAAATCAACAGCTTCTAAATCTGCTGTTGAGAAAGGAAGTTCAAATTTGTTGAACCCTCGTTATTATAGGCTTGAAAGGCTTCTCGTGCCGAAGCAAGATCTGCATGATTATGCTGCCAAGCACGAGTTGAGTTGGGCTGAATGCTGTTCCCTGGAAGCCTAATTGACAATTTTGTTGCCCTTCTCTGACTATTTAAGAAGAGTTGTGAGGTCAGTGGCAATGATACTTCTCTGAGTCATAAATGCCATCCAGCAGGACATTTTTTTTAACCTGTTCTTTTAGAAGGCTGCAGTGTCAAATATTTAAAAATAAAATGTTTTACAGGAGAGGAGGAATCTGACAACACAGCTGACCCACATTTCAGAAGGAAAATGAGAAATATAAGGGTCAGATCCCAGCCAGTGGGAACACAATGAGCACTTACGCTGTAAATGAAGTAGTGAAATCGCCCACTGGAACAAGCAATTTTCATAACCAGTATACTTCAGTAAAATGAATTTTATCCTATCCTGTGACCTCCTCAAGTTCCCAAACCAAAAGTCTTCAGGGTACATCAGACTGGCAAAAAAAAAAAAAAAAAAAAAAAAAAACAAAAAAAATGCACAGTCACCTCCGTAAGTGGCAAATTAAGTATCCAAATACCAATTCTCAAAAAATTAACCCAAATAATATACTGTCATTAGTGCTTAGGGGAATTTACTTGTTAAATGATCACTTATTTTCATAATTTTCTTTTTCCATAAGTTTGGACATCGTAACATAAAAATTTCTAAATGAAAGTATTGCAACTAGCAAATTAAACAGAAACATCAGCATCAAGGTATGGAATCCAAATACTAAGGATTAAGTAAATGTTAAGGTTATAAGCATAATAACCTATCAGTTGCTGGATATATTTCAGACATTTGTTTTTGTTTTCCAATGTATAAGAAAGTGTAATTCATTTTTTTCACTTGACAGTTAAGTGTTTGAATAATATTGAGACAATGAGAGCAGTTTTGATACTTCCTCATGAAGTGTAAAGAAATATCTATTTGAAAAGCCATTGTTTTCCATAGGTCTTGTAATTTTTTTCTTCAATTTTTGTGGGTATATAGTAGGATTTTCCATTTGACGAATGTCTTATTATTCAAAATATAGAGCTCATAACATTTTTATTAATCTTTCACATTTTTCTAGTTCTAAAAATGAAGAAAATAGGTATATTTATATAAACAAAAATATAGTTTCCCTTAAGTTGTTTGCATATATCTTTAAGCAAATATATCCTGAAAAATATTTTGAAATTATATAGTTATGAATCACATAAGATCCCTTTGAAAGCCTGATGCAGATAATGAAGTTTGATTGTAATTTCAAGTCTGAATAAAAATAAAAATCATCTTAAATCTCCTAATTCATTAATTTAATTAAAGAGGACTACAATAATGACATAAAATTGACTAGACCTAGCCCAAATTTTCTGGATCACTGTGAAGAATGTAGCTTACTTAAAACATAACACTTTTCATAAATGACATGAGCTATGACTAGATCATTTAGAACAATATAGGATGAATATCATCACATTACAGAAGACATACTTTTTTACAGTATAATACAGATTCACTGTTATGCCACAGCTTAATCTCAATGACATATTTTCTAGGATTATCTTTGTAAAGGCCTTATTTTGTACTTCAACAGTGGTGGATCAAATTCTTTAAATGATAATAAAACTGAGAGTCATAAAAGAGATGGTCAATAAGTTACAGTTTTTTCTTCCATCTCCCAATTCTGGTTTTTCATTCTGACAGCATTTCCCTAAGTACACTTCTATGAGTACTAAAAGAAACTGTAGTTGATATGCGATCTTAATTTTTCAGAGGTAGTTTGTGGCTGTATTTTTGTTTCTCTATAAGCACATGAATGCTACATGATTAACAATAGTAAATAATAAGTTTATTTTTAATTTCTTTTTTATAGTCTCATAAGAACCTCAACTTATTTCAGAGTTTATACCTATGGCACGTATTAGCTAAAACTAAAAAATATATAGTCTATACAGATTATTTTATTGTTTAAATGGTCCTCATTCATGTTTCATTTCCATAATATTTCCCCAGCTTGTAAAGCTTATGTTACATTGAGCTCTTCTTTAAATTCACAATGCATAAAACTGCCAGGTGGCCTAATAACAGAGTGCATTAACAGATTGAACTATAAATCAGACGGTTGTGTTCACGTACTGTAAAAATACCGCCAATCTCTTTCAGATTATAGTTTGTACACTGATTCCACAGAGTGATCACAAATGCATTGGGAAATTTAAAATGAAGAAAGAGATCATATATCCCAATCTAAAAAATAATATTTTCTTCATTTTCACTTTATCAGTATTTTTATCAACCTTGTATCATTGTTGTGAAATTAAATAAAATAATAAATATAATCCCCAGGAAACACTGCCTAGCCAAAAACCATTACTATTATTACTACTAGTATTTAAACCTATTAAATCTATATTAAAATCATTATTTTTGATTAATGATTTAATATTATGGTAAATAGTTATTCATCTCAACATTTATTGAAAACATACAGTGAGTCATGACTGTTTGTTATATAAAGTAGTAAAAATGGGGAGTATTTATAGAAATTGCATATCTCCAGGGTGCTTAAATAATTTGAAAAATGAGATAATAATTTATATTTTTTTCCAAGAGAGTGGGATTTTTGTAAAGCATTTAAGTTTAAGCACAAATGTATATAGCAACCTGGACTTTTCATACCTGGAAAAAGGAACAAAAACCAACTATAGCACAATGCAGTGCACGAGTAAGGAAACTGCAAACCGATAACTCAACTTACTTATTGATGGTTGTGCAGCTCAGTGGCAATGGAAATAGAGCAAGAGCCTTGTCAGCACATGAATAATGACTCCCCTTTGCATAGTGCATAAGAGTTTACAGAGTGTATGTATAGACTTCATCTACCTTATAGCAATAAGTGGGGAGAGTTACACGGAGGCCCAGTTTTTCTACTTTTAGGTACAAAGCTCTATGTGCTCTCTCACTCCCCCAATCTAGTGCTGTTTCTATTATTTTATGGTATTTCCATGTCCCATGAGTGTTTTCATGTTAACAGAATATATTTTATGAACCAACAGAAGCAAACAGAATTAATTTCATCTTGCAAGTTGAAATACATGTAGCACAATTAGAAACATATAAACTACAGGTAGATGGGTAAAGTCAATAATATTACAGCCCTATGTGCGAAAGTCATAAACTAAAAATTCAAAAGCAGAATGAAGACTGATTAAGAAAGCTTTCATGATTTGTTGGCTTTTTAAAAAAGTGTTGATTTATCAGCAAAATAAATCCAAGGAGGCTGGGCGTAGTGGCTCACACCTGTAATCCCAACACTTTGAGAGGCCGAGGCAGACGGATCATGAGGTCAAGAGATTGAGACCGTCCTGGCCAACATGGTGAAACTCTGTCTCTACTAAAAATACAAAAATTAGCTGGGCGTGGTGGTGCATGCCTGTAATCCCAGCTACTCAGGAGGATGAGGCAGGAGAATTGCTTGAACCCTGGAGGTGGAGTCTGCAGTGAGATGAGATCATGCTACTGCACTCCAGCCTGGTGACAAAGTAAGACTCCGTCTTAAAAAGAAAAAAAAAAAAATCCAAGGAACAGCTTCATGTGAAGGAATGGTAGGTCAACACAAAAAAGTATACAAGCTGCAATGATAATGTTTAAGTCATTAGAGAAATCATGCTGAGATAAGTTAGCATTTTAGCAGTGAGCAGAGTCTAACATGAGACTTTTAAAAGTATTCATATACCTATAATGCTGAAGAGCCAGCACACATGTAGAATTTTGGTGAAGCAACAAACTGTTGCTCAGGTTACATATCTTCCCCATGTTTGTGGGGCATCTACTATGGATGCAGTCTGATATCAGCAGCAGGAAGAAGAAGGAGCCAGAGGGTGTCCCACCAGCAATTAAATGCTCTCACTCAAAAATGACTCAAGTCACCTCTACGTATAACATAATGGCTGGAAGTAACAAGTCATACTCAACCACAAAGGGAATGGGGAATTATAATTCCCCCATAAGCCTGAAAAGGAGGAAACCATGGGCAAGCATTAGAAGACTCAACTATGGACATGATTAAAATGTAGTTTACCTCTTCTAATAATACTGCCTGTTGACTCTTTTCAGACAGTTTTCAGGGCCGATCATTACCAAATATTGAATATATTACTATCTGCAGAGCATTATGGTTCACACTCTGAGGGAAGGGAAGATGGGAAAAAGATTCTCACTCTAGCATTCATACTCTATAGCAAGGCTTCTCAACCTTGACATTATTGACATTTGAGGCTGGATAAGTCTTGTTTGTGGGATCTGTTCTAAGCATTGAAGGATATTTTATAGCATCCCCGTTTCTATTCACTAGATGCCAGCAGCAGTCCTGTCCTCCTTGCAAATTTTGACAATCAACATTTTCTTCAGACATTGCTAATGTCTGAAGGGCAAAGTTGTTTTGCATGCTTTATAGAGAGGTGAATTCAAAGTGCTCCAGGGAAAAACATTAGATGTTCAAAAAATCGCACTCTGGTAGTTTGGAAGGGGAGGGATTAATTTTTATTGGGAGAACCCGAGGAAGCCTTTTGGAGAGGGTGAATTTGGCTGAAGACATAAGAAAGAATGTTTTCTGACATGGTGAAAGGAAGTAGGCCTAGATGGTAAAAAGAGTTGGAGCAAAATCTCAGAAGTGCAATGAAGCAGGATGAATTCAGAGTGCAATCAGAGATGTAATGGAGAGAGTTAGTCTGAAATTACCTTTGGTTATAGATAAGTCAAGAAATGAAAAATGTACACAAAGATAATGCATATAATTATATCCGGCTTTTTCTTGCATTTCTTAAGAACTAACTTAAATTTTAATTTCTATTTATGGATAGAGTACGGAGCAATTGGAGATGGTTCAAAGAAGATACCCACACAACAATTAAAAAGCTAGAAAATAAAATCTGCAAGTTTATGTTTTGAGGAAGGGTGGTATCTTAATAAACAAATGGTGTGGAAAATTTTGGGATATGCCTTCCATTGATGTGTCTCCCCCATACCTCTCTGTGTGGCAGAGACAATGGAACTCACCAAACTTTCCATCTATTCCCCTATGTGTTACCCCTCTGCAGCTTGGAGGGGCATGTGTTCTGAACAATAGGATATGGGGAAGTGATGGACCAAAGCATAAGGAGCCAGTCTGTGACCCCACAGCTAGATCTTCCCTTGCTGAAGCAACCTAGAAAACCTAGAGTGCTCCAGATAGTGTAGTGAATGATAAGGTTGCCTCAGTTATCCTGGATCTCTGAGTAATCATGTGGAGCAGAGTCTCCAGTCAGCTCACATTGTACATTTATTCTCCTTTGAATGGTAAATCTATTTTTGGTGTATGTAGCCTTTGACACTTGGTACATTGTCTTTTTAACACAGCATTAATTAGCTCCTTTTGACTAATATGAAGTATAGAGTTCTGTCCAGCACTGAGATGAAAATAAGTACAAATAGAAGTAAGATAAAATATAAAGTGAGATAGCTAATAAAATCACTGATTATATAAAAATCACAAGAATGAAACATGTCTTTATATAAATTCAGTTTTTAAAAGTATGATCTTGGGCAAGAGTTAAGTATTAGAAAAGATAATCCTTGAGATCCTCTTTTGCACTAAGATTGTGAGAATGGCTCTAATTTTCCTGAGTTTGTTTTTTTTTCTGTAACTCACCCATATGAACTACCTTCTCCAACTAAATAACTTTTCAGAGCTCCCCTACCTCCAAATCTATTCACACCTTCTTTCACTCTAAAAATCTCTACTTTTTATCTCTACTTATCCAATTTCTATCTACCTCTCAAGACTTAGTTAACCCCAACCACACTCACATGAGATCTTTTAGACCCTGACTTGATGTTATTCTTCTGAATTTATTAGTCTTAGAATAATCATTTAGTGTTTATAAAAATCTTTTATTTCTGGCTTAGTCTGTATTTATTTTCATTTCCATGTCATCTCAAGAAATGCATTAAAAAATTCCTGAGGCCGGGTGCGGTGGCTCATGCCTGTAATCCCAGCACTCTGGGAGGCAGAGGTGGGCGGATCACAAAGTCAAGGGATCCAGACGATCCTGGCTAACACGGTGAAACCCCGTCTCTACTAACAATATAAAAAATTAGCCAGGCGTGGTGGCAGGCACCTGTAGTGCCAGCTGCTCCGGAGGCTGAGGCAGGAGAATGGAGTGAACCTGGGAGGCAGAGCTTGCAGTGAGCCGAGATCGCGCCACTGCACTCCAGCCTGGGCAACAGAGCGACACTCCGTCTCAAAAAAAAAAAAAAAAAATTCCTGAGAGCTGAATGTCCATTTTCTTACATTCCTACTGCTCACAACAGTGGACAACATGTTTTGCAGATAGTAAATACTTAATAAAGATGTGACGATTGTTACTGCTTATGGGTTTAACCTTTAGCTATCCAATTTACATTCTACTATTTGAATTAAGTATATTCATGTTCATTTGTAATCTACATAGCTTAACATCATATCTAACATTATATCTAACATCAAAGGGCAGGTCAGAAAGATCTTCAATAGAAAACTTTCCATGTCACCACTTAGATGCAGAGAGAGTTGAAATACATGTAATGTGGACAATGTATCTATAGGATATTTGTTTTCTCTTTATGTCAGAACTGACCCTCTTCAAAGAAATTTATTCTTTATTTTTATTTTTAATATGTGTGCGACCACCCTTATATTCTTTGTAGTCACTGTTAGAGTCTATTAAGAAAAACATTAACAAGAAAAAGACACACAAAGGGCAGATAAAAGATTCATAGAGAAGCTGAAACATCCAGTCCTAAGCAAAAACTAGGGTAGACAAGAAAGGACCCCAGAGGAAGAACAATGTAGTTACTGTGTGATCAATATATCTTGTGATGTATCACAGAATAATTAAAACTCTGTGCCAACCAACAAAACAATTATACCAGGCCAAACCACTATTCTCTCTGCTTTCAAACAAAGGAGTTTTCAGAAGCTAAAAGATATTTGCCCACCCACCCCTGGCAGCCTAGGTAACAGGGAGAGAAAAGTTAGAACATGTGAAAAGAAGAAATCTATTTACAATGTGTTTGCCCTAACTCTCCAAGTTTCTGCAAGGTTTAGCTGGTTAATTTTTACCACACGGACTTGATTTGTACTGACTTTAGTGACACATATGTGAGTACATTCCTACCGGAAAGTCTAGGTCTCACTAAACACAGCAGTATAGGCATATTCCTCCTTCAGTAGCTTTTTGTCTGAAAATGCAAATCAGTGAACGGAAACATTTTTCATGAATGTTTTTATTAGTTTTTTTCAAGTTCAGTTAATGTTAATCTTGAGGCAATACATTTTTAGATTTTTTATTGGTGTCAGAAGTTGTTACATATCTGAGTCTGTCTAACTGTGGGCATCTGAGTCTGTATTCTATTTCTTGTATTTACCAAAAAGATAAAAAGATAGCAGCATATAGAGTACTATGAAAGTGATATACCACTGTAACTTAATAGTTTTAACAAGTCGGGTGTTCACAAATGCCACTGTATAGATGATCTAGAAATAAATTATCTTCCAATAAAATAGATTTTTAAAAATATAGTAATAGTTCAAATTTTTTCATATGAATTACCCTTTATCTGAATCTACTTCTGAGGGTAAGTAGAATATGAGAGAAAGAATCACTGGAGAAAAATTTATTATTTCAAACTTTCAAAATCTCATAGAAACTGTATTTTCAAGCATGAAATTAAATGTGAGGTTCTTAGTGCATTGAAAGTCCAGATTTTATGTTTATTTTCGGGGAAATAAGGTCAAATCCACCATTAAAACTATGTCAAAGTATGATATAGTGTCAAGCTCTTTGAATTTAAAAAGTAGAACAAGATAATTCTTGTCCTGTATGTGCTACCTCAGGGCTATGGATAATTTCTTTGAATGTAGTTTCTCAGCTTTCTTATCTTTGTGGCTTTTCTCAAAAACATAAAGGTTAAATAAAATTTGAAACAAAACAAAAATAAGAGACCAGTCTTCATTATCGGATTTCAAATAATAGTGGCATAAAAACAGTACTGCTCCCATTGCCTCTTGGTAATAACCCCAAAACAGTAAGTATGATGAGAAACAGAAAGGAAAAAATTAAAAACCCTCAATATTTAACACAAGTAGACCTTTGTAACCTGAGCCACCGTGTATATGGAATGGCTGCCCAGTAAAGAAAGGGTCAGACAGAAGTGCAGCCACATGCTAAGAAATGATGCCCATGGCTGCAGATCTTGGACAAATACAACAGGCACAGTTCTTCAAAACAGTAGCCTGCTCTGAGAGGGAAAAATGGCATTATGTTATTTGGAAAAATAGGAAATGAGTCTTAAGCTGGTCCTACTTGCTTCCCAAGACTCAGTCTGGTGTTAAGGATAAACAAAGGGGTGGATCTAATAGAAGAACCACACAGACTTGTCCTTTGTTGGCAGGAAGCTGTCTGAGACAGGCCAGAGTCAAGAAGAGGCTTGACATTGTAGTTAACAGTACAGCTATTGAACTTGATTGGTTAGGAGAAGAAAAAGCAAAAGGAACTTGTTCACGTGCACAATCCTATGTCATTAGGAGAAGTGCCAAAGTATTTGGAGCATGGCTCTGACTACCCTCAATCTCCAACACAAACTTCATTTGACATCACGGGTTGAGAAAAAACTCATCTCACTCAAAGCTGAATGATGTTGTGAGAAAATAATACAAAATCTAGTCAGTGATGAGGGCGAAAAGATGAAGATGAATAGGGAAAAAAAGGCAGTTAAAGAACCCCCTTCAGAAATACTTGCCATGGAACATAGAGAAATTATGATTAAATTATATGACCCGCAGCCAACAAGAATATGAAAAATGCTCAACATCACTAATCAGAGAAATGCAAATCAAAATCACAGTGAGATGCCATCTTATGCCAGTCAAAATGGCTGTTGTTAAAAAGCCAAAAAATAACAGATTAAGATGAGGTTGCAAAGAAAAGGGATCACTTATCCCTGTTGGTGAGAATATAAATTAGTTCTGCCATTGTGGAAGGCAGTTGGGAGATTTCTCAAAAAACTTGGAACTACCATTCAACCCGGCAGTCCCATTACTGGGTATATACCCAAAGAAGTATAAGTTGTCCTACTATCACAGCACTAATCATGATAGCAAAGACATGGGATCAAACTAAAGGCCCATCAATGGTGGACTGAATAAGGAAAATGTGATATACATATACACCATGGAATACACACAGCCGTAAAAAAGAATGAAATTGTGTCTTTTGCAGCAACACAGGTGGAGCTCGAGGCTCTTTCCTTTTTTTTTCTTTTTTTTTGTTTTGAGACGGAGTCTCGCTCTGTCACCCAGGCTGGAGTGCAGTGGCGCGATCTCGGCTCACTGCAAGCTCCGCCTCCCGGGTTCACGCCATTCTCCTGCCTCAGCCTCCTGAGTAGCTGGGACTACAGGCGCCCGACACCACGCCTGGCTAGTTTTTTTTTTTTTTTTTTTTTTTTTGTATTTTTAGTAGAGATGGGGTTTCACCGTGTTAGCCAGGATGGTCTCGATCTCCTGACCTCGTCATCCGCCCGCCTCAGACTCCCAAAGTGCTGGGATTACAGACGTGAGCCACCGCACCCGGCCGGCTCTTTCCTTTATAAATTACCCAGTTTGGGGAAGTTCTTTATAGAAGTGAGAAAAAGGACTAATACAGGGCCATTGAGGATTTTTCTAGAAAACCAAATTCTCTTCACAATGTTTTGAAAGGAAAAAGTATGTGATTCCTTGCCAATGCATCTTTGTGACAGGACACGCACACGAGTTGAGAGTTCTTTCTATACCTGTATGTGTTTTTGGTTCAGTAGTCAAGATTTTTAAGCTCAACACCAGAGACCAAGGTTTTAGGTCCGGTACTGCCATTGACTTTAAACAAGTTGCATTACTTTTCAGAATCTTGATTATCCTATTCCTAAAATGGGGATGCTAATTGAACTATCAATTTCTTAGGATTAAGAAATTTGTCAAATGTAAAAGTGTTTCAAATTCTTCATACTTATATTAAGATTTTTTTTTATTCTGAGAGGGCATTTTACAATTATTTGAAGTTTTCTGAATTGTTTTATCTGAGAAATTTTAAAAAATTCTGCCGTCAAAGCTTGGTTAATTTCATTCAATTCTTGCTTTTGTTTTACCATAGGTCGGTGGGGCTGTAATACAAGAAAGTTCCAAATTGTAAGCAGGACATGCAAAGGGCCGTGCTTTGCTGCATTTGTGCAAATGAGAAGTAGTTTTCACAGTCTGAGCTCAACTTTCTCTTTTTTAAAGCAAATGTAATCAAATGTAGTATTAACAGTATGAAGTTAATGAGGCTTTTGGAATATTGAGGTAATGCTGAACAGCTAGAGAAAACACAGAATCTATGAAACTTCAGATGAGGTTAACAAATCAGGAACTGAAAAGTCACCTTGATAAACATTATGTTTATGGCTGCAGGATGTTGATTTATGATAATCACTATTCTAATCAGTCTATGCTCTTAAACAGAATTGCAAAAAAAAAGGAAAAAACTACACTGCAGTTTCCCTGAGATGACTTTAATTGCAAAATTATACCTATTTTCTACTATTTCACGAAATGTGGATTTCATTGAGAAATTTTTTAAGTGTAATTTAAAATATTAGAAAAAAATGGAAGACAGGCAAAGCCCTTTAAATACAAAAGTAGAAAGAAATATATTCAAATTAAATAGCAGAGAAGAAACAAACCTGACTTTGGGCTGAGTTTATATTTCAATTTGAAGCCATGAACCACAAAAAATAGCAATGTTTCATTTGATGGCCTTTTGATCTGTGTTTTTTTTCTTTTGGTTACTTTTCACCAAATGTAGTTTTGATGTTTAGCCCTCAGTGTGGGTATTTATTCAGCTTCATTTAATTTCTTATTATGTCCAGCTTTTTTGTCAATAGTGCATTTGGAGGGCAGATTTTTCAGGATTGTGTGCAATAGCCTCCCTATTGCTGATGTCTGGGCAGAAATCAGGATATTTGTGTCAGATTGTCCCTATTGATCCATGTTTGTTTCTTTTCTGAACTAAGCATCAGAGACATCTATGCTTTTATTTATTAACTCTCTCTCCTCAGTCATGATGGCATGGGGTGGTAAGTCAAATGACAGAATTGATCTTGAGCTCCTAAAATCTGATAACCAATAATAAGCCTTCTAACATCAGGTGAGGTACAACTAGAAGATGATTTTAAAATCTCTGTTGTAATGGAGCTAAACTCCCGAGAGTTCTAGATATACTTTTGTAACCTTCAGTAGTTTCTGTGTTTTTGACCTTACTGAACAGCTGTTAAATGAATTATTCCTTTATGCTTGGCAGTTTTGTTTTGTGACTATCTTAAAATTCCCCGTAAACAGAGATATAGTGATCTGCATGAGCCCATTTCAGGAGAGTGAAGTCTGACTTTTTATTGCAGACATAGTATTTTATTGCATTGTCCTAGCTTCTGTTATCATCCACCTTTCTAAAAAGATTGTAAATGGAATGCTATGCTGCTGTCTGTCATAAACTTATAACTTCCTATACTTCCAAAAATATGCAGGTGTCTATGCCTAGATTTTGCTCCTGTAATGGAATAATGTTTATTTCAACTCAAGTATTAGACTATATATTTATCATCCTCAGTTTTGAGGACCAAAGACCTGGATGGCTCTGTACAATAGTACCTTATCAGATTGTAGAGAGATAAGTGGAATAGAGATGAACCGAGGAATACAGGAATAGAAATATTTTTAAAAGTATTATATATGAGAAAGAGTTCTAAACTGGTAACATGATAGAAGCTTCTGGAACTCTGGTTGTAGCTATTACCAGTAATGATCAGGATATGCTACTATTTCAAGAAAGTGTAAGATGTAAGAATAAAATCTTGGCCAATAATTTATTTGCCCTCGGTGCCCCCTCAAATGGAAGACCTTTTAAAAACCCAGAAAACTACTGAATTTAAATTCTTAGAAGTCATTTATTTTACCCCAGTGTTCATGCAGACAGTACGTGACACCTCACTGCTAGATAATGTCTAGTCTTCTGGGCCTCCGAAGAAGAGGTTTCTGCAGTCAAATACCCGGTGTCAACACACAGCAACCCTCCCTGCCAGGGTTCCTTTTTTTGTACCCAGACCTCATGGCTCAAACTTACCTGAATTTGGATACCATTGCTCTACACATAAAACATTCCATATACTTGAAGATTGTTAAATTATCTCTGACTTCTCATTTAGAAGAGAAATAATTCTTGTTCTTTTAGCTTTCCCTCAAAGGTATTAGCCTTCAAATCTTTTATCACTTTCATTGCTCTCCTTTGGAACCTGTCCAAGTATTTCACAGGCCTCTAAAGTTTTGGAAGTTAGGACTAGAAGCTATGTTCTGACAAGTGAGAGGATGACCTCAAGTTTAGCATAATATACATTTTACACATTCCTGGAGCATTGCATTTGCCCTTGTAAACTACAAGTGATGCAAAGCAAATCATCTGTTATTCCACGTGACCCTTCGTTCATCCCTAATTTTCCCAAAATGTAGCAGACAGGCATTTCCTGTCTCAGAGCTGTGTGTCATATTTAATCTTCCCTCCAAAAATGTGGGAGTAGACAGCAAAACATCCACAATCACCTAGAGAGGAGCAGCTGTAGTCTATTCACAGATACATGGCAAAGACAGTCAAATGTGAAACAAACATAAAACAAGCCAGGTAAAGCCTGCTTGTTGTATGACTTGAAAGAAGGATGAAACAAAAGCATGACAGATCAAAGTGCTTTTAATTATTGCTATTATAGTAATAATGTCAGCATTATTTTCAAGGGTCTGATGCAATGATCCATTGCATGCTGTGAGATGGTGTCGTAAGTGTCCAACATGGAGTGCTGTGGTGAGTTCTGAACCGGGAAAGCTGACAGACTCCATTCTGTCTGCCAAAAGTAAATTTGTTGAAAGTGTGGCTTGGGAAGTGTAGGTTAGATCTAAATAAAAGTTAACTGATTTGTGCTAAAGGACAAGGGTGCTTCACAACATTTTTGTTCATTTGGTTCAGTGATTCTTGACTATTTTAATCTGTATTTTCTACATTGCTGAAGAGGCAAGTTCTTCTCCACTTCTCCAGGCATCTCTCAGCACCCCTACTCACGTCCATTATTGCCAGCCGTACTGAATCCCTTTGATTCCTTGGATGCAATATGCGTACTTCCCTCTGTTCCATCTGGAAGCCAGTCCCTCTGTTTGGGCCATTCTTCCCCTTTCTTCCTCATTTAGCTTCCATTCGCATTTCAGTATTAGGTTAGTGTCAGTTCTCAAATACCTTCTCTGAACCTCCTACCTTTGTCCAAGGACCCCTGTTTTGTGCTCCAATATCACCTATACCTTCATCCAAAAACGTACCTTGATTTATTACAGTAGCTTGTGGAAATATTCCTCAATAGGTTGTAAGAGACTTGTGAAGGCAAGATCATCTTTTTCATTTTGTTTTTTGCAGTATGTCCACGACTTAACATAGTGCTTGGTACAAAGGAAAGTTCAATAACTTTGTGAAATAAATAACTACTGGCACCAGAATTCTCTCATTAAACTATGAATATAATTGGGTTACTCTATTATCTTAAAAACTTTGATTATTCTTCATTGACTACAGGATGAACCACAACATTTTTGCAAAGCATTATTTTGTCCTTCATGATATAGCCACAACCTAACTTTTAAAATTTTCTCTGTAAGTTTTGTGCCCCAGTGTTCTCTCTATACTACAATATGCCCTTCAGTTACATCAGACAACTTGATTCTTACCTTATATATCAACACATATTCTACTCAGCCTCACATACTTTAGATCTAACATTTTACTCTAGCCTTTATTAAAACAACCATTTGTGCTAAGATATACTCTGATATCTCACCTCCACTGCACAATATGTTTCTTATCTCCCATCCAGGGCTTCTCTGCCAACAGCACTTGTAATACTGGCAGGAATCTGCTCAGCCATTCTACACCTGCTGGAACCTTCAAGCACAAATGAGTTAACATATCTGGGGAAACCTTTGACCCCCTGGAAGCAGAGTCAGCAAATAGACTCCTGTTCCATGTCCTGAGCAGATCACTCTAAAACACAGTTGACATGCTCCTCTGAGGGTTTCCCAGGAGCTTAAGTCCAAGTTTCACAGTGGCAACTTGCTCAGGAAGATATCTTTGTTTCATTTTTATATTTATATAAACGTATGGGGTACAAACCCAATTTTGTTACATGCATAGATTTCATAGTGGTCAAGTCGAGGCTTTTACGGTATCCATCACCCAAACAGTGTACATCATATCCATTAAGTTATTTCTCATCATCCAAGGAATACAACTTTGTATTAGTGTTTCCTCTTTCCTGCTGTTACACTTCATTGTCTTCTCCTCCTGTTCCATGTGATTCCCTTGCAAATAAACTATCTGCAGGCAAATCCTTAACTAGTTTGGGGAAAATCCAGAGTTAAACCATCTTAATATGCCGTGTGTACCTTTACACTTATTGTTCCCTCTACCTGGAATTCTTAGCCAGCCCACCCTGAGCCCTCCTCTTTCGATGCTCTATTCATCATTCAAACTCTAACATAAATGGCATTTCCTTCAGATCCAGATTTAACTACTCAATCTTCTGGATTCTGATTGCATTTTGTATGCATTTCTTTTATATCCAGTATTGTAATCAAATATTACAAAGCTATGAGAATATGAAAAGTACATATATTCAGCCATTTAACTTATTTATAAAATATTTCATGACAAATGCTTATATGCAGAGACATTTGGAAAAGGATCTAAGTAAGTAAAATTTTCTATTATTGATATTCAGGATTATATTCTATATTTAATAAACTCTATTTGTAAATATCCATTGATCGGGCTGAATTTATATGGAGTACCCATTCTACACTGAGCAAATATTCTACATTGATTATTTGGTAGGTAGTTTCTTTTAGGGTTCATTTTGTACTTGGTAGTATATAAGGTTTTTTATTCCCTTGGGCTGAAGGAAGTAGGGGATTCCAGAGGCATTTGTGGGACCTCAGTAGCCTTGAGGGAGAGTTGGGACAAGGATTGACAGAGTCGGTGACAGAGAAAGCAGGGCCCCAAGTGCTGGTTTCTGCCCACCAGTTATAGATTAAGGGATTATTTTCATGTCACTTGGCAGTGGTCAGGCCATGTTGTACAGGTCTCCCAAGTGATTGTGTGTGACAGAGAGTCACACAAGGAAGATACCTATGTTCTCACCTATTCTGCATCTGTCTGACACTCTGATGAAACAGGGCAGGACAAAAACATAGACTACAAGGTCTGGCAGAAGAAAAGCAATGTTTGACAATCTGGAGCCTTCTCTAAGTTCTCAAGCGCTGCTCTGTATGGGTAGGGGAAACAGTTCAATTTCCATAATGACTCTTTTTGGGACACTACCAATGCCCAGTTTGGAAAGGTCCAGAGAAGCTCTGGGTACATAGTTAATGGACCCAGAGGCCCTAACACGGTGGCAGGAGAAGGAGAAATTAAAAGTATGTTTTTCGCAAATTTCCTAACTATAATACAAAATAATACATAAAGATCGTGTGTTGTTATCTAAACTGAATATGAAAAGTTTGTTTTGGCTTAGAACTATAAGTGTTACTTTTAACCTTAAAATGTTAATATATGATGACTCCTTCCAGGCATATATTATGAGAATATGGATGTGTCAGTCTTTTACTGCCTTTGTTAATTGGTACTTTTTAACTTCTCATGTAAAACCACTTGTAAGGCTACATTTAATGCAGGAAACCTGTATGACTCCTTAAATTATGAAAATCTTATTCCTCAAAAGTCAATAATCTCAGGGCCCTATGAATTTATTATAAATATTAAGCTTTGAGTAATGTAAGTGGATCCTAGCTGATGGGATTTGTATCCTGTCTCCCTCTCACAACAATATTTGAACTACCAATGATCCTCTGGGATAAGCCTCAGTGGATGAAAGGGGCTTCCTGCGGATGTCTTCCTTATGGGTTGATGCCCCAGTGGAGGGTGAGTATTCTCCAGCTAGTGAGCCTCTTCTACTAAAATGGCACTCCTAGTTTAATAGAGGATCTCTTAATCACTTATCAGTATGTTTGTTAACTGGGTGTTTTTGTGAACCATATTACTTTAGATTAGAAACAGGGGTCTTAGAGATAATATAATATTATATTAATTATCTGGGAATGTCAGTTACTTACGATTTCTACTATAAATTACATTTTTGGTAAGATAATTTGAGATCTATGAATACCACGATGACTATTTTTATTATAACAATATTATAACATTATCATTATAATACATGCCTCATTATAGAAGCCCAATCACATATTTAAATTACTTAAAATGAGAAAGAATACTTTAATAATTTTTTCATTTAATTGGCAGTTTTTTAAATGACAAGATGTTGATGTTGATTTTTACGGAATGATAATATATCCAAAATTCCAGATTGGGAGTAAATGTATATCTTAATTTTTTTTTATGTAAGAGCTACAAAATGATTCTTTCCATAGTCCCAACACTTACTGAAATATAGTATCCAACTTAAAAGGCATCTGTGGACATTAGGTTCTTAATGAAGTGACAGTAATTGAATGAAGCAACATAAGTTAAAATAGTTGATACAAGTTTGCGTACATAAGTAAAGGATCAGAGACAACAAGGCTGACTGACTTTTTACTACAGAGAAGAGAATTGTCTGCTGCACACTTTTAAAGGTATGGCCACAGCTCTTTGCAGTCTAGTCTCCAAAAAGGATGTGGTGAAAAGACAGAGGCTGACAGCCCTGGAATTCCTCAGCAGAAGACCTTATCCAGGAATTAGCATTAGAAGCGTCAGTGAACTTTTTCAAGGCAATGCGTTTACATTGGGAACCAATTCTGACCTCCTGCATTGGGATTGCTATGTGTGGCAGGAGAGGCGATGGATATCTTTAGAATGCTCTTGAGTCACTTGGATGAGACCACTTGGTTAAGAATCATTGTCCTAAGGCTGTGCTTCTCAAACTTTAATAGGCAAATGAATTATCCAGAAAGTTTCTCTGAAGTGTGTCTCCTCTAAATTCACGTTGAGCATCCCTAATCCGAAAATCCAAAATCCTAAATTCTCCAGAAACTGAAACTTTTTGAGCACCTACATAATTTAATTTCAGATATTCAGATAAGGCATGCTTAATATCAGCAACTATTTCCAAATCTGAAAAAAAAAAATCTACAATCCAAAACACTGCTGGTCCCAAAAATTTGGGATAAAGAATACTCAACCAACCTGCATTCTGATTCATAAAAATGGTATTGAGTCCAGGAAGCTAAATATTAAGAAACACTTGAGTAGATTCTAAGATAAGTGCTCTAAGGCCACACTTAGAGGAACAAGGTTTTCCCTCTCTCTAGGGAGAGATTTAAAATGGCATCCTGTGAGCAAATTACCCACCACATTCATCTTTAAAAGGCTTCTGTGCCTTAACTGCAATCTAATGATTGCATCGAAAAGTCACTTGTTTTCAATTCAATGGACAGGTCTTTTTATTTTGTATTTTTTATTGATATAGTTATACTTGTTTTGCAGGAGGCACATGTAATATTTTGATACATGTATATGATGTGTAATGATCAATTCAGAGTAATTGTGATATTCATCACCTCAAATATTTATCTTTTCTTTGTGTTGGGAACATTCCAATTCTTCTAGCTATTTTGAAATATACAATAAGTTATTTTATGCTATAATTTCCTTACTCTACTATTGAAAAGCAGAATTTATTCCTTCCTAGATATAGTTTTATACCTATTAAGTAACTGTATATACCTGTTAACTAACTATATAACTCACTGTATTTTTATACCTATTAACTAACTTCTCAACAGACATTTAAAAAATTTCTTTCTCTACCTTTTTTTAAAACAATTTTAATCAAGGGACTTAAGGATCCAAAGAATTCTACAATATTTGTTAGAGAGAGAGAGACAAAGCACCCATTCCTCCATCTCCATTTTCTTCACCTCAAAGGCAACCATTTTCATTGTTTTTAGCTGGTTATTTTGCATCTACAACAGTGTCACTAAATAATATTTTTTCATTTCTGTTAGCTTTCAGTTTTAGTCATTCATTGACTTTTTTTCATCTTCCACTTTCTCTTCTCATGTACAACTTTCCAACCCTCTCTCCCCGCATTCTCCCAATATAGTCATGTCATGATTTGGATTAGATAAATATTCTTGCATAGTTTTTCTCTGGAGCTGATAGCTACTTATTTTTAGTTTGCTTCATTCTCTATGTATTCATCATTAATTTCACCAAACTCTTTAACTGCTGCCTGAATTTTTCTCATTCTTCAGATGCATCTGGTACATTATCTACTTTATCTTGTTGGAGACGTCTCTGCAGGATGTCTATGATCTGCTCCTGTCTGGATGAATTGGCTACTACATTGCCAGGCCATTGTCATCCTGGATCCCTGTCCTCTGCTTGTCTCTTTATCTCTGTCCAATGTTGAAGTTCTTGCATCCTGAATATCTTCCTCTCTCCTTGTTTTACTTTCCCATTTTGACAGATATATCACAGCTTCCTGCATAAAAGCTACAAAGAAGGTTGATATTTTGGGAACATGAATGTCTGAAAATGCCTTTATTCTACCCTAAAAGTACTCCCTCACTGTCAGTTATAGAGCTATCAGACATATCTCATCCGTGAGTCTTTTGATACCTCATGGTACAAATTGAGTTTTGTGTGTTTGGTGTTGGTTTTTCTCAACAGCACTGGACACTGCTTTCCATATTTTCCTCCCTAAAATATTATCTTCATTCTGTTTCCGGGACAACAGTCTTTCCCAGTTTTTCTTTCTTTTTCTGGCAGCTCATTTTCAGTCATCCTTAAAAGCTCATCATTCTTCTCTACTTGCAGCTCCTGCAGGATCATTTTGGGCCTTCTTTTATTATTCTTTGCATTCTTCCATGTCAACATTCTACTGTCCCTTTTGTTCAAGTACTACTACTCACTGATAATTTCTAAATATATACATTAGTTCTCTCCTCTGAGCATCTGTGTAACTCTCAAGTTGATCTCACTCCATAGATATTGCAAATGTACCTGAATTTCTGAATTTTTCAAGCCTGGGTCACAAAACTTTTCCTTTTCTTAGTCTCCAATTGCTTTTTATCTGAATAAATAGCATGGTAGACTGTTTACACAATTGCTTAAGGCAGGACAGAACTGGGAGTCACTGTTAGCACCTCCCTCTTCCTGAAGGTACCCCCCATGCTGCATCTATCACTAATTCCTGCTGGTTTTCCACCAAAATCTCTCTCGCATTATCCATTCTTTCCATCTGCGTTACTCACTCCTGATCATCTCTCTCACAGGCGAAGGTATCAGCTGACCAAATTGTCCTCACACTTTCATTTGTGTGCCTACACTCAAAGAATACTTAACATCACATTCAAAATTATCTGCATTTGGTTTACTCCACTGTCCTCTGAATTCTTGAGAGCGATGAGTAAAAGTGGTTCAATAGCCTTTCTGGTGTTGTACAAAGAAATTATGTTCCCAGGTGACTTGCAGGCTCCTCAAGCCAGACCTATATGAATAGAATCCCTTGGCTAAAAGAGAATAATAATTAGGCCGAGTGCTGTGGCTCACACCTGTAATCCCAGCACTTTGGGAGGTCAAGATGGGAGCATCACTTGCGCTCAGGCATTCAAGATCAACCTGGGCAACATAGTAAGACCCTGCTTCATTTTAAAAAAAAAAAAAGGAAAATAATAATTAAAGCTCTGTCTTAAGGAAATGATAAATGCTTGAGAGGAAGGATAGCCCAATTACCCTAATTTGATCATTACACATTGTATATCTGTATCAAAACATCACATATAAGCCACTAATATATGTGTTATGTACCCATAATAGTGAAAAATAAATAAAATTAATTTAAACATTAATAGAAACCATTATAACAAGATATCACAAACTGCCCGGTGTAAAACAACAGAAACTCATTCTGGCACAGCTCTGAAGGCCGGGCTTCTGCCATCAATGTGCCAACAGGTCCACACTCCCTTTGGAGGCTCCTGGGGGAAACACGTCCTTGTATTTCCAGCTTTTGGTGGCTGTGGCATCGCTGTGTCTGCATCATTCCAATCTCTGCTGCATCTTCTCATGACCTTCTCCTCTGTGTCTGGGTCTCTCCTTTTCTGTCTCTGGGTCTCTCCTTTTCTGTCTCTTATAAGGATATTTGTTACTGGATTTATGTCCCACCCAGACAATCCAGGATGATTCCATCTTGAAATTCTTAACTTAGTGATATCTCCAAAGACTCTTTTTCTACATAAGGAAAAGAGTGACATTTTCTGGTTCTGGGTGGACGTGTCTTTTGGGGGCCATCCCTCAACTCGCCACACAAGTCAATAGGATGTTGCCTGAGTGATTAGATTCTAAACCCATAGTTCTCAATGGGGGGTGCATTGAGAGATAATGAATGTTGGGAAAAGCCTGTTGTCCATCAGAATCTGTTGAAGGATGGGTGCGAGAAAGGAGAGAAGAGGTGAGTGTGTATGTTTTTGGATTAGGCTCCTGAAGTAATTCTGTCTTACTTCCTCCAGAATGAGAACCTTTGCCTTGCATAATGAGCCCCCAAAATATCTTATTTTCATTCATTTGTACAATTTGCTGCAAACTGTACTTGCTTCTGAGGGATCCTGGAAGTAGAGCTCACTTTCACGGGTTTTTAAGGTAATTCTTGCACATAGCAAAAAATGTCTAATGTGAAGGAAGCTTGTCCACTTTTCTACACACTGTAGAACTCTAAAACTCAAAAGGACTACAAATTAAACAAAGGTTGTTGTCATAGAATACAAAGGTAGTTATATTAAAGAATGCAAAGCTGTTGTGTGAAAGCCAGGGAAAATAGCTGTAAGTTGTTTCGGGGAAGATTCAGTTGAACTGTAAGAAAGAAGTTAGTTCTCAGTAAATGTTTGTTGAATTTGGATTGAATTGTTAGTGAAAGAAGTTCAAGCTATAAATGATTTCCTTTAAATCAAGGTGGGCTTTCATCTGGCCAGTGTGGCAAAATTGTGATCTTGCCTAAAAAATAGTGAGGAAAGAGACTAATGCTGGGCTAAGTCCATTGACAGATGGTATCAACCTCACATCACTTAGACGATTAATAGAAGTTCAGAACTCAGGTCTCAACTGCGGAACCACTGAATCAGAATCTGCATTTTAAAAAGATCCCCCAGGTAATTCATATATCCATTAAAGTTTCAGATGCACTGGACTAAGCTAATTTCATGTGCTTCTGCTTTTGTGAGTAATTGGAGCAGGTTTTAAATGGGCCACTTCTGTAGGTCGTATGGATGCCTGGCTTGTTGAAAGCCTGATTAGGGACGTTAACATTAATTAATTCTCCAGGTTGGCCCAAGATGGTCCTTCCAGGTTTTTGCACTGCCAACAGCTGCTAGAAGGAATGTTGCACCAGGCAATGAGAGACTTTCAAAAGGGAGCAGTGACGTTTTCTCCTTGGTGGAGTGTTTCATCAATTAGGAAACAGGACCCCATTCTTTCTCAGAAATGGTAATATTGGTGCCTTAGTGAAACTCCTTTTCATCTCTTATGAGCTGTATTACAATTCTAAGTAACTTGGCTCCCATCCCAGTGTCTCTACAGTTTTTCTGAGTGCAGGCTGCCAGATACTATGACCTACAGAACCACGTCACCCCTTCCTTTTAAAAATGGTTTTAGAATATAACAAAAGCCCACTCTTTCTCAGAAGGATGGCAGTGGTAGAAAGTTATAGGATTCAGTATAGAATGACTGCTCAAACCAGCCTGGCTGAACTTGTTTTGCTTAAGAGCTAATCAAATCTGTCTCATCGTACAAACTTTTATGCTTGCTTGGCCTTGTTTTAGAAACAATACCTTCTAGCTGTTGGGACTACATCCAATATTACACAACACAGAAGTGAACCTTTTAGAAAATATTGCTCAGTATGAACATGAACAGTAGAATTAGGCTTCCAACACTAAGCATTTTCATCCTGAAGAATTGCTCAATAATTTTTCTATAGTAGTCATACTTTTAATTAAAACATTTTAATCAGTGTATGCTTAGAGACAGAGGTAGAGAGCAATTCTAAACAAATCCATAGCAGTGAAGAGGTAACAGAGGGGTTCAAGGATGTTGCTTCATTGTTGTTGAGATAGAAAACACTGCAGAAGTGAAAAGTTTGCAAAGAAAAGTTGGAAATTTTTTCTAAAGCCTTTACTTAGTAAGAAAATAGGAATAGAGTTTTGCATTGCCATTTACTTTTTTTTATGTTTCTGAAAGGAAATAACTTTTTAGAAAATGAGCAAACATTACTGAGGAACTAGTAATTTTATTTAATGCCATTTCTAGAAATACTAGAAATAAATTATGCTTACAAAACATATTTTAGCCCTCTGGTTATCTGGTTATTAAATTATGAAAAGGATATATTTTATAAATAATTTTATTACTATGTATTTTATCTTTAAAAAAATCTATATATATTAAAATGGAGCCCAGAATCTGGGCTTAGAGGAAACAAATTAATTAAGAGCTCAGACTTTATTATCAGATAAATATGGTTTGCATTCTCACTGAACTATTTTATAGCTGTGTTACCTTGGACAAATTACCTAACCACTCTGTGCTTCACTGATCTCATTTAAAAGACAGAGAGAGAAAGAAATGCTTTCTTATGCTTAATGGGGCTATTTTATAGATGAAATGACAAAAATGTATAGAATGTGCTTGGTAGAGCAGCACTTACTAAGTGAACAATATTATCTAATTACTACTATTTTCATCACCCACAATACTTAAATGATATAAAAAACACAGCTTTTTAAGTATGCAAAAGAGTTAATTAACAATTATATTTTAATAAGTGTTATATTCTAGTTTCAGATGAAGAAGCTATATAATAAAATAGTTTAGTAATTTCTTTCCAACCTATGCAAAAAATATTTTCCCATTAAGAAAAAAAAGCAGACATACTACATAAAAAGTTAAACAAAAGAGACTTTAAGCCAAAATAAAACTCAGTAATTTATATTCTTCGTGTTTATATTTAACTCAAGAGTTTTATTTTAAAAATGAGATACTCCATAAACTAACACAAAATATAATTATTATATTTTGAGCACTTTCTCTGTGCCAGACACAGAACAGATTGGCTCATTTAGTCTTCACAGTGACCCTACGAAATAGGTACTCATTTTACAGATAAGGAAACTGAGACATAAGAAAGTTGTATAATCTACCTAAGGTCTCACAGCTGATAGGGAATGGGATAGTTTTCCAAGCCAAGCAACCTGGCCCTAGGCTGTGTCACTTGACTAACACCTAAAGATTAACAAGCAAAAATACTTATTGATCAATCAATGAATATCACAATTGACTAAACCCAAATATGTATTCCCTGACACTCAATGATCTAAGGTTGATGTATTTGCTAAAATTAAATAAAATATGCCTATTCCTAGTTAACGCATGCGAGGTTTTCTTACCCCTTCCGCCTCTTTATCTGACTTGAGTTTTGGTTATAGTACTCACCTCTCCCCCCAGCAATCCTACTTTCAGCATCCTACTACTTTAGTAGCATTTGTCAGTTCCAAACTTTGGGTGTTAATTTGTGATGCTCCATTATTCAGGAACTACAGCATGCTTCGACACCCTCTCTCTTCCCAACACCCTAACCTGGCTCCCCATTCTAGCTTTTGAATTGTCTCCTAAGATGCTGTGAGTTGAATTGTGTCCCCCAAAAAGACATGCTGAAGTCCTAGACCCAGCCCCTAAGAATGTGACCTTATGTGAAAATAGGGTTGTTGGAGATGTAATTAGTTAAGATGAGGACATAATGGAGAAGATTAGGCCCCTAAGCCAATATGACTAGTGTCTTTATACGAAGAAGGGAACTTGGATGCAGACACAGAGACATGCAGGAAGAATGCTATGTGATAGCAGAGGCAGAGATTGCAGTGAAGCAGCTGAAAGACAAAGAATGCCACAGATTGACAGCCACTACCAGAAGCTAGGAATGGTCAAGGAAGGATTCTGCTCAGAGTGTCTGAGGGACTATGCCCTGCTGACAACTTGATTTTGGACTTCTAGTCTTCAGAACTGTGAGAGAATACATTACTGTTGTTCTAGGCCACCCAGTGTGTGATACTTTGTTAGGACAGCCCAAGGAAATTAATATAAATGCCCACCAAGCTTTTGATGCTTTCACCTTTGTAGCCCTCCCACGCCAAACCCCAATATCTCATTCCTTTGAATCTGGGATCTCAGAATTTCCCAAACTGAAAATCAGCTAATTTGAGAGTGAACATGAGGAAGATAAAAGGCAATCTAAATATGATAGTTGCTATCTTGCCAGGTAATGTAGCTTCTTTTGAACAACTCCTTTTGGTGAGAAGGTTTATTCATGTGTCACCTTATTTAATGAATCAACTCTGTCATCAAGAACTTTGGACTGTTAGGAGAGAGGGCAGTGGCAGAGGGAGGCAAAGAAGGAAGTGTCTGAAAGCTGATAGGGTTGCTGCTAGTTATTGATCATGATTCCTCTAGCATTATCCCTGAAAGTTCATATGATCCCTTCACAATGTTCTTTCCTGGCCCTCATTGTGGCTAAGTACAAGGATCTTGGTATGAGTCTGCAATGTCTTACATAGTTGTAGGGCCTGGGTCACAGTCTTTCTCTCCACTTCTCCCTCCAACACCATCTTCTCTATAGACAAAATATTCAGCACCTGGGCCTCACTTTCCCTTCATCTCCTTAACTTGAGCCCCCTCACTTCTACTCTATAGTAGGAGTTGCTGGCCAGACCCATAGTCTTGACTTCATCATAATTCACAATCATTTCCAAGATATTAAATTTCAAAATAGCCCCACCTCTGAATTCTCCAAATACTTTATTTTTTTAAAGGCTATGCTTTCCTGACTGCTAATCTTCCACCTATGTCCTAGAATCTTGGAGATCGTCACCCTTCTCTGCATCCTTGCTTTCCTTCCCTTTACTGACTCATGGCCAGTCCTCCCAAGAAGCTTCTATCTTTATCCATGGGGCCCTTGTATGGCCCTTGCTCCCTTAACTTTATACTGGCCCCTGCCTGTTTGACCACACTATTTTTCTGCCCCAGCTTTCAGGCAGTTGATTGTTTCTGGAGAAATTTGATCTATTATTTTCTACATAAACTTACGATTGTTCAACTAAAACTGGGTCTTCACACCCAGCATTCCTTTATATCATGACTTGATTCCCAGCCGTGCTCCCTATGGTAACCAAAAAAAATTTCTAGGATTGTGATTGAAGCCACAAAAGACAAGAGCACTTTGCCCCCTCTGTGGCCTTGTATACCTGATGATTTGATTTCAGCATCCTCAGTTTCCATATTTTTTAATGTTAAAGACTTGTTTTCCATTATATACCTGTGCCATAAATACATGCTGATTTGCTCACAGAGTGAAATGGGCTCTGCAGAAGTATGGATCCTTGTATTTTAATCCAGAGTTGTTTTGATAAACCCAGAAACGATGACGCTGAAATAAAGATGACTCGATGAATAGTGCTAAGAAATTAATTTTAAACACCATTTTTACCAAATTTCTCTTAAAAGTCTTGAAGGAAAATAAGGAAAAGAAAGAAAGGGCAAGGTAATCCTACATTATAGTTCCTCAGATTCTCCTGCTGCAATTATGCCCAGGACAGTTTGAACAGCCTCTGGCAGGAACCCACCACACAGACAGACACAGATTAGGAAATTAAAATCTGGGTTGCATAGGCACTCATATGCGACTTGGCACATCTTTTCCAAAACCCGCCTCCTTGGTAATTAAAAGAGCAGTGTTTATTTATCTATCTATTTATTTATCTTAATACAATACTGTTGTACAGAACTGGCAGCCAAAGACAGCACCTGGAATCTTACCTCATTTTCCCTGGGATCCCAGCCTCCACAGCTGTTCTAAATTTTTCTTAGAGTAAAAAACATTGGATAGTTCTCCCAGTGCTTTTTAAAAATCACTAAATACTTTCTCTCTCTCTCTCTGTGTCTCTGTCACTTTCTACACACACACACACACACACACACACACACACACACACACACACACACACACACACACACACACACACCCCAGGCTGGGAATGCTGAGAGTTGGTATGCTGATGAGAAAACAAAACACTGGTTTTCTTTTTTTTCTTTTTTTGTATTTCAAATATTTTGAGAACAGGGAGTAAAACTTATATAATGTCCAAAGTAACAGAGCAGGACCAATGGGGAAAGAAGAGAAAATTTGAGAAAGAATCAATTAATTATAGAATAAAGTATACCATCACTAAAATTAAAAACTCATAGAATTTCAACAGCACATAAATTATGAGACATTTTGTAAACTGCGGGAAAATATACCTAATTTTATTGGCCATGAAAATTATTTCTTCCAAGAATAGTGATATAGAAAATGTTTCTGTCTTTTTTAAATGCCTTGCCTGGTGTAGAACTACTTTCTTAATTCTTAATCTAGGCATTTCAGAAGGATATTTTGTCATTATGAGGCCAGGCATGAAAAATCCTAAGTCTGTTTAAGCCATTTTATAATGCCAAATATATACCTTAAGCCTAAACATCTTTTACTTTTAAGATATATTTTTACATTGGAGGATTTTGTTATTATCTACTTCATGTATGAATTGAATATTTGTTGGACTGTTAAATAATAATAGCTATCACTGATTAAGTATTTACTTATTCCAGGCTCTCTGTGAAGTATATTACATGCATTGATCATCTAATTCCCCGAGACTTTAAGGAGGTGTAATTAGCTTCTCCGCTAGCAGATGAAGAAACTGAGCCCCAGGCTAAATTTCCAAAAGTACGTAGCCAGCAAGTGCTGAGATTTGAACCAATGTAGTTTATCTTTGGATCCGTACTCTCAATGGTAACATGCTCCATGTGTACAAACTGTCAGAGAATCAAACAATGAGTTTGGATTCAGTAACAAATTCTCAGTTTTGTCTATACGAGACCAAGCAACTGATTTAACCAAGATTTTCCCCCGGTTGAATTGGTAGCTTTTTTTTTTTTTTTTTTAACCAACAGGATCCTGTATCTGCAATAGTTTCTCTCTTTCTAAATAATCTCTCTTTTTGCTTTCTTTTTTTAAATACTGTTTTAGAACAATCACCAGCTTAATTTTTAAATTCTTTCCAGAATCCTTTGACATGCTTTGAGTTCTAATATATATATATATATATATGTCTAAAGTTTAAACCAACATCTGACTTGGGCTAGAACTTGAAGATGTAGAATTGCAGTTTTGAGTCTCTTAGCTCTGCAAATAATTGTTTTTCTGACCTGCTTTTATTAGTCAACTGGTTTTGACAGTATACTGCTGAGAGAGCAGAATCTGGGAGAAACTTAGCTCTGAATCATCAATGAAGATCTTTGATTGCTATCGGATTCCCCTAGTGCAGGTAGATCTATCTTCAGGTTAATTTTCAGTCTTTACCTTTGTGCTGACTTTTCAAAATGGTCTACAATTTACATGTCTTTTGTGTTTATGTGAACGCTTCCAGAGTACAGTCATCAGCATCCTGAGCTTCCTAAATGCCTGTCGCAAGAAATTTTATGACTCCTACAACCTCTTAGGTGAAAAAGTTTTCAGAAAGATAAAAAAATTCAGCCAGATTCAGCTTCCAGGTTTCCCATTTCATCTGAAGCTTGTCTTTCTTTGGAAGTGGTTTGAATAATAGTTTATCTTATACTGTGGACTAAGATATATGTGGACTAAGGCTTAGATACCCAGTACAAAATCTACCTTATACCTGTCAGAGGATGATTGTCAACAGGCCAGTATGTACTGGCTAAATAAATTAATATAGGAAGACCCTGAAGCTTGACAAATATAGTGTGGGAAATACATATAGTATATATATAGATATATATACACACACTATATATATATATAGTATATATAGTATATCTATATTATATATATAGTATATATATAGTATATATAGTATATCTATATTACATATATAGTATATATAGTATATCTATATTATATATATATAGTATATATATTTTACTAAGGCCTTATAGTCACTAAAAGCTGAATTATGTTTTAATAGAGGTATAATACAGTAGTATTTGGTGACTTATTTTAAAAATAATGTAACTAAAAATTATCTTTAGTCTTTACGGTATAATAATGATACTTCAAGACAAATGCTTTAGTTTTTCTACAAATATAAAGTAATACCTGGATGTTTGCTATTTTTGGCTGATGTAATATTTCTCAATTATTAGTAAAATATCTTCCCATAAAATGTCATCATCTGTGTCACATATACCCTTATGCTTAGAAAGAGTAATTAGTGGTTAAACAAAAACAACTGACTCATTAAGAAAGGAGAAATTCCCTCAGAGAGAGTTTTAGGAAACATGGAGAGATTTTTAAGTCTAACATATTCGTGTACTTGCCTTCGTTTAGGCTTAACCGTAGCGTACATTTTTGATAATGAGACATCCTTGCTGCAAAATAGAAAGAAGAGAGTGAGCCTGGGTGGAGAGAAGAAGATGGAGGATAAATAATTTACATACAAAATGTAGAGAAATTTCATAGCAGAAGTGGTTGTGTCCCAAAAATAACACCATTTGGAAAATTACATAAAAGGAAGCATAGCTTTTTCTAAGACATCTATTATGACAATAACAAAGAACTGGCTTTCTTATGTTAAATAATTTTATTTTTTTCTATAGTATATATTTGTATCGTTTTCTCGGGCTAACATATCAAAGTACCACAGAAATTAATTTCAACAACAGAAATTAATTTTCCCACAATTCTGGAGGTTAGAAGCCTGACATAGATAAAGGGTTAGCAGGGCTGGTTTCTCCTGAGACCTCTCTTCTAGGCTGGACAAGGCCATCTTTGGCCTATGCTTCCCTCTGTGTCCTGATCTCCTCTTCTTACAGGGACACCAGCCATATCAGATTAGGGCCCACCTTAATTACCCCTATTTAACCTTAATTACTTCTTCAAAGACCTTATCTTCAAATACAGTCACATTCAGAAGTACTGGAGTTACAACTTCATCATATAAATTTTGGGGATCATGATTCAGCCCATATTTAGATGTTTACTTTAATTTTGTGTATCTGTTTTTATATGTAAAGATTCTCTGTCTTCCTCCTTTTTCCTGTAGATCTCAAGTTTCAGTAAACATGACATGTGAATTCTTCTGTTTCACAGAAAATGATCGTACATAACAGATGCTTGATCATAAGGAGAAATATTTGTTAGATTATAACTTCAGTTATATATTGGCTATCAAACATATTCTCCCTGATTTATTTTAAACATTTAATTGTTTTATGTGTTTAAACCAAATGTTCTACTCAATAAGGCTAGTCAGTCACATGTATTTCAGGATATTGGTAGTAACTAGATTTTGTGTCCTAAAATAGGTGCTTAATAAATTCATACTCAGTTGTCTAAATAAAATTATGGCAAACACCTTCCAATTGTAGAAACAACTTTAATATAGTAAAAAATTAAGTAAAATGGTTATATATTTGGCATGTGTGTGTTTGTGTATGTGTGTGTAGGTGTATCTTTGTGTGACTATGAGAAGGTGTTTGGATTGTTAGATTCTCAATGAAAAGTTAATTTGCATATTTTTACGTTATTTTAAAATTAATTTTATGTGTATTTTAAAAATATTGATTTTTGAACAAATTTATTTTTTTCATATATTAAGAATGAAATTATGACATGTGATAGAAAACTTTTTAAACAGTATATAATCATTTAGAAAAAGTAAACTTCAATTCTATTCTTCTAAACATTTGCTCTGTTCTTTTTCTAATGCAACATTCACACATTTTACTCAATGCTACATTCAAACAACTTAAACTCCAAAAAATAATTTAAAAGCTGTGTTGTCCCCATTGCACATTTTACACAATCTAAAGAGCTAGCCTATTGCTTCCAGAAAACCCTAAGAAATTTCTGCACAAATCTTGCTATCCAAAATACCTCTTCTTTTCTGATTAATTTTTAGCTCTTCCATTAGAAAAAGTGTTTATAAAACATTAATGGGCAATTTAACTTCAGTTTCCAGAGAGAGATTTCTGCTGCATCAGATCTTATATTTGCAACTATACAGTATTCCCTCTCTCAATACTTGCACTTATTTCCCAGTAGGTCTCACCATCTGCTATTGATGCCTGTCTAAAGTAGGAAATTCTTCCTCAAGCAATTCTTGTTCAAATATTACTCTTTCATACTACCACTTTCCCAGGTTACAAATTGTTCCCGTATATTTGTACCCCAAAGTCAAATTTGCAGATAACTATCTTCAAAGGTATTTAATGACCAAGTGCCTTTTAATCTATTGAACCCAAAAGCAAAAAGGAAGAGTATCAGAAGTTTCAAAACTCAAAAGAAGAAAGCTGCCCAGCATTTTACATATCATACGCAGGATTTTCCTAAACAGCTCCCCGCCACAACATTTTTTTTCATAAAATCCTAAAGGAATTTGTACAGTTTCTATGCAGATGTATGCAATTCAATTTTTGTTAGTAATAGTGCTATATTGAATTGAAAAAAGTCTCATTTGCAATTACCTTTAAATTATACTATATATTTTGAAGTTCCCAATATGGAACATGTATCATTCATATATATATATATATATATATTTCTCATTTTAACAACATGGGATTTTTCAGATGACCTTTATTTTTGTAGATGCAGAAAAGGAAAACCTACCGTTTCACAGACCACAAGAAAGGCTATAAGAAACTTAACTGATAACCTGTGTATATTTACACAGACAATGTGACAGATACCCAACTATATAAAGAATAATATAATTCTGTTTCATTATATGTAGAAAGCAAGTATGCATACACAGATGTGTATTTGCAGGTATAGTGTGAGAATCCATATAAATGTACATTATTATTTTTGGGAAAAAAACTTGAACAAATATATCAAACTTCACCAATTGATATAACCAAATACATACTTCACAAAGGATAAATTTGTTTCATTACTGGAAATATGGGAATAATACCAACTCCATGTGTATCAGGTATCAATTGCCACAATAATGCCTAGCAACAACCTCAAAAGCTCAGTGATAAGCAAAAATAAGTGCTGTTGTTCAGGTGTCTGGGATCAAATGGGAGCCTGTTAGGCTATTGGATCTCTTGATCTTGGCTGAGCTTGTTCACCTCTTGGGGGATCCACTGTTTCATTTTCTCCTTAAGAACTTGCAGATAGACTATTGGCCTATCTAAGCTGGCCTTCTCTCAGAGGACTGGGGTAACTGGACTCTGTTCCATGTTTCTTTTATCCTTCAGCAGGCTAGCTTGAGCACGTTCTTATAACAGAAGAGCCAAAGAGAAGAGTTTTTGAAGCTGGGCAACTGGCATGGTCTTGCTCGGAGTCCAAGGGGACAGTCACTAGAAAGTTACAGTTTAGAATTATTTGGCAAAGGGTTTTAGTACAGGAAGTGTTGAGGAACTGATGTCATTTTTCCTTCCTTCTTTCCTTTCTTTCTTTCTTTTTAGAGTTTTTGTTGTTGTCGTTGTTGTTAGAAACAGCCTTGCTCTGTTGCCCAAGCTGGAATGCAGTGTGATCACAGCTCACTGCAGCTTTGACCTCTTGGACTCAAGCAATCCTCCTGCCTCAGGCTCATGGGTATCTAGGACCACAGCTAAGTACCATCATACTTGGTTTTTTTTTTTTTTTTTAGAGATAAGGCCTCACTGTTGTCCAAGGTGTTGAACTTCTGGGCTCAAAACGATCCCCCACTTCTGCCTCCCAAAGTGATGGGATTATAGGTATGAGCCATTGCACCCAACCTCATTTTTCCATCTACCAAAATGTGAAAGAACTTTCAAGCAGCTCTTGAGAGCATTCCAGATAGGATAATCTTTAGGGATTTCATTTGTAGCAGAACTATAAACTTGAAACCATGTAAATAGAAAATTTCTAAAAGATAGTGCTAACATGGTTATAAATCACACTATGTGGCAGAAACCAGTAGTTGCCTCCTAATACCCATTCTTCCCCTTTTTCCTTAGAAACAAAACCATAGGCAATTTGTTCAGCTAAAGGGACAAGTTACCTAGGCTCCCTTTTAGGTAGAAATAATCGATGAAATGTCATTGAAACTCTTAAAGGAATGTTAGGAAAACTTCCTAGGGAGTGGGTATGAGCCCTTTGTTCTTCTTTTCTTCTTTATTTTAGCCTTGCAATTCTAGGTCTGAATTTATTCTACCTGGAATAAATAGGTGAGTACCAGTAGGTATCTTGGATCGTTATGGAAAAGCAAAAGGTGAGAAAGACCCTGATTCCCTGATGAACATGGATCCACGAGGCCAGCTTTAGATGGAATGATACAGAATTTTCTAAATGTGAAAGAATATATACATTTATATTTTAACACTTACTTTAAGTTCTTTTTCCTCAAAATTGCATGCAATTTCTAACTGATAGGAAATGGAAATTTCATCACCCTCTGCCTCCAGATAAGTCTTCCTATTTTTCTCATAGATTCCCTCCAGTGTAATCCTAACAGAGCAAACAGAGTGAGCCTGTTAAAACATAAGTCAAATCATGTCATGTTTCTGCTCAAAACCTTGAAATGGCTTCGGTCTGCAATGACATATAGGGTCCCACATGTCTCGGTGACCCCCTTATTACTTCTCTTATGTCATTTGTATGACTTCGTCAATCACTATATTCCAATTATGCTGGCCTAGCTGATGTTTCTTGAATATGCCAAATATCCTCCCCACTTAGGGCTTTTGCTCTAGCTATTCCCCAGTCTTAGAATGGTCTTCTCCAAGATATCCGTTGACTTATTCCTTTGCCTCCTTCAAGTCTGCTTGAATGCCACCTTCCTTATTATGCTTATTCTAACCCTCAGGTTTATTTTAACCACTTTCTGTCATCTTTCCCTGGAATTTTCTTTCTCCCTCAAACCACCTCAATTTTTTTCATATCATTAATCACTTATATAGAGATTATTTTATAATTTATTGGTTTATCACTTTATTGTGTGACCCAATAAGTGACTCTAACCATAGATCAAGAAATACAAATACTAAACAAGGATCATGAAAGGCATTATCTAGGCAGAGCAATACAGCCAAAACCACTGAGGAGGTTTGAGACATCCACCGACTCATTTTCTCCTTAAGAACTTGCAGTGATGTCATACCAATTCTTCTTTAGTATACCTCTTTTAGAGATTTTCGCAACTTAGTTCTATTTATGTTTTTATAAAAACACACTGTTAAACATTAATACAAGTGTTAGAAAAGTATACTTTTCATTACTTAGAGAAAATAATCAAAGAAAACATAGTACATGTTGTCTAAGAAATATTAAAATAGTATAGAAATACAGAATAAAGCATTAAATATTATCAAAAATGTAAAATGATATAAAAAGTAAAACTTCGCAAAATTGTTTTATTAAAAGGAATCGTTGGACTTCTGCTTCTAGGAAGATGAAGTCCATGTGATTTTCCCTATTCCTCTGCTAAGCACAACTAAAAACTCTGGAAATTATATGTAGAACAATTTTTTTTTAAATTTTTATTATTTACTTTTGTATTTATTTATCTTTTGAGATGGAATCTCATTCTGTCACCCAGGCTGGAGTGCAGTGGTGCAATCTCAGGTCACTGCAGACTTTGCCTCCTGGGTTCAAGTGATTCTCTTGTCTTAGTCTCCCAAGTACCTGGGACTACAGGCACGCGCCACCATGTCCAGCTAATTTTTGTATTTTTAGTAGAGATGGGGTTTCACCATGTTGGTTAGGCTGGTCTTGAACTCCTGACCTCAAGTGAGTCACTGCCTTGACCTCCCAAAGTGCTGAGATTATAGGCATGAGCCACTGCACCTGGTTTGTAGAACTAATTTAAAGAGACTCTGAAATATAGTAAGAAGGCGGAATGGCTAGGAATGACGTAGTGATTAGTTTTCTGGGTCTTCTTTCTGCTCATATAATCCAAGCTTGGTGAAAGCCACTAATCCAGAAAAAAAGGTGGATGTATATTTTTTGGAAAAAAATTAAAAAGAAAACAGTTAATGTCTGCTCTTCCTAGCTAAAGTACAAGGCAAGGGGCAGTCTAGAAAGAAAACATTTTGTTCATAACTTCTCTGCCAGCTAAACACCATAGAGAAAACTGTGGCCAACTCATACCCACACCAGCAAAGGCCAAGTGAAAAGTCTAGACTTTCACACTCAGGAGGTAGTAATGAGGCACCCTGATACCCGAGCCAGGGTAGTATAAGAGAAGACCAAGTCAGCTTTCGGGAACTTCATTTCTGCTAACTGGGAATGAGGGCCCTATGATGGTGTCAGTAGAGACTACATGTGGATCTTAAAGATCCACCCCCTATGTAACGGTAAACAGATAGCCTTCTCCTCCCTGGAGGTCATATGGGAAGAGGCCTACTGGAGAGTAAGAACTTTCATTGTCATCCAGTGGTATGAGGTCATATCCACTGATGTCAGTAAAGATCACGTGGAAGCTGTAACTCACACATAAAACAATAATGAGGGGGCTTCCCACTTGGGTGTCAATGGAGGGTGAGAAGCCTATATCTCTACTTCCACCTGGCTGTAAAGATGTAGCACCCCACCCTTTCCTTGCCAGAGAAGTAACAGAAAGTCAAGATAAGATACTCATAATATAGTCTGAAAATGCACCGGTTTCAGGAGATTATGTATCATACAAAGAAAAGAGGAAGTCTCAAATTGAGTAAAAAGACAATTGATGCCAATAGCAAGATGATAGAAATTTAGAGTTATCTGACAAAGATTTTTAAACAGCCAAGATAAATATGCATCAACAATCAACTGCGAGCATTCTTAAATGAAAAAATAGAAAGCCTGAACAAAGAAATAGAAAGTCTAAGCTAAGAGAGAGATCCAAATGGTTTAATGGATGGGCTTAAGAGCAGAATGAAGGTAATAGGGAAAAGAAATCAGTGAACTTGAAGATTAAACAGTAGATATCACCCAATCTTAACAAGAGAGAGAAAAAAATAGACCGAAAAAAAATTGAACAGCGACTCAGAAATCTGTGGAACTCTAACAAAAGATATGACATTTATGTCTTTAGAATTTCATAGGAGAAAAAAAGTGCAGGGCTGAAAAAATAGAAGAAAAAAATAGTGGCTAAAAACTTCCTAAGTTTGACAAAAGCCATAAAGCTACATATTTAAGATACTGAATGAACCCAAAACAAGATAAACTTAAAGAAATTCACATCAAGAAACAGCTTAATTCACTTCTTAATTCACATCAAGAAACTTTTGAAAAACCCAAAATAAAGAAAAACTTCTCAAAAGCACCAGGAGAAAAGAGATACTTTATCTAAGGAAGAAAAACAATTCGAATGACAGCAAATTTCTCATTCAAACCCATGGAGGCCAGAAGAAAGTGGCAAAACATTTTTAAACTACTGAAACAAAACAAAACAAAAAAAAACTGTGACCCAGAATCCCATATCTAGTAAAATACATCCTTCGGGAATGAAGGGGAAATCAAGACACTCATAAATGAATAATAGTAAAATAGGTTGACATCCCAAAACATACCCTAAAAAATGGCAAAAGTAAATTTTCTAAGCAAAAGAAAACAATAAAGGATGGAATCTTGGAACTTTAGGAAGGAAAAGAAAAATTTGAGTAAATGCAATAGGCTTCCTTCTCTTGAGTTTCTAAATTATGTTTAACAGCTGAAACAAAAATTATAACAAGGCAGGGATATCCACTCTCACACCTCTTATTCAGTATGTTGCTAGATGATCTAGCCACTGCAATAAAGCAAGATAAGGGGTAGAAAATGTATTCAGATCAAAAAGGAAGAGATGAAACTGTTCCTACTTGCACATGACATCTAGAAATTCCCAAGAAATCTCCAAAAATATCTTAGAACTAATAAGTGAGTTAAGCAACTTGTAAAGCAAACATACAAAACTCCATTGCATTTATATATACTAGCAACAAATACAGGGACACTGGAATTGGAATATAATGCCATTTACAACAACTCAAAGAAAGAGATAAATACTTAAGAGCCATAAACCATTAAATGGAACATAGAAGGTACACACTTAAATGCTGAAGAGTTTAGTATAGTCCTAAATACAAATATAACCATGAATATCTATATAGATATAAAGTGGCATTACATAAATTTTGTTTAACACTAATTCCAAGAGATTGCCACAAAAGAGGGCATGTGCTAGGTGAATAGGTGAACATCCAAGATAATTTGGGAAACTCTCAATATTATACTTCCGTCTTTTAAAATTGGTCCTCATATGAGCAAATCAGAGCTTTATAAAATTCTGTAGTAAAACCCCACTTTAATGCATTCCAGCATTTTTGATCTCAGAACGTTTTTTCCAATTAATTCTGAGAGCCCAGGTTAAGCTGGCTCCAGGTCCAAGACTGATCTGCTGAGGGCTGGCCTTTGAAAGAAGAATTTGTCCCAGAGTTGTGATAATACAACTCACCAAAGGCAAGGCTTAGAATCCAGCCCTCTGTCTCCATCATGCTAGGCAGGATTGCTGACAACAATCACGAACAAATATGTGACTCCTGTCAATAGCTTGCCTCTCCCCACAACTGTGAACACACGGTTAGAATCCCAGGCATCTGATCAAGCCAGGGGAAAGGCTAGCCTCTTCCCCAAACCCAAATGCTGAGCTGGCAGGATGGGATCCAGGTAAGGTTCTTGCCTGGCTTGTTTCCATACACCAGCTCTTGATCATGCAAGGGGCAGGGCAAAACTTCCTTAATCAAATAATATAAGGACCCTGTTGCCTAAGGTTGGCTCTGACCCATATATATTTCTGGTGCTAACCTAGAATATACTGGGCAAAAGGGGCCTAAAGGCTGCTTCTCCTTTGTCTCCCTGCGTTTCTTGCAAAAAACCCTGCTCCAGTAGGTCTGGCCACTTCCTCTGATGTGTGCTTTTAAAATTTCAGCTCAGATTTACAGATGGGCAAGTTCTTTAAATTTTTCAAGAAACATTTTTGAGTATAAAAGTTTTTGTAGAATAGAAAAATACGTAAACCTTCTTAATTCATTTTACAAAATAAGACTTTTTGTTTATCATCCCCAACAGACATTTACCCTCACTATCCCCAATCTAGGAATTCACTTAGCAAACTCCTCCACTTCATTCTCATGAATCACCTACTCGTTTCCTAAGTTACTTTCCCTAAGGAAAGTTTCCGATCTCTGGTAGAGGTATTTTATTTTATTTTCCTCTCCATATTATTTATTCCTTTTGTGCCCTACTCTGTTTCAACTGATGATTCATTGCTATTCTTGGACCTAGCCCTTCCTGACTAAATATTGGTTTAATAAATGAATGTGTAAATGTGCAAAGTTAACTTTATCAATACTCTCTTAGATCCAAGACATCACAGCTTCCACATGTACCTAATGTATCAAGAAATTAAACCTACATATAAGGAAGTTTGAATTCAGGGAAAATGACAATAATTAATCAAAACCAAACAAAATGCAAAAGTGATCATTTATTTTAAAATGTATATTTACAAATACATTTGAAATATAAGTGCTTTCTAAAAAGATTATTTTCAAGTTGTCAGCAAGTTCTAGGAATCATATTCTTAAACTCTAAGGCCAGTTTCCTGGTGACCAAGATAGTCACTTGGAATCCAAAGTGCACTCTGTCTTTGGTCTGGCTGGGATTTATTTTTACGTGCCTATGGCAAATGCTGAAATATATGTTCTCTGAGTCACTTAAACTCCCTTAGGAAAGAGTTAACCCAAACAAACCCTTTCAGCAAAAGAAATTCCAATACATTTTTAAAACAGTTGTTTAACTCGATAATCAAAAAGTTGTTTAAACCCTAATCTAAATCCTTTCCCCTATTGCTTCTGTCATTCTATCAGTATAAAGAAAGGCACATGGTAAGTTGGCATAACCAGAATGTATAAATTCTAGGACATATTATAAAACAAAGTAACAGAGAGAGTCCAAGGGCACAATGCTATCACTAAGGAACCTATCCGTTTCTTCACAGTCATCATCAGTGAAAAGTGATGCAAGTAGGTTGACTTTGGAAGAACTTAAATTCTTGAGGCAATCACTCATCAAAGCTTTCTGCTCAACAAGTGATACAATCAAAACATATTTATGAGACAAAGCTTGCCCTGTTTCCTAAGCGTGGGGGTAAATCCTTCAGCCCAAGAGAAGAATTTATCAATTCATCTCCCACTTGCCAGAATACTGCCTTGAAGTCTCTATGCCCAGAACCTGCCTTGAGAAGTTCCAAATCTACCCTGAGTCAACCCAAGTACTTAATCTGCTCTGTGTTCCTTCTTCAAACATTCATTTTAATAATCCCAGCCATTTCAGAGCTGCTATACTGGTGGCCCACCATGATAACAGGACTGGGGTATTCTTTTTATGGCACTTGCTTCCCCAAAACACATATGTGAAGTATATACACTACTGGCAACATATTTTCAAAAAATGGTATAAAACAGCAGCTTTTATTTTATGACCCGGAAAATTATTAATAAGGTAGAATATAACCATGTAGTAGATGAAAAATTAGTCAATAAAACACACACTTTAGAGGTTTATACATAAATGTTTTAATTTTCTATAATAAGGAAGAAGATTTAGCAAAAATGTCCTGAGAAGAAATACTTTGACCTTACACTCAAATTATAGATTGTGAAAGTTTTTTCCCATCACAAGTAGTATAGTGGAGCCAGACATTAACGAGACCTCCGGATATGCCCTTGAAAGGGCTTGGTTGACAAACACGAATATTAAAACTGACTCCATGCATAACAAGTTTCTCAGAAGTAACTGGTCACTGTAGTCAAGTCAAGCCAGTTTTAGAGATATTCTAAGTTTTCCTTCACTTAGAAATAGTGTTTTTTTCCCCACAAAAGTGTACATGTTAACTTGGAAATACAGCAAAATGATTTTAATCTAATGAATTATGCCTTTCTTGAAAGTATCATTAGAACCTTGAAAAATTATTTACTCTTTTGAACCTAAAATTTGAAACTTGTTTGCTCTTATTTTAAAAAGATTGTCATTTCAAATTTAGGTCATTTACAGAGAAAATATTGCTTTTTTTGTCTTACTTTTTATTGTCTTTTATTATTTTAATAGACTATTTCAAATAGTCTTATTTGCTTTTAAAAATACTTATTTCTAATAGTTGTACATTCAAGCTCACTTTTGAAAGAGGGTTCTGGGAATTTGGGGCTGGCTACATGTAAACAGTTGCTTAGGTGCCTACAAAATAATTATGCATCTAATAAGGTTTTAGTTTTAGTGATTTGACACATATTCAATGTAGTTGAGGTAAAGATGTACATGTTTTCCTAAGTAACCAAATGCATTGAACCTCCACTGCATGCTCCAAAGTAAGTTAGTAACATAAATTTTATGCTTCTAGCCCCCATCGAATGCATTTAGAAATGTATGCTTATGAATGACATCTACATGATATATCAATATAGATTGTATCAATACATTATATAGATATGAGATAAATGTAGATATACGTATGTGTGTATATATAGGTATGTATTTATATATCTATATAAATCCTCACTTAACATTTCAGTAGGTTCTTAGAAACTGTGACTTGAAGCAAAATGGTGTTGATGTTGATTAGAAACCAGAGTTTTTTTCTCATCAATGTTATAACAAAATGACATGCATGAAAACATTATTCAAGCACCTGATGTACATCATTTTGTTTAAAGTTGCTGTTTCCAAGAATCTGTCAATGACATTAAGATCAATGACATTAAGTGAAGACGTACTGTGTGTATATGTATGTATATATAAATATGTGTGTGTGTATATATATATGTATATATATAGAGAGAGAGACACAGAGAGAGAGAGAGAGAGAGACTGAGAAATAGAGTTTCCAGTTATCTACTGTGCATAACAAACTATACCAAAACTTAGGGGCATAAAACTATACCTATCTTATCATGCTCATGATTTTGTGAGTCAGGAATTGGGGCAGACACCACAGGAGTGATTTATTCCTACTTCTAGATGAGCGGGGTCTCAGATGGAGAGAAACATATATATAGCTAGGTTGGCTGTGTCAAAATAAAAATCACGGCCGGGCGCAGTGGCTCACGCCTGTAATCCCAGAACTTTGGGAGGCTGAGGCAGGCGGATCATGAGGTCAGGAGATCGAGACCATCCTGGCCAACACGGTGAAACCCCATCTCTACTAAAAACACACAAAAAATTAGGTGGGCGTGGTGGCGGGTGCCTGTAGTCCCAGCTACTCAGGAGTCTGAGGCAGGAGAATGGTGTGAACCCGGGAGGTGGAGCTTGCAGTGAGCCAAAATCGTGCCACTGCACTCCAGCATGGGCGACAGAGCAAGACTCCATCTCAAAAATAAATAAATAAAAATAAAAATAAAAATCACACCGCATAGAGTTAATACGGCAAGAAAGACTTTGTTCAAGATTATTGCAATAGGGGAGAGAGATTTAACTCAACTCCATGGAAACAAAAAAGTCAGAGAGTTTAAGTGCTTGGCTAAGCTAGTGTAAAAGTATTGGAGGACATTAGAGTGGAGGTTGATCAATGTGATTAGACCATCTGTATTTGCTAAGTTAGGCTCCTGCCCTGTGATAGAAAGTAGGAGATGGGAGCTATCTTTCTTGATGATTCAATTTTTTAAAAATGGCTTCTGCCAGGCCTTGAGAAAGGCATTCCTGGGTTGTAAAACCAGCAAGAGGCTGGAAGATTTACATCTCAAAAGGGCAGACAGTCAACAATTGCAAGCAATTTAAAGTAAATGTTCTAAGAAAGGAGCCAGTGGCTGTATAGTTAGAAAGAAAGCTGTCTAAAGTTTTGTCAAGCTGAGTAGATCTGTAAGGGCATCTGGTCAGTTGTCATGGTTTGGCTAGATTATATGTCTTGGGTCTACAGGATATCAGTTGCTTTCCTTAGTGATTCTCCACATCATGCCTGCTGGCCTGGCATGTACAAGATGCCTTCTTTACTTACTTTTCTGTTTCCTGGCCTGGGATAGCTCAACAGTAGAGATGTTTGGGTTTCTCTGTCTCCTCACAGCTGTTCCATGTGGATGTCTTCAGCTTCCTTATAACAGGGTAATCTAAAAATGTTAGCCTTGCAAAGATCAAGCGTTCCAAGAATCATGGGCAAAAATTGCAAGGCTTAATATGACAGCATCTGAAGTCCCAAAATGTCACTTCCACCACATTTTACTGCTCAAGTCACTAAATGTCATAGTGTTCCTATAAAGGAATACCTGAGGCTGGATAATTTATAAGAAAAATAAACTAATTTGGCTTAGAGTTCTACAGACTGTACAAGAAGCAAGGCACCAGCAAGGGCTTCAGACTGCACATACTCATGACAGAAGGAGAAGGGCTATTAAACCTGTGCAGAAATCACCTGATAGGAGAGGAAGCAAGAGAGACATGGGGGAGATGCCAGGCTCTTTTAAACAACCTACTGTCATGGAAACTAATAGAGCAAGAACTCTCGTATTGCTATGAGGATCAGCACCAAGTCATTTGTGAGGGATCCTACCCCATGACACGCCTTCCATTAGGTCACACCTCCAACACCAGGGATCATATTTCAACATGAGGTTTGTAGGGGACAAAAATTCATACTGTTCCCAGACCAAACTGAGGATCGGGCTGCTATTTCTTGTGGCCCAATAATGTGATGCAGATGAAATGGGGAGGAAGAGAGTTTTAATTTCTGTAACCAGTTACAGGGAGAAGGCCTGGAAATTGTCACCAGACCAACTCAAAATTACAAAGTTTTCCAGAGCTTATATATCTTCTAAGCTATATGTCTGTGTGCAAGTATGCATTCATCTAAAGACATTGGTGATTAACTTCTTTTAATCTATAACTAAGGTCTGAGCCCTGAAGATCTTCTCCTGGAGCCTCAGTAAGTTTATTTCATCTAAATGGGTCTAGGTGCTGGGATGATTACCCTTACCTTGTCTCCTGCTAAATCATAAAGGTTTGGGAGTTTCTTTCCACCCCAATAAACTTGTCTGTGGAGGCCTGGAGAGTTTCTTCAGACCCCCAGTAAAACTTGTTTAATCCTAAATGGGTTCTGTTAAGAATTCCTTCATTATATTGTCATGCTTCAAGGCCCAGGAAAAGCCTAGACCAAACTCTCTGTGGGCTCTTTGTTACATTCCAGCCATAGTATAGGGCACTGGCTTAATCAGCTTGTAACATTTAACCTAGCTACTCAGTCAGTGCTGGGACAGTTGTAATGGAGGCTTGCGTTAGTGAGACATGGCTTGCCACAATACTATAGCACTAAGTTAGTTTAAATTCAAGGGGAGGAGTATTATACTCTACTTCTCAGTAGGAGGAATAGAAAGGAATCCATGGCCATATTTAATATACCACCACTATGTATGCAGAGCAACATAGGTATACTTGCATAGTTTGTTTTTTGTTGTAGGTTATATGATGTAAGTATAGAACCTGACCATTACATACAAGCATAGAATCAAGTAAAAAGCATAACTAAAAATGAAATACACTTCAGAGGTGACAAATCAACACATGTTGAATGGGGCATTAATGGACCCGGATCCTAGTCAGGGTTAGTTACAATTAGCTGTCTGACCTTAGGTAAATCAGTTAATCTTGAAGACTACTTCCTAGTCTAAAATTCAGTTACTTCAATTACCTCTATTGCCTTGATTTGTCTGATTAAGCATGCACTGAGAACACATATAAAAGGCCAAGTAACCATCATCATTAATTCACCATTAAACTTTTGATCATGATAATGCAGGTACTTTGAAACCCTAGGAAGAAAAACAACATATCAAGGATAAATGTGGTTAGGATAAATAGCGGTAGAAAATACATTTCTTCTTAATGAATCTGTTCCGGATTAGTTTCTTCTGTATGGTCCTGCTCCTCTGCACGATGCAGAGGTTTCTGTTTAGTTTTGACTTTATCAGACTCCCAGGTAGAGCATTCTCACCTTTGTAGAAGTAGGAGTCATCTCATTGATTGTCTTGAGTAAAAGGAAATGGCTCATGCATCTTTTCTACATTATAACAAATGTCCTTTTGCATTATAATTGAATGGTGATTGTTGTGTTCAATCAATGGGAAAGGTTAAAGGAGCTCCTCTGCCAGCATTTTTAATGGAGAAGTCGATTAAGATTCAGTTTAATCATTCTGGCTGCCTCAGAATTAAAGCAACAAAGACCATCAATGGCACTATAATTACTAGTCTTTCTGTAAGTTTACACTGCTATTTATGCAGCTATAAATTTTATTATAATGCACAATGCATCTAGGTTAACTTGCTTTATTTGCAATGTAAAATATTTGCTTTAATTGTATGAAGAAAAAAATGGTTCTGATAAAGTATATATAATTCAGCTGAATAATTTTTTTAAAAGTCTGAGAGTCTAAGTGAATCAGTATGATACTCTGTGTTAAATAAAGTCATGGCCTTAACCTTGGGACACTTGAGACATATTTCAGTTTATTGAACATGGAGACTAACATCTCTCCCAGGTGACTTTAAAGGGTCAAATGTATTATTCTAATCCCTGTTCCAAACAGAGAAAAGGTCATTATACAGTACCTACTGCATGTTGTAAAGAATGAAAAATTCACACTGGGGGCGTGGGTGCAAATCTATTTTAGACTTGGCCTTTAAAATGTTTTTTAAATTGAATGATTAAGTGGTGATGAACCAGAAAAAAATACCTTGAAATTGATCCCATTTATTAATTAGTTTGCACATGTAAAGGTCTTTCTATAAATAGTCAGAAGACTAGAGAAAATTGTTCTTCTTGAATGGAGAAATGACTTTCAAATTAACCTTTTTTTCACTATAGAAATAATGCTTATAAATGCACTTATTACCATCCAATACTCTGCTTCTTCCAATATACACATAGAGTCCTATAAAGGGGTTTGTGTCTTAAAAGTTTATACTTGGTCTACGTTAACAAGCCAACTGTAGAGAACGACTCCATAGAGAGGAATGGATTGAAGAAACATAAAGAATGTGTGCTATTGTCTTGAAAATATAGCTTTGCAGTGATCATTGTAGAAGTGTTTGGAAAAGCAATGCTTTAGAGAATTTGAGATATTGGGAATTCAATTAAAGAGCCTGAAGAGCAAACAGGGGAGGAAATTTGTGAGGTGAGATGGAGCATTGTTTATGATTTAGTTCATGTTGGAGTAAAAAGCCTATTGAAAGAGAAAGCATAAAAAGAAAAATATGAGGCTATCAGTCTCTAAGAAAAAAAATTCAAACTTTTCCGGTACCCAGATCTTCCAGAACTTTCTTATAACAAAAAGGAAAAATAAAATTTTTAGTGCTAGAAGAGCATCCTCATTCTCAGCACCTTCATTTTATCATTTTATAGTTTAAAAAGCTGAGAGCCTGTGAAACGCACTCATTTTCTCACAGTCACAAATCTAACTGGTAGAGATGTAGGTCTGGAAACCATGTTTCTGTCATTCTAGCTTCTCTGCATTTTCACACTTGTTGGGGCTAAACTACATTCTAGAGTTTGTGTTTGACTTCCATATGCACCGAATTCTAAATGTACATTTATTTTGCCTGGGTATATGATCAATCATTAGTGCCTTTACAAGATAAATATCTTCTGCCCTTAATTTCTTTAGAGGAAACCAAAGGCAGGAAATTAATACTTTTTGTTCTATAAGCTAATGAATGTGTGAGGTATTTTAGACACATTGGAAACTTTAATGTTCTTAGTAGCCTTATCCAGTAGGGATGATGAACTCAGTTTTTAATATAGAAACAGGCTTAGAGGGGTAAATAACTTGCCCAAGTTCATAAATTCTATAGTTGCAAGGCCAGGGTTTTTCTGACTTGAAACCCATGCTGTTTCCACGACAACGTGGTGCGTCCTTGGAAACAGTGGTTGCAACATCTTCAGGTTTAGACAATAAAGTATTCACACTACACCTTTGATTGTCAGAGAAATCTATATCAATTGATTTTTTTAAATTATGCATGCATTTTTATAAGTCCTTTCTCTCATTTGTGAACTTACAATGCATTTCAGTTTTACTAATAAAGTGCTTTTTTTTAGTTGAAATTATGAAAATTGGATTTTATTGTATAGTGTATTAGGAAAGAGATAATTAGAATCTTGGGAAAGCTTTTATAGTAACAGATTCTTTGGAGGCATATAAAAATTTTCTATTACATATAAATAGTTTATTTTTGATACCTAAGTGATATTACAAATTACCAAAATTCTACTAAAATGCTTTAGAAATTATACATAATATATTATAAATAATCTTCACCATGTAGTGGATTTTAACTTTGTTTAAAAATAAGTCTATAAATGCAATGCTCATGAAGACCAAAAACATTGAAAAGTAAAAATATTTGGCTTATAAAAACCAAAAACAATGTATCATTAAACCTATGCTAATTCAAGTTTCCATTTGATGCAGAATTCAGAATTCATTTTAAAATTGTAAAGCAGGCCTGTTACTTGGTTAAAACTAAATGCATTTACTTGTAGCTAAATAAAATGTAAGCTATCAAATAGTGAGAATTTAATAGACCCTCTCTCAATTAGGGTATTCCAGTGTATAAGTACAGAATGAAGCTGAATAAAACAAAAGAAGTATTCCTTCTTTTGTATAATATCCTACAATGGCTTATTTACTATCTATAGGTGGAAGGGAATAGAATTCCAATAGGGATAAATTTCCTATTATTATTTGTTGATCGATTGGCCTTTTTACTGTTCTGGATCAAATAGTACAGGTCCCTTATGAAACACCTTCAGTCCCAATGTGAGTTTGGGCACATTTCATAAAAATATTGCAGGCCAAATAGTCATATTGCCCTTTGGCACCATGTACCATCTACAGTATGTTAGATGCTGTAACAAACAAATCCCACTGAAGTGACTTAACACAATAAATGTTTATTCTTTGCCCGTATGAGCATCATTCCATAACAACACTCAAAGATGTGTGGTGACATCAGTCTGAGCCAGAGCACCTCAGGGCCAACTCAGGACATTTGTTAATTGGAAACAATCTAGATCAACAGATATTTGTGTGTTTTTTTCTTAATGTTAAATTTTACTCTAATTGCCCAATTCATAAATATCTCTTCCTTGAAGTCACATGAAAGAATAATCAAAGGTTATTGAAAAACCCCTTTCCAGCAAAATGGCCACAGGTAGCCACATTTTAATCAAAATTCTCCACAAACATAGTCATTAGAAAGGCAAAGGAAGTAAATTAGTATTGATAATTCCTTGACATTTGGTGCAAGGTGCTGAACAGTGAACATGTCAAGGGTATTTTATAACTTGAATTTGTGTTGCTTTTGGTCAAAAACTCTTGGAATTGCTTCTTTTCATCTCAAAGCAGAGCATGAAATTTCAGGCTGGCATGAAGAAATAGCATCTCCCAAAAGGCCTAATGAAGAGATGACCCTCAGATTACTACATAAGCAGCCAAGCACTCTGAGACTATAAAAATTAAACTTTATTATTATCGATTAAATTTTAAGCTCCTAAAACTTAATAAGGATAATCAAAATAATTTGACATCTATCTCAAATTATCGAGGAATAGTCTTTAGTAACTTCAGTCTTCCAGTTAAAACATTTTTTATTTTATTTTATTTTATTATTATTATACTTTAAGTTTTAGAGTATATGTGCACAATGTGCAGGTTAGTTACATATGTATACATGTTCCATGCTGGTGTGCTGCATCCATTAACTCGTCATTTAGCATTAGGTATATCTCCTAAAGCTATCCCTCTCCCCTCCCCCCACCCCACAACAGTCCCAGAATGTGATGTTCCCCTTCCTGTGTCCATGTGTTCTCATTGTTCAATTCCCAACTATGAGTGAGAACATGCAGTGTTTGGTTTTTTGTCCTTGCGATAGTTTACTGAGGATGATGATTTCCAATTTCATCCATGTCCCTACAAAGGACATGAACTCATCATTTTTTATGGCTGCATAGTAGTCCATGGTGTATATGTGACACATTTTCTTAATCCAGTCTATCATTGTTGGACATTTGGGTTGGTTCCAAGTCTTTGCTATTGTGAATAGTGCCACAGTAAACATACGCGTGCATGTGTCTTTATAGCAGCATGATTTATAGTCCTTTGAGTATATACCCAGTAATGGGATGGCTGGGTCAAGTGGTATTTCTAGTTCTAGATCCCTGAGGAATCGCCACACTGACTTCCACAATGGTTGAACTAGTTTACAGTCCCACCAACAGTGTAAAAGTGTTCCTATTTCTCCACATCCTCTCCAGCACCTGTTGTTTCCTGACTTTTTAATGATTGCCATTCTAACTGGTGTGAGATGGTATCTCATTGTGGTTTTGATTTGCATTTCTCTGATGGCCAGTGAAGGTGAGCGTTTTTTCATGTGTTTTTTGGCTGCATAAATATCTTCTTTTGAGAAGTGTCTGTTCATATCCTTTGCCCACTTTTTGATGGGGTTGTTTGTTTTTTTCTTGTAAATTGGTTTGAGTTCATTGTAGATTCTGGATATTAGCCCTTTGTCAGATGAGTAGGTTGCGAAAATTTTCTCCCATTTTGTAGAAGAGATTTGTTAATTGGAAACAATCTAGATCAACAGATATTTGAAGCATCCAATCCATCCAGTCAAAATGTAAATGGCACAAATATTCTCTACAGTTATTTAGGATATTGGCAAGAACACTTACAAAATACCCAGTTTTTAGTAAACTTTGTCCACCATGTCTACATGTTGGATTTTCTTCTACAGGAAAAAGAGAAGTATCAAGTTTTAGGGATTCACAAAACCAGATCTGTATTTAGAGGGATAATTCCAGTGGCATTGTAAAGATTAGTTTATTGAAAGGAGTTACCCAAATCAGGGAGAAAATTTTTGAAGTTATTGTCAGAGCAAGGTGAGGATTGGAAAGCAACAGAGTTGGAAAAGAGGAAGACAGTGGGGAAGTAGGCGGATGTGCATAGAAAGAAGCTGGCTGGCCATTAACCAATTGGATAATAGGGGTGAGGGAGACAGACATGACTCTCAGCATTCTAACTTGGAGAAATTAGTGAATAGTACTATAACTTCAGTGAATAGTGAGGGTTTATTATATTGTTCATCCCTTTTTTCCTAATATTATTTGAACATATTAGCTGTATTCAAACAAATTCTCCATTTCCCTTTTTTTGTTTTGTTTTGTTTTTTGAGACAGGGTCTTGCTTTGTCACCTAGGCTGGAGTACAGTGGCGCGCTCTCAGCTCGTTGCAACCTCTGCCTCCCGGGCTCAAGCAATTCTCCTGTCTCATCCTCCTGAGTAGCTGGAACTACAAGCATGCACCACCAAATTCTCCCTTTTCATAAAATGTCAAAGAAAGCCATTATCTCTTGTCACCTAGATTTAGGAAAATGGTAATCAAGTTAATTAGAAATAATTATCTAGTAAAGCTTATACTTTTAGGTTTATCCAATAGACTACTTATGCTTTGACCTTTAACTTCAAATTCAATCTACCGGACTCTAATTAATGATAACCATACTGAAGAGTTTAGGGTGATATATCCTACATCTGCAACATATTTGAAATGGATAAAAAACAAAATGGATTGACAGACATATGGTAAAGCAAACATGGAAAAATAATATATATTTATTGAATTTAGGAAGTAGTTATATGAGTGCTTAATATGACTTTTGTTTTAAAATACTTATGATATTTTATTGGGGGAAAATCACTCTATGAAGCTTTTATCTGACTTGCTCTGTTTCTAGCCTCACCACTTTCTGGGAATTGATGTATTTCCCTCCAAACACAAGGGAGGATATGCTCCCTTGGCTAAGTCAATCATGATACCCCATCTACCTGGCCAGAGTTATTGGTCTTTGAGTATTTACGTGATCTACCACAAGCCAATGATAGTCCTTTTGAAACACGTCTCTCCTGGAGGTTCTGGGGGGATATCTGTCACCTCACAGAGAAGGTTCAAGGTTATGAGCTTTTAAGCAGGATATTCCCAGGTTTCAGGGAGAAGCTTAACAGGGTAAATCCAACAGACAAAGCCAGCACATGAGGAAACTGAATCTCCTGATGCATCAAGACATCATGTCTCCTGAGATACAGTGACTCCTCGTTCAGATTCCCAAAGTCATTAATGCTGCCCTGATACCTGCAGCCCATTCTTGGATTCTGTGAGCAATCCCAGAAAACTTCCGCTGAATCTTCCCTTTTGAAATGTTACTTTGCTTAACTTAGTTCCAGTTGAGTTTCTGTGTCTTGTAACAAAAAGAATATTTGACTAACACAAGAGCTAACACATATATTGAGATACGGAGAACTCTAAGATGATGCCAGTGGGCTACACCCTTGTATAATCCACTCCTCTTGCATGTGGAACTACAAGCCCTAGAACTTGCTTCCAATCCACTGAATGTGCCAAAGGCAATGAGAGAGTCATTCCCTTCATTACCTCACATTATATATGACTCTGTCCCTCTGCCATCCTTGAGGAAGTAAGCTGCTGTGATGAGAGAGGACCTGTGAAACGGTCACTTGTTGAAGAACTGTGGATGGCTCCTAGTGGCTGAGTGGCCCCCACTGACAGTCATGAAAAAAAGTGGGGGCTTCAATTTTAAAATGCAAGGAACTGAATCTGCCAACAACCGAGTGAGCTTGGAGGAGGATCCTGAGTTCCAGGAAGGAATGCAGTCTGGCTGACAGCTTGAACAGAAGTCTTGTGCAGCTGGATCTCTACCTCTGATGTAAAAACACAGTAAGATTTTTTTTAAGTGTGTTGTTGGTTAGCTGCTAAATTAGTGGTAATTTGTTATCCAGCAACAGAAAACGAATACACATTTTCAACGTATACCACATGCTAGCCAGGTACTATGTTCCAGGTTTTAGTTCATTATCTCATGTAAGTTTATAACAATTTTGAATCTTAAGTCCTATCATTACAACCATTTGACAGGTGATAAACTTGATAAAACGGGGAATTCAAGAGGTTTAATCATAACATCAACACAGCTATATGGGGCGAAGCCTTGACTCAAACTCAAAATAGGCTGGCCTTGAAGCCCATGGGCCACTCTGTTGCCTCATTACACCTTCCCCAAACCCTTTCCTTGTTAATGTGTCAATATCATACTATTTTAGTACAGGCCAGGACTATTGCAAAAGCCTAGCATTGCTTTTGCATCATGCCCTTCACTATCCTCCTTTCTGCCAAATCTTTCACCAAATCAGGTTTCGTCATTATCTAGAAACTCTCTGATGGCTTCAAAATGCCTGTGGAGGAAAGGCCAAACTAGTCAGTGTGTTCAAGGCTTTCTGTAGTTCGATTACTTAGGTTTAGCAAAAAGAAGTTTAGATGTAAAATTGAATGTTTCATATAATCACTTGGGTTGGGTGGGAGAATGTAAGGGAAAAATTGCCGCACATAATTGCTTCTTCAGGTTTAGTGGAAGCAGCTAAGCTGTGGCTGTTGTGTTCAATCTAAGTATAAGATTGAGTAATACATCTAAATGCTAACTGACTTGTAAGTACTAAGGAGATGAGTGTGCCAGAATGGAAATCATATGGGCCGGGAATTCCCCTTCTGTTGACCACAGAAGGTATAGGCATAATCTATCAAGAACAGAATGCATGCCATACTTTGTTCATTAGCATTTAAAGAGGATGTTTGGCATCAGACAACAAATATAATACTTGCAAGATCTTGGCAGCAGAATACTTGCCAGTTAATGACAATCCACAACTTTTAATAAAAAGACTAAGGCCCAATGTTATGTTGAAATTGTTTCATTTTTGCTAACTAAAATAAAACAAATTTAAACCATTGCTTTTCCAAATACAACAGTTCCACCACAGTAATCAAACAGGAAGAAAAAAATGAATATTCTCTAAACAGCAGGGAGAAAATATGCTTCAGAAACTCTAAAGAGCCATCAAATCATAATAACTTACCAAAGCAGACTTGAGAAAAACAAAATGACCAAACACAGGTAAATATATTATAGAAGTAGAAGTAAGGGCAGTTGTACTTTGTAGTTCACTACACGGCCTAGAGAGAAGCAAGAAAGAAACAGGTGTCATGTTCATTGGATTGCAATATATAACGCAATTGTATTTTGGCTCTATCTAGTTTCTTAGTCATAATGTTCGTATTTGTACATATCAGGAATTCAACAATATTCTTTATAGTATGATTTATACTAACACACACACACATACTGTTGTGGTTTGGCTGTGTCCCCACCCAAATCCCACCTTGAATTGTATAATCCCCTTGTGTCAAGGGTGGGGCCAGGTGGGGATAATTGAATCATGGGAGTAGTTTCCCCCATAATGTGCTCCAGGCAGTGAATAAGTCCCACGAGATCTGATGGTTTCATACATGGTAATTCCCCTGCACAAGCTCTTTTGCCTAACATTATGCAAGATGTGACTTTGCTCATCCTTTGCCTTCTGCCATGACTGTGAGGCCTCCCAGCCATGTGGAACTGTGAGTCAATTAAACCTCTTTCCTTTATAAATTATTTAGTCTCAGGTATGCCTTTATTAGCAGCGTGAGAACAGACTAATACACTGCACATCTATGATTTGATTGTGCTTAATGATGCCACCTTCAAACTTCATATGATTTGTAAAAGAAAATTAGTTTGTAAGATTTGGTGGCTCAAAAATGCAGTCTAAAATGAAATTTTAAGTGAAACATTGGTTTTTCTTACTACATATGTGTATGTGATTAAATAATATATAAATATGTTATATATATTACATTTTAATTAAATTAACATGCATATGTGTAAAGAAAAACATCTTGCATATCCATTTAAATATATAAAACTCAGTGTTGGCCAGGATGAGGCAAAATTGAAGCTCATGCATTGCTGGACATATAAATTTATACAGACTTTTTGAATGACAATTCTGTCATGGATAATATTTATGCCTTTTAATCCAGTAATTCCTAATGTACTGGTAGTAAAATGTAAACTTTCACACAGAAATATATCCTGCCAATGTTATTTATAATAATAATTTTATATAATACCAGTATTCCAACAATAGAGAACAATAATTTACTTATGTTGCACCCATATGATAGAATATCATCAAGCTATTAATATAGTATTTAAAAGAGATATTTATCTTGTGATTAAAATAATTAAGATTATTTATTCACGTATTCAACTAATTTAATAAAATTTTAATATGAACCAGACACTGGTCTATGTATTTGTATTGAAAGTGCTCCGAATATATAAAAGGAAGGCATACACGTATACCACTAGGTTAACTGAATTATTATGTAGTTTTTGATAGAAGAATGTACTGAGAGCAATTGAAGGACAAGATAGTTATAGTCATGCTACCTGGGGTGGAGGTGGGGAGACACTAAGGAAAAACTTTATAAAGAGGGTAAGGCTTCGAGTAAATCTCGAAAAAGTGGTTCTGTAATATTCAATGGAAAGGTAAGCAAAATCTATATATAAAATTAAAATAATGACATCAGTATTTAGCTATATCTGTGTCATGGAATTGTGAGAGACTGCTATTTTCTTATGCTTTTTTGTATTTTGTATTATTTTCACAATGAATAAGCATTATTTTTTCCAGCTTTATTGAGGTAAGATTGACAAATGAAAACTGCGTATATTTAGGGTGCACAATATGATGTTGTGATATATGTATACATTGTGAAATAATTACTACAACCAAGCTGATTAATGTATCTACCACCTTACATCATTAACATTTTTGTGTATGTGTGGTGAGAACATTTGAGATTTACTCTTTCAGCAAATTTCAAGTGAATTTTCAAATTTCAAATAAGGACATGATTATTAACTGCAATCATCCTGCTGTACATTAGGGCTCTAGTACTTATTCATCTTATAACTGAGGGTTTACATCCTTTGACCAATATCTTCCCATTTCCTACAACACCCAGCATCTGGTAACCACCATACTACTCTTTGTTATTGAGTTCAACTTGTTTTTCAGATTTCCTATGTAAGTGAGATCATGCAGTATTTGTCTTTCTGCATTAGATATGACATTCATGTTTTCTGGCTTATTTCTCTTGGCATAACGTCCTCCATGTTCATCTATGTTGTTGCAAATGGCAGAATTTCCTTCTTTTGTAAGGGTGAATAATATTATTTTGTGTATATATATATATATATATACACACACACACACACACGTGTGTGTATATATGTATACACAAAAGAATATTTATATACGCACACAAATCACATTTTAAATCTATGTTTCCACTGACATTTGAATGGATAAAGAAAATGTGGTTTGTATATATATAATAGGATATATATATATAATATATATGTGTGTACATATATGTATATAAAAAGGATAGTTTGTTTCCATATCTCGGCTATTGTGACTAATGTTGCAATGAACATGAGAGTATGGATATCTCTTCAAACAGTGATTTTATTTCCCTTGGATATAAACCCAGAACTGGTATTGCTGGATCATATAGTACTTCTTATGGCTGTCCTAAGCATCATCTTTTAACTAATAAATATAAAGATGTTTGGAGGTAATGTTTATGCCAAGGGTGCTGGCTCCTGGCACTCTCAATGCAGCAAACACAGGAGGTGCCAAAGAGGTGCTTCACTTCCAGAGGCCCCTGCTGCCCACACCACGCTGTGTGGTATCCCAGGTGCAAAGCAGCTTTTATGTTGCCCTTGTGTCTCACATAGATCCATATAAAAACATTTTCTTCTGCCAAAGATTTTTCTCTCCAGAAGATGACAGGTTAATCCCTAGGTTTGTCTGTACAAAAATATTCAATCCCACATTATGCTTTTCTCTACAGGAAATTTTCTTTAGATGAGTAATTTTCCTTAGATGAGTAACAAAACCACTCTTTATTCTTATTTAGTAGACACATAAGCAACAAAGGTACCTCTGAAGAGCCCAGATATATTTACATTTCAGTTCAGGTTCAGGCTATGAATCCTAATTTTCAGGTTAAAATGTGGAAAGATGAAGCCAAGAATGAGACAAATGATACAGAAATGCAAAAAAAAAAAAAAACAAAAAAACAAAGACAATCAATAAAAATCCATGAAGGTGTTAAAGAAACAAAAACATTCAATAGGAAAAACTAGGATCTTTCTCAGATCCCATATTAATTATGACAATTTTCATAATACACATTGTGTCTTATATATTTATTGCTTCTTGATTGAATATGAGTAGGGTTTGCTTCTGAGGAACAAGTGGAGACATGCACAGTGAGATTGAGTTTGGAAACCTAGAATAATGAAGTGTTTTGCCTACAGAAAAGGGCAACTAGAGGAATAAATAGCCAGGAACAGCAAGAGTGAATGTAGCAAGGAAGAAGTGAAAGGTGAAGGACATTTTAACATGTCCCATCAGGAACAGTAAAACCTCTTTGGGTCTCTTGGCACAGGAGGGCTGAAGAGAGATGACACTCTTCATTATAATACGGTAACCGCTGACCTTATCAGTCTGGAAAATTAAATAATCGTTCAAGGGCTGAGCAAGGAAATAGTGAACTTTTACTTTTAACTCATAAACTCTCAGGTGATCCTGGGTATCTTTGTATTATTCAAATGATATCTGTTGAGATTGAGGAGCTGTGATGAACCAGACATTGCACCCAGGGGCTAGACACACAAATATGAAAGAGAGCGTCTCTCTTTAGACCACGGAGACAAACATGCAGGAAAATAATTACACTACAATGTGATGAATGCTATTGGTGATAACATTATTTATATAATGAGGATCAGAGGAAAAAGAAATCTCCTGGGGGAAGGTAGAGAAGACTTCATACAAGAGAAGACATTTAACCTGTGTCTCACAAGATAATTTGAAACTTAAAAAGGAAAGAAGACAGCAAAGGGCCTGCCTGGCAGAGAGAAGATCATGAACAAAGTCACAGAGGCATGAAAAAAGATGACGCTTTTCACAAAAGGATTTCAAGCCATTGGATTATACGTCAAGCACAGCACGGGGCATGATTGGATAGGAGCTGATTTTATGAGACCAATATAGCTGTATTAACTCAAACTAGCACAAGAAAAAAGAAAATCTGCAGAGTAATGCTACTTATGAACATAAAATGAAACAACCTGAAAGAAATACCAACACATCGAACTCAGGAGGATTTTAAAAATTACAAAAAGACTAATAGACCCTCTGTGGAGAAGACTTTAGAGCTGAGAATACTGGTTCACAAATTCTTTTAAATAGTATAATTATACCTTTTATATTTTCCTACTGATTATTGAATGTTAGATATTATTGTCAGATTTCAAACATAACAAAATTACCTAAAAAATAGGAAACAAATTATCGTGCAACTTCACCTTCCAGAGATAACCAGAGGCAAGGTTTTTCTTCCTATGTACCACAAAAAAACCCCTATCTTGAGCTATATATTATTGCCTGTATTTTATCCCCATATACAAAATGAGATAAGCATAGTTTATTTTTTACCTTAATAAAAATGTGGCAAGCTTTTAAAAAACTATATATTTACAGAATTGTACAATAATTTTAATAGGAAAAATTCCTACGAGTAGATTTTCTAGATCAAAAGAACATTGGTAGCCCATAAAAAATTGACCTTATAAATTTAAATTTTACATCCTCCACATCTTGTTAACATAGAATATTGCCAATCTTTAAAATCTTTGCCACAGTTCTATAAAAATATCTTTTATCGGCTTAGCTTACATTTTTGAATAATTAGTTAAGATAATCATATTTTCACGCATTTATTGAGTGGCCTTTTCATGGTGTTGTTCACTTTGTGGGACTGGGGAGATTGTTTGTTCTTATTGATTTATAGGAGCACTTTATATATTGTTCATTCATGTTTATAAAGAGTCTAATATGTGTTAGGTACTCTTCTAAGCATTGGGGATAGGACAGTGTAGAAAACCAATAGTCTTGCCTTCAGGGAACTTACATTCTATTATGTGCATCGTTGGAGGACAGTAAAGAAATCACTAAGGGTGATGAGAAATGCTATTTTAAATGGGGGAGCAGGAAAGATCCTTCTGATGAAAAGAAATCTGAGCAGACTGAGACATAAGAGGATGGACCATGTAGATACACTTAGCAGGAGTATTCCAAGCAGAGGAAACAGTACATGCAGAAGAGTGGCTTAGTAATTTATTTGAACTTATATTTACTTATTAGTATTATAAATTAAATAATCATGTCTTCACTTCCCCTAGGAGAAGAACTTTGCACACTTATATTCCTCTTGCATTACGTTGACCTATGTTAAAAACTTTGGAAGCAGATGTTTGCTAATTCTGCTTCCATTATGTATTTCTACTTCAAGATTCTTTTCATAACTATGCATTATACCTTCTACAAAGTAGCAATTATTTTTTTCAGAGTTTAAAGAAATTGTGGTATACATATATGATGGAATACTACTCAGCCATGAAAAAGAATGAATTAATGGCATTTGCAGCAACCTGGATGGGACCGGAGACTATTCTAAGTGAATTAAGTCAGGAATGGAAAACCAAACATCTTTGTTCTCACTCACAAGTAGGAACTAAGCTATGAGGATGCAAAGGCATAAGAATGATACAATGGACTTTGGGGACTCTGGGGAAAGGATGGGAGGTGGGTGAGTGATAAAAGACTACACACAAATTGGGTTCAGTGCATATTGCTCGGGTGATGGATGCACCAAATTCTCAAAAATCATCACTAAAGAAATTACTCATATAACTAAACACCACTTGTTCCCCCAAAACCTATAGAAATTAAACATAAAAAAAATAAATATTTCGTTAATCCATAGGCTTCCTAATTGATTTATTTTCTTCTGTCTTACAATTTTTATCACAATACAGTTTTCATTTGGCTGGAATACTTCCTTAAAGATTTTTAAAAATATGATTTTTAAAAATATTGCCTACTGTTATTGAACCTTTTATTGCAAAAGTATCACATGGTCTTTCAGTGCAGAAAATAATTTTCTGCTCAAACCTTTCTTTCTTAAGTCTCATGTGTCTATTGTCTATGTCTTATCTTTCATCTCATAATTTGCAATTCAATACTCTTTTACTCCACACTCAAGTATAGTTTCTGAAGTTGGATTTAAGATCAGTAATTCTGACTGAAGCCATACCCATTCCATTATTTCCTCATTTTTCTCAGGGATTTATTTTTGTGTTTTCGATTCTGCAAAGTCCTTTATTTCTATTTCTTGGTTTTCTTTTGTGAGTTAGCCTGGATCCAATCAACAAAATTTTTAATGCCATTATCTTTCAATTACCACTGAGACTGAACAATAGACATTTCAAGTTCTCTTCTACCTCCTCCATTACGATGTCAGCGGGAGACACTTGATCTATCTGTGCCAATCAATCCCCTCTTGCACTTTCTGACTTCTGTTACATATCAAGTGAGTCTTCATTGTATGATCATAGTAATAAATATAGGCAAGCAATTGCCAGCAGAAAGATTGTACAGCCTGTAATCCCAGCACTTTGGGAGGCTGAGGTGGGAGGATCACCTGAGGTCAGGAGTTTGAGACCAGCCTGGCCAACATGGCAAAACCTCATCTCTACTAAAAATACAAAAATTAGCTGGGCATAGTGGAGGGCACCTGTAATCACAGCTACTTGGGAGGCTGAGGCAAGAGAATCACTTGAATCTCAGAGGCAGGTTCAAAAAAAAAAAAAAGATTGTGTAGTCCATTTGGTAAGTCTGCCTGGGCTTAAATTCCAGCTCTTTACTCCCTACCTGGATAGTGTACTTCTGTTTCCTCAGCCATAAAATCAAGATAATAATAACAGTAAAGTCATGGAATCATTGTGATAATTAACTATATGGAACACTTAGCCAATGCTTGATACATAGTCAGTGCCGAAATAGTGATAACCGTAATAATGGCTCACAGTGCTGTTAGCAGTAGAGCATCTTTAATTCCCTGTGTAGTATAGATCTGCTGTAGGGTTTTCTGACCGTTGGTCACTATCAGACACCTCACAAAAAAAGGAAAGTTTTCTTTCCAAGGATATTGGAGATGAATAAATTGGAAGGCTGGATTCCCTACATTGAAGTAGATGGTTGCCGAGGGAAGTGGCTTGGGGGAGCTTCCAGTTCCAACGTGGGAGGTGAAATCAGCTCAGCAGTTTGAGTCCCTCAACTGAGGAAAGTCTAGTGATTTGCAGGCTGTTCCCAGGGCATGCAGGATGTGGGGGCTAGGGATTCTACCAACTGCCCTGATTTGTATCAGTTCAGCTCAGTAAGCTGCCTCTCTTCGAGCAAGACTGACTGCTAAATGGTTACTGGTCCTAGCCATTGGCTCAAAAAATAATAACTTGTATATAGGTACCTTACTCAGTGTACCTGATGATGAAGGAGTTTGTTTTCCTCCTCTGATGTCCTGAGAAGGGATGGGGCAGCAGGCAAGGGACCATTGTGGTCTACCTGGATCACCTCCACTGACTCAATGGAAATGCCAAACTTAAGGCAATTAGCTAAAACCCCACACTGGGTTCCAGTTGTAAAACTAACTTTTCCCTTTCTGTGTGAACTTAGTAACCTCAGCAGACAACTGGGACAGAAAAAATATGTTGAAGCACATGCTTAGCTTATTGCTTTCCATAGGAAATGTTTTAATAAGGAAAGTTATGTGAGCAGAACTGTGGGTTTTAGAAAAATGACTCTGGCAGCTTTGTGGAAATTGGACTGGTTTGCTTTCTCCATTCTTCACCAGCCACCATCCAATTTCTACATAGCTTCCAGGATTATTTTTCTGAAACCACAAATCTGTTCATATAATTTCCCTTTTTAAAATACTTCTGATGGAAGAAAAATAAAAATACTGACCAAGGAAATAATCCTGAAGCTAGCTGGTGATGTTCTAATCTGTAGTAGTGGTGGTTGGCATGGTGAGAAGCCAAGCATGTTGAGAAATACTTGGCCTGTAGAAACAACAGAACTTGGTGAGGAGTTCATTTTTAAAAGTATGAGTGATTGATGTACATAATTAAAGTTATTAAACACCTACTATTTAGAATTTGGTCTTAAAGACAGGTAGATTAGCTGCCTTCAAGAAACTGAAGCTATAATGGAAGAGACATGGAATCAAATAATTACAATACTAAGTGAGGAGCTCAGAATGGGGATGCACACATATTATGGGAGCACAGCAGTGAGTAATAACTAATTCTCCCTCATGGGTCCCAGAGGAAGCTTAATAAAGAAAGTCATTTTGGGAATTTGCTTGAAGATTTGGTAGGAGTAAGTGAAACAGGTGAAGAGAAAAATGGTATCCCCTTCAATAAGTAGAGAATATGCCCATGGAAGAAAGGACATAGAGTGTTCAGGGAGTTGTTTACATGAATGGAGTACAAAAGTACACGTTAGGGAATGTTGGAAGATCTGCTTGTAAAAGCAGCCAACATGTTATGAAAATTATTTGACTTGAACCTTATAGACAAAAAAGAAATAATTGAAAATTTTTACATATGGAACTGACATGTTCTGGTAGCAGAGGGCAATTTGAGTTTGAGAAAGTTAAGAAGAGAAGCATAAAGATCAATTAGGAAACTTTTCTAAAAACTCAGATGCGTAACAACCAGCACCTGAAGCAAAGCAATAGGAAAAGGAGACATTCCAGCTAATGATTATGATACAACTTGGAAAATTATTCAAAGAATGTAGACACACAGCACACATACATCTCAGCCTTTGAGGAGCATAGCTAAATTCTGAAAATCCTAGGTTAACAGGAATATTGCCCCACCAAAAGGCTATGCCAAAATACCCATGAATTTATAATACCAAACATGATGGATCAAGTTCCTTCACCTGTGAAATAACTGAACTTCAGACCACTTCAAAATGTCCCCCGGTTATTACTGGAAGCCTCCAAAGGTACATTTTCTACACGCTAACAAGCCAGTCTGTCAGCCTCACTCATATTCATCTGTTCTTTTATTCTGGTTCTTGTATGTTTTTAGTTGCTTGAAGCAAGCTCCTCCTTCTGCCCCCACTGGTGGTGCCAATTGTGAGCAGGTCAATGTTTATGCCAGACAGGCTGCCTCTAGACATTCCCCAAGCTACTGACTTTGAGTGCCAAAAAGAAGTGTATGATTTTGCAAAGGTGCCAAGAATAACCTCTTCTCTAACTGTGTCCACAATCCATCGTCACTTGACCCAGAAGTAGCTCTGACGATGTCCACAATTTGACAAAGTTTCTCACGCAATGTTACTGTTTCCGATGGTCTTTTCTTATGATCTTACCAAGTTTCTCATAAAAACTTCTGTTTTTATCCCTCTACCCATAGAAGCACAAATGAAGTCTTCTAAAAAATGTGATCAGGACACCACGTTTCTTTTACTGTTTTTTCTCCTCATTCCCAAACATCTTTATAAGAGTAAATTACTTTACCTATGATACCACTCTGTCTTTCTAAAATTTGATTTTTTTTTAGTTATGTAAAACTAAATAGCTCTATATTGGTGGGAGTTTTGAGAGGTATCAGTAGGGATAAGTCATCTACAATTAACGAAAAACTCAAATATAATAGCTATAAATGATAAGAGTTATTTTCTGTCCAATAACAAGAAGTCTGGAGATTGGTAGTTTAGTGAAGGTAGAGTGACTTACTGATCATCTGGAACTCAAGATCTCTCCATCACTGTGTAGACCTTTGTCCTTATGCTTGTCACCTGGCGATTGCATGAGGAATGCTGCATTTACTGTCATTGCTTTTGTTTTTTTAAAACTATTTATTTATTTATTTATTTTTGAAACAGAGTCTAACTCTGTCACCCAGGCTGGAGTGCAGTGGCGCAATCTTGGCTCACTGCTTTTGAATAACAGGCAAGAAAAGGGTAGAAAGGACAAAAATTCTTTTTCCTGAGAAGGGCTACCTTTTTATTTCAGAGGGGGTCTGCCTAGAAGACTTCTGATAAAGACTCATTGTCAGTCTTTGAGTCCTTTGCCTACTCCTGCAAAAAGGTGTCCAAGAAAATTGAGTGCTTACCTTTCCAGACTCTAAAAGTAAGAGAGTCAGGAGAAAAAAATGGTTGGAAGTGAGTGCTGAATGATCCCAAATACTGCGTTTCCAATACCATGAAAATTCCTCTGTGGAGGGACTTGAATTTAAAGAAAATATTATTATCTAATGAGACTGGGTTTGCTAGATAGACATACAGAACACCCAGTTAAATTTAAATTTCAGATAACCAATGAATAGTTTTTTAGGCTATACGTATAACCCATGTGATATTTTAGACATAATTATACTAAAATCATTTTTTGTTTATCTGCAATTCAAATATGCCTGGGTATTCTATATTTTCTCTGCTAAATCTGGCAACCCTAAGCGAAGTCTTCTCCCTTTGGTTATCAAATTGTCTGACAAACTAGCTAAAATGTATAAGCCCTAGGTTATCAAAGGAATACTACAATTTAGTTACAGTGCACTAGTTTCAATTTTGTTTCAGTGACACGCAGGTAACCATCTAAAATCCCTTCTGGACCTCTCCCTGAGACAGCCTGACATATTAGAAGATACACTCTGATCTTTGTCTTTACTGATATGCCTGGAGGATCTTTCTTCACTTCCTAGTCCGGATACCCAGATCCAGTGCCTAATTGTAGCCTCACAGCAAACACACTCATACACACAAGCACATGTATCCCTCTCCGTCCTCCCCCTAGGCCTAAGGGTGGCAGGAGATAGCAATAAAACCTGAATTCACTTAATTGGTAGAAATTAAGTATGTCTGTGTTCTCAGTTTAAGAGCATCCTTGAACTAGAAAATCAGTCTTTAACTGAACTAAGAAAATCCACAGTCATCATTTCTTCAAACCCTTTTTATTTTGAGTAACTGAAAAATTCCCCCAAGTGGTTCCTCTCAACAAAGGAAAAATACACACCAAATGTGAATTCAAGTCTCTGACTATTAGAACAATAAAACACTTCTCAAAGCTTTGAGACCACAATTCTTCAGACTCCTACACTCCTGTACAGGGTGTGGGACACCCTCAGCAGCAGCCTCTACCCAGAGGCAGTTCCTCCCATGTGGGCTGGGAATGGGTTGGTCAGCCCGGAAATGATGGCTGCGCTGCAGATCTCTACTTCCTATTCCTTTTCCCTGTTACGTATGTAACCTGCTCATGTGCCAATCATTGTATAACAGGAAATCAGTGAGGATCTGAGTCAAAGAGAAAGAGGACGGACTGGTGTCTGCTGGAGGTGGCCCACTGAAAGAATCCAAAAAAGGAGTATGAGGAGCCACGCAGTTCTTAGGCGTTAGGATAAGAAACACCCACTGCTCTCCTTAACATTAGTGGGTAGTAGCAGGTTCCCTCAATGAACCATCTATGTGCAGCCTAGCAGCAGGTGTTAAATGGTTTACCACAGGGCCAAGTGCAGTTACAACCTAGGAGCCACACTGCAGAGACGTCCCCTAATTTTCTTTACCCTGAAAAACTCTGCCTTGCTAGAAGAGCTGGCATTGCCACAGTTGGATCTTAATTACAGTTGATGAGTATGACTCCAAGCCAGGCTGAGTGTCCAGTGTTCAACAATGATACACATGGGGTGGAGAAAGAATTGATGACAGCCAACAATAGGGGATTCGCCTGGGAACTGAGCAGGTCCTCCAATTCTCTCTCCAAGAGGCAATTGTATAGAAACAGGACTGGCACTTTAGGGCTGAAGGAACTCTTTCTTGTTCTTGGCCTGTTTACAGGTGGTTGGGATTGGAGGCCCCAGGAGAGACTAAGCATTGCGAATATTTTGTGCAAATAGGGAACCAGGAAGTTTTAACATGAAAAAAGAAAAGATGAAGTGAGATTCTTTTTTATACCTAAGGAGTGATGCTGTTCGTACTATTTAGGTATGCAATTATTTGTGTGCCTATACTGTGAAGACAGGGACTATGTTTTCATCTGAATATCCCTGGGATATAAATGAGCATCCAGACACTCTATAGGTATATAATATATCTTTTTAAAATAAATAGCTTAGTTTCTGACTAATTCCTTCCTATCCTTCCTGGAAAGAGGAGGAAATGTCATCTTCTCACTGGTGTGGAAGTTTGATTGACGACATTGGCAAATATTTTTACTAGTTACAACTGAGGAATGAAGAAGTAAAACTACATTTATAGAACTTACATGAAAATTTCCAGATGTCTCAGAAATAATTTTAAACACCATAATTTTTGCCACCTGGAAGTTAGCAAATAAATGCTTAATGAGCAAAGAATTTTTAAGATAAAAGTCTTTAAAAACAAAAATCCAGCCTGGGCAATATAGTGGGACTTTGTTTCTACAAAAAAAAAAAATAAACAAAAAGCAAAAAGTTTTTTAATTAGCCAGGCGTGGTGGCACATGCACCAGCTACTTAGGAGACTGAGGTGGGAGGATCACTTGAACCCAGGAGGTCAAGGCTGCAGTGAGCTGTGATAAGGCTACTGCACTCTGGCCTGGGTGACAGAGTGAGACTGTCTCAAAAAGTAAATAAAAATTAGAATAAAATTTTTTAGCAAAATTCGTATATATGACACTCCCTATATATCTCAATGATATTTTCCCCAAGTCACTCTATTTATTTATTTAATTAATTAAATTTTTGTATTTCCATAGGTTATTGGGGAACAGGTAGTGTTTGATTACATGACTAAGTTCTTCGGTGGTGATTTGTGAGATATTGGTGCACCCATCACCCGAGCAGTATACACTGCATCCAATTTGTGGTCTTTATATATTTCAATTTTAAAAGTAGGAACTGGTAGGATGCAGTGGCTCATACCTCTAATCCTAGCACTTTGGGAGGCCAAAGCAGGTGGATCATCTGAGGTCAGGAGTTCGAGACTAGCCTGGCCAACATGGTGAAACCCTGTCTCTACTAAAAATACAAAAATTAGCTGGGTGTGGTGGTGGGTGCCTGTAATCCCAGCTACCTGGGAGGCTGAGGTAGGAGAATTGCTTGAACCCAGGAGGCAGAGGTTGCAGTGAGCCGAGTTTGCACCATTGCACTCCAACCTGGGTGACAAGAACAAGATTCTGTCTCAAAAATAAATTAATTAATTTAATTTAATTAGGAACCTAAATTTAGTTAATCTGTTCAATGTGCTGTTTTTCTCACAATGTTGTAGAAACATAATAGGCTTCCAAAAATGAGGTCCTCTCAATATTTGTGAGGCTATAAAATTGCTAAAAGTGTTTCAATGGACAGCTTGTACATGCAGTTTATGCATATAGGTCAATATTTTTCTGTTGCGTAGATCTCTAAAGTTTACATTGTTAGATCAAAATCTATAAACATTTTAAAATTTCTATCTGTTGTGCCAATAATGTATGAGAGGGCCTATTTTCCCATGTCCTCACCCAAACTGAGTATCATTTATATTTTTGAATTTTTGCTAGTCTGGGGCTGGGCACGATGGCTTATGCCAGTAATCCCAGCAGTCTGGGAGGCCGAGGTGGGTGGATCACTTGAGGTCAGGAGTTTAAGACCAGCCTGGCCAACATGGAGAAACCTCATCTCTACTAAAAATAGGAAGATTAGCCGGGCATGGTGGTGCATGCCTGTAGTCCCAGCTACTGGGGAGGCTGAGGCAAGAGAATCGCTTGAACTGGGGTGGTGGAGATTGTAGTGAGCCAAGATCATGCCATTGTACTCCAGAGCAAGACTCTGTGTCGAAAAAGAAAAAAAAAAAAATTGCTAGTCTGATGAATCAAAAACTGTTGTTTTAATATTTTACTTTTGATTTTTTAGACCACTAGTGACACTGAGCATCTTTTCTGTGTTTATTATGAATTGAAATATTTCCTGTGAATCATCTGTTTTCATCCTTTGCCCATTTTTTCATTAGATTGTCATTTGGGTCCACCTCTGGAAGCCATCTGTTTTATGGTTATCTACTGTTATTTTTTAAAAAATTAGTTATGGGAGACGTTGCATTTAAGCTATTTAACATGCATCCATGAATTTTATAGATGTAACGATGCTGACTGTGGCACCCCCTCAATGGTGATCAGGACATGAGATGGTGATGGTGATCAGAATGAGAGAATGCTCTAGTAGTTGGGAACGCTGTTGCTCACGATGAGCACTCTCTCATCCTGGTCACTATAATTGCCCCTCTCCTCTGCTGCCCACATTCATAAAAGCGAAGAGGAAATGTAGGTAAAAGAACACTGAATGAGAAGATAAAAATTGTCGGCCGTTGGATACATGGGTAAGATGGCAGTCCATTGCTGATCCATAGCACGGCTCAGCCCTATTTCATATGAACCCACCACTAAATTTAATCATCTCATGCATTTTATGAAAAGTAAACATATTAAAATATTTTATTAGAAATATAAATTGGGAGAAATTATTCATATTGTACCAACTGTACAACGTTTATGCACAGCAAGTTACACTGATTTAATTTACGAAACACTTTATCAGTAAGTGTACACCTATTGTATAAGGAAATATGGAACTAAAACATCAACTTTTTTAAAAAAAAAAAAACTAGGATATATTTTTACCACCAAAAAGTTGAATAAGAATGGATACGTTTTTTTGTTATCCTTTCAACAATACTTCTAAACATCTGGCTAAATCCTGTGTGCCTGTTATGTGTAAATTCCTAGACTCGAGAGAAAAAACTTGTTTCATTGGTTTCCCTAAAATACTCATGCAGATACTGTTGAGTTTTGGTGTGCTCTAAAGTTTACCATTGATATTTTTAATGTCACTTAGCCTGACCCTGATATTCAGATTCTATAATGATGTCATGATCTTCTGAATGATTCTCAGTAGTGTACCAATATCACCAGACTTGCTCACCACCACTACCCAGTCAAAAGCATGGACTCATACAATTTAAAGGAAATGTTTCAGTTTGAAAATATATATATTGTCTCCTATGCATGGGGAGATTTCCAGATGATGTGTTTAAATAAGGCTCACATGGGTCAGTCTCTCACCAGCCATGACTGTACCATCAGGCATGTAAGGACTTGTCCTGGAACACTATGTGTATCAATTAGATAGCCAGGTCCACTAGGTTTCTTTGCTTTCATAGGGAGTCAAAGAGAAGACATTAGGATTGTGATTGCAAAATGAATTTTAATAAAGAAATGGAAAATATCAGGATAATAATAGTAAGCAATGATTGACCCTACAGGGTAGGTATTATTACAGAGATAACAATTTTTAAGATGAAGAGGATTCCAAGAATAATTTGCTAAAAGCCTTAGAATTCAGAGGTTTCAGAGCCAGGATTCAAATCACTGCCTCTCATGAATTCTGGCCTTCAAGAGAGTTTGGGAAGATAAAAATTCATCTCATTCCTGATCCTCACTTGAAATGAACATATTGCAAATTTTAGGGGAAGGAACCACTAAAATAATCTGTATGCCAAGCTCTAAGAGATCCAGATGTGCTAAAAATCTCAAATTACAAAACAGATTAATTAGGGATACATTTTACACGTTAATAGCAGTGCCAGGGAACCAGAGAAAACCTGGGCATAAAAGGTTTGAGCAGTCAGTCGGCACACCTGGATCAGTGTCTCCTCTGTGAATCAGGCTTTCTTGGGAAAATAGATTTACGGAGATGAAGTTCTTGTAAGCTCCTCTCTACATCTGCTAATTTCTGTCTTTCAGAAATAATTATATTCTCCCATCTATGTAAAAAGACCTAATTGAGATGGTGTACTTACTATCATCCAGTCATTTACTCTTTCAACGGATATTTATTGAGCAACTACTGTATGTGAGACACTATTCAAATATACATCAAAGAATTAACAGCTTCTTCTCAGGATGTTTATTTATTTTTTCCCCTATCATACTGAAGACTGAATCAATTCACTTCACAATTAATGTAGGAAAATATGGGGAAGAAAAAATATACCTACTCCCATCTTTCTAATTTTGTAAATGTAATAAAAACCAAGATGAACCTTTTTTCTTCCATTCTTACCAACTCACTTATAATATGGAGTTTTATGACTTTTAGAATGAGAAAGAAACAGACAGAAAATGAGAAAGTGAAAACGAGGGGGGAATCCAAATGAGTCTGTAAACTAGTTTTCACCTACTTACGTGATTCAAAAGAGATCTTGTTATGAAAACCCAAAATAGTGAGTGATCACTATTTTCTTTTCTTCCTCTGTCTTCAAGACCACCAATGTCTTGTCCAGTCCAACAGAGAATGTGATCCCAAATAACAGATGTACCCTGTTGAGGCCAGTGTCTAAAAACATATAGACTCCATAGTGTATATGTGCCACATTTTCTTTATCCAGGATGAAGCTAGAAACCATCATTGTCAGCAAACTAACACAAGAACAGAAAACCAAACACCACGTGTTCTCACTCATAAGTGGGAGTAGAACAATGAGAACACATGAACACAGGAAGGGAAACATCACACACCAGGGCCTGTCGGGGGGTGGGGGGCTAGGGGAGGGATAGCATTAGGAGAAATACCTAATGTAGATGACGGGTTGATGGGTGCAGCAAACCACCATGGCACGTGTAGACCTATGTAACAAACCTGGACATTCTGCACATGTACCCCAGAATTTAAAGTATAATAAAAAAAAAGTTAATTCCAACGTTAGTTATGCATAATTTCACTCATTTAAAAAACACATAGACATAGGCTGAAACAAGGAATAAGCAACTGTGTCTCCTTTTGTGTTTGGCATTTCAAAAAATCCTCAGAACAAGGTTGGAAAGAGGCATCTCAGAGTTTTCCAGTGGACTTCTCTATTCGTAGTCCTAGACTAATTTAAAGCTCAGTAAGGGTGAAGAAATTGGACTAGAAACCTGATTCTGAAACTATCATACATCCAGAAAAGAAATGAAGTAATACAACCCAGCTGGCCATATATGAATTGTTAAATGTTTACTGACTAAAAGAAAATGGAGAAATATTAGTTGATAAAAGCGATGTTTTAACCAGTCCAGAAGCTTCTACTCAGGGAACAAAGGAGAAGCAGCCATTTAAAATAGTACTTTGTGTCAGTAAGTTTATTAAATAGGAAGACTGGCAAGCCTGGTTAAAAGTAGACTGTCCGTCCAATTAAATTACAGAATATTAAAAAGGTCAAAGCAATATAGAAGTCCTCTAATTCATACAAAACACCAAAATTCTGATTTCTCATACTCCTGACAAAGATTGTAACTGCGATTTGAAAAGGGTAAAATATTTATCTAGTCCTTTGACAAAGATTGAAATGAGAATGTGGCTGCACAAATGTAACCTCACAAATGTAACGTGAAAACTAGTTTTTATAAAGGCTGAACCAAAACTCCTATATATTTTGTCCCTGCAAGGAGGATCACAAAATGATTATAACAAAATCATTTCTTTTTTAATCTTTTAATATATATTTAGATGTTATCTCCTTATGTATAAAATTATATGACTTATCTAAAGTCTCCATGAGCTTCTATGTTACATAAGCATTAAGTCTTCATTTATTCTATAGATCATTTTGTGGTTTTCTGTTAAGATTTAGTTTACTTCATATATTGTTAAAGATATTCAAGAATAAGAGCCCTGTAGGTACATCAAATCTTTGGAAAAGATATGAGGTGTAGATTGCAATGTGTACACAATAATGGTGTGACTTTGTTTGTAATAAACATTTAAAATGACCGACTTTCTCATAAATACACTAAGTAGGATGATCTATGAGATTTCTAATTTATTCTTGTTTAAAATTTAACCATGCTTTTTTAAAGCATATCAATTTTGTTAATACCATGTAATTAAAACATGTCAGTGCACAGCAAGTTTTAGTCTAAATTAATGACTATGAGAATTATTTTAATTAAATAACCAATTATAGAAAAATCGCAAGCATGAGAGCTGACATTTAAATGAATTTCATTTAAATTGCTTCTTAACATTGTCCCATCTAGGACACTAATGCAAAATGAACTATTGTATCAACTTAGATTATCACTATTTTTGTATGCACATAATGTATTCATATTCAATCACTGGAACTGAGTAGAATATTTGGTATTGATCTAAAACTTCTATTAATAAAACACAACAGAATAAGCTAAAGCAAAAACAAACCATCCTTCTTTTTTTTAATATGGACTTCTAAATGCTATTATAATTCTCACAGGGAAAATATGTTTATACAGTTGGGAATTATACCTAATTAAATCAGGAGACTTTGAGCTCCACTTTTAACTGGATGTACATATGCAGCTTCAGTGCTTTGCACATAGTGGGTCTCTATGAATGCTGGTTATCAGTGCTACTATGTGTATTTCTGTCTTTTTTTTCAAATGTACTACTGAGGTATATAGCTTCCCCTTGGGAACTGAAAAATTCAAGATTTGTATCAGATAAGAAAGTTACCTGTTCTATGAGAATTCAGCTGGATATATGTTTACATGTTTGCTTTTATACAGCTCAAACACTACAATGTCATTTTCTCTGCTTGAATAAACTTTTGTTATTACTTTTAGAATATTATTTACATTTTTGCTATTCATTTCATATTCATCCTCCCACAAATTTTTTTTTTTAAAGCGAAACAACCGATTATATAATTTTCCCCACTAAAATCCTTTAACTTCATAATACTATTTCTGGGAGAATAGGAGAATATCTGAACAAAAGGCAAATTTATAGAAATTGTGCTGCCTTATTGATTGCAAAATGCAAGTGTGGAAGGCACTATAGAAAAAGGTTTGTTTTTATATGAAATGAGGTTGAACACATTTTGATTCGTTGCCAAACCATCAGTAAGATTTTAAAGGAAATGTTTTATCAGGTATACCAATTACTCCTTTGTTTGCTGTCATGTCACACAGTTTGATACAGGAATTATGATTCTAAATGGACTATTAATGCCTTTTAGTTGATTTTTTCGAAGATGAGTTTTATACATCCCTTTGGGGAAAAATCTTATTTATTTAGTAGTTTGCAACCTATCATAAAAGGAGCATTCTCCATGTTTTACTGGAAAGGAGAAAGCAATCGTATTTAGATTTGACTAGTTAATTGTTCTTCTTCATTGGAATGCATTAGGGCATGCAGTTTAATTATTATGTTCATACTTGCACACTTCACTTTTTTATCATCAAAACTTATTTAATATCAGGAAAATGATAATACTTTTCTACATATTTCATCTTGCTATCACTTTAAAAATAAAGAGGAAAGGAAAAGGCTACTGCATTTGTTGTTCATTGATTAACCAGTAATGTTATGTATAAATAATGTATCTGACAGTATGGCAGCCCACTTGGGACATTATGCCATTTACTACAAAATAGGATGCAACATACAACTGAGCAGTGAGAACAAATTAAACATCTTTCCTTGGTAACTTTAGCATTTTTATTAGGTGATAAACATCACAGTGAGAGCAAAGCAGATGTAGTTATTTCAGTAATATTAACCTTAATCGAAAGCTAACTTGACATACAGCATAATACTTTTTCTTTAGAAAATTCTTTTCAATAACACTGGAAACAAAATTTTCTAAAGTCATTATGAGATGATATCTGTAAAAATTAATGATTATCTTGTGTAAAATTTCATCTGTACATAGTGATACTATTAATATTGATGAAAAAAATTTAAACATAAATGTAGTGTCTTATAAGCATGAAAACTGCCCAAGTATTTTCAATGTTGTGTTTCTTTTGTCTTAACAAACACATCCTACTGTGTTATTTGACTATGTGTGAATTTTATTTTTTCAAGACTGTGTTAATATAATCCTCAACCTATTTTAGAAGTGACTAAATAGTGAATAAAATGAAGAATAGAAATGTAATTAGCAATCAACATCCATTTCCCCTTCTTTCTTGTTTTAGTCCATCATTTATTCATGGAGATAGAGGTGAAAAACTCAGTCCTTAAAGGAATTAACAATTGTGTGGTTGACAACAGATGTTAAAGTCCATATAATATACCAGATGTGTTGTTGTAACAGATCCATCCTTAGTATACAGCAGTGAACAAAACAGATTCTGCCCCACATCATTTTTATATTCTAACAGAATGGAATAGTCCATAAACAACAAGCATACATTGGTTATATTGCATGTTGTAAGGGGAAAAGTGCAATGATAAAAAGGAAAAGAAAGTAGCTGAAAGTAAAGTGGATGGGGGAGGATGACTGTGAAAGCAGTTGGTGGGGTAGGCTTCATTGAGAAAGGGATACTGGAGGAATGATTGAAGCAGGTGACAAGTTAGCCTTACCTGGGAGAGAAGTGAACCAGCCAGAGGGAACAGTAAGTATAATGTTCCTGTTGGGATTCTGCTTGGCATGTCTGAGGAATTGTAAGAAACCTAATGTGGCTAGAACAGAGTAAGCAAAGTCAGAGAAGAACTATGAGAGGAGCTGGGATGCCAGATCATATAGGGCTTGATGGGCCATTGTAAGGAATCTGGACTTCATAAGAAATGGGGAGCCAAGGCAGGGTTGTGAGCACAAGATTGACATGATCTGACTTACATTTATAGGATCACCCTGACTTCTTACTGGCAATTCACTGGAGGAGATCAAAGGTGTGCTAGTCTGCTAGAGCTATCAAAACAGAATACCACAGACTGGTGGCTTAAAGAACAGAAATTTATTTTTTCAAAGTTCTTGAGGCTAGAAGTCCAAGAACAAGAGGCCAACAGAGTCAGTGTCTGGTGAGGCCTCTCACCTTGGCCTATAGGCAGGCATATTCTTTCTGTGTCTTCTCATGGCCTTTTTCATGTGCGCTCACTTTTGGTGTCTCTTCCTCTTTGTTTAGGGAAACCAGTCCTGCTGGATTATGGCCATTTCCTTATGACCTTGTTTAACTTCAATCACCTCCTTAAAGGTCCTATCTCAAAGACAGTCACATTGGGGAGTTAGGGCTTCAAACATGAATTCGGTGGGGACACACTTCAGTCTATAACAAAGAATAAAAGAAATGAAACTATTACAGCAAATCAGGTGAAAAATGATGTCAACTCAAATCATGATGGCAATAGTGGAGGTGCTGAAAAGTGATTACATTCTAGAAATATTTTGAAGCTAGACTGAAAAGGATTTCCTGATTTATTGGAGGTAAGGCATGAGTGAGAAAATTAAGGTAAAGATAACTCAAAGGTTTTTGCCATGAACAATTAGAAGAATTGAGTTGCCGTCCCTTAAGACTGATTAGGTTGCTGAAGGAATAGATTTGGGGCAGGAGGCAATCAAGAGTTCAGAATTGGATGTGTGGTGTGAGAGAAGTCTTTATTACATGAAGTAGTGGAAATGTGAAGGAGGTGGTTGGACTTATCAGTCTGGAAAGAGTTGGAAAGAATCTTGGGTAGAATGAAAACAGAAAAGCGGAAGTCTGTGACATATAGGCGGTATTTAAAGCCAGGAGACCGGAGATAGCAAGAGTGTGTGTAGATGAAGAGGAGATGAGTCCAAATATCTGTCGTCCACAGTTAAGAAGTCTGAGGAAGGAAATGAACCAGCAAAAAAGGGTGAGAAGGCAAGAGATCAGAAGAGTGGAAGGAAAGCCAGCTAAGTGTATAGAAAGCCAATAGAAGAAAGTATATCAAGGAAGAGGGATCAATTGTTCCAAAGGCTTCTAACAGTTGAATGAGATGAGGGGTTGAGGAATGGCCACTGGATTTAGCAACAAGGACTTTCACCAGATCAGTTTCACTTGGAGTAAGTTTAAGAGAGAATGGGAGGAGAGAGCTCAGATAAAATAAAGACAGACAACATTTTCCAAATAATTTTGCCTAAAAGGGAAGCAGAAAAATGGGCTGTCTGGGGGTAGGGATGATTAAGTAAAGGGTATAATTTTAGAATAAGAGAAATTACATCAGGATGTTTATTTACAATCAGAATAACCCAAGTAGAGAATGAAACACTGATGATAAAGAAGAGAGACAGAGGATAGACAGCGTTGTTCTAGACAGTGTGAGAAGAGGTGGGTCGTAGGCAGAAGTGATGGGGCTGTACAGGGAAACACAGATAGTTCTGTTTGTGGTATCGAGCAGGAAGCAGAGAACCTGGGTGCAGATGCTGGTGTATGGTCAATGTGGTAAAACCTAAAGAAATTTTCCTCTTATTGCTTCAATTTTCTCAGCAAAATAGGAAACAATGGGCACAAATTCTAGCCCTAATTAAGGATGGCTTTCAAAGCACTTGACCTCAGGGTTTGGAAAGGTCTACAGCTGTTGGTCAAGTGAACAAAGGATGACTGACTAGTTGGAGGTGTTCACAGGCAGAGGAGAGTGCATCTGGGGAGTGACAGTAACTTGGATTTACATGGCTCTTTACTATTCACAAAATATATTTTATCATTATTTCTCACAACAGCCTTTTGAAAAAGGTATTAGTGCTCCTATTACACAGAAGAGGAAACTGAACCTCTGTATTAGTCTGTTCTCATGCTTCTAATAAAGACATACTCGAGACTGGGTAATATATTTTAAAAAGAGGTTTAATTGACTTACAGTTCCACATGGCTGGGGAGGCCTCACAATCATGGCAGAAGGCGAATGAGAAGCAAAATCACGTCTTACATGGCAGCAGGCAAGAGAGCTTGTGTAGGGGAACTCCCCTTTATAAAACCATCAGATCTCGTGAGATTTATTCACTATCACCAGAACAGCATGGGAAAGACCCGCCCCCATGATTCAGTTACCTCCCACCAGGTACCTCCCATAACATGTGGGAATTATGGAAGCTACAATTCAAGATGAGATTTTGGTGAGGACACAGCCAATCTATATCAGCCTCAGACTAAAGGCCATTTGCCAATAAATAAGTAGCAGGAATCTGAACTTCTAGAAGGAATTCTTCCTTGAAGATATCTTAAATATTAAACTTTTAAAAGACGTTGATCAGATATAACATTGTTTATTAGAGAAGACAATTCACCATTATGACCAAAACAGAAAATATATTACATCAAATGAAAAAGGGAAAAAAAGGCCAAGAGAATACATTTAGAGCGTTCTCCAGGAGATGAAAGCTGAGCAGTTGAATTCAAAACTACTTGGCTCTGAGACCTGAGAAGCAGCTAATGAAGAACCAAGAAAAACTAAAGAAATAAAGGCCTAGAAAGTACAGCTGTGTTTCTTCTGCCTCTTTTGGATTCAGTCATGATAATAAAACAGATTATTTTTGCATTGTTTCTTTTTCTTCATGTTTTGGTCATTGTCCCATTCTAGAAGATCTTATTTTAGGAAGAAAGTTATAGCCACAGCAATCTAGGGTATGAACATTGATGACATAATCCTCACAAACAGGTTGACAGGAAACAGTTCAGTCAATTTGATTCAGGACTTGAAGCCATTTTCCCCATTGGTAATAACTGTCCCCCTTCCTCTCTTCCTTACACTAAGCTAGGATTTTTTTTTCATAATTAATTCCCAAATACTGAGCATTCTCATGTGTGTAATGCTCTATAGGTTGTAAATTTTGTTCACATCCATTATCTCATTTCTTCCTCACCACAGCATAGCAGGCAACAGTTTGTCCAGACCCCTACAGTTAGGGTATTTGGATAAGAGAAGGGACCACAGCTGTCATGTTCATCAATGCACTGCCAGCATGCAGCCTGATGCAGAATGGAAATTCATCTAATATTGAGTAGGGCTGTAGGAATCAGACAAGCATCATTCCCATTTCACAGATAAAACTGAAGCTCCAAATTACAGTTAGATGTCAACTCATAGAGGCAGAGAGTAGAATCGTGGTTACAAGGGTGTGGGGCATGGGGAGCTGTTGGTGAAAGGGTACCAAATTTCAGTTATGTGAGATGAATAAGTTCTGCAGATCTAATGTATGGCATGGTAACTATATGTAACAATACTGTGTTTTATACCTGAAATTTGCAAAAAGGGTAGACTCTAAGTCTTCTCACCACACACACACACACGCACACACACGCACACACATACATGTATCCTGTAAGGTGATGGACATGTTTATTAGCTTGATTGTGGTGATCATTTCACAATGTATACATATATCAAAGCATCAAATTGTATACCTTAAATATATACAATAAAAATTTTAAACATAAAAAGAAATTGTATTTAGAAATAAGGTTAAGTGATCTGCTATAGTATCATACTATATACTAAATGACTGTACTCCCTATTAAACTTCTTGAAATGTCATTAGTTTGAGCTTCTACCAGGAAAATAGGAACTTACGTGTTTATGGAGAGACAGATTAGATAATGTATTATCTTCACAACCAGGTGCATAGGTAGGAAGCTTTGAGAAATCGGTCTTGTTATACAATTGACATAACCTAAGGTAATCTTTCAAAATTCAGTTAATAAAATTGTCCCTATTTTAACCTGACAAAATAGACAGATATTTCTTTTTTAACTTGAAGTACAGCATGATTCTGTACTAACTCTTCTTTGGATTCTTTTTTCAACATATGTTTATCATTTATAGGTTATCTAAGGATACAAATTGACTAGTATCTAAAGGAAAAGAGTTATCAGAAAATTTGAATTATACTTATGCTTGCACTTCTATTCACAAAGGTAAGTCCCTGTTCACGTTTTCTATTGCAATTACAGCTTTTGGAAAATTAAAATCCTGATTGAGACTGATCACCAGCTAAGATACACTAGACCCATGAAATGCAAGTGAAATAACAGAAATCTTTATGTAAAACACCCTTTATAAAAAGAAGTGTTGACACATAGTGCAATAGTGTTTTTTTTATTCTAACAGCCAAAATTTGGTATTTTGTCACCATTCTTTCAGCATTTTAGATTGTATTCCATTTATCATCTGTCAATAATTGACAACACCTAACACGGACTCTACATGTGTGTGTCATACACATGTCCAAGGTGACTTCTCATGTCATGTTGTTGTTTCGGAACCTACCACTTGATGGCAGACATGGTAAAAGTCAGTTTAAAAAGGGGGAAGGGGAGCCCAAATGCACAGAAACCTTGTTGGAAAAGCAGAGTCCCCATACCTGTGGATCTCCACATGGTTCTCTTCAGGGATTCATAATTGAGATGCCACCCAGAACGATACCAGGCTGATGGGATGAACGTGTGTGGCAAATGGGAAGCAAGACAATGCCAGGAGGCTGGTGACAGAACTGGAGAGAGAGGGAGGAAGTCATGGGAAGGAATTCATGACATGACATTCCTAGTGAAATAACCTCATGATTATTAGACATCCTTCTTCTTAGTTTTATGATGGAGCATCTGCAATAGAGGGGAGAAAGAATCTAGCCTTCAAATATCTATCTACAGCTCTCTTGTTTGTCTCTATATATACACACACATACGTATATTATATTTTGTATGTTATATCATATATATATATACATGTATCTTGAATTCAGCTACAAGTCATGGTATGACATTAATATTGAAGTAATCAGCACTGGAAACTCTGTTTGTTAGTTTTATAAGGGAGCATCTATATAGAGGAGGGAGAACCAATTTAGCCTTCAAATATCCATCTGTGCCTCTCTGTCTGTATCTACACAGACACAGGTACATCTATACTATATGGTACCATACTTTAATCCAAAAAAGAAATACCTACTTTGTGAGGTTAAAATAAAGACAATTTTATTAACTGAAAGTCTTAAAAGGTTCCTTAAGTTATGGCAATAGAATAATAAGTCTGATTTCTCAAAGCATCATACCTAAGCATGTGGAAATGGATATTTTGTTATACTAATGATCAGGACCAGCTAAATAATTTTTCAAGCCTAGCACAAAGTGATAATGGGGGTACCTGGGTCAGAAGGTGGAAAAAAATGATGTTAAGGATGTTAAAATGTTACGCTGCTTTGTTTATTCCAGTCTCCCTCTTGACTTATGGTGATGGATTTTATTTGCTACTTAATGTCATTCTACATAATGAAAAACTAAAATTCCAAATTATTAGCGTAAATTTACCATTCATCTTTGTTTTGTGCAATGACAGTTTTTTTTTCTTTTTTTATTATACTTTAAGTTCTAGGGTACATGTGCACAATGTGCAGGTTTGTTACATATGTATACATGTGCCATGTTGTTGTGCTGCACCCATTAACTTGTCATTTACATTAGGTATATCTCCTAATGCTATTCGCCCCCACTCCCCCCACCCCATGATAGGCCCCGGTGTGTGATGTTCCCCTTCCTGTGTCCAAGTGTTCTCATTGTTCAATTCCCACCTATAAGTGAGAACATGCGGTGTTTGGTTTTTTGTCCTTGCGATAGTTTGCTGAGAATGATGGTTTCCAGCTTCATCCATGTCCCTACCAAGGACATGAACGCATCCTTTTTTATGGCTGCATAGTATTCCATGGTGTATATGTGCCACATTTTCTTAATCCAGTCTATCATTGCTGGACATTTGGGTTGGTTCCAAGTCTTTGCTATTGTGAATAGTGCCACAATAAGCATATGTGTGCATGTGTCTTTATAGCAGCATGATTTATAATCCTTTGGGTATATACCCAGTAATGGGATGGCTCAGTCAAATGGTATTTCTAGTTCTAGATCCTTGAGGAATCCCCACACTATCTTCCACAATGGTTGAACCAGTTTACAGTCCCACCAACAGTGTAAAAGTGTTCCTATTTCTCCACATCCTCTCCAGCACCTGTTGTTTCCTGACTTTTTAATGATTGCCATTCTAACTGGTGTGAGATGGTATCTTATTGTGGTTTTGATTTGCATTTCTCTGATGGCCAGTGATGATGAGCATTTTTTCCAGTGTCTGTTGGCTGCATAAATGTCTTCTTTTGAGAAGTGTCTGTTCATATCCTTCACCCACTTTTTGAATGTGTTGTTTGTTTTTTTCTTGTAAATTTGTTTGAATTCTTTGTAGATTCTGGATATTAGCCCTTTGTCAGATGAGTAGATTGCAAAAATTTTCTTCCGTTCTGTAGGTTGCCTGTTCACTCTGATTGTAGTTTTCTTTTGCTGTGCAGAAGCTCTTTAGTTTAATTAGATCCCATTTGTCAATTTTGGCTTGTGTTGCCATTGCTTTTGGTGTTTTAGACATGAAGTCTTTGCCCATGCCTATGTCCTGAATGGTATTGCCTAGGTTTTCTTCTAGGATTTTTATGGTTTTAGGGCTAACATTTAAGTCTTTAATCCATCTTGAATTAATTTTTGTGTAAGGTATAAGGAAGGGATCCAGTTTCAGCTTTCTACATATGGCTAGCCAGTTTTCCCAGCACCATTTATTAAATAGGGAATCCTTTCCCTATTTCTTGTTTTTGTCAGGTTTGTCAAAGATCAGATGGTTGTGGATGTGTGTTATTATTTCTGAGGGCTCTGTTCTGTTCCATTGGTCTATATCTCTGTTTTGGTACCAGTACCATGCTGTTTTGGTTGCTGTAGCCTTGTAGTATAGTTTGAAGTCAGGTAGCGTGATGCCTCCAGCTTTGTTGTTTTGGCTTAGGATTGACTTGGCAATGTGGGCTCTTTTTTGGTTCCATATGAACTTTAAAGTAGTTTTTTCCAATTCTGTGAAGAAAGTCATTGGTAGCTTGATGGAGATAGCATTGAATCTATAAATTACCTTGGGCAGTATGCCCATTTTCACGATATTGATTCTTCCTATCCATGAGCATGGAATGTGCTTCCATTTGTTTGTGTCCTCTTTTATTTCATTGAGCAGTGGTTTGTAGTTCTCCTTGAACAGGTCCTTCACATCCCTTGTAAGTTGGATTCCTAGGTATTTTATTCTCTTTGAAGCAACTGTGAATGGGAGTTCACTCATGATTTGGCTCTCTGTTAGTCTGTTATTGGTGTATAAGAATGCTTATGATTTTTGCACATTGATTTTGTATCCTGAGACTTTGCTGAAGTTGCTTATCAGCTTAAGGAGATTTGGGGCTGAGACGATGGGGTTTTCTAAATATACAATCATGTCATCTGCAAACAGGGACAATTTGACTTCCTCTTTTCCTAATTGAATACCTTTTATTTCTTTCTCCTGCCTGATTGCCCTGGCCAGAACTTCCAACACTATATTGAATAGGAGTGGTAAGAGAGGGCATCCCTGTCTTGTGCCAGTTTTCAAAGGGACTGCTTCCAGTTTTTGCCCATTCAGTATGATATTGGCTGTGGGTTTGTCATAAATAGCTCTTATTATTTTGAGATACGTCCCATCAATACCTAATTTATTGAGAGTTTTTAGCATGAAGAGCTGTTGAATTTTGTCAAAGGCCTTTTCTGCATCTATTGAGATAATCACGTGTTTTTTGTCTTTGGTTCTGTTTATATGCTAGATTACTTTTATTGATTTTCATATGTTGAACCAGCCTTGCATCCCAGTGATGAAGCCCACTGGATCATGGTGGATAAGCTTTTTGATGTGCTGCTGGATTCGGTTTGCCAGTATTTTATTGAGGATTTCTGCATCAATGTTCATCAGGGATATTTGTCTAAAATTCTCTTTTTTTGTTGTGTCTCTGCCCGGCTTTGGTATCAGGATGATGCTGGCCTCATAAAATGAGTTAGGGAGGATTCCCTCTTTTTCTATTGATTGGAATAGTTTCAGAAGGAATGTTGCCAGCTCCTCTTCGTACCTATGGTAGAATTCGGCTGTGAATCCGTCTGGTCCTGGACTTTTTTTGGTTGATAGGCTATTAATTATTGCCTCAATTTCAGAGTCTGTTATTGGTCTATTCGGGGATTCAACTTCTTCCTGGTTTAGTCTTGGGAGGGTGTATGTGTCCAGGAATTTATCCATTTCTTCTAGATTTTCTAGTTTATTTGTATAGAGGTGTTATAGTATTCTTGGATGGTAGTTTGTATTTCTGTGGGATCGGTGGTGATATCCCCTTTATAATTTTTTATTGTGTCTACTTGATTCTTCTCTCTTTTCTTCTTTATTAGTCTTGCTAGCGGTCAATCAATTTTGTTGATCTTTTCGAAAAACCAGCTCCTGGATTCATTGATTTTTTGAAGGGTTTTTTGTGTCTCTATCTCCTTCAGTTCTGCTCTGATCTTAGTTATTTCTTGCCTTCTGCTAGGTTTTGAATATGTTTCTCTTGCTTCTCCAGTTGTTTTAATTGTGATGTTAGGGTGTCAATTTTAGATCTTTCCTGCTTTCTCTTGTGGGCATTGCAATGATAGTTTTAAATACAAATATAGAAACATTTGACTTGTATTCTGGGTCACCACAATTATATATTTTGTGTTTTGTAGCTCATTAAGACATACGTATTTTATTCTTACCAATATAGTGAAGAAGTTCCATAGAACTAACTGAACTATTTTTTGTTTCACTGTTTTGTTTTGATATGTGCATATTTTCTACCTTTAGCTTACTGATGAGTAAGGAAGGATTGAAAGGAAAGGTAACTATGGATTGCTGTATGTTTCTCTTTCTTTCAGAGTCATCATTTTCAGCATACGTAGTTGACCAATACATAAAAGAAACATGAATAAGAAAGAATACAGAGTTTTTAGTCATTTGTGTTTGTTAGAAAGTCATTTGCCCTTCTTTCTACTTTTGAAGCATGTTCAGATTTAAATGGAATATTAGGTCTCCTGGTGATGTCAGTACTCCCATTTATTGAATTGTACATGTAACACACCTTGGACGTAACTGAGTCTTGCTCCTTGAGAATTTTGCACTGATGGAGTACTGCGTGACAATGTATGAAATATCTAAAAATGGGTTGACAAGGAATGGGACTTCCATATCAAACACGTCTGTCCTCTGCTCATTCACATGCTCCACTGTCCCATCTGACTTCTCTTACAAAACACAAGTTTGAAGAGAAAATTATTAAAACTCACAAGACATTAAAGCAGAGCATTAAACCAAGCATGGGTTCCTTCTGAACACAGGGCACTGTGCAACTGTATAGATTTTACATCTTGGAAGCTGGCCTTGACAATCTTACTCAATTTTTTTGAAATATGAAAAAATAATCACACAGTGGCCGCCATCAATAAATGTTTTGAAAGATTTTTCAACTATTTCACAGAATTCTCCTTCAATTTTGTTCAAACCCAAGAATAGGAATTTACCTGTCTTTGAAAGACTTCACCTTAACATTCATTAAAGTCATTTCTATGCATGTAACAAATACTCACATGTACCCCATAAATATGTAAAATAATGTATATTAATTTTTTAAAAGGCTATTTTCTTTCTGGAAGCACATGCAGATTCAGTGTTCCCAATTGTCCATTTGCTTGCCTCTCTGGAGGGTTTTGCACCTGGGGGCAATGCACCTTAGTAAGAAACAAGACCAGTGAGAGTATGCCTGCTTTTGTGAAGCTAGCTAAAGGGCATAATGAAAGGGGAGATGGAAAAGAGAAACTTGCCCTTCTTTATGGGCTTATTTTCAGGCAAATCAATTGGAGAAAAAATTATATACAGAAGCTGATGATTTGGAAATTGATTCCCTTAAAACTATGTGCACCTGGGTACCCTTTAGAATGTCTTCACATGATTCCACTATAATGTAGTTCCTCAGTTAGAAGGTTGGTTAGGGAAGTAAAAACAAATCCATAATTTATATAAAAAAGAAGCAATAAAAATCTTAGCAAAATTTAAGTTGTACAGAGAAACTTCTGATTTTATCCCCCAAACTTGAGTACAATAAATCCTTGTTAGAAGAATTAGAAGAATTAGATTTGGCCATTTAGCTGAGGAATGACACAGATTCTGGGGTTTCATTGCTCATAACTCTGGAGAATGTGGCTGAGGAAGTTAAATATCATTGAATTCTCAGAAATAAAATCTCTAGTGTTCTTGGCATAATAATACATGTGTTTATCTTTTAGACTCAGGTTGTTTTTTAATTGAGCACATTGTTTATATAGGACATCAAATGTAAAAATCCAAGTTTAAAAAGTTTCTTGGTAAAGTCCTGTCTTTAGAATTTTTTAAGACACATACTCACTGATGAGTTCTCATCCTTAACACTTTATCTACTTATTTGTACTCTGTGGGTAATATCTTATGTAGATGAGCCTAATGTATGTATATTCTTGCCTGTATTTTAAAGGACTATCATATACTATTTTTCTGAAACTGAAAAAGGCTTGCATTACATTTATTTAAATTTTGTTCTAGTATTCTCTCTGATAAGTAACAATTTTGTTTTCAAGATAATATTCTGCACAAGAATAAATGAACTTCAGGTTCTGTAATCCACAATTTATCACAGAGCCCTTTTTTAGGCAGCACAGAAAGACTGAGCACCTAATATGTGTCAGAGGCACTGTACGCTGTAAGTGCACACAGTGGTAGCATACAGTGGTAATAACATGGAGAGTTTTTGTAGCCTTGGCTGTAGAGATCTGGGATGACCTAGGAATGTTTGCAGCTTTTATGGACCTTTCCTTAGTCTTTAAGTCAGTGAACTAACTAAGCTGCAGAAGCTCATAATATAGGAACTGTTTATTGTTGTTCATACAGAATTTCCATTCTAATACCATTCAAGTGACAACGTTTATAGGTATAGTCTCTTGAAGGATAAGAAAAATGATTTCAGCTTGTAATACCAGCAATTTGGGAGGCCAAGGTGGGTGGATCACTTGTGGTCAGGAGTTCAAGACCAACCTGGCCAACATGGTGAAACACCATCTCTACTAAAAATACAAAAATTAGCTGGGCATGGTGGCACATGCCTGTAATTCCAGCTATTTGGGTGTCTGAGGCATGAGAATTGCTTGAATGTGGGAGGTGGAGGTTGCAGTGAGCTGAGATTGTGCTACTGCACTCCAGCCTGGGTGACAGAGCAAGACTGTCTCAAAAAAAAAAGAAAAGAAAAGAAAAGAAAAAAAAAAAGAAAAATGATTTCATATGAAATAAACACACCAATGTCTTTTAGACCCCATTCTTTTTTAAAAAAATAGATTTAAGGGTACAAGTGCAACTATATTACATGGATATATTGCATAGTGGTGAAGTCTGGCCTTTTTGTGCACCCATCATTTGAATAGCGCATACGGTACCCAATAGGTAGTATCATCCCTTAACCACCTCACACTCTCCTACCTCCGGGAGTCTCCGATATCTATTATTTCACTCTTTATGTCTGTGTGTACCTGTTGTTTAGCTCCCACTTATAAGTGAGAACATGACTTTCTGAGTCATTTTACTTAGGATAATGGCATGCAGTCCCATCATGTTGCTGCAAAAGTTCATTTTATTCTTTCTTATAGCTGAGTAGTATTCCATTATATATATTTTTAAATTATATATCATATTATATATATTACATAATATATATATATTATGTAATATATATATATGATGGACACTTACATTGATTCCATGACTTTGCTGTTGTGAATAATGCTGTGATAAACATACAAATTCAGGTGTCTTTTTGAGACCTGCATTTTGTGGTAGATACCCTGTAGTGGGATTGCTGGAGGGATTGGTAGTTCTAATTTTAGTTCTTTAAGGAATCTCCATACTGTTTTCCATAGAGGTTGTTTTAATTTACATTCCCACTAACATTGTATAATCGTTCCCTTTTCTCCACATTTTTGCCAACATCTGTTCCTTATATTTTAATCATTTGAAGTTGTTTTCGGATGAGATACCTACATACCACCCTAATGTTGAAAATAGGAGAGAAAAGTATTTTTTTCTTTGTTGATGAAATGGCTTGATTGTCATGTACTAGAAATGACCTCAACACATAATTGAACCTGTCTTTTAATTATTGTCAGAAATAGTGGCATAAGAACCACTATTCAAAACTCAAATCATAAGTTTTGGCAGATGTCCTCTAGCTGTAATTGGCTTCTATCCAATACTTCCACGTAACAGGTCAAATCATTCAGTCATCTATGAATATATTTGGCCAATTAATCTATCTTGAAGAGTCACCAGGAGTTACATTGCTTAAAATGAGATATGTTTTATAGATATTTTTGTGAGATATTTTATGTCTATGGTGTGGAGTACAATGGATATTGGTAACCACCACCTTGAAATTAATCTGGGCTATATGTCTAATTTTTGAAGCAGAGGCAGAGTTATTTTTGAGAAAAATCTCAACCCTTCTCTCAGTCATTCCTTTGGCCCACTTCCAAGCAAAGGTGACATGGCCAGTTTTCAAAAATGTATTTTATGCCTATTCTGTGTTCATCAAGTGTCAGGCACATAACTCCACTTTAAAATTGCAACATCGAATTTTACTCTTTTTGTCAAACAATTTTAACCTTGAACTCTCTGGTGTCCAAATCTTCCCAAGGATTCATTTCAAGAAACAATATTTATGAAAGAGATATGATCCACAGATTATTGTAGGTATTCTTAATTTCATTCTGGGGTCAGGCCAGCTACATATTTATAACATATTGTTTTGTGATAATAAAGATTGCTTTTACCACATTTTTTTCAGGAGAATGGCATTGACATCATTAGGGGACATAATAAAAAACATAATAAGAAACAGCAATCATTAGCAGGGCTATCCCTAGGGATAATTGAGGGCATTTTCACTTTTATCAAGCATAAAGGAGATCTCATAACACTGTTTCCCTTACAAAAATTTTCTCTCCCTTAAGGAACTGTGATCCAATTTCTTTTTTTGGAAAACAGCTTACAACTATTAACTAGAATTTTTGGTATACATGCTTGTGTACTAACCTTACTTCTGGCTTGCTTTATTTATTTATTTATTTATTTATTTATTTATTTATTTATTTGAGATGGAGTTTTACTCTTGTTGCCCAGGCTGGAGTGCAATGGCACGATCTCAGCTCACTGTAACCTCTGCCTCCTAGGTTCAAGTGATTCTCCTGCCTCACCCTCCCGAGTAGATGGAATTACAGGCATGCGCCACCACACCCAGCTAATTTTGCATTTTTAGTAGAGATGGGGTTTCTCCCTGTTGGTCAGGCTGGTCTCAAACTCCTGACCTCAGGTGATCCGCCCACCTCGGCCTCCCAAAGTGGTGGGATTACAGGCCTGGCCTCATTTACTTTTTTATTCAATTTCCTCATCTCTTTTTTTATCCTATTCCATGTCATGTGTTGTAGTAATGTGATAATATATACGTAATATAAATTTCAAATAAAATATTTTCATAGCTATATATTAAATAAACAGAAACGTTCAGGATTTCAGAAATAGAGCCATTTCTTCTGTGGTTAGATTGTGAAAGGTGATAATAGAATTTGGTTAGTAGCAAAGAGTGGAGCTGAAGTTCTTTAGAGGGTCAAGTGACACAAGCTACAGCATTAGTTTTATTATTCAGGAATCTAGAAGCTGCTTAAGATGATAACAGCAGGTAGAGTAGAAAGGAGCACACTTGGTTAACTGTATCAGTGTTTGAAGATCATCACTGGGTGCCTGGAAGCTCATATAAGAAAAATGAGAGAGTTGTAACACTCACAGTTAATGGCATGGGCAAATTTGATGTAACAGGGCAAAAGTATTTTGAGAAAAGATATTTAGAACATAGCGGATTTCCATAGGAAACAGTGAAAAGATTGGCGTAGGTACGGGTGAGGAAGAGCATATCAGAGTGAGAAAGGGAGTCAGAAAGGTTAGTGCTTGTGTGTGGTGGAGGCATCCCATATTTATGCAGACTTTAGATGATAAAGATAGAAGGTCTGTATAGAACAAACTGATCTCAGTCCAAATCGTATCAGGACCTGGTTCCTATAGCCATCACCTCGGGTCTTGACTGGCTACAAAGACATTGAAATTGGCATATCCAGCATTCCATTTCCTACTTAATCTGTGCTTGCAGGTATATGGACGTATCTGTTACCTTCATCAATTCTCTTAAGCTTCTCATTCTCCCAGAAATTTACACATCTAGAATCCAAACCAAGGAAGAAAAATTCAAATTGTGCTGATTGAAAAATTTACAAAAGCAAAATATTGATATCCCTTGCATGTGCATCTATCCAGTGCCTTTTACTCAGCTAGACCCCTCCTGTAGACAGGACCGGTAAGAGGAAGCTCTGTGCATCATCCCAGCTTGGTTTCAGCCCAAGTTCTATGTCTTCTTGCCCTGTTCTTGCCCCATTCCTTACCTCTAACTCCACTCCTGAGTTTGTCTAGCTCCTGACCTTTTAGATTTCATCTTCTACTCCAGACCCTAAATTTATTCCTTAGAGCTGATGACAGATTTATTGTCCTAGTATGATCTTTTGTGCTCCCATCTCAAATACAATTTTATGCTGATCTTTGTCTATATTCACTTCTGGACATACACACACCAGGTAGCTCCCCTCCCAATCAAAACTGCTACTGGACACTTAAGTAGCCACAGTGGTCAGAATTAAACACTTCACCATTTTATGGGCCTAATAAACAAATCCCCTCTGTCTCTAATCTAGTTCTTCATTTTCAACATCATATTCACTCAACCCTCTGCTCTTGTCTAAGTGATCTGCTAATCTGATAATACAATCTATCCAAATGTGGCACTAGTTCATGTGCTAATGTCTCCTAAGGGTTAAATATATTTTAAAATTTGATCTTCTCTGGATTTTGTCATAAAAGTGTTCAAATTTCTACTAATGACAGTAGGACAAGTAATTTGGTGGTAAACAGGGCCTTTGGGGCTACTAAACCTTTCAGGATAGAGAGCCACCCACTCCACATTCACAGTGAGTCCTTTGTTTCACTTGTTTTTTCCCCCTGCCGTATTAGAGTTCTGAGGTAACCACAGGCAGGGAATCAGATGGGGGTTTTGAAATAATAAAATAATAGACATGACTAGAAATGAACACTATTATTTGGTTGGTGGAATATTCTTGTAAACAGATTATATAGCTAAGTCTGAAAGTTCGGGAGTATTTAGAGTAATAACAATTAAATTATTAATATGTCTGGAATGTTTTATACAATTAACAAATCAATTAGTTTTCATATCCAAAAGTTACAGTGAAAAAAATAAAACTGAAAAAGTTTAAATAAACTGCTTACATCACATGGTCTACTACAAAGAATACCTTTCATTTATTCTGCATTTGTCATTCCGAGACTTTGCTGCATTCACTCATTTAATTGTGACAACATCTCTATGACGTGCTTACTTAGATATCTCCATTCACCTGTGAGTAAAATCAGGGAACAGAGAAGTTAAGTAACTTGCCCAGCACACTCAGGTAATAAATAATAAGGCAGGGCTCAAATTCAGGCAGTCTCTCTCAAATGTCACATTGTAATCCCTCTAGCAGGCTGCCCAGGTAGCAGGCTGCCCAGGTAGGAGACTGTGAGATTGAGATGCCTTCCATCTCCATCCTCCTGCTCTTTCTAGCAAGCAGAAGACCTAATCACAGTACATCTGTTCCTCTTTCTCCCCGTGGGGAAGCCCTCTATGAATTGGGAAAGGTGCGGTGCTTTGTTGGTACTCAGACAAAAATAAAGAAAAAAGTGAATAATGACTATTAATAAAACTTAATCCCAGGAAATGCCACTTGCCTGCTGTAAGTGTGTATTGCTCCTTGGTATCATTGAAAGATAAACACGCGGCCCTCACAGGAAGCTATTTGGTTTGGGTAGCAATGATTTTTGACACTCAGGAAACTTACAGTGCATACAGAAACGTAAAGAGCATCTCACTGTACTTCTTGGTGGTGATAAAATGCTCCATAAATAAACATTTGACTTTGTTTCCTTCTTAGTAAAATTATCTTTGCTGCTTTGATAGATTTTTCTTGTATTTAGGGTAACCTGTCCTAACCTCTGTTGGAACGAAATGAGAAATACTGCCTATATACAAGATAAGACAAATCTAATAGTTGTGTTTGAAAACATCAAATAGCAGTGGGCTCAAGATGTGTGATATAAAGCTATCAATTAATTTTGTTGTAACTGTATGCACCTGTGAACAACTGCTTAATTAAAGAGGCAAACAGAAATCTCTCACAATAATACCTCACATTACTTGCACTTATGTGACTGTCAATTAGCTAGAGTGGATAAACACAATTGGAAGCATGCCATGTGGACGTCTGGTAAAGAAAAGAAGAAAAAAAGAAATATAAGCAGGAGCTACATGAATAAAGAAAAGAGGACCCACAGACAAATATGGACAATTCTCTATGGGATAAATATCTATTTCAATAAAGGAAATGAAAGTAGATTCTTTATACTGAAAGAACCAAACTCCCTCAATCACTGGAACAAAGAAAATGAAGCTTTCATACGCAAATATACATCAAAAGAAAAAAGAGCCTGAGCATCTGGGCTGCTTGTGAACATGAGCTTAGTGCTGGTGTTTTATTTCTATATAAGAGAAAGCAAGGCGAATCCCTAGCTACTTGTCTCCCAAGATGATAATATTCCACCTCAAGCTCTCTCCCCACAATTTTACCCTGTCCACAATTCTTTAGTCTTAAAATAAAAAAAAAAAAAAAAACACTGTGGAAAGGTGTTGAGGGAAAGAAGCTTAAAACTTGTGAGAAGAGAATGTCAAGGTTTCCTCCGGGAAAAAAAAGAGATGGATTGTACAAGTTGGAGATTTCTAGTTGTCAGCTTTGGCTCTCCGATGATATATTTTGCTAATTGAAGGAAAAGGACTGTGGAGTTATGAGATAGAAAATTGAACAGGCAACATTTGAATTATGATGAAATTATAGCCCACCACTAAAAGCCTCCTTCAACCTTTGCCATTGAAGAGAGTAGTGAAATTGTTACTACTTTAATCCAGGTACTCCTGAGAAAGTTTCAATAATTTCTCAAGAAACCAGACAACACATTTGCTGTCTTACTAGAGAACAATCACTCCAACCCTCCAAACCCACAAAAGGCGGGAGGCTCCTTGAGGGCTTAAGGTTATGTCTGAACTCTCGGTTTTCCTAGCACCTAACATAGTGCCTAGCATTCAGTATAAACAAACTTAAATGAAAATTACACTTAAAAAAAATCTCCTGTCCCACCCTCACTTTTCTAGTTCTTGAGCCTTTGAGGCAGAGACTAAGCTTTATTGTATGAGTGAAAACATGAAAATTTCACTGGAAGAAAGCCAGACTCACTTAACATAGTTGTTGGCTGCTAAGTCTTTGCAACTACACATAAATCTAGCAGAGAAAACATTTGAAGGATCGAGTGGCCACACATGTTGTCCATGTGTCTGCCCAAAATATTCATATGACTATACATTTTTTCTAACTTTAAAATCAGGGTACATTTCTAAGGCTGGTACAAAGAGATCTCTCAAAATAATGCCTAAAATTATTTGCAGTTATATATCTGTGATAATATGCTCCAATTCTGGCTGATCACCCACTTTTGTAAATAAAGTTTTGTTGGAACACAGTGTGCTAATTCATTTATGCATTGTCTATGGCTGATTTCACACTACAATGGAAGTGTTGATTAGTTGCCACAGAGACGGTATGACCTGCAAAGCCTATACTATTTACTATCAGGCCCTTTGCAGAAGCAGCCTGCTGACCCCTGATTTATTGAATGTGGTTATAATTTTTTTTAATGCTTGCTTCCAAAATGTCAGGCATTGTGGTGTATCTCATTACCTCGTTTACATGGTTTATTTCATTAAATTGACACAACAGATATATGTGGTTGATTTGACTTTTACCCCCATTTTCACAGTCGAAGTTTAGAAAGCTTAAGTAAGTAGCCTGATGTTCAGAGGTCACTCTTAGAAACCCTCCTTGAAGCCGTGCTGCTGGGTTGTTCAGTAAAGCTTCCGTTTACTTCCCTTTGTATTCCAATAACAATCTGTAATTACCTGTGAGGACAATTATTGCACTATTGCTATTGTTGGTGATGTGTCCTGCTACCTGCCATCTAGACAGGCCTGGGTCATGTTCATTTCAATTCCATGCATGTATTCTCAGTGATTACAACATTGTAGGTGTTTGCTGAATTTTCACTGAATGAATGAGTGAATGCCTGTCTCTGTGTATGCTAGTATATTAACTCTAGCTGCCACAAATAAATACCATAGACTGGATTGCTTAAAGAATAGAAAATTATCTTCTCATAGTCTTAAGGACTAGGAATTCCAAGATCAAGGTTCCAACAGACTTTGGTTTTGGGTGATGACCTCTTTTCCTAGCTTGTAGATGTCTATCTTCTTGCTGTATCCTCACATGGAAGCGGGTGGGGGGAGAGAGAGAGAAAGAGAGAGAGAGAGAACAGAAAACTCAGGTGTCTCTTCCTCTTATGGGCACTAGTTTTATCAGGTCAGGGCTCCACCCAAATTTACCTTATCTAATTTAACCTTACCTCCTTAAAAGCCCTGTCTCCAATACAGTCCCATGGGGGTTTAGGAATTTAACATATGAATTTGGGGAGGGGCACAATTTAGTCCATAGCAGCTAGAAAGGGAGACATTATATATCGGCTGACCCAACCTCCATTTTCAATCTCCTCTGCTTTGCTGTCTCTATAATGAAGCTCTAAAAGTTACAAATTTTCACTTGTAACTAGAGGTGGCCATGTGACTGAGACCAGCCAAGGAGTGGACATCTGTTACTTCAGCCCATTTCCCTTCTTCCTTATTTTTGCCAGGACACAGACATGGTATCTAAAAGTGCAGCTGCCATGTTTGTATCACAAGATGTGAAGCCACATGCTAAGTATGGGAGAGCTAGTAGGGGCCTGGATCCTCAGTGGTACTGATGATCTGAACACCAACCTAGTACTGCCTATTGCCAGATCTCTTGATGCATGATACAGTACTTGCAGCCAAATGCAGTTTGAATTGATTAACCTGGCATACACAGAATGACTCTTCCTAGTTATTAGAGCTACAGGGAGCAGTTCTACAGCTAACCAGTTCTGTGATACTGAGTATCGCCTTTGTTTCTAAGGTGCTGAGCTCAATGACTGTTACAGTTTCTTCTAGTTCTAAAATTAAATGATTTTATGGTTCATGCAGTGAATAATCTGGCAATAAACCAGGACATTCTCAAATCATACACTAATAATTTGCTTAAATAAGAGAATTATTGCAAGATTTGATATAAGATAGATATTATTGTCGACTTTTTGAATATTTTTAGTAAACCTTACCTGTGAAACCTTCTTGACCTGCTGTCTTTGTCTTCTCTCAGAGAATTATTTTAAATTTGTACTGATTTATTTTCTTAGAGAGATTTTGCTTGAGCTAGTAAGAATTGACAAAGAATGTTACAATGTCTCTCGTGTCCTGCTTGTAGGTGATGCTGCTCTCTCAAACGTGTCCCTGTGACTCCAATTGACCCTTAAATATACTGTTAAGCACATATTTTAAACATGACAAGATAATCAATAAATCTCATAACTATTGATGTCTCAGAGAGGAAATGCATCTTCGACTTGGGATCAGCATATGGAGTGCAGCACCCAGCCAGTCATCCTTCGAGTCCTATAGAGAGTCATTGTCACATTATTTTTGCTTTCTTACTGTGTCATTACAGATTGTGTCAAGGATGCCTGTCAGGCACTTGTACCAACAATGTTTTGAAGCCATGACATCATTTTGACACTAATTTCCATTTTTCCATTATTCCATAAGAAGCCCCTAACATCTCCTGTTTTATGGCAAGCTCTTTACTAAGAATTCAGACATCAACTGTGAATATTGCTTCTATGAAAAAAAATACAGAAAAAGACAGGTTGGTTGTTAATTGATGTGCTGAGGATTAGAGTAATCTTTGTATATCCTGGTAATATGATATACAGTGATTGGACTGATTTTTCCCTCTCCTTTAAGTCCCTGCCTAATGACACCCCCATTTTTCAATTCCTTAATAGCCACAAGCCCTATAGAAGGAAATCCTTGGCCTTACCACGTACTTTCATTTGCAGGAATAACTTCAATGTGAGTGAGATAAAACAGTGGAAGGCAGTGATTTTTCAGAGTACTTTACACTGTCACCCACCCCATCCAAGTCTGTCACACTTACAGTAAGTGGTTCCACTAAAAACCTTCAGTTTATTGATGCCTCCTTCACCCTTCATTGCATGTTTGAATCTGGCTCTGTTAGAATGGACTGTGTATAATAGAAAGTGTTCTACCCCCTGCAGGGAACTCACGGGAGTAGGAGCTGTACACGTCCTCGGAGACTGGAGATGTTACAGGCTTTTCCTGCTCTTTGAGGAAGGATTTTCCTAACTAAATGGGCTAACTGTGCCCAGAGAGGTGACAAAATTTAAGAGTCCATAGTTAGAGAAAAAAACTAGAAGGGTTAGTAGAAAAGTAAAGATGAACTCTTATCCTAACAGGGGTTCTTATTATCTAAGAAATAAGCTGAATAAGCATGAAAGTGCCAAGAATTAGAGCTGAGTTAGGACATTTATAATTTTTTTGACAAAATCTAAAAATGTGGGATGTTTTTGATGCTTGAGGATAGCATAGTGGTAACATTATGGACTCTGGAGCTAGATTCCCCCAATTCAAAACTAGCTCTGTCACTTACAAACCGTGTGAGCTTGGGCAAGTTACTTAACCTGTGTGTGCCTCAAGGTCTCCTTTTGAAAATGAGGATAATAATAGTCTCTTACTTCATAAGGTCGTGATGATTACATTACTGTACCTGAAGTGTAAAACAATATCTGGCACAAAGTGTTTATTTAATAAATATTAGTTATGATCAACAATTGGTCATTTTTTATAACTCTATAAGAGCACTTGCTTGTCAGGAATAAATCACAGCGCATCAAATACTCTCAGTGAGCTACAAAACTATCTGATCAAACCTCATTTCAACAGACCGAAGACTTTGTGATATGTCCACTTGGCTAGGCTAAACTATAGTCCTCAGAATTACCTTCCTGGTGTGTTTCCAGGTAGTATGGACTAAGAGAGAGATTCTCTCAGAAGAGCTGGAGGATAGAAAGGAAGTAGAAGCCATTCTATGAGGGGATTTTCCAGGTGTAATTTAAAACTCCTAATCAGTTGCCTTCAATTAATCCAAAGGATGGGCCTGTCTGAATCTTATCAGTTCATTCTGCCTTTCTCTCATTAGAATTTTAGGTATCCATATTTCATTTTTTGATTTTTATTTTCCTACATTTATCCCATCTCTCATGGCTTCCTTATTACCAGCCCCCAATATTCAAATAAAGTGAAGCCCTTTGAAAGAGGGCTAGAGCTTTCCTGAATCTGGACTCCAAGCTCCAGCTGATGGTCCTGGGATCCCCTTGCTGGTAAATGTCCCTTCTTGAGTACCTGCCTGAGGACTTCAAGCTTCAGTTTGTGAGGTTCTACCCTGCCCGTGATCCTACCTTCCTGCCTGCTTGCCTACAGAATTTAGGGCTTGCTTAGCCGGTCTCCACATTTTTGTAGGACAATTCCTTGTAATACATTTACCTATTTATTCTATCTCTTGCTAGTTCTGCTTCTCTAGTTGAATCCTGATTGATACCCTACCAAATTTTTGGTCAAGAATATTACATATTTGAGTCAGCTTAAAGTTTAAAACCACTCTTCCAGATATCTGCTTAATTAACAGCATGGACAACAATTATAAAATCTTATTAAAAGAACTGCATAAAAGAGATAATTCAGCTAAAATACACTGGTATAAATGATTAATTTTTGGAACATTGGGGACCTACTAAGGAAGCCAGGAGAGATAAGTGTGGAAACATAAAAATTATAAAAGCAAATTATGGAATATTGTGTCAAAAATTATATTGAAAACTAGGGCAGAATGAAGAGATGTAGGTTTGAAAAAGGCTCAAGTTTAGGCTGAATAGAAGTTCATGCAAAATCAAAGAAGGCAAACAAGAAAAAATATAGCAGCAATATTTTTAGAAAATTAAAAAGAGATCAGAAAAAAGTGACTAACAGTATGTATAATATAAAAAGCCCTAGTGAGTTAGTGAATTCATACTATACTATACCCCTGTATTAAATGTTGAACAAAAGACTTAATTTATTTAAATAAAGTACATCCAGACAGGCATCTTTTTATTTTTATTTCTTTCTACAAATCTCTTTAAAAAAAAAATTAGCTACTATGAGAATAAAAATTACTGTCTGGAAGCAAGTTGAGCATTTTCAGAAGATGAATTAAATCTTTCACTATAGATTAGAAGAATTTAGTGTATTACAGCCTTAGTTTTATCCCTATAACTTTAGACATGGAAAAACTTCAAAGTAAGTAAAATAAGTGGAAAAAATATGTAGGTGCACCTCTCCCTTCCTGGGTAGTCTGTGTGAAATCTGCTTAACAGACATTTCAGTAAGAAGGACAATTATGTAATCTTTAAGTGCAACTTAGACAACCTGAACAATAGTTGATTGCTGAACATATGGGAAAAGAAAGGAGAAAGGAGAATTTTGATGGAAAATCCTAGGCTGGTGTGGTTTGAAAGATAGCAAAGACAAGAGCCTGATTAAACAGGGAAAAGAGGTGAGATAATTACATCTTCTTTTCATTATAACTTCTAATTGTAAAGAAATATCATAATATTAAGAAAGTTTGGAAAAAATAATCTGCTGTGACCCTGGGATGCCATTTTCTTGCTTTCTATTTGATGAGGTTTTTAATATATTATGCTAAATTTGGGGACAAGAAAATTATATACATTTTCTTCACTTTATATTATTTAGTAACTGAAATAATGAAGATAATAAAACAGTTCCCCTTGTACTAAGCCCCTATACCTCTGGCTGGCTGCAGCCTGGCTCTCATGAAAATGGGTGTGTAATTAAGGAAGAATTTGGCCCCAAGAATATGAGAATACCACGTGGAAGATTTACTGTCAAATGATGGCTATCCATAATTGCTGTCATTAGGGCAACTTTCTTAACATCAAATCACTTAGCTTTATATATCAAAACAAATACAACTTTAACTCATTTACTAAGGCAGGTTTACACTCTGATGTGTCTGAATTGTTCTCTAATTTGACTTTTATCCTGTAGATGAAGTGGCATATTTGCATTAAAATACAATCAAATGCAGCATGATAGATTTGAGGGAATAGTGAAGGATTGAGAGCTGTGAGTTCAATTTAGTGCAATGAAAATTTTTCTTGCCTTTTGAAGTGATATACAAGAAAATTGTCAAAAAAGTCATTGCTTAATACCAAAATTCTAAAAATAATCTTAATTGCACAGTTGCTCGGTCATTCAACAAATTGAATATTCAGACTATGGTTTAGCCTATACTAGGATGTATGTAGAAGACAGAAAATAATGATGGCATTAATACATAGGTTTTCCATACTGCTTTCTAATTTTTTGTTTTTTTGAGACGGAGTCTTACTCTGTGGCCCAGGCTGGAGTGCAGTGGTGCAATCTCTGCTCACTGCAAGCTCCGCCTCCTGGGTTCACACCATTCTCCTGCCTCAGCCTCCGGAGTAGCCGGGACTACAGGTACCCACCACCACTCCCAGCTAATTTTTTTTTTTTTTTGTATTTTTAGTTGAGATGGGGTGTCACCATGTTAACCAGGATGGTCTCGATCTCCTGACCTCATGATCTGTCTGCCTTGGCCTCCCAAATATAATTTTTAAAATAATTGTTTTTTAAAAAATTATTATCCTTTAAGTTCTGGAGTACATGTGCAGAACGTGCAGGTTTGTTACATAGGTATACATGTGCCACAGTGGTTTGCTGCACCCATCAACCCGTCATCTACATTAGGTATTTCTCCTAATGCTATCCTTCCACTAGTCCGCAACCCCCAACAGGCCCTGGTGTGTGATGTTCCCTTCCTTGTGTCTATGTGTGCTCATTGTTCAGCTCCCACTTATGAGTGAGACCATGCAGTGTTTGGTTTTCTGTCCCTGTGTTAGTTTGCTGAGAATGATGGTTTCCAGCTTCATCCATGTCCCAGGAAAAGACATGAACTCATCCTTTTTTGTGGCTGCATAGTATTCCACGGTATATATGTGCCATATTTTCTTAATCCAGTCTATCGTTGATAAGCATTTGAGTTTGTTCCAAGTCTTTGTTATTGTGAATAGTGCTGCAATAAACATACGTGTGCATGTGTCTTTATAGTAGAATGATTTATAATCCTTTGTAATAATCGTTTGTAAATCCAATCATGGGATTGCTGGGTCAAATGGTATTTCTGGTTCTAGATCCTTGAGGGATAACCACACTGTCTTCCACAATGATTGAACTAATTTACACTCCCGCCAACAGTGTAAAAGCATTCCTATTTCTCCACATCCTCTCCAACATCTGTTGTTTCCTGACTTTTTAATGATTGCCATTCTAACTGGAGTGAGATGATGTCTCATTGTGGTTTCGATCTGCATTTCTCTAATGAGCAGTGATGATGAGCTTTTTTTCATATGTTTGTTGGTCACATAAATGTCTTTTTTGGAGAAGCCTCTGTTCACATCCTTTGCCCACTTTTGGATGGGTTTTTTTTTTTTTTTCTGGTAAATTTGTTTAAGTTCCTTGTAGATTCTGGATATTAGCCCTTTGTCAGATGGATAGATTGCAAAAATTTTCTCCTATTCTGTCAGTTGCCTGTTGACTCTGATGATAGTTTCTTTTGCTGTGCAGGAGCTCTTTAGTTTAATTAGATCCCATTTGTCAATTTTGGCTTCTGTTGCTATTGCTTTTGATGTTTTAGTCATGAAGTCTTTGCCCATGCCTATGCCCTGAATGGTATTGCCTAGGTATTCTTCTAGGGTTTGTATGGCTTTAGGTCTTATGTTTAAGTCTTTCATCCACCTTGGGTTAATTTTTGTATAAGGTGTAAGGAAGGGATCCAGTTTCAGTTTTCTGCACATGGCTAGCCAGTTTTCCCAACACTATTTATTAAATAGGGAATCATGTCCCCATTGCTTGTTTTTGCCCCATTTGTCAAAGATCAGATGGTAGTAGATGAGTGGTGTTATTTCTGAGGCCTCTGTTCTGTTCCATTTGTCTCTATTTGTGTTTTGGTACCAGTACCATGCTGTTTTTGTTACTGTACCCTTGTAGTATAGTTTGAAGTCAGGTAGCGTGATGCCTCCAGCTTTGTTCTTTTTGCTTAGGATTGTCTTGGCTATGCAGGATCCTTTTTGGTTCCATATGAAATTTAAAGTAGTTTTTTCTAATTCTGTGAAGAAAGTCAATGGTAGCTTGATGGGGATAGCATTGAATCTATAAATTACTTTGGGCAGTATGGCCATTTTCATGATATGGATTCTTCCTATCCATGACCATGGAATGTTTTTTTCATGTATTTGTGTCCCCTCTTACTTCCTTGAGCAGTGGTTTGTAGTTCTCCTTGAAGAGGTCCTTCACATCCCTTGTAAGTTGTATTCGTAGGTATTTTATTCTGTTTGTAGCAATTGTGAATGGAAGTTCACTCATAATTTGGCTCTCTGTTTGTCTGTTATTGGTGTATAGGAATGCTTGTGATTTTTGCACATGATTTTGTATCCTGAGACTCCAATGAAGTTATTTATCAGCTTAAGGAAATTTGGGGCTGAGACGATGGGGTTTTGTAAATATATAATCATGTCATCTGCAAACAGAGACAATTTGATTTCCTCTCTTCGTATTTGAATACCCTTTATTGCTTTCTCTTGCCTGATTGTCCTGGTCAGAACTTCCAATACTATGTTGAATAGGAGGAGTGAGAGAGGGCATGCTTGTCTTGTGCTGGTTTTCAAAGGGAATGCTTCCAGTTTTTGCCCATTCAGGATGGTACTGGCTGTGAGTTTGCCATAAATAGCTCTTATTATTTTGATATATGTTCCATCGATACCTAGTTTATTGAGAGTTTTTAGCATGAAGCGGTGTTGTATTTTGTCGAAGGACTTTTCTGTATCTATTGAGATAATCATGTGGTTTTTGTCATTGGTTCTGTTTATGTGATGGATTACGTTTATTGATTTGCATATGTGAAACCAGCCTTGCATTTCAAGTATGAAGCCAACTTGATCATGGTGGATAAGCTTTTTGATGTGCTGCTGGATTTGCTTTGCCAGTATTTTATTGAGGATTTTTGCATCGATGTTCTTCAGGGATATTGGCCTGAAATTTTCCTTTTTCATTGTGTCTCTGCACAGGTTTTGGTATCAGGATGATGCTGGCCTCATAAAATGAGTTAGGGAGGATTCCCTCTTTTTCTATTGTTTGGAATGGTTTCAGAAAGAATGGGACCAGCTCCTCTTTGTGCCTCTGGTAGAATTCAACTGTGAACTTATCTGGTTCTGGACTTTTTTTGGTTGGTAGGCTATTAATTACTGCCTCAATTTCAGAACTTGTTATTGGTCTATTCAAGGATTCCACTTCTTCCTGGTTTATTTCTTCTAGATTTTCTAGTTTATTTGCACAGAGGTGTTTATAGTATTCTCTGATGGTAGTTTGTATTTCTGTGGGATCAGTGGTGATATCCCCTTCATCATTTTTTATTGTGTCTATTTGATTTTTCTCTCTTTTCTTCTTTATTAATCTGGCTAGCTGTCTATTGATTTTGTTGATCTGTTCAAAAAACCAGCTCCTGGATTCATTGATTTTTTGAAGGGTTTTTCGTGTCTCTATCTCCTTCAGTTCTGCTCTGATCTTAGTTATTTCTCGTCTTCTGCTAGCTTTTGAATTTGTTTGCTCTTGCTTCTGTAGTTCTTTTAATTTTAATGTTAGGGTGTCAATTTTAGATCTTTCCTGCTTTCTCTTGTGGGCATTTAGTGCTATAAATTTCCCTCTAAACACTGCTTTAAATGTGTCCCAGAGATTCTGGTACGTTTTGTCTTTGTTCTCATTGGTTTCAAAGAACATCTTTATTTCTGCCTTCATTTCGTTATCTACCCAGTAGTCATTCAGGAGTAGGTTGTTCAGTTATCATGTAGTTGTGATGTTTTGAGTGAGTTTCTTAATTCTGAGTTCTAATTTGATTGCACTGTGGTCTGAGAGACTGTTTGTTATGATTTCTGTTCTTTTGCATTTGCTGAGAAGTGTTTTACTTCCAATTATGTGGTCAATTTTAGAATAAGTGCTGTGAGGTGCTGAGAAGAATGTATATTCTGTTGATTTGGGGTGGAGAGTTCTGTAGATGTCTATTAGGTCCTCTTAGTCCAGAGCTGAGTTCAAGTCCTGAATATTCTTGTTAATTTTCTGTCTCATTGATCTGTCTAATATTGACAGTGGGGTGTTAAAGTATCCCACTATTATTGTGTGGGAGTCTAAATCTTTTTGTAGGTCTCCAAGAGCTTTCTTTATGAATCTGAGTGCTTCTGTATTGAGTACATATATATTTAGGACAGTTAGCTCTTCTTGTTGAATTGATCCCTTTACCATTATGTAATGCCCGTTTTTGTCTCTGTTGATATTTGTTCATTTAAAGTCTGTTTTATCAGAGAGTGAGATTGCAACCCCTGCTTTTTTTTTTCTTTGCTTTCCATTTGCTTGGTAAAGTTCCTTCATCCCTTTATTTTGAGCCTATGTGTGTCTTTGCATGTGAGATTGGTCTCCTGAATACAGCACACTGATGGATCTTCACTCTATTTAATTTGCCAGTCTGTGTCTTTCAATTGGGGCATTAGGCTAATTTACATTTAAGGCTAATATTGTTATGAGTGAATTTGATCCTGTCATTATGATGCTAGCTGGTTATTTTGCCCATTAATTGATGCAGTTTCTTCATAGTGTCAATGGTCTTTACAGTTTAGTATGTTTTTTTGCAGTGGCTGGTACCGGTTGTTCCTTTCCATGTTCAGTGCTTCTTTCAGGAGCTCTTGTAGGGCAGGCCTGGTGGTGACAAAATCTCTCAGCATTTGCTTGTCTGTAAAAGGATTTTATTTCTCCTTTGCTTATGAAACTTAGTTTGGCTGGACATGAAATTCTGGGTTGAAAATTATTTTCTTTAAGAATGTTGAATATTGGCCCCCACTCTCTTCTGGCTTGTAGGGTTTCTGCAGAGAGATCCACTGTTAGTCTGATGGGCTTCCCTTTGTGGGTAACCCAACCTTTCTCTGGCTGCCCTTAACATTTTTTCCTTCATTTCAACATTGGTGAATCTGATGATTATGTGTCTTGGGGTTGCTCTTCTTGAGGAGTATCTTTGTGGTATTCTCTGTATTTCCTGAATTTGAATGTTGGCCTGTCTTGCAAGGTTGAGGAAGATCTCCTGGATAATATCCTGAAGAGTGTTTTCCAACTTTGTTCCATTATCCCTGTCACTTTCAGACACACCAATCAAATATAGGTTTGGTCTTTTCACATTCTCCCATATTTCTTGGAGGCTTTGTTCATTTCTTTTTATTCTTTTTTCTCTAATCTTGTCTTCACACTTTATTTCATTACATTGATCTTCAATCTCTGATATCCTTTCTTCTGCCTGATTGATTTGGCTACTGATACTTGCGTATGCTTCAGGACATTCTCATGCTGTGTTTTTCAGCTCCATCAGGTCATTTATGTTCTTCTCTATGCTGTTATTCTAGTTAACAATTTGTCTAACCTTTTTTCAAAGTTCTTAGCTTCCTTGCATTATAGCTCAGAGAAGTTTGTTATTACCCACCTTCTGAAGCCTACTTCTGTCAATTCATCAAACTCATTCTCCATCCAGTTTTGTTCTCTTGCTGGTGAGGAATTTTGATCCTTTGGAGGAGAAGATGCATTCTGGTTTTTGGAATTTTCAGCCTCTTTGCACTGGTTTCTCCCCATCTTCATGGATTTATCTGCCTTTGGTCTTTGATGTTGGTGACCTTTGGATGGGGTCTCTGGGTGGACATCCTTTTTGTTAATGTTGATGCTATCCCTTTCTGTTTGTTAGTTTTCCTTCTAACAGTCAGGCCCCTCTGATGCAGGTCTGCTGGCATTTGCTGGACATCCACTCTGGACCCTGTTCGGCCCTGTATCACCAGTGGAGGCTGCAGAACAGCAAATATTGCTGCCTGTTACTTCCTCTGGAACCTTTGTCCCAGAATGCCAGCCAGAGCTCTCCTGCATGAGGTGTTTGTTGGCCCCTACTGGGAGGTGTCTCCCAGTCAGGATACACGGGGGTCAGGGACCCACTTGAGGAGGCAGTCTGACCCTTAGCAGAGCTCGAACGGTGTGCTGGGAGATCTACTGCTCTCTTCAGAGCTGTCAGCCAGGGACATTTAAGTCTGCTGAAGCTGTGCCCATTGTCTGACCACAATGGCCTTGCTGAGCTGCGGAGGGCTCCACCCAGTTTGAACTTCCTGCCAGCTTTGTTTACATTGTGAGGGTAAAACCGCTTACTCAAGCCTGAACAATAGGAAACGCCCTTCCCCGACCATGCTCAGGCATCCCAGGTCGACCTCAGAGTGCTGTGCTGGCAGCGACAATTTCAAGCTAGTGGATCTTAACTTGCTGGGCTCCTTGGGGTGGGACCCACCATGCCAGACCACTTGGCTCCCTGGCTTCAGGCCCCTTTCCAGGGGAGTGAATGGTTCTGTCTCATGGGCATTCCAGGTGCCACTGGGATATGGAAGAAAAAAAACTCCTGCAGCTATCTCAGTGTCTGCCCAAACAGCTGCCCAGTTTTTTGCTTGAAATCCAGGGCCGTGGTGGCATAGGCACCGGAGGGAATTTCCTGGTCTGCAGGTTGCAAAGATCATGGGAAAAGAGCAGTATCTGGGCCAGAGTGCACCATTCCTCATGGCACAGTCCCTCACGGCTTCCCTTGGGTAGGGGAGAGAATTCCCCAAAACCTTGTGCTTCACAGGTGATGTGATGTCCCACCCTGCTTCGGCTCACCTTCCGTGGGCTTCACCCGCTGCCCAACCAGTCCCAGTAAGATGAACCGGGTACCTCAGTTGGAAATGCAGAAATCACCCGCCTTCTGCATGGATCTTGCTGGGAGCTGCAGACCAGAGCTGCTCTTATTTGGCCATCTTGCCAGCAAATCCCCACATGTTGTTTAAGTTCCATATGTTTTTATAGTTTCCAAATTCCTCTTGTTATTTATTAGTCATTTTATACTATTGTGGTCAGAGAAGATGCTTTATATTATTTCAATTTTCTTTGAATGTTTAAAGACTTACTTTGTGACCTAACATATGGTATATCCTTGAGAATGATCCATATGCTGAGAAGAATGTGTACTCTATGGGCCTTGGATGAAATATTCTGTAAATATCTTTAGATCCGTTTGATCTATAGTGCAGATTAAGTCTGATTTTTTTCGTTGATTTTCTGTCTGGAAGATCTGTCCAGTGCTGAAAGTGGGGTGTTGAAGTCTCCAGCTATAATTGTACTGGGGTCTATCTCTCTCTTTAGTTCTAACAACATTTGCTTTATATATCTGGGTGTTCCAATATTGAGTGCATTTAGATTTACAATTGTTACATCCTCTTGCTGAATTGGCCCTTTACCATTATATAATGGCATTCTTTGTCTTTTCTTATAGTTTTTGTCTTGAAATCCATTTTGCCTGATATAAGTATAGCTACTCCTGCTACTTTTTTTTTTTTTTTTTTGGTTTCCATTGGCCTGGACTATCTTTTTCCATCCCTTTATTTTCAAACTATATGCACTTTTGTTTTTTTAGGTGAAGTATGTTTACTGTAGGTAGCATCATTGGGTTTTGGTTTGTTATGCATTCAGCCAATCTATGTCTTTTTTTCTTTGTTTTTTTTTTTGGGTTTTTTTATTTTTTTGAGATGGAGTCTTGCTCTGTCGCCCAGGCTGGAGTGCAGTGGTGCGATCTCGGCTCACTGCAAGCTCTGCCTACCAGGTTCACACCATTCTCCTGCCTCAGCCTCCTGAATAGCTGGGACTACAGGCCCCACCACCACACCTGGCTAATTTTTTTGTATTTTTAGTAGAGATGGGGTTTCACCATGTTAGCCAGGATGGTCTTGATCTCCTGACCTCGTGATCTGCCTGCCTCGGCCTCCCAAAGTGCTGGGATCACAGGCATAAGCTACCGCGCCTGGCCCGATCTATGTCTTTTGATAAGACAGTTCACTCCATTAACCTTCAATATTATTATTGATGAGTAAGGACATATTTCTCCCATTATGTTATTTGTTTTCTGGTCATTTTGTGATTTTTCTCTTCCTTCTTTCCTTCCTTCTTGTTTTCATTTTAATGAATGTGATTTTCTGTGGTGTTTTATGTTTTAATATCTTGTTTTTATTTTTTGTGTATCCATTGTATGTTCCATGAGGCTTGCAAATATCTTATAACCCATTACTTTAAACTGAGGACAACTTCACACTAATTGAATAAACAAACTAACAAATAAAACTCAATGTTTTAACTTTTGATTTTTAACTTTTTGTTGCTTCCATTTATATCTTATTATACTGCCTATGTCTTGAAAATTTGTTGTAATTATTATTTTTGATTGGTTCATTTTTTCATCTTTCTACTAGAGATAAGAGCAATTTATACACCACAATTACAGTATTAAATATTCTATGTCTGTCTGTGTACTTACTATTACCAGTGACCTTTGTACCTTCAGATGATTTCTTATTGTTCATTAATGTCCCTTTCTTTCAGATTGAAGAACTCCCTTTAGCATTTCTTGTAGAATGGGTCTGGTGTTAATAAAAACCCTCTGGTTTTGTTGGTCTGAGAAAGTCTTTATTTCTCCTTCATATTAAAGAATATTTTTACCGGATATACTATGCTAGGGTAAAAGGGTTTTTTTTTTTCTTCTCCTTCTTCTTCATGTTAAATATGTCATACCACCCTCTCCTGGCCTGTAAGGTTTCCAATGGAAAGTCTACTGCCAGCCATATTGGAGCTCCATTGTATGTTATTTGTTTGTTTATTTTTTTATCCTACTACAATTAAAATCCTTTATCCTAGATCTTTGGGAGTTAGATTATTAAATGCATTGTGGTAGTCTTCTTTGGATTAAATCTACTTGGTTTTCTTTAGCCTTCTTGTAATTAAATATTGATATATTTATCTAGGCTTAGGAAGTTCTCTGTTACTATCCTGGTGAATCAACTTTCTACCCACCTCCCTCATCTTTAAGGCCAATAAGTTTTAGATTTACCCTTTTCAGGCTATATTCTAGATCTTGTAGATAAGTATCATTGTATTTTTTTTCTTTTGTCTCCTCTGACTGTGTATTTTCAAATAGCCTGTCTTCAAGCTCTCTAATTCTTTCTTCTGTTTGATAATTCTGCTATTAAAAGACTCTGATGCATTTTTTAGTGTGTCGATTGAATTTTTCAACTCCAGAATTTCTGCTTGATTCCTTTTAATTATTTAAATTTATTTGTTAAATTTATCTGATAGGATATTGAATTCCTTCTGTGTGTTATCTTGAATTGCTATGAGTTTTCTCAAAACAACTATTTTGAATTGTCTGTCTGAAAGGTCACATATATCTGTCTCTCTGTCATTGGTCCCTGCTGCATTACTTACTTCATTTACTGAAGTCATGTTTTCCTGAATAGGCTTGAAGGTTGTAGATATTCATCAGTGTCTTGGCATTGAAGAGTTAGACATTTATCATAGTCTTCCCAGTCTGGGCTTGTTTGCATCTATTCTTCTTGGAAAGGTTTTCTAGATGTTTGAAGACTTTATCACTAGGCAAATACAAATGCAGAAAAAAAAATCATGAGATTTTAAGTTTACACTTCAGGCTGATCCATAAATAACTAAAAAATAAAATAAGTAGAAAACTATAGGGAAGAAGGAAAATCAGATTTCCTGAGTTACTGCTTTATTAGATTCAAATGTCCAATATTCAACAAAAAAATCACAAGGCATAGTCCAGGCATGGTGCTCACATCTGTAATTCCAGCACTTTGGGGAGGCCCAGGTGGGAGGATAGTTTTAGCTCAGGAGTTCAAAACCAGCCTGGCAAACATAGTGAAACCCCATCTTTACAAAATTATTTTTCAAAAAGTAGCCAGGCATGGTGGCACATGCTTCCAGTCCCGGTTTCTCATAAGGCTGAGGTAGGAGAGTTGCTTGGGCCCCAGAGATTGAGACTGTAGTGAGCCAGGATTGTACCACTATACTCCAGCCTAAGTGACAAAGTAAGACCCTGTCTCAAAAAAAAAAAAAAAAAAAAAAAAAAAAAAGAAGAAGAAGAAGAAAGAAAGAAGGAAAGGAAGAAAAAGAAAAGAAAAAAATAACAAGGCATACAAAAAAAATAGGAAAGTACACCATATAAAAGGAAAATAAATTAATAAACAGAAACAGTCTTTGAAAAAACCTGATGGTAAATCTACTAGGCAAAGAGTTTTGGATGCTCTTAAGGATGCTCTTGGACCTCTTAAGGATGCTCAAATAACTAAAAGAAGATATGGATAAAGTGTTTTAAAAGTATGAATAAAATTAAAGTGTCAATAAAGTGATAGAAAACCAAAAAAGAAACCAAAAAGAAATAAATTCTGGAGTGAAGAATGAAATAACTGAAAAGACAAATCACTAGAAAGATTCAAAGGCAGTTCTAAGCAAGCAGAGGAAAGAATAATCAAACTTGAAGATAGGACAATGGAAATTATTGAGTCTGATAAACAGAAAGAAAAAATATTGAGAAAAAGTGAATGGAACATAAGAGACCCATAGGAATCATCTGGCTGACCAACATGCATATTGCAGAATTCTCAGAAGCAGAAAAAAAGAGAAAGAGGTAGAGAGATTATTTGAAGAAATAATGGGCAAAAACTTTCTGAACTTGAAGAAAGACATGAATATAAACATCCAAGAACCTCAACAGGCTTTAATAGGTTACATTCCAAGAGTTTAATTCCATCAAGAACACATGATAAACAAATCGTTGAAAGCCAAAGTCAAAGAGAGAATAATATTGAAAGCAGCAAGAGAGAAGCAACTCATTACATGTAAGAAATCCTTAATAAAACTGCAAGCAGACTTCTCATCAGAAACTTTCAGGGCAAGGGATCAGTGGGCTGACATATTCAAAGTACTAATATAAAAAATACTGTCAACCAAGAATTACATATCTGGCAAAACTGTCCTTCAGTAGTGAGGAGAAAAATAAAACATTCCCTGATAAACAAAAGCTGAGGGAGTTTGTTACCACTATATCTGCCTGGCAAGAAATACTAAAGGGAGTCCTGCAGGTTGAAATAGAAAGAACACTAGACAGTAACTTGAAGTCTTATGAAGAAATAAAGATCTCAGTAAAGTTAAATACATGGTCAATTTTAAAAGCCAATATTAGTGAAACAATGATGGGTAACTCTACTTTTAGGTTTCTACACAATTTAAAAGACTAATGTGTTAAAAATTATTAGTTTGTGTTTTGGACAGACAATTTATTAAATAAAGATGTAATTCTGTGACATTTAGAACTAAAGGAATGGGGATGGTGCAGTTAAAGGAGAAGAGGTTTTGTATGTTATTGAAATTACGCTGGTATAAATTCAAAGTAGAATTTTAGAATTTTAGGATGTTAAATGTAATCTTCATGATAACTACAAAGAAAATAGCTAAAAATCATCCACAACAGGAAATGAGAAAGGAATTTAAATGTTTTACCACAAAAATCTATTAAACATATACAACAGTAATGCAGGAAATGAGGAACAAAAAGAGTTATGAGGCATATAGAAAACAAATAGAAAAATGCCAAAATCTCTTCTCATTAGTAATTAAACATAAATGGATGAAACTTTCCAATCAAAAGATGAAGATTGAGAAAATTGATTTTTAAAAATGTGATTCAACTATATGCTATCTATACAAATAGTTTGAAAGTGAAAGGATGGTAAATGATACTAGTAACAAAAGAAAGTATGTACAGCCATTTTGTCTGATAGTAGTATAGCCATGCATACTTTTGTTTAGTTACTATAGTAAATATGCTGCTATCAGACAAAATTGACTTTAAACAAAAAAGTTCATACAAAGAATGACATTATATATTAATATAAGATTTAATACAAGAAAATATAATAAACATTTATACATTTAATAAAAGTCCATCAAAATATATAAAGCACAATTAATTAAATTTAAGATAGAAATAGACCATTCTACATTATACTCTCAATAAAGGATTGAACAACCAGAAAGAAAATAAGTGCTATAGACTGGATGTTTGTGTGACCAAAATTTATGTTCAAGTGCAATCTTTATTGTGATGGTATTTGGAATTGGGCCTTTGGAAGATAATGAAATTAATGCTCTTTTAACCAGAGGCCAGATAGCTTGCTGTTTCTCTGCTCTCTGATGTGGAAATATAACAAGAAGATGGCAAATTCCAAAGCCAGGAGCCACGTTCCCGCCAAACACTAGATCTGCCAGTTCTTTGATCTTGGACTTTCTTACCTCCAGAACTGTGAGAAATAAATGTGTAGTGTTTAAGCCACCCAGGCTATGACATATTTTTTATAGCAACCTGACAATAAGCAAGGAAATTGAGGACTTACACACAAGAAATTAACTAGATCTAACAGACACTTATTGAACACTCTACCCAATGGAACAGAATACACATTCTTTTCAAGTGTAAGTTTTTAGGATAAACCATATGTTAGAAAACAAATTAAGCCTTAATAGATTTTAAAAGGTAGATATTATTCAAAGTATCTTCTCAAACCAAAATCGGATGAAGATAGAAATTAATAACATTAGGAAAAATAAAACATTTACAAATTTGTGGCAATTAAACAACACACTCTTAAGCAACCAATGGATAAAAGGATAAATTAGAAAACCAAAAGATAAATTAGAAAATATGTAGTGATAAATGAAAATAAAAACACTACATAAAAAAATTATACGGTGAAAGTAGTGCTAAAGGAGAAACATATAGATATAAATACATACATTAAAATGTAAGAAAGATCTCAAATTAACAATCGAACTTTACAACTTAAGGAACTAGAAAAAGAAAAACAAACCTAAAGCTAGCATAAAAATGAAATAATAAAGTCAAGTGCAGAGTCAAATGAAATAAAAGTATAGAAAAATAATAGGGAAAGTTTAAAATAACCAAAAGGTGGTTCCTCAAAAATATCAACAAAACTAACAAAAGTTTAACTAAATGGAGTCTGTATGGAAAACAGAGAAGACTCAAATTACTAAAACCATAAATGAAAGTGAGGTAATTACTACTGATTTTACAGAAATGAGAAATATTATAAGAGAGTACTATGAACAATTGCATGCCAACAAATAAATAATATAACCTAGATGAAATGGGCAAATTCCTACAAACACAAAACCTGCCAAGACTAAAGCATGAAGAAATAGAAAATCTTAATAGACCTATAATTCATAAAGTGTTTGAATTAGTAATCAAAAATTTTCTCACAAAAAAACATCCCTGGACCTAATGGGTTCACTGGTGAATTCTGTCAAACACTTAAAGAAGAATACCAATCCTTCTCAAACTTTCCCCCAAAATTGAAGACAAATAACAGTCCTGAACTCATTCTATGAGGCCAGCATTACTTTTGGGAAAGGGAGTCTTGTCTGTTCAGTCTTTCAACTCCTGCTCAGTCACATAAGAATGGGTCCTGGGCCTATAACACTTCCTTACCAAGAGATGAAGTGCCCATACAAGCTTTGTTGGGCTTATTGCATTGTGGGGTAATATCTTTCCCTGTTTCAGGCTCACGGTACAGTCCTTTGTTCTGCTTAAGCTTGTGCATAAATAGCTATCAGGCATTTATCCACTTTTCAGTACATCAGACTCTAGTGGGGAGGGAGAGAGCTCATTCTACTGCCACAGGAGAAGGGTGTACATAGGCTAACTGTCCTGTCAGCTGCCAGGAGACCCGCTACCACAATGCACACTATGGGAACTGATTTTATTATGTCTCTTTTCTATGTGATTATAAGAGTTATTCCAGACAGTGCTTGGCTGTGTTGTGTTTTTCTTGGTTACTCTGATACCAAAATGCAGTGAGCAGAAGTGTTTGCACATTGATTGCTGGTGGGTGGCATTGTAATAATTTTTGCTACCTTCTATGTAGTTGGATACCTCTGCCAGCTTTGACAACCAGTACATGTTGTTATGCTCAACAGTTACTCTGATACCAAAGCCAGTAAAGATACAACAAGAAAAGAAAACTGCAGACAAATATCCCTTATTAACATTGAAGCAAAAATCCTCAATAAAATACTAGCAAACAGAATTCAACAGTATTTTTAAATGGTTATGTGCCATGACTGCTATGGTTTGAATGTGTCTCTCAAATTCCATGTGTTGGAAACTTAATCCCCAAATTCATATGTTGATAATATTTGAAGATGGAGAATTTGAGAGGTAATTAGGATTAGGATTAGATTAAATCATCAGGTGGTCTCCCATAGTAGGACTAGTGGCTTTACAAGAAGAAGAGACACATGAGCTGGCACACTCTTGCTCTATTGCCATTTGATGTCTTCCACCATAATATAATGCAACAAGAAGGCCCTCGCAGGATGCCAGTGCCATGCTCTTGAACTTTCCAGCCTCAAGAACTGTGACCTGACTAAATCTTTTTTCTTTATAAATTACCGAGTCTGTGGTATTTTGATAGAGCAACAGAAAATGGACTAAGAAAATGACCAAATGGGGTTTAATTCTTGGAAGGAAAAGATGGTTCAACATATAAAAATCAATCAATGTAATGTACCAAATTAACAGAATGAAGAAAAAAATCCACACAATCACTTTTATTGATGCAGAAAAAGCATCTGTCAAAATTGAACATCTTTTTATGATAAAACCACTCAACAAACTAGGACTAGAAGGAAACTACATGAACGTAATAAAAGCTCTATGAAAAACCTGAAGTAAACACCTACTCATTGGTGAAAGACTGAAAGTATTTCCTCTAAGGTCAGGAACAAAGCAAGGATACCTACATTTGCCACTTCTATTTAACATAATACTAAAAGTCCTAGTCAGAGAAATTAGGCAAGAAAAATAAATAAAAGGAGTCCAAATTGGAAAGAAAAAAAGTAAAATTATTTCCTTTGGCAGAAGATATTATGCTATATGTAGAAAACTCTAAAAATTACACACACACACACACACACACACACACACACACACACACACGAGTAACAAATTCAGCAAAGTAGCAACATACAAAGTCAACATACACAAATCAGTTGCATTTCTAAAGATTAACAATAAAATATCTGAAAAGGAAATTAAGAAAATAACTGTTCATAACAATATGAAAAATAACAGAATAGTTAGGAATAAACTTAACCAAGAAGGTAAAAGCTTGTCCAATAAAAACTATAAAACATTTCTGAAAACAAAAATCAAAGAAGACACCAGTAAATCTAGATGTCATCAACAAATCATAGGATAAACGAGTATATCCTGTGTTCATGGATTGAAAGACTTAAGATTGTTAAGATGTCAATACTACTTAAACTTATATACAGATTTAATGCAATCTCTATAAAAATCCCAATAACATATTTTTAAAGAAATAAAAAAATCCATCATAAAATTTATATAGAATCTCAAGGAACCACAAAAAGCCCAAGCATCATACAAATCTATAACAATCTAACAGTGTGGTAATGGCATAAAGACATAGAGCAATGGAATAGACTAGAGAGCCCTGAAATAATCCTTTGCATATATAGTCAAATGATTTCCAACAAGGTTGCCAAGACCATCCAATGAAGAAAAGACAGTCTCTTCCACAATATTCCCAGGAAAACCGAGTATCCACATGCAGAAGAATTAAGTTATACCTTAATCTGACACCACATACAAAAATTGACTCAAAATGGATCCATGATCTAAATATAATCCCTAAAGCTATAAAACTCTTAGAAGGAAACATAGCACAAAAGCTTCACAACATTGGATTTGGCAATGGTTTTTTGGATATGACAGCAAAGGCACAGGAACAAAAGAAGAAATAAACAAATTGGATTTCATGAAATTTGTGTATCAAAAGGTACTATACTATCAATAGAATATAGGGAAAACCCAAAGAATGAAGAACATATTTGCAAATAATATATCTGATAAAGAATTAGTATCCCGAGTATATAGAGAACAGCTAAAACTCAGCAGCAACAACAACAACATTTCAAAAATAGGCAAAGGACTTAAATAAACATTTTTTTTCAGAGAAGATATAGGAGTGGCCAAATAGCACATACAAAGATGGACAACATTAGAAATCATTAGATAATTGCAGATCAAAACTGCAATGAGATACTACCTTACTCCTATTAAGATGGCTATTATCAAAAAAAAAAAAAAAAAAGAAAATACATATTAGAGAGCATGTGGAGAAATTAGAATCCGTAAGCACTGTTGATAGGAATGTAAAATAGTATAGACATTGTAGAAAGCAGTATGATAATTTCCTAAAAAATTAAAAATAGAATTGCCATATATCCAGCAACTCTACTCATAGGTATTGTAGGGGAGAAAAAGTATCTTCTTATCCAATATAAGGTTCATGGCTGAGACCTTGTATTAGCCTGTTCTCATGCTGCTAATAAAGACATACTTAAGACTGGGTAATTTATAAAGGAAAGAGGTTTAATGACTCACAGTTTCACATGGCCAGGAAGGCCTCACAATCATGGAGGAAGGCGAATGAGGAGCAAAGTCATGTCTTACATGGCGGCAGGCAAGACAGCATGTGCAGGGGAACACCTCTTTAGAAAAGATCTAAATGCAACTTATTCACCATCATGAGAACAGCACAGGAAAGACGCACCCTCATTTTTCCATTACCTCCCACTGGTTCTCTCCCATGACAGATGGGAATTATGGCAGCTACAATTCAAGATGAGATTTGGGTGGGGACACAGCCAAACCATATCAGACCTTTAAAACAAAAGACAGATTAGCAGGAGAAAGGCATACAAATGTATTTAATAAAAGTTTTACATATCAAGAAAGCCTTCAAAAATGAAGGCCTAAAGGTACAGAAAAAAGCTGTATTTTTATGGTTAGCTTTGATGAAAAGTAGATAGTCATGTAGAAGTATGATGGGACAAAAGGGGGTATCATCTAATGGTAATAAACTAAAGGAAACTTCATAAGGCTGTTTGTTCAGATTCTTCTTTGTGTCCCTGTGTCTTCATTCCTTTCTTCCAGTTATAGACAGGACCCTTCTGGAATGAGGGTCTTATGACCTCTTTTAGAGGAAGGTCGGAATTTTTTTTATGGCTTGCTTCAGGGGAGAATGGTGGGAAAAGGTCAGAGAGAACTTCCTGCTTTTCCTGTTTTCTCAAATGGTAAGGTGTCATACTTTGGGTTAGTGTGTCTTAAACCCTGTCACTACATATCTAAAAGAATTAAAAGGAGGGTCACCAGGAGATATTTGCATACACATGTTCATAGCAGCATTATTTACAACAGCTAAGATGTGGAAGCAATCCAAATGTCCATCAACAGAAGAATGGACGAGTCAAATGTGGTATATACATATGGTAGAATATTACTCAGCCTTAAAAAGGAAGAAAATTCTGACATATTCTACAACATGGATGAACCTTGAGAACATTATGCTAAGTAAAATAAGCCAGTTACAAAAAGACAAATACTGTATGATTTCACTCATATGAGGCACCTAGTGTAGTCAAAATTATGGAGACAGAAAGTAGAATGGTGATTTCTAGGGGCTGGCAGGAGGGAGAATGGGGAGTTACTGTGTAATGGGTACAGAGCTTCAGTTTTGCAAGATGACAAATGTTCTGAAGATAGGTAATGGGTATGGTTGCACAACAATGTGAATGTACTTAAGGCAACTCAAATGTACACTTAAAAATGGTTAAGATAGCACATTTTATCTGCTATGGTATGTGTATTTTAGCACAATAAAAATGGAAACATTATTTTAGGATTTTATAGTGCTAATTTCTAATATTTGTTCAAATGTTTCGCCTGAAGATAGATTGATATTTTTATAAACACACATCCTAGACATGAGGTAGGATGTTAGAAATTGATGAAATGAGATAATTATTTGTGGGAAGGAAGAAGGTGGATGAAATAGGAATATCTTTCCACACAATAGATTTCTATGCAATAAGCAAATAGAAATGTGGGACCACAGAAAAGGTTAGAGAACAGTTGTATAGAACAATATTAAACTTAATTATCGGACACAGAAGAAAATCCCTTTAGGTCATCAAGAAAATAATCAAATAAAGCAAAAAGAAAACACTTTTCACTCAAATATGTACTTACACAGGAAACCTCATTTTGCCACTTTAGTACAAAACATTTACTTTGTAAATATACATACTTGATTTCTTTTGCAAATAGTAAATATCAAAAGCCAAGAAGGCCAAATACAGATATTTCCTTTCTTGGATATTCTTTGACTTTGTTAATTAGGAAGTTAAGACAGATCATGAAGCTCAGTTTTCTGTATCTTCATGAAAGTAGGTGTGATAACATTTGAGCCACTGGAAGTATTGAACAGCATTTGTTGCTTATGATTCCCAAAGCATGCAAAGGTAAAATTCCATTTTAAATATAGATTTATACAGCCTGATTCTGACTATCACCTCTGAATTATCACTGCTTCCATAGTCAGGAAACCGAGTTTCCTGAATCAGAACTGTGCAAAGAAAGAAACTCTCCATCTTGCAAGGACACAGCCAGTGCTGCTGCCAATGCAGGTCAATCAAGTTATAATGGGCTCTAATTAGCACTCCACAAGCTGTTAAATTCTTTACCTGCAGCTGAACGACAGTTAAAAAGGTGTGAAATTTTTTCTTTTCTTTGAAAACATCACAGAGTTCAATTTTTTTCCCTAATCTTTTTCTTATATCTTGAAGTCCATAGAAAGAACCAAAAGAAAAAGAGAAAAGATGATTGAGATTCAAAAGGTTATGATTTTTTAATCTTTTGGGATAAGATATCTACTTGACTACTGTCCCTCAGTTTTCAGGTCTGTACAATGGGATGTGAACAAAAATACCTCCCTTGCTAAAGACTGTGAGGAATAATTATTCAGCGTTCGTAATGCTCTTTGAAGTTGGAGAAAATGATTCATGTGCTAAGTGTCATAATCACCAATCTAAGCCCAGGCAGAAATACCAGGAAAATTAAAGCCAGCTTTGAAGGAAGAAAAAAAAATTATTCTTGATGCACATAGTTTTATGTTTCTGACACTAGCACAAATTTCACAAAATTAGAGTTAGCAAAGTTATAAAGAGAAAACTTTTCATGCAACTCAATTGTATGCCCCTTCTGATCCCGAACTAAACATCATACAAGCAATCTGGTCTTGAAATAAAAGAGTATTTCTCAGATAATATTCATCATTTCTTACTTATCAACATAGAAAAATGAATTTAGTACATGCAGGTGTAACTGTAATCATGCTTGAAAAATTATTTACAAAAGAAGGCAAAATGATCCACTAATCACATTGTGCTTGGTGTCTCTTTTCACTTCCTTTTTATGTTACATAATTACAATCTCAGAACATTTAAGTTACATTGTTTCTTATGGTGTCTATTTCAATTTGGATATAGCTTCATATTAAAATTATCATCAATAAACATAAAAATGTCCACTGAATGCTTCACAGTGTAATAGATCCTGTTTGGAACTAAAAAAAAAAAAAAAGAAAAACAGCATCACGACCTTCAAGGATGTCAAATTTCATTAAGAGACAATATGAAAACAACAAAAAAGTCCAAATTTCTTAAGTATTAAAAATAATAAACATTCTCAGATAAAAATGATGTTTTCCAGAAGAGAGGGAAAGAAAAGGAATTTATATTACTTGTCATATGAGTATGTTTTTACTTAAAATATTGAGGGTTTTTTAAGCATTCATGAAAAAGAAATGACTGAGGAAAAACAATTGAAAAACCAATAGATAAAAAAAGAGAACTATTAAGACTGGAAACTGACAGGCCATTCAGTAGGTTTTGTCTGCTGCGATTTTGAAGCTAGTAGCCTGTTCTTAAGGTATCAGCTTCAGTGGATTAACAACTTCCACATATATGTTCGCCCATCCAGACTTCTGTTCTATATTTCACTATATTCAAATGCATATCACTCACCTTTAATTAAATGTCCTGCAGCCACCTCGAGTTCATTTGTCTGAAACTGAATGCATTACATTCCTTACCTTTCTCTTGCTGTGTCTTATCTCAGATAATGGTTCTTCTTTTCACCTAGAATGTGGCATTAGAAACCTGAGCTTCATCTTTGACTCCACCCCCTAACTACCTACATCGAGTCTATTACCAAGTCATATCAATGTTACTTCCTAAGTATTGCTCCAATGAACCTACATTTCTTCAGTCTCCCACCCTAGTTTATCTCACTGTCATCGTTTGGCTAAATGGGGATGTTTCACTTCGTGTCAAGAGAAATGACTTCAACTTCCTTAAGCAAAGACTATGTGTTTATGGCGAAGATCCAAGGCAGCTCTCAGAAGCATGGGACAGGTGGATGATTTGGCTCAAGAAGAATAGGAACAGGAATTGAGATTGCAGGAATGAATAATGCCTCTGTTTATATGAGTGAACATCAAAATTTTGCAGTTTTTTGTCATTTATCTCCAGGGTAAAACTCCATGAATAGAGTATATAATTGGCTGGATTTGAGCCATGTGCCCAATCCTTGACCAGGTCTGGGTGCAGCATTTCAATGGAAGATTTATATGCTGAACAGGGAACCACTATAAGATGTGATATCTTCCTTCTTACTATTTCTGATCTTACTTCCCTTTCTCCCACTCTGCACATAGCCCGAGTGACCATCCTGAAACATAAATGTAAATGGAACTATGATATCCCACCTAAACCACTGCAATTGCTGCCTACTTATTACAGAAAGAAAAAAGTCCTCACAACTTCATGAACCGGCCCCCTCTTTACGTCCCCTGCTCCACTTTCTGCCATTCTAATTCTCACATCTTCCATACACGCATGGGTTCCTACTACACTGACATTCTTGGGAAACATTACATATTGTTTGCTCTGGATCTTTCAAAATATTCTCTGCTGAAAATACTCTTTCTTCTCCTCTTTGTCCTTTTTATGTGTTCCATATAACTTCCTAGCATAACCCTGTGTTAAAACTGCTGGAGTGCTTTTTGTATTGTTACCTTGATGTAGGGTTGTGCCTTCCCAAAATTTATCTCCACCCAGAATCTCAGAATGTGATTGTATTTGGAAAGAGGGCCTTTGTAGATATAATTAAGTAAGAATCTCAAGATGCCCTCATCGTGGATTTAGGGTGGGTCTTATATCCAGTGACTGGTGTCCTCAAAAGAAGAGAAGACACAGATACAAAGGAAAGAAGGTCTTATATAAACAGAAGCAGAGATTGAATTTCTGCTACCACAAACCAAGGAATGCCTGGGGCTTACCAGACACTGAAAGACAAGAAGAATCCCTCCTAGGATCTTCAGAGGAACAAGGCCTTGCTGATGCTTTAATTTCTGTTTTCTGGCCCCCAGAACTGTGAGAGAATACATTCCTGTAGTTTTAAGTCACTAAGTTTGTGATGATTTGTTACAGCAGCCTCAGGAAACATAGATCTTGACAATGTGGTCTGTAATGCCAACAGGAAAGACATTTTTGTATCCCAAGAGCTTAGCATAATGCCTATCACATAGTAGGCTTTCAATAAATATATTTCTCAATAAATATTTGTAGAATGAATGAATGAAAGCAGGTCAGCCATATCTTCTCCATATCTCTAGTATACTAAGTGTTGGCTCTATTCTGACCCATCCCCATTCCCACAATTAGTGTTATCATCTACACACCTTAGTAATCCTCAGATGTGGTAGATTAGTGTCTATTAAAGTGTACTCTGAAGATAGTTCCTCAGGTTTATTTAAGCTAAAGTATGTGGGGGAGAATATACCTCTTAAGAAATGTGCATTTTATCTGCAAAAAAACAAAAAGGATTAAGTTGAAGAACAAATATCTTGCTGTAGAATTTCATGCCTCAGTAGAAAATACAGGTAATATTGTTTTAGGCCAAGAAGATAACCTTGGGTTTCTAAAATTGTCAACTTTTTAAGATTCTGTAGATTGTATGACCTCATCTGATCCCAATCTTTTACAAATACATCTTTTATTTAACAATTTTAAGATTTTACCAAGCAGGCATAAATATCTTAAATTCCAGAATACCACCTTCTGGGTAAAAGAGTAGTAATTTTGACTAAATGAAAACTCAAAGCAAGGAGCAATGGCAATCTAGTCTTGAGCACAAAGGTAAATAACTGAATATAGATTCTGTCTGGAACAAAACAGATTCTGTATTTCAAATGCTACTTTGCAGGACATTGGCAATATTTGTTGAATCAATCCGTCTTCAACATTTGTATACTAAATAGATGCCAGCTCATTTTAAAGCAACAAACACATAAGCAAACCAAAATAACAAAGGCTTGCTTATAGCTTCAGATTTCCTTACCCTTCATGAATCACACATACACTCACACATATGCACACTAAATGTTACAATAAGGTTTTTCACTGTATGCACGTCAGTTAGAATTTTAAAAAGAGCTGAACTCCCAGGGTTATTAAGAGCTCTTTTCTCGCCAGTTCCATCAGTCATTGTCCAATCTCACAAATGGAATAACAAAACCTTGTGAAGGAAGGTATTAGCACTCACTCTGAAGCGCTGTATACTATCTGTCTTAATATTCCAATTTTGAAGATTTCTTAGATAACACATTTTAAGATTGTCTTGCATGTAGAGTTTATATTGAAACCCTTTAGCACCTCCTAACAAAAACTATATCACTTATCACTTATTATCCACAAGAAAAGACTGAAAATTTCAGGAGTAGGCCTTGAAAAACGTAGCCTGTAGTATGCAGGCAATGAACACTTGCTAACTGGGTAAAGATGCTTCATAAATTCTGAAAATTAATGATACACTCACACATAAAATTATAGAGTGTAATTTTCTGCCTTATTCCAAAAACAAGTTTTCTGGAGCTAAAACTATTGTATAATTTTTAAAAATTGGGGGATGTAAAGAAAATATTAAACATTTTGATCATCTTTTGAAAAATGAGAAGTATCAGTTGGTTATTTCTTAAAAGATGTTTAATTTAAGAAACTGAAAATGTATTACTGATGACTGAAGGAAAGCAGATTGACCTAGAAAGTTGATTGACTGCTTGGGAATATCACAAAAGAATAATGTTTTCAATGCACCCAGCTAATGGAATGAGCATGTTTTAATGCATGAGGCCACACTATTCTGCATATGCCTAAGAAAACTGTACAACAGATTTCCTGAGCTTAGAATATTGAGGGAGAAAGTGGGCATATGAGCCTTTCTTCTGATTCTTGGCTGAAGCAATGAAGGTGCCTCCCCTTGAATCCCCCTTCCCTGTATTTGCTATGTCAGAGCATGCTTCTGGGGTGATTAGACAAATGAGCCACAAAATAGAGTGAAGGCCAAGGAGAGAGTAGTCTCCAGAGTTAATACATTTTGGGATACCTGGTCAAGGATGTTATCCCAGTTAATTGGGGGCTATATGATAGTCACAACCCGGGCAGTCTCTTCAGTTGTTGGACCCTGTCCTCGGGAAAGTCTAGCGCCCTTTCGTATCTGCCAGCTTCTCATATTCCCTCTGTGCTGCCAGCCTTTTCCCACTCGATTTTCATTTTGTACAACAGATCACTTTTCTTGGCATCCCACCTCGGCCCCATTATGTTTACTCTTTTATCTGCTGTTCTTACAGTCATCATCTTAAGTAGTTTATCAAAGGAAAATTTCTGGATAACTCAGATGACTTTCTGTTATTTCACATACAACAATCCACATGTGTAAATAACCAAATTCTGGTTTGGAGTCATTACAAAATGGTCTGTTTATAAATGCAGTTAGATTTATACATGAATTTATAAATGGGTTTATAAATGAATTAAGATCAATTCATTTACAGCATTGAGAACATTGTCTGGAACAAAGTAGGTACTCCATAAAAGGGAGTACTTATTTCTATTGTTTCAAAAACTAAGCTCACCACTTCATCATTACCAAATTTGTTCTTTCATCTTACAGTCCTGTCTCAGGTAACTCACTGCCATTCACCCGGGAGAGGTTGGCATCAGCTGAGGATCACAATTTCTGGGTCACTTAGTCTGAGTGCTCCAGAGAAGATCCGATTTGCTCAGATCAACTTTTAGATAAAGTTGCCCAAGCCAGGTTTTTATCCTTAGTCCGGTAAACCATAACAGGGGAGGAATCAGGCAAGATCATTTGGTTAAATCTAGAAAATAGTTTTTGAAGGCTGTTTTTTCAAGTAGACTCTTAATAGGTTAAATAGGCAGAAACAAAGACTTCAATGGGATTCAAAAAATCATCCATCTGGCACCAAATCCCATGGTCCTCTCATTATATCATGTTGGTTGCTATTGGCTATTTTCTTTATTTGACATGTACATTTAGGCGATTATATCATCTCCCTTGGTTTTAACTACCACCATACCCAGTTCTGTATCTTCAATTCTGACCCCATTCCCAAATCTCCTACTTAAAAATCCAACTATCTGTTGGATTTAAGTCATTAGGATGTCTCAGAAATCGCATCAAACTAAGCATGTGCTTACCTTAAAGAATTACTCTGAGAACTAGAACTAATCCATTTAAAGCATTAAGAATATTGTCTGGAATGAAATAGATGCTCAGTAAAAGGGAACACTTATTTCTATTGTTTCCATAACTAAGCTTATCACCCCACGTCAACCAAATCTGTTCTTCAATCTTACGTTCCCATTTCAAGTAACTCACTGAACACATCCAGTTGCCAACTCACCAAGGTGCTTACACCAGAAACATGCAAGTCTTGCTGAATTGTTTTCCTTTCTGCCATCCCACATGTCTTACCAGTTTTATCTATGTGTATTAAATGTTTGTGTTTCTAGCTATATCATTGCTGTTCTAAAGGCACAAAGGGAGAATAAGCATCTCTCAGAAGACATCGGTGGCAGTAACAATAGCATCCGTAGTCATTGGGCAACTGAATATCACCCCTGTGTGTGATGCTGGAGTGAGAGAAGAGGGAGTATGGACAAATAATGTGCTATTCTAATAAAGAGGTCCTGACTTTGGGGCTCATTTTTATTTTCTTCTTATAATTTGTATGTTACCATCATAAACACCAATATATTTTGTTCCTAGAATTATACTGCTTCCCTTTAATTGTTGGACCAAGGTGGCAAAAGCAAACAAATGAAATCTCCCTTGGTTTTCTTTTGTACTGCCGAGATATTTAATGAGAAACTTACCATATGCTACAAAGGAACAAAAGGAAAATGATTACAGAAAATGCAAACGTCATCATCACAATTACTTTTCCAAATTACAGGGTTTTGATCCCACAATTATTAATGTAGAACCCAAAATACCCGTATAGCTTGTCTTCTCTCTTGGGAGATGCGATCTTATCTAGCAGTCTCCCAGACAGACTGAGTCTTTTCTTCCCCCAATCTAAGGCAAAAATCCAAATTCTGGGGCGACTATTTTGGGTGTCTCCATTCCTTTCCAATTCCTGCTCCTGTAGCTCCTAACTCTGCCAAAAATAATTAGCAGGAAGATTTCTATGACGAATGCGACAAATGGTACTGCTCTTTCTAGCCCAAGAGGAATTCTGAGTCCCTTTATTTGGGCCTTGTACCCTTCATAGTGTGTAAAGCCTCCTCAATGTCTACATATTTCAAAATCTGAATATAACACAGCCTTAAAAATGTAATATTCATAGAACCTACTTAAACAAAGAAGTATGTAATACACCATCCTTACAAGTGGCCAAAGACCTGCAGCTGGATCATTTCCATGAAAATGTTCTGCAACAAAGTGTGTGTTATAACTATAGTTGAAAGCAGCCCTAAAAACAAGTTGGTCCAATACATTTATCCTAAAAATAAGAGTTCTCAAATTTAAGACCCGGGGTCAGTTCACCTCACCCCTGGACTTCCTACTCTTCTTGCCTTGTGCTTGTATCATGTGTTCAGCATTCAACAGAGAAAGGTGGGCTGTGAGCAGCCCAGATCTGTTGACATTTCAGATTCTTTCAACTACTTTCCTTTCATCATCTCCAATTTTATAGCCTTATTTCTAAATACATATCTTTTATTCCTGAACACTCATTTGCATCCTGGATCTATTTCTCTAACACAGCACTTAATTTTATTTAAGTGTGGTTTTTGCCCTGGCCTTGGGCCACTGCATTGTAGTGCCCTGGTTCTGTGTCCAGTCCTTGTGTCAACCTGCACTGCCAAGCTTGTCACATGTTCAATGTTGCTACACCTCAACTGTGCCTCTTCTCTAAAATGGGGATGACAAGAAATAGGACCAACCTCATAGGATTGTGAGGATGACAAAGAAAAATTATGCAAAACATTGCTTGCGGCTGGGCGCTGTGGCTTATGCCTATAATCACAGCACTTTGGGAGGCTGAGGTGGACGGATCACTTGAGGTCAGGAGTTCGAGACCAACCTGGCCAAAATGGTGAAATCCTGTCTCTGCAAAAAAATACAAAAATGAACTGTGTGTGATGGCAGGCACCTGTAATCCCAGCTATTTGGGAGGCTGAGGCAGGAAAATCACTGGAACCCAGGAGGCAGAGGTTGCAGTGAGCTGAGATAGTGCCACTGCACTCCAGTCTAGGTGACAGAGTGAGACTGTGTCTCAAATAAATAAATAAAATAAATAAATAAAAATAATAACATTTAAAAAATAAAATAAAACATCACCTGCTCATACTTGTAATTCTAGCACTTTGAGAGGCTAAGGTGGGAGGATCACTTGAGTTTAGGAGTTCTAGACCAGCCTGGGCAAAAAAATGAGACCTTGTCTCTACTAATAATAAAAAATATTAGCCAGGCATAGTGGTGCATGCCTGTAGTCCCAGCTGCTCAGAAGGCTGAGGCAGGAGGGTCACTTGAGCCTGGAGGATTAAGGCTGCAGTGAACTATGATTGAGCCCCAACACTCCAGCCTGGGTGACAGAGCAAGACCCTGTCTCAATAAAATAAAATGAAAACTTACCTGGTATTCAAAACGTCCATGTATTTATTGAATACTTAAATATTATCGAATATTCAATAAATATCATCTATGAAGCCATTGTGTTTGTATTTACTTTTTAAAAACCAACTTAGAGGTGTGCTTTCTACAGCTGAGAACTTACATCTGTGATCCTTTTTTCCTAAGAAGAATTTTTTAGAATTTTCTTTAGTGAAGAGTTGATAGTGATATACACTCTCATTTTCTTTTTGTTTGTCTAAAAACATCTTTATTTTGCCCTCATATTTTAAAGAAATTTTCACTTGGAATAGATTTCTAGCTTGGCGCTTACTTTCTCTTATCGTGTTGAAAATGTTATTTCAGTCTTCCAACTTGATGCTGTTAAGGTGTTTCTGCTTTGAAAGTCCATATAGGTCTACTTTTTGCTTTTAAGGTACCTCTTTTTTTGGTGTTATGTGGTATCACTGCGACACATCTGGGTGTGTATTTCTTTTTACTCACCCTAGCATTTGTTGAACCTCTTGAAATTTCATCAGTTATGAAAAGTTCTTATGCATGATCTCTTCTTTGCCTCTCTCTCTCTCTCTCTCATCTTGCAGGAACTCTGATTAGATATACGGTAACCCCGTTCACTTGATCATTGATGCCTTTTAACTTCTCTTTCATATTTTCCTCCTTTCTGTCTCTGTACTACGTTCTGAATAATTTCTTTTGACTTACTTTCCATTCCACCACGTTTCCTCTCCTTCTGTATCTAATCTGCTTTTATACTTAATCATTGGGTTTGCACTTTCAAGTATTATATCTTATTTCTATGAGTTCTGTTTGGTCCTTTTTTTCAGTCTTCTAGTTCAGGGTTTGTTGTTGTTTAGTTTACTGTTCCCTGTAGATATTTGATATTTGAACAACTTTGTTTTTCAAGTGTTATAACAATAATTATTACAATGTAAGAAATCTTTGTGGGATTCAGTCTGTTATCTGTATTTCTTCCCATTGATTCTAATTTCGGTGTTGTGTTGCCTGTATTACATGATCTTTTATGGGGAGTCGTTTTATTGAAAAATCATTGTGAAGATTCTTTGAAGCCTTCAATAAAGATTTATTCCCCCATAGAAGAGGCTTTTGTTTGTTTGTTTTTTCTGAGGCATCCATAGATACTACCAGTAAAGTTCATTTAAGCAAAATTTGCGCTTTGAGTTTTTTAGACTACTAGATGTGTGGTGGCTTTAACCTTCAAACCCCCTTGATGGCTGGTTTGTAATTATAAATTCTAAGCAATAGATCCTCCCCTCTAGCCATGATCTACTCATCTGCAAAGTAACTTTCCTTGTCTCCTAGGAGGAGTTTCTTTAAGGTTTACCTTACCCCCTGAGATAGGGGCCCAGGTTTGCCAGGTGAAGGCCTTCTTTTAGAACATCACCTTGGGAGAGCCTTGAGTTTTGATGTTTGGCCTATGTGCAAGAGGCTGTGAAAAATCACAATTCATGGTTCTCCTTGGATAAAAATGTCCATAGGGCAAAAGGAAGTGAATGATGCCGAAAATGACGATGATTGTGGTGTTGATGGTGGTGCAGTGGTGTGTGTGGGAAGGACAGGGAAGGAGGCGCTGCCTATTTGGGTTCTTGCTTTCACTTCTTTTTGCCCTGATAGTGCTTTACCATTTTGTCACCTTTTCAACAATTTAAAGTTTAAAATTATATATAAATATATATAATCCAGGCATTTTATTTGTTTACCAGGAAGGAGAGTTGGTATCATCCAGGAGGAAAAACTCCAGGTTATCAAATTGTAGGACACATTCATCATAGAAAGTACTAGTGACAATAATCAAATATCTCTTAGAATTTTTACTAGATATTTGAATTTTTCATTTTTATTTCTGCCAAGCCTAGCTTATTGTAAGCATTTAACAAATATCTGTTGGCTAAAATCATTTACTAATTTATATACTCAGTTATAATTACATTATGTAGCTTTCTTAAAAGTGCCAAACCTTTGGAAGTATGTTCTTGGAGAGGTTACTAAACAGGATCAAATTAAGACATTTAGAGACCTAAACGTTGAAAAAAATGTAGGTGTCCTCTTCTAGTGGAACATCAAATAAAAATAATTCTAAGCCATTAAAATAACTCTGAGGACTACCTCAGTGCATTTAAAGAAAAAGAAAAAATAATGTTAAACTTTTTGTAATAATTTTCCTTGGAATTCTTTCCTTGGATGTGCTAAAGCACATGCTCATTTTTCCTACTGTGTTTGAGGCTTTCAAAATAAGCCCTACTATTAGCAACCACTTTCTAAAATAATTTGTTCGTGTGCACACTCATTCCTTTGCTCTGTACACTCTTCATTCTTCACCAGCTTTGACCTTGGCTTCCCAATGTTGTAGCTGGAGTCTTTCAGGTAGCCCACATATTTTGATGTTTTTAATTTGCTTTCCAGTATTCTGATTCTGTCATGTCCTGACTTTCCAAACCTAGTTTTGTCTTTCCTATTAACTGCCAACTATTCCTTGATGTTGTGTTTCCTGATCCCATTTTAGAACTAACACTATTCTAGTGTTGGCTAAATTTGAAAATCAACGACAAATCAAAGTGATGTCTTTGTGAAGTTAATACATTGCCACTGTCTACTGATTAAAACATTTCATGGCATGGATTGCCAACATGAAGATGCTTTCTGGGTATTTAAGAATTTATTGACTTCTGCGCTTCTGTTACCACATTAAGATGAAAATTGAATTTGGCAGTGACTGCTTTTGCTTGCTCAGCTTTTTACAAATTCTTGTGGTAGCAGTGGAACTGTCAAGTTCAGTCTTTCCTTCTCCCAGTTTCAGTTGAGGGATAAGCCAATCAAACTCTCTTTCTCAGGAATCTGAATCTCTAATGAAGTTACAAATGATAAAATGTATTCTATCACCAGCTTGTAGATGAAATCATCCATGTGTTCCTGCCTGAAATTTCCAAAACTGCTTGTCTAATTATCTACGATACGCAGTTTTAGTTGTTCAACTTTTCCTTTAAATATACAAGCTACCAAGTATCTTTACAATACAGTCCTTTTTGTGGCATGCAGCCAAAGAATTTTCACTGAAACAAAAACTTTTTCATTAATTTTTACCACTGACATATCTCTTTCAAGTGTCAGAGCTATGCTTAATCCCCAAATGCCAATGAGCATTGAGAATAGTGTCACATTCAGGATGGGTCAATATGTATATTGACAAGGGAGATTTTGTAGTTCTCTCAGGAGTCAAGAAGTTTCAAGATCACTGCTATACATTATCTGTGTAATTTATACATAAACAATGATCAGAAGTCTCTTTGGGAATCTTTCTCTACAGATAATGTTGCATTCCTAATTGTATAATCATTCATGCAATTATGAATTTATCTATACCTGGTACATTGCAATATTTCTCTGCTTTGGAAAGTTGTGCACTATCTACAGTATGCAAAATTATTTTATTATCAATAAGCATATAAACAATAGAAGTAATCATGATGGAAAAGATCAGCGATGTAATTCAAAAATTTTAAATTCTGGACATAGAAAACATTCAAACTTTTTGATTTAGCAATTCCTCTTTTGGAAATGTAGTCTGCACGTATTTCCAAATATAAAAGTTCATTGAATTATTCGGCTGAGTTGGCACATAACCTAAATATTCAATGATAAGGAGGGTGATATAATTATTCAATGGAGTATTGCACAGCCACTCAAAATGCTCAGGTTCTGTCATAGAAGTTGCGAGGAGAGCTGGAGTTCCATCCTAACCTAATCACTTTCTTGAGAAATCTTTGGCAAGTTACTTGACCAATCTGTGCCTCAATGCCTTCATTTGTAAAATGTTCATAATAATAACACATATAATATTACCATGAGATCTAAATGTGTTACTACTGTATACATAAAATTCTTATAATGATGCCCAGAAAAAGCACCATTAAGACGGACACAAATTATGTGATCTTAACTTTGTTTTAAAAAGAAATGGAATACATTCAAAAACCTAGAGCAAGCTTTTCCAGCCCACAGCCCGTGGACCACCTGCAGCCTAGGATGGCTTTGAATGTGGCCCAACACAAATTCATAAACTTTCTTAAAACATGAAGAGATGTTTTTGCGATTTTTTTTTAGCTCATCAGCTATCATTAGTGTTAGTGTTTTGTGTGTGGCCCAAGACAATTTTTCTTCCAACGTGGCCCAGGGAAGCCGAAAGATTAGAGACCCCTGCCCTAGAGAGATTCATTAAGGTGTAACAATTATTTAACGGGATAGTGGAATTACGGCTGACTTTTTTCTATCAGATTTCTTTTTTTTTTGAATGACATTTTACAGTGAAAAAGGATACCTCAAAAATAATACTTATCTGAGTCACTTTTTATACAAATCAAATCATCCAATTAACTGTGCAAAATTACATGTATGCACATGTAGCTTTATTGGGAGTTAAGAGGGCCTCATTTAGAGAAACTTAGAATTCAATTCATCCACAGATGTTTCTTTCAAGAAAATAGTTTTTTTATGGAAAAATCACATTGTTATTATTCCCAAATAAATAATGTCCTTTTATACATTCACATGTAGGCATTGGCTAAAATCAAAGTTTGATGACTTTACATTAATTTTAATACAGAAAACATATTAAAGGTTTATAGCACAAACCAGGCTACTCAGTACAATCTAATGACAGTCACACTTTCTTGGGAAGGGACCAATCATCCTTGGTCAAGATCCATGTTAATTTTCAGAGAAGCTTTTAGGGGAAAGATTTTCTGATTTGGAAAACACTTCTAAAGAACTTAAAGTGCTCCCAGGTCTATTTGAAACCTCATTTGCAATGATCAGAGCTGTGTACCAGCTATACTATGATTTCTGATAATGGGTTCTGCATTAATTTCTGTTGTTTCAGGAGTTTATGTAGATAAAACTCATCTAGGCTTGTCAGTCTTATCACACTGAGATGTTAAGAGAGTTAGATGTAGACTTACTGGAATGCCTAAAGATGGGCTATAGGAGGAGAAGGCCCTACCCAACTTACCCAGTAAAAATACCTATCACTTAATGAGTGCTTAAAAGGTGGCTGGTATCCTTCCTAGTGTGATTAGTTTGAAGTTAAAACTCCCAATGAAGCTGTTACTAATTTTCTTTGTTTAAATCTGTATTGTCCCCAAGAAGACTAAGAAGAAAGACACAAACAGTGATTTTTTTCAAAGGTTGTTTGTTCCTTCCCTGTATCTCTTTTCACACAGAAACATCAATAAAAAGAGATGGCGATCAGGTAGTAGAGAACCTTCTCTTCTGATCCTTGGCTCAAGGGCAAGAATTCCCATTGAGTAAAGGGGCTATTTGAGAGCTGGCTGGGAGGCAGACAGTGCTGACCACCAGGCCTCTGTAATGTAATCTAGAGGACAGGACAGTGCAGGATTCCATTCTGATGTGCAGGCTGGAACCCAGGAATCTTACCTTACATTGCCCACCCTTTTCTCCTTTTGCCTCAGATCTTTTGTGAATCTGCCTACTAGCCCATTCCCTTCTGGGGGGTGAAATATAGGAGAAACCACTAAGGTTTATTATATTCCTAAGAATATGATCCCGCTCTTTTGTTTTTGGTCTTACCCCACCCCTGTCCTGTAAGTAACGCATCTTTTCACCATAGAATTTCATCCCGTCATGTTGATTGACATCTAAATATAGACCAAACTCCTAAATATTAGCTGCTCCTCTAGATTTCCAATAGTGTCATTGGCTCGCCAACCCCCATTTCTGAGATCATTTTTTGTAATTTCAGTTGTTTTCTGTGAACAATGCCTGGACAATGCTATTCCAATTGAATACCTTGCTTTTATACTAAATAGGTCTACATTTTTCAGCCCTTCAATTTAGGTCATTCACCCCTTCTGTCTTTCTGTCCTACCAAGCTGATCTATGGTAGCATCTTAGCCCTTCCATGGTAACTTGCAATCAGCTAAACTTCAAATCCTGAAGCCTGCATTTCATATTATAACACATGTAAAGCAGAATTTTGCAATAAGTTCTTAAAACTGAACTTAGGGCTGTGTGTTGTATTATGGCTCATGACCCTGTGACCCCAGCACTTTGGGAAGCCATGGCCAGAGGATCACTTGAGACCATGAGTTCAAGGCTGCAATGGGCTGTGATCACACCATTGCACTTGAGCCTGAGTGACAGAGCAAGACCCTGCTCTAAAAGAATAACAATAAAATAAAATGAAATAAAAATAATAAAAATTGAACTTCATATGTCTCAATAGTTTCTCTTGAATCCATACCTTCAATTGACAATAAACTGCATTACTGAGGAAATTATTTGGATGATTGATTATATATCTTTTAACTGTGTTAATTTCTTAATATCTATAAATAAAGAAATGTTTAAAAAATATGCATAACAGCTTCTGAAGTAGTCATGCTTTTTGTAAATCAGAATAGAATTATTGAAATATGTGCATGTAATTTAGATAACATACATCATAGTAAATTAAATATATTTATTATAGGAAATACTGAGTTATTTTCTATGCTTCAGAAGAAATTTGTTAATTGATTTCCACTTAGCTAATTTCCAAGCAACAGAATTAATGCTGGCTAATTTAAAGAGAAAAGCAATTTATTGGAAGGATATCAGATAAAACCCTGAATAGCCAGGCTGGGCAAACATATAGAGAAAAGGGAGCTAGAGATCCAATTTAACTAAGCCAGGATAATATTTCAGGCATTTGGAACTCTGGACATTCTGCTGCTGGACATTCATGGGGACACTGATGTTCAAAACCATATGCATCTTTTATTCCCAGGCTCCAAACACTGCAATCTTTAAGTAATTTCCCAGTTGTCCTCAGTCTTATTATCATTCCCCGAAAAGCCAAAGCCCTGAGAGGGAGGGATGGATGATCTGCTTCTGGGTCACTTTGGCCTGGCTCTTAGTAGATAAACAGAGACTGGAGCTTCCTCTTTGGCTTTCATAGGGAGAGGTAAAAGGAGGAACATTGCCTTTCACCAATAATCCCACAAAGGCTTTTCCCACAACTATGAAAATCATCTGAATGCTGACCTACAAAAAAAGGTGGATTTGCATTCAAGTAATTACATTTAGTCCATTTCTTTTCCTTTCAGAATAAATGTTCCCACTTTATATCCAAGAGACTTAATTTTGAAAAGTCATAATTATAAATTTTTTAATGTTTCCATATTAGTTCTTTAGGTAGAAAAGAATGAACTTTACATACTACATACTGAAAAGGAAATATAGGGGAGAAATGAGTTTGCAAATCTATTTCCAGAACAACCTATAAAAGAGAATATGAGAGAAATTCTTCTATTAATGGCTATTAAGTAATTCAGATCACACTTACTAGGAAAAAAACACTTAAAAAATTTATTTGAAAGCATCAGAGAAGTTATAAGATAGTGGGGGGAGGGTAGGCAGATGAAAACCAAAGAAAGAACAGAGGCCTGAGGTAGGGGATGATACTGCAGGTTCACATTTGCTCAGAGTGTACTTGGGAATCAGCAGGGGCTGATTTGAGGCTGAAAAACCCAGTAATAGGTTTGATAGACTGTAGAGCTGAGAGTCAGGATTCAAGTGTAGAGTCTGTCAAATACAGAGCCTGGATAAACCATCATCATGTTGAGGTGAGACTCTCAAAAGGCATAATCTGGTAGCATAGATTAACCAAAGAGATAGGATGTGGTTCAGCTTCAAATTATTTCAATCCAAGAAATTGGCTTAAAATGATCCAGATAGTTGTCACATGTTGTTTACTAAATTAAACATAAATGCTCTCTGGAGAACTGTCCTAGATTTCAGGATATTTCTATGTCTAATATTTTGCAAATGTAATGTTTGCCACAGAATAAAAAGTAACAAGGCACACAAGGAGGCAAGACATTATGAATTAAAACTAGCAGAAATAAGAAATAATAAAATTAGCTCTATGTGGTCTCATGAGAAACAGAATGGATAGAAAAGTAGGAATCACTATGATTATTTAAGCTCAATTATATCAGTAAATTACATTAATTATATATAATCTAAATCATCTTATTAAAGATAAAAACAGTCATACTGGACCAATAACAAAACCCAACCACATGCTACTTACAAATACACGCCTGAAATAAAATCACAAAAACTGTTTGAAAACAAAATATGGAAAAGACATGTGATGCAGAATCCAAATGAAAGCTGTAGTAGCTGTATTAATATCAGACAAAGCGGGCTTCTAAAAACTTGATAATAATATAGAGAGGCACTTCATAATGACAAAATTTTCAAGTCACTAGGAAGATACAACATTTTTTATGAATCTAGTAATGTAGCCTTAAGCCAAAATTAATTAAATACAGTCAGAAACAGAAAAATCCAAGATTAAGAGGGATTTTTGACAAAATTCAGTAACTGATTTAACAAACAGGCATATATTGGTAAGGATAGGCAAAGTTTAAACCATTAAACAGTAAGATTAGCAAACTTGGCCTAATGTAATATCTATATAACCTTGCATCTAACATCTGCAGGAAATACCTTCTTTTCAGGCATATGGAAAATTTTTTCAAATTGACCACAATCTGGTAATAAAGGAAATCTGAGCAAACATTCAATTTGTCCTCTGAACACAGTAAAAATAAGCTACAAATCAATTTTTAACAAAAAGTAACTAGAATATTTCATATGTTCAGAAATTAAGAAATATTCTTTTAACAAATTCTACGAATTTATGGAATTAAAATGTCTGCTATCATTGTCTCTATTCCACATAGTTCTAGAGATTTTCATCAGGGAAGTCAAGCCAGAAAAAGAAATAAAATGTAAATGATGTAGAGAGAATGACATAAAATTGTCATTATTTTTATATGATGATTGTATTTTTAGAAAATCTAAAAGAATATGAAGATAAATTATTAGAATTAATAAATGAGTTGAGCAAGAAAGTCATGTAAAAAATCAATTGAATTGCTATAAATCAACAAAAATGGAATATACAAGTTTAAAATATAGATGTAATTTATATACTTTTGAATACCTAGGAACAAAATATGTGTAAGACCCTCATACAGAAAACTATAAATATTATTAGAGAAATTATATGGAGGGATATTCTCTCTCTAGAACCTTACTGTCCAAAGTGTGGTCTACTGATTAGCAGCATCAGCATGTTTAAGAGCTTCTAGGAAATTCAGAACCCTGGGCTCCATTCCAGATCTACTGAATCTGAAACTATATTTTTTCAAGATCCTGTAATGAAAACACAGCAAAGTTTGCTGCCTAGGCATTAGAGGTAGAATACTGCACCCAAAAGGCTCAAGCCAGTGGCCAGACATAAGAACTTAGAAGTAGCTCTTCTGCCTTGCAGACTGGGCTCTCTGCTTGTCCAGCGCTTCCTTTAAATGGACAATTTTGACATTTGCCCAAGAACTTAAAGTAACCCACACCCTATTCCCTTCTACACATACGGGTAGTTTCCATGTGCACTCGCTCTCTCTCTCTCTCTCTCTCCCTCTCTCTCTCTCTCTGCTGACTTTTTATTCCTGCTTTGTTTGACCTGGGGAAGAAGGACTGCTTTCCCAACTCATTGTGCCCTCCCTGCTTAGAATTGTAAGTAAAAATCTTTGAACTGTTTTCAGTTGTGGTGGTGTACTGAATTTGTGTCCTCCATTTGAATAACCAGGCTCCCCCAGGCTTCCAAGGGAATCTGGTTGGAGGTGGACACAAGGTCAGGATCCTCATGCCAGAGCAATGGTCCCATATGGGCTCTATCTCATAGGTTTTGGTATGTTGTGTTTCCATTTTTGTCTCAATATATTTTTTAATGTTCCTTTTAATTTCCTCATTGACTCATTGATTGTTTAGGGACATGTTGTTTAATATCCATGTATTTGTGAATTTTCCAAGGTTCCTTCTGTTATTAATTTCTAGTTTTATACCATTATGGTCAGAAAAGATAGTTGATATGATTTGTCTTCTTAAATTTATTAGGACTTGTTTTGTGGCCTAACATCTATCTATTACTGAAAGTGAGGTGTTGAAGTCCCTACTATTATTGTATTGCAGTCTATCTCTCTCTTCAGAACTATTAATATTTGCTTTATATATTTAGGTACTCTGATGTTGCATGCATAATATTTACATATTATAACATATATATCTTATATATATGTTATATCCTCTTGCTGAATTGATACATTTATCATTATCTAATGATATTGTCTCTTTTTAACATTTTTGACTTAAAGTCTATTTTATCTCATGTAAGTTTAGCTGTTACTGTTCTGTTTTGGTTTGCATTTGCATGAATTATCTTTCTCCATCTTTTCACTTTCAGTCTATGTGTGCCCTTACAGGTGAAGTGAGTCTCTTGTAGGTAGCATAGAGTTGAGTCTTGTTTTTTTAACAATTTAGCCATTCTAGGTCGTTTGATTGGTTGGAGTATTTAATCAACTTCTATTCAAGTTAAGCAGTACTTGCTACTGCTATTTTGTTAATTGTTTTCTAGCTGTTTTGTAGCTCTTTTGTTCCTTTCTTCCTCTCTTGATGTTTCTGTTTTTGATTAAGTGATTTTTCTCTGGTGACATGCTTTGATTCCTTGCTCTTTATTTTTTGTGTATCATCTATAGGTTTTTGCTTGGTGGTTAGCATGAGGCTATAAAAATGTCTTATTATAATAACATGTTATTTAAAGCTAACAACTTAACTTTGATTGCAAAAAAATAAAAAGTACACTTTTACTATTTTGAATTTGTTTTCTTTTTTTTTTTCTGTTTTTATAGAGACAGGGGTCTCACCCTGTTGCCACCCAGACTGGAGTGTAGTGGAATCTCAGACTCCTAGGGTTAAGCAATCCTCCCACCTCAGCCTCCCAAGTAGCCAGGACTATAGGCATGTACCACTATTCCCAGCTAATTTACTGATTTTTTGGTTTAGACAGGGTCTTCCTATGTTACCCAGGCTGGCTTCAAACTCTTGGCTTTGAGTGATCCTGCTTTCTCAACTTCACAAAGCACTGGAATTACAGGTATGAGCCACTACATCTGGTCTCATTTTGAATTTTTGATAGCACAATTTAAATCTTTTAATTTTGCATATTTCTTTACAAATTTTATAGCTAATATTACTCAGTTTTTACTTTTAATCTACATACTAAAGATTTCAGTGATTTACACATCACCATTATAGTATTAGAGTATTCTGAATTTGTGTACTTTAATCAGTGAGTTTTATACTCTCAAATGTTTTCATGTTACTCATTGGCATCCTCTTCTTTCAGCTTGAAGAACTCCCTTTTGCACTTATTTGAAAGATAATTCTGGTGGTGATAAACTCCCTCTGCCTTTGTTTGTCTTGAAATTCTTTCTATATTCTTATTTCTAAAGGATAGCTTTGCTACATACAATACACTTTGTTAAGAGTTTTTTATCTTTAGCACTTTGAACAAATCATCCCATTATCTTCTGTTCTATAAGTTTCTTCTGCCAGCCATACTGGAACTTTCTTATATGTTATTTGCTGCTTTTGCTGCTTTCAGAATCCTCTCTTTTGTCTTTGATTTTTACAATTTTATTATATTATATCTTAGGGTAGCCTTATTTGGAATAGCTGTGATTGGAGGCCTTTGAATTTTTTTGTACATGGATATTTACATCTTTCTCCAGGTTTGGACGGTTTTCTAACTAGAATTTCTTCAAACAAGCCTTCTACCCCTTTATTTTTATTTTCTTCTTGAACTCCTGACTCAAAATTTACTCTTTAGATACTGTCTCATAAATCCCATTAGCTTTTCTTATTCCTTTTCATTCTTTTTTCTCCTTTGACTGTATATTTCCAAATAACCTTTCTTCGAGTTTACATACTTTCTTTTGCTTGTTCAATTCTGCTGTTGATGCCCTCTATTGCATTTTTTATATTGTTCATTGTATTTTTCAGCTCCAGGATCTCCGTTTTATTTTTTATTTCAATCTCTCTGTTAAATTTTGTATTCTAGTCACATATTATTTTTCTCGTTTTGTTGAATTGTTTCCTGTGTATTTTCTTAAAGTTCATGGAGTTTTCTTAAACAGAGCTATGTGAACCCTTTGTCCAGCAGTTCATACATCTCTTTGTCTTTAGGGTGGGTCACTAGCACCTTATTTTTTTCATTTGGTAATGCCACATTACCCTGATTGTTCTTGATCCTTGTAGTTGTGTGTCAAGTGCCTGCACATTTGAAGAAGTGCTTATTCCTGTATTCACAGACTGGCTTTGTTTGGGAAAGCACTGGGGAAAGTATAGTACTTGGGCTTTCCAGACGCCTGCAGCAGCTGTAGCCATTGCAGAGCTATCAGAATCCTGGGCCCACTAAAGCAGGTGCAGCACTGGGGCAAGGCAGAAAGCCTGAGGCCCACTGTGGCTGATGAACCATGAAGCCTGGGGCCTCTGTGGGCTGCCTGCTGCTGAAGATTGTCCAGGGCCCAGGGCCACTACATTTTGCCTGGCAGTGGTATGGAATTGGCTCACAATTCCTCTGTCTCTAGATATAACTCCTTATTCTAGAGTTACTTAAATGTTCCAAAGTTTTAAAAATACTGATGCCTGGGTCCTACCTGCAGCATTTGGATTTAATTGGTCTAGGGTGCAGCCTGAGAACTGAGATTGATAAAGGCTCTTGTGGGCTGAAGATCAATTCATAATGTAAGCCTGAAGCTTAGGGCTGTGTGGTTCTGCCTTGTGCCATGGCATGCCTAGGGGCTCAGTCAATGGTACTGGCCTGAAATATGGGGCTGTGGGGGTTCTGAGTAGTGCTGGGGTTTACTGTGATAGGTATAGTGTTGGAGTCCAAGACAGAGCCTTATGCTCATTTCCCTCGTTTTACCCCAAGTGGATAGTATCTCTCTTCTTGCTGTGCTGCCTGGGTTTGGGGGATGGGAGAGATACGTAATATAAAACATTTTTATTTCCCTCTTCAGTGCATTTTTTCTTATTGTTGTGTTACAATCAGGTACTGTGGTCTCCCACCTGGTTTCCTTTGCTCTTGTAAAGATATTTTCATGCATAGATAAGTTGTTCAAACTGATGTTTCTGCTGGGGGATGATCACTGGGGAGTATACTCTACCATTTCGCTCTGCCCCTTCAGGTCGTTTTAGCATCAGCATTTCTAATTAAATATTGTACTCTTTAGTTCCTATGAATATTTGGTTGACTGTCAACTTTCTTCAGAACATTTATAAATATAACCCCTACTATCAAACATTTTTCAAGTTGGTTTTAGTATAGTTTATGAAAAACCCTTTGTTACATGCTGGAATGTGAAAGGCTAAGTCAGTAGTTCCCAAACTTGTCTGCACATTGAAACAACCTGGGGAGCTTCACGAACTACTCATGCCCTAGAGATTTAATTGGTCTAGGGTGCAGCCTGGGCTTTGAAATTTTTAAGCAATCTCCAGGTGATTTTAATGTGCAAACAAGTTTGAGAACCACTGGCCTACGTTATTTAACACAGGTGTTCTGAATTTCCTTGGCTCTAATCTGTATTTAGAAACCAAATGTCTTAAAATGATCACCTACATTTAGGGTGCATATTTATTACTTTGTACATTCTTCTCAGGAAACCAAAAAAATTCTAGCTTAGGTCACTGTGATGATTAATTTTATAAATCAAATTGGCACGGCCATGGTACTCAGATTTTTGGACAAACGCTACTCTAGATTTTTTTGTGAATGTATTTTTTAGATGAGATTACCATTTAAATCAGTAAACTTTAAATAAAGCAGATTCTATTATATGGGAGGGCCTCATCCAATCAGCTGATGGGTTTAGGAGAAAAAGGACTGACCTCTCCAGAGGAAGAAGGGATTCTGCTTCCAGAGTACCTTCAAACTCGAGCTGCATCAGCTGTTTCTTTTGTCCTCTTGCCTGCCAGCCTTCCTACCCTGAAGACTTTCAACTTGTCAGCCTTCACATTTTTGTGAGCCAATTCCTTAAAATAAATCTATCTATATCTTTATCTATATATCTTCTGTATCTATGATCTCCTATTGGTTGTGATTCTCTAGAGAACCCTGACCAATACAGTCTTTAATGACATCTGTGCTGCTAAATCCATTTTCGGTTCTCACCTTTCTTGACCTTTCAGCAGCATTTTACCCTACTGATGGCTCTCTCTCCAATTACTCTTTTTCCTTTGTCTCTCAATTTAAGTCCTTAGTCTCTAGTTACTTAAATGTACCAGGTTTTAAAAATACTGATGCCTGGGTCCTACCTCCAGCATTCGGATTTAATGGGTCTAGGGTGCAGCCTGAGAACCGAGATAGATAAAAGCTCCTTAGGTGATTAAATGTTTAGAGCTAAGTTTCAGAATCACTGATCTACAACCCCATGAAGACTGACTCTGTCCTGGGTGGATCTACCTCCCGTTATTCACAGGGAGTCCTCATTACTTTCTCTTCTTTAAATGCCGCATCTTTCCCTGGGCTCCAGGAAAATATCGATTTACAGCTTTCATGACTAAAACTTATTCCCAATCCAAAGGTCGTTTACCTCTGAAATATCATGTGAAATTCCATTCCCTCTTTGTTAGAGAAGGGAGCAATATTGGGAAAGGACCTAGTTGTCCTCTAATTGCTCTTACTAGGCTCTGGGCAGGAAAAGTGAATGCCTCTTGTCTTCTTTTTTATATAATCCAGCTACCACGTCTACCCCAGGTGAAGCTACCACATCATCCATACGTGCTGAAGGCTTACTTTCAATTTTTCCAATGCAGAAGGTAAGAGATCAAAATCTTTACTCTTAACTAAACAGGGTCAAAAAGGCAATAGACATTATTTTTAGAACATTGTTTTTGAAAAGAAGATGATAGAATGCATTATAATGCAGCTCTTTAATACATGGGATTTACGTGTGCTGAAGGTCAAATGATATGTTCTGAAGCTAATGAAAGCCAGTAAGACTGCTAGTAGATCAGTTATCTCAGTTCCCTCAGTACAGCTTTATTGTGTTTTTGCTTTATTTGTGTGGTACAGTGTGCTTTGTTATTGTCCTTAGGGTTCTGATTGCTGTTATTTTCATCTTTTCAATTTGCAAAATACACTAAAATAAAAACTTAATGCTGAAACTAATTTTTTATCTAAACCCACACACTAGCCAGATGTATTCTGTCACACCATGCTAGTATATGCTGTTTGATGTTGTGTATCATAGTATTTTTTAAATTATTCACATATTGAATTTAAATTTATGCAGTAAAAGAAAGTAGAGAAAATGCTCTCTTAGTTTGCTTTTTTGCTGCTATTTATCCATATCACTTTTTTATTTAAATGGCAAATCTCCAATTTTGAGGTTTTATGAGAGTGCCTGAAATCCAAGCAGGGTGAGTGGTTTTATTTTCATTGTTTGGGAAACAAAAATGTACCTCTGATAATTTTTTGTCTTTGATTACTGCTTCTTCAAAGGATTTAAACCAGAATGAAAGCCTTTGAAATCTTCAGAGATGAGGAGACATGAGAGTTATTCTGTATGCACTAGATAAACAGATGTCTTAGCTTTTCAAACCAAACCTGAAAAATATAATCGCAAGCTTCATCAGAAACAGAACACTTTTTGCAGGTGTATTATGTTTTATATTTTACTAATGTGAAATGGAAAAAATAATGTCATTTTATTCCTTTTTCTTGTCTAAGAATTTAGTTCCAATTAACATTTCAGAAAACTTTTTGTTTAATATCTCGGGAAGCAAGATACATCTCATAAGAGGGAAAAATTCTCTTCTTGTCATTTTGGATACCAATAAGTACCATTAGAAACATATCTAAAAGTTGCTTGGGAAACTGAGAACCTAATTGAGAAATTCCAAATTAATAAAAGCCAAATTTCATTCATTTACTCAATAGACCAAATCTTGTAATCAAATTCATTCTGAAACACCCATTGACCTCAATGTGAGTTTCTCATATGAGATAATTGTAGAATTAAGCTCAATGCTTAGAAAAACACACACACACACTAATAGACTTCGCACTGTGGTTACTGATGTCCTGGACTGGGTAACCTGCTCTTTGGATGTCAATGGCATAGTTGCTCACTGAATCACAGCAGTACAGAAATGGACCTAATGATGCAAAGAAACAAATAATCTTTATCCATTATGCTTTCAGCCTTCCCAAGATAAAAATACTTCTTACTTACATACTTATGAGGTTAAAAGAGAAAAAGAGAATCATGCTGTCCACCGACTAGATAGAATGTATCCTTGTGCCATAAACATGGGTAATTTTTAAGTTGAAATCTTAAGTGACAACTCTCAATAATACCATAACTTGCAATTCAAGCACCTTATTAAATATCCACTTTTTTCAAGCCATTCTTTGAAAGCACTGTCAATTGCTACACCGTCGAATAAACTGTAATTATTTTGGTGAAGGTGAAAAATAAAAATGGGGCCAACTTGCTTAAATGTATCCTTTAAGGGACAGATTTCCGTTTTTTTTTTTTCCAACACCATATCTGAGCTTTAGTCCTTGTTTGATTGGAACTGAAAAATAAACCTGAAGATATCAGTTTGGAAAATTGAAAACAGTGAATGAGATAAATTCTAACATTGGCAAAAATGTGCTGCAGATAATCAAATTGGTCCTCAAAAACTGCCTTGTAGATTGTTAAAATTCTAAAGGGACTTTACACATAACTTAGTACTGTACATTCCCTTTATTTTAACCAGTGAGGAAACTGATATTTAACAAAGGGTTAAATGACTTACAAAAGGTCTCTATTCCTTAGGGGTGGCTTCTGGCTCTTTTCAGTTCCCCTGATGCACTACAAAGTGTTGACGCCCCTGGGTGTCAATAAGAACAGTTGCCACTAATATAGCTGCCATTCATTCAGATACCACACCAGGCCCTGAAGCATCCATCTCCTCTGATCCCTCTTCAATACAACAAGTAGATCAATGTGATTTCAGAGGCGAAGGAGAGGCACCCCTACCTCTTCTTCCCCAATTATCTCCCTGTTAGCAAGTGCCGATTACAGTAGTGACCCTCTTCAAATTCATTGACATGGTTTACTTGGAAACCAAAATGTGTATGTGGTTAAGTTGTACTGACCAGTATGAATTATTATAAACCAGGCTTAAAAGTCAATATTTAAGTCTAAATATGCTCATTATGATTTCTACTTTTCTGCCATGGATGAGATAATCATAAGTCCCTAGGAACAGATTGATTTCTATTTTACTTTCATTTACTGAAGTGAAATAGCCAAAAATGAAAATGTAAGACATTTCATATACAGTGAGCAGAAAGGAACTTTAAAATGTGCTTTTATATGACATTGTTTAGATTTTGTTTAACTATTAGCGTTAATAATAACTATTAGTCTACCATTGCATCTCAGCTAGGTGTTGTGCCAGACCCTTCACATTCATTCTTTCTAATCCTTACACCAAACTGCAAGGTGACTATTATTATTCCCACGTGAGATATGAAGTAGCTACGTCTAAAAAGCAGTATAATGTGAAAAGAGCCCCTTGCATTAACTGGGTGCTTTATTTTTCTGAACTCAAGTCAATGTCTATTTCAAACTCCATTCTGCTCTGTGGTGGAAATATTAATTCAATCAATTCCAAGTAAACAGTAAGTCTAGGGTCTGTTCCTTTGTTATTTTGTTTCACCTGTAACTGGGATTTTCTCCAACCTCACTTCCCTTCATATTTGCATTGAAGTTCCAGGGTTTTCATAGAATCAAAGCTTACTAAAGTTATCTTTCTACATTTGCATCTGCTGAACTCTCTTGTCAGGTTCTAACTGAGGTCCAAGGGGAGTCAGTTGGCGAGCAGCAGATAGCTGGAAAAACACTCAAGGAATCATAGACAGTTTTGACATGGCTTTACTCTGTCTCTCTGGGTGTGAGTGAGCCTGGGCATGAGCCATATGTACAGCGTTAGCAGGATAATTATACCTTTTACAGACAATAGTGGCTCCAAGCCAAGCAAGAGCTCACATGGGTGATCACCTAATGCACCTCACGTGGTGTGGTTACCTAGTGTGTGGGGTTGGGTGCCTGTGCTCCAAACCCACTGAGTCATGCTGTGCTGGAAGGCCATTTTGACCTACTCCTGACTAAAGTGCAGCCATTTCCCTTACACTCCACCTACTAGGCTGAGGGCATCTTCCGAGTAGGGACACTTGTCCATAGTGCAGAGCCCTGAATCCATAACCAACAACAACAATACAGAGGCAACAGCTCACTCCTAGGATCCCAGCTATGCTACTTATGACTATTAGGGCTTAGCATATGCCAGAGCCCAGGGATGCCCACCATCTCTGCAGGGTGTCATCAGTAAGGCTCTCAACCACCTTAATGTCCCATGAGACCTCTTGTAGGGCTGCTGTTATGTTCTGCTGATTGTCAGGGATAAAGGTACAACATTGTATTCCTAAAAGAGTGAAGTTCCTAAAATAACTTCTCCTTGGGCAGCAGTTATTATGTCTAAGGCCCTTTGGTTTTGCACCACCTTTCTGATCTAATGAACCTCATCCGTTAACAGGAGGAGGGCCACTCGGGTGTAATTCAGACCCCAAGCGGTGTGCACTGCAAGAGCAGTAACTTGTGCTTATATAGTATGACACCCACTCCAGGGGTAGTCATTGCCAAGGGTTAGAACCACCAGTGAGCTCATCACACTCACAAAAACTGAGAGCACAGCTCCTCCTGGTTACGCAGGTGTCTGGTCAAGGTGGGGAGAAGAGTGGCGGGTACATAAGGTCACCCCCAGGTACAACATGTAGTCCAGTCCACTGGAAGGTAAGACCACCCTGTGTCCCCACAGACCCATAAACTCCCAGGGGGCACAAAATCCATCAGGGTCTGACTGGTGGGGCCACTTGATCCACCATACCTTCTATGTGGTGACATGTGTTATGTTTACACAGGCCATGACGGGTACCCAACCTACAGTTGTGTTACTCCAATGTTGCTCTATGTACCACAGTGCCTGGGCTGGGGGTACTACATGTTCTCCCACTAGCCAGCCCCACCCATAATAAATGCTGGGGGCTGGCGCACTGTGGGTTTTGTGGCATCTTTTGTTCAAAACTTGCCATGTTGCGTTCCATGCTTTGGCCATGGGACCCCAAGTCTCCAGCCATATCCAGTTCTCTGCAGATGCTGAATGTATGTGCCAAGGCAAGCTGTCTACGGCTGCTGCTGGAAGGTCAATGCAGATCCAACAGTTAGAAACATTAGTCACCTCAGTGTAGGTGTGGACCCAGTCCACAATGCAGTTGGAGCATGTTTGCCTATGGTCGAAATGACAGAGCAGGCACAGGTACTAACAGAGGTAAATGATGTCCCTCAGGCAAAATACAGGCCAACCTTTCATCCCTGGATAACAATCCTGACACCAAGGTCTTTTGCCTTTGGTGATGGTACCACACCTTCTCAGCTCCCCATGGTTCCTTTGAGTCCTGTGTCCATGCCAAAGTCAGGGGTGGGGGGTGGGGAGCTCATAATAGGCCATACAGACAGTACATATGTCCCACAGAGGAGGGTTCCCTCCCTGACTGTTCCCCTGTGAACAGTCAACCACGGGGGCCATGTATTGAACACCCACGGAGTGACATGCAAGTCCTACCATAGGCCCTCCCCTCAGGGAGCCACTATGGCCAACCACTGGCAGTGGGGTCCTTGGAGGGTCCATGGCCACAGCCAGGTTTTCTGTTCCCCTGCCTTCAGGGGCACTGGGGCAGGCAACAACAGGTTACCGTTTATGCTCATACCTGGTTGGAGGAGGTCATCCTTGGCATGTATCTGCCACTGAATGGGGACAGTGGCCGGTATAACAAAGCCTCCACCAGGGCTCAGCCGCCTTTCCATGGCCATTTATTCAAGGTTTGGAGCATCAGGTGCAGTATGGAACTCCAGCCCTGCAAAGCTGAGGGTGTGACATGCAAGCCTAACAAGAGCCCATTATATCACTCAATCATACCCAGAGCTTGAGGGCTATATGGCACATGGAATTCCCACTTTGTGTCCATTTGTGGTGCCCATTGTGGCACCTGTTGTCCAGTGAAATGTGTTCCCCTATTACTCTCAGTGGCCAGAGGGTGACCATACAGGGCACGTAAGGCTTGTTGCAGGGCCCTGATGGTGTTCTGTTGATCGGCCACCCTGCAAGGGTAAGCGAACAACAGGCCTGTGGCCATGTCCACAGCCATCAGTGCATGCATATAACCTTACGACTTTGGCAGCAGCATGATGTAGTCTACCCGCCACCTGGTCAAGGGCACTCACCCTATCGTTACTTGCTGTGTAACACTGGGCAGCTGCCTCCATTTAGGGTATGCCTGAGCACACACTGGGCATTTCTGAAAAGGCTACCAAATGTCTTGCTTGGGCAGGGACAGACCCCAACGCTTATTGATCTGTTGCATCAGTTTACCCCATGCATGTCCCAGTTTCCATTGCAGCCACAAGGCCACATCTCATGTAGGTGCTAACTCTAACTATTGGATCTTGGCCAAGGAATCTGCCTCATCATTGCCAGGGGTGGACAAACGCATATGGCCTGGCACATGATAAATAGTTACCTCTTTCTGAAGACCTATTTCTCAGAGGTCTTGCCACATGGCTTGGCCCCAAATGGGTCGGTGGCCAACTAGCCACTTCTGTATTTTTCAGGTAGTTCACCACAGGGTTAAGCCTCAATAGACTGCCCAGCTATTGGTACAGATTACCATAGGTGTCACCTCCTTGGTGATCACCATCTATACTACTCTAAGTTCAGCCCATTGGTTCTTTGTCCACACCCAGTTTCAAACCACATGATGTCAGTACTAGGTTGGACTGCAACAGTGGTTCAGGCAGCAGTAGCACCTCAGCTAGATCCATCTATGAACTATGTCTCTCAGGAATGGGTGGATGCCCTTCCTTAAATGGCGAAGGCTCAGGGTCCAGGTTCAGGGTCTAGATAAGGCCCATGGCCTTATCTTCCATTAGGAATACAGGTCCCAAGACCTCTTGCAACTGTGCTGCTAAGGGACTTGTACTCAGCATACTCTGCTGTTCCAAGTAGGCACCCCACTTTGCCAAAGTGGATATCTGTGCTGTCCCAGTCCAGGGGGTCATTACCCATGAATGCATCCATCCTGCTATTGGGTAAGTTGTCCACGCCACGACTGCAGCCTGTCCTGTCACACTCACAAACCCGAAGGGTGGGATATACAGCTGCTAGTGGTTTCTCTATCAAGGAATACTGGAGCTCAGCTCCCTTCCACAGTTGGGACTAAAAGCCTACTGGCATTCTCAAGTGCAATATCATCAAATAATGGAATAGGTGGACCCCTTCTGGACATTGCCAAATGGCTAAATCTGTAGCAACTAGACCACGACATATGGTGGGACTATCTGCGGCAACACTGTAAAAGTCTGTTGTTCCCCATCCCACATGAAGGCAAATTGTTTCTGGCTCTCTGGAGTGATGTCTATGGAGAAAAATGCATTGGCCAAGTCCACTACACAGTGGTACTGTCCCAGTTCCATCATGAAATGGTCCATCAAATCCATGATTGATGGTACAGCTGCAGGCAAAGGGGCGTTACTTTATTCAGTTCCTGATATTCCACCATCATTCGCCAAGTTCCATCAGGCTTTTTAACTGGCCACACTGGAGAATTGTAGGGGCTGTGGGTGCCACACACTATCTACATCTCTTACAGCTTTTTAATTGTCTCAGTTATCTCTGTATGCCCACCTGGCAAATGGTATTGATTGGTGGAAGAAACCCATCAGGGTTGTGGCAGGACCTGAGGCTGGTGTCGTGTATGTCCGCGCAGCACCTTCACCACATGCACTCGGAGTCTGAATTCCCCAGCTGTGGTTTGTAATGCCAAGTCATGTAAAATGTGCATCCCCAGAATGTATCCCGGTATGGGAGAGACATGCACAGTATATAAATGGGGAGCCACGTGGCCAATGCCAAGGTGCAGAGATACAGGTTTAATTTCACTGACCAGGCTCCATAACCGTCAATGTAAGCAGGTTTCCCCGGGAACTTATCCGGGTTCTCATAAACAATGCTGCAATCTGTGCCAGTATCCACCAGCACCAGCACTTGCTGTACATTGGTGGGAGACCAGTGGATCACTAATTACACATGTGGCCTCTGTTTGTCTGGTGTCCCCCCAAGCCAGGCACCTCGGCCAGTTCCCTAATCAAACGGAAAAGGCTCTACATTTCTGCCTGGCTGCAACAAGTGATTTTTGAGCTGAAGTGCCTGGGTGGGACCAGTCATGCAGCAATGTCCTTCTCCCCCTTGGGCATTTTCTGGCATTGCTGCTCCAGAGACAACTGTCTCCACAAAGTTAAGAGTATGTCATTGGGCTGCTTAGCAATTTTCTGTCGGTCAACCCTGGCCAAAATCAAATCTATCCACATCTTTGAGCATGTCACTCGTTGGGGCCCCGTTTTCTCCCATAGGAGGGCTCCTGTGGGTGGGGCATCTTCCCTTTCTTTATGGCGCAGATCCCTCCGTCCCGCAGGTGGTCTTCTGTTTCCCCAACAGTTGCCATGGCAGTGGTCACTTCATGTATGTGGCACCCTACATGTGGTGTGAGGACAGCAGCTAGGGAGCCAAAGGAGCTCAGGGGTGCAGAACACAACACAAGACCCCTCATGTGGGAGGAGAAATGTTGATCATCTGTCTCCCAGGTATTCAAGTCAAACATAGCCTGCCGCATACCCTTCTCCTGGATGACTTGCACCAAATTGGCATAAGATTGCCATTTACTCACGGTTTTGAGTATTTCACAGATGTGGTTCCATACAGTCCGTATGGCTTCCCAAAGCCATTCAATCAGGGTGTGGTTACCTTGCCCTTATGCCAACTGCCTGTCCACCTGCAACAGTTTGGGATCCTGTTCGTGATGCCAATTGTCAGGTTCTAACAGGTCTGAGGGGAGTCGGTGGGCAAGTGGCGAGTAGCTGGAAAAACACTGGAGGAATTGCAGACAGTTTCAATATGGCTTTACTCACTATCTGGGTGTGAGTGAGCCTGGGCATGAGCCATATATACAGCTTTAGCAGGGTAACTATATGTTTTATAGATAATAGTGGCTTGAGCCAAGCACGAGCTCATGTGTGTGATCACCTAATGTGCCTCACATGGTGTGGTTACAAAATGTATGGGGTTGGGCACCTGTGCTTCAAACCCAGTGAGGCATGCCTCACCGGAAGGCCACCTCTGCCTACTCCTGACTAAAGCACAGCCGTTTCCCTTACATCTCTCTATTAGTTTTCTATTGCTGTGTAATAAATTATCACAAACTTGGCTGCTTTAAACTACATTCATTTAGATGTAGATCACAATTGTGATCTACACAATTGTGTAGATCAGAAATCCAGATGAGCTCACCTGGGTTCTCATGAGGCCAAAATCAAGGTATTCGTCGGAATGGGCTGGAGGCTCATTCTGGAGGCTCATTTATCTGGAGGCTCTGAAAAAAATCCACTCCTAAACTCAGGTAAGTTGTCAGCAGAATCTAGTTCGTTACATTTGGGGGAGTTAGGTCTCTGTTTCCTTGCTGGCTATAGGCCAGGGGCCACTCTCAGCTCCTAGAGTCACCCTTGAGTCTTTGTATGTGGCCTCATCCATCTTCAAGCTAACATGAGTGCACTGTTTGTATTTCTAGTCTCTCTGATGTACTCTCTGCTACCAGCTGAAAAAAAATTCTCTACTTTCAAAAAGCTTATGATTAGATTAGGCCCAACTGGATAATGTCCCTTTTGATTAGCATTGGGTAAATTGATTAATGACCTTATTTACATCTGTAAAATTCCTTTTTCCATGTAAGGTAGCATAACCATGGGCATTATATGTCATATTAACAGTTATGAGGGTAAGGGTTGAAAATCTTGGGGGACTACGTTGAATTCTGGGTACCACACTGTCCCACTGCTTCCAGGCACAAAGTCTCTGCCCGATGTGCTTGGCATCCTTTATTATCAGCCAAAAAGTACATTTAGGTGTGCCGTGGAAAAAAACTTTCACTGTAGCCTGTGCTTTTTGAGGACTTGTGAATCAATGACAGCTTTCATCCATTAGGTCTAGCTATTTTGTATATTTATAGCTGAGGTAATAGACATGTGACATCAGCAAACAATAAAATTTCCTTTAGTATCAGTTCATTTATTATGAAGAGAACCAAATTTATTACGAAAGGAACAAAATTTATTATGAAAGGAACCAAATTGCTTGAAGATGGCTACTCAGAACAAGTATTCATAGTCAAAGGGGCAAACTACTCTAGTCTTCAAGTACTCACAGTAAAACCCTTAAGTTCCAAGTTCCTTTAAGAATCTTCTGTTAGTCTCAGGAAGTTTAATTTTTTTCTTTTTTCCTTTTTTTTTTTTTTTTTTTGGTACCTACTTGCTCTCCAGGTATAATAGTAGCAACTCCAGGACTGTCTTGAGTACCTGACTGTGGGGTACTATGTTCAATACCTGGGTTATGAGATTATTTGTACCCCAAACCTCAGTATCATGCAATATACTCAAGTAACAAACCTGCACATGTACCCCTGAATCTAAAATAAAAGTTGAAAAAGAACAAAAAAGGATTGTCCTGAGTACCTTTTATGAGACCGGGTAGATCAAGGCTCCAAGTCCCAAGCTTCATTTACATAAGCCAGCACATACTTCATTATTTCCAGAAGTCTTTTCTTGATAACTCAAAACAGCCATCTCTCCTCTAATCTTTCATACTATGATGTGTGAAACTGGGGTGATTTATCCACACCTTTGTTATTCATAGGGAAATGGGACATAGGACAGCAGAGAGAGAGGTAGAGGAAGGATTCCAAAACTTCGCCATTACCCTTCTTTTCGACTCTTTCTTCATCTCCTTTTCATCCTTCCCAAAGCAGTTTTATCCTAAAACAAGCTCATTTTACATCTTTCTCCATTCTCTCAAACCTGGTATTTGGAACATAATCTTTATATCTTGAGACCTTTGGGAATTTATCTTTTGAAACACTTGGATCGTCACTCTTTTAAATTGAAAAATCGACTTCCAAGCTTATTGTCTCTCCCAGGAGCTGTAATGCCTGCTTTGCAATTAAAAATGTGAACATAAATTAAAAACAAAAAGCATAGAATTGTAATCATGTGTTCTGGTCTAATAAGGAATGCCCTATTTACTGCTGAAGGAGAGTTGGGGTTTCAAGGGAGCATGGGAGTGTGGTAAAGAGAAAAAGTAGCACAGTCTTTAAGGCTTCCAAATATCAGCACATCATACTGTAAGTCTGACCCTGAACTTAATCCCTTTTCTTAATCATGCTGTAATATTTCAGTAAATGGGATTGTTTTTACCATTTCTAATAGTTTTAGGCCCTTGACGATCTTGCCTAAATAATGTTCTATGAGCAGCTTTTGAGATAAAATATATATATACACAGTGAAATGCATAGATCCTAGAGATAAACTGTTATATGTTTTGACAAATGTACATATCTCTGTAATCAACACTCCAATTGAGATATTTCCAAATCACCCCAGGAAATTATATTCCTTCTTCTTAGTTAGTCCCCACACATATAGGCAACTTCTGATCTATTTCTATCACCAGAGATTAAGTCTATGTATTTTTAAACTTCACCTTAATAGAATCATACAATCTACAGTGTTTTTGTCTGGCTTATTTGTCTTGGCATTCAGTTACTAAGTTGCTTCTAGGTTGTTGCATGCATTCACTTTTGGTTTGCCGGTTGGATGACTGGTTGGTTTTTGAGAATTACTGAATAGTATTCCATGATATTCACATGCCATAATTTGTTTATCAATCTTCTATTGGGGTACCTTTGAGCTGTTTCCAGGTTTTGCAACAACTAATAAACATTCACATCTACACCATTTTGGAGACATGTTTTGGTTTCTTTTAAGTACCTAAGACTAAAATTGGGTCATGAAATAAATGTATATTTCATTCCATAGAAAGATACACACTTTTTTTCTAAAGTAATTATAGCATTTTACACTTCTACCAGCAGTATATGAGAATTCCAATTATTTCACATCCTGACCAGTGTTGGTTGCTGTTCAACATTAATGTTAGCCATTCTAATTGGTATTATGTGTTATCTTATTGCATTTTGAAAGTTGTTCGATCGGTACTCATGGACATAAAGGTGGCAAAGATAGACACTGGGGACTACCAGATGAGGGAGGTAAAGAGGGGGCAAGAGTTGAAAACATAACTGTTGCCCAGGCACGGTGGCTCATGCCTATAATCCTAGCACTTTGGGAGGCTGGGGTGGATGGATCATGAGGTCAGGAGTTCAAGACCAGCCTGGCCAAGATGATGAAACCTTGTCTCTACTAAATATACAAAAATTAGCTGGGCATGGTGGTGGGTGCCTATAATCCCAGCTATTTGAGAGGCTGAGGCAAAGAATTCCTTGAACCCAAGAGGCGGAGTTTGCAGTGAGCTGAGATGGCGCCACTGTACTCCAGCCTGAGTGACAGAGCAGGACTCCATCTTTTCACATTTATATAAAAGGTTATTGGACTTGGGTCTGTAATTCAGGGTTTCATCATATTTGGAAAGTTACTAACAAATTATTGCTCCAGAGTTATTTCTGTGGCTCCACATCACACCCTTCTCTTCTAGGATTTAACTACCCAAATGTTAATGTTTTCCTACAGGTTGCAAAGACTCTGCATTTATTTTTACTTCAGTATTTTTATCTTTTTGGTTCAGATTGGGCAATTTATATTAATCTGTCTTAAAATTCATCAATTATTTTTTCTGTCAACTTCAATAAATTGTTATGTCTATCCAGTGAATTTTGTATTTTAGTTATTGTATTTTACAGGCTAGAATTTCCAATGTTTTTAAGAATAATTTCTTTTTCTCTCCTGAGATTTCCTGACTCTTCATTCATTAGGATTATTTTTCCTTTAATATTTTGAGCATATTTATAATAGCTGCTTTATAGCCATTATCTGCTAAGTCCAGCCCCTGGGCCATCTTGGGTTTAGTTTCTATTGATTGAGTTTTATATCACCATGGATTATATCTTCTGGTGTCTTCATATCTAGTGATTTTTCATTTAATATTTGCCATTCTGAATGATAGCCTGTTGAGGTCTGAATTTTTCTGTCTTCTATTATTCACCAGACAGTTCAATTACTGCATGATCATTTTGATTTTATATTGGCTTTGTTTTAAACTTTATTAGTATCAAGTGGAAAGTTCACATTTCTTCTCAAGCTTCTCTAACTTGGCAGGGCTCAACCTCTAAACTTCTGGAACTTGTTAGGGTGTGGTTTTAAACTTCATTAATGTGGGTTTAGAGTAGCCCTTCTTGAATGTGGTTCTTACTTCTAAGGCAGAATTTTATTGATATCTCAGCTGGATTCCAGATTTGTTAATAAAATGTTAATATTATCTCTCTACTCTGACAGGAATTGAGCGTCAGAGTTGCTTGTATCTCAGCACAGCTCGATTTTTGATATCTTCATTCCACTCTCAACTTCATAGAAGCAGCTATCCAGTAACTTTCAGAAGTTTTCCTTGCTCACATACAGCCCAGCCATCAGACACAGGCTCACAGGAGACTCCCGTATTGGACTTCTGTTTCTCTCTGTTCAGCTACTTTCTCTCAAATGCTCTTCCCTACAGATTTCAGCTGCTTCATCAGCTCTGGACTCTGATCTCTACCTTCTGAGCTCCATGGGACTACTATCTTTGCCCTGGCTGTTGTTCTCTTTCTACAGCTGGAAAATTGTGCCCAGACAGAGAAAAAGATGTTTGTGGGACTTATGTTGTTTGTTTTCCTTCTGTCACAAACCAAAGTTCTATAATGCCTATAATCCAACCTTAATAATCTTATTTTCTATATTTTCCATTTCTCTATTTATTTACTAACAAAGAGCTAGTCTAGTACCATTTACTCAATTATGATTGGAATCAGAACTCAAATTGATGCATTCTTTTACAAATAATTTATTCCCTTGGGACTCATTCATTCTTAGGTATAAAATGAAAGTGCTTGCCTCTAAGTGAACTTCCTGTTTCAAATGTTTTGTGGAAATGCAGGGTCTATTCAAATATGAAGAAGATGACTTCCCTAATACTGTGAATATCAAATTATTTTGTGTGTTTTTTAATTCCTGAGTCAGGAGTTAGTGAGTTATGGAGCTATGTCTGCTTCAGTATTAAAGAATGCTGTGTTAGACATTAGTTCAGCAAATATTATTGACTGTAACTCTGTTTCAAGAACTATGATGGTTGGTGTGACATGTAGTTTTCTTCTTTAATATCATTTTGTATACAGTAAATAAACATCCATCTTACATTCCTGAATGTTTACTTTTATATGTAGTTTGGTAATTCATTACTAAATATGCCATTTATTGTTTACTAAATATGTACCAGAAAGTGTTGCCTGCTGTGAATATAATGAATGGCTGAGACCTAATACCCCCCTTTAAGGAGCAGTGTCTATTAAAAAGACTTAGGCATATGAATAGTAAAAGCTAACTGATAAAACTGTGCCCAAAATATTTTGGGGATACAAATGAGAGTGAATAACTTTGCCAGAGGTTTCTGATAAAAGTTCCTAGAAAAGGTGAACTTCAATATGTCAGACTCAGTGAGAAAAGGCAATCAAGGCTAAGGATTTAATCCTTATTGGTGACGAGATCATTGGCAAATGTACACTTTCCTTCATTTCAGCCTGTACACTTTTCTCACTTTTAGCTTTTTTCCTTTCTAAAATAAGGATAATAATATCGACATTGCCATTCTGTTGGGAGGATTAGAAATTAAGGTTACATGTGTATGAAAATGATATTCATCATTATTTTGTTATACACCATAACTGTTTTATTATTGACATATGTACTTTTCATTTCTATTACATTGGTATGGGAGCTTTCTCCTATAAATTCTGATTTGTAAAATGTTTCAGTATAAATTATTGCATGAATTATCAGTCCTTAAAAATTAAAAAAGTCAGTAAAAATAATATTAAATTTTAATTCTCTTTGTTAACTCAGGACTTACATTGGAATTTTCAGAGTTCCAGGATGCCATGTATATTTCCTTTTTCTTTGACCACTGCTACAGGTAGAGGGGTTTGTACTGAAATTTTGCACAGCCCAGAGGGAACTTTGGCATTTGTTTGATTGGTTATGTAGTGATATGTACTTTTTACACTTTTTCAGAAAAATGCAGTCTATTTTTTTTCTGAACTATTCATCATTACTGTTTCCTGTCAGTGAATGAAAGATTTTCAAAAATACTTTCAACTTTTATTTTAGATTCATGGGGTAGATGTGCAGGTTCGTTACATGAGTATATTGCATGATGCTCAGAATTGGGGTTTGATTGATCCTGTCACGAGTTGTTGAGCAAAGTATCCAACAAGTAGTTTATCAATCCTTGCCCCCCTCTCTCCCTAGCCCCTCTAGTAGTTCCCAGTGTCTATTGTTGCCATCTCTATGTAGATGAATACCAGTGTTTAGCTCCTACTTATAAGTGGAAACATGCAGTATTTGCTTTTTGTTTCTGTGTTAATTTGCTTTGCTTTATGACCTCCAGCAGCCCATGTTGCTGCAAAGGGTATATTTCATTCTTTTTGATGGCTTCACAGTATTCCACAGTGTATATATACCACATTTTCTTCATCCAATCCACTGTTAATGGGCACCTAGGTTGATTCCATGTCTTTGCTATTGTGAATAGTACTGTGATAAACATACGAGTGCATGTGCCTTTTTGGTAGAACAACTTATTTTCTTTTGGATATATACCCAGTAATGGCTTTTGCTCGGTCAAATGACAGTTCTGTTTTAAGTTATTTGAAAAATCTCCAAATTGCTTTCACAGGGGCTGACCTAATTTATATTCCCACTAACAGTGCATAAGCACTCCCTTTTCTCTGCAGCCTCGCCAGCATCTGTTATTTTTTTACGTTTTCATTATAGCCGTTCTGACTGGTATGAGATATGTCATTGTGGTTTTGAGTTGCATTTCTCTGATGATTAGTGATATGGACCATTGTTTTTACATGTTTGTTGTCCACTTGTATGTCTTACATCTTCTGTTTTTCCTTGGAGACAGAGTCTTGCTCTGTCGCCCAGGCTGGAGTGGTGCAGTGGCATGATATCGGCTCACTGCAACCTCCGCCTTCCAGGTTCAAGCGATTCTCCTGCCTCAGCCTCCCGAGTAGCTGGTACTATGGGCATGTGCCACCACGCCCAACTAATTTTTTGTATTTTTAGTAGAGATGGGGTTTCACTGTGTTAGCCAGGATGGTTTCCATCTCTTGACCTTGTGATCTGCCCGCTTTGGTCATATGTCTTCTATTGGGAAGTATCTATTTATGTCTTTTGCCTATTTTTTAATGAGGTTATTTGTTTTTTGCTTGTTCAATTGCTTGTTCAATTGTTCAAGTTCCTTACAGATTCTGGCTATTAGACCTTTGTCAGGGGCATGATGTGTGAATATTTTCTCCCATTCTGTAGGTTATGCTTGTTCTGTTGTAGTTTCTTTTGCTGTGCAGAAGCTTTTTAATTAGGTCCCACTTGTTAATTTTTGTTTTTGTTGCAATTGCTTTTTTGGACTTAATTAAAAGTTCTTTCACAAGGCCAATGTCCAGAATGGTGTTTCCTAGATTTTCTTCTAGGATTCTTATAGTTTGAGCTCTTACATTTAAATCTTTGATCCATCTTGAGTTAATTTTTGTATATGGTGAAAATAGAGGTCTAGTTTTATTCTTGTGCATATGGCTAGCCAACTATTCCACCACCATTTATTCAATAGGGAGTCATTTCACCATTGCTTATTTATGTAAATTTTTCAAAGAACAGATGGCTTTAGGTGTGTTCCTTTATTTCTGGGTTCTCTCTTCTGCTCCATTGGTCTGTGTGTCTATTTTTGTACCAGTACCATGCTGTTTTGGTTACTGTAGCCTTATAGTATAGTTTGAAGTCAGATAATGTGATGCCTCCAGGTTTCTTCTTTTTGCTTAGAATTGCTTTGGCTATTCAGGCTGTTTTCTTGGGTCTGTTTGAATTTTAGAATAGTTTTTTCTAATTCTGTGAAAAAATTACATTGATATTTTGATAGGAATAGGGTTGAATCTGTAGATTGCTTTGGGCACTATGGGCATTTTAAGAATATTGATTATTTCAGTCCATGAGCATGGAATGTTTATCCATTTGTTTGTGTCATCTGTGATCTATTTATTTCAGCAGTGTTTTGTAATTTTTATTATAGACATCTTTCACCTCTTTGGTTAGATGTATTCTTAGGTATTGCATTTATTTTTCAAATGCAGCCTATTTTTATAATTTGTCACCTTATTTCTATCAACCCAAGTTTCCTTTCCCAAATTTCCTATTTCTGAACTTCTATTATCACATTTTATCATGTGTTATGTTTCATCATTATTTTTCTTCAAAATATCTCTTCAATTAAGGATATCTGGGGAGGAATGGATTGTTTATTGTTCTCATTATTACATAATTAACTTTGTTCAATAATAAATTATATATACAATAAAACATACCCATTTTAAGTGTATTATTTTGACAAATTTACATGTTCATGTAACTACCACCACAATCAAATGATAAACAATTTTCATTGGCCCGAAAAGGTCCCATGGCACTTTGCAGTTTATTCCTCCCACAAACCCCAAAATAGGCAAATCTTCTTTCCATCATTATAGATGACGTTTGCTTTTTCAAGAATTTCATATAAATTGAGTCATACAGTATGTGCTTTTTGGTACCTGTAGTCTTTTACTAAGCATAATGTATTATAGATTTATCCATGTGGTTGCATTTATTGGCAGTTCTTTCTTTTTTATTGCCAAGTAGTATTCCAATATCCGGATATATCAGATGTGCTGATCCATTCACCTGTTGATGTTTTTTTTGCCAGTTTAGGGCTATTATAAGTAATGCTTACGTTCATATAAAAGTCTTTGTGTAACCATGTATCTTAAATTTTTGGTTAATTTTGTTTTCGAAGCTCTGTAATTAAATGTATACGTATTTAGGACTATTATTTCTTTTTTATGAGTTGATTTCTTTATTGTTATAAAATGTGTGATTTTGGTCTAGGTAATATTTCTTGTATAGTAATTTTAGAAGTATAATTTATCTCATATTAATATAACCACATCAGTCTTTTCTGTTAGCTTTTGCATGGTATCTCTTTTTTCTATCCTTTCTGTTTTAAAACTATTTGTGTTTTATATTCAAAGTGTTTACATGGTAGACAAAAACATTTAGTTGAGACTTCCTTTTATGGACTACTTTTTAAAATAGGATTATGCAGGCCATTTATATTTAATGCTATTTTCAATACAATCTTGCTATTTACTTTGTATATGTTATTTTTTTCTTCCTCTTGTCTTTTTTAAACCTGTCTTTTATTTAACTTATAAAGAAAAGAAGTTTATTTAGCTCATGATCCCAGAGGCTGGGAAGTCCAAAAGCAAAGCACTGCATTTGGTGAGAGCCTTCTTTCTGTGTCATAATATATCTGCCTTCTTTTGAGTTATTTCTTAGTAGTCCATTTTATCTCCACTATTGGCTTCTTAGCTCTATCTCCTTGGTTTTTATATCTGTGTGTGTGGTGGCACTAGCATTCACACTATGCATATTTAGCTTACCATAGTCTGCCTTACACTTCCATGTCTCTCCTCATTCTCTGTGCTATTGTGTCTATACATTTTACACACATATGCACAAGCATTATACATATGTACACACATACTATATATTACATAGATACAATATATATGTATATGGTTAAAGGTAGAGGTCCAGTTTCAGTCTTCTGCATATGGCTAGCCAACTATTTATACACATACATATACATATATATATAAACTCAATTTTTTAAATTTTTCATTAGGCAGTGAAAATTTTTATAGAAATTTTTAAGTGAAAATACATATATATACATATTTATCTACATATTTACCATCAGGTACTCTTCCTTCCTTTGTGTAGACACAAATTTCCATCATTTCCTTCAGCTTAAAGAGCTTTATTTAACATTTTTGGAGGGCTAAGAAGGTGATATCTTTCACTAGCAATGAATTTTCAGTTTCTATTTGCTTACAGCCAAGAAAGTCTTTATTTCACCATTATTTATTTAAATAACACATATTTGGGGATAATTTTTGTTGCATGTGAAAGTTGAGAAGATAGTGAAGAGAGTTCCCATACATTTCTTATTCAGTATCCTCCACTGTTAAAGTCTAATATTTCCATGGTACATTTGTCAAAACTAACAAACATGATGTTTGTATATTAATAGTAAATAAAATTTGTACATGTCTCTTTCTGTTTGAGGATTCAATCCAGGTTACCATATTGCATTTAGTTGTCATGTCTTAGCAGTCTCCTCTGCTCTGTGGGTTTGTGCTGTTTTTCCCATGATTAGATGAATTATTCATGATGATATTTGATGGAATTTTTTCTATATATAGAAAAATATAATTATATTTTTCCAGGGATTTGCACTCCCAATCTTCCTTTGAGTGCTTTAAGATGTTGTTCCAGTGAGAACACTTGGACCCAGGATGGGGAACATCACTCACCGGGTCCTGTCGTGGGGTGGGGGGACGGGAGAGATATAGCATTAGGAGATATACCTAATGTAAATGATGAGTTAATGGGTGCAGCACACCAACATGGCACATGTATACATATGTAACAAACCTACATGTTGTTCGCATGCACCCTAGAATTGAAAGTATAATGATAATAATAATAATAATAATAATAATAATAATAATAATAAAAGATGTTGTTCCGTTGTTTTCCTGGCCACACAGTTTCAAATGAGGATCCTGAGATAATTCTTGCATATGCTCTTTTCTATTTGTGTCTTTTTCCTCTAGTAAGATTTTTTTCTTTACCAATTATTTCAAAATTTTGATTATAATATGATCTAGTGCGGTCGTCTTTGCATTTATCCTGTCTGGGAATGAACATTTGAAAAAATTTTTGTCATTAGTTTTTCAGATGGACCCCCTCCTTCCTTTTGGGCTTGGTTACATGCATGTTAGCACTCTTAATATTGTACCATAGGTCACTGAAGAGCTGCTGATTCATTTTTTCATTTTTTCCTTCTGTGTGCTTCAGTTTAATTTACATTATTATTTAAGTTCATTGATTTTTCTTCTGAAGTATCTAATCTGCTGTTAATCCCATTCATTTATTTAGTTTCATTTTAGCTACTGTATTTTCATCTCTAGAATTACCACTTAGTTCTTTTTCACATCTTCCATTTCTCTCATTATTGTCGTATTTTACTTTAAACTTTAGCATATTTGTGAAAACTCTTTTAATAGCCTTGTCTGATTATTCTAACACCATGTTATCTGTGGGTGTTTTATTGAATGGTTTTTCTCATGATTGTGGCCAAATTTTTCAGTCTTTTTTCTTTTCAAGCTATTTTTTCTTAATATTTAATTGTTTAATTGACAGATAAGATTATATATATCATGTACAATACGATGTTTTGAAGTATATATAGATCGTGTAATGACTAAACCTAGCTAATTAACATATGCATTGCCTCAAATAGTTATTATTTTTGTGGTGTGAACACCTAACGTCCATTCTTTTAGCAGTTTTCAAGAATACAATATTTTGTTATAGTTAACAAAAAATTATTAACTGCACCATGTTGCACAATATATCTCTTGAACTTATTTCTCCTGTCTAAATGAAATTTTATATCCTTTGAGTAACATCTATCCCTCTACTCCCTCTCATTCCCCCCATATCCTAGTCACCATTAATCTACTTTCTGCTTCTATAAGATCAACTTTTTTAGATTCTACATATAAGTGAGAGTATATGTTATTTATCTTTTTGTGCCTGGCTTATTTCATTTAGCATAATGTCATCCAGGTTTATTCATGTTGTCACAAATGACAAAATTTCCTTCTTTTTTAAGACTGCATGTCATTCCATTGTGTCTAAATAGATAAATAGACCATGTTTTCTTATCCATTTTTCTGTTGAGGTACACTTAGCTGGATTCCATATCTTGGCTGTTGTAAATAGTGCTGCAATAAGATGGGAGTGCACATTTCTCTTTGACATACTGATTTCACTTCTTTTGGGTATATAACCAGTAGTGGGATTTTTGGATCCTATGGTAGTTCTATTTGTAAGTTTTTTTGGATTCTTCCTGCTGTTTTCCATAATGGCTATACTAATTCAATTGTTGAGCTGTTTTTAATTGAGCACTGGACATACTGAATTTTATGTTGTTGTGTGCTAGATTATGTGTCTTCTTTCAAAAGTATTAGACTTTCTTCTATCAGTTATATTTGGCTTAGTTTGAACCTTCTGAAGATGGTTTTTCAGATTTATTAATAAAGATGGTAGTCTTTATTCTGGGCTGGTTTAGCCCTACTAAGCCATGCTTCTTATGGGTCTCTACTGACTGCTCAGGTTGTTCCATAAGGACTCTGAACTCTGCTGGCTGGAATTCAAGGACTTGCCAGCTCTGTGAGAGCTCTAGAAACTACTAAGACAGATCTCTTTCTCTGTGTCCCTATCTCTTCTCTGGTCCTTTACGTTGCAAATTCCAGCAGCCCGGGGCCTCCTAAACTTTCATCTCTGTCTTCTCATCTTACTCTGAGAGCCATTGTCCTAGATTGTCACTTCAGAAATCCAGGTTGATATAGAATTACCTTCATTACTTTTCTTTTCTCATATATCTTAGTCTTACACTTGCACTGCCTGTTGCCTACTGTACAAAATCATGAGTTTTATTTTACTGAATGTTTTTTCTTCTTGATGTTTGGGGTTTTTTAAAAAAATCTTTTTTATAGTAAGAGGATACGTTTAGTTCCATTTAAGGCCAATCCTGGAAGCAGAACTCCAGTCTTCTAGTTTACGTTTTCTTTATTAGCAAAAGCCTAAGTCTTTATTGCTTGCAATCTGAATTTCTACAGTGGCCTTTGAAATGATCACCTTGACCATCCAGTCTCCACACCCTTTCCCAAAGCATCCTGCCGATTATTGCTAGATTAATCTCCTATCCTTACTCTTTTCTTCAGACCGTTCCACTTAAAAACTTTATTGATTCCTCGTTACCCATCGTATTTCAGGAAATATGGAAACTTCTGTGCCTGGATTTTAACATCTTTGCTAACTGGCTCCTCCCAAGCATAGTTTCTTCTCCTCCCTATGTACACTATCTACTCTAGGACAATTCATCACTTTACTATTCCTAACAAATACCATAAACGCTCTGACTTCACTTAGAATTTCTTAATTTTTCTTTTAACTTATTTTTTAAACAATTTCATTTATTTGTCAAGGCTTGACTCAAGTGTCTACTTTCTGTCATCCAGGACCCTGGAATTCTGTTAAGAAACTTTCTTCCTACCATTGGTCCCTAGGTCTCATGCATAGCAGTTCCCCTGGACTTTATCAAGCCTGAGTATGATGAGGAAAATAAAAGTCTATAGCCCCATGAGATTCTGCAACCTATCTGGAGGATTTGAACAATTCTTTCAGCAAATGTAACTCTCTCCTTGTTAGAAATTCTCATTCCAAAGAAAATAACATTTATTTCATAATATGTTTATATAGCTAGGTATTATCAAACCTAGTACCTATTATAAACTCAGCCTTGCTTAGGTATCATATCCTATCATCGAAAAAGTTACAATCTAAAATGAAATGTGGGTAACAAATAAGGGGGCAATTATAAAACAATAAAAGATAGTTTACAAATGATTTTTTTTTCTCCCAAGAAAAAGAAATATCTTGGATACTGTCTAAGTGCTTGGGTGTTTATACAAATTATTTGAACCTTATGCATCAACAAATCCTGATTCAAATTTTGGCAAGTAATGGTCATCTGTGGTTTCGAGTACTTTCTAAAGCAAATCATGACAGAAATCCCACTGGGGCAGCTTTTCTTGTTCCAGTGATTGCAGAATTTGGAATTGAGAAGATATAAGAAAAAGAAACAGAGAAGATCGTGCATGTGTGCACGTACGAGCAACCACACACCATGTTTACTCTTTCAGAAGAATCTATTGAGGTTTCCAGGATGGAATGTAGAGAGATTCAGGAGGCTCTTTCTTCTCTTTGTTCATTTCAAGAGACTGAAGTGTGTGCTAATTTGTTACTTGGTCTCATAGATTCTTTGCTCAGTGTTTACAGCTTCAGTTGTTGGAGAGTTCTGTTACCCAAACTATTGCCTTCTCTGTGCATAATTTTGTTTTTGAAAATAACTGTAAAGTCTTAAACGCATTCCGAATAGGATTTTGTTTTCTGGCATCAATAACACTAAAATTTTGTAGAGTATACGTGTATACACTGGGTGTTAATTTATGTGTGTTGTGCATGTATATGTATATACATGTATGTGTATGTGCCTGTATATGTGTATGAAGAACCAAACACTAGCTTTCACAGGAGACGAATGTTGCCAAATAAGTATGCATATAAATTTCTATTTATTGGAAATGTACCTATTATAGCAACATAAAAAATCAATGTTTGTCCAATTATTTTCCACAGGCAATATCAGGCATTGCAGCATAGTTTCTCATTAGATTAAATCAAACTGTTCTTAAATACCATTTTACCAGCTGTTACTGGATAAAGGGTGAACAGAACAGTTTGTAGAAGCAAGTACATAGCTCTCTGGCATGTGTTCCTGCCAACATTGCTACAGCTGTGTATATTGTTTATAAAAAAACGAAATGCCCTTAGTGGTTTTCCTTAAATTTTATTGAAGTGGGTTTTTTTTTCCAGAATAATTTCATATGTTTCTTAGGAAGATAAAACATTGCTGAAGCCTATAAAATAAGTCAAATTCAATATATAACTGAAAGTATTTTAGACTTTAAATTAGAATAAAATGTGAGAATGAGAACAGTAAGAGGTAGATGCATCAAAATAGTCAAATAAATACCCCAATTTCCCTAAATAGGTTTTTATGTATTTGCTTTTTTAAAAAATTTACATTTCCAGTTGTTTAAATTGGGGTTTAATCAAATAATAAATAGTCAAAGGTTCTTAAACATTGACCCAATATAACATTAAAGGGCATACAGCTCAACTTTTTGCCTTATTTCCAAGTGTTAAATGTATATTTTATAACCTCAGCTAAGACGTTTTTTCCTACAGGTAAGAAACTGAGAAACACAGATGCTTAAGAGTCTTGATGGAGATTATATAATTTTTTAGTAGATAGGACTTCCAGGTCTCATAAATTCCAAGAGTACCATGTATAATAAGCAAATGAAGTTTTGTTACTGGAAATATAGACAGAAACATCTTCCTTAAATTCCATTTACTTTCACTATATCCTACTGAACAACAAAGTTTTTACAAATCACAAAGCAGAAGAGAAATACAAAGTGTTAATATTTTAAATTATAACAAAATGAAATTTCAATATTGACTTTTATGAATGCATTACAAACAGCATTTAGATTTCAAGCAACTGATTGGTTATCTTAAGTATATAATAATATATATCAGATGGTGGAAATGAGTAATTATTTTCTCATTTTACCCTCAGCCTCTTCTTCTCTTATTTATCTTATTCTTCTTCTCTAACATTTTAGTTTCTCCATGAACAAGCATATTCATTATTATTATTATCATTATTGTTATATTAAAATGTACAAAGTGTTTGCCTAGCCCAATAGAAAGTTTGTTTATAGGCAGGGTGCGGTGGCTCAAGCCTGTAATCCCAGCACTTTGGGAGGCCAAGGCGGACGGATCACCTGAGGTCAGGAGTTCAAGACCAGCCTGATCAACATGGAGAAACTCCTTCTCTACTAAAAATACAAAATTAGCCAGGCATGGTGGCACATGCCTGTAATCCCAGCTACTCAGGAGGCTGAGGCAGGAGAATCACTTGAACCTGGGAGGTGGAATTTGTGGTGAGCTGAGATCGCGCCATTGCATGCCAGCCTGGGCAACAAGAGTGAAATTCCGTCTCAGAAAGAAAGAAAGAAAGAAAGAGAGAGAGAGAGAGAGAGGAAGGGAGGAAGGGAGGAAAGAAAGAAGGAAAGGAGACGAGAGGAGAGGAGATTTTATAGTGCCCTATTCCATACTTTTCATTCTAAACTTTATACTTAGATTTCCTTTCAGCATATTTAAATCACTATTTTATGTGATTTGGATGTTGTCTCCTCCAACATTAAAATGTGATTTCCAATATTGCAGAAAGGACTTAGTGAAAGGTAGTTGGATCATGGGGGAGGATCTGTCATGAACAGTTTAGCACCACCTCCTTAGTGATAAATGGGTTCTCACTAAGTTTGTCCATGTGAGATCAGGTTGTTTAAAAGAATCTGGAACCTCTCGCTTCTCTCTGTCTTGCTCCCACTCTCACCATGAGACATGCCAGCTCCCCTTCGCCTTCTGTCATGAGTGGAAGCTTCCTGAGGCCCTCACCAGAAGCAAATGCTGGCACTATGGTTTGTGTACAGCTTGCAGAACCATGAGCCAATTAAACCTCTTTTATTTATAAATTACCCAGTTTCAGGTATTTATTTACAGCAACACAAAAATGGACTAACACACTATTTTTTCTTTGCTTTACCATGAATTTCACTGCACAACTGAACGCTGATTTAAATCATTTTGATTAAATTGAGGATTTTTGAAGAAAACAGAAACAAAGAAAATCTGACCAATTGCTATCTTCTTGGAATCAAGGATAATATTGTTGTTTGCTTGGGCAACAAATCTGCTTCACAGATTTACAGATTTTCCTAACTATAACAGAAGTTCCAGACTAGTAACTTGAAGGCAACTCCTAGCTCACAGTTTTGTTTTTTTGTTGTTGTTTTTTTGTTTTTTTTCCATTCACAACTAAGGAGTCTATACAGGATACTCAGAATCTCTGGCCAACGTTACTGCGCACCGGAACTCCGTGGAAACTAAGTGATGGTTGTTGTGGAGATAGGTATAGATACCCTCCTTTACCAGAGTCACCACCACTCCTTAATATCTTATATCAGCCCCACTTCATGCCTTTACTTTCCTACCTGATCATGCAGGCGGTTACATTTGAAACCCCTGGTAAACGCTGAGAGTGACTACAAATGTTAGGTCAAGAGCCAGAGCAGTCCTACAAAATGGCAGATTCTATGTGGCTGTTGAGAAGGTCATATTTGATCACATCCATAATGTAATTTTTAAGATCTTTCAAACAAATCACTTTATTCCCCTGCTTAAAATACTTCAGTGGCTCTGAAATAGCTCCTTAGGGTTCCCTTTTACTTTCCAGAGAAATCTTTTGTCACTGACACTCATCCCTCTTCCACAGCTCTCGTACAAAAGCTAGATTGAATGACTTTCAGGTTTCATAAGGCCTAATTAGCTCTCTTGTACCAGTTAGGTCTTTGATCATCGTGTTCCCTCTCCCTGATGCAATGCGCCTTCCTGCACCCACAGCTTACTAACTCACACCTCACCCAAAACATCATTTCCTCCAGGAACCTTTCCCTAATTGGCCAAACCTGACGAGGAAGGTCCTTCTATGTGCAGTTGCACTTTACTGTGTATGGCAGTTGCGTGTTTGCCCATCGCTCTGCATCCCTGCTTTGACTGTAGGAGGCAGAAAGTCAGTGCCCTTGTATTTTTCATCATCATGCTTCCACTGCCTAGGAGTTCCCTGGGAAAATAAAGGCATTTGAAAATTTAGTAAATAAAGCAATGGATGCATTAGTTGAGTTTTGCGTGGGTGGATGGTTGGAGTTCCCACAACTCTGCAATGAGGGGCAAAGCCAGAAAAGATGCTCTGTTATTCTTGGAGTGGTCACTTTGATTTCTGTCTTATGTTGGCCTGGTTGCCTTGTATACTTTCCCTGTGTATATCAGTTCCAGGAAAGGTTAGGCTCTAATAAACTTTTGGAGCTAGTTGTTTGTCTCTCAAGCCATACACATTTTTAATCCTTCCTCCACTCTGGATATCCATCTGGGAAAATGCATTCAGTGACAATGACGGTCAGCACCTGGAGCTGGGCTTCAGTCCTCAAACTCTACTTCCATCCATTTTCCTGAATCTTTTTTCCCATTTGAAGCTCTCAGATTCCAGTCTTTTTGCTCCCTCCTCTGCTAGGCCCTTGAAATAGCGATTTGCTTTTTTGTGAGTATCGATTTGGTTCTTTATCCTTCTTTGGCCCTAAACACTGCTTTTCACCCTATTCCTTAACCCCACACCTCTCCACACCTCTGACACTGAGTCCCACCCCCCAGTTTTCTGACCATCACCCTGCTTGCCTTGGACAGAAGCAGCACGTGAGCCATTGCAACTGGCTACTTCCTGCCCTCATTTGCCCTTGAGTTCTTTTGCTCTCCCCAGCTTTCTTCTTCCCTGTACTCTAATCAGTATCTTTCTCTTTTCACCAGTGTTTTTTAATGATTCAACGGTAGGAAGTTTAAATGTGAGTTTTTCATTTTGGTATTAATTTAAGAATTAACCGAGGTATGCTTTGGATTATTTGGTGTTTTCTTTCATTTTGTTTTGAGATAAGATATTTGCTCTGTCGTTCAGGCTGCAGTGCCGTGGCACGATTATAGCTCACTGCAACCTGGAATTCCTGGGCTCAAGCAATCCTCCTGCCTCGGTCTTCCAAGTAGTTGAGACTACAGGTGCATGCCACTGGGCCTGGCTAATTTTATTTTTATTTTTTGTAGAAACAGGGTCTCACTATGTTGCCCAGGCTGGTCTCAAACTTCTGGACTCAATCGAAGCTCCCACATGAGCTTCCCAAAGTGCTAGGATTACAGGCATGAGCCACCATGCCCAGCCTTTAAAATTCAATTATTGCCAAACTGCTTTTGTGCCCATATTCCAGTTTGTGTTTACCTTGGTAACAATGCCAAATAGCACTGACATAATGATCCCAAACTAATGAAAAATAATGAAGGCAGAATAAATATGTATGTGATTCTGTAGGTCAAATACGTAAGTGATTCTCTAGATCAAATAAAGTCCAAATAACATCACAGACGGGAATATCATGCAAATAAATATTTTTGCAGTAATTAATATAAAGATAAGTGCTGGAAAAACTAAGTCATCACAAAATAAATAGCAGTACAAACATGATAAATTCAAAATACTTTTTTGTGATACCAATTGACTTTGTGTGAGCTGACACTTTTATTTTTGGAAAACATCATTTGTAACATAAAATTGTCACCAAAAAATGAATTGTATTGTTTGGTAAAATTTGTATTTAACTTTGAAGTTTAACTTGCTTTTGTGTAAGAGTTGTAAGTAGAGAGAGTTTAGATATAGATAGCTTTTGTTTAAAGACACCTAAATAAAATAATAGTAAATATAACAATATTGGGAGTCCTTGATAAAAAAAAAATTAAGCAACACTGACCTGTATACTTGCACATATTTCAACCAATATGGCTTCTTCTCGAACCCTTTTCTTGGAGGGCTTATCTTAATTATGGGATCCAGTTCAGTTTATAAATTTGTGACAAGAACAAAAAAAGATGTTACATCATAAGTGTTTGCAATCTGCCACCTCCCTGTGCTTGCCAAAGAAAAGTCTGTCTGAGTCTCCAACCGTCACCTAACTCTAGTTTCCTCAGAATTACCTTCATGGAAAAATGAGAATCTACCAGGTAATATCAAAAGCAAAAAGCTGAAATAAAGAAGACAACTTTAATGAGTTCTTAATTTAAAAGGGAGAAGAATAACCCTTATACAAAGCAAGAATAGAAAATTACAAGAATAGAAAATTGTAGAACAATATGCTTTATAAATATTGATGTACAAATCCACAACAAAATACTGAAAGACCAAATTTAACAGCATATTAAAAGATTATACACCATGACCAAGGGGAGTTTATTCCTGGAATGCAAGGATAGTTCAACATACAAAAATCAATTAATGTAATACACTACATTAGTAGAAAAAAGGGAAAATATGATCATCTCAGTTGATGCAGAAAAATCATTCAACAAAATTCAACATCCTTTCATGATAAAATCACTCAACAAACTAGGAATAGAAGACAACTACTTCAGCATAATAAAGGCCCTATATGTACAAACCTACAGCCAACATACTCAATGATAAAAGACTAAAAGCTTTTCCTCTAAAAGGAAAAAATAATAATTCCTCTAAAAGGAACAAAAAAAAAAAAATAGGTCTTTTGTCACTTCTCTTACGCATAGTATTGGAAATACTAGCTGGAACAATTAGTCGAGAAAACAATGCAAGGTATCCAAATTGGAACTTAGCATTAGTATTAACCTTTGGAAAAGAGAAAGCAAAATTATTTCTATTAGCAAGATGATAGATAGTATATGTAGAAAACCCTAAAGATATCTCAAAAATCTATTAGAGCTATTTTTTCTATTTACATAATTTATTCCTTTATATACTCGTACCTTTATTTCTTACATTTGCCTTAATTTATAAAGAACTTGACATAATTGCATGATCTATGAATATTATTTACATATATAAATGGTAATTTATTTAATAATATAATTGCATGATCTATGAATATTATTTACATATATAAATGGTAATTTAATTATTTAATAATATTATTTATTTTTATTCCTCTACTTTTTATTTTTAAGAATTGCAAAGCTATAGGAAATCGAAAGAATAGGTCAATGAACAGCATATATCCTTCACTTAGATCCACCAGTTGTTAACATCTTCTCACATTGCTTTATCTCTTTGTATCCCTCTCTCTCACAGACATGTACACTTCATGACAAAACCACTTGAAAGTAAGTTAAAGATATTATAACGCCTCACCACTACTTACAGATCATGAAAATCTCAAGAACATTCTTTTACATAAACACAATACCATTATCATACCCAAGAAATTTAACATTGATACAGTATTTTCTAATACACAGTCCATACTCAGATTTTCCTGATTATCTGCAAAGATATCCTTTATAGCTGTGTTTTTTAATCCAAGATCCAATCAAGGTTCACACATGCCATTTAGTTTTTTATGTTTCTTTAGTCCTCTTTTACTTAAACAGCATCCTGCCTTTTTGTTCATTTAAGTTTTTCATGACACTGACATTTTTTGAAGAGCTCAGATCAATTGTCTTAGGAAATGTCCTACCACCTGGATTAGTCTGAGGGTCCTTGTCATTATTTTCTGGATATTCAATGTTCTATAATCTATTATTGTCTTTTTTTATTTTCACATTGTCTCAAATTTAGCCAGGCAGGTGGTTGTTCCTATGTTCTTTTGACATCTTCCCATCACTCTTTCAGCAATTCCTTGCTTTCTGGCATGAGATGTTTCATGTTTATCTAATGCAAGACCTGGAATCATCTAATACTCCAGGGAGTCCTCCCCTTTTGGTGGAAATAGTATTTGGAAACTAATATAACCTCGCTTGCAACATGTCACTGCATCCTGGCCCTTTCAGTGGACAGAGCTAGGAAAGAGAATCTATTAAAGTCATGAGTTCATTAAAATTGATGACCCATTTGGAGTTTATTATAATGCATGCTATGAATATGGAATCTACTTTTTTTCCAAAATTATCCAGTTGTTCCAAAACTGTTTTATCTATCCTGCTCACAGTAATTTAATATACAAATTTGTTATATATTTACTTTCTGTATTTACTTGAATCTAATTTCTGTATATACTGAAAACCTATTAGAACTATTAAAAAATTCTGCAATGTCGCAAAAATACAAAATCAACACACAAAAATTAGTTACGTTTCTACGCACTAAAAATGAACCATCTGAAAAGAAAATTAAGTAAATGATACAATTGATAATAGCATTAAAAATAAAATATTTAAGTATAAACTTAACCAAGAAGGTGCAACACTTTTATACAGAAAACAATACAGCTTTTAGATTGAAGGAAATTAAATAAGACACCAATAAATAGCTCCCTCATATTTGTAGATTGAACACTTAATATTAAGATGTCACTACCCAAAGCTATCTAAAGATTCAATACAATCTCCATTAAAATTTTCAATTACTCAGAAATAAAAAATTCCATCCTAAAATTTATATGGAATCGAAAGAAAACTTCAATCGCCAAAATAATCTTGAAAAAAGCAAAACAAAGTTATATATCTTGCACTTCCTGATTTCAAATTATATGACAAAACTATAGTAATCCAGACAGTGTGATGCAGGCATAAAGGCAAACAGAGACTAATAGAATAGAATAGAGATCTCAGAAATAAACCATCACATATGTGGTAAAATGATTTTTGACAAGGAAGACCCACCATTCAATGAGGAAAAGAGTCATTTCAACAACTTGTTTTTGGAAAGACTGGATACCTTTACCTTACATCGTATACAAAAATTAACCGAAAATGATCAAAGCCCTAAGTAAATGTAAGAGCTAAAACTATAAAACTCTCAGAAGAAAACAGGAAGAAAGCTTCATGACACTAGATTTAGCAATAACCTCTTGGGTATGACACCAAAGCACAAGCAAAAACAGAAAAAAATATATAAGTTGGACGTCATCTAAATTAAAAACTTTTGTGCCTCAAAGAACATTGTTAACAGAATGGAAATGCAACCCACAGAGTGGGAGACAATATGGCAAATCATATATATGATATCATATATATGATAAGAAATTAATATTCAGAATATATTAAAAATTACATCTCAAGAACAAAGCAAACAACCCAATTAAAAATAGGCAAAAAGCATTAATAGATATTACTCCATAGAAAATATACATTAAGTACATGAAAAGATCCTCAGCATTACTAATCAGCAGGGAGATGCAAATCAAACCCACAATAAGATAACACTTATACCCATTAGGGTGACTATTATTAAAAATAAAACAGAAAATACGTGCAAGGATGTGGAGAAATTGGAACCCTTGTGCATCGCTGGTGGGAAGATAAAATTGTGTGGCTGCTAATGAAAACATTATGGTGGTTCCTCAAATAATTAAACATAGAATTGCCGTAATATACAGTCATTTCAACTTCTGCATATATATCCAAAAGAAGTGAAATCAGGGACTCAATCAGATAATTGTACATCCATGTTCATAGCGTCATTATTTGCAATAGCCAAAAGGTGAAAGAAACTCAAGTGTCTGTTAAAAGATAGATACATGAAATGTGATACACACACACACACACACACACACACACACACACACACACACAATGCAGTATTTCTCAGTCTTAAAGGGAAGGAAATGTCACCCAGTGTGGTGGTGCATGCCTGTATTTTCAGCTACGTGGGAGGTTGAGGCAGAAGGACCACTTGAGGCCAGGGGTCCAAGACTTCAGTGAGCTATAATCATGCCTGTGAATAACCACTGTACTCCAGCCTACAGTGTAGAAAGATCCCATCTCTAAAACAAACAAATGAACAATTAAATAAATGGAAGGAAATTCTGACATTTGCTGCAAACACAGCTGAAACTTGAAGACATTAAGCGAAGGGAAATAAACTAGTCACAAAAGGACAAATACTGTATAATTTCACTTACATGAAGTAGCTAGAGTAGTCAAATTCCTAGAGACAGAAAGTAGAGGAGTAGTTAACAGAGGCTGCGATGAGGAAGGGATGGGAGTTATTGTTCCATGATTGCCGAGGAAAGATTTTTGGGGGGAGCCATTGAGGAAAGCCATCATCATTCATTTAGTAAAAAATAAAACAGCGCATCAGTAATTTTAAGAACTATTTTGCCGTGTATCACAAATTCATTTTCTTCTGTTAATAGTCTTTGAAATATGTCAGTAACAAACTACATTGCTTGTAATTTATTGGTTGATGTTCTCATAAGAGAATCCACACACTGCTTCACATAAAACCCCAGGTATGTGAGGGTTATTCACTTGTTTTTTCAATATTTATTAAGCACCCCACTATATCGCCTCTTCATATAATTTCACTATTAGCGATAAAGAATTTGAGACATATTAAATAATTGGTGTTTATTCTTTTTTCGATATAACACTAAGTAGACTTGTACATACTCTTCTTTGAGTTGACCTTTTCCTAGCTATCCCCATAAATATTCCTAAATTTTTTTGAAACTTTTTTAATATTTTATTTGCTCATTTAGAAAAATAATTCAAACATGAAAAAACAAGGAATGACCTCCTGTAGTGTAGAAAATCAAAACGTTCTATTTTTAGAATAACAAATGAACAGAGAAAATGAAAAAGGGCAGAAAAACATTTAATTTGACAATCTGTCACACACAAAATAGAGCAGCAATGCTGTGATGAACAGACCACTACATATGGAAGAAACAATCATTTATCCTCAAGTGTTCTTGCTTTTATTCTTATTCCACAATTCTTTGTAAACTTGCAAATACAAAATATTCTAGCATGAATAGAAGGGAAGATGCAGGCACGACAAATTCAAGAGCAAATGTGTAAATTTAATTTACCACTGAGGAATATGAGAAATTTGTATCAATAGCTTAAAGTTACGTCTTGGTTCCTTTAAGGCAACAAGAGTTTTCAACTCCTTCTATTGAAATACATTCAAAAGGAGAAGCTTTCTTCTTTCCAAAACATTTTAAAGTTGAAATTCAATCGAACTATAAAATTGCCTTTCTTCTCAGGGAAACACCCAAATTCATCTATTCTTTTTTAAAGATTTTTTTTTAGAAGAAAGAAACCTCTCCTGATGAAAACCCTACAAATGTTTGGACTGATGCTATTAAAAAATGCATGATCATTTTAGTTCACTCGAATCCCTTGTTTCCTTTAGAAAAATACGTTGGTACAGCTCTCTCCCATTTGCTTTCATGACTCTATCAAGCATCTCAAGATCACTGCCTAATAGTTTCCAACTCTCCTTATTCTCCCACAAATGAACTCATCAGCTTATTGTGACAGCTTAGTTTATCAAGAATCCACTTCTTCGCATTCTGACTCATTATATACATCTGAAAACATTCGTATTTTCCTTACACAAGTGCTTAAACTCATCATACATCAGCTTCTTCATCTGTCAAATGGGCTAATACAGGGTGATGTCTGAATTGATTGATATTAATAATAATAGCTTACATTTATTGAGTATATTATGCACTAAGCACGGTGCTTAATGTTTCACATTTGGAGGAGCATCATAGTGCAGTGGTTAAAGACCTGGGCTCTGGGTTCAAACAGCCTGACTTGAAACTTTCTTTAATTATTATTCCCTACCAGATATTCACATGTAATTGTGGGCAAGTTGCTTCATTGCTCTGTGCCACAATTTCCTCATCTGTAAATAATAATTCCTACCTTATTGAGTTGTTATGAGTATAAAATGAGTTACTAATAGGGCCTGCTATTTGTTAAATAAAAATATCCTTACATGAGTTAAATATTTTATACCCTAAACACATATGAAGTGCTTGAATATCATGAATACTGAATAAACTTTTTTATTCTTAATCTGAGTTTACATATATTTTGTAATATTGATGTTATTGATAAGCAAGAAACAATGATTAAAGCAAATGAGAAGATCAACACTTAGAGGTCTGACTTAACCAGACCTTCTGCTTTGGCCGGTTGCAGGGATGAATGTCTTTGTAACAGCTGGAGGAAGGTTGGTGGAAGGGCTTGGTTATCTGAGAATGTGAGAATAAGTAGTGTCTTTTTGGGATTTTTCTCTGTTCTCCTTGTGCACATCTCCTAATTACACTCATCCTGCTGATATATTCTCTCCATACTGGGACTTCCTCTGGCTCCAGCACTAGGAAGACGAAATACAGTTGTAAATTCTATAACCTCTTTGGTACCATTTCATGATAACCTTGAGGGTCACAATGCATAGTTTGAGGAATACTGGTTTAAGCTATATTTTCTCTGCTTGTTGATGAGTGTGTCATATGGGACAAAATCAGAGGCCATCCAGAGGTTGAGATGTATTGCATTTATTGCTTTTCTGCTATCTACAATGTCCTCTGCTCTGTCAGCAAAGGCTATTAGATTGGTCTTTGATAACTTGCTCTTCTAACTGGTGTTAGTTATTACCTTGCAATCTGAGTGTTTACAAATTGATTTTCATGCTCCAATATTTTTACATAAACTGAAGTTAGCATGGATTGGTCTATAATTTCTAGCATTTACAATAAGTTTTTAAGCAAATCTTCATAGAGTCTTTCTCATATCCTTTGAGCATCTCTCTTATCACCTGTAAGTTCTCAGGATAATTCAGCCAATTCATTATTTCACTGCAAGATGACTGTTGTCAGCCCTGCTGAGATAAGCACACACCTGTATTTTAGGCTATTAGACTCTGCTGTTTGTATTTTGTCTTGTTAATCTTCCTTTTTATCTCTCTCTCGTCTTCCCTCTTTCTCTTCCCACCTTCCCTCGTTCCCTTCTCTTTCCTTTGCTATACAAGTAAAAATAAAGGCCACATGAAAAATTGCTTGTTATGAATTAACTTTCTTTAATTTTCTTTCTTACCATAATGGAATATTAATAATGCCTGCTGCTTGAAGTATGATAATCATATTGTGGTCATGTTTTTTAAAAGAGTTTTTATCTTTCCATGATATGTGCTAAAACATTTCAGTTTGAAGTTATATGTCTGAGATTTTCTTCAAACTAAAGCCAAGCCATAGGCAGGTTCAGGTATCTAATAAATATACCAGGGCCAGAAAAACACAAGAGCTTGCTGAGTAACTGGTGTCAAAGCAGGTGGTTCATGGAGTTCCTGATTCCAGACTGATGAAGAGAGCTGACAATGCTCCATGTGTGGCATTATGATAACATCTCAGAGGTCTTTAATTCATACCTACTTTATATTTATAAATAATAATTTATCTGAGTGTGCTTACACAGAAAATGCACAACATGAGGATTTGGCTGGTATTTGTGTGTTCTTGTTCTTTTTCTGCAAACTCTACATCAACACCACCACTCACTTCAACATCATTTCTATGCTGATTTTTCTTCCAGCTCAAATGCCATCTCTGCAAGAAGCCTCATATATAATAGTTCCTTTCTCTGGATGAGTCTGTCTTGACCTCCTTTATGGCTCTTCCATGCCCTACAATGTATTGTAGCTGTGTACATATCTGTGTCCATATTCATATCCTCTACTTAACAAAAAGCTCCTTGAGGGTGTTTTCTGTTTGTTTGTTTGTTTGTTTGTTTTGCTCTGTTGCACAGGCTGGAGTGCAGTGGCACGATCTCAGCTCACTGCAACCTCTGCCTCCCGGGTTCAAGCGATTCTTCTGCCTCAGCCTCCTTAGTAGCTGGGACTACAGGAGCACGCCACCACACTCAGCTAATTTTTGTATTCTTAGTAGAGACGAGGTTTCACCGTATTGGCCAGGCTGGTCTCGAACTCCCGACCTCGTGATCAGCCCACCTTGGCCTCCCAAAGTTCTGGGATTACAGGCGTGAGCCACCGCGCCCGGCTGAGGGTGCTTTCCAATCCAATATGTCTTTATGTCCACCAGCACCCAGTGCTTTGCTAAGAAGTCTTCAATAAATAAATGTCTGTTGAATGAATAAATGGTGAGTGCAAAAGTTTCCAGACAAGGAAAGGCAAAAGCAAAAACACATCACTTTGGATCTTTTTGCAAAGTAGTCTTCATAGATGAAAAGACTCTTCTAGACTTAATTAACAATAAAAACTTCATTAACTCATAACAGCGACTAGTATTTGTTGCAGCCTTTCTACAGAACATTGTCTCTTCTTTCAATAGCAGATCAATGGCCACATTTTGTAGAATGATTTGCTCATAAGCTGTCAACATCCACTTAGCTCTTTTGTACATAAAGCAAGATAAACTGAAGTTGGAATTGGCTATCCGGAAAGTTAAACTACTTCTCTAAATACAGAATGCATGTTTACTGCTTCATGAGCCTTTTGGCAGTTTCCCTAATATGACCAGCATTACAGCCATGTGAACATTTTGAAGATTACACCACAGCCATTCTTGTCTTTTTTCTTCTCTAACCATTACTATAATGTGTTCATTATGGGAAAGCATGCCCTAACAATGCCTTGCTGAATTTTAAGGGAGCAGAAGTTGAGAGAAGCACTGGAAGTCCAACAACCATTAAGAAATCAAAATGTACAGACCAAAACTTATTTTCAAAGAAATTAAGCTCCAAAAATGTCTCTGGGTGTGTATACTGTTTTGGAGAGTTTATATTCTGCTGCTAAATACTGTAGTGGCCGGAATAAAAGCTGACAAGAATTTTTTTAATCTTTATTTTAAAATAAATAGAATAACAAAATTGGCACTCTTCAAATTAAGAGATATTTGCTAAGGATTTTTTAAATGTGTAAATGTAATTATCACAGTCTTATTGCAAAGAAAAACAAAAGGAAATAATTTCTGTTTTTGTGTTTATATATGATGATGAAATAGGTAAGCATCAAACATTGAACATTCTATTTATTTTCAGTCTTGTTAGGTAGATGGATGTGGCAGAGACTGTTTCCCTCCCAAACTGTGTACTTTGGTCCAAGACTAGGGTGAGGCAAGCAAGGCAACTAGGGCTGGAATATGTAAGGAGACTCTCAGATTTCTGCAGATCCCAGTCCTGCATTTGTGTGACCCTGAACTGGCTGACCTTGAGAACGACTGGCTGACCTTGATAGTGACTCCTTAAATTTTGCATACTCAGCTTCTGGCTTGCTTCATTCAAATCTTGGCAATTGCTTTGCTTTGCAGCTTGACTGCATTTCCCAGCCTCCCAGATTAGGACTTATCTTGTAACTGAATTCTGTCCAGTGGAATATGGATAGAATTAGTGTTTGCCCCTTCCAGTCTTGACCTACAAAGTTCTCTAAAGTATTGTGATGGTTAATTTTATGCATCATCTTGATTGGGCTAAGGGATGCCCAGATAGCTGGTAAAACATTATTTCTGGGTTTGCCTGTGAGGGTTTTTCTGGAAGAGATTAGTGTTTAAATCAGTAAGCTGAATAAAGAAGATCTACCTTCACCAATGTGAGCAGGCATCGTCCAATCCCTTAAGGGCCCAAATAGAACATAAAGGTGGAGGAAAGGGAAATTCTCTCTTGTTGTGTGTGTGTTGGGACATTTATCTTTTCCTGCTCTCAGACATGAGAGCTCCTAGTTTTGGGGCCTTTGGATCCTGGGACTTACAGTACCCTTTCCCCTGGTTCTCAGGCCTTCAGTCTTGGGCTGCAAGTTACATTAGCAGCCCACCTAAGTTCTCAAGCTTTGGACTTGGGCTGAATTATACCACTGGCTTTTCTGGATTTCCAGCTTGTGGACAGCATATCATGGAAGTTCTGGGCCTCCGTAATCATGTGAGCCAATGTTTACCGTAAATCTCTTACATGTAGATATCCTATTTGTTCTGTTTCTCTGGTGAACCTTGTGTAATTCAAGTACAATCCTCCATGCTTCTTTCCCTCTACCGGCTGATAGAGAGGGATTTAAGGATGTAAACTAGGGTGCAGCCATAATTTGGAAGGAAACTGAGTCACAGAGTTGCACAGAGAGAAGAAATGCTTGGGAGAGCTGTCCAACCAGAGACACCCATGTTAGATCATTGAGTAAATAGAAATTAACTTTTATCATTTTAAGAAAATAAACGTAGGGAGTTGTTTGTCAAGCCATTAGCCTACTCAGGTTTATAGTCACTATAATTTCTTAATTTTTTTCTTTTTGGAGATAACAAAAGCTCAAAAAATCTGTTAGTTGCTAAAGGTCACATAGCCCAAGTAAGCCTAGGATTTGAATTCTAGTCTATGTGTCTTTGAAGTGCACATTATTCAACCCGCTCATTTTGTGTTCTAGAAATCACTAGAAGTGACTACTGAGAATATACTTAATTCAATTAGTAAATCTTTCCAAATATGTATCCAATATGCTATATGATAGTTTCTCAAACACTCTCAACCATAGAAGCTTTAAGTGAGAAAATAAGATGGGATTGTTATTTACAGTAAGTCTTTTAAATTAAGTAAATTTACTATAAAAATGTAGCCCTGTTTGGATTTGAGCTGCACCCCACCTCCCACTCCACACACCACACACACACTACAGGCCCCGTTTCCACTGTGGCTCACCAGATCCTCCCAACTTCCAGATTTCTGGCTCTGGTTCTATTAGATTCAGCCACAAATTGTGGCAAATAAAAGTTGATGCAATACTAAAGCGTCATAGAGAAGAAATATTCCCTCTTCTGCTTTATTGATCCCCAAATTTCACTGGGAGAAACTCATGTTCAAACAGTGAAGCCATCATTATCTATTTGTTATTCTTACAAAGGATAGTTCATTTGTAGATCTATTCTGCTATGTAAACACATATCCAGGGTCTGTTTGGGGTTTGTTAGTTTTTTGTGTAGAGAATCAAGCCAATTACAGGGAGCAACACGAGACAAGGGCGGGAGCACAGCCTGTAGAAATCAGCTCCCAAGTCCAACTAAGGCACATTATCCCTCCAAACCATGAGTTTACTGATTTTTCTCTCTTCAAAGCAAATCAACGAGGAGACATGTACATTTAAAAATAAAATAACTAGAGATATTTTTAAAATCTCTATGGTTTTAATAAATAGCTCTATTTATTAAATAGAAAAATAAATAATAAACATTGTAAAACATCACAATGTTTTTTTTTAACTTGATTTTTATTTTTTTTTATTTTAAGTTCCAGAGTACATGACCAGGATGTGCATGTTTGTTACATAGGTAAACATGTGCCATGGTGGTTTGCTGCACCTATTAACCCATCACCTGGGTTTGAAGCCTAGCATGCATTTGCTCTTTTCCCTAATGCTCTCCCTACCCCCACCCTCCCCTGACAGGCCCTGGTGAGTGTTGTTTCCCTCCCTGTGTACATGTGTTCTCATCCCACAATGTTTTCTTACTGAAAATGTGGAAACGTCTACAACTGTTTTTTGTTCTTTTTTCTTTTTAATTGAAAGGTAAAAATTATATATACATTTCTGTATTGCTTTTTTCATATGATAAAAAAGGATATAGTAACCCCACCTTATCCTCGGGGGATATGTTCCAAGACCAACCTTGGATACCTGAAACATCAATTAGCACTAAACACTGTATATACTATATTTTTTTCCTATACATACATACCTATGATAAAGTTTAACTTATAAATTAGGCATGGTAAGAGATTAAAAGCGATAACTAATAATAAAATAGAACAATTATAACAATATACTGTAATAAAAGTTATATGAATGTGGTCTCTTTCTCTCTCAAAAGAGTCTTATTATATTGTATTTACCTATATTCAGACTGTGGTTGGTTGCAGGTAGCTGAAACTGTGGAAAGTGAAACCACAGATAAGGAGGAACTGCTGCAAACATGAATATCTTTGAAGCTGGTTTTCTTAATTTAAGTAGTGAAATGATGTGGCCTAAGGAAAAGATCGGAGTATTTGCTTTCGAACGAGCGTGATTATTTGCCTGGTTCTTTCATATATTATATAAATAACAGGAAAATCATTTAATATCTCCAATATTCAATGTCTCATTTGTAAATAAAACACATTAGTAATATCTAAATTATAAAGTATAATGATATGAATATCTTTGTGATAAAATTGATTGTAGGGGATAAAATTGTATTGTGTGTGATAGGGCTTAATACAGATACTTATTCTTTTGTTTTTTTTATTTTTATTTTGTTTCTCTCTCTTCCAGGTTTTGTGATGTCATAGTAAATTGTAAATGTTCACATAAAGCCAAAGTGTAATACAAGATTTTTTTAAAAGGACCCTGCTTACTCAGTTTCATGAGCAAAAGCACTGCAATTCTGATTGCAGCTTTCTGGTAGAGTGATCATTGATGTCTCCCCATGCCCTGTCCTTTATTCTCTCATCCAACTAATTTCCACATCCAGTAAAATTTACCTCCTAAATAATTTCCCATTTCTGCGTCTGCTTCCATTTTGACAATCAGTGGGACCTAATTTAAGCCCTTGCCAATTTTATTCAGATTATTACAATATACTAACTGGCCTCTCTGCTATTACTGTTATTCCTTTCATCTCCGTTTTCATTTTAGATTCATGGGGTACATGTGCAGGTTTGTTACAGGGGTATAATGTGTGGTGCTGAAGTTTGGGCTTCTATCTATCCCATCACCAAGATAGTGAACATAGTACCCAATAGGAAGTTTTTCATCCATTTCCTCCCTTCCTCTCTTCCTCCTTTTGGAGTCTCCACTGTCTATTATTCACATCTTTATGTCCACATAAACCCAAGATTTGGCTTCCATTTATAAATGAGAATGTGTAATATTTGGTTTCCTGTTTCTGTATTAGTTTGCTTAGAATAACGGCTTCCATCTGCATCCATGTTGCATCTAGCTGCAAAGTACATGATTTTGTTCTTTGTTATGGCTACTTAGTATTCCATGTTGTATATGTACCACATTTTCTTTATCCAACTCACCACTGATGTAGCTATGTTAATTCCATGTCTTTGCTATTGTGAATAGTGCTGCAATAAACATAGAAGTGCATGTGTCTTCTTGGTAGAATGTTTTATTTTCTTTTGGGTATATACCAAGTAGTGGGATTGCTGTGTTGAATGGTAATTCTGTTTTAAGTTCTTTGGAAAATCTCCACAGGGGCTGAACTAATTTGCATTCCCCCACACAGTGTATAAGTGTTCCCTTTTCTCTACAACCATGCTAACATCTGTTATTTTTTGACTTTTTAGTAATAGCCATTCTGACTTGTGTGAGATGATACCTCATTGTGGTTTTGATTTTCATCTCTCTGATGATATTGAGCATTTTTTCACATGCTTTTTGGCCACTCATATGTCTTCTTTTGAGAAGTGTCTGTTCATGTCCTTTGCTCACTTCCTAATGCAGTTATTTTCTTGTTGATTTGTTTAAATTCCTGATAGAATCAGGATATTAGTCCTTTCTCAGATGCATAGGATGCAACTATGTTTTCCCATTCTGTAGGATGTCTGTTTGCTCTGCTAGTATTTCTTCTTCTGTGCAGAAAAAATAGGTCCCATTTGTCTATTTTTATTTTGTTGCATTTGCTTCTGGGGTCCTTGTCATAAATTCTTGCCTAGGCAATGTCTAAAAGAGTATTTCCTAGGTTTTCTAGAATTTTTATAGTTTGAGGTCTTACATTTAAGTCTTTAATCTACCTTGAGTTAATTTTTGTATATGATGAGATGTAGGGGTCCAGTTTTATTATTCTGCATTGGTTAGCCAGTGTTCCTGTGCCATTTATTGAATATGATGTCCTTTCTGCATTGTTTATTTTTCTCAACTTTGTTGAAGATCAGTTGACTATAGGTGTGTGACTTTATTTCAGAAGTCTCTATTCTGTTCCATTGGCTTATATGTCTATTGTTTTACCAATACCATGCTGTTTTGATTACTATAGGCTTGTAGTATAGCTTGAAGTCAGGTAATGTGATAATTCCAGATTTGTTCTATTTTGTTAGGATTGCTTTGGCTATTTAGGCTCTTTTCTTGGATCCATATGAATTTTGGAATAGTTTTTTCTAATTCTGTGAAAAAAAGAGATTGGTAGTTTGATAGGAATAGTGTTGAATCTGTAGATTGCTTTGGACATTATGGACATTTTAACAATATTGATTCTTCCAGATATTAACATGGAAAGCTATTCTGTTTGTTCTTGTTGTTTATGATTTCTTTCAGTAGTGTTTTGCAGTTCTCCTTGTAGAGATCTTCCTTGGCCAGATATATTCCTAGGTATTTTAACTTTTTTGTGGCTACTGTAAAAGAGATTACATTCTTGATTTGGTTCTCAGCTTGAATGTTATTGGCATATACAAATGCTACTGATTTGGGAAAATTGATTTGGTATCCTGAGTCTTTGCTCAAGTTGTTTATCAGGTCTAGGAGACTTTTGGTGGAATCTTTGGGGTTTTCTAGGTATAGAATCATATTGTTAGCAAAGAGAGATAGTTTGACTTCCTCTTTTCCTACTCAAATGCCTTTTATTTCTTTCTCTTGCCTAATTGCTCTGACCAGGACTTCCAGTACTATGTTGAGTAGGAGTAGTGAGTGTGGACATCCTTGTCTTATTCCAGTTCTTAAGGGGAATGCTTATAGCTTTTGTTCTTTCAGCATGATGTTGACTGTGGGTTTGTAATATTTGGCTCTTACTATTTTGGGGTATGTTCCTTCAATGCCTAGTTTCTTGAGGGATTTGATTGTGGAGGGATGTTAAATATTATTGAATGCTTGTTCTGGGTCTATTGATATGATCCTATGGTTTTTGGTTTTAATAATTTTATGAGGTGAATCACATGTACAGATTTGCATATGTTCAACCATTCTTGCATCCCAGGGATAAAATTCACTTGATTGTGGTCACTTAACTTGGTGATGTGCTGCTGGACTCAGTTTGCTAGTATTTTGTTAAGGATTTTTCCATCTACGTTCATCAGGGATATTGGCCTATAGTTTTTATTGTTGTTGTGTCTTTGCCAGATATTGGTATCAGGATGATGCTAGTTTCGTAGAATGAGTTAGGAAGGAGTCCCTCCTCTACAATTTTTTGGAATACTTTCGGTAGAATTGGTATTAGCTTTTCCTTGTACGTCTGGTAGAATTTGGCTGTGAATCCACCTGATCCAGGACTTTTTTAATTGTTATTTTTTTTTGGTTGGTAGATTTTGTTATTACTGATACAATTTCATTACTTGTTATTAGTCTGCTCAGGATCTCTGTATCTTCCTAGTTCAACATTGAGAGGCTGTGTGTTTCCAGCAATTTATCCACTTCTACTAGATTTACTAGTTTGTGTGCATAGAGATGTTCATAGCAGTCTCTAAGGTTCTTTTGTATTTTGATCAGTTGTGATGTCACCTTGGTTATTTCTGATTGAGCTTATTTAACTCTTCTTTCTTTCTTTTCTTTATTATTATTATTTTTTTAATGTGAGACAGAATCTTGCTCTGTCACCCAGGCTGGAGTGCAGTGGCACAATCCTGGTTCACTAAAACCTCCACCTCCTGGGTTCAAAATCAAGCTAGTAGACCATCAATCTTGTTTATCCTTCCCCAAAACACAAATTTTCATTTCATTGATCCTTTGTATGGTTTTTGGGATCCCAATTTCATTTAGTTCTGTTCTGATTTTAGTTCTTTATTTTCCTCTGCTGTCTTTGGGTTTAGTTTGTTCTTGACTTTTTTAGTTCTTTAAGTGCAAATTTAGTTTGTGAATTTTATATCTTTCTTTGTGTAGTAGGTGTTTCGTACTATAAACTTTCCTCTTAACGCTGCTTTTGCCGTATCCCAGAGGTTTGGGTATGTTGCATGTCCATTATCATTGTTTCAAATAAATTTTGATTACTACACCAATTTTGTTGTTTACCCAAAAGTCACTTAGGACTAAGTTGTTTAGTTTCCATATATTTATGTGGGGTATTGAGAGTTCTTCTTGGTATTTATTTTATTTTTATTCCATTGTAGTCAAAGAAGATCCTTGGTGTGATTTTGATTTATTTTGAATTTATTAAGACTCGCTTTATGGCCAAGCATGTGGTCAATCTTCAAGCATGTTATATGTGCAGATGAAGAGTGTGTGTTCTGTTGTTGTTGAGTAGAGTATTCTGTAGATGTCTACTACGTCTACTTCAATTGTCAAATTTAAGTCCAGAATTTCTTTTTTGGTTTTCTGCCTGTGATCTGTCTAATGCTGTCAGTGGGGTCTCGAAGTCTCCCACTATTATTGTGTGGCAGTCAGTGTCTTTTCTTAGGTCCAGAAGTAATTGCTTTATAAATCTGAGTGATCCAATGTTGGGTGTAAATCTTATTATTGCATTGATCCATTTATCATTATGTAATGGCCTTTTTAGTACTGTTTTACTATTGCTGGTTTAATGTCTTTTTTAATCTGATACAAAAATAATAACGCATCCTCTTTTTTGTTTTCCATTTGCATGACCAATCCTTGTCTATCCCTTTACTTTGAGGCTATGGGTGTCATTACATGTGAGATAGGTCTCTTACAGACAGCAGAGGATAGGTCTTCCCTTTTTATCTAATTTGCCACTCTATGTCTTTTAAATGGGGTATTTATGCCATTTACATTCAAGGTTAATATTTATATGTGATGTTTTATTCCTATAATATTAGCTAGTTGTTTTGTTGTCTCAATTTTTTGTTGCTTTATAGGGTCTGTGGGCTATGTGCTTGTGTGTACTTTTGTGGTAGCAAATATTGTTCTTTTTTTTCCATGTTTAGAACTCTCTTAAAAATCTCTTGTAGGGCCAGTTTGGTGGTGACAAATTCCTTTAGCAATTGCTTGTCTTGGAAAGACATTAATCCTCCTTCAGGTATGAAAGTTTGTTTGTCAGGATATGAAATTCTTGGCTTGCATTTCTTTTCTTAAGAATGCTAAAAATGCATCCCAATCTCTTCTGGTTTAAATCATGAAATTAAGTCAAAAATCAATAAGTTCTTTGATACCAATAAAAACAAAGAGACAACCTACCAGAATCTCTGGGTCACAGCTAAAGCATTGTAAAGAGGGAAATTTGTAGCACTAAATGCCAACATCAAAAAGCTAGAAAGATCTCAAATCAACACCCTAGAATCACAACTAAGAGAACTGGAGAACCAAGAGCAAACAAACCACAAAGCTAGAAGAAGGCAAGAAACAACCAAGATCAGAGTGGAACTGAAGGAAATGGAGGCACAGAAAAACTCTTCAAAAAATCAGTGAATCCAGGGGATGGTTTTGTGAACAAAATAATAAAATAGAATGCTAGCTAGTCTAATAAAGAAGAGAAGAGAAAAGAATCAAATGGACACAATAAAAAATGGTAGAGGGGATATTACCACTGACTACACAGAAATACAAACTACCATCAGAGAATACTTTAAACAGATCTATGCAAATAAACTAGAAAATCTAGAAGTAATGGATAAATTCCTGGACACATGAACCCTCCCAAGGCCGAACCAGGAAAAATTTGAATTCCTGAATGGACCAATAACAAGTTCTGAAATTCAGGCAGTAACTAATAGCCTACCAACCAAAAAAAGCCCAGAACCAGATTGACTTACAGCTGAATTCTACCAGTAATACAAAGAAATTCTACCAGAAATACAAAAAAAAAAAAAAAAAATATGCTATCCACACTCATGGATAGGAAGAAGCAATATTATGAAAATGTCAATACTGCCCAAAGTAATTTATAGATTCAATGTTATTCCTATTAAACTACCATTGACATTCTTCACAGAATTAGAAAAACCTATTTTAAAATTTATATGGAACAAAAAAAGAGCCAGTAAAGACAAGACAATCCTGAGCAAAAAGAACAAAGCTGGAGGCATCACCCTACCGGACTTCAAAGTATACTATAAGGCTTTACAATAACCAGATAACCAAAACAGCATGGTACTGGTACAAGACAGACACACAGAGAAATGGAACAAAATAGAGACCTCAGAAATAAGATTGCACATTCACAACCATCTGATCTTTGACAAACCAACAAAAACAAGCAATGGGGAAAGGATTCCCTATTTGATAAATGATGCTGGAATAACTGGCTGTCCATTTGCAAAGAATTGAAACTGGACCCCTTCCTCACACCTTATACAAAAATTAACTCAAGATGGACTAAAGACTTAAATGGTAAAACCCAAAACTCTAAAGATCCTAGAAGAAAATCTAGGCAATATTGTTTAGGAAATAGTCACAGGCAAAGATTTCATGATGAAATAGCCAAAAGTAATTGCAACAAAAGCAAACATTGACAAATGGGATCTAATTAAACTAAAGAGCTTCTGCACAGCAAAAGAAACTATCATCAGAGTGAACAGGCAACCTACAGTGGGAGAAAATCTTTGCAATCTGTCCATCTGACAAAGGTCTAATATCTAGAATCTACAAGGAATTCAAACAAATTTACAAGAACAAACAAACAAACAACCCCATTAAAAAGTGGGCAAATGACATGAACACACACTTCTCAAAAGAAGACAATCATGCAGCCAACAAACATATGAAAAAAATTTCAATATCACTGATTATTAGAGAAATGCAAATGAAAACCACAATGAGATACCGTCTCATGCCAGTCAGAATGGCCATGATTAAAAAGTCAAGAAACAACAGGTGCTGGTGAGGCTGCGGAGAAATAGTAACGCTTTTACACTGTTGGTGGCAATGCAAATTAGCTCAACCATTGTGGAAGACAGTCTGGCAATTCCTCAAAGAGCTAGAACCAGAAATACCATTTGACCCAGCAATCCCATTACTAGGTATATACCCAAAGGAATATAAATAATTACATTACGAAGATTCACACACACACACACGTATGTTCATTGCAGCACTATTCACAATAGCAAGAACATGGAATAAACCCAAATGCCCATCATGATAGACTGGATAAAGAAGATGTGGTACCTATACAGCATGGAATATTATGCAGCCATAACAAGGAATGAGATCATGTCCTTTGCAAGGACATGGATGAAGCTGGAAACCATTATCCTCAGCAGATTAATGCAGGAATAGAAAACCAAACACTGCATGTTCTCACTTATAAGTGGGAGCTGAGTGATGGGATCACATGGACACAGGGAGGGGAACAACACACAGTGGGACCTGACAGGGGCTAGGGTGTGGGAAGGGAGAGTATTAGAAAGGATGGCTGATGCATGCTGGGCTTAATATGCAGGTGATTGATTGATAGGTGCAGTAAACCACAATGGCACATGTTTACCTATGTAACAAACCTGCACATCCTGCACATGTACCCCAGAACTAAAAATTTAAAAAAATTTAGAAAAAAAGAATGCTAAAAATGGACCCCCATCTTTTCTGGCTTGTAAGTTTTCTGCTGAGGAGTCACTATTAGTCTGATGGGTTTCCCCCTATAGGTAATATGATCCTTTTCTCTAGCTGCCTTGAAGATTTTTTCTTTTATGTTGACCTTAGATAGACTAATGACTATGTGCCTTAGAGATGTAGTCTTGTATGGTATCTTACAGAAGTTATCTGGATTTTTTGCATCTGCATGCAGACCTCTTGGGGACATTTTCCTGAATTGTATTCTCATACATGTTTTCCAAGTTGCTTACTTTCTCTTTACTCAGGAATACCAATAAGTCATATATTTGGTCGCTTTACATCCCATGTTTCTCAAAGGGTTTTTTCATTTTTTTTAATTCTCTTTTCTTATTTTTGTCTGATTGGGTTGATTCAAAGGACTAGTCTTTGAGCCCTGAAATTCTTTCTTCTGCGTGGTTTAGTATTTTGTTAAGGCTTCCAAGTGTATTTTGAAATTCCTGTAGTGAATTTTTCAATTCCAGAAGTTCTGTTTGGTTCTTTCTTAATATAGCTATATCATCTTTTAAATCTTGGATCATTTTTTCTGTTTTCTTCGTATTGGATTTCAACTTTCTATTGGATCTCATTGCATCTTTTTGCCATTCATATTGTGAATTCTATATCTGTCATTTCAGACATTTCATTCAAGTTGTGATCCATTGTTTGAGAGCTTGTGAGATCCATGGAGATGATGAAACACTCTGGATTTTTGTATTGCCAAAGTCCTTATGCTGGTTCCTTCTCATCTGAGAGAGCTAGCTGGTGCTTCCTTTTTTATTTGAATTTGCTATCATTTGTATAGGGCTTTTCTATTTTTATTCTTTTTTCCCTTGGTGTGTGACTGTGGTGTACACTGTATATCATTTATTGGCTTCATTTCTGTGTGCTTTCAAGGTGCCAAGGCCCTGTGGGGGTTCCTTGGTTGCAGATAGTTTTGTGCAGTGGCTTTTCAGACATAGCATGTTGTAGTGATATAATTTTGTTTCAGGATATAGTTCAAGCTGTGGTCCAGTAGGTGGCACTTAAGAGTAACAGCTAGCAGGTAGGAGCAGGAGCAGAGGTAAGAGAGAAGCATGAAAAGTGCCCTCCCCCGCCCCATGCATATTTGCCTTTAGTGGGGGTGGAGCTCCCCAACCCTAATGAGAAGAGCTGCCGCTGAGTCCACAACAGTGCGCTGAGGTTGGGGGCAGGAGATGAGAGATGGTTTTCTCTCCACATCTATTACTAGACTATAATGGTGCTTCCTCCAGGAGCTTGTGCCACTCCCATGTTGCCTTTGATCCAAGACAGACTGGTGAGCTATGCACCCCCCTCCATTAGAGGCAGATCATGCTGAGGGTTAGATCTCTGGTTTCGGGTATTTTCAGAGGGAAAGAGTCTGTGTAAGTTCCTTGATTATGTATAGCCCTTATACGGTGGCTTACCCAAATGCTAGTTGTGGTAGTGATGTACTAGGCATTTGAGCAGAATCACAGTGTCCTGTGGGTCCCAGGTGGCAGCAGTCTCAGGAATATTATCTTATTCCCCAATGTTAATGCACTTGTGTCAGATTTCCTATTGTTTTGTACTGCTGTTCAACCTCTAGACCAGTAAATGACTCTTATGAGTAAGAGTCAGCTATAGCCAATACAGGTGGTATATACTTGACTCTTGTTTACTGAGAGATCTCTGTCACCTCATACAATGGGCTAATCCATGGAGTGCACAGTGGTCTGATCTCACTGCTCAGCCCTGGGAGACCACGATGGGTGGGGCCAGACTGGGCAGGCCTCCCTACAAGTCACACAATTGCAGACACAGACATCAGATCTGTGGAGTGGGGAGATGGGGCAGCCAGCAAGTGCCCAGAGGGTGCCTAGGCATGGAGCTGGGAAACATCCTTAGCCCCAAATTCTCTGCATGGGGGCCTCTGGAGGTGACCTAATCTCCTAATCCAGAGGAATGGATGCTCTGAATGCCTGGAGGTCTGCCTGAGTATGGAACAGAGGGGGCTCCACTGCACCACAATCTCAGGAGAGCAGGCTGTGGCACCCAGCAATGACACACACAGGCTGCTTCCAGGTCGCCAGGCCGGTCCTGGCTGCAAGTCTTTTTGCCCAGGAGAAACAACTGCTGTGGCATTTCTCCTCCTACTCTGGACCTGTGAAGGGGGAGAGTATAATTCCAGCACCTACTGCTGCGTGCTTTCAACACTCATTGCTCAATTCTGGCTGTGGAGGCCCTTTCTCCACTCCAGAATAAGCGCTCCAATCTCTGACCCAAGAATAAAATGCCTGCATAGTAGGAATTTAAACAAATCAACAAGAAAAAAATGAGCTGCACTAGAAAGTGGGCAAGGGACATGAACAGACACTTCTGTCTGGATTAGAAATTATCAAAGGACATAAACAGACACTTCTCAAAAGAAGACATACAAATGAGTCACAGAGGGGAGACTGTCTACCCCTCTTATGTACTGGGGCTTGACTCACTTTTATCAACCAAATGCCATCACAGAGGCTGTTTGCTCACTTTCTCCTCCCAAGGATCTGGGATGTCCTTTGCTATTCCAATGGATTCCCATTTTCCTTCTTGAATTAGAGCTCACACTTTAAGCATGATTTTGCAATTTCCAAATGGCTGAGGAATGCTAAAAGCCTCTAATCCACCATCTTCCAGATATTTCTTCTATTATTATTTTTTTAAAGCTTGCAGCACTCCAGATTCCAAGGCAATCTCCCATCCACGTCCTACTCAGGCCTGCCCCTGCTTAGCTCCTGAGCTCAGATTAGATCAGGCATGTTCAGGGTGGTATGATCAGAACCCTGACATTATTCATCATCATTTTAAAGCCATTTTTTATACTGTACACAGAATTATCTAATTAAAAAATCAAGCCTGATACTGTCCTAACAAAAATTTTTGTTGGCTCTCTAACACCACAGGATTAATTGTTCTTGCCATGACATTGCCTACAATAATCTGGCAATTTTAAACATCTCCAGCTTCATCAGTGCCCACTCCCAGCTCTAATTTTATTTTTTTAATGTGATGAAATGACTTACCATTTCCCTGCCACAATTTGCTATTCCTCATTTGGGTCTACGCCTTTGTTCATGCTGCCTTCTCTTTCTGGAATGCTCTCCCATTCCAAACCTTTATTCACCTAATATATTCCTATCTATTAATTCTCATCTCGAGATGTCTTCACTGATGTAATCAGGTGGGATGATGCCTCTTTTCTTCCCTACCATAGCAGATACCCTTATATTTACCATAGTAAATATTTTGTTTAAATTCCTACTATACAGTGCTAAATAAATTACATTTTCAGTCTTCTATTTGTAATCTCCGGAGTAAGTTTTGTGTATTCCATCTCTCCCTTTCCAAATGAGACCCTGAAGTTTAGAGTGAAATATACCTCCATCGAAGTTTAGAATGAAATATAGCTCACCCTCAGGCCTAGGGGATGGGCCCTGATCAGCTTGAGACAATCAGCTTATCCTATCTTCCTCATCTCTGGGATAACTTTGTCCCATCGTTTTCATCAGGGATGACCAGGAAACCCAAGCACCTGTGCCTGGCACCCCTCTGAAAACAGTAATGGTTTATGGATGGACTAATTGAAGAGAATCTCAGCATTTTTGCTGGGAATTACAGAATGTTGACGTCACTTCTTCTGCTCAGCTTGATGGTGAGAAGACGTGATATTTGGAACTGCTGCAGTCTCGGTGAGAGAGTCTGAAGCTGTCAGAGGATCCTCATGTGGAGCCTGAGTGTGGATGCCACTTGAGGAAACAGCATTACCCACTCCTTCGTGTCGGTGACATTGCTTTAGTTCAGAAACAGATAGCACAAAATATTAGAGTATCTGCTCAATAATATTTATGCCCCAAATTTCCCTTTTGCTAAGCAAGTTTGGGTCTAGGATTTCTTTTTTCTGTTTCACTTACAACCAAAAGGATTATAATACTAAATATCCTCCATAGCTTATGAGTACTTCAAAGACAGACATTGCGCTTTACTCATTTTTGTTCCTTCAATGTCTCATGAGGTCCCTAACCCATAAAAGGATCAGAATAAATAATTTCTTAACTAATAAATATATTTGCAGCACATCCTGAAATTATTCTATAATGTAAAGCTTATCTAAATCAATATATTTACTCAAATTGAAAAAGACTGACTTTCCCCCATGTATTGAAAATAGAAATTCCCCAATGTTGAACTAGTTATGTAACCAATGATAAATAGTGCATAGTAGAATTTCGACAGTCACTTCTAATACAGGAAATTATGATAATGTTATACCTATGGAAAATGTCCCTTTCCTCTTGCTTAATTTTTTCTGGGTCTCTATCATCTTCTCATCTCTCCTATCTTACATCGTTCCATGTTCCATTTATAATTCTACACAATACTTGTTTTCATATGTTCAGCTGTTTATTCCCACTTTAAGATATTATTGTTTACTCTGACTGTGATTATTAAAAAGTTTCATTTTAGATTCAGAGTATTCATTTAAGGTATTTATGTAGCTCTAACTACTATAGCTCTAATACAATACTTCTCAAGTTTGGGCAATACTGTTAATGCCAGTGTCACATTGGACAATGTCTGTTGTTTGTTGCCTGTTATCCTGAGAAGAAATTCTCTCTTTGTAAGTCTGTACTAGAGGAATTTCATTGTTTTGCACTGAAACTCTCCTTCACTCATGTGAATGGAAAAAATTATAAAGTCAGTCCCAACTTTTTTTTGCCAAAATCGCTATAAGTGTTTCTACCAGTTTATGGTTCCAGCAGTTTTCACTACAGGTCAGCAGATCTCAATTGCTGTATCTTTCTGGATTTACCTGTCTCCCTAGATATGAAGGCACCAGTCAGTTTACCCTGCTACCTCAGCACTCCGAAGGGTGAAAGAATAGCCATTGATTTTCAGTTTGTTCATGTTTTCATGTAAGGGTGAAAGTGATGACTTCCAAGGTCTTTACATGTCTCAGGTAAAACCACAAGTCAGCTTAGGCTTTTTGAAGGCAAAGACAATTTTATCTGGGATTAGAGATAAACTTCCCTGCTTCCTATGAACTGCTAATCCTATTATATTTTCAGTGTCACTAAATATGTATGTGAATTCTCAGGGACCATGATTTTAACTTTTAAGGGTTTCATACAAATGCTGGCGAGGATGTGGAGAAAAGGGAACCCTTGTACGCCATTGGTGGGAATGTAAATTAGTACAGCCACCATGGAGAACAGTTTGGAGGTTCCTCAAAAACACTATAAATGGAGCTGCCGTATAATCTAGAAATCACACTGGAAGGTATGTACCCAAAAGATAGGAAATCAGGATATTGAAGAGACATGTGCACTCTCATGTTTGTTGCAGCGCTGTTCACAGTAGCCAAGATTTGGAAGCAAACTAAATATCCATCAAAAGATGAATGGATAAAGAAAATGTACATACACACAATGGAATACTATTCAGCCATAAAAAAGAATGATATCCTGTCATTTGCAACAACATGGATGGAACTGGAGGCTATTATGTTAAGTGAAATAAGCCAGGCACAGTAAGACAGACATCACATGTTCTCACTTATGTGTGGGATCTAAAAATAAAAACAATTGAACTCATAGACATAGAGAGTAGAAGTATCATTACCAGAGGCGGGGAAGGGTAGTGGGAGATGAGGGGGAGGTTTGGGACGGATAATGGGTAGACAAAAATAGGAAGAATGAATGAGACCTAATATTCAATAGCACAACAAGATGACTATAGTCAGTAATTCAAATGTACATTTAAAATTACTAAAAGTATAATTGGATTGTGTGTAACACAAAGGACAAATGCTTGAGGGTATGGATACCCCATTCTCCATGATGTGATTATTATGCATTGGATGCCTGTGTCAAAACTTCTCATGTACCCCATAAGTATATACATCTACTATGTACCCACAAAAATTTAAAATTAAAATTTATTTAAAAAATAATAAGATAATAAATTGAAAATTCATCTATTAATAAAAGTGACTTTTATGCCTACTATCAGGGATTTAAGGGATTTTTTTTTTTTAGGAATCATATTTGAAAAAATAAACAACTGCTTTCCTAATAGTTTTAACACTCATGTGCTAGTCGTGATACCTGCCTGGCCAAAACTTGATCTAATGGAAATAGCTCTGACTGGATGGCCACTTATCATGGATTGTTCCACCAAGAAAGAAATGCAGATTCTGACTTAATGGATAGGAGTTTCAAAGGTCAGAGTATCAAGGCACTAGTAACAGGAGAAGTAGCTAAAAAGCTATACTAACTGAGTTTATTATGTAAAGGAGCTGTGATGAGGGGTGTGATCACAACTGAGCCAAACCTGAGGAAGCAGAATATAAGAGCAGGCAGATGCTCAGAGGCATTAACAGAGGGCACTATAGTGGGAAAAGGCAACCAAAATCCAAAGAGTAGCCAAGAGGGAGAACTGAATCCCACCAGCAAGACTTCAGGGGCCAAGCTCTCCTGCTGCTAGGATCCCAGAGAGGATGTGAGGTTTTTACTAATACCTCCAGCCCCACCAGCGTCATCATCAGCATCAATTCTTACTTACATCAGTGAAGCTCAACTCTATTGTAGTTCCAGCTGTCACTAAGATCTGCTTGGTTCATTTTCCTAGTTTGTTTGTTTTTATAAGACCTACTTGGCTAAAGACCTTGATTTTTTTATTCCAAAAGGCATCCAGACAATAAACATCTCTACCACTTAAAATAACTTGATCAACTCTCTGCTCTGCTAAACTAGCATAATCTAATGAAGAAATTATGATCTTAGTCTTAGAGTTTATGCAAGGGTGGAAAAGTCAGCCAAAATGTCAAATTTTAAGTAACAAACATTTTTCTAGCGTTTTAATCTAGAACCCCTTTCAACATCTTTTCTATCTTCCATATTAATATGTTTTTAGTGGGCTCTTATCATTCATTGTCCAGCATCCATGATGGAAATTAATATGATAAAACAAATGTCAATGCATTAGTGGATGTTAAGGGTGGGTTAATGTGTCAGCCTTTCTTTAGATAATATATATGCTTTTGAAAGGGTTTTTTTTCTACAATAGAAATGGAGGCTGGAGTCAGATAAATAATTTTTGTCATGGTTATAATTAAGACAATCTCATTTTTTAGCACATACTAGTGGCCTAGAAAAATAAGTTGTTTATCTCACACCTTTCTACAATTGGATATTTCACCTGTAAGATTTCAATAATTGTTAATTGAAACTATTTTAATCAAATCAATGACATTTTGACAGAAAAGAGCCCTCTATTTTGTGCATTTGTCTCACAATGCAAATTTATAAGCCCTTTAATATTCACTTCCACATGTTTCTCCAGATTTCTTGCATACAGCCCTCTTATATCCATTTGCTATTTGTAAGATTTCATGGTTGCATTTTCTGTGTTAACATATCACAATTTGTTCTTCCATGAGATAATAAAACACATATTTCAAAATTTTTCTTTACCTATTAAACATCTTTTTCCCCCTGATTTGGAAACGTCCTTGACGTTATCCAATTTCAAAGATTTAAGCTAATCCAAAGAAAAAGCAAAAAGTCAAGAATGTTTCAAAGGTTTTTTTAAAAGGTTCAACCTAGAATTTAGAATACTTGACTTTCACTTAATTTTTGGAAGCTACATTGAATTACTGACAAAGAAATTCTTCCTTTCCACCTTCCTTTCATCTTTCCTTTGTTTTGTACCAGATGATTTCTTAAAATTATGCCCAGAGAATCCCTTAAATATTCTGCAGAGATTCTCAAGTGCCCTCTCATGTAATAAGACCAACAGGTAATGTAGTGACAAAAATCTTGTGAAGAAAAACTCTCACTACTTACAACAGAAAGTCTAAAGTCATTGTCATTAAATATAATGTAGTAGATGCCCATATACTTTCAGTCCTAAAAATATCACACAAACATTGAACAACTACTGCCATGAGAAAATCAATATATCTGAATAAATATCAGTATGATTGTATAATTTAAAACTCAAAATGAATGCCACTACTCTTTGTTTAATCAGTTTTATTGTTTAAGCCATCTTGACAATGAGGTACATTTATTTTCCAAAGAGCTGTAGGATCATTGTCATATGGTGAGTGATTTCATAAGATGGTTCAACCTCCACTCAGGGAGTTGACCACACTTCCACAGTGCAAGACCATTAAGTCATTTTTGTTTCCTCCCTCAGTACCTGCCCTCCAAAATGCATACTCTGCAGGTTAATCCACAGGACATAGTCAAAATGCCCAAATGTTCTCTGGAGTAATCCAACCCTGCATACTGATCAATCAGAGAACACTTTGTCTTGCATACTGATCAACCTTGAAAAATAAAGTTCACTAGCAATGAAATGGAGAAGGAAAGCAATAATCTGTTTAAATTTGGACCTAAACATGATTTGCCTGAAACATCTAGACAATTTCATGGAAGTAGAGCTTGAGATATATATATATATATATATATATATATTTTTTTTTTTAAATTTTCTGGGTAATTGCTTTGGATCTTTTCTTTTTGCTAGCATAGACCTTGGGAAGGTCACATTAGTCCCACAAACCTGTAAAGGAGTAATTTGAAACACCATAAATAACAGAATATGTGGGCACATATTTATTAGGGTTCTTAAAAATAAAAATCATATATTCGTATGGTTTGGGGCTATAGGTGATTATCACTGTGCAAAATATTGTACCATGTATTCAATTTCTATAGCATTTCTTTTAGCATACTATGATTTATAATCCTATAAAGGCTCATCTATTGCAAAAACCTTTGGAGAAGTATGTAGTGAGAGCCAAATGGAAGAAAAATCTGCTTTTTAAGGAATATATAAATGCATCCTAAGTGCACACCATTTGATTCATATACAGCAGCTTTAAAATGCAGCATACAGTTCACAAGCTATTGGTAGACATGCCTATCTGAAAGCAGGGATAAATATGTGATGGAATATTGGAAACTTCGATAAAGTATAATTGGTATCAAAAGTCAGTAGTTATAAAAATTATTTATTACTTATTTAGCCAGGCTTCTCTAAGTCTGTTTTTGCTAACATTTAAAGAAGCAAAACAAAACCTTAGTCTTACAGTAAATTTCTTTCTTTTTTATGTTTTCTGTTATATTTCTAACTTGTATTCTAATTAGGAACTTCCATAGATCAAGAACCAACAGCTTCCTTCAGCAGCTGGACTCCTAGCTGAGTGTGTTGTGTGTGTAATAGCTTCAGTAATTTCCTTTCTTTTCATGTGTCTTTTCTCTACGTTGGCTGCATTGTTTAGAATGAGATTTCCTTTGCAGTCAGTACCAGGTTTTGGATATCTAACTTGATTTATAAGCTCTCTATATTTTTATATTATTTTAAACGTTACTAAAATTTTCTCGGATCTAACTGGTTTTTGCCAAAGCTCTTTATTCTCATCATTATTCTAATATAAATTCAAACATTTAAAATAATCATTAATATTTTATATAGTATGATATTTAACAAATAGTTGACATTAAACTTTAAGATTCATGTTGTTTTCAAAATCTGACATAATTTTTATTATTCTCTTTCATAACAGAATACAGAAGGTATGTTTAAAGTAATAATTAAAGAATATTCATTTTAGATTTTAAAGATCTTCAAATGTAAAGAAAATCAGAAATGAATGAAACATTTAAGTATAAGTTAAAGGAACTGGAATTTTTGTCGTGGAGTAGCGTGGTTAAGATATAAGCCAACCACCCAGTGCCCTGATACAAAATTTCAGTCTAGGCTTAAACAAAAAGACACCACTTCTCATTTCTGTCCCCTCACTGCCCTTCTGTGGACTTACTTCTTTTTTGTGTAGGTCATTCTAACCTAGGTATACAGATAAAGTTGCATTTTCACAAAAGGAATTCATAGCAAATATTGATGGACACAGTCATGTCCATGCTCTACAGATTCATGAAAACATCATGAAAAAAAGCCTAATTCTGGACAGTAAACACTATACTATTATATATATATTAGTCTTTTACTACAAAGAACTTTGAACTGCAGGCAAAAAGGCTTGAATTTAAAGACTTTTCTGCTCTAGAATAACGTCTATTGTTCAAAGTCTCGTAACTCATTAAAAATATCTGTCACTTCAAGAAAATTTCCCTAATTCTTTCCCCAAATCAAAATGATTGAGAATCTAAGAGAATGAAAGAAGGAATGACATTTTATAAGATAAGAACTAATTTTCATATATAGAATTAAAGAGTTAATATAAAGAAGCAACTTAGAGATCATTAGGTTCAGAACATTCTTTTCACTTGCTAATTGGCTTGGGCTTTGGATAACTAGACAATGTGACTTACTGGCAATGCCTTAAAAAAAACTGCCTTAAAACAAAAATCAAATATAAAAATAACAATCACCGGTATCGTCTTCTTTAAGAGTCCAAACCTTTGGAAGGCAGAATGATTTTGTGTGACACTGATTCCTTTAGCTCAATGAAGGACAGGCAGTGATGAAGAAATACGCAGCCAGGTCAGAAGGAAACTGCAGCCACTTTCTCTTTAGCAACAGCAAGTTTGATTCTGAAATCAGGTTATAGAGAAGGGGTAGAAGAAGAAAATTAATTCCCTCTTTCTTTCTTTCTTTTTTTTTTTTTTTTTTTTGAGACGGAGTCTCGCTCTGTCGCCCAGGCTGGAGTGCAGTGGCGCGATCTCAGCTCACTGCAAGCTCCGCCTCCCGGGTTCACGCCATTCTCCTGCCTCAGCCTCCCGCGTAGCTGGGACTACAGGCGCCCGCTACCACGCCCGGCTAATTTTTTGTATTTTTTAGTAGAGACGGGGTTTCACTGTGTTAGCCAGGATGGTCTCGATCTCCTGACCTCGTGATCCGCCCGCCTCGGCCTCCCAAAGTGCTGGGATTACAGGCGTGAGCCACCGCGCCCGGCCCCCTCTTCTTTCTTTCTTGTGTTTCTAATAATAGTTATCATTTATTAAGTGTATTCTGTCAAATACCATAATAGGTGCTTTAAATATATTATTTAATTTAAGCAGAGAAGCAATCTTAGAAAGTTTAATATTTTTATTTTCATTTGCAGATAAGTACATTGAGGCTTAGGTAGATTAATTGACTGCTTGAGGCCACACAGCTTGTAGTGGCAGAGCCAGAGTCAAAGCACAGACATTGACACTGAGGTCCATTTTATTCCATTCCATTATGCTGTTAGGGTACTTTGGTTGCAGGCAATAGAAACTGACTCTGGTTAATGTAATGTACGCAAAAAGGAAACTCATGGGAAGGCTATAGGGAAAATCATAGAATCAAAAGGAAGAGTAAATTTAGAAGCTGGAAAAACCCAAAAGACTTGGTGGAAGGATTTCTGGAAGACACCATATCACACCTCCTTGAGTGAGCTTTAAACATTGTCAATAATTATGTTCCTGTGACAGGGTTATATTCCAAGGACCAACTTGCCTAGGTCTGGTCACCCACCCGGTAAGAAGGAGAGCTTACGCTTTGGCAAGATCTCACAAGAGTGTGTCCAGTGAGAGAGAAATAATTCAAAAGGAAATTAGAACGTTTTCACCTCCCCTGAAAATTGAATGATTGGTTGCTAGTTTGCTTTTTAAAAAAATTTAAAAAGCCCATGGCAGCTCATATAAATTTTTCCTATTATGAAAGGTTCTTTAGTCTTTTATATTTTACAAAACTATAGATTTACCAAAGGCTCCACATCATCTTCCTTTCCTTCCCCTGTGTCCCTTCTGCTGCACTTAGAGCAACACACTCCATCTTGGGGGTATTCCTAGGTTATAGAGAGGTGCACATTAGCACCTTAAAGGTACACATTGGAGACACCGTGTTTCAAGCTTCTACCAATCGATATCCAGGTTGCCTTTATTTAGAAAATAGAGCACCATCTTTGGAGTTAGGCAACAATAAGAACAGCAATTATCACCAATGCTTAAACAAAGCACTTATTAATGCCGAATATTATTCTAAGAGTGTTCCGTATTCTAACTCATTTAATTTTCACAGCCCTATGGAAAAGGTATAGATGAAGAAATTAAGACTAAAAACACTTGCTTCAAACTAAAGACCTGCTACATTACCAAATAATTTGAGTAAGTCATCAGCTTTGACTGAATCAGTTTTATCATTTGGGATAAGATAGTGTCTCACTCATCGGTTTCATATGACGAAATAAAATAGTGCATTTAAAGTTACAACACAAGTCATTGATGAATAGAAGGCACCAAGTCTTCTTCCTGCAAACTAACAAATAGCCAATATGATGAGCTACATTGGCTCCCATAATTACTCCTTTTTCTCAGGAACCTTATCAAGAACAAAAACTTCAAGTCTAATATTCAGTGTAAGATGCAAAAAGTTACAATTTATTTCTACTTTAAATAAATCATCACTTTATTTCAAAAAGTCTTTATTTCTTTACATGAAAAAGTAAGTTCACTATATATGTTTTTGGATGACAAAATTTATTTTATAATAAATAAATAAAGGTTGGGGTGCAGTTTTGGCAGAATTGATAGCACAAAATCTATGTCACTGTTTGACAAAGTTGTGATGTCTATATTCATGAGTAATGGAATTAAAATACCCATCAAATCATGGAGTTTGAGGAAAAGTGTTTTGGAGGAAGTAACTAGAATACCTATATGTGATAATATTAAGCAGTACAGCTTCTTTTTTATAGTAGAACTCTATTATTTGTATGTAATTGTAATCAAGGATGACAGGAGAGAAAGAAGACAAGCAGGGAAACAAATAATGGAACTGTGTTCAAATTATACAGCTAGCATAGAAAGAAAATGACTAAATCTGTACAGGCATAGCATCCACAGAGAGAAGGTAATATTGGAGCTTGGATTTGAAGAATGAACCAGAAGCAACAAGAAGCCCAGTCAGAAGGAAAAGCATGAACAGTGGCTTGGGGTACTAAGAAAGCCTCCGGCCATTGTGTCTTCTGCAACTCCAACTGTGAAAGGAATGGCGAAAAGCAGGAAACAAAGCCAGAGACAGGAAGGGCATTACCAAATTCTTATATAGCGTGCTCATCATGTTTTCTGTAATACATTCTTTATAGCTTTACTCTCCACTGTCAGGAAAAAAATGATGAAAACCTATTGTCTTATGAGCAAGACAAAGAAACCATATTTTTTTTTATTACCTCAATACCTCTGACATTGTCTTAAGAGTAAAAGCGACAGTAAGGTTCAGAAAACAAAATAACTTGCACCGTGGCCATTTTTCCACAGGCAGAATGTAGAATGGAATCATTAGGAAGTAATCTGTAAAGTTAAAGTGTTTTAAAGAACAAGAAATTTGAGCTCAAAGAGATGAAATACCTGCTTTGCTCAAATCACTAAGTGAATTAGTGATGGAATGTGAAAGAAATCCCAGGTCTCCAGACTCTGATTTATGTTCTCAACGTTATACCACACTTCCTCTAAATATCATAATAAATACTTTATATACATACTCAAATGTGTGAATATAGAACATATATATATATGTAATTATAGACTTAAAATATACACCAACATATAGTTGATTGACTAAATCCAAACTTGTGTATTAATTTGTAAAATAATACACATATGGTGGATCTGGATACTTTCAGGACATGAAAGAAATCTGATGGGAGGGTTTGGAAACACTTACACCTTTTTTTCCCTTGGTTTTATCAATACTGAGCTGGGGGTACCCTGGAAAATAATTACTACCTTTTCTCCATCCTGTAGATCACCTTCTAGCCTTTGTGACTTTAGTAAGATGGAAGCAAAAGCAACTTTTGTCTCCTGTAAACTCTGCTTAAGGTCTTCAGAAACATTTTTTTCTCTTCTTCTTTTTTGTTTAATTTTTATTTTATTTATTTATTTATTTATTTATTTTACTTTAAGTTCTGGGATACATGTGTAGAACGTGCAGGCTTGTTACATAGGTATACATGTGCCATGGTGGTTTGCTGTACCTATCAACCCGTCATCTAGGTTTTAAGCCCGGCATGCATTAGGTATTTTTCTCTTTTTAATCCAATTTTCTGTTCATTACTCTCTGATGTTTACTTTGTTGCTTCCTTAGAAGTTAAATTGCAAGATGCTTTTTTCTGACATTGCTTTCCACCAATAAAATTTAATTCCCCTCCTTTGCCTTCCAAAATACCCCATCCATATTTGTATCTTAGTGTCCATAACACTGTATTGCCCTTAATCATAGTATTAAGCTAAGCTCCTCCTGAAATTGTGGTGATGTAACACATGGTATTATATTTCTCCATTATGCTAAGTCGTCTGTGGACTTGGTGACTCTTTAGGGCAACTGTTTTCACATGACTGCTCAGGGACTCAGACACCTTGGCAACTGTTTTCACATGATAGCTCAGGGACTCAGACACCTTGGACATGGTAGCCACACTCTCCATAACATGTGGCTTTCATGGTGAAGAGAGCTACAGATTTGCACACTGACTTTTATATGCTTTGGTCAGAAAATGTTAACTGAAATGTTCTTTCATAGACTATTTTCTAGAATTGGCCATACAGCCATACCAAATTACAAGAGAGGTTGGAAATATGCAGGAATACGTGGATATTCACTGAGCAGCAAGTATCTTGGCCACATTGATTTTCATTTGTCATCTCTCCACTAGTTTCATGAGGGCAGGAACTACATCCAGTACTCTCTCTAAGACCTACTTAATTTTGGATCCAGTCTCCAAATGTATGGTTCATGGAAATTCAATTTCTCCTCCAAATTGATGCAAAATCCTAACAAATTACATTTCTGCCTTGATGTTTGCACCCTCCATCCCAGATTACTTGTATATAACATTTACCTCAAACCCAGTTTACTCAATTACAGAAAATTAGCCCTTCCCTGAATTGCAAACACACACACGAATGCACAATAGCAAAAATGAAAACAGCAGTAAGAGGTACACAAACACATGCCTTTGTGAGAGTAGGTTACGTTAAAGAAGTTGTGTTGGGTTTTGGAAAGAAGGGAAGAAGAAATGGAGATGAGGCTTACATCTCAAAATGCCAAAAAAAAACCTCAAATTAAATGTTGGGCATCCATATTCTGGAACATGTCCTTTGGCCACTCACTTCAGAAGAATTGCATCCTTTTCCTCTTTGCTTCCTCTGCCTTGCTGCACATTGTCTCAGTCTTCCCTCTTCCTCCTCTCCTCTTCCGTGTTTGCTCATCCTCCTGCTTATCTGCTCTTGCTCCAAGCAAAACAAAAGCCTCATCTCATTTCCTGAAGAGGAGTTTACCACACATATTCCCTTTGTTTCTAGAGCTCCTGCTTGTACATATCCCTTTAAAATCTCATCTATACCTTCAGCTGTATATGCAAGGCATTCTAAACAAAGATAGTTCTTTCCTTAAGAGGGATTTTGGTATCACTATTGAGAAACATTGCATTTCCATTCCTGGTGCCTTGATATTTACTGTGGTTAAATAAAAATCTTTTGTTTGATTAATGAATTTGTTGAAAAGTGAAAAGCATACATTCAGACAGCTAGTTTTGTAATATTTTATATATAACAGCTACCATTTTATTCTTATGTTCAACATCACTAGAACACATCACCAGATTTCCACTTGAGATTCCGGCAATGTCTTTCTGCATAAGCTCTCTCAATGCAGTTAATTATACTATAAACTTTGTGTATTATATAATCACTTGAAGCATGTGATACCCCATAAAACAGATTTGTCCGAGCATTATCCAAAAATAAAAAAACTTTAATGTTAAGCTTTAAAAAATTTTAACAACTTTAAAGATAATTAAGAACTTTAATTGTATTATTAATTACAAACATATATTTTGCATCAATTGTATGGACAGATGACAATTATTCCTAAATAAAATATTTAATATGTAAACCACATTTTTTTCATGAATTATAATAACAGTTTTTTATTGTTTTTGGTGTTTTGTTACACCATTTGAGTGTACACAAGAATATACAAGAATATATGTTTCTTTTTATTTTATTTTCTTTAAAAATTGTATGTTAAGAGAAGGACTCTGTGTACTGCAAAAATGTAACAAAAGGTGAGAAATTAATAATGTAACATAATCCTTATACACTTGAAATAAGAGGCCACCTTTGTAGAGTTCTTAATGTGTGGTAGAAATCCACTTTCATACTCAGGAGCAGCGTTTAGTAATTTTATAATTAAAAAACAAGGTAATGAATTAGGGTTAAGAGTTAAGTTGCTGCAACAAGAACAAAAACGTCTAACATTGCTTGCTGAAATAACCACGTGGTTTTTAGTTTTGGTTTTGTTTATGCAGCAAGGCTTTTTTGCATGTGGTCATTCAGAAACCCGTGCTTCTTCCATTTTCTGTTATCCCCAGTGATGTATCCCTAATATCCAGGAAAGCTGTGTCTCAGGCACATCTGTGTTCTTGATCTTGTGAAGGGGCAGGTATAGAGGAGGAAGAACACCATCGCAAGCTGTGACGCAGCTTTGACTCAGCAATGTTTTAAGGACCAGGTCTGGAATTGGCATCCATCACTGATGCTCAACTGCGACTGATAAGAATTTAGTCACATAACCACAGTTAACTGCAAGAGGCTGGGAAAACTAGCAAACGTGGTTCCTAGTAAGACATGCCATCAACAACTCTATTACTATGAAAGAAGGTGAGAACTTACTTGGCTAGAAAAGGAAATCTTTGTCATGGTAAATTAAAGCAGAGGATGGTAGTGAGAAGGATGAGGATGAGGATAAAGCAGACCTATCATGACCATTTTATTTTAACTTAAATCCAAGTATGTATTTATTCATTAATCTTTTGCTATAGGACAAAAGTTTTTTCTCTGAAAAATGGGTCTACCTCAAATAGAATCCAACATAATCTTTCTTTCATAAATACTTAAAATGCATTCTCCAGGATTCCCTGCAATTCCTTACAGTGAAGCCACAATTTGAAATCACTTTCAAAGCAAAATAATTACAAAAATACTTCTAGATTTGCATTATTTTCTGCATTTTTACAGTTATCTTGTCTCTATCTAATTTGACACCATAATAATAACTTATTTTCATTAAGTTTTGTAATTTTTTACTTATTTAAAAAATCTTCATTCAATATTTTATGAAATTACATTATTACAGGGGCTGGGTGCAGTGACTCACACCTGTAATTAGAGCACTTTGGGAGATCTAGGCAGGTGGATCACCTGAGGTCAGGAGTTCAAGACCAGCCTGGCCAATATGCTGAAACCCCATCTTTACTAAAAATACAAAAGTTAGCCAAGCATGGCGGCACGCCCCTGTAATCCCAGCTACTCAGGAGGCTGAGGCAGGAGAATCGCTTGAACCCAGGAGGCAGAGGCTGCAGTGAGCCGAGCCGAGATCATGCCACTGCATTTCAGCCTGGGCGACAAAGCAAGACTCCATCTCAAAAAAAAAAAAATTACGTTATTACAATAATAACTACCACCGGCAAAACAGATTTAGGAACAAACAACTGACTCTGCATAGGCAAATGGCTCACCCAGCAGGAGCAGACAGGACATAGAAATTCTAGAAACGTTCCTAAAGTTGTGAACTTCTCCTGTGCAAGGGAATACTGAATGTCAGTTAATTTAAGGGGGTGTTTAAATGGCAGAGTTTTTAACCACAATCAGAGATATTTCTCCATAGTGGCGTATGGTCGTACAAATAATTGGAGAATAAAGCATTTTTCTGATGATTATTGGTAAAAGGTTGTATACAGCTCCAGAGCTGAACTAAGAATATACCTACATCCAGACAGCCACAAGAACTGTGGTACTGTATCTATCTCAGTTTTCTCTAACTACAGGTTTGCCATATAACAGTATAATTATCCTGAGAATTTTGGCCATGTGGTAGGTGATATCTAGTGATTGTTTTCTCCTTTAAATATGACATGTAACTCCAAGAATCAGGGAAACATTAATATCGTAGTAACACGACTATTTTTTAACAGCCCCTGAAAACAATGTTCCCCATCTGATAAGGGTAAAAATATTTTCACATACATACCAGTCTCATCTTTAATTCATTACTTCTCACGCTGTGCTTCTTGAACCAGCAACATTATTAACACTGAAGAACTTGGTAGAAAGAAAAAGAAAAAAATCTTAGATGCACCCAGATCTACTGAAATTCTGGGATGGGATGCAGCAATCTGTTATAACAAGTCTTGAAAGAGCTCTCAGAGGAGAGTTAGGGCAGGTTCCCCAACCTCCAGCACTCTGTACCTACATTTCAGCAACACAACAAGTTCTTGTGCTTTCGTGCATACCTATGCAGAATTTCTTCTGCACTCTTTCTCCCCTTGCTTCTTTCTCCAACATACCGGGCAACACGAAAGCCCAGCCCAGCGTGATTCTATTATAGTAATGCTGCTTCTTTAATTGCTTGCCAGTCTGGGTTCTAGAACGTCATCATTTTAGAAACAAATCACTTTATTTTCTATTATTGGGTCCAGTGTAATTAATTTTGGAAACTTTTTTTTTGAAAATAGAAAGCAATGCAAAAAAAAAAATAGGAAGAAATAGGCATTTCTAAAGAATAATGAAGGGCTTACCTGCTATTTGTATTTTAGTATTCAACTTATTGTTTACTGAACATTCATTATGCATCTAGCATAATGACATATGTTCGGAGTAATAGCACGTTTTAAGTGTTTATTCAATTTTTTAAATCTTACACCTGTGATAAACGTCAAGGTTATAATGTTTTACACAATTCTTACTAAGACTGTTCCAAGATTGTATAATGCAGATTCTTCCATAAAATTCACCTAGGATAATGCTATTATTTTTAACTGATAAATTTTAAATGGGTTTTGAAGATTAATAGCATTTTCATATTTATTGTCAAATCATCAATTTCTAGAATTATTTTTTAAAGCATGTTTTAATTTATATGTATCGTCTTAAATTTTTTCTTAAATATTGATCATCAGTATTGTCTCAGTTGTTCTTTACATAACAATTTTCTTACATTCCAAAATATATCATTTGGCCAACCATACTTATTATCATTTTATGCTATTCTATGTTATAGATTTTTCTCTATTTGTCTAAAAATGTTTTGCAGAGGCTCATAAAGCTACTAAATCCGGGCATATATATTTTAAATAAGGTTGTTTTCTGGGTGGTTTTTTCTGGTTATTGTCAAATCAAGTAGTCATGACTCAGTTATTTTAAAAATTGAAACAAAACAGTTTATAATTCATTATTTCACAAAGGTATGCCTATTTCATGACAACTAACCCTTTATTATTGGCATAATAGAAAAAAGGCTCTCGTGGTGAAAAATGAGAAGAAATTAAGCTGGCAGTTTAGAATGGGGAATGACACTTAAAGTGAGCTCTGTGATTCATGTAGAATAATCTATCCTTCTAACATATTCAGCAGCTAATTATAATGCTCCTCTAAATCAATCTGTTTCATAACCATATTTTTTCAAAGACTACTGTTCAAAAGCTAAATATAGCCCTAGACACCTCAAAATTAGAGTGTTTCCAGGAAAATGGTGACTTTAAAGAAATGTTCTGGATGTCAAATTTGGACTGTTTAACCAAAAAACTGATAGTATTCATTGAGTCAAGAATGTATTCTCCAATAAATTACATTTAGGGTTCTAAGCAAACTGTCAACTACTTCTTCTAATTGTGCAGATTTTATTTCCTTTTACTTGAGTGTTAGTTTACTGCTTGCGCTAATAGCTATATCTTTACAGTCTAGTTGCATGGTGAAGCTGACAAATATGTATTTCTTGTTCACCTGGATGATTTCGATCTGCACTCTAGATTTTTGTAAAAAGCAACCTAACTCACTGACCTTTTTCTTGCTATTGTAGAAGAAAGTAGAATAACTACAACTAAGTTTTCAATAAATTGGTTTGAGTTGTCTCTATAATCTTTTCTGGATGTTGACACTGTATAGCATTATATATAGAAATAATAATCTTAGCTTAATGTATCCTCAAACATAACATTTCTTTACTGAAGTCTTATCTTGGTACTTAAATATAACTTCTATCTTGAAAATATCTCAATTGGTCTCCTCTTTTAAAATAGCAATGGTGGGGAGGGGAGTGGCCCTAAGAAAATGTATCTATTCTAGGACCTACCAAGTTAACATAACATTCTGCAAATCATTATAACTTTAAGATACTCGATATGGTCCTGAAATACCTCTAAACTCCAACTTTGTTTGGGTTTGGAGCATACAGCATCATTCATTATTCTGTGTTAAACCATGCATTCAGTTGTTTCCATTTATATTGCATCAAAGCAGTTGAAATCCAATTGAAAAGTTTCTTTAGACAGCCATTGTGTGGGAACATGATGTCAATATTAATAAAGGCTGAATTTCCCCTTGGCTCACTTCTTACAGATAAGCTTTTCAATAATACACTGCTTGCACCAAAGGTCTGATGGGACTGGGAATAGTAAAAAACACTAATAAAAGAATGTTGAATGTTTTTATATTAAATTTCCCCACAGGCAAACTGAAAAGCCTACTTAGAGAACGCCAATCAACGTGGCACTTATTAAATGTAACAAGAGTCCTGTTACAACAGATCTTTAAAGCCCTAAAAATGAATTAGGAAATAGAGACAAAAGACAATTGCAAATTCATTTTTAAATGCAAACTTTGGACATATCACCTGATATGTGCAAAATTGATCCTGGCTTGTTTGATCTTCAAAAACTATTCATTAATGGGAGCATACAACTTAACTTTTTTTTTTTTTTTTTTTTTTTTACTTAAAGGAACTAGGCTTTTTACCTAAAATAATTTTAGATATATGTTTTATAAACTTATCAAAGAAAAATAAAAGACATACATAAATTTTCACGTTCTATTTTTTTAAATAATAAATGCAATAACACACCAGTTCAGTGACTAAAATAATGACTGGATAAACAGGAGAAAAAGAGGCAAGTGTAAAAATTAATATCAGCCTAGCAAAATGAATTGCAACTTAGAACAAAAATAAACGAGTTTTTGAATGCCGTATCAACATTAACACAGGGTTTGTCCTCAATTCACAGACTCACCAACCATCACTTTCATCTGAAGTTCGGCAATATCAAGATGGTGACACATATATTAAATCTGCCCATCTTTGAGAACTTGACCCAGGCTGAGACTTTGACTTGAGTTCAGTAATAAAAATAAACTCAATTGCTAAACATCAGTTATTTCTCACACACATAGGAGAAAATGGGAATAGTCACTGGGACTTCAGAATAAAATGTAATGGCTTAGAAGTAATTTTCTTATTACAGATTCTATAATTCTGTTTAATATCATGATAGCTTTATTTCTTACTTCTTACAAGGAGCTTCCAAAAAGTCAAATTTTCCAATATCCAGAGAAATAAGAATTTTTTAACCTTTTAAGTGGGCATTATAATAAAAAAAATCCAGAATGATGTAAATGACATAAACTTCCTATACTTTTTCGATTCAATAAAAACATATTATGTACCATGTATGTGACACTATATGCTTATAAGCATATATATGTAATATTTTGTGTGTATATAAAACATTTATACTTTTTTAAGAAAATCAAATAAACCTTTCGAATATAGTAATTCAACTTGGCATTCTCTATCAAAATTAACTAAAATTGTAGTTAACAATTTACAGAAGATAATAGAATCTTCAAATTAAAGCTACAAATCAAAGCTATTTTCCTTTATTATATGTCTGAATAACTTGTCAGCATGACAGTCACTGAATTTTATATTACATTTGAAGTTTGCTGAGATATAAAAATTGGTCAGGATGTAGACTGTTTTTATTTAGAGTATTGTTATGTATTTCTTTCCAATTCTGCAAATTTCATCTAAACCCTCAGTGTGGGGGGGATTTCAAAGGGGGGCTCAACTTTTGAACACTTTTATAGCCATGGTAGGCTCTAGATTTTTTTTTTCCTGATGCCTTAATGAGAATCCAACTTATCCATTTTGAAATATAGTAAGTTTATTTTTTCAAAAATATCTTATACTCACTCATATTTTACTTACTGGCTCTGTTTTATATCAGTTCAGAGTTTTATATCTTTATATTGATCACTAGTAAGAAGAATCTGTTAAGAATCTGTTAATAATTGAGAATTAACATTAGCACATGCCAAATCTGATCTGTCGTTTGGCTTTATGGATTTACTTTTGCTTTGGATTTATTACAACTAAGGTATAATTCTCTAAATTGTAAACTCCTATAGGAGGAGATTTCTATCTGAACCTTCTTTGTATCCTACCTGGTACCTAAGTCAGACGTTACATTGTAGATACTTATATAAAAATATGGCTTTAGTAGTGATGATATTAATATTATATGTTTTTTTCCTAAGGAACATGTTGATAAACAGTCTATACATATCATGCACTGAACTTGTATGCTTATACTTTAAAAATCAATTACATAATACCAAAAACCTAATGTGCCAGTTTTAAACTCTTTCATTTTTGTTACAATTAAAATAAGTTGTGTTGGGTTCATAAGCGTTTATCTTATAACTAACTGAAACCACAATTTAATTCAACTGTATATATAATAATATTTTATTTTTCTCTTAAAAACAATAGTGACAAAGTAGCACACCATTCTTATTCCTTTTCATTCTTTGGGATTTTTCTCATGGCATTTATATTCCAGTGGCTTTTATAATTTAGGTATTTTGGTTGTTCCAAGTGAAGAGGAAAAGGAGCATTTAAGGGTAACTTCAACTAGAGATCAGATGAGGATAAGAACTAAAAAAAAAAAAAAAAAAGTCTAGGTTTTCTCTTTGCTTTTGATCTAAATGAAACTGCACAAAAGCATAAGCTTCCTGCAGATGCAAAAGGGATTTCACTACAATCATACACACAATCTGTGAAGTATTTGTACTTATTTGCTGGTTGAACAGTGCTTACCTGTAATTTCATTGCTATACCCATACTAGCATCCTAGAAGATAACATTATGTATGCAAAGTTGCTTTGTAGACTACAAATATGAGTAATGTTTCTGCTCTAAACTAAGATCCTAATTATTTCCTCAGACAATTTTAATTATTTAGACTCCAATATAATTTTGGCTATAAAAAAGGTGTCACATTTAGCCTTTAAGTGGCCATATATCTGTATATGATTTTAAATTCATGTTGAACCTTTTTATTTTCTCTAAATTTCTGTTTTCTCCTAAATATGAATGATGAAATTGAATATTTAAATTAAATAATAGCAAATACTTCTCTTAATTTTTTCTTAATTGATCATTGCTTCATTTTCTTATTTCTCAATTGCTACAGACTTCAACAACTGGTACTTTGAAATTTAAGTCCAAACCTGAACTTAAACAGGTAGAATATTGCTTTGTGCCCTTTTTATATAGTACAACTTCCACTCCGGTTATATAGAATTATATTATACAAATCCTTTCATTGATAACTTCTGGCACAATTTTACAATAATATATGGATTATGTGTTAACCCATGAACACTAATTTTTAATGATATTAAAAATAAAATACAGCAATATAGCCACTATTGATGTTTAAAATGTGCTGTTCTTTTATGTAAACTCAGTTTAATACATGATCAGAAATATACAAAGACAAAAGTTTTATGTAAACACTTAATATGGGATAAAGATATTTAAAATGTAAGCATTACAGTGGCATGTGTGTGTTTTTGATATAGTTTTTCATAAATAAGAAAAATAATTAAGAATTAACATTAGCACATGCCAAATTAATCTATATATATCATTAAATAGCAATCAGTTCAAAGGCAAGCTCTTCTAAAGTGCTTCTAAGTTTCACCCACTCATGCCTATAACATTTCTTTTCCTGTTACTAAGTTTAACAAAGAGGAAAGATCCTGAAATACGAAAGAAAAAAGGGGAATTTTTGACATTAAACGACTGAACCTCAGTTTTTTTCTGTCAATATAAGCATAGATATCCATCTTAATCTGGTTATCATAGAAAATCAGATGATTTTAAAACTAAGTACAAAGTGTGAAAAGATAAACAAATATAGTTTAAACTCAGTGAAGGAGGAATTTATTTGATCTTGTATGAAACTAGTTATTAGTGAAAAGGTAACAGTCTAACAACTAGAAAACAATGCTCAGTACATTTACCTAGCCCTTTGAGGTTTAATTCATGTGTTCTACGTAGATCTACATACACTTTAATACATCTACATAGGTGGTCTACACACATCTAATAGATGATTTGAGAATCATCATTTGTACAGTGTTGTACAAATGTACAGTATTTTAGACACTCCAGAGACTAGGACGCTGATTAGAACTGAAAAATTAGGGGATATTTTCAATTCTGATACTATTTACACTCCTTGGGGGAATTGTTTAAACCCAGTCTCATATTTTTCTAACTGCAGAATGCCTTTCCCCAAATTAGAAGACGTCTGAGAGTGAATAATGTTTGTTCTTACCTCCATGGAAAGAAACGTCATAGATATATGGCTAAAAGTTTAAAATATCACCAATGATACAGTATTCAAGTTGAAAGTTTCACAAAGTAAAGGGACAAAGGTGACATCCATTTCAGCTTTTTCTCTTTCCTTGAATTTTTGATTTATATGACTCAAAAGGTTAATCTTAGTAAAGCACAGGGAAAAGATAGTTATCCAAGTGACATTTGCAGACATTCTACAGGTATGATATATTAAAGGGTGCATTTAGGAGTCCAAGGAATATTGGAAAATACCACACATAGACAGTTTTAACATTGCTGCCTTCTTGTCAAAGGTACAAAATGATCAACATGAAAAGGCATCATTTACAGTCAGAATTTGACTGGAAGGGATTGTAAAAAACAATAATTTCAATTCTGTTATTTTTAACCCAGAGTTATTGGGCAGCAATTCCGTAACTGGTAACGATTTTCCAAATTATAATTAAGTACACGTGAATGAAAGAAATCCAATGGGGTGGGGGGGGGGGGAAGGTTGATTAAGATGTTGTCTTCGAGGAACCTAAAGCCTTGTGAGGCAGACATATTTAAACATGTAAATAGTGCAAGGCAGAATAAAGTAATTGCCATTTAGAAGTTCAAAGTGCTTTGAGAGCCCATAGGAAGAAGTAATTAATTCTGACTTGTACAGTGGGGAAAGCTCCATGAAAAAGAGCTTTCGAAAAGGGCCTTGAAAGAGATGTAGTAATTTGGTGGGTAGAGGAAGAGAAGACATTCCATGCTGAGGCAGGGACATCATCTTAAGCCTCTAGGAGCTGGAAAGAAAAGCCATGGCTTATATATTTTAACCGGAAATTTATATAACAGTAGAGTGGGAATGTGAAGACTGATATTTGTATTTTCATATGTATATAAATTTATCTAGGATCTTTGGAATTCTGGAAAAATTCTTTAGAATATTTACTGCAAAATAGTTTCCCTTGTCTTTTAACACTTGTATGTTTTAGATTTAAATCATGTTTACTAGCAATTTAGTTTTTAATCAGTTATTATATGTATTTAAAGAATATGTATAACTTCACTTCTTATATATATTTTCTAGTTTATTTGATTACGTGACATATGTGTACACAAAGTGGGCCTTGTTTTCCTATGAAATCTGAGATGCTTTTCACCCAGTTGCTGGAGTTGAAACATTCTGGTAAGGAAGCAGTAAAATAGGCATCAACTTCATTGCATGCTATTTAAATAAAATATAAAGTTATTTATATTTAAATAAATTTAAATAAAGTTATATTTAAATAAAATATAAAGTTATTTATATTTAAATAAATTTAAATAAAGTTATATTTAAATAAAATATAAAGTTATTTATATTTAAATAAAATATAAAGTTATTTATATTTAAATAAAATATAAAGTTAAACTTGAGGCCAAACTCCAGCATCTTATAATACTCTTCTGAACCCTGAGGTCTAGAACTTTTACCTTCTTTAGTTATCTTGCAGTGGGAGAACAGGAGGAGAGAAAGCCTTTTCTTTTTTAATCTTTAGAATCATTGGAAAGAATGTTTATACCAAATACATACTGGTATTGTTATTTTAAGTATTATATACATGTTTGGGAAACAAGGAGCCAATGCTTCATTCATTTACTTTATTAATAGTTATTTTAAATGGAAAACATTGCATTAAGATACAGTTCGTATCTGAATAATATATTTGTCCAAGGGAATAAGGGACCTCATTATTTTAAAGTGTTTCTTCTTATAGCTACTACTAAAGCTACTTCTACCTACATTTTATTGGTCATTATTTTTAAAGAGGAATCATAAAGTAAATTCATTTGTTTTTATTTTTCTTTTTTTAACCTACAAATTTTCAGTGTATATTCCTAATATTAAAATAAGGAAGTTCAATGTAATTACCAAGAACCATGAAAACATAGCTATTACTCTTTATGGCTGCACAATCCAAAGCATCTCTGGGCTCAGGTTGAAATTTTAAATGCCTGGCCTGCCTGGTAATGGGATGGGATCCTGTGGTTGATGCTCTGTGGACAAACTGAGGAAGCAGGTTCCTGGGCCAGCAAGAGCTGAAAGGCAGCAGTCAAACTGCTGAAGACTCTTATGCGAGGCATCTGGCGGCATCCCAGGATGGAAACCGGAGCCCTCAGACAAGAGCAAAGAAGTGATGACCTTGAGGAGTCAGAGCTTGGAGAGATCCCTGAACCACTTGGGACCCAACTGAACACTTCTGATAGGCTGCCTAGGAATTAACCAAGGGTGGAAGGGATGTGTTAAGGATATCTGCCCGGATATTACTGTTCCTCTAGACTGTTGATATCCAATCCCTTGAACTAACAAAAAAACTGCAGAAATAAAATAAAGCAATATGTTATCTTTCTATGAGGCTGATGATTCCTCATGGCTCTTTACTTCAAAATAGCTTCTAAGAATGGGGAACAAAGTATAGATAAGATTTTGATGCATCCCTTTTTGTCTAGGGAAGAAAAAAGTTTTGTAAAGGAAAATTATACTTATTATAGAGATGTGAAGGTAATTAGTAAATCAATAAATCAATCTAATTAACTTTCTTTAGCCTTCATCTTCTTACACTTCAGAACAGAACAATTTCTTGTAACATGTTTCTTATTATTCAGATCACCAATTTAAAAAATTTTACTTTAGCGCATGCAATTTATACAATATTAGCTTGCTTTTTAAACTAAGAGCCAAAAAACAAAGTTCAGTTCCATGGTAAAAATATATTTTTTCAGTTAAATTTATGTGATTTACTTTTGTGTCTTTACCCCTAAGGTTTCTGTAAGTGTAATCAATCAGTCTGTTTCTTACAATCTACTTATTTTCTTATAACGAAAGCATCAGCCCAGCAGGATTAAAATATATTATTAAGTCATGTGAACAAAATAAAAAAATTTTGTTTCAACATCACTTCTAAAAATCACAATTTCTTCATATAATTTTAACTTACTTTTTCTGTAACTAATATGTAATTATTTGAAGCACTATACTATAAAAAATCTAGCTTTATATTTATATTTGTGTAACATACATAGTGAAGGAAATGAAATCTATCTTATAAAAGATAGAGCTGTGTGAAATTGCTAATATCCAATTTCTTTTGATTTTTTTTCAGTTGCATATCATTATTTATTGAAAAGGAGATTAGATATGTTTTCAGCCATTATAAGTTTACTTTTTTTATTTTCTAATTCTATCATTTTATTTGAAAATTTTTTTTTATTATACTCTAAGTTTTAGGGTATATGTGCACAATGTGCAGGTTAGTTACATATGTATACATGTGCCATGCTGGTGTGCTGCACCCATTAACTTGTCATTTAGCATTAGGTATATCTCCTAAAGCTATCTCTCCCCCCTCCCCCCACCCCGCAACAGTCCCCAGAGTGTGATGTTCCCCTTCCTGTGTCCATGTGTTCTCATTGTTCAATTCCCACCTATGAGTGAGAATATGCGGTGTTTGGTTTTTTGTTCTTGCAATAGTTTACTGGGAATGATGATTTCCAATTTCATCCATGTCCCTACAAAGGACATGAACTCATCATTTTTCATAGCTGCATAGTATTCCATGGTGTATATATGCCACATTTTCTTAATCCAATCTATCATTGTTGGACACTTGGGTTGGTTCCAAGTCTTTGCTATTGTGAATAATGCTGCAATAAACATACATGTGCATGTGTCTTTATGTGCATGATTTATAGTCCTTTGGGTATTTACCCAGTAATGGGATGGCTGGGTCAAATGGTATTTCTAGTTCTAGATCCCTGAGGAATCGCCACACTGACTTCCACAATGGTTGAACTAGTTTACAGTCCCACCAACTGTGTAAAAGTGTTCCTATTTCTCCACATCCTCTCCAGAACCTGTTGTTTCCTGACTTTTTAATGATCACCATTCTAACTGCTGTGAGATGATATCTCATTGTGGTTTTGATTTGCATTTCTCTGACAGCCAGTGATGGTGAGCATTTTTTCATGTGTTTTTTGGCTGCATAAATGTCTTCTTTTGAGAAGTGTCTGTTCATATCCTTCGCCCACTTTTTGATGGGGTTGTTTGTTTTTTTCTTGTAAATTTGTTTGAGTTCATTGTAGATTCTGGATATTAGCCCTTTGTCAGATGAGTAGGTTGTGAAAATTTTCTCCCATTTTGTAGGTTGCCTGTTCACTCTGATGATAGTTTCTTTTGCTGTGCAGAAGCTCTTTAGTTTAATTAGATCCCATTTGTCAATTTTCACTTTTGTTGCCATTGCTTTTGGTGTTTTAGATATGAAGTCCTTGCCCATGCCTATGTCCTGAATGGTATTGCCTAGGTTTTCTTCTAGGGTTTTTGTGGTTTCAGGTTTAACGTTTAAGTCTTTAATCCATCTTGAATTAATTTTTGTATAAGGTGTAAGGAAGGGATCCAGTTTCAGCTTTCTACATATGGCTAGCCAGTTTTCCCAGCACCATTTATTAAATAGGGAATCCTTTCCCCATTGCTTGTTTTTGTCAGGTTTGTCAAAGATCAGATAGTTGTAGATATACGGCATTATTTCTGAGGGCTCTGTTCTGTTCCATTGATCTATTTCTCTGTTTTGGTACCAGTACCATGCTGTTTTGGTTACTGTAGCCTTGTAGTATAGTTTGAAGTCAGGTAGCGTGATGCCTCCAGCTTTGTTCTTTTGGCTTAGGATTGACTTGGCAATGTGGGCTCTTTTTTGGTTCCATATGAACTTTAAAGTAGTTTTTTCCAATTCTGTGAAGAAAGTCATTTTGATCTACAAAATGAGAGTTATCAATTATTCAATGTAAATACTAGAATCCACAATTATTCAAAGACATTTTAACTGTTCCACCTAACTTCTCATTCATTTACTTTCCTGATTATATATTACGAAATGAAGGAGACTCTGGAGTATTCATAGTTCTTTTGACTAAAAAGTTATCTCTGCATATGCTGTAGAAACAACGTTCTTGAAAGAATGCCCTCTGATTCATTGCAACTCACTGGCACAACCTACTAATGACTGGCTTAAAGTTTCCAGCTTCTGCTGCTCTGCATTTGGTATGCTATGGACAACCTCAACCAGAGTTTTGAAAGCATACAAATTTTTCTTCTATATATGGATAGGGACTCTAATATATCTTTCAGCTGTATTATTTATTTTGATTTGTTGTATTATTTATTCTATTTTTTAATACTTATTTGATAATTATCCTGAAAAATTATCGAAGCTACTAAAATTATTTGAAAATAAAATTTTCAATATAACTATGAATGGCCTTTCAGTAGGCCTTTGGTTAAATTTTGTTTCTTAGAATTATAGCAAGATTTGAGCCTCGTTTGAAGTTAGGCTGTCAAAATGCTACTGAACTAAAACGTTTTTCTCTATTCATTGACATAACTCTGGTTCATCATGGTGTTCTTGTCCCCTGCTAAGGTCAAATAAAAGAAATACCTGTATGAAGAATACCACTGTAGTTTCTATAAAAAGTTCCACTGTGAATGCTGGTCAATATTTTATTCAGTGGCCCTTATTTTAAAAGGAAAAACAAACACTTGCAAGTCTTACTTTCAGAACTGTGGAACCAAAAAAAAAAATGCTGTGTTTTTCTGATGAATTGATATGCTTGCTTCAAGGTAAAAAGAGATCTGTATCCTATAATATTTCCCTTTTTGCTTGGGCTACTTGGAACCCCAGAGTTAAATTTGGTTTTAATTGCAATACCTTTAGCATGATTTTTGAAATACTATCTTGTCCTTTTGCTTTGATGATTGTTTTTTCCCACTATGTTAAGATCCTTTTTGTTTGTTTGTTTGTTTGCAAAAAAGCCTTTAGTCTAGCTTATGTTTCTAAAGTAAGTTTAATATAAATAAATACATAAAAATATACCAGATGAAACTAGCATGTGAAATCATCATTCTATTTACAGACAGACTAAGAAAAATAATAATGCCTACAAGGCAAATGAGTTTCAAAATGTAAATTTACAGAGGTTTGACAAAATAAATGATGGAAATGAAAACATTTTGAAAGGTTTTTTTTTCTATAAGGTCTCATAAAAAAATACTATGAACCAGTGAGGATCTTTGTGTTTGCTAGTATTTTTAGTTGAAAAAATAAAAACTTGGAAATTTACTCCCCAAAAGTAAATTTATCAAAAGGTCTGCTTATCAAAAGATCTGTTTCTGGGATTCAGTAAATAATCAGTCACCACAGTGTATAGACAGATTCTGCCATGTATTAACCCTGCTAGCATTGTGTCTTCAGGGTTCAATGCTGACCATCACTTTAGGATCTGCAAAGTGTTCAAATGCCAAATCAGGTAATGCCCATTTTCACTGATAACCAACCATTGCAAACATCCCAGGCTTTTGTCAGCACAGCAGGTCCAGAGCCATCCATCAGTGCTGGTAGTTCTGTCATACGCATTTAACTTCAGCACCAGGCAGCCGCTCAAAGGCTTAGTTATTGAACATGGTTATTGCCACTGCAGAGATGGGGAAAAGGCAAAGCATAAAGTTGTGTGTTTTTAATGGTCTGTGTTGGCAGTTATTAAGGAGTTTTTTCCTTTGTGGAATCATTGACTCTAGTCTTGAAGACAGAAAACCTTTAGGACACATAATCTACCAAACTGCTTCCTGAAACTTTATAAAGTCTTTTGATTTGGAAGAAAGGATCTAAGCTAGTTAATAACAGTTGCTGCATTGCTTATTTTAAATTCCAAAGTGGAACAATGTGCCTTCATCAGGGCAATATTCATACCATATGCTTCTTACTGTTTTGATTCTCTAGGGTACAGTTGAGCAAACTGAACATCAGATAGTGTGTTCTATCCTCCCCAGCACCTAGGTCATATTCTGGGAATAAATTAGGCTGAAAGAAGTGCATTGACTCTTTGAGGCCACTGGGGTACTATTTAAGGAATCACATGTGAAGGACAAGGGGTGTTGCTGTCTTCCCAATATCTGGAATGGAGATTTATTTCAAGCCTTGGCAGAGGAGTGGACCGGCTAATTGTCTGTAGTTTAGCGTGTGGCTACAACATGAATAGACATACTTTTGAAGAAGGTGGTCAAGGTGTGTTGAGATATGGTGAAGGGCAGAGGGGGATGGTTCAAGACATCATGAATCAATAATGAGATCAATTCATATATTAGAGCATATTGTACAATATTTGGCTTGTTAGAATTCTTGGGGTTTTTTTAAGAGACAAAGTTTAACAAAGAGGTTATTACTTCAGATGGGCCCTAGCATGTACAGGAGATAAAGTAAATGTAAGTAAAAACACATTTGATAGTTTTAAGTCCATTTGAAAGAGAATATCTTTTATGAGAGAAAAACTGCAAAGACAGAAAGAATGCCTTGAACATGTATCTCATAAAAATATCTTTTCTTCAAAGAGTTCAAAGCATTTTAATAAGTTAACTTACCCTTATAACTTCTTTTTTCAGAATTCCAAAACCATAAAACAAACAGAAACTAAACCATCTTTATGTTTATTGTGTCTGATGAGAGGGGAAAATGTCTCTGCTAGATAGAAGGATAATCTTTGAAAGATTTACTGGTGTGAAACTTTCCATTTTCAGTCCCTGATTCTGGCTTTTAATTTCTGAAAAAATAAATAAATGTACTCATCCCTCTCCTACCTAAGCTCATGACTCAGAATATCTCCTTTCTCAGCCTATGTAGCATGAGTTTCTGAGACTTTGTATGAAAACTACTATGTCCTTGATTAAACCTGTTACTGATGATTAGAATATAATTTATCATTTTAGTTATCTCTCAAAAATTGATAATTAGGATGATAACCTAATTATCCTGGAGGGTAAAGGGATTACTGTGTCTAAAAGTATTTTCCTTGCTTGCGTTTTATCAAGAACCAAACTGGAGAAACAAAAGAAGCAACTATCACAATAGCAAAGAAACAAGCTCAAAATAATACAGAACAAATTGAATGTGTAGTTGCTGAAGGCATGAATACAGTAGGGTGGAGTAAGAGTAAGGTGGAGTAAGGCTTCACAGAGAAGAGAAATTGGGAATTGAACTGAAATGAAATTATAGTGATATGTCAAAAGATAGTATTAGCATTCAACAAAAAATTACTATAATAGGTAATGGCATTCTACTTAGTAGAAAACGCATAAACATAGAACTCTGCTAATGCAAATATGCTCACAAAAGCACATATAATTTAATATTCAGTAATCGGTAAACTAGGCTCAGACCAGGATAATTTCCCAACATGCTCATCTAAAATCCAATGTGCTACCAGCCTGGGCAACATAGACAAAAATTTTAAAAATTAATCTGTCAGGAGGATCACTTGAGACAAGGAGTTCAAGGTTCCATTGAGCTATGATCACACCACTGCACTCCAGTCTGGGCAACAGAGCAAACCCTATCTCTAAAAAAAATAAAAATAAAAATAAAATCCATTGGGCCAGAAAGCAGTCAACTTCTTTATATCAACAACTGATACCATCTTGGCCTCAATCACCATTACTTCACCCCATCATAGTCTTCCATCTAGTCTTTCTGCTTTTACCCTTGCCCCTCTATAATGCATTCTTAATATGGCAGGTAAAGCAATACATTCAAAATGTAAGATCTATGGCACCTTGCAACTACAAATACTTCAGTGACTCTCTAGTCCATTCAAAATAAAGGCCTTATGTGAACTGCTTTCCTCATGCCCCCATTAACTCCCTGATTTAATCAACGCTTCTGCCTTTGCTCACTCTCTTTAGCTACACTGGTGCTTCACTGCTCATCAAAACATCAACAAGGATGCCTTCTTAAGGCCTTTTCCCTGGCTATTTCCTTAACCTGTAGTGATCTTCCTCCAGGAACCGAAGCCCATCTCTTTCTCACCTCTTTCGAGTGTTTGCTTGAATGCCACCTTCTTGATGAATCTTACCTCCCTTGACCAACCTATCCGAATTTACATCCGCTCTGACACTCACTTCTGCTGCATAGTCTGGGTTTCTCCCTCTATGCTCTTTAATTTCCATCTTACTTATCCCTTTCCAGAATTCTGGCAGATTATATAATTTAGTCATTTATATTTATTTTATACCCCCTTACATCAGGATGTAAGTCCCATGTCTCATAAGGGCAGATAGTTCTTTTCTTTTCTCTTTTTTTCCCCTGGTGGCACTGGGGACTGGTTTTGAATACTGATACTTTCCAATTGTCTTGAAAACTCCCAGGCTCTTAGTGTGCCAGTCAATACAAGAGAAACAAGTGTTGCAAGAAAAAAATGTGAAGACTGTATTCTGGTCATTTTTGTAATCCCTTACTTAGTTCAGCATTTTGGTACATCAAGGTTATTCAGTTTAAGTTTGCTAAACTGAATTAAATCTCTAAGGACTTTTAAAAAATTTTCTCAGCAACTATGAATAATGAGAAAAAAATATAAAAACATTCCAGATATGAATAGCAATTGAAATTTCTGCCATAGGCTATGGGGAGTTCTGTGGCCTATAGTCATTTAGACATGATTTAGTCTTAGATGTTTTGACTGTTTTTTCTCTGATTGAATTAGTAATCAAACTTGTAATCAAATATAAGAGAAATGGTACAAGTCTAGATTTCTGGAAGAATATATTTGAGTTGGTTATTTGTGTTATGCCTTTTTTTCCATGAAACTAAACCCCTCAGAATTTTAGCTATGATGCTATATGTATTTTGTTCTGTCAGATCTGAAAGTTGACCACTAATAATTTTTTAAGTCTCCTATTAATAGTAAAATTCAAGTAAGAAAATTCTTCTTTCCACATTAACAGTTAGGTTAGAATCTGCCACTCTTGCAGAAAATACACAGCAAGGCTTTTTGGAATTGAGAGGGTATGATAGATCATATTAGTATATTATGATATTAAAATTAGCATTATATAATAAGAAAAGGGATTATAAACAGTTTGGGAGTCCTGAGGCTTTTATGAGTGGGTGTGTTTGTGTGTGTCTGTGCTGACACACACAATTGTTTCTGTAGCAGCAGCAGTGATGTTCTTATTTTGATGAAAAAGAGATAAAAGGTTGGTAACATAAAGAAAGTAAAGGCAGTAAGTAATAACAAATCGAACGTCAAGAAAAAGTAGTTTGGAAGTGCTAGAAATTGAAAGGAAAGGTTGAAATAGGCTAAAGTTATAGACTGCTGCTTTAAATAGGATTTCTTATAAATTATATTAAATACTGAATTTAGGTCTGGTTTTCTATTTTGTGTTTGAATTCCTGTTGCTACACTTTTTTAGAAGGAAAGCAAAACACATTTTTTATGAACACATCAATAAGTCGTCTAGTTTCACTATATTTTGTGTGGAAAATTCACTGCCTGTGGCTCCTCTGAGACACTTTACTGAATTTCTATTAATTTCATTGGATTTTAAAAACCTTTGTTCTACGGGGAATTTTCTTGTATCTTTCAAGGAAGGAGTCAACCTAGCAGAATGTTGTACTGCGTTAGGATCCAGGCATCTTGTGGGATCTAAGTGGGATTTTTTGTGTCTAAGAGAATTGTGCACCCTTAAGTTCTGTATGTGAGAAACCAAAAGGAAAACCAATGAAAAACCAAATTTAAACAATTAATTGAAATGCATTATGTAACTAAGAGTAATATGTGTCCTAAATTCGGATTTGAACATTTGGAACCTTGCTATATTAATTTACTAGAGTTTAAGGTCGGATTTATTTTAAAAACATCAAATATGTATGCACTTAACCTTTTTTCTTGTGTCATTTGAAGCAATGGAAATTAACCACTTAGATGCCTGCTGAAAACATCTGTGAATTCTCAAAAAAACAAAACAATAGTCTTGAAAAGTACCATAATCTGTATCTTTCTCTGATGTCACAGGCATAAAGAAATAAAAGCGTTTTAACCAGCCTCACAGTTACATGTTCAAAGCACAGTAAAAGATTACTTCCTCCCTTAATTCCACATTTTAGAATTTAGTTGTAGTATTCTACAATAACGCTTTCCAACAGACCCTTTAATAATATCATATGTTATAGAAATTATGATAATATTATAGTTTATAAGAAGAAATTATTTATGAATATGTAGTGGATATTAAATGATTAGAAGATATATCCCTTTAATATTTATCACCCTAATTGCATGTATATATCCACATCCCCCTCTCAAAAATAAAAAAGCTCTGTCTGGTTGGTTAATCTCTATTTTGAGTTATCTATTTTATCCTTTGTTATCTTTGGCCAATGAAAACTAAAAGCAATCTTTTGTTTCAACAATAATCTAATTATTGCTGCATTGTGCCCCAACATTTTTGAAGAATTGCCTTTCTATTTATATAATTTTCATTACAAAATTCATCTTTTAATATGTCCAAATGTTTTTGTTTGATCACTTTTCTCATCATAGTAATTTTTTAAAAATCTGAACTCACAAACATTTGCTCTAAAAATTGGAAAAGCTCTAGTAATTCTATGCTGGGGTTCATAGATGCCACGGTTTGATATATGAATTATGCTATAACTCTAAAAATCATAACATTTACAATTCTGAAATAGTTACCACGTCCATGATTTATTCCAAAATACAATGCTGGTTTAAAATCTTGCTTTCATGATCTTGGGCTTGTGATGGGTTGATGTGATAGTCTTGTGATTCATGAGGATGGCTCATTCATTATTTTTGAGTGGGATAAAGATAGTAGAGCTTATTTATAACTCCCTTAATTGTTTGAAGCTAGAGATGGAAATATAAAATTCTACAACTTAGTTTGCCCTATTCTTGCTTGTGTTGTAGCACAAGGACAAAGATTCATTAAAGAGACCTTTAAAATGTGTTAATCTAGGTACTTTAATGAAATTTGTTTGCAGGGCAACCTGTCCCACTTATTTATGCTTAGTAGTATTCATACATAATGGTAATGTGACTGCTCATCTCTAAACCATTAAGGAAAGAAATATGAGAAAAGGGGCATGATGATTAATTTGGGGTGGACTGCTTCAAAGGTTTTTGCCTTTTAGAGAGAACTATGCTTATCTTACTTAGCCTTAAAAAAACATTAAAAATTTGAATTAAAATATGCAGCAGACCAGGAACACTGTAAAATTGAAAAGGTAAGTAATATTTATCATTGTGAGTAAAGTACATGAAATAGATTTAAAACATAGTTTCTAAAAAGTTAAAGATTTTCAGCGTCCATAAACTCTATATCTGAAAAGTAAATGTGTCTTTCAGGAATATTTTCCTCTTCTTTGACTATCTTTATATTGTCAATCCTCCTTCTCCCCTTTCTCAGATAAAGAAATGCCTCAGATCTTTTATGGTTCATCATTCCACTTGTGCTTCTGATCTCACATTGTTTCCTTTGAATTATCACCTTTCCCCTTCTTTTATTTTTTATTCACTTCTCTCTAGTTTAGTTACTTTTGCAAATACCAAATACCTGTCAATATAACACTTCCTCTGTGAAACAAACCACTGCAATATGGCTGTGAAACAAACCACTACAAGACGTAGTGGCTTAAATCTGTTATGATTTGTATTTTTCTCATCCATCTGAAATTTAGGCAAAGATGAGCGTTAACAGCTCAGCTGTGATTCAGCATCAGCTGAGATGGTTCAAAGCAGGCGGCTGGAGTCATCTGAAAGATTGTTCCTTCATATGTCTGGAGGTGAATGTTGGCTGTCAGTTAGGAAATTTTCTAAAGCTGTCAGCCAGAACATACTTCATGTGGTCTGGGTTTCTTCATGACCTGATGGCTGGGGTTTAAGGGAAAGCATCCTGAGAGACAGATCCAGGTAGGAACCAAATCACTTGAATGTCCTAATCTCAGAAATCACTCAGCATTACTTCCACTGTCTTCTACTTCTAGAGGCAGTCACGAAGGCCTGCCCAATTTTAATGGGAAGCAAAATAGATTCACCTCTTGATGGAGTACTGAAAATATTTTGAAAGAGCCTAGTGGTACCAGAAATGCTGCTGCGTGCTTTTGGAAAATACAATAGTCCAGTCTGCCCACATTCTCCACCCTTGCCCTCCTCCAAGAACTCCTTCAGATCCCACTGTATAGTCAGGCTTACACTCAAGAATCAGGATATCTTTGTCTACCTCAAGTCCAGATACAGACGAGGCTCCTCAGGTGCAGTTCTCCAAGTGCAGGCCTATGAATTCAGATACCTCCTCCCCCTGACACCCAATGCACGATGGTGAGACAGACTTAATAGATAACCACTATCAACACCATAAAAAAAGGTGGAAATGGAAGGCCTACAGCAATTACTGGTCCACAGAAATTCTAAAACCTAGCTGGGTACATAGCGTTAGTTTCTGGATTAGGGCTCAGGATTGCTACCTGGAAATGATCTCTCACAGCTCTTGACTCTGCTGTTTGTACTCTTGGTTCTACCTTCTGGGAAATCCTTCATTTTTCGTCAAAACTAGCTGGATTTTGCAACTAAGTAGTTTCCTCAATCTCTTTCCTGCCCACAGTATAGAGATCTGAAGACGTCTTTTCATTTTCTGTTTGTCTTTTTTAGTTCAAGCTGGCAGTATTGCTACTAGTAAAGTTCTCTTTAAAACTTTGTGGCCTTCCTCTTTTTTTTGGAGACAGGGTCCATTCTCACATTGCTATAAAGAACTACCGGAGACTGGGTAATTTATAAAGAAAAGAGGTTTAATTGACCCACAGTTTCACAGGCTGTACAGGAAGAATGGCTTGAAAGGTCTCAGGAAACTTACAATTATGATGGAAGGAGAAGAGGAAGGAGGCACATCTTACATGGCTGAGCAGGAGGAAGAGAAGTGAGACAAGGGAGGTGCCACACACTTTTAAACAACCAGATCTCATGAGAACTCACATACTATCTTGAGAACAGCAAGGGGGAAATCTGCCCCCATGATCCAATCACCTACCACCAGGCCCTTCCTCCAACACTGGGGATTACAATTCAACATGAGATTTGGGCAGGGACACAGATACTAACCATATCACTCTGACTCTGTCCGCCAGGCTAGAGTGCAGTGGTGGGATCCTAGATCACTGCAACCCAAATTCCTGGGCTCAAACAATCCTCTTGCCTCAGCCTCCCAAGTAGCTGGAACTATACATGTGCACCACCACACCCAGCTAACATTTTTATTCTTTTTTGTAGGGTTGGGGTCTTACTTTGTTGCCCAGGTTGGTCTTGAACTCCTAGCCTCAAGTGATCTTCCCACCACAGCCTCCCAATGTGCTGGGATTACAGGTGTGAGCCAAGGCACCCAGACTTTAAAAATCTTTGTAGCCTTCCTATAATTGTTACTGAAGTTTACTCCTTGAGGCAAAAGACACACTCACAAATCTCATTGAGATAAACCCTTCTCTCTTTCATGGGTTTTCTGTAAGGATGTTGATGGATGTTACCCTGAAGATTTTTAGAAACTCCATTATTATTTAGTGGAGGAGGATCTGTGAGGCACACCTTCAAGATCCTTAGAGGGCCTTTTGTCTGACAAAGTTGCCTGACAAAGTTATCTGAGGTGTTGCCATAACTCTTTCTGAGTTCTTAACAAATGAACATATAGTCCCACCCTTGATTTTATCTTTGTTCTGAAAATATTTCCAAATTTGAGAATCATGTGGTTGGGTATGAGAAAGTATTATTTTTTTAACTCAACAAGGCTAGACTCCTTCCTATTTTAATTTTGCTTGAAAACTGAACAATTAATTTTTCATCTGTATTTCTCTTCTCTCATTTTATTACAGACAGCAAAAAGAAACCAGGTGGACTTTCAGTATTCTACCTGGAAATCTCCTTAGTTAGATCATCCAATTTACCAGATATGTTTTCCTTTTTCCACGTTACCTCAGGCAATAGTGTTGTAAACTTTCTGTCACTGCATAACAATAATCCCCTTATTTCTTGGTTCCAATATCATTTTTGTCACTTTTATTTAAACTCTTACCGACAGTCTCTTCTGGGGCAATCAAACTTTCATTAAGAAAAGCCCTTTAGATTTTCACTAACACTCTCCTCAAAGTTCTTCCAGTTTCTACCTACCGCCTGCTCCCAAAGCCAGTTTTTAAGTTTGTTATAACAGCATACAACTTCTGGGACCAAAATCTATTACAATTACTGTGGTTACATCACAAACCACCCCAAAACTTAGTTGCTTGAAAAGTAAACATATTTTGCTTTATTAATCTGCACATTTTACAGTCTCCAGAGAGATAGCTCATCACTGCTGCACTCAACATCAACTGAGGTGGCTCAAAGGCTGGAAGCTCGAGTCATCTGTAAGCTTTCTCAATTCCATGTCTAGAAATTGATACTGGCAATCATCTGGGATTTTTGTGGGGTTTGTTGGGCAGACCACCTAATATAGCTCTTCTAGGTAGCTTAGGTAGCCATACAACATGGTGGCCAGATTCAAGTGCAAGTATCCCAAGAGAGATGGTCAAAGAGAAGGTATATCTATTTTAACACCTACTCTTTGGAGATGCTCAGTGTCACTTATGCCACATTCTATTCTGAGGACTAATGGAGTTTTAGAAGAGAATTTGGAACCAGAAATATTGCTCTCCATTTTGGATAATAGAGTCTTATGATCTGCCACATACTGTCACCCCTTTCTTTTTGTTTTTTTTTTTTTTTTGAGACGGAGTCTCGCTCTGTCACCCAGGCTGCAGGCTGGAGTGCAGTGGCGCGATCTCCACTCACTGCAAGCTCCACCTCCCAGGTTCATGCCATTCTCCTACCTCAGCCTCCCGAGTAGCTGGGACTACAGGCGCCTGCCACCACACCCGGCTAATTTTTTGTATTTTAGTAGAGATGGGGTTTCACCATGTTAGCCAGGATGGTCTTGATCTCCTGACCTCGTGATCCGCCCACCTTGGCCTCCCAAAGTGCTGGGATTACAGGCGTGAGCCACTGTGCCTGGCCACTGTCACCCCTTTCTTACCTTAAATTTATATCTCAACTAACTATAATCTTGCATTTTTTCCCATTTTCATTTATTATGGCTCTTATTGAGTCCAGGGTTCTGTAATTATTGCAGTTCATTGCAGCCCTTGCATGCACACATGCGTGTGTCTGAATATTATTTACATTCAAATGGGAGAAAAAGAATTGGAAATAAGCCACAGCCTCTATCTCATTAGTTTTTCTTTGTTGTTTTGTTTTCTTTTGTTTTGTTTTTGAGACAGAGTCTGGCTCTGTCATTCAGGCTGGAGTGCAGTGGCACGATCTCGGCTCACTACAACTTCTGCCTCCCAGGTTCAAGCGGTTCTCCTGCCTCAGCCTCCTGAGTAACTGGGACTACAGGCACGTACCACCACACCTGGCTAATTTTTTGTATTATTAGTAGAGACAGGTTTCCACCATGTTGGCCAGGCTGGTCTTGAACTCCTGACCTCAAGTGATCCACCTGCCTTGGCCTCCCAAAGTGCTGGGATTACAGGCATGAGCCACCATGCTCAGCCTATTCCCTTAGTTTTTGTTAGACAGTCACAGGGTGCATATCAGCAGATGTTAGATACCTTAGGTGCTGATTTTTGAGCTATTGTCTTTTATGTTTCCCACCCACCCACCTTATATGCTATGCAAAACCATATTTCTCTCTTACCAACTGGCTCTCTGTTAGACTGCTACTCATAGGCGCTAGAGGCAACTTGAAGGAGAAAAAAGCAAAAGAAGGTTGTCATTCTCTCCTGTTTGCTTTCAGCTCCTCTCAGCAATACCCAGCAACACTTCTTCATCCTGACAATAACTGTTTGCTCTGGTAGCAATAACTAATTCCACTTTGCATTTGCTCCAACACTTTCAGAAATAACTTCCCCAACCCCACTAAAAATGGAAGTATCAATTGGCTGATACCCCCTCTTCAGAGGATAGAGTCCCAGCCCTGTAGTGCCCCTCCTCCTAGATCAGAGCCACCCCCATCCCCTCCTCCTAGATCAGAGACACCCACACCACGTAGTAGCACACATCCTTCTCGAAGGACGGACTTACAACTTTGTGTGACCCCTTCTCCAACACTCAGGTTGCAATAATAGCCCCTTCTTCTGTTTCTCCAGTCCTGGGAGTGGAAGCTGCTTTTTGTGGTTTCTACCTCTGTGATAATTTATGTACCCTTTGTGCCCTTTCACTTCTTCATTACATGCTTAACAATGTTCAATGCCAGATTTTTTCTCTTGAAATAACTGGTGTGGTTTCTGGAATCTGAAATGAACACTAACGGATATAATTGACATGCTTTATGTCTCCTACAAAAAACACCATACAGAAATTTATCTTCTTTTATGGTTAAATCGCTTTATTTCAACCTCCCTCACTTTTTTCTGAGAGGGGATATACAAGAATAAAATAATTTAAAACTGTAAAGTTCTTTGAAGTGCAGTAAAGTAATTGTGTGTATTATATTTTAAAAATAAAAATGGTGACAAAATAATGCTAAGAATAAAACTAAACAAACAAAAAAAACCACAAATTTTATCATATTTTTCCTTGCTTTCATGAATGTTGCATTGTCTCTATGAGTCAGAGTGGTGAAAGTGATGTATGAAGTCACCAGAGAATCAGTGTCTGGTTGCATTAAAGTCCTTATTTTAGCAAAATTTGGCATATACACTACCTCTTTTGTCACAAATAACATACATGAAATACACTTAAATTTCATTTAATGTTGGATAGTCTATATTGTTTTCAAGATAACACAAATAAAATTACCTCTGAAATAGCATTATTTATAATAATGAAAACTTATGGCTCCAAATTAGATTTATGTGTGATATGTTTAATGTAACAATTTTCTAGAAAGCAAGAAAGTAATGTTACCTTTCCTTTTATATTATAGGCATTAATATTATATTAATAGACATTATATATTATAGGCATTAATAGGAATAAGTAGGAAAAAAATACTATGTTGTTTTGATATTATTTATATTTTCCTCCAAGTTCTTATCAATAATAGTTTTAACATACTGATATATTTATACCTTTTAACCTTGCAAAGGATTTAAAAATTTTTTATCTCTAGTTCATAAAACTAACTTACTATCCTCAACCCCTTTGCTGCACTGATTTTTACCTCCTCGATTTTTGTGTAGAAAGAGTCAAACTCTCCCTGGGGTGATAGGGTATTTGTCCCGTGTTGTGTGTACTTTTGGCTGTCTTAGAGAACTTGAGAAGAGGGAATGGTGACTTCCGTTTTGGTGTAGTTTCTAGAAACGTTGCTCATTTATTTCCACTTGCTTTGTCAGAGCTAGGTCAACCCTAAAGGCACTCTTTCCCACTCTTTTTTGTAAAAAGGCAGAAAGGGCAACAGATAATTAGGGAACACAGACTCAGACATTAAAGAAAAAGATGGGCCTACTGATAATGGGAACCTTAAGGGCTGTACTGTTCAAGTATCTGACTCATAGGAGCCACTCAAATAATAATTAAATAAATGTTTTAAGTTTTCCTGGGTGAGTGAACTTTTCATGTTGGCAGGAGCCTCAATCACTTACGAATTTCCTAAGGAAAATATTTAGGTTATCCTTGGATTTCCCCGAATGCAGAAAGGATGGTTGTTTTCTTAATTCAAACATTGAAAAACAAACAAACAAACAAACAAACAAAAACCCACGGAGAAACTTCACCCTAGTGAATGCAATTCTGTAGACAGAAATTGTTAAGAATATAGGAAAGGTCAATATTTAAACGTGAAGACAGAATTTTGTCAAAAATAAAGTGATAGTTTAAAAAAGCAGCAGGTAGGTTTTAACTTACCTATTGTGGAATTTAACAGGCAAATCTCAAATCTTAGGGGTACACATTGCAGGAAAACATACACAGTATTCGTGAAACATGGCATTGAGCTACAACCCAGGACTGTGTGGTAGTAGACAGGAAAGAAGTAGAAGCAGATTTACTGGTATTTTCCCCATAATTTGGCAATCCTGGGTCTTTATGCAGCTAGACTTTGGAAAATCAGCAAATGAAGATGCAACTGTCAGACTCACAACTGTCACAGTTAACCTCAGCCAGAAATTCTAGGGACTGTCTTTGATGCTAATCATTTAGCTTGCCTGAAAACTAAAAGGACTTTGGTAGAAAATTAAAAATACAGGAAGACAAAATATACAAGGTAGAGGTTTATGTCTTGGACAAAATACGTCTAAAGAAACAATTTGAGTCTCTTTTGCTTTATTTTGTTTTGGTTATAGTTTGTTTTTGTGCATTTCAACTGCAGGTAAAAGATTTATGGTAATAAATCTCCAAGTGGGAGGAAACTGCATGGATCGTTTTCACAGTTCTCTCACTAGGAAGGTAAGATATTATGTATCTATTACAGAAAATAGACAACAGAGCTCTAAGAGTGGGTAAAGAAATTGCCCTTGGTCACATATGGTAGTGAAGTCGGAGACTAGAACCCAGATCTCATGTTTCTCATTTTTAGAATTTTCCACTATGTATGCTTCTGATTTCTTAAAGTATGAGCCATTAAACAAATCTAGCACTATGTATTTAAAATACACTTTGAAAATCTCTAAGGTTATCTAAAGTTACCAGTAACAGAAGATGGAGTCTAAGTTATATTCTTTTGCATGTGATTTTAAGGTTTGGAAAAACATGAGGTCAAAATGTTCCTATCCATTAGTTCTGAAAATGCCCTCATTTGACTGTGATTGACAATTTTTGGCAATGATTGATGGACTCTGATGCGCAATGATAAAAAATGACAGCCTTAAGTGTTTTGAAGAAGTTACATTTCAAAGGAATTAAGTTGCTTATGGATTAACAGTGGTCAATGAAGAAAAAGTCCACCACTACTTTCTACATTACTGGACTGTCATTTGTCATAGAATACTGATGATCATTCTCACAAGTTCTTTCCGAGATTTCAATGAAACAGAATTCTCTTTCAGGCAAGACTTTCTTTTATTATGAATCCTAAGTTTACCCGTTAAGTCAGCCACTATGCCCTAGGATGTGATAGTTCACTGGAGACAGCACTGGTTCGCTAGGGCACTTCCTTCATTAACATCAGCTCTTTTGATAGACACAGAGTACATTTTCTCAAACTCACACAAAATGACAGGACAGTTAGACCAAAATGTCATTTTCACTTTGGCCTCAGATCCATGTTATTATTGTAATTATGACTAGTTTTCTAATGAATTATAAAATTCTTTTGTCTTTTTATATGAAGTTAGATGTAACCATTTTTACTTCTTAAAAAAATTGAGGCTTCAATTATGTGCTTCATTCATCTGGGATCTTATCCAGGGAAAAAAATGATGATTTGTGAAGAGTCAATCCAACTATTTTGTCAATAAATCTCCCAGTAAAATACAATTTTGCCTCCAAAGCCAACTTTTTTTTTTCCAAATTTCTTCATTTCTGTCAATGGTATTAATATCTTTAAAATAAATAAGTATTGACCTATACTTATCTTGTTTTCTTACTTTCTCTAACCAACTCCATTTTATTTCTATGTTTTAATTATTTTTGTAATATGTTTTGCATTCTTCACTTTTTAAATTTCCATAGTTATGACTGTTGTTCATAACATTAAACCTAAATAATACAATGACTTCAATGAGATTCAAAAATAAATTTTCCTAAGTTTAGGCTGAGGAAACCATGCTTAACAGTAGTAGCATTTGTGAAAAATCATAAGAATCGTGGCGGACAATTCACTCAGCATTAATCTACAAACAATCATCTTGGGTTGCAGTATCAGAAAGACATGCATTGAAACTTAGAATGTGGGACAAGATGATGTAATGGGCTTTGGAATTTAATCATCTGGATTTCAAACTTGATTGTCTGACCTTAACTCACTGCCAGGTTTCTCATCTGGAAAATTGTAGATAATGATAACTATCACTTATTGTGTGTTTACCCTGTGCCAGGCAATACGTGGCAGGAAGCATGCCTTATTTCATTTAACTTTCATAGTAACCCTGCTAAATAAATAACATTATTATTCCCATTTTACAGAGGAAAGCAATGAGTCCCAGGAAGGTAAATTAATTTGTTACATTAGCTATGTGACAGAACAAGGGCTCCAACCCATGATATCAGACATAAGAACTTGCGCTTTAAACACCGAGCCTTGAGTGAGGTTATGCGTGTACATGACTCACATTGGGCTAGGAACATAGTGGGTGTTCAGTAAGTGTTGGTTTCATTCCCTTATAATTTCATTCTAGAGTGTGCTTGTTAGAACGTGCCTTAGTGTCTGACATCTCAGTGTCTGATTCAAATCTGCTATGCTTTTCTTTTATTCCTTATACCCTCTTCCCTTTATGCTCCTTCTGAACAACTTCAATCTCCAATCTGACCTTTACCTTCTTCTCTACGTAGTTTAGACTCCATGGCCCATCTTTTCAGTGACTTAGTTGTTATTACTCTATTTGATTTTTACAATTATTCTTTTGTTTACTTTACCTTATCCTGGAACAATTCAGTTGCTAGAGCTCAAACCCTTCTCATCTTAAAACAATGTCATTCTTGAATACACACCCTCCTCTAGCAACCATTTATTGCTTTCTTTTTAGGTAAAAGTCTTAAAACTTCCTGAAAGAAGACTTCACAGTTACTGTTGCTACTTCCTTACATCCTATTTATTCTTCCCCCAACTCCGTTCTGGCTTCTGATTCATTTCTAGCCACTATATTGAGAATGTACTATAAACTAAAGTGAGTTGAAACATTTGAAAAATGAGTAGGATGATGAAATGCATGACAAGTAGCAACAAAAAAAGCGTTGGGCACATTCAGTCAGTCTGAAGAAAAAAGGACTCTGAATGCACATGATACCCATCTTCAAAGTCTGTGTTTTATGTTACCCCAACAGATGAAACTTGATGGGTGAATGAAATGCATAAAGAGAAGTGTCTTAGATCAATGAAAACTTCTTTCTAGCAATCAAAATTGCCTAAGGGTAAATGGATTGATTGCCTTGGGAAAAAATATCAGATTTTTGACTAGAACACAAAAAGCATAGACTTGAGTCAAGTATAGACTTGACCTTGGTTACATTCTGAGTCTTTGGCTAGAAACATCTTGTTAGGAGACTTCTGGCTAAGCAGCACATGAGGTCAATAATATCATCATTCTTCGCACCCTTTGTCAAGTTGCATCTCAGCCCCAAATGGGAGGCCCTTTAGTCACTTGTTTTAAGTGTGCTCTATTATCCTCTCATCTCCACAATTTTGGTGTTTCTATCACTCTCCTAATTGTCCTCCCACCACTACTGTTTGGCCAACACTTTCCCCTGTATTCTCCAGGAACCATGACCCATATTAACAAATTACCCTATAGCATTGTCCTCTTCACTCAGTGTCCAATTTGCCTTCTGGTCTTTTTAAAAATCTGACATTATCTTGAAGCAAGTTTGTCACGTGTTTCACTCACCAGTGTCAGTGGCCCATTCTCTCATACCCTTGTACCACAGGGCCAAGACTCGGGTTCACCTTCTTAATCTTCAGGGCCCTTTCCAAACATGTACTCTTTAACTTTCCAGAAACTGCTTCTTTGAGAGTGCTGTCATCCAACTATACAGCTGTTTCTGCCTTTTGGGAATCTCCTCCACATTTTCTGAATATACACTATTCAGCCATAAAGACTATTTCAGTTTGCCAGAGTGATTTTAATACATACCTTGCTGAGTAGTCCAACTGGTAGCCCTTCAGTTCCTTGCTCTTCTTAGTCCCAGCTTCTTTCACCTCTGCTGCATTTCAGAAGCACATTTCCAAGATTATGTTCTAGATATTTCTCACACCTATCATTGAGCTGACTTGTACCAAAAACATGTTTGGTTAATACATCACTCTTCTTTAGTTCCTTACTCAGATTCACTGTAGAAACTTAAACATGAACATCTCAGTGTCTGATTCAAATCTGCTATGCTTTTCTCTTATTCCTTTTACTCTCTTCCCTTTATGCTTCTTCTGAACAATTTCTATCTCCAATCTGACCTTTACCTTCTTCTCTATGTAGTTTAGACTCCATGGCCCATCTTTTCGGTGACTTAGTTGTTATTACTCTATTTGATTTTTAAAATTATTCTCTTGTTTATTTTACTTTATCCTGGAACAATTCAGTCACTAGAGCTCAAACCTTTCTCATCTTAAAACAATGTCATTCTTGAATATACACCCTCCTCTAGCTACCATTTATTGCTTCCTTGTTAGGTAAAAGTCTTAAAACTTCTTGAAAGAAGACTTCACAGTTACTGTTTCTATTTCGTTACATCCTATTTTTTCTTCCCCCAGCTCCATTCTGGCTTCTGATTCCAACACTTCACTGAATCTACTTTCACTAATAACTTCATTGCCCTCAATATTATCAGGCCCAATGACACATTTATTGTGCTTATCTTGCTTCATCTCTATGGCAGTTGTAACTGTTGAATATTCATCCTCTCCTGAAACCCTAGTTCTTCCTGGCTTCTGTGACCCCTCTCTCCTGACCCTTCTCTCCTAGAATTCCTCTTTTCTCTCTGATTTTCCTGTACTATCTTCTTCCTGTGTGCTTGTTTCTCCACAATATTGTACTTTATATTATCAATTAAATTATCTTCCTATATATGCTCTCTTTTTACACACACACACACACACACACACACACTCCCTAAAGGATCTTTTCTAAACTCAAAACTTCAACTATCACACATGCACTGATGACTCTCAATTTTTAGGCCAGAAATATTCTGAACACTTTTGTTTTATAGCAAACTGACTTGTAGATAACTCTACACATCAAAATCTCATGCAACTGCCTAAACTTCATCTCTCCTAGTTCATTTTGTGTTGCAGTGAAGGAATATCTGAGGTTGGGTAATTTATAAAGAAAAGAGGTTTATTTAGCTGATGGTTCTGCAGGCTGTACAAGAAGCATGGCGCTGGCATCTGCTAGGCTTCTGGTGAGGGCTTTCATGCAGTGTCAAAACATGGCAAAGAAGGGCAAAGGGGAAATAGGCAAATGTGAAGGAAGGGAAACCTGAGGGATATCCTGGCTTCTTTAATAACATAAAATCCATTCCCACAACAACGAATCTACTCTCAAGCAAGCAAGAAAAGCTCCAAGCCTTGCATGAGGAATTCACCTCCATAGCCCAAACACTTCCCACAGGCCCCACCTCCCAACACCACCACACTGGGGATCAAATTTAAACAGGAGCCTTGGTGTGGACAAACAAACAGTATCCAAACTATCTTTTAGCCATCATCATTCATCCATCATCTTTCCACTGAAACCTTCTTCTCTTCCTTTACTGCCCATCTCAGGGTATGGCACCATGTTGTCCTTGCCAGAAATGTTGAGAGCCATTTTGTATTTCCTTTCCCCACCCCCCCACCCCCAACATCTACTCAATCACCAAAGTGTTCTTTCACTTATTCAAAAAAACTTAAAAACATGTTATGTACTACTACAGAAGAAAGATTCATATGGAGGAAATTATACAAGAATGTAGATGCAATATTATGAAAATGCGTAATGTATTATCTTAGCACAGTCTGATTGAGTAAACCTGCCTAATGCCTCCGAGCACATCTTCTCTTCTTTCCTTTTTCACAATCCTGTCTGTTTTTCTTCTACTTTGTTGCAGTAGCCTCTTGTTCTATACAATCTGGACCCTTTAATCTACCTTCCTCAGAGTTGTCAGAGTGACCTTTCTAAAATGCCATTTTGATCATGTCACTAGCTGACTTTCAAACCTTAAATGGGTCTCAAGGCTGTCATGCTATAGTTCACAGTTCATAGCTTAACATCCAAAGCCCTTCACACTGAGACTCCAGGCATTTTTCTAAGCTTATCTCAGACCCTGTTTCACTTGTTTTTATTACTTCCTTATAGGATGCCTGTATCAGTGCATTCTTACATTGCTATGAAGAAATACCTGAGACTGGGTAATTTATAAAGGAAAGAGGTTTAGTTGACTCACAGTTCCCCAGGGCTGGGGAGGCCTCAGGAAACTTACAATCATGGCAGAAGGCAAAGGAGAAGCAGGCATCTTCTTCACAGGGCAGCAGAACAGAATGAGTGCAAGCAGGGGAAATGCCAGATGCTTATAAGATCATCAGATCTGGTGAGACTCACTCACTATCAGGAGAACAGCATGGGGGAAACTGTCCCCCTGATCCAATTACCTCCACCCTTGGTCTGGCACTTGACAGATGGGGATTATGGGGATTACAATTCAAGATGAGATTTTGGATGGGGACACAGCCAAACCATATCATTGCCTTTGTCCTGCAATGTGTGAGGTTGTCTCATACTTCTAGACTTTCTTTCTTATGATTACCTTCTCATAGAATACGCCTTCAGTCATTATGTTCATCTAGCTAATTTCCAGGAAGTCTTTCCTGATAACCAACTGCCTCAAGTCTTTTTGAGACATCCTTTCTTTACTCTCATATATCCTTCCATATTACCACTATCATGGCAGTTATTATTCACCAAGCATTTATTGAGCACCATTTAGTATATTTTAATTTACCTGAACTTTTTCTTACCACACTATGAGCTCTTTGAGAGGACAGGTTCCTCTCAAATGGACAATATTCCATTTTAGGTTAAAGTCCCAGAAGCTATATAAGGCCTGATATACAGATAACATACAATAAATATATGTTGAGTGGGTGAGCTCCTATCAAAGAGTTACTGAAAGAAGTATGCCATATACTGGAACTTAGTGGAATGCCCCATAGCCTAGTCACTAGGACCTCTGGTTCTAGAGCCAGGCTATTTACATGAATGATAGATTAAGCATTTATTAGCTCTGTATCCTTGTGTGTTTACCTAACCTGTTTAGAGCTCCATTTCTGTAAAATGGAGATAATACTAATCTCTATCTTATAGAATTGTCAGAAGATTACATGAATTGATACATGTAATCACTTTGAACAGGATCTTCTCATAGTAATAATTTAATAAAGATCATCTATCGTTGTAACCAGAGACCCAACATCCACAGAATGACCGCTTCATTTTTGCACATTAAGTTTTGCAGCAGACATCTTGTTGATCTAGTTCATCTTCAATATTCCTGCAAACTCTGAGGCTGTATGTATTTATGATAATCAAGTCATGCATTTCATTTGTATTTCAGTAATTTGGGTTATTATAAGCACTCCCAGGTTCATTGCAGCACTATTCAAAATAACCAACTTATAAAATCAACTGAAGTGTCTGTCAACAGATGAATGGATAAAGGAAATCTGGCACATATACACAGTAGAGTACTATTCAGCCATAAAAAGGAGGAACTCCTGTCATTTGTAAAATTTGGATGAACCTGGAGGGCATTATTCTGAATGAAATAGCAAGGCACAGAAAGTCAAATACTACATGTTCACATTCCTGAATTGAATCTGAAACAATTGAACTCATAAAAGCAGAGAGTAGAATGGTGGTTACAGAGACTGAGGGATAGAGGGGATGGGGACATGAATGGCAAAGGGAACAACATCTTAGTTAGGAGAATGAGGGGGTTTTTTAGATCTATCACACAGTATGATGAGTATAGTTAATAATGGTGTATTGTATATTTAAAAATCAGAGAGTAAATTTCAAATACTCACCACAGAATATGTGTTTGAGGTAATACATATGTTAATTGGTTTGATTTAATTATTCTATTAGGTTTATGAAAGGAAAATATCTTGAGCCCCAAAATCACTAAGCAAAAGGGACAATTCTAGCTAGGAACTGCTCAGGGCAAATCTGCCTCCCATTGTCTTCAAAGTCATCCCTCTGCTCACTGAGATAGATGCATATTCTGATTGCCTCCTTTGGAAAGGCTTATGCTTATCAGAAACTCAAAAGCAGGCAACCATTTGTCTTTCACCTGCCTGTGACCTGGAAGCCCACTCCGTACTTCGAGTTGTCCCCACCTTTCTGGAAGGAACCAACATACCTCTTACATATATTGGTGGACGTCTCATATCTCCCTAAAATGTATAAAACCAAACTGTGCTCCAACCACCTTGTGCACATGTCGTCAGGACTTTCTGAGGCTGTGACACGGGCGCGCATCCTTAACTTTGGCAAATAAACTTCCTAAAATGATTGAGACTTTTCTCATCATTTTTCTCAATTGACGGACTGGTGCAAAAGTTATTGTGGTTTCTGTCATTGTTTTTAATGGCAAAATCTACAATTGTTCTTGCACCAACCCAATACATTGTATTCATATCATCACATTGTTTTGTACTTCACAAATATATACTATTATAACTTGCCAATTTAATATAAAAAATAAATTTAAAAAAAGCATATAGCCTCAGTTGTAAAGTATACTAAACTGTTCTTGGTGGAACTGTGGCAAGATTGAGAGTAAGCTTGATCTGCTATGTGCCAAAGGTACGGATTAATATGCCTAGGCAGACCTCATTTCTTTCTTCCTTTCTCATTCTCCAGGAAAATTATAAATCAGTTTCTTTCAAAGCTCAAAGGCATGGGGAGAACTCAGGTATGATTTAGGTAGGTCTCCATAACCTAGGTCTGACCTTAAGAGCAGGAAGAGTCTTGAGACAGTGTTATAATTTGATGCGTGATGTGCAGTCAAATAAGCATTCCTACATTTTTAGTGGTAGAGCTAGAAATCAAGACCAGACTCAGTCCAATCCAAGAAACATTTATTGAGAATTTGACACATAGCCCTCGACTGTAAGATGTAAAGGCAGTGTGGTATAGTCCAAGCCCCTGGGGGACTCTGAAGAGAGAAAAGGATAGACAATGAAACCATTATGATACTGTAGGAAGTGAGTTCTAACACAGATGACAAAGACTAACAGAATTTACTATTGTGGGACAGAGGAATGAACTTAAATCATGCATTCAGGGAAACAGAATAGTATATAATTGGAACAAAGAATGATTCGTAGATGCTTGCCAGGCATGAAAGAATTAGAGCAAGTGGAACAATGAGATAAAAGCACAGAGGCATACTATATGCGTTTCAATGAGTATGGCGGCATTCGAGAATACATTTTGAATGGCAAAGAAATAGGACATAAGGCCAGAAGAAGAGGGTTTTACATCTTCTATTAATGTATTCTGGTCAGCACACCAGTGAAAAATTGGTATGACAACCAGGAATCAGGGCAAGCCTATCATATTAGATGTTCTTGATCATGGTCAGAAAGATTTGACCACCGTTCACAGATCAAAGAATCCAGCTTCAAGCTCAGGTTCACCAGACTCAGGACAGTAAACTATTATTTCCAGTCCTTCAGCTAGTAGAGAGAAATTCTTAATAGTCAGACTATGTTCTCACTGGTTTTGAGACCCAGCAAAGATGAGGCTGCAGGTGACTAGTGATTAGCTAATGTCTCTGGACAGAGCAGTCCCACATGGTGCTACCAAAGTCTTGCTTTGCTAAAATGTCTCCAAGTGAATCAAATTCACCAACGTTATTTACATGGCCCCCTAGTATGGTGCACTTAACTTGAAAGTTTTTTTATAATAATGATTTCTGACTTCTATTTTGAAGATTTTAATATTCTGCATTTGGAGACTCATATTTATTATATTAGGATAATATAGTCTATGATATATGCTGAGGAATTGATAAATCTAAAGGATAACAATTTTTAGGTTACTTATGGTTAAAGAATTAAACATCTGAACAATAATTTTTTCCTTTGTTTTCTGAACCAATAGTTATCTGATAGTAGGCAGTAAGCATATATGAGAACAAATTGGCTAAAAGACTTGGTAACTGAATCATCTTCATTGCCACTTTGCCACTGGTTCTCATTAAACTTCTCTTCCATTCTCTGTTGCACAGCATTTCTACTCATAGGAAGCTAACCTACTTATCAGTCCCTACCTCTGACTTGCTTGTTTCCACCTTTGTACCTCCTTACCCTTCCTGGATAGCTTTTCTCCCACCTTTATACTGGATGGGAATCTCTTATCTGCTAATGCTCCAAAAAAGTCTTTTCCAGATCACCTCTGGGCTCTGCTTACTGACGACTAAGGATCTGCATCCATCAACTGTGAGTTTACTCTCAGATTCTTTCCTACCTGCTTTCTGCTTTTCTCTGTATTTCCGGAAATATTTGTCAGATTCCCTTGACCTCTGATTTCGAAGTCAAGCCAATGGGAGACATTAGTGGAAGATTGGAAGGTGAGCTGAGGGGAGAATGTAGGGTGTCCCTCCTCATCTTTCTCCATCCTGTGGCATCTCTGGCAGCAGCAGGGGGTCATATCTGTACTGTGGAATCAGCTCCATGAACCTGACCTCTGTGCTTTCTGTTCTCACTGGACAGTCCTGGCCTCTGGTTCTCCCAGCTTTCTATGGCTGATGCTCTCTGAATTGACTCACTGTTTGTCTTCAAGGCTTTTCCTTTGGGTTACCAAAACTCTGAATAATAGAATGTATTTTTATTTTTATTATTTTTTATTTTATTTTTTATTTATTTATTTATTTTTTAGACATAGTTTCACTCTTGTTGCCCAGGCTGGAGTACAATGGCGTGATCTTGGCTCATCACAACCTCCCACTCTCGGGTTCAAGTGATTCTCCTGCCTCAGCCTCCCGAGTAGCTGGGATTACAGGCATGCGCCACCACGCACTGCTAATTTTTGTATTTTTAGTAGAGACGGGGTTTCACCATATTGGCCGGGCAGGCTGGTCTCAAACTCCTGGCCTCAGGTGATCCACCTGTCTTGGCCTCCCAAAGTGCTGAGATTACAGGCATGAGCCACCACACCTGGCCTTAATATATTTTTAAATATTTGTAGTATGTGTATTCTATATTGACTGCAAGTTTCTTTATAAATCTTTCCTTTGAATAAGTGGACACATTTTATTATCCCTACTCAGGTTTTTAGTCACTTAAAGAAGGAAATGCTTATTTGTAAATTCATTACTTAGGCCCTTTCCTAAACAAAACCTAGCCTAGTGTTCTTTCTGAATGTAGTTGGTTTTAAATTTAAAAATGACTAATGTTCATGTCCCCTTTATCTTTGATTTAGTTAAGATTTAGTTACTTTCTAAGATTTACTTTCCTTTACCACATTAGTCATCTACGTTGAACATAACACCAGCAACAATAAACCACCTCAATTGTACCAAGGAAATCTAAAGCTTGCAGCCTATTGACTGATAATGAGTACAACTTGAATAGAAATGGGGCAGGAAATACAATCGATAATACTATAAAGTACATGAATATTCATGTGTCAGAACCATCTAGAAGATATTTTTGCTGTTATTCAGTTTATAGAATTTTGTTTTCAGATTTATTAATTCATTCAATAAAGGTTTTGGGGTTTTCGGTAAATACTTGATAAATGCCAAGCACTGTTTCTGTTGGTACTAGGGATATATAGCAAAGTATAAAAAATGCAAAAATCTTTGCCTTTCAATGTGTTCTTTATATATTCCTTGATCTATATAGAGGTAAAATAAATCAGTAAGAAACAAGACGAGTTCAATAAAACATAAGCCTAGGATTCAAACTGGCAATTTGCAGAAGAACATTAACAATAACCACGTGGGGAAAAATCATCTTTTAGTAGTGAATGCAGATATTTTTAAATAAGATATGTTTCCACTTTTAAATCAGAAAAATTTAATTATATGTATAATTTAAGGGGATCCTGAAGCTTGTGACTCACAGGCAGTTTGTTACTGGAGCCTGTACTCTTAATATCCCACCACACTAAAATGCCTTTCTGTGAAAAGATGCAAGAATGTTCTTTGAAACATCATCATAGCAAAAAAAAAAAAAAAAAGGCAGGGGAGAAATTATAGAAATGTTCAGAAACAGCAGATGGTTTAAGCAAACTATGACAATGCAACGGAACACTATGCTGCTTTTAAATTATTATTTATTGTACTTATTGACAGGATATATTGTTACTTTTTAAAAGTGTGCTCAAAAATATGCATTCAGCAGGATTCCATTATGAGGAGAATAAGATTTTAATTGTTTGTTTTGTTTGTTTATCTGTTTTTACTTATATTTTCCACAATGAAAGTAACTTGGTTTAATAATAATTATATATCGTTACATACTTGCAACAGATCGGCCATGTGTGGCTCTTGAAATCAAGTTTCCTTAGCTGAGATTGGGTAATAATACTACCTTATTCAGAAGTCTGTCTTATTAAGGCTTTTTGACTGGGTGTGTTACATTTTTAACATGAATCAATTTAACATAATTATCTTATATATATTTTAAAGGGCCTGGAAGACAAGTACCTTTCTAAGCATACCTATATAGTTTGATTGCAAAAATTCTTAAAATAGCTTTATCCCATTAAAATCTTAAGAGGATTACACAAGCTAAATTAGTGCCTGGACTGCAAAAAGCCATAATGAACTTAATATTATTGCTTTCCCAAATATAGACCCATTCTTAATAGACTATTTTACAATGGGAAGTGCCTTTAGGGGTCAGTATAACAAAATTAAGATCAGTTTATATAGCCTTACAAAAGGTCTGGTGGCAGCATAAAAATGTCCAGTGTAATTATTTGTGAGTTCGTTAGCTCACACATCATTTTCCTTCCCAGGCTTGGTTCATAATGAAGTGGGCTGACATATCTCTGGCCTTTCCTTCAGAAACTGCATTTGTGTTGTGCTGTTTCTCTAATAGAAAAGGCTACTTAAATTTATCTTAGTCAAAGTCAAACTTAAAGTTGTTGGAACTGAGATGTGAGACTGGTCAATTGTCTTCAGGTATTTAATCTGAAACTAGCTATGGAGGTAACTTTTTTCTTTCTTTTTTAAGACAGAGTCTTACTCTGTTGTCCAGGCTAGAATGCAGTAGCAAGATTATGGCTCACTGCAGCCTTGACCTCCTGGGCTCAAATGATCCTCCCACCTCAGCCTCCCGAGTAGCTGAGACTATAGACATGTGCCACACCACCATGCCTGGTTAATTTTTTTTTTTACTTTTTGTAGAGATAGGGTTTCACCATGTTGCCCAGACTGGTCTCAAACTCCTGGACTAAAGTGATCCACCCACGTTGGCCTCCCAAAGTGCTGAGATTACAAGTACCAGCCATGGCAGCCAGCCAATGAGGTACATTTTAAAAGAGCCATCATGTGCTAAAACCCACTGGGCATGAGACCCCCCAGTGACTTTCTCTCCTTTATAATCTTCTTTCCACAGTCCAGATTTAGACCCCTGCTGCTCAATGGGTAGTCCATTTGCTGGATTGTCTCTTTGCATCTTCAGAAGCCTGATTACTGGTAGGTCTAGCATCCTCCGTATCTTCTCTCTTAATTCAAGGCTGGATTAAGCAGACGCTATTGGTATCACATAGCTTAGCCTTCTTTAGTCTAGTGCAGTGGTTGGCTGAACAATTTTGGGCATCTGAGAGCATGTGCATAGCATTGAAAGGGCAGATTTGGTAAGCAGGTCCTTTAGCAATATAACTTTAGTTGGTTTTTCTACGGTAATTTTCGTGGGCCGGAGAAAGTGAACTCCTTCTTCAGTGCTTTGTTTAAAACAAAACCCAAAAACTATATTACAACACAGCAGAATGACTTCGTATCAATAAACATAATGCTTTCAATTTAATAGAAAAATACTTTTGAACATGCATTTTATATGCTGAGTTATTTCATATTTGTAGGCAAAAAAATTTGAGATTGTGTGAGTGGTTCCATAATTCATTTTCATAGCAGTGCTCACCATAATTTGGAATTGCTTTCCAGCTAAGAGAAAACTTGCTCAAAGAAGCCTGAAAGAATGTTTGTTCCTACAGTGGTGTAAAAAAGACCTATGTCCTTAATACTCCGGGTTTTCTACTCTGGTTTTTGTAGAAACTACTGCAAAAGTTGAATTATGTGAAGGCCTAAGGATGTATTGAGGTTGTTGATTAGAGTTGAGTTTAGCTTTAAATATTAAACACATTTTCTGCTTACCCTCAAAGTGAAGAACTTCCAGAGTCTTGAGATTTGGATGTTAATATGCTTGAGAAAAAGAAACAATTACTTTCAAAAATGACCTTCTTAACAATTTCTGACCAGATTTCTTATCCCTTCTACAGCTTCTATGTTGATTACTTTGTTTTCCAAATCTAAGGGAAAAAATAGATTAACACGAATAAATGAATTTATCTTTATTAGTGTACTGTTAGCCTACCAGCGAGAACACTGGTCCCATTATTAATGTGTGTATTTAGAGGGAAGTTTTTTTTTTTTTTGGTTGTTTTTACTTGACAAACTCTGTATCAAAACGGTGAAAGTTACGCTTAGCTTTCAGTGCTAAAACAAATGTAGCTCGGTAGGGAAAAAGCATAGATTTTAAAGTAGTCACCAAAACCCAGGATGTGGAATGTGAAAAATCCCTAAATTTCATCTTTGGCTTTTTCTTATGTGTCAATTCATGGGTGAAGGGTACATGGTACATAAATAGTCTGTGCTGAGTGAAGCAGCTAATTAACATACCAATAGTATCCCACTTAATATTAGTCAATGGAATAGCTTCCCAAAGGAAGAATTGGACTGTACTTGAAGTTATTACTTGAGTCATTTAAACTGACATTGGGCAAGGCATCAGAGTACAGGCTATAGGGAATATACCTTCATCAACAGAGTGAAGAGGCAGAGATGCCTAAGAAAAATAAAGATAGATTAACTACCTCAAGGTTTTTTGTTACAGTTTTTATTTTTCTGATGCTGTGAAAATAAAATTTAAATCATACCTAATTTTATGTTTTTACACTATTATTGTTATATAGTATTACCTAATTTTTATTTAATGAAATATATGAGGCAGATAACCTGTGGGAGAAATTTGTTTAGGTCTGGCAGCTTAATCAGTTTGACTGTTTTGAGATATTCAAAATAAGATGTGTACATAAAATTTGACTGCATATGTAATTATCGTAAATAATGTTTTATCAGATTTGTTATTAATGATTCCCTTAAGATTTAAAGGTTCAACCACTGTATTATTCCTCTACCATTATGGTGTGTCCCATATAAATTACTTAATTCTAGGCATATATTTCTATTTCTTAGAAGCTTTATAGAAGTCCCATAGTTAAAACAATCCATATTGGAATGTTAGTGGTAAACCTCAGTTGCGTAAATAATGGTGATCTTGTATAATGAATAATTTAGTCATACTTTAAAAATAATTCATCAGGAACAACATGTGAGTAGGAAACACAATGAACTGCTAGCCTATGAATGCTATCCAGATGCTACTATGTGCAGATTGTTGCAGTTTATCACATCACTTTGTTAACTACACCTCCTTGCCCTTCTAGGCTCCATCCAAAACCAATGGTTGAAGGAAATGATTGTATTATCATCATCACACTCAAGTTTAAATAGCTTACATTTGAATAAATACAGTTAAGTCAGTGGTCAGTCTTCAGCAACTAAATCTAGAACCTGGGCACAGTGCCAAAGTTGTAGCCAATTCCCAGGCTGCAAGTTAGTCTAATATAAACCAGCACCACTTTTGAGTTTATCTGTCTGCACTCTTCTAGTCTGAGGTCTAACTTAGTGGTCCTCAATGCGGGGGAGATTACATTTAGCAGTGCCTGAAAACATTTTTGGCTAGTGCACCGGGTGAGAGAGGAGCTAGTGAATAAAGCCAGAGAGGCTGCCATACATCCTACAATGCCCATGTGAAATGGTGTGTGTGTGTGTGTGTGTGTGTTAGAGCCTGGAGAAAGAGCAAAATCAAACTCTATAGAGACTTGGGGAGACTGAAGTACAGAAAAATTTACTTTTTCTTTGATTCTTACTCCCACCACCATAACTTTAAGCCAACATATTGATTCTGTTGTACTTCATGGCACAGTGATTAAGAGCAAGGGCTTTGCCCACAAATTGCCAACATTTACCAGCTGTGTGATACTTGTCAAGTTCTTTAACTTATCTTTGACACAGTTTCCTCATCTACAAAATTAAGATAATCTCCCAGGACTGTTGCAAGAATTAAACAAGTTATTAGGCATGAGTTTCTAAACAAGGTCTACCACATATAAGCCTCCCACAGCAAACATTTTCTGACCCAAAATGGCAGTCATACCTAGGATGAGCAAGCCTGGAAGTAACTCAACGGCCCCCATCCTTTTATTGAAGAAAAATGAAATCTTGAATGATTGTAGGGTTGTATGCACTTCTTTTAAGCTATGAGAAAATCTTGTAAGAGAATCAAAGTTCAGCAGAAAGCTTTGCAATTCTAGATCAGAGATGCATAAACTCAGGCTAAGAGAGACCTAACAGGCGGTATAAATGACTTAAGCAGTTGGGGTGGTATTGCCACATTCTGGTCATCTTAAGGGAGCAGCTACTATCCAGCTTTAGGAATTTGTAGCCAGGCAGGAAAAAAAGCCTACTGATATCAGAGCTGCTCATTTTTTAAAATAATCCAGAAATCTATATTTTTATGTGAAAATCCCCTGCATTTTAAGTATTTCTAACTAATTCGATTTTAATCACTAGGAATGCCAAACAAAATGCACCTAGGGATCAAATTTAGTTTTTCTGGCCACTAGTTTTTTTAACCTCTGTTCCCAGTTCTGACTGCCATGGGACTATTTGTTCATTCATCTCATTCACTTAACAGACACTAATTGAATACCTATTATGTTGATAGTGTGGAGGATAACTAGGATTATGCAGGCGCTCATAGAATTCTTGGTTTTTCTGAAATGGTGAGTTTAGTCTTCACTGTGTGTCTTTCACTGAGGATCAAACTAACTCTTTATGATTCTAAGTAATGTGTTTTTAATTGATTGATTGACTGATTGATTAATCTCTTTCCATTCCCTTAGAAGCTTTTCCTTTTAAAGTGGGAACATACACTTGAGTATCTCATTTCTCAATTTATATTTAGCAACTCATAGCAACCCAGGGATGGTGTTTGCAAATTAAAAGTACTACATTTAACAGAGATTTTCTACTCAACAATTCATATTCTTAGTTCCTTTTTCTTTCCCTTTTCTTCAACCCTTATCCTTAACTTATGTCCACTTCCGTTTACCAACACTAAATTAATGATTAAAGGATTTAGGAAACTAAACATTTTAAAAGTCCTTTAAAGAGGACTTTTAAACAGAATTTGGTGGAATGAGAATTTTGAAATTAAAACTATTGTCTTTTGCATAAGCCTGCTATCCTGACTTATATGTGGTAGACCTTGTTTAGAAACTCATGCCTAATAACTTGTTTAATTCTTGCAACAGTCCTGGGAGATTATCTTAATTTTGTAGATGAGGAAACTGTGTCAAAGATAAGTTAAAGAACTTGACAAGTATCACACAGCTGGTAAATGTTGGCAATTTGTGGGCAAAGCCCTTGCTCTTAATCACTGTGCCATGAAGTACAACAGAATCAATATGTTGGCTTAAAGTTATGGTGGTGGGAGTAAGAATTAAAGAAAAAGTAAATTTTTCTGTACTTCAGTCTCCCCAAGTCTCTATAGAGTTTGATTTTGCTCTTTCTCCAGGCTCTAACACACACACACACACACACACACACACACCATTTCACATGGAGTCAGACACCAGATCTTAAAAAAGTATATATTTTGGAAGACCACAGCCACAGTCCTGAGTCGGTGAATAAAGGAGCTACATGGCTCCTCTCTTTGAGGGTGTATTAACATTGGCTCTCCACCCTCACACTGTGATGGCAAGAATTAGGTTAAGCAGTTTTTGTCTTCCACACTCTCTTCTAAGCAATTAACCCAATTTATACACAATTTTAACTATGGAATCTAACGTAATCATCAATAGCATTTGTTATTTAGTTCAAATCCAGATTACTGAATCTTTTATTTGCAAGTTTTAACAATTAAATTGCTCTACTTCCAAGCTTCATTTTTAGAAAATAAAAATATAAATTTAAAAAATAGGTTAAGAGTAAGATCCTTGTACATGATTTACTTTCACATAATTTAGAAAAATCACACCTAAATGTACGATACATTCTATTAGTACAACAGAAACATTTATTTGTGAATCAGAATTTATTCTCAGGCAATTCAAGGAAATAATTTTCCTTTAGAAAAAGAAACATTTTTTTGGTTTGTTTTTACCGTAAATGGACTCATTAGTCATCTGCAGTGTTAAGGAACTAATAATTGTTTTTTATGCTTTTCAAGCCTGTTAATTTAGTAAACCTATAATTGAAAAGTGAAATTTCACAATAAAATAATATAACTCCATCCATGTTGCTATGGGAAAGTAAAGGGTTTCCTCCTACTTTAGTTTATTAATTTTCAAATAATGCTTAAGGGCTTGTTATGATAGTTCTTTACAAGGTATTAAATATATAGTTATCCAGACTGTCTGGGTTGAAAACTAATTACCATTAGAAACTGAAACACTTAGGCTTGTTATTTCTGCAAGTCAAACAACTCCAAATACAATTTTCATTTTAAATCCAGTGTGCAATGATCCACAGCTATCCTCATAAGAAAAACCATAATCTAAAATATCTCTCTTTCCTATTATTGTTTGTAAACAAGCCAACCAGAACTTAAAATGTGGCATTAAAATGAAAGTTGAGACAGGAAGCGAAAGCAGTAATCTATAAGAACAGAAGAAATTTTAAATGGAGCTATGCAAATAATTTAAAAATTATTTGAATGCAACATTACAGAAAAGGAAGACAGGAGTAAAATACATTATCAGAAGGAAAATATCCAACAGTATACAGACTAGAAAGTATGTTCAAGACTAAGTGAATAGGGCTTTCTATACTTTTCATTGGTACTGCTTACTTTAAACCCTTTTGCAGTGATATTTTTGAGGGAGCCACATTTTTAAAAGTAGTAAGAATAGGAAAGAGAAGTTTTACTATTCAAAAGCAAAATGGAAGCATAAGAACACAAGAAATCTCACATTTTAACTTATACTTTTTAAATGATCAAATCATATTAGAGTTTTAATATTATTTCTAGACAGGATATTTATAAGGAAAAAGAGAATGTCATTGCCATTGAATAATTCCAAGGCTTTGAAATTTTAAAAAAGTTAGAAAAATATAACAGACACAAAAGCACAGCAAATGCATGGTAAAATAGTGTTAATATTTCTCGATGTTTATTGAATGAATTAGGTGTCTATCAGGACGCATGACCTGTGTTAAATGAACGTGAGAAAACTATAAAGTTTGTGTTCGTGGGTTTGAGTAGGGTTATGGAGAGTTCAAAGGGGGAAAAAGATCGTTTTGAGAAGTCAAAATCTTTGGTTTAATGCCTGCAAAAACTGGCCGTGCTGCTTCAGTAACTTGAAAAGACAGTGACAGTTGATGTATATTGTGTAATACCACACACAACTGCATGTGCACTGACTTTACCAGTCAAAAGCAATCTCATGAAATGAAAAATTGTTTAAAAGTTTACATTGGATTATATTTTATACAATTGATATGTTCTTGAAAAGTTATGGGCAAACATAATTATTAGTCAATGGAAACATTTTTCAATGTTTTAAAACATTTTAAAATAAATTCCCAGGTCTATCTTTCTGTAAAAGTTATGTATCTCATCTTAATATTTACTCTATATTTTGTAAACTAGTTCATACTGAGACACACTTTCTGTTAATGAAGTTTTACTTGTCAAAAAGTCAATTCCTTTAGGACCAACTATAATCTGTCTTTGTTTTTGTTAATTTATTTCCATGTTTTAACATTTTCTTAACTTTAGAATATCACTCAATGATGGCAACTATTAGTGTATAGAAAATAAAATGAGAAGAATAAGAAATGTGGCTGGGATGGTTCAACGTGGAATCATTAGCTTGGCAACTTCTTGACATTGTTGACATAAAGAGGTGGAATGTGTGGGAGAGACTGTTTGCCTTCCACCAATATAGTTTGTCTCTTTTTCATTACCAACTTTTCATAATACTTAGAAAATTGACACTGCTTAAAATACATGAAATATGAACCTCTGGCCTTTTTCAATTTTGCTCCATTTTGATAACAGTAACAAAAACCACAATAATGAATAATAATAACATTAACATTTATTGAGCAATTACTATGTCACTATTTTAAACCAAACATATCCCTTCATTCTGACTCTGTCTTGATTCATTTTCCTCTACAAGAGCTCTACCGTTTTGCACACAATAGAAATTTTATTCATTTCTTGTCTTTCTCTTCCCACCAAAATGTAATTCCAAGAATACCCCTAAGGAGATACTGCAGTAATCACCCTAGAAACTACCACTTCTATTTCTTTTTATGTGAGATAACTCATTTCCTGCAATGTTTTAGTAGAAACATTTTCGTTTCCTACAGACCAACAAAAGCAGGGGAGGGTCTGATAAGACTCTGAAAGAGGAGTAAGTGTGGAATACAAGAATAACAGAAAGACAGCAATGTGGTTAAATTTTAGAGAGCGAGCTATTGGAAGAGGCAGGAAAGGCCAGAACACACTGCCTTTGATGCCACAGCAGGATGGAAAGGCTGTAGAAAATGAGAAGCCATCAAGGGTTTTAAGCATGAGAGGTATACGGTCTGTTTCATCTTTTAAACAAATCTTTCTGGCTACTTGGAGACTAATAGACTTGGATTAGAGTGTGGGGGCAAAATAGACTCCTAGAGACAAGTTAAGAGAACTTTACAGTAAACCAGACAGGAGGTAATGGTGGTGGCAGCAGAAAAGGAACAGTACTCATACTGAAAATACACATAATGGTGGTAGAACCAACATGATTTTCCAATATATCATGCTAAAATAAGCTCCATGAAGATAGAACTTTTATCTTTCCTGTCCATTGTGGATTTCTGGAATGTACATAAGGGCCTGGCACATAATAGAAGTTCAATAGCTATTTGTAAATCAAAGGAGTAAATAAGTGAATACAAGAGCGGTGGCAGAAAAAGACATTTTTGCTTTAGGATAAGGAAATTAAAATACTATTTTCCAGTTCATGAAACTAGAATGGTGCACCAAATTTTTTGCCTTTTCTAATAGAAAATTGTGTAAAGTTTTCAGTTTTTTTTTTTTAATTAAGAGCTAACCAAGGCCAGGCGCAGTGGCTCATGCCTGTAATCCCAGCACTTTGGGAGGCCGAGGCGGGTGGATCACTAGGTCACGAGATCGAGACTAGCCTGACCAACATGGTGAAACCCCGTCTCTACTAAAAATAGAAAAATTATCTGGGAGTGGTGGCACGTGCCTGTAATCCCAGCTACTCTGGAGGCTGAGGCAGGAGAATTGCTTGAACCTGGGAAGTGGAGATTGCAGTGAGCCTAGATCGCACCACTGCACTCCAGCCTGGTGACGGAGCGAGACTCCGTCTCAAAAAAAAAAAAAAAAAAAAAAAGAGCTAACCAGTACTCTTGGATTATGTCCTTCTTAACTAACGTTCAATGTCCTTTGACCGCATATGAAATGGTGATGATGGTGTAATAGAATAGGTTTGTGTTCTGTTTTACTTTTTTGTGGCTTTAGAGGGGAAAATTAAAAGATGGAAACCAATGTTATGCCACAGATTATATATATGAATGACCCTTGAAGATAGTATATATGTGTGATATATATGTGTGTATAATATAGATATGCAGTATGATATATATGTATAATATATCTATGAAGTATATTGATATATATGTATATCTATGAAGTATATATGATATATATGTATAATATATCTATGAAGTATTTTTATATATAAATATATATATATAGAGAGAGAGAGTTTTACTTTACTGAAATCCAAATTTACTTTACAGGAATCCATTGTTTGAAAATGTCCCCTCTCTTCACATCCTAATTAAAACTGAAAATAGTGAAGTGCTCAGGAAATTCCTATACACATAGGGAGGGGTGTGTTTGTGTGTGGGGGGGTGTGTAACAGGTAACCACCTGTATTTAAATGAGCTCTGTTCTGTCCTTAGCAAGCAGAGGTAAGCATATGCTTCCTTAGGCACTGGAAAAAAATTAATCCTCCTTTTTATGGAGAAAGTATTGTAACTCTAATATTTATATTGATGAAAGATTATTTTTCATGAAAATAAGCTTTGTTTTTTTTTTATCTTTTAGGTATTGATTTTAATTCTCCTAATTTTGGCTAAGTTTAATTACTTTCCATAATAAAGTTCCTAACCATGAGACTGGGTTTCAAGTCACTACTGTAGTCACAGCAATGACCTCAATAATCAGAGTATCTCTCTTGTGGATATTTCTAAATAAAGCTGATGCAATTTTCTAGTCTAATTTATATAAAAGGAACTGATCTAGGCCAAATAATATTCTTATGTGTTTATACTGGGAGAAAATGTGGAAACCATCTTAACATTCAAGAACAGTTCTTACTCTACAGATTATGAAATACCATTTATATTGTATTGAAAATTCATTACGTATTTTCTTTCGCTATTGAGTTGCAAAGTGAGGTCATATAATGTGAAATGGATTGTTTTATGTAACCAAATAGGTGAATGCCTGTTGGATATCCTTACATACAGATTATTCCTTTAGAATCAATTATATTCAAAAGTTTTATAGCATGCATTTTAAACCTTTATATGAATGTGAAGTACTTGCTACATAGACAGCTAAAATGGAAGTCATGGAATTCCCTTCACAGAACATGTAATTGTCTTGTTAAGGGTGAACCTGAGCCATTCCAATTTCTAACAGAAACATGCACACCCGTTGTAGAATAAAACGTGTCAGTATTACTTGCCCCAGTCAGATTTGTTTCTTTCAGCCAAATATATTTATTTTCTCAACAGCATTGAAATCCATTAATTCATTTACATTCCAGATAGGAGCTTCAGTTGCCTGAATGGGTGACTACTGCTATTTGTAAATATCTTAAAAAAAAACAACCCATGTCTATCTGATAATAGGCAAGTTGAAAAAGAAAACCTTTACATATGGCTATATTGTTATTAATTGTTTAAAATGTAATTCATCTGGTTTTCCTAAAAAATTAAGGCAATATGGTAGCATGTACTCTTTCTTGACCAAAATATATTGCCTCTTAGGTATAAAGTATAACACTCATGCAAGTTTGAAGATAAAATATTAGACTTTTCAAAAATCTAAATAATATAATGCAAAATCAAGCTCCTTTAAGCTGTCAAGTGAGTGATTGCTCCTTTAATGACTGTTAATTGTCAAAATTATATTTTTGCATTCTTAATTTTAAAATAAAATCTCATGATCCATATCTTCAAGAAGTAAACACTCTTGTAGGCAAAAGAGCAATGCTTAGATGCAACATACGTAGAATTAGATTGCTAGGGTTGGAGTCCTTGCTCTGCTATTTATAAGAATTATGGTAGTGATTTTGAGCAAGTTGCTTAATTTCCTTTTGCCCATGTTTTCTCATCTTTAGAATGGGAATATTAATAATACCTATCTGAAAGTGCCATAACACCTAAATGGGTTGATATTCGTAAAGTCATTGTTGAGTGCCCAATAAATTCCAAAAATGTTTGTGGTCTAATAAATAACATCCTTGCACCAAAATAAAACTAAATCACATAATAATAATAACTGTCATTTTCCAAATCGAGTGTTCTGAAATGATGAGAATCTGCTGAAATATGGCAATGCAGTAAAAAGAGGAGTGAAAAACAAAACTAGACATGCTTCAAATTATCTGAAGTCTCTTCCCTACCATTAAAATCAGCATCAGGGACTTTACTGAAGTACTTCCATTACCATTAAGTCAAGAGACAGATACAACCTATGCGATATTGTTTTTCCGTGTTATGATTAAAACCATGATTTGCCTTGAGGTGTAATTGAAATCTATTTTACTGCTGGTATAAAATATTACCGACATAAAGAAATTAGGGGACACTGCCTTTCCTGTCTCTGCCCCAGACACTGCAGCGCCCAAGATGTTGACATCCAAAAACAACTGGGTTACCATTTATGAACTCCTGTTGAAGGAGGGAGTGATGGTGGCCAAGAGCAATGTCTTTATACCTAAGCACCCAGAACTGGCAGACAAACGTGTGCCCAAGCTACATGTCTTGAAGGCCATCCAGTCTCTCAGGTGTCAAGGCTGCATGAAGAAACAGGTTTCCTGGAGACATTTCTACAGGCACCTTACCAACAAGAGTATCTAGTTTCTCTGTAATTAACTGCCCCCTGAGATAAGGCTGCCCCACTGCGTCACAGTTGTCCTGAGATTGGCAGGCCTTGGTCTAAAGGTCTGGAGGGCCAGTGGTGAGACTCACAAGAAGGGAAGCTGACAGAGACACCTACAGATGGAGTGGTGCCCCCCTGATGCCAACAAGAAAGCCAAGGCTGGGCATGGGTCAGCACCTGAATTCCAGATTTGGTCTTGGACATGATCAGCCACCTCAGTAAAGTTGGAGGAGATTATTTGTGTTGAATAACATGTAACCAGAAAAACTTAAAAAAAAAAAAGAAAGAAAGAAAAAAATTAAGGACCCTTTAACACTATTCTACAGAAAAAAGCAAAAATATTCTTAAAAATAACTGTTTTTGACTAGCAGGACAGACCCCTAAGACATGTGGGGACATGTGTATAATTAGAGGGGTATACGATACAGGTTTAAATAGTTAAAGGCTGTAAAGCAAGCTGACAAACCATTAAGTAAAATCTATCTTCCTATCTTGACAAATATCGTGCACAGTAACCTGGATGATCCAATACAAATATACAGTAATAGAATCCTCAGTTCCCTTAGAGGGTCATAGCTGATTGCCATCCCCAGGGCATCTTTCCCTCTTTGCCTGCTCTTCTTTTCCCACCTGGGCCAGGGTCATGAATTGCCTCGGCATGAACTTGGAAGCCCCAGCCCTCACATCCATACTCAGTCCTCACCTCCCTCAAACATGTGCCCTGTCATAACCTTTCAGACCTTAAGTGACCTATTCAGTCCTCAATGAGGCATTCCAGGAATAGGCATTTTCCAGCTTCATAAAAGATGACTTGGATTTTTTGAGTAAGAATTTATAGGCATGCACTTGCAGATGTTCCCACAGTACCAAGCATTTCTCTCTTTGAGTGGAGAGGTACGTGGGATCAAGGCAAGGCCCTCCCATGCCTGGCTGCACTGACAAACAGGGCTACAATCCAAGAAGATCATTTTCATAAGCCACACATGAAATCAGCCTCCTTACTTTGCAGTCACACCTGGCATGCAACAGGAAATTTAAGGACATAATAAATATTTTCTACTAAAATACACTGTTTATACTGAGTGACCTACTGCTTCTGGATTATTTAGAGCAACATGGTTTATTTAGAACAACATGGGTCTGGCCCATTTTTCTTAGATCTTCCTTATTCCCACAAGCTTCACCTAAAACAGTGACCACATTGACATACTTATATAAGCTCAGTGTGGTCACTCATTCAGTGAGTCACCCATTCCATAAATATTTACAAAGCATTCTATTCTGTGTCCGAAACAGAAACAGCACTGAGGATATAGTCTTCCAAAAATAGACACTATTTCTGCCTTCTCCAAATTTAGAATCTAAAAAAATTAATAGTACAAAGTTAATCATGATGCTGTGTGATAAGTAATACCTAGTGAGCTCTAAGAACACATAGATGGCTACCTTGAAAAACAAGGGAGGCTTTCCTGGGGGAAGTGATTTTGAGCTGAGACCTGAAGGAGAAGTAGGAATTAACCAAGCAAAGAGGTGGGAAAGATGTAGAACAGAGTAAAAGAAAACATGGAAGTTTAAGGAACTGGAGGTGCGCACACACACACACAAACACACACACACACGGACATATGGTTACAGTTGGTAGAATTTGAGAAGAGAAACAAGCGATGATTATGGTGTGCAGAAGTCAGATCATGCAAGATCTTGAAAATCATATAAAGATTAAACTTGATTCTCATAGTAGTAGGGACCATTGAAAGGTTTTACACAGTAGAGACATGATCAGGTTATTGCCTTAAGAAACTCACTGTGACATCAGAGTAGATAATTTATTAGAAAGCCTGTGTCATGATCTAGGCAGCATATAATGGTGGTCTCACCCAAGGCTATGACAGGAGTTTTAGGAGGAAAACAGAGCTTGAATAAATTGGAAATTGAATCTTACTTTGCAAGCAGAACTTGCTAAGTGTGTGGAAGTGAGGGAACTGGAGAATGAGGAAGTCCTGGATTTCTGTCTTGGACACTTGAGTTGGTAATCTATTATTACTTAGAAGGGTTAGAAGAAGTTTCGGGTTGCAGAGGAGAGGAGGTAAGTGAGTTGATCCGTGTATTCTCGGGTATGCGTTTTTTAAGACAGTGGTGGGACATCTAGGTCGAGAGGTGTCTATGAGTCAGTGGAGACACATAGGAAAGACACTTAAGCTGTAGGAATAGATTTAGGTAATATCAGCATACAGAGAGTCAATGAAACCATAGGAAAGAACACAGAGCACCAGAGGGAATATGTGGGGTGAACATAAAAGTTGGAAAGCAGAAATCTGAGCATAGACCAACAGAGAAAGAAGAAATTGTGGAATGGGAGATAAGCCAGAAAAGAACGTGAAAGACGGTGAAGGGAATACCAAAAGTGTTAAATGCAGCTAAGAAATGTTTAAAAATAAATTACAAAAAAGGAAACTTGAGCGTCTACAGTGCAACACTTTATATTCATTCAGACACACACTCATATGCACTAGTTTTTCCCACAGACTATACACACTTACAGTCATACCCACCCATACTTTACATATACACACACCCACATTTACAGACACCACACACAACTCCATAAACCCAGAGGCAGGACGATACCACATATAGAAATTCTCATTCATTGAATTCAACCTCAGGTCTCTGATAGCATATTAACTATTAATTTAAAGACGTCTAGTGATTTTAAATGAGAAAGCTTTGGTTTATGGCTTAAACAAGAAAATAGCTCAGTTCTCCATCTGTTAAGTGGGCACAATAATACTAGCATAGGGAAGTGTTGAGATTTAATTGGCGTTTACACAGTGATTTAGGGGCCTAAGATGAAAGCTGCTATGTAATGCTATTACTCTTGGGATTGATGGCGGTGACTTACCTTAGCATTTGAGTATTGCAATATTCTAAACTACAATGTAATCCAGGATGATAAAATATATTATTAGATGACTTAGAAGTAGTAAGACTATGACTAAAATTTCCTGCTTGATGTTCACATTTAACTTTTTGATGTCTACTCAGTTTTAGCCCTTATTTGTCATGCAGATTTCTTATTTTCTGCTTTGTCTTAACTTCTTACTACAGTTTGGCTAAAAGGGACCTTGGGAATCTTCTAATTCGACTTTGCATTCAACAGATGAAGAAAATGTGTCCCAAGCTTATGTTGTTTATCCCAAAATCACCCAGTTAGAATTTAAAATCAAGTTCCCTAACTTCTGATTTTCTCTACTAGAGAATATTTCACAAGTAAGAAAATAATTCTGAAATTAGAATTCCATAACAGAAAAGGATTTAAGAAAATGTTGCCAACAACAACAACATAAACAGATTAACAATAGCTATGAGAAGGATGAAATTACACTTCTTTTTAAAATTAACATAAGAGATACTTTAAATTTAATATTGAAAACAGAATAACCATTACTGAAGAAAACCAATACACAGTGGAAGCACAACAGAAGGATGAAAGTAATTAAAATTCATGAATTACAATTGAGTTATCCAGGTTCATCTATTGTTAGCCTTGATGAAAGGAGAAAAAGTGTTTGCTCTGGATATCAGAAGATGTGATTTATTTTTTTCCAATAAATATTTTTTGAATTCATCTTATGTCCCAAATATTGTGCTAGGTTCTGAGGATAAAGGAGAGGGGGGAAAAAGACCGTTAAGATCACTGTTTTCATTTAGTTTATAGTGAGAAGGCAGTAAAGAAGTTAACTAATAAAAATAATTTCAGATTTTAAACAGTACTATAAAGAAAATGAACACTATTGTTTATCTGACCTGCTAATTTAGATAGAACAGTCTAGAATGAAGGTGACAGTAGGCCTGTAACCTATAAGATGAAAAGGAAGGAGCCAAATGAAGAATATGAGGAAGGGTGTTCCAAGCAGAGGGAATGACATGACAAGGACAAGCTTGGTTTAAAAGAAAGAAAAACAGCCAGGCGCGGTGGTTCACACTTGTAATCCCAGCAATTTGGGAGGCCGAGGCGGGCAGCTCACTTGAGGTCAGGAGTTCGAGACCAGCCTGGCCAACATGGTTGAAAACCCATCTCTACTAAAAAGAAAATACAAAAATTAGCGGGGTGTGGTGGCAAGCACCTGTAATCTCAGCTACTCGGGAGGATGAGGCAGAAGAATTACTTGAACCTGGGAGGCGGAGGTTGCAGTGAGCTGCAACTGCGCCACTGCACTCCAGCCTGGGTGACAGAGCAAGCCTCCGTCTTAGAAAAACAAACAAAATAACAAAACAAAACAAGCTAGTATGTGCAGCATACAGTAAGTGAGAGCGTTGTGTGAGGGCACAGTTGGCAAGGCCCACATTGTGTTGCGCTGTGGAAGTGAGATTAGGGAGTTTGGGCCTTAGTAGTAGAGGAACTATAGACATGTCTTAATTACGGCAGTAAATGGGTAAATATAAGTTTTCGAAAGAGTGTTCTGATTATTGCACTGAGATTGGGTAGTGGAAGGAGCAACACATGAAATGAGGGAGAATTGCTCAGAAACATTTTGTTGGTCCAGAAGACAGCTGATGGTAGCTTGGACTGAGGAGTGACAATGAGATGGAGAGAAATGAACAGGTCTATGGCACATTGCTGGAGCAGTGGATGTGACAAATGAAGGAAGAGAGGAGTAAGGATGATTTGGGGGTTGAGAGTTGAACAAGTAGGTGCACAATAGTGCTGTTTACAGGAGTGGGAAAGACAAGTAGAGAAGCAGTTTTTAACTGGGGGAGTAAATAATTTGTTTTTGGCTTATTTTCAGTTTGAATATTTATTGACATCTATATGGAAACATCAAAGCAGCAGTTGGATATGCAAATCTTCAGCAGCTCAGGGGAGAGGGTATGAAATATATAAACTTCAAAGTTATATTCATATAGTACAATAGCAAATTTCTGAAAGATAGAGAAATCTTAGAAGATAATAGAAGACGACCTAGGAACTGAACTTTGAGGCTCAAAACATGTAGAAGAAGCCACAGAAACAAAAAAACAACAACAAATCAGACTGAAAGCGAGTAACCAGACAGGGAGGAGGAAAGCCAAGAGGATACAGTGTTTCAGAATTCAATTGTATCAGAAAGGAAGAAATGGTCAACCATGTCCCACCCTTAAAGAGGTTCAATTAGATAGGACAGATAAATGTTTTCTGATTGGCAACATGGAGGTTGTTGGTGATCTTGACAAAACTAGTTTTGCGGTGCTGAAGATAAAATCAGACTTGTATCAACTGAAGGGAACAGTCCAGGGGAGCTGCGAAACCATGAGTACAGACGAATATTTCAATAAATTTTTCAGTGCAGAACAGAGAAACGGGAGCACAGGTAGCAGAGCCATTGAAGCAAACATGGTGTGTGAGAGTGTGTGTTGTGTGTGTTCGTGCGATTAGAGAACTAGATCAAGTGTTCATACCAATGAGAATGGTTTAATAGAGATTGTGCCTTAGATTAGGATAGACAACACTGTTAAGTATAATCCTGCATATTTAATTTTTGTGATTTGACAATTGCTCCTCCATGATGGTACAGACATCTGGGGAGGGCGACATCTCGTAGAAGGCATGTGAAGGACTCTAAGTGACTACATTGTCCTGTAGCTCCCAATGATATTTATCTGAAAAGTCAAGGAGGCTATATGGAGAAAATGGATGTATTAGTCAGACTTTTCAGTGCCTGAAAAATAAATTATTCTAAGTGTACCAAGCAGAAAGGGATTTAATATAGGGAATTATAGGGAATTAGATGCTTATAAAATAATTGAAGAGGATAGGGGTTGGAGGAGCAAAAGTGTGAAGGCTGCCATACTATTGGCTTAAAAGTCATACCACAGTGATCTTGTCAGAAAACCACTGCTACCACCCAGCCATGAAGCTGGTGATACGTCATGAGAATGTCTATTCACTGCCAAGACTCACACCTTTCAGGCACAAGTATCCATACTCATGGTCACTGAAAAATGTCATCTTTTTCACCTCCCAATCTCACATTATGTGTTTCTTTTTTTTTTTTTTTTTTTTTTTTTTTTTTTGAGACGGAGTCTCGCTCTGTCGCCCAGGCTGGAGTGCAGTGGCGCGATCTCCACCCACTGCAAGCTGCGCCTCCCGGGTTCACATCATTCTCCTGCCTCAGCCTGCCGAGTAGCTGGGACTACAGGCGCCCACCACCATGCCCGGCTAATTTTTTGTATTTTTAGTAGAGACGGTGTTTCACTGTGTTAGCCAGGATGGTCTCGATCTCCTGACCTCGTGATCCGCCTGCCTCGGCCTCCCAAAGTGCTGGGATTACAGGCATGAGCCACCGCACCCGGCCAACATCAGAAGTTTTAAAATGCATTTTTGTTCTAAAAATAATTTTTATATGAAAATTTTTGTTCTAAAACAATCTTGGTATTATGTAGAGCAGAACAAATAAAAAATCCTATTCCACTTATCTCTCCAAAAATAATGATTACTGAATTTTCCAATACATCCTTCCCTGTGTATATGAACAGTCATCCCTCAGTACCCACCAGGGGTTAGTTCCAGGATCCTTGGGGATACCAAATTTTGAGAATGCTCAGGTCCCTCATATAAAATGACAAAGTATTTGCATATAACCTATGCAGATGCTCCCATATTCTTTAAATTATCTCTAGATGATTTATAACATCGAACACAATATAAATGCTATGTAAATAGCTGTTGTACTGTATTATTATTTGTATTAATTTTTATTGTCCTACTATTATTTTTCACTGATTTTTTTCCTGAATATTTTTGACCCGCAGTTGGTCAAATCCACGGATAGAGAACCTAAATACGGAAAATTGACATGATACATAGTTTGATTCTGTTTTCTTTTTTTGTCATTGTTGTTATATAAGTGGGACAATACTATATTTATTCTGAGACATTCTCTTTTTTTCAGTTCACACATCCTGGAGATCTTCTCATGTAAGCACATACAGATTTACCACAATTCTTTTAATATATTTAATCTCATACATGGTGATGGATATTTAAGTTCTTTCCTATTTTTCACTTATTGTCACAGAACCTTGGGCAAGTCTTATACATATTTTGAACATCCAAAATGTACCTCAAGATCCTCCACTTCTCTTTATCTTTATGTTTTACTTCTACCACTGTAGTCTAAGTCACCCCCTCATCTGGATCTGTCTTCTAGTCTCCTCTCACTTCCGCTTTGGCTGATTTCCAATCTGTTCCCCACACCAAAGACATGAATATCTGATTTTGCCACTCCTTCCTTAAAATGTTTCTGGGACCTCTTGTGCTTATCACAGACTACCAGACCTGCATGACATGCACTCAAACATCTCTTTAGTCTCAATCATCTCAATCACCGCCACCACCCTCTGCCTGTGTTCCCTGTTCCCTTTCTTCCTCAAATGAGATGAGCTCTTTCCCATCTCTGGGCTTTTGCACACATTTCCACTTGAAGAACATCTTTCCCTGCCACTCTTCATGGAGCTTTTCTGGCTATGCACCATCCAATGTCTGGCTCACCTACACTCTCGCTGCTTCAGAGACTCTTCCCTGTCTTGTCCATCTATGTTACAAATCCCTGCAATATTTCTTCACAACATCCATCATGGTACTTACCACAATGGGTAATTATTTGTGATTTTTTTTAATTTATCTTACCCAATAGGCAAGTATATTTAATTCACTGTATTATCTATGACACTTAGCAAACATTCCGGTAACATAGTAGATGATCAGTAAGTATTTACTGAATAAGTAACAAATATATAGGCTCCTAATTCCTTCTTCCCTCTTACTTTGCCATATATTTCCCATCTAGAATCAGAGAGAGAGAGAGAGAGAGAGAGAGAGAGAGAGAGAGAACTGAGTAGCTGTCTGAACAATTAAAATGTTAGGGAACTTTTTAAGGCAATGAGACTGTTCTTTATCCTAGTGTAATGGTAAACACATGACATTATGCATTTGTTAAAACATATAGAGCTGAACAGCACAAAAAGGGAGCCCTAATGTAAATTATGTACTTTAGTTAATGTGTTAGTATGCCTTTACCAATTATAACAAAGTAATTCAAGATATTACTGACGGGGAAACTGAGGGTGGATAGATAAGAGCTCTCTGTACTTTCTTATCAATTATTTCTTTATATCTAAAACTGCTCTGACAATGATGCCTATTAATTTTTAACATGCAGGGGAAGTGAAATGGACCCTAAAAAGTTGTTATTTCAAGCTCAGTTATGGGGGAGAAGTCTTCTCCCTTCCCATGCCCAATACTCACTACAGCTCTCATCTCATTTCCAGTTATTTTTCCTACCAGCTTCCTTATGAGTGATAAATGCTCTGGAAATTTAGATGTCCTTAAATTCATGTACAGCCAATTTCTAGTAAAATAGATTGTGTTTCATAGATTATTTTTAACTCAGTTGTAAGGAATTCTGAACACACCAAATTTTTCATACAAGCAGTGTTATCATTTGAAGTTACATTGCCAAGCTAGGCGGTTTATTCCAAGGTGGTGGAGGAGGTCTTAGGAGGAGAGGAAGAAAGGAAGAAACTGTAATTCCAGTGCTTTGAGAGGCAGAGGCAAGAAGTTTACTTGAGCTCAGGAATTCAAGACAAGTATCGGCAACATAGTGAGACACCATATCTAAAAGAAAAAAAAATTCAGGAAAAGTAGCTGGGCATGGTTGTGCACTCTCGTAGTCTTAGCTGCTTGGGAGGCTGGGACAGGAAGATCACTTGAGCCCAGAAGTTCCAAAGGAAGAAAGAAAAGAATAACCACTACAACTCCTAAACACCTGCTCTGTGCTAAACACATATGCATCCATGCATTTTATGTCTACCCAGCAGTATTTGGAGATTTGAAAACAGTTATTATTATTGGCATTTTGTAGTTGAGGAAACAGAGATTTAGAGGGCTTGAAAATTTGTCCAGAGTTACACAACTTAAAAACTTAAAGTCTTTCAGAGAAGAGAATGGAAATATTTAGATTGAGATAGGAAATAAAAAACTACATTCACATGCACAGAATAGTTGAAAGTCAAATTTTAATAATTTCAGCAATATTTATATTCAGTCTACTGGTTTGAAAATTCCCAGAGATTTTATAATTACTCAATATAATGTATTTTAAGATTAAAATTTAAAAATTATCAGTAAAGATTTTCTACAGCATTTGGTATCTTTTTTTCTCTTGCCCTCTTCTAATAGTTGATAACAATTATTATCACACGAAGAGTAATTCTCCATGTGCATAAATGCATACCCTGAAGTGTCTCTTCCATAAACTCAAATATTTAGCCCAATATCACCAATAAAAACCTAGTCCAGACCATTGTGAAGTTTGCTCTGTGGGAAGAAAATTCAGAGAGGATTAATATGCCAGTTTGTAAAACAAAAACTCTTACCAAAAAAGAATTCATCCTTTTATTGGATGGTTTTGCAGAGTTTGTGGAGTGGTGCATAGTGTGGTTATGGTTTTGAAATGCTGTGATATGCTTTTCTGTTTGCATTTCCTTGTACTGACCTTCATGCATTCCTCCCAGAAGCATCCATGTACATATGGAAGCGGTGGTGTGAATGGAGGGGATTGGAGCCAGCTTAGATTTGTTATAGCAGGAATGCAAAAATAAAGAGTTACTATTCCGTTTCTGACACTCATAATAGGATTTTGCAGCAATACAATAATTTTAAAAGACAAATTTTGTTCAGAAAAAAACAAATTTTTGGAATCCTTTAATACTCATGAACATATCAGGATGAATCCAAGAGGAATTATATCATATGGTTTCTTCCAAAGAACGGAGAGGAGACCTCTTCTTGCTATAATCTAAATGCAGAAACTTATCCTATAGGGAATCTGGTTATGACATAGGACAGTGACTTTCACATATTTTGACCAAAACCCTCAGGAAGAAATGCATTTTACCTTATCACTCAGCACACAGAAACAGGTATAAAATGAATATATAACCATAGCTAAATATATGTTTAAAAATAGAAATTAAAACTCTGTGAAATGATATTTAAAAGTTGATATGAAGGTAGAGAGAGGGATGAATAGGCAGAGTACAAAGAATTTTTAGGGCAGTAAAGTCTTCCGTGCGGTGGATACATGGCATACATTTGTCCAAACCCACAGAATGTATAACACCAAAAGTGAACTCTGAAGTAAACTATGGACGTTAGGTGATAATGTTGTGTCAATAGGCCCATGAAATGTAACAAATGTGCCACTCCAGTGGGTGATGTTGCTTGTGGGGGAGGTCGTGGAGGGGGTCATGGTGAGGGGTAAATGGTAACTGTACATACCGCTCAATTCTGCTGTGAACCTAAAACTGCTTTCAAAAATGAAGTCTACTAAAAAATTAACATGCCCTGATATTTTCTATTCTATTTATTATTATTATTCTTTTGTGACAGGGTCTCACTCTGTTGCCCAGCCTGGAGTGCAGTGGTGCAATCACAGCTCTCACTGCAAACTTCGTTTCCAGGGCTCAAGATCCTGATCCTCCCACCTCAGCCTCCCAAATAGCTGGGGCTACACGTGTACGCCATCACTCCCGGCTAAATTTTTATTTTTTGTAGAGATGAGGTCTCACTGTGTCACCCAGGCTGGTCATAAACTCCTGGACTCAAGCAATCCACCTGCCTCAGCCTCCCAAATTGCTGGGATTCCAGGCATGAGGCTGTGCCTCGCCTATTTCAGTTTTTTAAATGAGCATGAGGCCTCAATTTGCTCAGGTGTTTCAAACTAAAATTCGAGAGGCATTGATCAGGTGGAAGGAAAAGCCTAAAAGTTGCCACCTCACAAAAGATTGTGAGGAGAAAAGAGAGATAAGTAGAATAAATAAAGCAGATGAGTAAATAATACAGATAAAGAGAGAAAAGCCCTTTTCCTCTGTATCCTCTAGGAACAGTATTCTACAGAAAAGGTGTCTTTAGAAACACACGGAAACACCTGAGGGAAATTCCAATAGCAGAGAAGCTTTTGTCTCACTTCCCATTTGGTATTCCTAAGGAAGGTCATTGCCAGCCTGGCCTGCAGCACCCTGCTGAATTGACATCATAGCAAGCCAGGTGATACAAGATGGTTAAGAAAAGCAGGGGACCCTGCTCTGCTCCCCAAAGCTACCCTTAGATCACATGTGGGCCAAGTGGGGCCTAGCCATTTTCACATGGAACCAGGAGAGACACACCTTACCTGAGGCAAACTAATAGGGGTGGGGGATATCAGTGGGCTTGAAGTGGGCCTCTAATGTAGGGCTGCAGAGAGGTTTACTGAGGTTGCTAATCATAGCTTTTCTAGCCAGGAGCAGTAGCAGCAGCAGCAGCGGTGGCAGCAGCTCAAGTGGAGTAAAAGGAGCCAAGGCAGACACCAAACTCTCAGCAAGTTAAGGGAGAGGCCAGACTATGAGTTGTACCCACAGCAGACATTAACATAGTAGCAAAGGTCAAAACTCATACCTCAAGGATCACACCAAACTTGTTTTTAATAGAAATGTCCAAAATAGGCAGGATGACAGTCTCCACTCATACACACCATCCAAATCTCCCATAGGTACATCCTTTTAGAAAAACCTAATCAATATCCAGAATGCTTGCTGCATCTAGGTAGTGTAGTAGTTAGCTTTCCAGCACAAAAGATGAGTGAAATGGAAGTCCCAGGCATACGGAATGTAGTTTCAAAATTTTCTAAACTAATAATATTAATAATGATAATGTAAACTCAAAAGTATAAGAGATTGTGTCCATAAAAAGAGAAGTTATTGAATCAATCATAGTATGTCTAATAAAAATACATTAAAGCTATTGATATAAATATGGTGATTCATATATGCAAGAATTCATTAATTCAAAAATTTTATTGAACTTTACTATTAGATTAACATTTCCACTATTAAATGGAGAAGTCTTAGGGTATAAGACCCCAAGCACAATTAAAAAAATCAGGACCTATGCACTTATGTCAAGCTGTGCCTTCCACAGATTCTCATTTAATTATCCAGACAAACTTATTACCCTCACTTTACAAATAATAGTAATAATTAGTGCAGTGTTAATTAACTTTTCCAATGGGGGACAAAAGCAAGATTTAAATCCAAATACTCTGACTACACAATGGGAAATTACAGTAATTTAGTCTAAAATCATAGAAAACCTGTACTGTTTTGATTTATTCAAAGATATCTCATAGACAATAAATGTGGATTTTCAATGTTCTGGTGTATTTCTATAGATGAACATTTTGAAACTTTGGTTGTGTTCTCTTTATTATTAAAGAAATGTTCGGGGTATTCTCTTTCCTAATTAGCAATTCCAATGAAAGTATGAAAATCTGTATACAAGAAATAGCTTATTAATTGGTAACTAACTTTACTCATCTACCATTTAAAATTATTTGTTCAAAAATGTTGCTTACTTTTCTCTTCATGACTAATTCACAACTAATGTGATCTATGAATACATATGCCATTTACATCATAAAGAGTTAGCTAAACAACCTTCAGATAATGAAATCACTATTACATAGATACCCTATACTTTATTTTTTACTTTATTTCAGCCATGCATCTGAAAAAGAAGTCATTATATGAAAAAAGACACTTGCATACACATTTATAACAGCACAATTCACAATTTCAAAAATATGAAACCACTAAATGCTCATCAATTAACAGGTGGATAAAGAAAATGTGGCATATATATACCACGGGATACTACTCAGCCATACAAAGGGACACAATAATGGCATTCACAAGAAACTGAATGGAATTGGAGGCCATTATTGTAAGTGAAGTAACTCAGGAATGGAAAACCAAACATCATATGTTCTCACTTGTAAGCGGGAGCTAAGCTACGGGACAAAAATGCAGAAGCATAATATAATAAACTTTGGGGACTCGGGGGAAAGGGTGAGAAGTGAGTGAGGGATAAAAGACTATACACTGTGTACAGTGTACACTGCTTGGGTGATGTGTGCACCCAAATCTCAGAAATCATCACTAAAGAACTTATCCACATAACCGAACACCACCTGTTCCCCCAAAACCTATTGAAATAAAAAACTTTTAAAAAGAAATAAAATTCATACATAAATAAAAACATCACGATCAACAACAACAAAAAAAGTAAAGTGGCTTTCTCCATGTGATAGAGAAGAGGTAGTGTCTAGGAGGAAGCATTTGGGGACCTTCAAGTTTCTGGCAATGTCCTATTTCATGACCTTTCTGGTTGTTCCATGAGTATTTGCTTAATGATCATTCATTAGGCTGTACAATCTTATTTTGTGCATATTCCTATATGCATGTTATATTTCACAATAAAAATGTTTAAGGAAGAAACAAAACTGAGAAAACAGAATAAAAAATAAAATAGAATTTTATTTCAAGTCAGTTTAGCTTGCTTGCTTTAAAAAATTATCTTAATACTGTACTCTAGAATCAAACATTATTGTTTGTTGTTTCAAATCTAATTGTATGTATCCTTTGGAAATATCTGTTACTTATTAACAATTATTATCAGAGTAACCACTTTTACTGAGACATCTGGAAAAACATTAGAAAAAGACCCAGTCCTTTACCGTGGGCAGTACTAATGTATTTGTTCTTCTTTTTCCTTTACATACTCTCTCTTTCCAGAAGTTAATCTGTTCTCATGACATCAACCATTTTAATGTCTTGATTTCTCCCAAATATATGTATATTTCTAATTTGTTTTTCAAAAGAGACACTTTGCTATATCTGTAGCCAGAATGTAGGATGCAGAGGGACCTGGAGGCCTTCTTCTGTATTGTTTTATGATGCATTCTGATATCCTTAGTGTCTGACTCACAGTAAGGATTTAATAAATATTTGTCGAATAAGCAGATGAATGAATGTAGCTTCTGAGTAAACATTGACCTTTCATTAATTTAATGACAAACAACTAATATATTTTTAAACAGAGAAATATAAATTATATATCTTTATGGTGTACAACTGATTTTTTTGTATTATTATTATTCAACTAGCTGATATACTCACATTTCACAAATCAAAACAAAATACAGTAGTGTCACTGTACAGTAGGATGACTTGTTAACTAAAGTTGTCCTCCTTCTTTATCACAGTTTTTGCTTTCTGCAGTTTCAGTTACCTGTGGTAAACCCTGATCTGAAAATATTCAATGGAAAATTCCAGAAATAAACAGTTCATCATAAGTTTTTTATTGATACATAATCTTTGCACAAATTTGTGGGATACATGTGATAGTTTGTTACATACATAGCATCTGTAATGATTAAACCTGGGTATTTAGGATGTGCATCTTCTCAAGTATCTATTATTTCTATGTGTTGAAAGCATTTCAAGTCCTCACTTATGTCTATTATGAAATTTACAATACGTTGTTGTTAACTGTAGTCGTCCTACTCTAACATCAAGCGTTAGAACTTATTCTTTCTGTGTAACTGTATTTTTGCACCCATTAGCCAGCCTCTCTTTATTTCCACCCCAACACACACCCACATCCTTCCCAGCCTCTAGTAACCATCATTTTCACTCTTTACCTCCAGGAGATCAACTTTTTAAGCTCCCACATAAGTGAGTACATGTGATATTTGTCGTTCTGTGTCTGTATTATTTTTTAATGTAATGACCTCTAATTCCATCCATGTTTCTGCAAACAACATGATTTAATGCATTTTTATAGGTGAATAATATTCTACTGTGTAAATGTACCACATTTTCTTTATTCATTCACCCATTAATGAATGCTTAGTTTCATTCCATATCTTTGTTATTGTCAGTAGTGCTGCAATAAACCTGGGGGTAACACATTCCTTGGATATACTGATTCCTTTCCTTTGGATAAACATCCAGTAGTGAAATTGCTAGACCATATGGTAGTTCTGTTTAGTTTTTCTTGAGGAACCTATACTGTTTTCCATAGTGGCTGTACTAATTTACATTCCCATCAACAGTGTATAAGAATTCCCTTTCCTTTACATCCTCTCCAGCAGCTGTAATTTTTTGTTTTTTTTTTTTTTAATATTAGACATCCTAATTGGGATAAGATGATATCCCACTGTGGTTTTGATTTGCATTTACCTGATGATTAGTATTGTTGAACACTCTTTCATATACACGTTGGTCATTTGTGTGTCGTCTTTGTAGAAATATCTACTTTGATTTTTTGCCTAATTTTTAATGGGATTTTTGTTTTGTTTTGATTTGCTGTTAAGTTGTTTGAGTTTCTTTTATACTGTGGATAATAGTCCCCTGTTAGATGAATAGTTTGCAATTATTTTCTCCCATTCAAAACGTTGTCTCTTCACTCTGTTTTCTTTGCTTTTCAGAAGCTTTTTAGTTTGGCTATTTTTGTTTAGCTATTTTTGTTTTTGTTCCCTATGCTCTTGAGGTCTTAGTCAAAAAATCTTTGCCTAAACCAGGTGGAATATGTTCCCTATGTTCTCTTGTGATCATTTTATAGTTTCAGGTCTTATATTTAAGTTTTTAATTCATCTTGAGTTGGTTTTTGTATATGGTGATAAATAAGAGTCTAGTTTCATTCTTCTGCACATCCATATCCAGTATTCCCAGCACCATTTATTGAAGAGGGTGTCTTTTCCCTGATATATGTTCATGGTGCCTTTGTAAAAAATCATTTGGCTGTAAATTTATGGGTTTATTTCTGTGTCTTCTATTCTGTTCCATCAGTTTTTGTGTCTATTTTTATCCCAATACCATGTTGTTTTAGTTACTATAGGCTTGTAACATATTTTGAAGTAAGATAGTGTGATGCCTCTAGCTTTGTTCTTTTTACTCAGGATTGCTTTAGCTATTTGAGCTCTTTTTTGGTTGCATGAAACATTTAGAATTGTTTTTTCTATTTCTGTGAAAAATATTATTGGTATTTTTATACGGATTGCATTGAATGTGTAAATTGTGTTAGGTTGTAAGCTCATTTGAACAATATTAACTCTTTCAATCCATGAGCATGGGATGTCTTTCCATTTGTTGTGTCCTCTTCAATTTCCTTCATCAGTGTTTTGCAGTTTTCCTTGCAGAGATCTTTCATTTACTTGGTTAAATTTATTCCTAGGTATTTTAAATGTTTTTGTAACTATTGTAAATGGGATTCCCTAAATTTATTTCTCAGTTACCTCATTATTAGTGTATAGAAATGCTATCATTTTTGTATGTGAACTTTGTATCCTTCAACTTTACTGAACTTGTTTATAAAATCTAAAAGTTTTTTGGTGGGGTCTTTAAGCTTCTCTAAATATAAAATGGTGTCATCTGTAAAAGGGGACAATTTAACTTCTGTTTTCAAATTTGGATGCCTTTTATTTCTTTCACTTGCCTGATTGCACTAATTAGGACTCCCAGTACTATGTTGAATAGGAGTGGTGAAAGTTGTCATTCTTGTCTAGTTCCACTTCTTAGAGGAAAGGCTTTCAGCTTTATCTCATTCACTTTGATGTCAGCTGTGGGTTTGTCATATATGGCCTTGATTATGTTGATGTATGTTTCTTTTCTGCCTAGTTTGTTGAAAGTTTTTATCATCAATAGATGTTGATTTTATTAAACGCCTTTTCTGCATCTATTGAGATAATCATATGATTTTGTTCTTTATTCTGTTGATGTGATGTATCATGTTTATTCATTTGCATATGTTGAACCATCCTTGCATCCCTGGGATGACTACCACATGATCATAGTATATTATCTTTTTGATGTGCTGTTGGATTCAGTTTGTTAGTATTTTGTTGAAGACTTTTGTGACTATGTTCATCAGAAATATTGGCCCAATGGTTCCTTTTTTTATTTTTGTCCTTGTCTGGTTTTAGTATCAGAGTAATGCTGGCTTCATAGAATGAGTTAGAAATAATTTCCTTCTCTTCTATTTGTCAGAATAGTTTGAGGAGAATTGGTATTAGTTCTTCTTTATAAGTTTGATAGAATTTGGAAGTGAAGGTGTCAGGTCTTGTGCTTTTCTTTCTAGAAGACTTTATTATTGATTCAATAGCATTACTTGATATTAGTCTGTTCAGGTTTTCTATTTCTTTCTGATTCAGTCTTGATAGGTTTTATGTGTCTAGGAACTTATCCATTTCCCATAGGTTTTCCATTTTATTGGTGTATAGTTCATAGTAATCTCTGATGATCTCTTGTATTTCTGTAATGTCAGTTTTAACATAATATTTTGAAATATGCATACATTGTGGAATGGCTAGATTGACCTAATTAACATATGCATTATCTCAGATACTTTCCTTTTTTTGGTGAGAACACTTAAAATCTACTCTTTCTCAATTTTCAAATATGAAATATATTGTCATTAATTATAGTCACCATATTGTACAATAGATCTCTTGGGTTAATTTCTTCTAACAGAAATTTTGTATCCTTTGACCAGCATCTCCCCAATCCCATTCACACTCCCACCCCCAGCCCCTGGTAACTTCCATTTTACTCTATGCTTCTATGAGTTCAACTTTTTAGATTCCACCTACATACATTCCACAAGTGAGATCATGTGGTATTCGTGTTTCTGTAACTTCATTAACTTAAAAACTATGTTCAGTGCCTCCTTTATTCCAGGCCTTATGGTAGACCCTAAAAACACAAGTTTATGTAATACATAGCCATTTCATACAGGACCTCATGATCAATTGAAAGTGCTAATGATGTTAATACGTAAATCAAATATACTATTTCATATGCTATAAGAGTGTTTTTGGTTAAATATATCTTTAGCAATTTTGTCAAATATAATGGCCAAAAGTGTGTATCAATGATTTTTTAAAATCTTATAAGAAGAAAATGTGATATTTTTTCTTATTCATTGTCCCACATGAATTATGTACACAGATTTGAAAGATTAGGCCAAATTCAATTATCACAGGCTCATCAGAAATAGATGAAGGAGAAATGAGTCTTCCCAAGGAAAGAAGTAAGTACCCGAAGGTATGTTGAAACCGATGGGAATGAACATTGCCCAGCCTATGAGGGATAGGATGGGCTCACAGAGGCCTATAGCTCTTTGGGCTTGGCAGAAGTAGCTAACAACTCAGGGAAACTGGATCAAAGAGATGCTGGAAACCAGGTAAGCAGTAGTAGGAAAAATGGGGAAAGTGGTCATCTTTCCTTGAGCCATTTCTAATTATCTGGTCTTCAATTCTATGCATCTGCTCTCTTCTTTTTTAAGTCTATATCTGCCTCTATTTCTCCCTTCTGCAATTCCTAATCCCCTGTCAAATATCCACGACATGTGAACTTAAGTATGTTTACATTAGTTTGAAAAAAAATACACTTCTATATTCCTCTGTTGTTTTGTTATGCATGACGGCTGGGTGCAGTGGCTCATGCCTGTAATCCCAGCACTTTGGGAGGCTGAGGCGCAAGGATCACTTGAGGTCAGGAGTTCGAGACCAGCCTGGCCAACGTGGTGAAACCTCACCTTTACTGAAAATACTAAAAATTAGCCTGATGTGATAGCACGCGCCTGTAATCCCAGCTACTCGGGAGGCTGAGGCAGGAGAATTGCTTGAGCCTGGGAGGCAGAGGTTGCAGTGAGCCAACATCGTGCCACTGCACTCCAGAATGGGTGACAGATCAAGACTCCATCTCAAAATAAATTTTAAAAAATGTGTGAAATGTATTATATATTTCTTTGTCCTTAAAAAATGTTATTTCTTTTTACTTAAGTATTTTTTCCTAAGGTAGTTTTTGGTTTAACATTTTTTTTCACTCCTGCCATATCCATGAGTCTTAAATTAAGTAATAATGAATCTACTATGCCATAACTTTCTTTTACAATATGAATATTTTAGCTCTTGAGATTTTTCTTCCTGGAGTATACCATATTCCACCAAAGGAGATATTTTTAACTAGCATCTCAGGAAAGCTTTCAGCAGAACCCAATTATTTTCTGACCACCCTTTCTTGTTCCTCTTAACCTGCAACAATTTAATTCTTGCCCTGAGTGATTACTTAATAATTATTTTGTGGGAGACTGAAAAGATTGCCTGGGGCCCCTCCGCCTTCAAGTCTGGCCCTGTCTCCAACATAGGATGCAGGGTGAGGGAGGGGTGAGCTGAATGTGCTCTTGGTGACTCGGGGGTTAGTTAGCTGGAGGTGTCAGAGGTGTGAAACAGTATTTAAAGGTAAGTGTTGGGAAGAAGCATTCCTGAATCAATTAGAAGTGTGTAAAATATACGCCATCCTTTGCAGTAGATCACGGAAGATGAAAAGTGTTTCAGCAGCATTAAAGAATGATTTATCTTTTAAAAGGATAGTTCACAGACAAACATGTGTCTAAACATAACCTTGTGCTTTGAATGGGCCAAAGTTACTCCAATCATTATCAGCACTCTCCTTACTTTCCAACATTTTTATCCTTTTCTTTTTTTATATATATTTTTTCTTTTTATTATACTTTAAGTTTTAGGGTACATGTGCACAATGTTCAGGTTTGTTACAAATATATACATGTGCCATGTTGGTGTGCTGCACCCATTAACTCGTCATTTAACATTAGGTATATCTCCTAATGCTATCCCTCCCCCCTCCCTCCACCCCACAACAGGCCCCGGTGTGTGCTGTTCCCCTTCCTGTGTCCATGTGTTCTCATTGTTCAATTCCCACCTATGAGTGAGAACATGCAGTGTTTGGTTTTTGTCCTTGCGATAGTTTGCTGAGAATGAAGGTTTCCAGCTTCATCCATGTCCCTACAAAGGACATGAACTCATCATTTTTTATGGCTGCATAGTATTCCATGCTGTATATGTGCCACATTTTCTTAATCCAGTCTATCATTGTTGGACATTTGGCTTGGTTCCAAGTCTTTGCTCTTGTGAATAGTGCCACAATAAACATACATGTGCATGTGTCTTTATAGCACCATGATTTATAATTCTTTGGGTATATACCCAGTAATGGGATGGCTGGGTCAAATGGTATTTCTAGTTCTAGGTCCCTGAGGAATCGCCACACTGACTTCCACAATGGTTGAACTAGTTTACAGTCCCACCAACTGTGTAAAAGTGTTCCTATTTCTCCACATCCTCTCCAGCACCTGTTGTTTCCTGACTTTTTAATGATCGCCATTCTAACTGGTGTGAGATGGTATCTCATTGTGGTTTTGACATGCATTTCTCTGATGGCCAGTGATGATGAGCATTTTTTCCAGTGTCTTTTGGCTGCATAAATGTCTTCTTTTGAGAAGTGCCTGTTCATATCCTTCGCCCACTTTTCGATGGGGTTGTTTGTTTTTTTCTTGTAAATTTGTTTGAGTTCATTGTAGATTCTGGATATTAGCCCTTTGTCAGATGAGTAGATTGCAAAAATTTTCTCCCATTCTGTAGGTTGCCTGTTCACTCTGATGGTCGTTTCTTTTGCTGTGCAGAAGCTCTTTAGTTTAATTAGATCCCATTTGTCAATTTTGGCTTTTGTTGCCATTGCTTTTGGTGTTTTAGATATGAAGTCCTTGCCTATGCCTATGTCCGCAAATCCATGTGGTTTTCCATTTCTATGTCATACAAACTGAGATGCCTCTGGAATGAAATTATGTAGTGTTCAAAAATAATATTATGTCGTGTCCAGAAAATGAAGACAGCAAAAATTACAGTTATCTATCCATGAATTAAAAAGGTGCTCAATTAAAACAAAATGGCAATTGCAGCTTCCAGAACTAGGGTACTTCTCAAATACAAGGGCTGTATTAATGATTTTGACAAGCAATCTAATAACATCATTGGAGTTAGGAAAATCAACATAAATCTCATTACAAAGGGCTAAAAATATTTTGGATGCACATTACTTGATGGAGGATATTTTCAAGCAGACTGGTGGTGAGCCCTTAGGAAACAGAATAGCAAAAGGGTAGATAGAAGATCCACAAGAAAAGTAAAGAAACTACAGAAAAGCAGATAAAGGATTAGATACATTTCAATAAGGCCAAAATGTCAAGATGGTGGATAATGAGATAAAACTGTATAAGGAAAGATTAAGGTGCTTTAAATAAAACTGCATTTACTTGTGTAGCTTTAGGATTTCAGTAAACAATTAACAGACCAACAAATAGCACTCACTTTTATCTTCTAGCTCTCCTAGCTTTCTAGACATGGATAAGTAGGTTTTCTGGAACCAAACTTCATATTATCTATTTACAAGACTCTAACTTAACATTAGCAGATTGCAGACTCTATAATTAGCATTCATAAACCATTTTTATAACCAGTTCTGAATTGGTTTGTAGGAATTGGTATCTATGACACTGTCTATACCTTTCTGGTGCTATAAATTTTTGTCTAGGACATAATTATCTGACTCCCCAAAATTCTGTCTCATAATTACATGTACATGTAAATTTTTTGTTGCATAATGGACTATGTAAGTGAGCAATGCCATATTTGCAGTGGACATTTATTCACAAGAAATGGTGACAACTTAAGTGAAAAATTATTGTATAAAACTAGAAAATTGAAGAAAGCACCTAGAAAATGCATAAAACTAGGTGGTAATCAGAATGTCAGGACAGATGAAGAAAAAAGCAAAAGCATCAACTCAGAAGCCCAAAAATGGTGGTGGTGGTGGTGGTGGTTGTTTTGCATAAATTGTCTGTGTTTAAAGTTTTCAGCATCATATGTACAAGAGGAATGAATGCAGATATTTTCAATTTTCATCTGCAATATCCCACTTTAAAAAAAATTGAAACAGCCAGAGAGTTAAACTTTTCTATGTGAAACTCCACAAAGAAGTTGAACAATTACTGAAAGTAAAAACAGTGAGGTGGCATAATTATAAAAACTTAGAGAAGGGGCATGGCAAGTACAAATTGATTATAGACTTTAGTCTTGTTTGTTGTGACATTTCATGAACAAAGCTTTAGAAACGAATGTCAGGGAAATGTTCACATTCTATCCTAGTCCTGTGGTCCTATTTTTATTAGTTTCATTTGGGATTTTCATATATTCTTAAAATTATTTCACAGCTCATTGACAATTTTAAGACACTTGTCTAGGAACTCAGCATGCTTAGAATGAATGTAAAGGAATGAAAGAATAATGCACAGAATGGGAATTTTGTTCACTAAGATCTCACCCTCACAACTGCCACAGCCTTACAGAATAGCCTGGGGGTAGTCACAACACAAATGTCTCTGTTTCCTCACTAGGGGAATGAAGATAATCATACGTATCTATCTGGCAGAAGTGTTAGGAGAATTAATTAATGTTTAGAAAGGGCTTTAAAACCCTGGATGAAAGTTACTAGGTAAGTACAAAGTGTTATTATGATCATTTTAATAGTTATGATTACTGAGATATTAAATGTATGATATGTATTGCCCTGCAAATTCTAGTCTGGGTGGGTACCGCAGGTTACAAATAAATGAGTTAAAATAAAATTAATGTTTGGGTTTTTATTTTGTTTTCTTTGTGAGATAGAGTCTCGCTATGTTCTAAAACTTCTGGGCTCAAGTGATCCTCCTGCCTCAGCCTTCCAAGTAGCTGGGATTAATTTTAATACTTGTTCTTAATTTTGTTTATAGCAATGTGTGAGTGGGCAGGACACTTAACTGTTTCTGTATTTCTATTCCTTAACATTTCATTTTAGCTTTTAAAAACATTCCTAATAGTGAAGTTCTATTTAACAGATGACTGGTAAAGATAAATGGTACTAAATAAGGCTGTTTCTCCTGAAGTTTCTAGAAGACATTTAGTGCTGAAATCCACAGACTGCTAGAATGAGCTATACCTGGAGGAAGCAAAATCCTTGTCTCTTGATGGGGACAATATTGAGAAAGGTGGTTTAAAGGGCGTAGTGTCCTGTCTCCCCAGTAAACCTTCCCTATTATATCCAGCTTTTAACCAAAACTGAATGGCATGGATGGAGAGAAGGTAAAGCACACCTAATGGAACATTCCATTGGTAAGCTGCAGTTGTGAAATATGGCTTTTAGAAAGCATTTCAGTGGAAGATCCTTAACTCCAGTAAAGTGACATGGACTAACTAAAACCATTCAAAAACTTACTTTTATGTTTGTTTAGATTTTTAAAAATCCAGAAATGAAGAATAGGGGCAACATAACAAAATACAAAGAAACACATTAACATACAATATTTCAAATTAAGGATATTCTCAATGGTTGAATAAAGCATTCCATCTTTAAATCTTTTGGGTCTCTTGAACCTTCCATTTATCGTACGTGTTCCTTTCTCATGAATATATATTATGTAAGAGTTTATACAGGTGGATGAAGAATTAGTATAGTTCTGTATGAAAAATAATTATAAATAAGTATCTGACTTTCCCTTTGTCTTATGTGAATCTGAGTGATCAGAAATAGAAAACTATTTGCTCTTACCCTACTGTGTCTCATTTGTGTACTGCAAACCAAATATAAGAAACCAGGAATTTTTAGAAATAACAAAAGTAATAGTGAGTCCAAATTAATTAACATATTTGAACCAGTAGAATGTAATCACTTGCTGGTATGAAAGTTGAGAAATTTCATCTAAGTGTAGAAAACTGAAATTATTTGTCACAGATAAGGTGCCCCATAATAAAAGAAATAAAATAGAAGGTCTCAATCGTTGATTTAAATCATAAAGAGAAAGTGAGCTCACTTCCCATTGCATCAGGAGAATTGGTGCTGTGAACTCTTCAAGTGAGGTTCATTGCATGATGTCTTAGGAAAGTGATCGGGATTATGAATTTTCTTCATGCTTGTGCCTTTAAACATGAGCAGTTTACTGGATATACTGAAGAAGTTGAAGCAAAAAATGGAGATCTGGTTTGCTTTAATGCCAGCAGATGGCTAGGTCATGGAAATTCTGAAGAGCTGTACTCAGCTGCTTTTGTTACTGTTGTTAATGTTTTCTACATAAAAACTAACAATTTTATAAAAATGAAAACTTTTCTAATTGAATGTAAGCATCAAATTTTGTGCTAGGCCAGGATCTTTTTAGTGTGGTAAATATAAATATCAGAAAGGTTACCATTTAACCAAATTTCAGCGTACAATTCAGTGGCATTAAGCACATTCACAATATTGTGCAACCATTGCTACTGTGCGTCTCCAGAACTTTCTCATCCTCCCAAATGGAAATACTGAACCCATTAAACAATAACTCCCTGAACCTTCCTGTCCCCCAGTCCCTTGTAACCTCAGTTCTACTCTCTAACTCCATGAATGTTCGTATTCTAGGTACCTCATAGAAGTAGAATCATACAATGTCCTTTCTGCTGCTTTATTCATGTCAAGATTTTTTAAAAAAAAATAAAAGGACTGCCCTAATATTTCTGGCCAAAGATATCAACTCTAGGCCCAGCTTAGCTTCATTTTGTCTCTAGAAGTTCCTTGTCTTCCATAAAATTACCTACAGACACTTTCAGTATGGAATCAAATAATTCTGCCCTAACGGAATATACATTTCTTCAAATAAACAAGAAAGCTTTAGGCTTGTAAGTGCAGTATTAGTGATATAACCAGAGTATATAAAAGACTCATACTAGCCTCCTAATTGTGACGTTTTATAAGGGTAACTTTGCATAAACTGCTTTGGATCTGCTATTATGTTGCTCTTTTAATGCATTTTTTTGAAAAATTAATAAGCTATTTTTAATCATTGCCCATTTTTGACCAAAGAATAAAAAATAAAGCTTATTTTCAAAAGAACTTCTTATCATGTGACCAACTTTTTCAAAGCATAGATACCCTTGTCTAGTCTTATCTTTAGTCATGGTCAATTTTTTCTTATGACTTATACACTTTACTAGTTTGGTTTTATTCCATTCTGCTTTTTTCTTTAATGTCACTGTGAGTTAGAACTTTTCTGTGTTATTCACATCAAGAAAGCAAAGTCAAATGGCACAGACAACAAAATAAACCAGGCTTTATTAGCCCCAGTAACTGGATGTCCAGAGATAGGGCAGGCTCCACAGTTGCCAGTCATAATGGTCACCATTTCTTTTGGTTTGTTGTGTTTTCTGAAATCTTTGCTTCATTTCAAGTCCCGTTTCCAACATGACTGCACAATGTTTGCCAGAAGCAATCGAGACCACATTCCCTCTCTGCCAACTGCAGAGAAAGTGAGAGCCTGTACTTCTGTCTCAGCATTTCAAATAGGAATGCGAGATTTTTTTTGGTACCACTAAAGTCCATGCCTACCCCTGGACAAATGACAATGATCAGAGGACTGAAAGAGTGTGCTTAAAGCTTAAAGCAACTGAAGACTTATTGCTAGGAGGAGTCAGTTTTCTCCAAAGCACCTACGCTATGATACTGAGGTAATTCTGGGAGGTAAGAAGGGGGACAGGGTGCATGCCGATCCACCGCAGTATGACTCGTTATCACGTCCTGTGAATAAAATGAGGAAATATTTCAAAATTATTTAAAAATTTACATTGGGGAGTATGTGGCCATTCTCAGGTGGAATATTTCATCTAGATATATATTGCTTTACTACATATAAAGCTTGAGTATACAAACTTTTAATTTCCTAATTTAGAAATCTTAGAGCATAGTGATAATATTTGGATCAAGGATAGCATACAGAACATGAAAAATGACTCTCATCTCTTTTCTTGTTGTCATATGATAGAAAAGTAAAATGCCTGAGGCCAGGCATGGTGGCTCATGCCTGTAATTCCAGCACTTTGGGAGCCAAGACGGTGGGATCACCTAAGGTTGGGAGGCTGAGGCACGAGAACTGCTTGAACCCGGGAGGCGGAGGTTGCGGTGAGCAGAGATTTCGCCACTGCGCTCCAGCCCGGGCAATGGAGTGAAACCCTAACTCAAAATAAATAAATAAATATTCAGATAAACTTTAGCTCCCAATCTGAGGACATTGCTGTCCTTTTCCTCTTTCTCTTTCCTTCCCTTTTTGTGGAACAAGAGCAGGGCTGAAGAGAAGTGGTGGAGTTAAGAAAGTTTCAGAATCTGATAGAGCTGGGGGTAGAGAACGCAGTGAGGCTTACAAGGTGGGTAAAGGGCTGGGGTCGCTTAGGTAGTCAACCAAAGGGGCCATGGCAAGATCATAGGCTAATGAGACAGCAAAATGGTCAAGGTCAAAGAGGTAACAAGCAGGTTTGGGGTATTGGTTATGTACAAGGAGATCAGACAAATAAGTACATATATTGAAGATAATGGAAGTCAAGTTTCTCACTATCAGGAACACAGATATTGGAGAAACTAACTGAAATGAACATGATGAAATTACTGGATTGGAAGTGAAAATCTTGTATAAATTCACAGGATAGATAGGTAGATAGATAAATAATAGATGTAGATCGAAATAATGGATATAGAATAGATACAAAACATGTGTGACACACACAAATATTTTTTCTATTTACTTATCTAGAAATGTATACACACATCCATTTATTTCTTACTTTGTTTACTGAGAGGACCTAGAAGCTATGAAGTACACATAGCAATGAGCACACCTAACCCTGGACTCTTAAGTCTTTTCTAGTGAAAGGCATTTTCATTAGATAATTTTTAAGTGACTTTCACTTTCTCTAATACATTTTTTGTAATTCTATTTTGTTGAATATATTTTTACATTCTATTAATGTGTTTGATTCTTGGTCCTGATTTTGGTTTTGATATATAATCTTCCACAAGAACCAGATTCCTTAGAGAAATGGCTGATTCCAAGACCATTGGCATGAAAAGCACAAAAGGAACCTGGACCCTGTGCCAGAAACTAAGAAACTCCCAAAGAATGACATGGGCATGTCAAAATGACAGAAGCCAGATGGAATAGACTCCAACTGAACAACTAATCTGGGCCAATGTCAACATGAAAATAAAGAATAATAAGGGGAATACAATAATTTAAATTAACAAAGTCATGATTTCAATAGAAGAAAAAGATTTTTCTTGCAATAGGATGACAACTTGTAAATGTAGAAAGAAAAACAGAAATAGATGAACACAATCTGGCAACCATCACAGTGGTGGTTGATTCAGGTGAGTCATGAATGGATATTAAAAGGCAAGGGAAGAAACTACAAAATATAGGGGGTGGTACCAGTAAGACCACAAAATAAGATGATAGATATAAATACAAAAATATTAGTGATTTCAATACATGAAAATGGACTATGTGACCCATTTAAACCACAAAGATTATGCAAAGGGATTTAAAATAAAGGTAAGGCCGGATGTGGTGGTTCAGGCCTGAAAACGCCAGCAATTTGGGAGGACAAGGCAGGTGGATTGCTTGAGCCCAAGAATCCGGGACCAGCCTGGACAACATGGCAAAATCCCATCCTACAAAAAATACAAAGAAATTAGCTGGGCATGGTGGTACGCCCTGTAGTCCCGGCTACTTGGGGGGACCAAGATGAGAAGATCATCTGAGCCTGGAAGGTCAAGGCTGCAGTGAGCCGTGATTGCTCCACTGCACTCCAGCCTGGGCAACAGAGTGAGACCATGTATCTAAATTAATTAATTAATTATACTAAAATAAGAGAGTTCCATGTTGTTTACAAAAGATATCCTAAAATATAAGGACATTGAAAACATAAAAAATTTAATAAGGTTATAACAAATTAATATTAAAATATAAAATGTCCACTGTGTTTATAAGGATATATTAGACAAAATCAATTGAAAAAAATGTGTTAGAGAAAATGATAGCCAATTAAAATGATAAACATTTCAATTCACCAGAAAGACATATGTATTCTACCCTTGTATTACCTCAAAACAGAGCGTCAAGTTATTTCAAGGAAGAGTTGACAGAACTATGAGGGACCAGACTAATCCACACAGAGAGAGAGTTTAGCACAGCTCTCTCCATAATGATAAATCATGTAGTCAAAAAAACCAGTTATATTACGAAATCTTTGAACCACAAAATTAATAAGGTTAACTAAAAGAAGCACATAGAATATAGAAACCAATTACACTCGTGATTGTAGGATATGCTTTCTTTTTAAGCACACATAAAGAATTTAAGAATACTGATTATGGCTGTATTACACAAATGACTACTCCAAGGATCCCTCAGCCTCAGCACTGCTGACATTTTGGTCTGGATAATTCTTTGTTATAGGGGATTGTCCTGTGCACTGTAGGATGTTTAGCAACATCCCTGCCCTCTACCCACTAGATGCCAGGAGCAACAAGCACCCTTTATCTTCCTCCCTCTACCCCTCCATCTCTGCTGTTAAACTCATCAATTCCTAGAATGTTGAACACTTAAACATATAAAGCAAAAAAACAAAATTAAAAAAAAATCTCAAAGAATGAGGTTATGTTCTTAGGATAGGGAAATTTCTTATGCAAGACCCAAACAGAGAAATCTATAAAGGAAAATCTGGAATTTGACTATATTAAATAAAGAACTTCTGCTCATCAAAAACTATCACAAATAATGTGAAAATAGAAGAAACACACTGGGAGAATATATTTTTAACATATTCAGAATATGTAGATTCTGTACATCAAAAAGAAAAACATAAATGGTAACTTACATAACTTATAATGGGCAAAAGAGCAGACACTTGACTGAAGAGGAAAATTCAAATAGCCAAACAGCATATAAAAAAAACTCAATCTTAGTAATAAGGTAATATAAATTAAAGCTGCAGTTGGATTCCATTTTATACCCCCTGGCTGCAACATTTCAAAAGTTTTATAATATCAGATGTTAGAAACCATGTGGAACAACTTTTGAAATATTTGGAAACCACTTGACTCCATCTTATAAGTATGAAGATGTGCAAACCCCATTATCAAGTCCAATCCTAGGTATATATACCCTAGTATCTTAGTCTGTTCTGGCTGCCATAACAAAATACCAGCAACTTAATCAACAGAAATTGATTTCTCACAGTTCTGAAGGAAGGGAAGTTCAAGACCAAGGTGCCTGCCAATTAGGTTTCTAATGAGGGCTCTCTTCCTGACTGCAGATGGTCGTCTCGTTGTATTCTCACATGGCCTTCCTTGGTGCTTGCTAGAGAGACATAGAGAAATAGAGACAGAAAAATCTCTTACTCTTGTTATGAATCCACCAATTGTATTGGATTAGGACCCTATCCTTATGAGCATATTTAACTTTACTTCCTAAAAGCCCTATTTCTCAATACAGTCACATTGAGAGTTAATGTTTCAGCATAAGAATTTGGGGCAGGGACCATAATTCAGTCCATAGCACCTAAGAATGTGTTGCATATGTCCACCGGTTAACATATGCAAGATTCACAACCAACACAACTGCCTGGTGAAACCCCAGCCCCATTGTCATGGCAGTCTCCTAATGACCAGACAAATCATGAAGCAATCACAGAAAACACAACCCAGCTGAGTTGACCCAGACCAGAAGCGTCATCCCAGACCTCACACAAAAGAATAAGCTAAATCAAATGTGATTTTTTTAAGCCGCTAAATTCTGGATTGTACTTTTATGCAGAAAGAGCTAACTGATATAATAGGCTAGATATTTGAAATATCTCTGAATTTACACATGCTTCAAATTTATCCAAACTGAATCCAGTGAACAAGTGCTTATTATATGCATATATGTCTTTTTCTGTAATTATATAGGACAAAATCCCCTACTCTCTAGCTGGTGAGATAAAAAAAAAATGAGATACAAACTAATTCAAAATGTAAATGACTAAAGATGGAAACAGTAGTTCAAGGCAATACTTTTAATAGATTTTACAAGACAATGGATTACTCATAGCTACATAATGGATAAAATAAATGATAAAAGAGAAGTGTTTAGACTCAGATTATCAGGAAAGTTCTTAAAGATGAGGTAGAATATAATTATTTAAATCATTTATACTTTGATATTTTATTCATTTAAAATTTATCTGGTCATTCAGGTGAAGTTTAACTGTTTCCCAAAAAGCAAAGTTCAATGTGAGGATTGTCATATATTAGGCAATATGCTAAACCCTGTAAATTAAAATATGATTGATACTTGTTCCCTGTAATTAATGAAGACTGATACCATATATGATAACAAATTACAAATAGAGGTAAGTATCCCATAGAAGTGGGATAGTTACGTCTTTCATTGGTTTAGAGCATCCTTTTTTATTTGTTTTTTAACTTTTAAGTTCAGGGGTACATGTGCAGGTTTGTTGCATGGGTAAACTTGTGTCATGGGGGTTTGTTGTATAGATTATTTCATCACCCAGGTATTAAGCCTAGTGCCTATTAGTTATTTTTCCTGATCCTCTCTCTCCTCCCATCCTCCACCCTCTGATAGGCCCCAGTGTGTGGTGTTCCTCACTATGCGTCCGTGAGTTTTCATCATTTAGCTCCTCCTTAGAAGTGGGAGCATGCAGTATTTGTTCCTGTGTTAGTTTGTTAACGATAATGGCCTCCAGCTCCATCCATGTCCCTGCAAAAGACATAATCTCATTCTTTTTTATGGCTGCATAGTATTCCATGGTGCATATGTATCACTTTCTTTGAGGGATGTCCTAAAGGGTAAAAAATCATTAGGTAAGCAAATAAATATTGGAGGATATAGTCAGAACCAAACCCCAAACATGTGAAATAACACAGTATAGTCATACTACTTGAAGCAGGTCGTTTCTTATTCAACAAATATGGAGGAACATCTTTATTTCAATCTCTGTACTAGAAAGAAAATACAATAAAGAATAAAATAGAAATGGTCCAAAGGAACTCTTACCAATGCGGATAGTCACACAATAAAAAAGCAAACAAACTAAAGTAAAATTACAAGTTAAAAATAATGCGGCCAGGCGCGGCAGCTCACCCCTGTAATCCCAGCACTTTGGAAGGTCGAGACAGGCGGATCACGAGGTCAGGAGTTCAAGACCAGCCTGACCAACATGGCGAAACCCCGTCTCTACTAAAAATACAAAAATTAGCTGGGCATGGTGGCACGTGCCTGTAATCCCAGCTACTCAGGAGGCTGAGGCAGGAGAATCACTTGAACCTGGGAGGCAGAGGTTGCAGTGAGCTGAGATCACACCACTGCACTCCAGCCTGGGCGACAGAGCAAGACTCTGTCTCAAAAAAGAAATAAAAAAAAATTATGCTATGAAGAAAAAGACCAGAGTGCTGTTCAAAGTCTAATGAGAAGTGATTGAAGTATTTTCACCAGAAGAGTAGCATGATTTAATTTGACAAATTTAGCACTTTAGACTTTCTAAGATAAAAATTATACCTGGAGCTGAATTGTGTCCCCTCAAGATTTATAAGTTGAATCCCTAACCACTACCTCCAAATGTGACTATATTTGGAGACAGGGCTTTTAAAGAGGTAGGTAAGTTAAGATGAAGTCCTTAGGGTAGGCCCTAATCCAACCTGACTGATGTCCTTATTAGGATGCTTAGAGAGACACCAGGGGCATCTACAGAAGAAAGACCATGTGAAGACACAGCAGCAAAGTAGCCATCTGCAAGCCAAGGAAAGAGCCCTCTGGAAGAAACTGAACCTGCTGACACCTTGAGATTGGACTTCTAGCCTCCAAAACTGTAAAAAATGTTTCTGTTGCTTAAGTCAGTAGTACTTTGTTACTGTAGCCCTAGCAAACTGGTTATTGATTTCTTTCTGTCTGCTAGCTAGCTAGCTATTTAAAACAGGTCAACAAATGGTCACAAAGTAGAAATAATAATAACAAAATAAAAATTAGACCTGGAGAGTATCCAAATACAAAAACAGGAAAGATAAAGTCTCCTAGGTCAGGCTTAGTCCTAATTTGAACTTCATGCTGGAGGTGAAGGAGTACCATTGAAGAGTTTTAGTGTATAGATTTCATGACCTATATTCAAGATTTATATTGAAAGTGGTACTCTCAAGTTCCACTATAAATCTGGAAATAATGTGGATGGATGAAGGGAAGGACTGGGAAAGGGAGTCAGCTCAGAGACTCTAGGAACAGTCCAATCAAGAAATGGTGAAAACCTGATGATCTTAAACTTCCTGTTGCAATAGGAAGAGAGTCAATAGAGAATACACATGTCTCGTTTGAAGAATTCGGTTTAGTATTTAAGAAAGTTTTGGAATTATCACTGAGAGGAAGGAGCGATGGAGCTGATTAAGGACACATAAAAAGATGGTTGAATGGCTCTCCACTCATATAGGAGATCATACATTCTTCCTGATTGTATAGTATTCTTCCTGGTGTCTGGTGACTTGTCCATCTAGCACTTCTCACTCTTTCACCTGGAAAAGTCTTTTCCTTCCGAAAAATTTCTGTCTCCCATGCTAGGAATCTCCCTCAAATTTGAGCTTCAATGCTGTTTAATTACTCTGCCCCAGTGGTCGCACTGATTGAGCTGAGTGAGCATCTGCCCCAAGCTGAACCAATCCTAAGGCCTAAATGATCACTGATAACTAACATATTCAGAACTAGTCATTATTCTAAGTTCTGCATAGTAATTCATTTAATCATCATAGCAATGCAATGAAGTAGGTACAATTATCATTTCCTTTTATTCATAAAAGAAAATTCAGGCACTGGGATGTAAACTTGTCCCAAGTCACAAATAGACCAGGTTTTACATTCCAGGAATCTGGTTTCACATTCCACACATTCTTAACCACTACCCGATAATGCCCTTGATCAGTTTCTTCATCCAGAAATATGCACCTCTTCCAAGATGACCCAATAAGAGTTCTTCCTTGGATTTGTGTCTTTGGGTGCTGGAGTTAGAAGCAGTGTGCATGATTGCTTCTAGAAACTATGAATCCAGTTGTTTAGAACCTAAACTGAGGAACTGAAGAAGACACCTTGACAAACGTGTCTTCAGAAATCAGAGATGATATGAGGAGACGTTTGAATCTCTGGTCAAAGTTATCCCTGAGACCAACTGAAGCCGTGACTTCTATTGATGTGATGATGTGAGCTGATTCAGCCCCTTTCTAGATGAACTGGCTTAAATTTTAAAGCTTGCAACTAAGAGTCATGAGTAATCAAGGATACAATTCTGCATAACTGTGGGAGAGTGTTTAGCAATGCTCAGTCATCCAGTGGGATGGCAGATAGCTGTTACTGCTGGCTGGGAATTCACCAGGCAGTTGTGTTAGGAAGACGGGAGCGCAAATAATTTGAACATGTGAAAAATAATCAGGTGAGAAAATAAGTGAGGACAGAAGGGAGTGGTATCCTTGGGGAAAAGAAAGCAGACTGTGGAGTAGGCTTGGGCAAGTAATTTAATCAGCCAAACTTTAGATGCCTCATTTTCTTACTGGGATAAGACAAATTGCCTATCTGTCTTATGTATTACGAGGATTAGATGAGATAATCCATATAAACTATCTAGCACAGTGCTCACACAGTGCTTGGTACATAGTAATCCATAATATAGTTGTTGTTGAGATTAAGTGGCCAATGGTATGGGAAAATGGATTCGCAGAGAAGGGGATGTTTGAGCGATACTGAGGATAAATGAAGTCAGTTAGATAAGAGGATGCAAATAATCTCCCTTCTCTTATGCCTCCATGCCTACTTGTTCATCCCCTAACTTGCAATACAGGTGATACTAGACTCTCCTACACACATTCCACAGAGGCTAAAGTCATAGTTTAAATAATGCACATAGATGATTTCAGTGATAAAATCTAAGTAATATACAAAGTTAATAAAGACAAAAAAATCCAAAACACTGTTAAGCATTTCTATTTTACATTTTTCTTTGCAACCAACATAGTTAATTATTAAAACATTAATATAAATGTAATTGCATCATCAGTGATGAAATCTCTCTCCTGCCTGTAACAAATGCGATATCAGCTTGTACTTTGCAATAAGTGATGAAGAAACTTCCAGATGGAGAGGTTTAATTTGTGAGATTCTCCCTAGTCTATTCGCATTGGCTTTAACTTCCATTTTAAATTACAGAGAGAATTCCCAAAATTTCAAATAGCCCCAAGAGATCTGGTGAAATAGCTAATCTCTTTCTACGAGCATGCTAACAAAAGCAATTTCTTACTGAGCTATGTGCTACCCAGTGGGACTGATAATGAATCTGCATTATGGTAACCTTTATAGGAAGGGAAGATAAGAAGACCTTTTGGGGAGGTGTATTTATTAGGTGGTGAATGTGTCTCTCTGCATGTGGATTTTTCTGTTTAGATCCATTTTTCACTCAACTATGCCAAGACCTTCTATCTTTCAGTTTTTGGAACACCTCTGAATTTATACAGCCTATTCTATTACATATCACAGTGTCACAGTGTCAATAACATGCTGTATAGCTTGTTCACTGTTCCATTGCTCTCATTTTGAAAAAGCAACCACATTTACATAGATCATTGTGGGCTTTATACTAATTTCCCCCTAAGATTTATAGAGTTCAAGCCTCTGCTCACACAGAGTTCTGTGATTATTTATTTATTTGTTTATTTATAAATTGGAGGTAGGGGAGCAGAACTTGCCTGTTGTCACCCAAATATAAAAAAGCGGCATTTACTGGGAGTCTCCTACAGAGGGCACCTTCACCTTATTGGAAAGCCAACGGAAAGAGAAACTCAGTGGTTACCAGAATAGTAACTAAACCTTAAAGGCAGAAGCACACGCTTGCTTTGCTAACCAGTTTTCTTCTCTATGGTATCTTTGTTACCTTATCTTTAATGGAAAAGAGCTGGCACCCTTTGTATAATCTTTCATAGATTCAGGCCAGTAACACTACGTTATTATTATGTTCAGCTTGCTTGTGGGTGAGCTGGAGACAGCTGTTCATATTGCCTAAGAGGCAACAGATCAATGAAAGGAAGGGAAGGACAAGTTTTGAGCTGCCTTTTTGCAACAATGTCCTTTATACAACAGAGGATATTTTTAAAGCATTGTATTGGAAAACAAAGGCTGATAATAAAGTATAATGTTTACATAACAAACCTTTGCTGTGTTGTTATGATTAGCAAGTGCTTTTAGACTAAAACTACTTAAATGGAAACAAAAAATATATATTTTTTGGATACAAAAAATGCCATGCATTATAGACTATAAATCTAAGAAAGTAATTGCTATTTAGAAAATTCTGAAAATAGGCATGCGTGAGCAAGTATGTGTGTGTACAAGTATGTGTGTTTCTGAGTGTGTGTGTGTGGCATAGAAAGCAATTCCTTGAAACTATTTCTTTGTAGCTAAATTATTAAAAGATATTTTGTGATCATATTTTTAAAATAAGAGACCATACTCTAAAAAATATAAGTACATATTCATAGAAATTATTCTTTAAAATTTTTTTCAATATAAATTAAGTGCCATATACATTTAGAGGGCTTGACATATAACATTAATCTGATGTTGATTTTTGAATGTCTTATGTTTTATAATAGCTAATAATATTAATATACATAAATTCAAGATGTGTAAACAACACTTTACGTATTTACCTTTGACAATTCCTGATTAGGGGGCTTCCTGTGGAAATTCAACAAGTAGTAGTCAGATTTACTAGAAGAATATCTTGACATTTTGCCTAAGAAAACTTATCAAAATACTGATGATGATTATTCCTGAATGTTAAGGTTAAAAGAAACATACAAGACATAAGTTTGTCTCTTTACATTTGCATACAAAATACTATTTGTTTAGTTGCTGAATGTACCATCTAATACGTATTATATTTACAATGAAGCTCATCAATTATAGATTAATTATATATTTAATTATATATTTATATTTACTATATTTATATATAATATAATATAAATATATATTATATAATATATAATATATGTAATATAATATAAATATATATTTATAGCTATAATTTATATATAATACAAATTATAGATATAATTATAGATATATATCTATAATTAGATATAGATATAGATATAATTATAGATATATAAATAATAGATATAACTTAAATATATATAATAAATATATAAATTATATTAATTATATAAATAGAATTTCATATTCTGTGCTTAGAAGTAATTTAACTACCAATTGCTACTATAGGCATAAAACATTTGGGTACATTTCTGCTTTCTTTTAAGTTTAGCTTGAAATATACTACAATTAAGTATAAGTGCATTTTAGCTACTGAAATTAGTTTGACCTTACATCTTTTTTAATGCTTTAAGAAGTCAAGGCCTACAGCTTCCTATTAGGACCAAATGTTCAGATTATTGGAAATTTAGTTCTTCTTTAGTAATCACAATTATTAATTTGTCAACCAAATCACTTGCATGAAAACGTAACAGAGAACAGCCTGGTAAGCATGTATTTAAATTTATGCTAATGCTATTATCAATGTGTTTCAAAAATCAGTTAAATTAGTTTCTGTGGGAAAAAGACCCATTTTCTAGTTCAGCTGAGTTTGTTGCCTTGTCTGAGAAAATGCCTAGAAATGCTGCATCCACCTGCCCATGCATTCCCGCCTCATTGTTGACATTTCCCGGTGTTTAGTGGTTTCTACCACTTTGTTGCATTCCAGAGCTCAAGGCACTTCTTTGAAGATGCAAGGCCATTCAAGTCTTCCTTACTTTGCAGCTTCACTCTAAAGGGAGAGTAAATGAACAAGCCACGCAGTTCAGACAATTTAAATGTGGCAGCAGGAGGGCATGCGATTGCTCTGTTAGGAAGAGCTGTGAGTGATCCCTGAATCATCTGGGAAACAAGTAGAAAGTGACCTTTCTTGAAATCAGGATGAAAAAAGATCGGAGAAAGAGGCTGGATAGTCCCATATGGAAAGCAGACTGAGGTTGGTAAGAGACTATAGAAAAGTGTTTATGGAATCAACTGCTGGCTCAATTGCTGGCTCATTACCTGATTTTGCAGCACACTCCAACAGGTAGGTGATTTTTACTGGTGGATGCTGCCATTTTCTAACCAGAGGAAACCAGATCACGAAAGTCAAAGAACCACAAGGCTTTGTGCAGTTTGACTTTCTAACATCACATACAAGTGAAGTATTTCTCAAGATCTCAAAAGGTCTTGTCCCTGAAATAACAGTTGCACAAGTTTTTTGTTTGTTTGCTTCCTTCATCCCCATTATGTTGCACTGTAGCATATCAGTGCATTCATCTAAGTAGCCACTGAGAACACATCAGTAGCTCTATTATTTGAGCACTCTGAGATCTGTTATACGGAAATAGAAACAGAGAATCATGAGTTTAGACCTAACTGTGCCTCTCTATTATTTTTTCAATTCTCTTACATATGAAATGAAATAAAAATATTTCCCCCTTTTACCTCAGAAAGTTTTTTTTGAGGGTAGTTGGGAGAATAAATCAATGAGGACTTGATTTTAAACCAATACCTGACTTAAGCCTTAGCTAGCTGTGAGTACAAAGGGACATTCTCATATACTGCTAATTGTCAATTTTCTCTTTTGCAAGATCAGGAGTGATATATAGGGATGAATCTGTTGAGCTCACAGTGAGAGGCAGACTACAGTTCTATCCTGACAGTGTTACTGAGATTGCCTCAGATCTTGAGGGGAAGGATCAGAAAGCCATTTGTGATGTCTGACATGGTCACAGGGGAAATGGTAGCATGAGATCTGCAATGTTAGGATTAGATGATCTTCCAGGCTCCACTAACACAAAATTTCAATGATGTTATGGTAATAAGACTCAACAGAAATAATGTACAGTAAAGGCTGATAGGGACGAATGTCTTTTTCTCCTTTGCATCCTCAGCAACTAGCATATGGTCGGTGCACAAAAATAAGTATGCTTTATATAACAGAGACTGCTATGTACGTTAAAGTGATGGTGATGTTATAGTAAACAACTTTACAAATTGTTGCACATATGCACGCTTACTCACATTTGGTAGGTAGAATTTCACACACGAATCTACTTTTCTTCCTCCTCTGCAGTAGCACTTCAAGATGTACTCTCACTTATATTTTCAGTCTTGGTGAAGACTCTCTAATGGCTCCTCTGATGACTAAGAAAAGAAGATTCTTTTCTAAATGGGTCCCAAATACAAGCCATAGTTACAGGCCTACGATTCTTTTCTCCAGCTATTTCAGACCCAGTTTCTTAGCATTTCGGATTTTTTGCCCTAAGAAGTGTCCTAAATTCATTGTATATTAGGACAGAATTGAATGAGCATATCTAAAATTTTGCTACTTATCAATATCTTGTTCTGAATCAAACAATATATCATTTGGAGAAGGAGCATTTTATGTAATTTGGGGGCAAAGTAAATGGATCGCATAGCATACTAGCAGTTTTTAATTACCCAGCTAACATTTATTGGGCACCCCACAAGCCCTAAGCATTATAGTGGATATCAAAAGCAGTAGAAATGACTTGAGACCACCTGAAGAGAAACATATCAACAAGTGTAAACACATAAGATAATTGTCTCTCCCATCAGAATGCAGTGTGAAAATTATTACAACACACAGGAATAAATCAGCAAAGATTCCTGGATGTGTGGCATCTTGAGCCAATCAGTGAATTATAAATTCTGACTTAGTCAGGAATAGTCATTTTATTTAGTTTCTTCTCCAAATATGAAAGAATATATTATGAAGACATGCTGGATGTGTGAATGAACGGAACTCCGGTTCAAAAACTAAAATGACTTTAAAGCATATGGGAAAAGCATGTGCCTGAAGATGACAGTATTGAAACCTCTCCCCAAAGGAGGTATACTAAGAGCTGGCACTTGGATTGTGCTAAGCAAGAATAAAGAAGTCTGTAAAGAATTCTTAGGAAGTACTTTTTTATATAATTATCCCAGCCTTCTCCTGAAAACTGGAGGAGTGAGGGGTTGATCTGGGAAAATCTATTCACGTAAAATACTAACACCAACAATTTAGAGCCTGGCATGAACATTAGTAGTAGACGGTTGCATTACTATTTGTACGGATTATTTTAAAAACAGCTAATTTCTTAGTTTCACATGGGCCAGGTGCATTCTCAGAGCCATTGTGTCTTTTTCCATTTCATTGTTTTAAAACTGCACCTTTTTTTCAAGATTTAACCTTTGCTAAAGCATAGGGCTAAGACACAATCACAACAAAACACCTCCCCCTTAAAACCAGTACTTCAGAGCCCTGTTAAATCAAAAGAAAAATTCTTTCTCTCCTCCCCAGTCCCACAGCCCTCAGGACTTTAAATGGTAATGATCAGTTCATTTGAGAAAATGGCATTTTAGTGCTTCCCTTCACAAGCTCTTAAGGCATATAAGGTGTCTCTTTCCCAGTGATGTGCACCTCCTTTTGTTTTCTAGCATTACTGGAACTGACCTGGCATGGATCACTGGGTGAGCAGGCAATCTTAAACACTTCTCACATAAATTACTGGTTCCTTTCCAAGTGCAATTGCTCACAGGGTAATACACCATTTTACAACTCTGATAGCAAAGTCTCTTCGTTCTACTGAGTTCCACACCCCCCACTAATCCCACCACCAGGAAATGTACAGACAAAAAGACTGATGGAGATGTGAACCTCAGAAATGTAAACTCTTGGTTCAACTTCCAGTACGTACATAGTGGACAATTTGGAATCCTTCAGTTCTTCTCTTCCCTTCTTGAATTCCTGTCAAATATTCTTTTCTTGGTTTAAAAGCCACCAATGAAAACAAAAATATCAAAATAACATACTTCACATATGTAGAAACTAACAAAAGTGAGCACTAATGAATATGGACAGCTATTAAAATATATTTTTAAAAACTTTCCAGAGAAGAAAATAATGCTCACATTTTATGATTTACGTTTATTAGATAGAAATGACACACTGTGCTTCCACGCAAATGAAGCTCATGTTAAATGAGCACTCCTAGATGCACTGGATGCTAATGATGGCCACATTTTCCAAACCAATGTCTTTTTTCCCATAAACTATAATGACAAGGTGTGTTTTTACTGACAGTTGACTTGGATCAGAGCATGCAGTATTGTATTTCAGGTTGTGGCTTTGTAAAACCCTGTAACTTTCTTTGAAGTTAAACAGTGTCAGTCTGTTTCCATGTCTGAATAACTCTTAGAGCCTGCCTGACCCAAGTCAACTCCTTGAAACATACTATTTCCCCATAATTGATGTTCCAAATGAATGTCCTTTTATAATAAAATGTGCTGGAAAACAAAACAGCTTTGCATCCGGCACAAGTTGCATCATAATTAAATTTTATTTTATCCCATCGAGGCATGCTAAATGTTGAGCAAAATATAATTTTAAGTAATTTGTTTGTATTCTTATCTGTAGGAGTTGGAAATTAACAGCATTGCTAGTTTGCGTTTACTGTTAAGCCTGGAGAGCAGAGAGATTGCTTTGCAAACATTACAGTTATTATGTCTGCAGTTGGTACTCTTTGTATAAATTATTGATCAGCCAGCTTATTTTTCTTTCTGCTTAATGGATATTATAGCATAGCCGTTTACAACGCTATAGTTAACGTTGTGTCAGCACTTCCATTATAATAAACCCTCTGTTACAGGGGTTTATAACTTGTTGTAAAAATTTGCTCTGGGCTGAAACTTGACATACAAGATCTCAGGCTAGAAGGTGGCAATTGTTCTTCTTTCAACTTTTTAAAAAATCTCTTTGTTCTGGAAGGCAATAAATAAATAAACACTTTATTCTTTTCTAACAATCCATGAAATTTCTGACTTCAAATAAAACAATTTTTATAGGCTATTTGTTGGACAATGACCTCTTCTTTTGAGCATAGAGAAAGAAAAAGGACCAAGATAATAAGTTAAAACAACAAAGCATATAGAAAATCAACAGAAACTTTTATAATGAAGTAAAATACATTTCTCCTAAGGCTGAAAAACTACACAGTAATTTATGCTTCAATATCAAACATATTTTTATGCTATAACAGATTATACGTCCTCTCCCCACTCTCAACTATGTCTCTTGAGCAATTCATATGCCTCATGCTGATCTTCTTTAGAGGAAAGCTAGTGTTGGGTTATTTAAAGAGAAAAGAATATGACAATTAGAAAATGCCATATACTAAAAGGTACAGTTACAAGTACAATATTTATTACAAAACTAGGGATTTAAATATCTGTCTGACTTTTTGACCTTATTTCAGTCGAGTGCACCATTCCTCTCACAATGACGTGATTTAAGAGATGAAGGGAATTAATCTCAATTTATATTATTCTTGTTGCTGCTTCCTTTTACAATCTGACTCTACAATGATCTCAATGTGTTTATTTTTTTTTAATTGAACAGTAGGCTGGGCAGCCCTTAATACCAACCTACAGATGAAATTAAGGACACTTAACTGGAAGTAAGTAGTGATAGAAAAGGATAACTACATTATCATGGAAAGTTGACCATGTGTCATAGAAGCGATGCAGTTTGAAATGAGGGAAGCTATTCCAGGATGATTTTTTTGTGTGTGTAACTATTCTTCTTGCCACTACCCTCTCTCTTCAATCTGAGTTTAGAGATTTCTGAGAATATACCCCATGACCAGTGGAGTATTTTTTGCCATATGTCACCTTCATCCTGAACCAGGAGAAAAGGTGATGAGGATGGATTAGGGCGGGACTAACAGTGGTGCCAAACGGCACCGTTTGTCTATGGGAACTATGTAAGGTGAATGTGAATAGACAATTACAATGCGTTCAGTAAGCATATATACACAGTCCACGCATTTCCATGGTGTAAAGCAGAGCAGAACTATTTATAACCATTTTAACCACTTCTTTATTAAGAATGAAAGTTGGCAATATAAAGTTGAGTGCTTCAAGTTGTGATCTGTTCTCCTTCAGCTCCCTACCTTTTGTCCTTTGGGTAATTCATCACCAAGCTCTCTGTGCTTGATTAGAGAATGCATCCTTAAGTCTTATATTGTTCTTGAGGAGAAGGAGGGCAGTGGAAAAGAGAGGGAAGGTATGGAAGTAAGAGTCACCAAAAGTCAGAAGTTGGAAGGAAAAGTGGGGAGACAAGAGACTGAAAGTGTAAAAGTAAGGAAGTCTTTGCTTAAGGTAGTTGAGGTTTATCTGCTGAGCTGATTGAGGAGGCAGTGCGTCTGAGTTAAAAAGGCTTGAGAGAGTCACTTGGCATAATTTCTCCATCTTCAATGATTTACTACTGAAGTGCAAACATCAATTTTGGATTCTCTCCTGAGAAACGTTTAACAAAGTCAGTGAACTACTGGTACCCTGATATCTTTTTAGATTTGCCAAACTTTGATAGCTCTTTAATAAACCTATGCTTGAAGTTGATCTTTTTTTTTTTTACTCCTAAGGAAACAGGTCCATTAGTAAATATGTAGATATAAAAATGATCTTCCTCTTTACTTCCCCATTGTGATATATCTTGGAATTGTTGAGAAATGCACTCTATTGTTAAGGCTATTTGTGCCGGGTGTGCTAATGCACTCTTTGATTGAGTGAATTAGCAGTCATAACAATCTGGCAGTCTGGCCATAGACGTGTGCTCAAATTGATTTGTGTTATGGCTGGACTGGAAAATCTAGTGTTAGTTGTTTTTTGCCCTGGGGCATTGTTTGTACCAAACTCCACTTTTCATTTAATTTTCCAATACATTTTGAAAGATTGAAATGCTTGTGATCAACATTTGATCTACTTGCATTATTTAAAAAAAAAATCTGAAAGTAATTTCAGATTCCAAAAAACCCTGCTTTCAATTAGAGTAAACATAATTAGAGTGACGTCGTGCTTAGAATGGTAAATCTCCTTTTGAATCTATTAAGCATTTTATCTCCTTGTCCTGTCACTGAAAGGGATTCATTCTATATCTGGAATATGCATCTGCATGTTTTTGTGTATGTCTCTAAGAGAACTTGGGAAAAAATTAAAATAATAAAATTGCAATGAATCTTTTCTTCTTGTCATTTCTGCATATGCCCAAATTGTTTCCGTTTCACTTAGTGATGCTATAGAAAGAGGATACTCAAAGCTTTTAGGAAAATTTGAGATATTCAAGAAATACATTCAGATATATATTGCCTTTAAGTTACTCCATCATTTTAGTTTTTTATATGCTATGAAATATGCATTTCCCTTTTTTCAAATAATGATATCAATTATTATATTGAAACTCTGAAGGTTTAAAGACATGACTTATCCTGGCTTTGTCAATATTTGTATCTTTCTTACAATCTTCTGCTTTGCAGTCATTTACCAGAATTATAATGCAGCATGAATAAACCTAAAAAATGACTATTGATTACAGAGAAAGCTTTGTGAAATGATTTAGTCAGTTTCCCCACTTGAGAAATCAGTGAATAAAATAGGTCAATAGATAAGAATGGAATGGATGTAATACAGTGCTGTGTTTCCCTGGGTTATAAAAAGGGTCAGAAATAAATCCCCATAGAATTCATGTTTTCATACTCATAAAATAAAATGATACTTACCAAATCCCAACTCTATGTCCATCTTTCTACAGATTTATTCTTTTTTAAACCACAGGTTTTGAAAGTATGTTTTTATGTGTCCCTGTTTCATTTCCCTGTCACTGCCCCTTTTAACCAAATAGGATGTCCTCATCATCGGGCTAAAGTGCCTGTTGTCATCCAGGTATTCAGCGGGACTTTAGCTGCAACAGCTACTTTGTATTTTCTTACTGTCTCTTGCAACCTTACAGCTCTTCTCAAAACTGCATTTCATACTGTACTGAACTCTGCATCCTGTGCCGATTTTTGTTAAGTAATAGATAGCAAGACCTGAGACCACTCTCTCTGTTAGTTCCCATTCGTAGGGATCTCATTGTCGGGCGGGGGGTGGGGGAGTTGTGGGGGAAGGGAGGACGGGGAAAAGGGAGGGGCGGGGCCAGAAGGGGGCAGAGGGAGGGAAGAAAATACCTTCCCTGAACTGGTACAAGCTAAGCTTCAAACGATATCCTAGGAAAGAAATTAAAGACTTCTTAATTAGTGCAGCAATTAAGCTTTCTTGGTAGCATTTTAATCAGCACAGGCCCTATCAAAGGACAAACAGAACGATTTGCGGGTCTTTGAATTTTAAACAGTCTTATTGATTTCAGCACAATACGTCTTCACAAAACACAGGGAGAATTTTCTAATATCAGTTACAGTACTTTGAGTTTTGCTTATGCAAATTGAGTGAAGGTTGGGGAAGATGAGATGGAGGGAGAGGACCTGAAACAAGCGGAGATGTAAAACAATAAACAAGCAAGACAAAAGCTCTAAAAGCTAAAGATGCAATGGAGTGAGAATTCAAAATCTCTAAGTTGATTTATCTGTTGTTGTTAAATAACTGTTTGCCTTACTCATTGGCAACATTTCTCAAAAAGAAAGAAAGAAAAAGAAAAAAAGGAAAAAAAGAGATAAAACCTTCAACATTTTCAAGGCTTTTATTTCCTACATATTTTAATTTGTGCTATATGCGTTTTCTAATCCTATTGTTTGATTGAAGGGGTAAGTGGTGGTTCCCTGAACTGATTTTGAGACCTGAGGTCAGGAGAAGGAAGGCTGGAGAGCTCTTATTCAGGTGGGGGCAATTGTCTCTCAGCCCTGCTTCTGAGTGGAGCACGTGCTCGGAGGCAAAGGTTTCCCTGCAGTAGAAAATTTGGAGTTTGCTTCGAAGCAAGGTGGGATTATGGCTTGGGCTACTATCGTTACCTCCTGTCTGTAGCTTCCGAATGTGGCAGGTATTGGGTGAGTGATAGTTTAAGGAAATGTACAAAATGAGAATGGTAATGGCAGATGCTCGGCGTTTAATTCCCATTTTTCCATTTGTGGGTCTAGAACTTAAAATAATGAGACTATAGTTTAGTCTTTTAAAACCATATCAAAATTTATTAAAGTTAGGCATAGAATTCCAAAATAAAATTAGCTTTTCAGGGCTTAATACTTTCTTCCTCAACTCCCCTCATTATAATAGTAATTTGGTATGTCTTAAAAAAGTAATGTTTTCTAAAACATGCAAAAACACTTAAGCAAGTGTTTTGATGTATGTGATATATATTGAATTCCTACTTTTACCCATAACAAATTTGAAGACTGAAACATTAATAAAAATTATTTCTGAATGTATTACAATACGTTGGTTAACCAGGCCAAACAACTGTTTAAACTTTAGTTGTCCTTGCAGAAGTTCATGGACTTTTCTGCAACAATCGATTTTCTGAATTCTTATCTCCCAGGAAAGCCTCCTGATTTAACTGCTGTGTCCCAAAAATTTTAGTATAATCATACACTAATTAGTCCATAGTGTCATATTTCTATTTCTCGGTAGACAGTTCCTGCACTTTCTGACACTGCGATTCACAGAGTTCAAAGGCTTAAAATGATAAAGAGAAATGTGATCATTTCAACACCAGAATGGTGAAAATTTTATTATAAAATTTCCCAACCCTGTGAACCTGCTACTAATAGTTTATTTTAAAAATCTGTCAAATGCTAAAGCATTGCTTCATATCTTATGAACTTACTGAACATGTGTGGACCGGTTCAAAGGCTAACTAATTGAAGATACTTGGAGACATGAGCAGCAAATAGATTTGACCCGTATTCAAATCATATGTTAGTCAAAAATCCTTGAATAAATACTTCAGTGCAACAAGTTAGAAAAGAAAAGAAAAGGAAAGAGGAAGGAAAGGAGGAATAGAGTCAGTCTAAACTCAGCCTCATGTTGTTGTAAGCACAGCTACCCAAGTCTTTACAAGTCAACTAGTGAGCTTTGTTTTTGTTCTTCTCATTATTTACAAAACATATATTTACTGACAAATTGAAAAGGACTTTCCAAAACTACAGCAGCACTTTTCAAACATGAAAAAAAAAAAAAAAAAAAAAAACTATTGTGTTGTCCAAAAAACACATTAGCAATTGGCTTTGGGTCTTAAAGGACATGAGGATAGGTGGTTACTGTGTAAGACAGGTGAATTAATTACAGAGTTTTGGGTAAGAAAAGCCTTTTTCCACTTTCTAAATCTTCAAGGATACCTTATCTCCTTGATAGCTCTAGGTTTAACAGGTATTTCTGACTGGCTTTTGGGGAGACAGTGAAGTTTTTCTAAATCATCCACATCAAGGCAAGCATTTCTTTCCACAACCTATTAGGAAATATGGAATTGAATACAGAGCTTTCCATTATTCTTAAGCGATTTCGGACTGACTTTCTTCTCACCACTTGAAAACTGTCCTGGAATTTTCACTATCTTTATATAAATAAATAATTTAGTAGAGAAATAAACAATCAGATGCAAAAGAACATTACGCTTTGCTTACATGTGAATTTTCCTCAAAATAATTTCTGAATAATCGTGAAGTGGGGGCTGTGTTTTCGTTTCTAGCTCATTGCCAAAACGCATGGAGATGGATCCTAAATCCTGGAAGGAGAGCTCGGAGCGCTCAGGCGCCTCTTTAAGTTGGCGGGTGATTGTTTAGAAGCTTTGGAAAAAATTACCAGTCCCCGCGGACGAAATGGAATGTGAGACATGCAATCTAACGGTAGTAGTAGAAGAGAAGTAGATGATCTCCCTCTCCTTTTCCGATCGCCACTTCTGTGTCCCCGGCTTTTCCTCTCCGTCCCTCCCACAGTTTCTTTCCGTATCCTCCCCCTCCCCTCCTCCTTTCCTCGCACGCTCCCTCTCCAGTGTCTCGCGCTCTCGGAGTCTCTGCTCCGAGTTCCTGGTTGGATAATTTGGGTTAATACTAGTGAGTGAGGTTTTTGCGGCTTCAAAGGGTATTTCAAGTTTCCGGAGCTCCTCCCCTCTGCACCGTGTGACAACAACAACTCGTCCAGCCGGCAGCCTGCACTTTTCAGCTCATTTTCTCTCTGTCATTCCCCTCTCAATCTTTGATCAATGTACTTGCCAGGGAGAGCCCAAGTCCTTCAAACCTCCTCCTTTTCACCTTCATCCTTAACTTTGTGCTAGAGCGAGACCCACACAACAACAGCCGACCCTCCCCGCCCCACCCCCCACCCCCAAACCAGCCCTCGATCCCAGCCCCCGGAGAGGACTCGCATTTCGACTTGCGGGACACTTTTGTGCGTTTCTCTCCAGAGCGCCTCTCGTGCTCGCCCCTCTTGCGCTCGCTCTTTATTACCTTCACCTCCTTTTCTCCCCCTTCTCTCCCTTTCTCCTTCTTGTTCTCTCCCGGAGTTGTTGTTGTTGCCCCCCTCGCTCCTTCTCCCCCCTTTTTTCCCCTTCCCCTCCCGGGGGTGTGTGGCAACTTTTCCTCTCGCTTCTCCTCCGTCTGTTTCCCCTTATATGTGACCATGGCAGTGCCGGCGGCTTTGATCCCTCCGACCCAGCTGGTCCCCCCTCAACCCCCAATCTCCACGTCTGCTTCCTCCTCTGGCACCACCACCTCCACCTCTTCGGCGACTTCGTCTCCGGCTCCTTCCATCGGACCCCCGGCGTCCTCTGGGCCAACTCTGTTCCGCCCGGAGCCCATCGCTTCGGCGGCGGCGGCGGCGGCGGCGGCCACAGTCACCTCTACCGGCGGCGGCGGCGGCGGCGGCGGCGGCAGCGGAGGCGGCGGCGGCAGCAGCGGCAACGGAGGCGGCGGTGGCGGCGGCGGCGGTGGCAGCAACTGCAACCCCAACCTGGCGGCCGCGAGCAACGGCAGCGGCGGCGGCGGCGGCGGCATCAGCGCTGGCGGCGGCGTCGCTTCCAGCACCCCCATCAACGCGAGCACCGGCAGCAGCAGCAGCAGCAGTAGCAGCAGCAGCAGCAGCAGCAGTAGCAGCAGCAGCAGCAGTAGCAGCAGCAGCTGCGGCCCCCTCCCCGGGAAACCCGTGTACTCAACCCCGTCCCCAGTGGAAAACACCCCTCAGAATAATGAGTGCAAAATGGTGGATCTGAGGGGGGCCAAAGTGGCTTCCTTCACGGTGGAGGGCTGCGAGCTGATCTGCCTGCCCCAGGCTTTCGACCTGTTCCTGAAGCACTTGGTGGGGGGCTTGCATACGGTCTACACCAAGCTGAAGCGGCTGGAGATCACGCCGGTGGTGTGCAATGTGGAACAAGTTCGCATCCTGAGGGGACTGGGCGCCATCCAGCCAGGAGTGAACCGCTGCAAACTCATCTCCAGGAAGGACTTCGAGACCCTCTACAATGACTGCACCAACGCAAGGTGAGTCGGGGGGGATAGCCCCCGCCGCCCGCGCCCCTTCCCACCAGCCTGCTCGCCCTGCCCTCGCTCCTTTCCCGGCGCCGCTCGCTCTGCGCGCCCGCGAGCCGCGCGCCCCGGCGAGCGCGGCCCTCTCCTCTCCCTGCTCGGGGCTCGCCAGCCGCGCCCGACCCCTGAGAAGTTGGCACCTCACCCTGCCCAGACCTCGCTCTTCGGCCCGGTCCTCCCCTTGCCCTCTGGGTCCCGGGGATGGGCTGCTGTGGGATGCGGGAAAGCCGAGCCTCGGGGCGGAGGGGACGAGAGGGAGGAGGACGGCGCCTTTGCTGGAGCCACAGCCCCCTGCCCCGGGCGCGCGGGCGCCTGGAGACCCCTCTCAGCGCTGCTGTCCGCGTTCGTGCGCTCCCCAGGACCTGGGTTCCACGGCCAGCCTCCCGGCACCGACAGGGCTGATCTGTGGCGCCGAGCGGCGTCCCGGGGGCGGGGGGAGGTCGTGACCTGCTCCGCAGGGCTCGGGGAGCGGGGAGACGCGCTCCGGGTGAGGGGCCCGCTGGGAAAGGCGAGGGAGCGGGCCAGCACCCGAGGAGGGCACTTTGAGGTCGGGAGGGAAATGACCCGCGAGGCTGAGAGACCGGGTCCATCCCAGGGGATGAGCTCCGGGGACTTGAGCTCCGAAGCCCGGAGGGGAAGCCAGCCGAGGGGAGGGGTCTGTGTGTTCGCGCATGTGTGCGTGTGTCCGCGTGTGAGCGAGTGCGTGTGCAAAGGAAATAAAGGGGTACGGTGGCCCCGGGGCAGATGCGAGGGCAACCAGCAGGTTTTCTTCGGTAGGGGGAGGAGACCGATTGCCCGAGACTCAATGGAAGCTGAACTGGAGAGATCAGGAAGGAAAGCCACGGAGCGCGCTCTCTCTCGATCTCTCTCTCGAGTTCTCTGTCTCTTTCTCTCCAAAGTGTGTTTTCTTTCTGTCTTTCTCTCTCTTTTCTTTTCTTAAAGGTTAGTAGCTTAAGCAGCGAGCAGGTGCACACTTTGCACTGGGATGCTCAGCGGCCCTGATACTCTGTGCCTTGGCTTCCCCAGCCCAGCAAAGCGCGCGCACGGAGGCGGCGGGACCGGTCCCCAGCCAGACCAGTTTTATGCTAATGAACGCTCAGTGGGGGAGGATCTACCGAGAGGGGGCGGGAGTGGGGCAACTTGTCAGTTTCGGGGTAGAGATGATGATTCCACCCCCTTTCACAGTGCCGCTTTGTCCCCACGGTTCTCTGCAAGGAAGCGCAGAGGCAAAAGTTCAGAGTGAGATTCCGGGAGAAAGAAAATAGGGAAAGTTGAAGACCTGAAGCGGGCACGTGGGAACTGCGCGCAAAATTTGCGCAGAAACTTCGGTACCCTCCAAATAAGTTTGAAGATTGAGAGAAGGAGCGGAGTTAGTGTGTGCCCCCGCAGAGACAGGGAAACTTAGGTGGAAAGGAAGTGTAGCAAGGAGACCAGAAGGACATTGGGTTGAAAAAGCGCTAGCTCTTTTTTCCATGGAGAAAGACTTCTTCTCTGTTAGTGCCCGGGAAGGCTGTGAAACGAAAAAGATTCGAATTCCAGTCCAGCAAATGTCCTATCCTGACCTAGCCAGAAATTCTTTTCCGTGTTTAGGTACTCTTCCTTCCATGGGACATGGGTGTGTTTGGGCTTTGAACCTTCGACTATTTTGGGGTAAATGGTGTGTGTGTGTGTGTGTGTGCGCGCGCGCGCGCTCAAAAGTATGGACAGGTGGCAGTAAAGATGCGGGGTGGTGGGGGTTGCGGAAGCAAGATCACTAAACGTCATTTACTCAGATAATTGGAGTTCTTGGTCGTGCAGAATATAAAATATTTGCCCCAAATCTATATTAAGACTATTTGAATCAGGACAGGAAAATTGTTCTGGAGTTATGAAGAAAGCTAGGTGAAATTTGAAGCTAGTTCAGATATGATTGTTATAAAATTGTCTATCCAGTAAATTGGTGAATTGCTACTTTTTTTTTCTCCTTAATAATCAAACATCTACTCTCCTCGGTATCCTCTTTATGTGTTTCTTACAGCACACTAGATACTAGATAATTAAAGGCCATTTCACATACACACACGTAAACACAAAAAATTACTGGAGAAAACTTTCTTCAATGACTGCATTATAATAAATGTTATAATCAATGTTAAACTCGATTTATTCCCTGAATTTTTGCCTAGATTTGAAGTCCTCACCATGTGGTTGGAGAATATTCTTTAACTTTTAACTAAATATTTTTCAAGTTTTTTTCCCCCTGAGGTTAACAACAGATCTGGAGTTTAAACTTGCAGAGCCAAGATAAGTTAAATCCAGTGGAACTGTTTATCTCTTCACAAATATCTCATCACTACTGTAATTATGTTTCAGTCACCTGGCCTTAATAATTTGCAATTACGTGTGTTGCTCTAAAACCCTATTTCAAGTTATTTTTAAGTTAAAGGCGGGAAGTTTGTTGATTTAGTATTGAATTTGATCATATATCAACTAAAAAAGCTTACTCAAACTTAAATACATGCAATATTGTAGTCATTAACTTGAGAAGGTATTTAGTTGCAAATACCTACCTTGGTTTTCCTAACTCTGCCACTGATTGAAGAAATTGAGAACTTGTAATGGAACTCCCTCTCACCAAATATACTGCTTACCCTATATTATTATTTTTAATGATTATTATAAGCATTATTGTCTTATTTCTTACCTTTGAAAGCTTTGAAATGTTTTGCATCTTGCATTTATAAAATTATGATTACTTTTTTCATTCAAGTCAAGTTTATATCTTTGCTGTGAAGAACCTTTTTTATTCACCTAGATGTATTGATTTATTTCACTTTGGTTTCTTTCTCCTCTAGCTACTTAACAGGCTAAGGGAGTAATTTACGTAGAGTACAAGAGAAGCTGAGCAAGAAGGGAAACTATATAAAATTACTATCTATACACCCATATATGTGTCTATATAATTTATACGTGCACATATCATAATTTATATAAAATGAGAAACATCAAATCTTAGCACTCTCAGCTTTTTACAGAAACTATGTCTATCTCTTAATAGCATGGAATAATAATACCAGGGATTTTGAGGAAACGAAATGATGCTACAGAAAAGTAAGGTTCATAAACTTGCTCAAAGTGGCTCAGTAAGTTAGTAGCAAACCTTCGAGTGGATTTAATTTGCTTAGGGCTATTGCATTAGTATGCTATCTATGAAAACTAGAATAAATGTTGAAGCCATCTGTCATTACCACAAGGAGATGAAAAAGAGACTATCACCTGCCAGACAGTAAAGCTAAAAAATAAAGGTCTCAAAACATGAAAGAAATGTAAAGCTAAAAAATAAAGGTCTCAAAACATGAAAGAAATGTAAGGACATATATTTAAAAGTTGTCAAAGGACAAAGTCTGTCCTTGATCAGCTTCCTCCAATTATTATTTTAAAACTAAACATTAGTTGCATGAACTTGGCTGTTGCAACAAAGGTCAGTTAATTAACTGCTTACCATTAAATAACAACAAAAAAAGAAAAGTAATTATGTACATGGTCAAATCTCTGTATGAGTCAGTTCCCTTTTTGTAGATTTGGGTTAGGATTCAATTTTCCACGAATTCAGGTTTTAAAAAAGTGACCCTGTTTTATTATGTTATCTAAAATATTCATTTCTTTCATTATTGTAAGAAGATAATTTTGTCTCAGGATCTTTCAAACAAGATTGTGATGTAGGTTCTAAGTAACCCTAAATTTGAGGAGTTTTTAACTTAAGTAGATTCCAGTTAGTCTTATATATTTTATAGGCACATACATATATTCACAAACAGAATTCTTTTGTCTTAAAATACCATCCATGCACAAAATATTGAAAGTGTTTTATGTTTCAGTAGTAATATATGAATGAAATTGTAGTGTAACAAGTACAAAACATTTTCCAATTCTTGACTATTTTTTTTTTTTTTTTGGTTAGGAGTTTTAATAAAGATGGCAAATCGAACCAGTCTATATTTATTTAACATTTGCCCTGTTGCCTGGTTTTCAATGACACAGACTTATGCATTGATATAGAAAGTTTAACATAAATATAGATTCACTTCTAACAGATAATTACAATACTTGGCACAGAGAAATTAAAAAATTGCTTCAAATGAAGAGAGACTCTGCTTTTGAAGTTTTCATATTACAGTAGATTAATGCTTCCAATAACGCCTAATGTCTCATTTTATATCATTTCAAAAAGAATAGGGCATAATTAGAAGACTAAAGCTTAAATATGAAAGTTTGCTTGGTTCCATAATTTATTTCTGTATGTTTTTAAAGTGTTAGCAAATTACACTTTAATAACTAGTGTATGAATAAAATATAAGAATATTCTAACCTAGAATTTACTTTGTTCAATCAAATTATACTGCAGGATATAAGTTGTTGAGTTATTTGGATAATCTCTTCCAAACCTGTTGTTTTTCTAAGAGTTTGTCTCTCATAATATCGTAGTTATTTTTGTCAAAAGTGAACATGGTTATGATGATACTTTACTTTCTGAACTCCACATTTAGTTAATGCTCTGATGTAAGAAATTTGATTTGTACATATGATATTTTATTTTGTGAAGCTTCAAATATTATATAAAATAAACTACATGACAGGCTTTTTTCCTCTAGAAAAATTCTGGTATTCACATTTGACACATAGTTTTAAAATCTTCATTTTTTTAGTCCAAATCTGCTTTTTTTGGATTATTCTATTAAATTTCACTCCAGTTTCATGTCAGTTACTGGGACAAATATTAACCACCCTCTTTTTGCCTCACTGCATCCCCCAACTCCCTGAGATGTGACACCCTATATTGACTAAAGTCTTGGCAGGATTTGAGCATAAATCACTCTTGTCTTTGGCGATTTACTACGTGTGATTCACCAGCATATGAAAACATAATATGCTTTATTGTTTCTCATTTGATGTTTTGTTTTTAGAATATAAGTAGCATTAGTAAATTAGCTTAATGTGCAACCAAGTAGTTGTTATTTTAAGAACAATTTGTGCTTTAACTATCAATTAGTATTATTTTATCTTTCCAAGTTATTTTACTAAATTGCTTCATACAATTGCTTTTGTCAGTCAAGTAAAATAGTCATTTCGATTGCATTGTATTAGCAACATAGAAAACAACTACTGCAAAATATAATGGGAAATTAAACTCTCACAGGTTGTAAACTGTCTCCCTTTGAATCCTTGTCTGAAGAAATTAATTTGAACTATGCCTTCTAAATAGGTACAGGTGAGTCATCTAGATTTCATTAAATATTTTTATTTTAAGGGTTTTGTTACTTGGTTCTTTTAAAAAGTTAAACTTTGTTTGAATTTATCTTTCAAGTATTTCCTTTTCAGCTTGTTCACCAAAAAAAAAAAAGAAAGTCACATTAAGTTATATATCTTTAGAATAACAGGAAATGTAAAAATGGATATTATTGGCTTGGGTATTTAAAAATGTAATTAAGATAAAGTTTTATCATTTTATGTTTGAATTGTTATAAAAATAGAATGACCTTAGCATATGTCAGCATGTGCCATTTTCTTACTGGGGTAATGCTTTGTGATTGGCCAGTGTAAGAGATGTATATCTGCATGCGTGTGTCTGTGTGTGTACACACATATGTCTAAATACTACATATTATATGTAGTATATTAATATATTTATATAGTACTGTAGTTTGAATATTCTAGCTAAGACTACACTTATATTTTCAGGCTTTGGGACTGCATTAAGGAGACCCTTATCTATTATGTTTGTTATGTTCAATAATTAAATTTTTAAAGAGGAAAACTATGAATTAAGAGCCCACCTAATGGAGCTCAGATAAGTGTAATAGCAAAGGCTCTGATCTGCACAGACATGTACATCTCAGGCACAGCAGAGGCTCTGTGCAAACCTACATTTTGCTCAAATTCCTTGTTTCCTTCTTCTCAATCTGCCAAAAATATTTCTAGTAAAAAGTAATTTTTGCTATTGTGGCTGTCTTGTAACTAACTTTTATTTGCTGATATTCGCTTTTTAGCAAATGTCACATACAGGAATGACTTCATTAGGATAGTATAGTTAGTTTCCCAAATTATTGCTTTGGAAAACAAGAATACCAAGGATAAGATATTTATATTTGGTCCACTAATTAGTTATTATTAGATTAACTGGTGGATTACTTTATTTGTTATACCTATTTATTTTAAGGAGGTTTCTGAGAATCTGTTAAGACTGTGTCCATTGTTGCTAGTTTTAGGCAGCTAATGATTAGCTTTATATATAAATGTAAAAATGACAATGAAAAGAATTTTCAATCCACTATAAATTAGTTATTAGACAATCAATAAAAAGGTCATTGTTTTTCAAATTAATGATACAATTAAAATTAATTTAATGAATAGCAGATAAATGTCCAATTAAAAAATATATGTCATATCACATATAATGACCCAAATCACCACTTGATCCAAAGTCAAGGACCTGGAACCAAATGCATTTAAAATGTATTGGTTTCTTCGGACATAGATTTCCTTTATAAGAGAAAAGCATTCGAATTCACCCATTTTAAAAAAATCATCTTTCATTCTTTCTAAATTGGACATTAAATTTGCCAATGACTGCATTGTGTTAAAGGTGTGGTCCTTTTGCTTTCTGATCCAAATTGGCTTGGAATCGATCCAGGATTTCAAGCTGGGATTCTTCTGCACATTTAAATGTATGTGACTTGATTGGAAGTTGTCAAAGACAACTCATTAAACTGGAAATCTCACTATGTCATTGTTTAATTGGTCTTTTTTTGTTGTTGTTATAAGTATATTGAAGTGTTGTAAACTACAAGCACAGCAACACACTGAATAGCCAGTTACTTTTTAAAAAAGTTTTAGAGAGTAGTGATTGATACTGAGAGAGAGACACACAGAGAGGGAGATACAGAGAGAGAGAGAGAGAGACAGAGAGGCAGAGAGAGGCAGAGAGAGAGTGCTTAACTGAAGTTATCTATAATAATGTACTGTACAGGTTGAATACAATACCTGGAATACATTACATTTTTCTAGCAGGAAGTAAAAGTGAAATAAGCCAGGCACAGAAAGACAAATACTGCATGATATCACTTACATGTGGAATCTAAAAAAGTTGAACTCATAGATGCAGAGAGTAGAAGGGTGGTTACCAGGGACTGGAGAGCTGTTGGTCTAAGGTTACAAAATTTCAGTTAGATAGGAAGAAAACGTTGTACAACGTGGTGATGATTATATTTTCTATGATTTGAAAAATATAAATAAATATACTTTGATTTGACTATAAGTAGATCTTTAAGAATCCTGAAGTGGATTTTGAAGATAGCCTATATTTTTGACAAAAAAAATATGGATATACTTTTAAAGCATGATTTTCATGAAGCAAATACTGCAATAGGCCACATAGTACATTGGTTGATGTTGATTGGTAACATTGAATAATTGAGAAATGTTTTTGTTTCCTTAGCATATATGAATGGAGTGGTAAACATGAAGTATTAAAAAGTCACAGTGTTAAATGATCTTTGAATTTGTATGGTATCAAGTGTTTGTAAATAATTAGATTGCCTTTCCAGTTACAACAGGAAAAAAATAACCTTATTTTTCTTCAAGGGCAAACAAAATATATCTTAAGAAAGAAAGTGTACTACTTGAAAGGGAGATATTTTATGGAAGCATATAGAAGCATTTGCAGTAAATATTTATCAATTCCATTTAACGGATACTGGTCATTTCTTCAGTAAAGGCAATGAAAATAAATCTCTAGAATATGTTAACTAAGAAATAGTGTATTACATTCACTTATCAGGCAGATGGAGTATTTTGTTAAAATCTTAAACTGTATCCTGATATTTTATTAGTAGCAACAGTAAATGGGCTGTTTTATTCACAGTCTTATATTTTAAAGACATATTGTTTATGTATGAACAAAGTAAATCACTTAAGGTATAACAGATCTTTGAACCCATCATAGTTCTGCTAAAATATACTGATGCATTCAACAGTATTACTTTGTATTTTATGTTTCAAATTTAGGATTTTTATTTAATTTGATTCTTCAAAATGATATTATCTTCTTGAGTTAGGCACTTACAGTTAAATAGTGTCTTTTGATTTTAAAAGAATAACCTGGAACACTTTTATTTTTCATATTACCTGTCACACATTTTATATGAGGATGGATGTTCTTGTGTGTGCAACAAGTGTAAAATTTTTATCAGTAGTTTAGAGAACTCTGTGGTGGATATTTTTTATATGTATTAGCATTAGCTCATTTGTACTCTATGCTTTAAATAATTGTTGTACATTTGGTAGAAAAGCCTTTACATACATGTATATGTGTTGTGTAGGAATACATTCACACACACACACGCAAACATAACATATACACCTGTAGTATGTAGGGCCACAGGACAAATAACTTAGGAAAATACAATTGGCTTTAATTTTACCTTTTTGTAACACATAAAAACATGAAACAATACATCAATAAACAGGTCCTATTTTACTGAAATGCAACAGAAAAAAAGAATTAATTTTAGAGTTAAAGAAGTAGTTTATACTTAAATATTTTAGATATAATTATGCAAGGCTATATAGTTATTAGGACAGTGATTAAAAACAGCTTAATTTTTCTAAACCTTTTTTATGATAATGTACTTTAAATTCTCTGTTTAAAAAAATATATATATAAGAATTATTTTATTTGTATAAAATAGATATTAAACGATTGGGTATTAGAATCTGTACATTATTAAATGACACTACATGTGCTTGATGCCCTTGCTCTCTTTCTTTTATTGGTTTATTTCATTGCTTCTTGCACTTAGAGCAAGCATATCCTTTAGAATCAGTGAATAAATGATAGGAAAACAATTTCATAACATAAAGGAAAAGAGACTGTTCTAAAAGCTTTGCCATCAATGAGATGAGTTAGGAATGAGGTCAGTGGGTTAATCTGCAGGTCTACATAAGGAGACGTGTATTACCACTTCTTGCAGTGGACTATAATTGTCTTTGAAAACACCTAGTAAAGATCCAGTTAAATTGAAATCAATTACTTTCTCAATAATTCCATGGCCTATGTCAAGTCATTACGTCATCGGTAAGAGTGCAAGCAGGCATACATTTTTTGCAACATAGAAAGACGCTTATAAAACAGTGATGACTTAGAAGTTTCTGCTTCATCTAAAGCTTATGGAATGAAAAAAACTTTGTACAAAATATAAAACCTTGTACACAGTATTCGGTAAAAAGTTCATCTTTACATTTAGATATTTACATAAATACAAATATTTCACATTACTTTTTGCATCTTCTGGTAGGAGAAAGTATAAGTAAGTGAAAATAGTTTCAAAATATTTTATGATTGTCATCTCTGACACCTTTATTCTTACCCTCTAAGAATGCTCTGATAAGTGTGTACTATAATCAAAGATGAATATATGTCTGCTGTTCACTGATTTTTTTCTTACACACTGTTGACAGTATGGTACATGCAGATTTGAACTTGTAGCCAGGAACAGTGCTTCCATGCTTCAAATTGCCAAAAGACCCCCAGGGACAGAAACTTGACCTGCTTTTATGAAACCATAGAATTACATTTATACAAGTTACCCCATGGGAAAGGAATGAACTGATCCCAATTCAAACCTTAATATTGGAGCCTTCTGGGTCAAATTTGATTTTTCTTTCTGTTAACACCTGTTTGGCTACCATATTTAGTACCTTTATTCTTAGGAAATTAAAAAAATATTATTCATCAGTGGTATTTCACAGTTAAGCCAAAGTGCCATCAAAATTTTGCAGCTATTTAAGTTTTCTCATGCTATTAAAATGTTACTTTTTAAAACAAAATTCTTCTCTTTATGTATATATCCTAGATTTAAGGAGTTTAAACACAAATTTAATTAGATATAAAAACAATTATTTTGTACTTTTTAATCAATTTCTCTTTACTAATGAGTCAGTCCAAGTAGGAGAAGAAACTTTTTTAGGACCTTTTCCTTGTAATAACATTTCCAAATAAGGATTTTTCTAGGAATATATTTAATTTTTCTTAGAGTCACACTTTAAATGGTTATGTATCTAATTTTGCTTTTAATTGGACCACCTGACAGGGTTTCCAGAATGCTGCTTTTGCTACTACTAATAATAAATGAAGGTGGTCACTGATAAACTGGATGCATAAAAGATATTTTTATTTTAGCTGGATTCACTTTACTTACATGAAATGGGCCTAAGTTGGACAGCTGAAGTTAACAATTTGTTCCAAATAAAGAAGAATTTAGGTGTGTAGTAGTTTGCTTCATTTCTGTACTATGCTATGTCATGTAAATGCAAATGGATAACTGATATAAATGGGTAAGGTCATAGCATCTCTACTTGTTTGACAGTATTAAATGACTGCCATTAGATTACAGAATCAAGACCTACTTCTCCATATAGAATGACTTGCTCTCAATGTTGTATACACCAGAAACATCTTATAGATGGTAAGGCAACACAGGTATATGCTGTCACAATTATGATGGTTAAATAATTCCATCATTGGGTTTTGAAATTGAGGTGAGCAAATTCCTTTTCAAATTAAAAGTTAAAAAGAATTCCAAAGACTTTTTATTCTTTTCTCACTTAACATTGAATAAACCATTTGGATAAGTGGTTATTGGTTATTTCCCAATAAGAACCAAACATAAAAGTCTCTAATAATAATTATACTAAATCAATTCTTGGAATAGAGGAAAAATATTACAATTGCCAGTGGAAGGTATACCACTTTCCTTACTATCATAAGTCATGATCATCTAGGAAAAACTATTTGGAGTTTTAAACATACATTGTTGATTCTTTTTCTGTTAGCTGCTAAGTGACAACCCACAAACACTTATTTTCACTGTAAATTAACAATTTTTCTGCCTTGGCCTTATACTTATCATTTGAATGAAGATGAAAAATCGTATCAGTTCTTTGGCTGTTTCCTAGTATCACTTGATGCCATATTTATAAAATACCAATATTTAATTATATACCTAATTTCATTTAAAAGTTTACCCCAACTAGTTTCATGGTGATTTAACATGGCTATTGCACTCCACTCTCTCTAACTGTGATGGAAGGAAGGAAAGTAGGTAGATCATAAGATCATTGTGCTGGTCTTAAAAATAATCTATTTCAGAAAAGGCAACCTAATCTGACTTTTGTAATGGTGATGATATGAAGTTTCTATGACCTTTTTTGTCTTTCAGAGGCACTTCCTAGCTCTCTTTCCAATAATGATTGATGTTACACACCACATGAACTGGAAATAAAGACACGTTAAAAACTCTTGCTATAAAATGCATGAAAGGAGAGGGGAAGTTTTATTTTGTAGGCAATCCTCTAAAAGTAGAGTAAACCTTATTACTGCACAGAATTGTACATGATACTCAAAATAGGAAGCCTTTAGACACCAAACTAAATTTCATCTTCTTACATACCCTTATCATCCAAATTATCATAACCCACCTTTATTTTTTTTTTTGAAACTCTAGTGAAATTGTGCATGAAATAGAAACATTTTACCATGAAATTTACCTATAAACCTCTAGCCAAAAACAGAACAAACTCTGGATTTTTGAGCTATTGATATTTAGAACAGATCCCTTAAATTCAAAATTGTGAAATATAATACAATTGTATTTAATTACAGTATTTTATTCCAAGCTTAGGAAATAAAATTAAAATGGCATATTTGGTCTGGAGTAAACTTTCTTGCTCTTTTTTTTTGGAGAGTGGGTTAAATAAGGGCCCATGACAGGAATGCTGTTTGTTTTTCACAAAAGTTGTTTGTGATTTCAGGTACCCTTGGGAAATCTCTTGATCAGTTTCACATCTGTTCCTGTCAAAGTGGGTGCTAAGATACCGGTCACCCAGCAACCATGTCCAAGAGGGAATTGGGCCGATAATAACTTCAAAAAGGAATGACAGATGCTAGATTAGGATGAAAGACAAAACGCATGAAAAATGAGCTTGTTAGAATCAAAAATTTGTTCAAGCACCTTTATGCAAATTAAATGAATATTGAATATTTGCATGCAGTAATTTCTACTTTTTCATTTGATTGAAAAGAAAAGAATAGTGCATTTAAACTCACAAATGTGACTTCTTTCTTTTGTACTAATTAACATACAAAGCAGAATCTCTTTTTTAAAAATCAGATTAGCCACCTGGGTTCTTAGAGCTCCACTAAGTATATTATAATGTTTTTCTTATGAAAATGGTACATTTTAAGAGGACTTGGTTTATCTAATTTTTTAATAATAAACAGTGTCATGTGAATTAAGATTATTTTAGATGAATATAAATCCATTTCTTGAGAAAGCCTTTCAAAAGTAACCTTATCCTGTTGTCCTTGAAATTGGTTAATGTACATTAATAAAAGATCACTCAAGATGAGTTCACACCAAAAGCACAGGCTTCTCATTGACTGGTTAAATAACAATGCATTAAAGTAAAGCAGAGTGGTGTGCCCTAAAAGAAAGTAGGCAGAAAGATCTCTTCAAAATTTAAGATGCTCTTTGATACATTACCAGTTTTTCTATTGAACTGTTCAAATACTAATCAGAATTTAGAAGAGCCTGATAAAATGTAGTGATTGAGAGAGGTTTCTGAGTCTTGGTTTAGCAATGTCTAATGTGGTCACGTAGAGAAATTGATTTTCTTCAGAAATTAATTAATTTTTCATATCGCCCTAAGCTGCAGTTAAAAGGAGTGCATACTTGTCTGTTTTTTCCAGAAATATTGCCTAATCATATTAATACCATTGCCCCAAGGATGAAAAGATAATTGTACAAATGCATTTGGAAATATGTATCACTGAGTATTTATGATTAAATTATGCAAATGACCCAGCTCTCATCCTTTCCAGACCCAGATTGTCTAATTAGGATTGATATGCTGAATAGATGTTCCAGAATTTGAATACAAGCATGTCCAAGGAGCAGAAAATTGGAAATGACAAGGCTGAAATCCAAAGAAAAGTGTCTTTCGTTTCTATACTTTGTTAATGTGCTGTTAGCAGTTGAGGGTTTTTTCCCTCCCTTTGGCTATTTTGTGGCTCAAATGTCCTTATTAGAAACAAGTATGCAAAACAAATTGAACTTTAGCCAATAGCATTTTATTTGTATTTGGTGCTTATTTAAAAATAATCTCTTGGTCATTCAAAGAGAGCATCGCTATTCCTTTGCTCCAAACAATGTAAACTTACCCTTAATTGGGTGACTTTTTAAAAAAACTTCCTCTGAATTAGGATCACAGCTTTATTTCAAAGCTAGCTCTCTAAACTTAATGGTATACCAGGACAGTATTTTCTAAGGATATGCTTCTTGAATCTGTAGTTCATTTGTTCATTCATTCACTTAAATGCCTATCTTCTTGTAGTTGGAGAACACTGTTTAAGCAACAGTTCTGATTAGGAAAAAAAAAAAAAAAGCAGCACTTTAAATGTAACAATGTTTGAATTTGAGGTCCTCAGCAGGCTTTCTCCCTCATTGATTACACTCATTCATCTCCGATGGAGGGGTGGTCGCGAAGAGCAAGGAAGGGACTGAACTGTCAGGACTCCAGCCTTTGTTAAGCAGCGGGTAGTCACTGCCTCTGAACTCGGCTGGCTCCTGCTTCCCATCTGCAGGATGATGGATTGCTATGTTTAATACATTTCAGCTTTTGTCTGTCATAGTGTGGACAGACAGTACTATCAGTGATCTCAACAGTGATTAGAGAACAGTTTCAAACCATTCCTATTGGCCAGAGAGCTTCCAGGAATGTCTGATGAAACATACTCATTGGTACTCTCGCCATGTAAACGTGTAGTTTAACTAGGCAGAGATTGTACACTCACTGTTTAAACTGATGCAGAAGCCCACTGAGAATGACTAAACTACATATCAATTTTTAAAGAAAATGCACAAGACAATTTTAAGAATCTTTGGGGTCTCAAACTAAAAATTCATCCGAAGTAGTCCCAAGTTTCAGATGAATTTGTATTCTTTATATAGTAACAACATGTGCTTGATGGCAGGACTGTATTCCATAAACTATGATGTCAGTTGTTGCTATGCTCATCAGTATTGAGCTATCTAGCGATATTGGGGTGGGGGTTAGAATGTGAGGACTATGTGAAAGCAGTAAGACAGGACTTGGCATGTGCTACGCTGGGATTTGCTGAGCTGTGGGGGCTTTGTGGTTCACAAGTCCAAAGGGTGAATGATTTCAGTAACAAGAAGGCCACTATATACCAGCTCAGTATTCTCCCTGGAGTGTCTTATTCTATTTACAAAACGGCTGCTAATAAATACAATTAGCTAAAGGAAAAGAAACTATTCTTTTAAGCCATTAATAATATAGGCAAAGTTTTATTTCAAGAAGGGGGCATAATAAATAAATCAAAATGGCCAATAACATCATTATTTACTAGTTATAATGTAATATACTAAATGTAATGTAAATTATAATGTAAATTATAAAATGTGTTTAAACATGGAGTTTTAACTGTAGCAGTAAATAGGTAATTATTAAAATAATAATCCAACCAAAGTTTTGAAACAAAAACCTAAATCAGGAGAAGCTACTTGCCTTTGATTAATCTCTATTAAAAAGGAGGTTAAAGAAAAAGTTTATGTGGTCAACAGCAAATGTCTGATGAGAATAAGAACTCCAGATCTTAGATTATATTTCCTCTTACTGATGTTCTGACACTGAAAAATTTTCACCTGGAATCCTTTCAGTAAAGATTTCTGGTCTTGAATATGTGATCGTAAGCATACTCATGGACGTACATATCACAGCAGAAATGCGCACATACACACATTGCATTTCTTTTGAACTAGTACAATAGCTAAAGATTTTGTCATTTGACATTACTTATTTGGTAATAAGGATAGGTTGTACTGTACCTCCTGAAAGAGTTATAAAAATATTCACATATTTTACAAATTGTCTTGTTCATTGTTGCATTTTAAAGTTATTGAAATAGTGCTCAGCTTAAAAGCTGTGCATTCATTCACCATATTCTAAAGGAGTCATTTGTCAGAGTGACTCAAAGACAGTGGCCATATGTCCTTCTGTATGGAAATCATATAACTGGGCTTAAGTAAATCTGAATTTTTAAATCCAAATTTTCACAATTTATATAACACATATATAGTGAATTAATGTATTACTCCTCAACATTTTTGTACTGAATCATGTGTGGTTTTTAAACTTTTAATAGTGAAATATTAAGTAGTCTTTTATTGACTTTATACTTGCACGTCGGAGGTGGGCAGGGAAGTGGCGAAGTGTTCATTCTTTTAGAGAGGGATAAGGTATAGAAGGAAGCTATTAGCAGGTCATATCTCTCAAAATCACTGTGTTGGGAGGGAGGAATCTTCTATCAAGTCAAAGGGAAATGCGTAGTTTGGACAACTAGAGTTAAGGATCCTGGCCTTGCACTCCTAGTGGAAGATTGCATGGAAGGGCCCGAAGGTGTTGAGTAATACTCTGTTTTAAAGCAGAGCTATCTCATGAAATGAACATAAATTACTCTGTTACATTACTTCTCTAACTATTTGTTAATAAAATTTAAGGAGGTAGCCAGTAATCAGTAGGGACTTAGGGTATCCTGACTGGGAGATAGACTTTAACAAGAGGAAGGAAGTTTTGTACCAAATGTACTGATGTATACCTATGAGAGCTGTAGATCCTTCCCCAACATATTATAGGAAATATAAGCGCTTGGCAAATTCAAATGTATATTTTGTCCATAGATGGACCTGTTTGGGCTGTTCAACTAGATCTTGTGCAACATTAGGAGTGTAAGCGTATGTATACATTTTTGTGTACACACGTCTGGATGTACACTGTAGGTTGCCAACTCTTGTTATACACATTGTTAGTCTTATGTTTAGTTAGGCACCATAATTACAAAGTAATACATTTGTCTTACTGTAGTTAAATAAACAAAAAATACCTGCTAGAAACTAAATGAATGAGTTTCTCATGAAGCGAAATGAATGAATTTGATATCTGGAAATGTTTCAGAGTGGAAGAATATTAGAATCTTCTCTGATCTGCTCCATGTGTTTCTAGTACAGTGGCTTCTACATATGTGCACAGCAGCTCTGGTCTCAGTGTCTAGCTATTACTATTTGGTAGATCCATAGATGGGGGGGAAGTAAGGAGTCAGGCCAGCAGGTTCAACTTCTTATTTCTCAGTAGCTTCCTATAATGATTCCACCTCTAATGAGGTGAATTACTACTGCATGAAAAAGGAGAAAAAAGGGTTTTGGCCATCTTAGCTAATAAATCACATTGACTGCCTGGCTGATCAGATCAATTGTGCATAAATCAGTGCTTTAAAGAGTCTTAAAATAAGATTCCACCAAGACCAATCGATCCACAGGCTTGTGTAACGGCAGGTCTCTTGCCCATAGCAAACTGTGCAGGAGTTCACAGTATTGAGACAGTTACATGTTGCCAAATGTTGAAATGAGTGTTTCAGATCTCGGAGGCATGGCTCTGGCGTGTAAAGTAGTTAGTTGTGACTGTGAGTGGAAGTATTTTCATCTCCTCCAGTTCACACTTGTTACTTAAGGTAGCAAGAAAATTTAATTCTGAATACATGCACAAAACTCAGTTTTTTAAAGCATTAGCAACAAGTGTAATTTTTAGGAAATGTTTCCCACAAAAATGTCATTATGTTATTTCAAAAGAAATTGTCATTAATATCCAAGGGAAGTATTTTATTATCACAATATCTCTAGATTTTAGATTAACTGATGTATAGACACAGTAGGGTCATAAGAAGAGTCAGGAAATTTGATTTTAGGTTCCAAGTATGTGAATTGCCTGGGTGAGCGATGTCGGATAGTGGCAATAATGGATTTTTATTTCTCCTTATTTCAGAAGGTTGTGAAGATAGGAATGCGATTAGTTATTTGAAACTACTGCAGAAATTGTAAGGTGTGTTTCAAGAATTATCATCTGGGCCAGGTGAGGTAGCTCACACCTGTAATCCCAGCATTTTGGGAGGCCAAGGTGGGAGGATCACTTGAGCACAGGGGTTCCAGACCATCCTGGGCAACATAGTGAGAACCCCCCCATCTGTACAAAAAAAATTTTTTTAATTAGCCGGGCTACTTGGGAGGCTGAGACAGGAGGATTACTTGAGCATTGGAGGTCGAGGCTCTGCAGTGAGCTGTGATAATGCCACTGCACTACAGTCTGGGTGACAGAGTGAGGCTGTGTTTCCAAAAAAAAAAAAAACTAAAAAAGTTGTTTTCTGTTTAGAATTCCCAACCGAATTTTTAAAACTCTCTTACCAGAAGAGCTTACAAAGCACGAAGAAAAATCTATTTTTGTTCTTGCTATCACAATTTGCTCTTCTTTCTAAAGAAATACCAATTAAACTATAACAATCTAAAGGAAGTTGTGAATTCTGAAAAATTATGAAGTCCTTATATACATATAATGTTTATTAAAATTTTATTAACATTAACTTTCAAAGAAAATTTGAATGACAGATTAACATGGTTAAATTTTGGAGAAGCAAGATAAGACAAACATAGTCATAGCATATGTAAAAAAATACCATTTTTTGGGGGGGGATACTGGCTTCAGTATCTATGGTAACTGTCATGCAACTCTATGAAAACAGGAGATTCTATAGAAAATTGAAGCGGGTATTATTGAATCTCTGATTTCTTTTTAAGTAGGCTAGAGCATTCTATGAAGGCTAAGTCTCCAGAATTTTCTTAAACTAAATACAAAATTTATAATCATTCTGTACCAAGCGTCTCCCAGCACAGTGATTTTGAGAGATATGACCAAGCATCTCAAGATCCCCTAAATGATTATTTTCTGTAGTCTCCCGTTTTGAAAATAAATTTGAGCTAGGCATTCAACCATTCAGCAAAAACTTGGTGCCTGTCCAATATTTTGTGAACACATCAATATAATATTACCTATATCCGAATACTATTGTTCTTCCTTTGTCAGTAGATTGATTGCAGTGCCTTATGTTAATACATCTTGTTTCTCCCTTATTATATTGTGAAATTTAGTAAGTTGTTAAAATCAGATCTAATTGATTTTCTCCATGGCATTTGGCTACAAAAGCATCTCATATCCAAAATTCACCACAGGAGAAGAAATCCAGGTGGATTCTTTTGTGGCATTTTCACTTGTGTATTAAAAATTGCGAAATATTTTTGATCACTGTTAACATTTTAAAATGTAGCTATATAGCTACTTGCTGATAGAAGATGATATGGTGATTTTTCAAAGTCATAAATAGACTTTATAACTTGAATGAATTCAGTTTCTGGTAACTAACATTTACTTCCCTGGGATTATTGTGGTGTATAGTTTTGTATCTATTTGTGCTAAAACCCTCAGATGCTTTCTAGCACGTAGTAGGCACCCATTATAAATGCAATAGACTTATAAGAATTTTGTTTGCATATTATTGAATTACTTGCAAATGTTCTTATGAAATTCGTAATTATGGGGCATTTTGATTATGACCAATAAATTAAAATAGGAATGCAAATACATATATTTTAGATTTTTATATAGAAATAAAAACAAACAAATGAAAATATATGTAACACTAGTTCTTAGGTATATTACAAGATGTCTAATTCCTGGATGCTTCCCATATGCTAATGGTAGTTTAAGCATAAACATATAGACTTCATATATGTATATACTCATATGATTTTTTAGGGCTGAGGTTTATCTTTACCTTTATTATTATTAATTAAGGTTTGTCTATCAGATTAGTTATGAAAGGTCACCAAATGCATAATTTTTGAAGTATCTAAACATTTAAATTGAGTGGTCAGACCAAAAATAAGAGTGTATGTATCAGCAGTTTGATAATTACATGCTACTATTTTTAGTGTTTAGTGTTTGATAGGGATTATATTAAATATTTTAAGTACGTGGTCACCTTCACTCCCAGTAACAGCTAGCAGAAATAGGTTCTATCAGTTTCAAAGATGAGGGCACTAAAGATCAGAGCAGTTAGTTTACTTGCTTAAGGTTTGACAGCTAGTACCTGACAAGTAGAGGTAACAGAACCCAAGAAATCTCATTCTGAAAATTTTATTTCCTATTATATTGTCCTATTCAAATAGTACTTAACCAAAGACTATCTGTCTATCTATCTACCTACCTACCTATGGAAGAGTCTGGCCTTGTCGCTCAGGCTGAGTGAGGTGGCGCGATCTCGGCTCACTGCAAGATCCGCCTCCGGGGTTCAAGTGATTCTTGGGCCTCAGCCTCCTGAGTAGGTGTGTGTCACCACGACGGGCTTATTTTTGTATTTTTAGTAGAGACGGGGTTTCACCGTGTTGGCCAGGCTGCGCTCCGAACTCCCAACCTCAAGTGATCCACCCGCCTCAGCTTCCCAAAGTGCTGTCATTACAGGCGTGAGCCACCACGCCCGGCCGATTTGACAAATCGACTTTTATTTATTTACTTTTCGTTAGTCTAAATCTTTGAGAGGTACAGCATCACATGGATTCTGTGTCCAGTGGCCTTAGCAGGAAGATTGCTTCGGAATTTGGCATGAACCATGCCGCTGTTTCCCTGCGCCGGAGTGAACCTTCCCCAGATAACTCTGGATTTGTTTGGTTTGCCGCCAGGAGTCAGTGTGCTGTTCTCGCTTTGTGTACATAAGCGCATCTCTTGCCCAAATACAATTCAGTTTCTTCTTGGGCATAAACACCGTCAATTTTGAGAAGAATGAGCTCCGTTTGGTTCTGGAGACCCACTCCGCTTATAGCCAGCAAAAAAAATGGCCTTCGACCACAGCCTTCCAGACGTATTTTCTTTTAGAAGTCCTGTTCCCAGCAGGCCCCATAGGCTCCAAGACGGCGGGAAAAGACTGAAAAATGTTAACGAGTTCGTTATCATCATAGGGACTCTTATCACACAACGAACAGTACCGATAAGGTCATACTTTGCTTATAAGATAAAATTTAAAATTGTAGTGTTAATTTATTAATCTAATTTATATCTTTAGATAGTGGTCCTCAGTGGGGAGAAAGTAATACGTAAGGATACTGGATTATGGTCTATTATAATTCCAGTCCTTTCTTGACAAATTCTAGTTCACTCTCCATACTTATTTCACAATTCCATCTCGTTAATACTGTCAGAGTAAGCTATTTTGATTATGGCTGGTTTATAATTCCCTATACATTTAAACAGGTTGTTTTCAATAGCTTAAAAACCATTTAACCAGGCATATAATTGAGGTTTAAACATTATTTTATAGTAAATAAAGCCTACTGTAGGCAGTTTGTAATAAAGTTTCTTTCCAGTTTTTAAGCTGATATGTAACTATGGCAAGTTTGGGAGTAGGAACTTTTCCTTCACATGCTGTAATCTAGAATCAGCTTCATCATCCCATGTCAATGACCCACTTGTATAAGTTCTTCCATCCAGTTAGTTTGCCATTTTTTGATGTCTTTAGATTATTATTATTTATTTTTCACAGCAAAAGAAGTATTATAGTTTGGTATTTGGCATCCTCATATTCTATATGAATAACTTGTTTTTCATATTGGCACAATTTCATGATGTCCAAATTCCTTAGTGGGGTAGTTCTTAGCTTTGCCCATCTGTGTTCATTCACTTTATTTATAATAACATTTTTAGAAAATTGACATATAACAATTGCACATATTTATGGGGTACATAATGATGTTGTGATACATGTGATCAGATCAGGGTAATTACCATATCCATCATCTCAAACATTTATCATTTCTTGGTGTTGGGAACATTAAGTAATCTTCCTTCTAGCTATTTGAACCTATATCACATATTATTAACTATAGGTACCCTATAATGCTATAGAACACTAGAATTGACTCCTCTTATTTAGCTGTAATTTTGTGTTGTTTAACAAATCTCTTCCTCTTCCCTCCTTTCTCCTGCCCTTCCCAGCCTTTAGTATCCACTGTTCTACTTTTTACTTCTGTGACATCAACTTTTTGAAGCTTCCACATGAATGAGAACATGTAGTGTTTAACTTTCTTTTTCTGTCTTAACTACATTTAACATAATATACTCCAGTTCTATCTATGTTGCCTTGAATCAGAGGATTTCATTCTTTTTTATGGCTGAATATTGTTCCACATTTTCTTTAATCAAGTGTGGGTAGTAACAGTTTTTCACCAGGTTGGTTATTATATGGGGGAAGTGATGGAAGTCTTATTAAGGTAAGGAGTTAGCAGTGGTATAGCTAAATTTTGTGAGTTTTTCTGTTAATGTTTAGTGTCTCATCAATGTCATGTCAAAGTCTTGAATCACAAAAGATCATGTATAAATGATATATTGCATAAATCAAAAACAAAAAAGTATTATTTCTTACACATTTAGGAGAGGAGGTATAGTATTTCTATAAAATATTTAGCAATGCCTCCCCTCTTTTTAATGGTGGTTTGTTGAATTACATCAACTGTATGTTGAAAAAGTGGGCTGCATCCTGATGTTTTTTGCTTCTACTCATGATTGAACCTATTGGTGGACGACTAAATGCATGGATTCATTGCCAACCCCTGCCTTGCTTGCCTGTCCAGGATTACCTGTACTATTTATGCACGACCTTATGTCATTTCAAACTAACAGTATTTTTTGAAACTAAGTAAATTCATGGAAACCTCTGTAGTTGAGCCTTAAAACCATAATTTTAAGCATACCAGAATCACTCAGTTCTAAAATCTATTAATGGATGCTCTTGGAAGTCTCAAATCTTTACTTTTTCTTTTGTAACTTTTAGTGCTAAGATTCAGGTGAGGGGCCCTTCTGTGGGAAAATAAGGATATGCTGAAGGAAGTAGTGCCATTTTCATTTCCCCTAGAGACTTCTGTCTTAATGGGCTGGCTTTGTCTTTTTTCTCCTATGCAGTTTGATTCTTTGCATTTATGACTTCCCTAGGGCAATAATTTGCAATGCTTTGCAAATAGTATGCTCATTTAAATATTGATAAGGAATAAATGTTCCTAGTTTAAGCAATGGGCAAAGCTGCCTGTAACCTGCACCATAAACATATCCTCTTAAATGACCCTGATACAATGCATGGTTGGTGTGCTGTCCTTTGGTTCAATGTACATCAAAGAGTGTTGCACTTGGGGCTTGGTATATAATATATTTGAAGGGAGCTTTCAGCCTCCCTTGTATGTGTTTAATAAACAAGAAAAGCTTCTTGAAGAATTGTAAACTTCAGTCTAGTGTGGAAAATTTGGAACATAGAGTACTATCATTTTTCAAAATCCAATAGAATCCTAGAAGCATCAGTACTATGCTTTAAATAACGTTCATGATTGGGCACAGTGGCTCACACCTGTAATCCCAGCATTTTGAGAGGTTGAGCTGGGCAGACTGTTTGAGCCCTGGAGTTCAAGACCAGTCTGAGCAACATGGTGAAGCCGCGTTTCTATAAAATACAAAAAAATTAGCCAGGCATGGTGGCATATACCTGTGGTCCCAGCTACTAGAGAGGCTGAGGGGAGAGGATTGGTTGACCCCAGAGGTTGAGGTTGTGGTGAGCCATGATTGTGCCACTGCACTCCAACCTGGGTGACACGGTAAGACCCTGTCTCAAATGAATAAATAAATAAATAAATAACATTCAGTACATTTAAAAATAACTTAAAAAGTGTAATAGGATAGTTTGTGACTCAAAGGATAAAAAATGCTTGAGTGGATGGATACCCCATTCTCCATGATGTGCTTTTTACACATTGCATGCTTGTATCAAAACATCTAACGTATACACCTACTACATACCCATAAAAATTAAAAATTAAAAAAATAAAAATAACATTCAGATAATGCAGGATAGCAAAAAAGAAGCCATACACATTTTTCATAGTGCAGTAGTTTCAATATTTAAATGATAGAAGTGTGTCTGTTCCATAAATTATAAAATGTTATTGAAAATGAAGATTCTCTTTAAACAAATCATGCCTCATCTGAGCATTCACCTTGTTAGCCAGTGCTCTAACAAGACACCCAATTGACAAGTCAGAAGAATAGATATCCTTTGATTGTGAAATCATTTTCAGCCTATTGTTAACCTTACTGAGTAAATTGTAAGGGGAAATATTTTAGTATTTTAAAATTTAACTTTGAGTAATAGGTGAGTATTTAAATATCTTCTTTTTTTTTTTCTTCTAACCTCCACTAGCAATTCCCCATAATTGTTTAACATCTTGTTTCCAACTCTCCTTGGAATTCATGCCATTCTTTTCTCTACTTGTCACATTACTCTGCTATCAGAGTCCTTTATAAATATCTTTTTAACCTTTTTATCAGACTGGGTCATGCTCTGTCACCCAGACTGAAGTGCAGTGGTCTGATCACAGTTCATTGCAGTCTCAACTTCTGGGGCTCAGGTGATCCTCCCACCTCAGCCTCCTGAGTAGCTGGGACTACAGATGTACACCACCATGCCTTGCTAATTTTTTTTTTTTTAATAGAAATGGGGTTTTTGCCATTTTGCCCAGGCTGGTCTTGAACTTCTGGGCTCAAGCAATCCACCCACTTTGGCTTCCCAGTGCTGGGATTACAGGTGTGAGCCACCACGCCCGACCATAAAATTTGCACTATAAAGTGTTTTCTCCAATTCTGCTATCAGTATTATTTTTTGTTCACTTACCTTATGCCAAGCACTAATTGGAGTGCATTTCTTATCTCACTTAATCCTCATAGCAGTCTTATCTCCATTTTATAGAGGAAGATATTGAATTACAGAGAAGTTAAATAAATTGCCCAAGGAAACAGGTACTAAATGAGTTATCTGAGGCTTTCTGATTCCAAATTCTATACTCTTTATTACGCTATACTTGCAGCCTAAAATGAGTTGTATAACCCATTTGAGCTTCAGTTTTCCCATTTGTCAGTGAGGGAGCCTAATGCCTAACCAGCAAGATGAAAATTTGGGGAAAGGAGGTTGAACTATGAAAATTATGAATTATGAATTATGAGATGGCATTTGTAAACTATGTAGAAGTTAGTAGGAATTCAATAAATGTCTTTTGTCATTTTCATTTTTCCAGTTTTCCAGGTCATACCTGGGAAATAAGAGTCAAGAATTAGGACTTACAGTAGAAAAGTCATAATGACCAACTTACTGGCAGCAGCTCTTCAGTGACCTTAGAAAGTGCAGATTGTTTTTTCCCATTTCTAGGCAGTTTGGTCCTCCTTGGTAGTAATATTTGTTTATCTCCAGTGTCACAAACAGCTGTGCTTGTTTGAGTGAGACAACCACCATCAAGAAAAGACTCAAGGCTGGCAGCTGTTAACTAAATTTAATTTTCACCTACATTTCACAGTTTATTTATGGTGAGAAGTGTTTCTATGCAAGCATCCTTTCAGTGAACCAAGAAAAATGGTCATATCCAGGCTCTGACAAAGAACTTAAACTTTGGGATTTTGTTAGAGGTAAAATTAAATAAGGAATTTATTCCTTATTAGAAAATAGGCAGTATCCATTAATCAACCTCTTGCCACCTCCTCCCTCCCCGCTCTCCCTTCCCTGTGTGCAATTATTATGTCAATTAAAAATAACAATAAAAGCAAAAAAAAAGAGAAAAGACATAATTATTTTTTAAAGTTCTCTTTTGAGTTGCCTCACAGCACATATACGTATTAAATTTTATATTAATGCTGTTAGAAACCCTGGGAAGAAAATATTGCATCAGATGAAAGGCAGGTTTAGAAGATAGCAAATAAAGTGGTTTAATATTTATAAACTTTTTAGAGTTGAAATCTTATGATTTCATGGCATCCACATATTTTAGGTTTCAGAAAATATACAGCTGCCAGGAAAATGAATATCCTCTTCATGAAGGTTACCCTATTTAGGCTTCTTCTAAAACATACAGTAAAATACCTCCTTGGGCTGATAAAACAACTGTATCATCATAATCTAGATAGAGGCTAAGAACTTTTTGTGTTTCCCGTCTCAACTTTGCACATGTTCTTTAATGTTTGTAAGACAGAAAGAAAAGTGATAAACTCTTCATCCTAGCCCATACATCACATCCATCTTGGAAATCTAAGCTTAAAGACATGAATATAAAAAAATTGAAATCAAATTTATCTGCTCAGATATTGATGTGGTCATTAGAAGTTCTTTTTACATACTTTACTGCCTTGCTCTATTTTTATTTTATCACTTCTCTTATTCATTTTGCAATTTTCATTATTCTTTGTCTTAACTTTGTAGCAATGGCAAAGGATACATCTACGTTAATGAATTTAAAGCTTCTGAAATGAAAGCAAAATAAGCAGACATAAATATGCAAAGGCCTAGAATGAGAATGTGAAAAAAAATGTTATTTTTCATGGATTGTAAATTGGCCTGGCTGGAGATTAGGATATATCTATTAATCGGGGTTGTGAGATTGCTCTTGAAATATAGGAACCAGCCAGCTCAGGAAGGGCCCTCTGTGATATAATTAAGGAATTTGAACTTTATATTGTAGATAACAATAAATCACTGGGAAATTTTTTTTCCATTGGAAGATTTTTAATTAGGGGAATGATACGATTGAATTTGTGTTTTGGATAGATAACACAAAATGAAGGAGTTTTAAACCAGAGATTTTAATAATCAGTTTTAAATAACTAAGTCTGTAGACCCAGCGTGGTGGCTCATGCCTGTAATCCCAACACTTTGGGAGGCTGAGGTGGACAGATCACTTGAGGCCAGGAGTTTGAGACCAGCCTAGCCAACACAGTGAAACCCCATCTCTACTAAAAATAGAAAAACTTAGCTGGGTGTGGTGGTACGCACCTGTAATTTCAGCTACTTGGGAGGCCAAAGCATGAGAATTGCTTGAACCGAGGAGGTGGAGGTTGCAGTGAGCCAAGATCATGCTACTGCACTCCGGTCTGAGTGACAGAGTGAGACTTTGTCTCAAAAAAATAAAAATAAATAAATAAATATGGCTTTAGTGGGGATATAGGGAGGAAAACATAAAAGAAAAAGTAAACTAAAATGGAAAGACTTGAAAGAGCTGTGTGGGGAAAGAGAAGTAAGTTAACATTAACTCTCTAGTTTTTGCTGAACAGTATTGTAAGTCTAAGATCATGAGGAGGAGAAGGTTTAGTGAACATAAATAATCCATTTTGAAGACTTTGAGTTAGATGCTTGTGAATTATCCAGGGGATGTTAGAAACATATATTTGGAACTCAAGGGAAAAGTTAGGGCAGAAGCCCTAGATTTTGGTGTGAACTCCTTTTTTAATTTTATTTTTATTTTTATTTATTTATTTATTTATTTTGAGACGGAGTCTCACTCTGTTGCCCAGGCTGGAGTGCAGTGGCATGATCTCCGCTCACTGCAAGCTCCACCTCCTGGGTTCACACCATTCTCCTGCCTCAACCTCCCGAGTAGCTGGGACTACAGGCGCCCACCACCACACCTGGCTAATTTTTTGTATTTTTAGTGGAGACGGGGTTTCACCGTATTAGCCAGGATGGTCTTGATCTCCTGACCTCATTATCCACCCGCCTTGGCCTCCCAAAGTGCTGGGATTACAGGTGTGAGCCACCGTGAGTTTTAACCATAAAATAATGAATGAGGTTTTTAGATGGATTTCAAAGTTACTGTATGAATTGACATTTTAATAATTTCTTTATGATATTAAAAGCACTGATTTTTTCTCTCTGTCTTCTGGATTCAAGTAACTTTGAAAACCACATATTAACTTTTAAAAGAAAAAAAAGCATTCTTAATAATTCTTAGAGGTCAAATATTATTTTTCCATTATGAATTATTCATAGTTAAATGGAAGTCAAACATAGAGACCTGCAGAGAGCAAGTCTTTCTGTGCTGCTGAGTCATGATTGTGACTCGAAGAAATACCTTTATTGTGTTTGATTCTGAGCTTGTGATAATAACTAGTGTCAAAAGATGGGAACATTCTGTACCGGAATTTGAAAAATACCATTGAATAAAAATGAAAGCTCTGTTAACAGAATTCACCTTAAACTGTAAGCTGACCTTTTAATAGAAAAGCTGCTGCAAACCACAAAGGTAGGCTCCACGGAATGCATCCGCAGATTGAGTTTGCAGAGTGTGCCGGCTGATTCAATCCAATGCTAATGGGAGGACAAGTGCAAAGGATAGTGCCTTTAAAATAAACACAGACAATTAGGAACAACAAATGAAAATCATGATACCACTGAGAAAGTGAGAGGTCATGATCCGGTGCAAGTCATTCTCAACTAACAAACTAAAATTGCTTCAAAATTACTTTTTAACTCAACTCTCTCACACCAGATGGCTTATAAACAATCATGCACATTGTTTTGGGTGATACGATTGTTTCAAGGGATTGATACCAGAATTTGGTTTCACTATATCTTTATCTTAACAATTCTATGTAGTATTTTTAACTCTTAGAGTCTGTATGTAATAAAAATTCTTTTCTTCACCTAATTGGTGAGTTTGTATGTGCCAACATATTTTTGTTAAATAAGAGAACACACTTATAATCAAAACCAATGTACAAAGCTATGACAGTTACATCTACTGGAGAATAATGTGTTGTTCTCACTGAACTCCTTTTTGCTAAAACTTCTCCATTTATGAAATTCGTTAATATTGTGCAGCATCTATATATTAAACAATAAACTCCACATCTGCAAACTTTAAATCATCTATTAACTTTAAAACATCTATTAGCAAAAATTGTCCCACTGGGGGGCAATAGGAATCGAGTCTACCAGTTTTGTTCTTAGTTTTTGAGTTTATATTTCTCTTACACCTCTTCACTAATAATTAAATGCAGTATCAACATGGTTTTGAAGTTTAAGCTATCCAAGCCTTTTGTAGGTTGGCACTTCTTAGACCTTTCATACTGATGTATCTCTTTTGCCTGCCATCATTCCTTCGCTTTAATAAGGTCATTTCTGACCCCATTGAAAAGGAATATAAGCCGTGTTAATTTTCAGGGTTTACCAGTGTTGACTATCTATACCTTCTACCTACAGTGGAGAAGCGGTGATAAATAGGAGTAACAGTTACCCAAGTTTCCAGCTCAGGTGTCTGTTACACTCTCACTACTTCAGCAGAGTGTTAAAAAAACCCATATTTTAGAAATGCTACTTTACAATTGAATAAATAGTACTATTACAGAATATGTATAAATATAAGATACTTTTATCTACCATTGAAGTTGGTGAATCCAACAGTCATTTCATAGTAGGTCTACCCAAAATCTTTCAAGGAAATAAATGCTTTTATATATTATCATATGTGTAAAACTACTCCATGCATAGATCTAACTTAAAATAAATTCCAAATGAGGAAGTATATTTACTCAATATTACCTTAAATTTGCCACTAGAGAATAATGCATTTTCATTTCCCCCTTAATCTTTCGTTTTCACATTGTTACTCTCTCCTGTTACTACTAGAATTAAGAGGCCTCAGAATTGTGTGTGTGTATGTGTGTGTGTGTATAAAGTGATGAAAACTACATTTTATCTATTCAATGCATATTTGTTATGCACCTAATATATGACAGGCATTTCTTCTAGGTGTTTTGGATAAAAATCCCTACCCTCATAGGGCTTCAATTCTAGCACTCATGGTTAGGGGTGGAGAGGGAGGCAATAAAGAATTAACATAATCAATAAGCAAATTACGTTAAAAATAGAACAGAGTGAGAGAGCTTGGGGTATGAAGAGTGGGATAGGTGAAATTTTAAATAAAGTGGTCAGAATGAGGCCTACCTCACTGAGAAAATGACATTTGAGTCAATATTTAAAGGCGATATGAAGAGCTCACAGGCATTTTAACAGAGCTTATTTTTCTTTGCATTTTCTCTCGCTTTGATTTCTAGCTTAGTAGAGGAGGGAAATAGGAAGTATGGATCAGAGTTAATACTATAAAGCTTTTCATTTTCTACAAGTAGGAAAATATTACATTTTTTTCCTGCAATTCTAAGGGACAAGAACAAACTATGCTGCAGATAAAAACTAGGTTTTAAGATCTTTTCTCTGCCACTTGCTGGCTTGGGGATTGTAGGCACGTTTTTTAAAGTCTATGAGTCTTAGCTTACTCGTCTAAAAGTGGAATAATCTTGTGTGACATTAAATGAAATTATGCATATTAAGCACTTAGCACAGTGAGAGACATAATAACCACTCAATAAACATTAACTATTAATTTTTTATTTAATATTTTAGTCTTTTTTTTGAAAATGTAGAATTCTTCATAGCCTACCAAATGGGACTTTCTCTCTAATGAGAAATATCTAGAATACTCTGTAATGGTACCTTTTTTCTCAAGATGGTGAAAGGAATAAAATGTGTGATTCAGAATTCTTTGGCTAGATTTATTATTAGGCAATTATTGAGCAAGATAAGGTAAAAGACTCTTACCAATTCCTGAATCTGAGTACCTGTGATAAACTGTGTTCAACGGTTCTGCTTTTAATTGGAGTATTAGTGAACTATTTTATTTTTTCAAGTTGGTAAATAGCCTGCAGTGATTACCATTCACTTGGTTTTGTATTGAGAGGTATAAATATCTTAAATACAATAGAAAATTTCCAGATCTCTGCGATTTTATGAGATAGTAGAAGATTTCTAGGAGAATGTTAGAAAATGAATCTGTATAAACTTTAATGTAAACTTCTTTAAAGTGATTTTTTTGTTGTTGTTTGCTAGAAGATTGACTTTCATCACTTCTTTCATCCCTTCAGAGTGGCATAGATAGGGTAACCATAAAATTAATTAGCCGAATTAGGACAATCTTGAGAATAAACAGAAACAATATTACTAATTCTGTTGGGACAATCGGTATAAACTAGGACTATCATGGGCAAATGGGTGTATATACAGTCATGGACCAATAGGGCCTCTTTTTTTCACCAATACATAAAGGATCAATCACCAGTAGCTTAGAGATGAGCAGTTTTTAAAAAGTCTGAGATAATTATTACCTCAGGGATAATTTTAGGAGACAAAACAAAATTACCTTACTTGGAGGCAGACCAAGAGAACAGGGTTCTTACCCTTGTTGTTTTATTTTCATTTTAATAAGCATTACAGAGTTTCTCATGAATGACAGTGATTGCAAAATTGATTAAAAGCTCATTTTAATTCAGACTTCTCCATACAACATTTTTTCTTTAGTTTACTTCTTCCAGTCCTTTTGCTCTGTTTCTTGTATTTGTATGCATCTCAGTAAACAAGGCTTTATTTGCCTTGGCAAGCTCTAGGTATTTTATTCATTAAGTGAACAGGCCGGTTTCTTTTCTAACAGACTGGTGGTTACCATTTCAAACAGCTCCCTTTGGTCTATTTTGGTCTTATTGTGACTCTCTGAGCCAACATTTCCAAAGTTTTCACCAGCAAATATGTTGGAAGAACAATGAATTTTGGTGGGGAGCTGAGGAGAAATGGGAAAAATTTTGGCAAGCTTGCTTTCTGTCTTCTTATCTGTTTGGCAAATTCCTGGGCTGAGCCTCAACACTAAATTTCTCTCCCTGCACATGGACAAACACTGAGAGAAAGACAAATGTGGGAAAAGGGAGAAGTAGAAAAAGCAGAGGTAAAAATGCAATGCCTGGGATTTTCAGAATGCCGACAAATATGTGGGTATCTATTCAGCTTCCAAAAATTATGCATCTTCTCTGATTCCCAATGCAAAAATGTGCACATGATTTCTTTGATCTCAAATGAGTATTATTCCCAATATCGTATTAAAGTCACAATTTTTGAAATGGGAAAACGAAACCAATTTTAGTAGTGCATCAAAAAAGTTCTATGCCCCTTAAATGTTAAGGTGGGTCCACCCTTTATAAAATGAGAGAATGGGTCAAACATAGGCTACAGGGGGGTGCGGCGAGGCAACAGAGCCGTTAAAAAGTGTGTGGAATTATATGCTGAAATCTTCAAGTTCTGACTTCGTTCTTGGGACTACTTTCTTTTATATAGATAGTGATTCCAGAAATAATGTCCCATAATAGTATTTCAGAGGTGCTCTTGGGCACAATAGCTCTAGATAGTGGAGATTAGGTAGATATTTGGGGTCTTACTTCACGGGCATGTTATATGAGAACCTTTGCATCATCCATTTTGCTTCTAATCACGTTTTCCATTTCTGGTGTGTGCTTCCCTCATAACCCTGTTTTTATATCATAACGTTTGCTGTATCAGCACCCATTCTCTTTCCACTGCTCAGTTTTAAATAGCTTCATTATGAAAAATATAGTACTTAAAAACATGGCACAAATGTGTATTACTTCAGCACAAGATAAAGAGATTACTGAGAAGTGCACTGACTGCTGAAGTAACTTTATCCTAAGGGATATTTCGCTACTTTAATTGATTTTTTCTGTCCATTTTATTAAGAGTCCTTGGAGAAGGTAAATGGTAGGTTACCTCCTGGAAACAAAGGAACATTTGACGTATTTGTTATGACTACCAGTGTGTCCATACTTTTGTAAAGTTAAACATTTTTTTCATCATTTCAAAATTACTTATACTGATGAATAAAAAGGTGAGGATCAGTTAGTTCCAACCCTAGCTAGGGTCTACTTGAATTTTAAATATCTTGTGCTATTTCAGAGAATTAACCTACGTTTTACTTATTTATGCTAGTTAATAAATTGTAGTTTTGACAAAACTAGGGATTACAATTTATTGTATCAATTACTATTAAAACATTTTGAGACACTTTTTTATTTTAGCTTCACAAAGCCATCCTAGACAAAATTGCATGACACTGTCAAAGGTCTTTCAGTGGCGTCTCTCACTGCTCTTAGTTATAAAAGTTTAGATGAATGAATACTCTTATAAATCAAAAAAGCTTATAAAGTCTCCAGGCTGTGTCCCCAAATCCCATAGTTGGTGTGGGCTCTGAATTGTGATATTCATACAAGTTCAGAAATAGTTAAGTTCCAACATTATCACTCCCACCTGAAATTAGGATACTGTAAAAAAAATTATGATGCTACACAATATGTTTATAAATCTCTGTTTTAGTCTATCAACGTCGTTGTTTTCCATGATTCTCTCCACTTATACTTCAAGTAGTAATGTGTACAAATTAGGTTAACGGATGCTTTCAAACAAAATTTAGTTTAAATTTGTTTATTCTCTTTATAAACAAAGATAAACAAAATAAAAAGGATGAAACTATGAGACTTTCATGAGCCTCTTTAAATAACCTAGCTCTGTATCTGGGTGAAAGTGACCTACATCCACGGGACCATAGAACCCATCCCTCAGTGGGTCCTGGGGCAGGTATTTCTCACTGAGCATCCCTAATACTCCTAGCCCAAGTGCTACAAATGAATCTGACGCACTAGGATTCTTTTACATCAATGTTGGCTCTCTCTTACAAAATATTTTCTCTTCTTGTAGCTTTCAAAACGTTCTATTCACATAGATCTCAGAAGATTCTGAAGGGAGGGCAACTTCCCTGTTAGCGTCTTTCTGAAGCTATATGGATTTCATTAAAAATAAAAATAAAAATAAAAAAGTAGGGAGTGGAATTCAGATGTTTGACTTAATTGTCTTCTCTCAAAAAAGAGGAAAAATAGAGATAAATTAATTACCCCTCTTTTTAGAATAGTAGGAGTTATCTATATATAAAAACAGAGCAATTTAATGTTGGCTTGGTCATTTAACTTAAATACAATTGAAATGAGAATAAACAAAATGAAACAAACTGCTTTAATTGAACCTAGGTGGCTGGATATCATGCCTTCTCTTACATTTTTACATTTCCAGTAGTAGAAGATGTCTTATTTTGAGAAGCTAAATTGATCAAGGTCTATCATTTGAACAAGTTCCTCTTCTATAATAACAAAAAAAATTTAGGTAGTTCTAACTCTAGCTATGATCTACTTGATTTTTAAGTATAATTTTCTATTTGGGAATATTCAACATAAGTTTTAGTCATCTACAGCCATTTTTTGACAAGAATGGAGATTGCAACTTATTTTATGAAAAATTACTATTAAAACATTTTCTTAGTTTAACTTTTTCTGCCTTTTACATTAAAAACAAAAATTGAAACACTTTTTTTTTTTATGTTTATGCAGGCCCCATGCATTTTAGCTCATACTTACTTTTGACAATATCTAACATGTTGGAGTCAAATTATTTTGCTATTTGGGAGAACAATACTCTCATTTTTACCATGAATTGTTGCTTTATTGTTTGTATTCAATGGCAATGTTATACATTTTGAAGAAATAAATATTCTCTTCCTTTGTCAATAAGAGATCCACTTCATTTATTCCCATTTAGTTGTCTTCTCTTTGTCAGGATTTAGACCAACGAGAAAATCTTAGAAAGATCCTTTACTGTCTAAACACCAAGCACGCAAATGCTTCTCAATAGAAATAACACAAGAAATGCGTTCAAAGACAATACCTAGCCTGAGAAATTCTTGTGTGCTGACAGCTCTCCAACAGTGTTGTCACAGCAGGAAGACATCAGTTGAAGAAACAGATAGTGACCTCAAAAAAAAGTCTGGTCAGCAGTGTGGACAGGGTTTCACAAGATTATAAATCACCCCAGGGTCGCTCTGTTCCCACCATAAAGAGAGCATGGTCTTTTTATTGTAATCTAATAAGAGATGGGAGCAAAGGACAGCTCCAGTGTGTGTTTGCAAAAAAAATTCTTGATTACAGTTTCAAAACTATACAGTTTCCCTGCTATTGAAGTGCAGATTATAGGGGTTAAGGCCATGTTAGGATTGGATTACCTTTTTATAGCTGTATGTTATCCCTCGATTCATGAATCAGAAAGTACTTAAATTAAACTGAACATTTGGGAGCAATCCCAGTATGTAGCATGGTGGTAGAAAATTAATCATGATTTTGTGATAGATTATTAAGCTGTTCATTTGAAGGGGGTCTTTCATAGAATCAGAAGATTAACTCTCTGGTGGGTATATAGTAGTACAGAAAAAAGCCCACCTTATATATCACAAGTTATGTTAGGACTCATTTTAGAGGGGAATGATTTAATGAAAGACAACATGCATTTATATAAAAATGTGTATGAGATCAAAACATTACTAGCAGATTTTCAGTTTCTTGGACCTTACTATTTTTTTTTTTACAATACTAACTTGTATTTATTATTGTCTATGTTTATTTTTATATAATACTATTTAACTTAAACCATGTGGTTACTAAATATTTTAAATGGGGCATTTTAACATGAGAAAAACTAACGATTCCATATTCAAAATATTTAGGAATAAAAAAATTACTCCAGTTAGATTAAGAGTTACTGAGGAAATAGTAGCCACAATTTTGAAGGAAAACTCTAAATGTGATGACATTTTAAAATAGCACATGCCTCTTCATTTGCCCTAGCAGCACTTCATGTGGTGGCGAAAAGGCTTTAACTTTATTCAGTCATTTTATCATTTGTACTTAAGCTTCTTCAACACTATTTGATCTATATACATTTCTGGGACCATAATCAGGCATCCTACCATTTAAGTAGATTTTATTCCCTAACTTATCGCCTTTGCTTTGTCAGTTTGTTCCTCTGGAACCATGCTGACATCTCAAGATAAGTCGTATCAGTCTTGGGCTATTGACTGAATTTGATTGTGAAGAAGCCATCACTTAGAGTAGAGAGAAACAGGGTGAGGTGTTATTGCTAAGAATATACTTTATGTTATGGTTCCAAAATCCAAAAGTCAATAAGATGGGATTGCCAGCTCTTCCTTTTTTATTAGGCATAAGATAGATTTTGAGAGCTCTTTTTGTCTTGTCTTCTTTTCCCTTCAGGAGTCACAAACCTGGTAGTTTTGCTCTCATTTACTTTCTTGAGCAGAGATGAATGTGAAAGGGAATTCTGGCTCTTGAAGGATATTAGACTGGTCGGTTAAACATAGTGGGTCTTTAATTCATCTCAGTTTATTTTCCACTTGTCAATCTCTCTGTGTCTCTTCCTCATTTATATATGCTTAAGTAGGTGAGTAGACAGATTTCACTGTTTCTCTTTGCCTTAGACTTTCTCTAGTGCTGCTAAAAGCGCTACGACAGGAACTGGAAACTGGAAATGATCAATATCCAGACAAGTTCTATTATTTTTTGAATATAGAAAACATTTGTGACTTCTACAACTTCCGTTGGCTGAAAGAACAAAAGCTCTGGGTGTCACTGCAAATTCAAGCTGCAAATGACCAGAACAATAGTACTCAATTTCTTATTCTAATTTACGCTAACTTGATTCTGTTTCCTATTGGCTATCATAAGAATTTTGCCTATATGAATAAGATAAATTTGATTGCAACCTCTCAGATATTTTCTGAATCTGTTAATGTTGTAGGTGTGTTTCGTATTCTTAACTTTTTTACTACTTATGTTAGTAAAAGATAAATGAATATATCTACTTAAAATATTTGGTGATTTTAAGAAAGTAAGCTATTCTGATTTCCTATAAGTAGAAAACATATCATTGATCATTTATAGTGGAACTACTCCTCTATTTTTACACTCTCTCTAGGTAAAGCATACAAATTAATTCACAGCAACCACCATCTAACACTGGAATTTCTTATAAGGCTAAGACTTGCACACAACCATCTGTTTTACATATGCATTTTTTTCTTGGTAATCTTTATTACTGGATGGCCTCAAATAGAAAGTACATAAGTGCAAATGCCAACATGTATTTTTGTTAGTGGTGCTGAATAGACTGGTTAAGGTAGACAAACAAATGTACTTACTTTGATTTATCACTTCTGACATTAGCATGTACCATACTGCTCTCCGGGAAGCAAAATGGTTGCACCTGAGGACAGTGATGTAAACACTACTTTGATTATTTGAAACAAACCATTAGGCTTTGATGAAAGAACTATTACCATGGTGGATCCTGTGCAGGAAGAGAATGCTTGGAGATAATGGATGAGCAGCCTAAAATTACTTGTTTAGAATTTAAAGAAGTCAAAGCCTAGGTTTTAGGAGGAAATAAGTATATAAAGCAAATTTAATTTTGTATAAATTTATACAGTTGAATTTTTATTCCCAGTACATACTTAGTTGCAGTGACTTTCTTGTTTTAGATGAAATTTATCCAAATTAGACAAACTTATTCTAATGCCAAATTAATTGTGTTTGAAAATTAAGTCCAAAATCATTCTATTCTATTTTTCAAAAATAATTTCCTAAGATCAGGATTTTATTTATTTGCATGTAGAAACTACTGTATGTTTTGTCTTACATTTAAACACACACACAAAACCAAGCCCAATAATGACTTCAATACATATTTATCTTATGTGATTTGTAGATGGAGATTATACTTGGTCAAAGCATGTATATGAAATAGAACCACAAACTATTAAAACTTCCCGAGTCTAAAGAAGTTTTATTTAAAAGGTACAATTTGAGCTAAAATATTTAAGTTTTTGAAGAGGTTAATGCTTTTAACTTTCTTACGTTAGTACATAAATGTGAACTGAATATCAGATTAGACAACTTTACTCAATATTGAAAAGAAAACTACTGGTCTTCAGATAACAGGATTTAAGTGAATTTTTGTGGGAGGGGAGTGAGGAGGAAGAAAGTAGAAAGGGGGTTTAGTGAGTACAAGCATGGCAACAGTATAAGCATAAGGCAACAGCCATAGTGGTGTCCAGATAAGGGACACCAGAAATGAACCTGAAAGACTGGGGGCCTTAGAGACCAGAGAAGCCAGGATGGAAGTGAGGAAGAGTGGGTTACTCAAAGATGGGAACCAGCAGGCTAAAAGGAAAGGTCAAACCACAGAGGCACCATGTAATGAAGACAGACTCAGGGTTTTTCTTAACTTTGCCTTGAGCCTACCCTAAAATCTGTGAAAAACAAAGAACATTTTAAATAGTCTGTCTTATGAAAATGATTTGCTTTAGAGATGGCGCATTATGCTTATGCTAATGTTTAGTGGTTGAATACATGCTTTTGTGCTACAAACCGTGGTTTATAGTTTAGAAAATATAAAAGTTGAAAAAGATGTTTAAGAACATTATTTTTTATTACCCCACTTTATATTTGGATGTCAATGGCACGGGTGTAACTGGCTTAATTCACCAATGAAGAAATGTAGGTTTCACAGAGGTTAAAGAACTCACTAAAGGTCAGGAACAGTAAGCTGTGGAGAGAGAAGCAGACACAGATCTTATCACTCTGTCCCGAGCCTTTCCGTTACCCTGTAACGCAGCTTAACACTTTTGAAAGATTGTGGTTTCCTGATCCTCAGAGTTCAAGTCTTCCTCAGAAGAGTTTAGCACAGAAAACAGTGCAAAAAATAAATGTCCCTATGTGATTTCATTTTCAGTATATTTCAAGATAATTTATATATAAATCTGGTTCACAGAGGAGCGGAAAGATGGCTTCTGTTTAGTAGCATTAAAGGCAATCAATTTGTGTTGCAGATATTGACACAGCACCTGAATTTACATAGCTCTGGTGCAGAACCTCTTCTTTACTTAGTTAATCAAAAGCTATCAGAAGAATTATAAATTTACAGATAACCTCAGGTAAATAGGAAATGATTTTATGTGATTAATAGCACTATTCTTTGTTATTGTCCACTACACAATGCAGTTGCTCTGAAATTCAGTCGCTGGTTTTCAAAAAAGGAGCCCAGGCCCTTGCCTTAATGAAGGATTTGCTATTTAATCTTTGCCTTAAAATTGTGAATGTAGGAAATCCTAATCAGCTATATATTTATGACTTTTTCTCCTATTCTTTTCTCACTTCTTCAACTGGCATGCACAGTCTGAAGTTTTATTATTAGTGACATAAATTAAATTGTAAATGTTTAAAGGGCACTGTCACATTGAAGGTGAATCCAATGTTTTTATAAACTTAATAAGGAGCGTTCTATCAATGACCTTATTCTTCTGTAGTACGTTGACAATCTTTTGATGTAGTCCTCACTCCCTTGCTCTCAGCTCATTCTCTGGGTCTGCTGGCGCTTCTGCTATTATGGAATCATTTGCTGGTTGAATGAATGTTTTCTCAAGTTTGGAACTTACTGTGCAACCCAAAGATGCCTTACCAATTAGGTTGCACGTTTATTTTGTTTTTTGCCATCTTGGCATTGAAGGCTATATTCTTCAAATTAATGAAGGCCATGTTGTAATAATTAGTTTTAAGTTTCTGCAGCCAATACTTTATATAACAGGAGGTGATCTAGTTCACGGAGTCGTAAGTCAGTAGGTTGGCGATTCAGCCCCGCCTGCATCCATGGAAACAATGATTGTAATATTGCCTTCTTAGATATTGGTAAGGTGGAACTAGTAAGCTGTGTTTAGAGGCATAAAAATGGATTTGCATGCTGGAGTTTGGACTCTAAGGCAGCGAAGGCCAGCTTTTTCTCTTCTACTCTATTTCTTTATTTTCCATCAAAAATCATTTCACATTTAGATTATCAAAGTGAGTCTAGAATGTTAGAATCCACTATCAAGATAATAATAATACTCCCACTCTCCTGGATGTTCTTAATCATCATCCTAGTGGAATTTGAATGTCTTAGGAAAATCCTGTACATATGTAATTGTAAAGCTTTCGGAAGACTTTGGTTCAGGATTACTGATGCTTCCCTATTCCAACTAATAGTAAATGAAGATTCACACATTAACCCCAGTTGAGCAGTCAACAGTTTGTGAGAACTTTCTTGGTCAGGCACTCTTCTGGTTGCTGAAGAGAAAATGGTTAAGAAAGTGGCAATTTCTGAGTCTTCAAGGATCTACTTTGGAATATACATATATAAAGATGTAAGTGAAATAAAATATATTAAATGCCCTTTTATATGTGTAGGTATGCATATACATATATAATAGGCATCATTATATATAATTAATCATATTTTATTTTACTTGTATCTTTATGTATACACAACTACATGCCCTTATGGCAGCAGAGGTGGTGGTGGCAAAACAAACCTCACTGGGATGGCATGGACAAGTAGGGGAATGGGAGAAGAGACAGGTTATAGATGTTCCTAGGAATGCCATCTAGAGGAGGACCAAAGGGAGAAGGTACCAGCTGGCCACGTGAGAAATCATGAGCACAGCCTTGCTCATAAGAAATGGTTTTGTGTAGCCTGGAAAACTGCAACCATTTTGAGGTAGAGTACTGGGAGAAAATTCTTGAAAAGTAGGAAAGACTTAGATCAAAGGAAGTTTCTTTTATTTGTTTATTGTTGGACTGATTTAATTTAGAATCATTAAAAAGTAACCTAAAATTCAGTGCTTATCTAAAAAAGCAATATGTCATACAGAATCAGGATTAGGAAAAGAAATGATAAAGTTGACAAATATGTTTTATTTTGATATGTATATACTATATGCAACACAATTTTGTTGCTGTAAAATGTAACTTTTAATGGGAAGCAGTCAAATGGATATTTGAATACACATTTTTAATTTCCAGTTTTTAAGATGCAAAATTTGGAATCAGGATTGATATGCCAAAGGCAGTGGACTCAGGGTGTAAATTCTTTCCATCTCTTTAGCTTTACATGTGCATGGATACAGCTGTTTGCATGGTTGCCAGATGTTAGACTAGGGGCTTCAGGAATATATTCGACGTATTGGCTCTTTCCCAGAAGCAAAATATTATAGATTCTAATAATGTTCTTGAAATATAAATACAAGTTGTCTTTACTTTTAGACTTTTTTAGGTGTCAATCAGAAACATATTGAATAAATACATGTCTACCTAAAACCTGGTACACAAGTGTTCATAGCACCATTACTCATAATAGCCCAAACAAAATAACAAGCCAAATGTCCATCAGCTGATGAATAGATAAATAAAATGTGGTGTATCTGTCCAATGTGTGTTACTCGGTATTAATAAGAAATAAAGTGCTGATACATGGTACAACATGGGTGAACCTTGAAAACATTGCACTAAGTGAAAGAAGCCAGCCACAAAAGACCACAGCTACATGATTCCATTTGCAGAAATTGACCAGAATAGGCAAAATTACTCACACCTAAAGTAATGATTGCCTAGGTCTAGGGATTGGGGTGGAAAGTGACACTTAATGAGCATGAGGTTTCTTTTAAGGGGAACAAAAATATTATAAAATTGAATTTGGTAATATATAGCCCTGTAAATATACTAACATCATTGAATTGTATACTGTAAATTAGTGAATGTATGATAGGTGAATTATTTATCAATAAATCTGTGAAAAGGAAGTATATTAAATAGCTTGGATAAGGGAGTGAGTTAAATAATGCAAAATTATCACCTGTGCAGTTTATTTTTTATAATATTCTTAAGTAAAATATGAGGACTAAATTAGTAAATGAAAGAGCAAACTAAATATGAAGCACATAATATAAGACATTTAAGAGCATCTTTTTTATTATTTCGTTTTAAATATGTTTAAACCTTTAATCCATCAATTTTGGTATGTGTGAAAATTAATAAATTAATAGCTCTTTTACCTTCCAAGTCAATCAGTGATGATTTTCCCATTTCTTTCTCCTGTGGGAGCCTCCTTAAGACTTCATTATTTGGGACATTCTTTGAATTTAATGGCATGTTTTTTTCCAATTATGAAAATAAATTTTAAGCAACAGTATTAAAATTCCCATGTTTATGAAATGTATAAATAGTAATATCCTCAGCTTTAAATTGCTCAAGTCAATGATTGTGTTTGCACAGAGCTTCTACTTTATTGACTTTATGAGAGGAAAAAACACAAATATTTTAGGACAAATTCCTCCATTGTGTAAACTACTCCCTGGGAGTAGTAAGGAGTGAGAATAACTCTTTTGATGAAGTAGTAATTGAAATAATACCCTGGGGACTAGAAAGAGTTATTTTCCAAAGCAGAAGAAATGATGTGGAGAATTGTAGTTTTAGCCAAAAGAAAAACTCTAGTCGCAGACCTAGGAAAAATTAAATATCATCCCTTCACTCTCTCACTCATTCATTCATTTATTTTTCATTCATTCTGAACATACTCACTGAGTCCCTGCCATGTGCTGGGTGATTATTACTCATGCATATTATTGTGGCAAGAATGTTTCTTTTTCTTACTTATCATGTTTATGTAACATTCAGCAATTAATGGGGCATTTTTTCAGAGTATTAGGGAAAGTTCCTCTCCATCTCTTCCTTAATTTCAGTCTGTCAACTTGTTTAAGGACATATGTTGCCTTATTTTATTTTTTTCATTTTCTGAGTACTTATTTGATGTTGAATATAACTGAGTCCCTGCTGACTCATCTTTTAAATAATAATAATAGCAATAATAATATAAAATGTTTATAGTTATTATGTAGATCAAATTTAGTGATTAATGTGTAGAGTTTAAATCTTGGCTCATTGTAGACAGCAAGTGACAACTCTGTTGAAGAGTCTCAACGTAGGTAACACATATTCTATATTATTTTTTAAATTGAATATAATATAATTGTATTAGTTCTTTTATTACATGGCATGTGGCAAGAGGTTTGAAGAATTGTGAACTATTCCATATAGAAAAACATTAGTAAGCTATTTCTCCTTGATATCCAGTAAATTAACAGAATTTACATAACAAAATTTGGCAAGTGTTTGATATAATTTCTGATAAATACTTAGCCTTGTATTTTGAGTGGGGGAAGTGTATTTCAATAATTATGCATTATTTTTGCAGATAGTAAAACGTCAAGACAAATAGCCTTCTTTTGTTTACTGATTTGAAATACTTTCATATGATCATTTATCATTTAACAGTGCTTATCTTATAACGAGGTTGTCATTGAAATAATTTCGGTTTGTTTTTTTCAACTTTATGATAACTTGGCTTGAAATGCCTTTTCAAACAATCAAGAAACGATAAATTTTATCTACAATTGCTTTCTTTTAGCCTTATGTTTAATGCTACCTTTGGCTATCTGTGATATATGCTAAATGACTTTCTCGCCTGTTCCATATTTTAGATACAGGTTTAACATCCAGAAGTACTTCATTATATGATGATTTTGATTGTAATACCAGAAATAAAAGGAAATGTATTTCTCAGTGCATCAGTGAAAAAGTTTAAATAAGTTAATCACTTGTCTTTATGAGGCCTTTCATTTCATAGCTCGATAGCTCTCTAAAGTTCCATTGTCATTTTTTAGTATCATTATGTGCATGCATCTAGAAACAGGAGGTTTAGCTAAGAGATGAAATCCTTTTAATTTCCACTCTGAACACATTGACCCTTTCCTTTGTCTTAATAAGTAGAATAACTCTGATTGCTGGATATTTTTAACGGAAACAAAAGATGGAATAATTTTGCTGTCTTATCTTTACAGCTTGCAAAAGGGGGCATTTTAATGAAAGGGTTGCTTTTGTTTATTATGAATAACTATGGAATAGGAAAAAATAATTTTTTGAATATTTTATTTTTTAATTTATGAACACAGTTAATCATACTCATTTTTATAGAAAATAATGAGTCAGGGCATGCCACTGCTTTTGTGTTGGTGCTGTGTTATTTTTCAGGATATAGTCCCTCAGAGGTACATTTTCTGTTGAATTTTAATAGCTGTGAAGCCCTAAGTTCAAATCTATGTAAATACATTTTTCTTTATTCTTTACTAATAATACGTTATTTTCAGATTATGATTTTTTTTCATTGTGGAGAACTGTTAAATTATTAATAATAAAAGCGAGAGATGTTTTGTTTCTTGTTTTGTGTTTCTTTAGTTCTCTCCCTCTTTCCTTTGGTATCATATAAGGTCCTAGTGAACTATTAGCCACTTGTTCCAGCATGGAGATTTTGAAAAACCCTTACGTTTTAACCTTCCCCTTAAACTATGGTGTCTAAAGTGACAGGTTTAATTTCAAATTCAGGTTTGATTGAGTATATGCCACTTTTTACATGCTTTCCAAAACTAAAATAGAGCTGTCTTTAGAAATTTTTGTATTAGGAAAATTAACGCTAATCGAGGAAAGTTTGCTTTAGTTAATTCCCTTTCCACATTCATTGCAACTTTTGGGAAACATGCAGTGTGTTCGACATAACAACATACACGAGATACACAAGAATGATGAGAGCCCAGCAGCAAGTGCATCTAAGGAATGCTCATCTTGCACTTTTGCTTAATTTAAGAAATGTATTAGGAAGGAATCTAAGAAAATAAAGACATACTTCATTTTACTTTTACTATATTAAAGGTGGCACAGGTGTTAATCCATGTAATATTTTGCAAGATCTTATTTTGAACTTTTGCGAGTATCTCTGTTCACTACAAATATAGTGGAAATCGCATTTCCTTTTCAATTATATTATTAACTTATTTAAAATGGGATAGTTTAATACATGACACTAAAAGATTCATAAGCACATTTAGAACTGGATTCATTGAAATTGTATGTGTATGTGTGGTTTATGTGGATGTATTTATATATAATTTTGCTGGTTTCAGTTTCGTCTTTTTTTTTTTTTTTTTTGATGGAATCTCGCTCTGTTGCCAGGCTGGAGTGCAGAGGTGTGATCTCGGTTCACTGCAACCTCTGCCTTTCGGGTTCAAGCAATTCTCCTGCCTCAGCCTCCCGAGTAGCTGGGACTACAGGCACACACCGCCACGCCCAGATAATTTTTGTATTTTTAGTAGAGACAGGGTTTCACCATGTTGTCCAGGATGGTCTCGATCTTTTGACCTTGTGATCCGCCTGCCTCAGCTTCCCAAAGTGCTGGGATTGCTGGTTTCAGTTTTAAGGAAGAATGTGAAGTAGATAATACTGCAGTTGTTTAATAGTTACCAGTAGGGAATTATTAAAGAGACTGTGAATATCTTAAATGCTTTATGATGATGGCATACAGGAGCAAAAATGAAAATTGTATATTGTTTTAACTTAAAAAATAGAACTGTACTCTCATCATCTAAATGCATAGACCTATAAAGAAAATATATAACTAATGTAGGCATTAGGCATTCCTAACTTATAGGAATATCCCATGTAGAAATTAAAAACTGAATATTTTGAAGAAAACAGATGTTGCCTACATTAAGGGGAAAATTTTAAATTTAAAATCTTAGAATTTAAATTTAAATTTAAAATCTTAGCATAGTCAAGCTGAGAAGGGACCCCAGGATCGTGCACTCCTCCCAATTTGCAGATGAGAGAACTGAGGCACACAGGAGGGACTTTGTAAACCTAAAGGAGAGGAAAACTGTGTAGTAGTTGGATCATGGGTGGAAGTGGATAGAGTAAGTCATTTTTCAACCCTAGTAAAGCAGAAAAGAATATTAACACTAAGTCAGTTAAAAGGAACTAAGCACCATGTAAGAGGGTTCACCTACTAAAACCAACATTCACAAATGGGAGAAGTAGGCAAGCCCTGTTGAATGGGGCTATCATTCCAGATACTTCAATCAGGAGTCTATAGAATATACCTCCTACCGTGTCCACTTATGAACTTTTCCAGTTAGTCCTGGCTTTCTCATGCTGCAACCACTTTGCAGTACAGCTAGCTATCTTATTGGCCTCTGTTTTTGTCTAGAGCTCTGCTATTAGATAGGTAAGGTTGTACTTTGGGTTTTTTGTTTTTGTTTGAGATATGATTGAGGGTGTGATGAGGTCATAAGAAGAGAATTATGAAATATCTTTCTCCTTCCCATTTTGTTCTCTGTTTCGGTTGTTCCAGTCTAATATACCTCCCCTTCCACTTTTGTAGAACAGCTTTTAGAAGATGAATGACAATCCTATCCTTTCTCCGTGGAAGTCATACTAAGAAAGTGGTTTATTACAAAAGATTTCTAATGCTCTTTCTACATGAATGTGGATTTATAACTGTATGTTGTTTCTTCTTGTGATTATTTTTATTAGACTTACATTTCCAAAAATATATATTAATATTTTAATTTGACATATACCGAATTCTGTTTTTTTAACTCATGATTTAATGCATTAGTCTAAAGCAAAGCCATCCAAAGAATATTATGTGAAAATTAAAAGTTAAAACTTCAAAACCTCTAATGCATTCCTTAGCACTTGGAATAGAATTCAAACTTCCTACCATACTCTACAAAGCCCTGGTCAAGGCTTTAGATAGACTCTGTGGCATCTTTGGGAATTGGAAAAGTCATCTCATGAGCAATCACATCTCCTTGGTTGCAGAAGGGTGCTGCTACTGTCTTTGGATGCAGAAGACCATGCCTGTCCTTGTTTGGATACTAGGATAATGGTATGGTGATACTAAGATAAGGGGCTGGACTTCCTTGAAACCCCTTGGCAGACCCAGCCAATCTCTCGGGCAGTGCAGTAGATGCACTGGACTGTTTGGCATTTCTCTTTCTTCCATAGAAACTGTGCCCCTTCATATCATTCTGTGATTAATTTTGGCCCCTATTCTTTTTTTTTTTTTTTCGGTAGAGGCAGGATCTCCCTATGTTGCCGAAGCTGGTCTCAAACTCCTGGGCTCAAGTGGTTCTCCCACTTCGGCCTCTCAGAGCGCTGGGATTACAGGAGTGAGCCACTGCACCCAATACAGTCCTTTTCTTTAGGTGCCAGTTAAATGAAATGGAGCCATTTCTGGTCCATTCTAGCTAATGTCATCCACATCTTCTCCCCCGAGTACCCTTTGTCACATTGTGTTATATTTTTGTTTGAGTCCTTGTCAATATCTGAAATTATCTTACTTGGTGTCTTAGTTTTGCCTTTTCCTCATTTGTGCATGAATTCTTTTGAACAAGGACTTTGTTTTTTCACTAGTGGATACTTAGTGCTAAGAATAAGAATTAATTTCTTTGTTAGAGATTAATGTTCCTTAAATGAATGATGAAACAGAGCCTTTACACCTTCAATTTCTCTTTTTCTGTCAGTAGCGGAGAATGGAACGTGTACATTCTTATTATATTATTGCTGGTGGAAGGAAACATTGGTAGAGACAAAGTCATGACCTCTAATCCTTTCTTACACCCACTAGAAAAATACCATGTGATACCATGACCATGAAATAGACTTCCAGCTACAGACTGTCAATCCCAGACCAGCACCACATAAAATGAAAGGAGAGAGGCTCCAATGACACTCTATTAAGTTCCATGCTGGATATTTTCCATATGCCCTTCCAGATCCACACTGCATCTTTGCCCCTTGGCTTTGCTCTCTGGGAGCCAGATTTTTATGGACTGCCTTCTTGGCCTACCTTACCCTGTAGCTTCTGGATGTGTTCATTCTATGCAAAGTGCCAGCTGGATATCAGGAGGAGAGAAGTAGGGGAGAGTGAGGTCAGGACATTTAATTCTCTTCCTTCCTTCCTGCTGCCTTAATGAGCAGTGGCTTCATCCCTCTTCCAAAATACACAGTTCTTGCAGGGAGACTTTCCTATAGCTTCAGCTCCATGTTCCAATTGCAGCAACTGGTTGATCTCCTCTCCCTTTTAGGCCTCCCACACCTGGCAGCCCCAGGGTGCCACCTTCTCTTTTATCGGTTTACTTCAATTCTGCTGATACTTTAGCAAATACTCCCTACATCATCTAACTCTCTTCAGTTAATAACGTTTGAGGGGCTTGTGTTCTCTATAGAGACCTTGATGGATTCAGGTCCCTTCCTGGGAGTTTCATGATTAGCAAAGATGTATTTAGGAAACTAGAATGAGAATCTCAACTGAAAATGTGCTTTGGGAACTTGCTATATATTGATAGACACAGAATAGCATCTAAGTCAAAACTAAGCTTCTTTATTGTCCACACTCCAAAGGAGAATCCACTTTCAACTAATGCCTGTATTTACTTTACCTTTTTGTTTGTTTGCTAACTGGAAGATAAAAATATGTTTAGAAATTTAGTGGTGAATATTAGCTACGATCCATGCCTAACCTGGAGGATGGACTGGGCAGTGCAAGAGTAGAGACAAGATGACCAAATAGGAAGTGGCTTCCTTGAAGAGGCAAGATATGATGGTGATTTGGACAACGGTCATAGCCCTGGAGATGATAATTAACAACCTACAGTGACTTCTCACAACAACCAAAGTAAATCCAAAGTCTTTATTGGGACTTTCAGGGCTTGCATGGCCTGTCCTTTACTGTCTTCTCCAAATTCACCTACCATCAAGCTGCATCCATAATAACCTATTCTCTGATGTTGCATTCACTGAGCTCATTTGTCTGTTTTTTCATTATGCAAATCTCCTCTTACCTCTTCAGAGTGACCTTCACAGACAACCTAGTGAAAGCACACTTGCACCCAGCATACTTTCTATCAGGCCACCGTGTTTTCCCTAATTATAGCATATATTTCTTTTATTTTCTTGTTTCTTATTGCCAAACATTCTAGTTCCTTGAAGGCAGGACTCCACTGGTCTGTTCTGGCACTGTTCAATAGAAATATTGTGTGAGACATAAATGTACTTTGAAAATGGCTGGGTGCGGTGGCTCACACCTGTAATCCCAGCACTTTGGGAGGCTGAGGCAGGTGGATCACTTGAGGTCAGGAGTTTGAGACCAGTCTGGCCAGCATGGTGAAACCCCATCTCTACAAAAATACAAAATTAGTGGGGCATCATGGCGGGTGGCTGTAATCCCAGCTACTTGGAAGGCTGAGGGAGGAGAATCACTTGAACCTGGGAGGCAGAGGTTGCAGTGAGCCAAGATCATGCCAGTGCACTCCAGCCTGGGTGACAGAGCGAGACCCTGTCTCAAAAAAAAAAAAAAAAGAAAGAAAGAAAGAAAATGTTTAGTAGCCACACTAAGAATGTTAAAAGAAACAGGTGAGATTAATTTTAATCATATATTTTATTTCCTTAATACCTTAAAAATATTATTATCTTAAGATGTAGTAAATATAAACAAATATTCAATGAGATGTTTTACTTTCTTTTCCACAGGAAATCTTTGAAGTTCAATGTGTCATTTACACTGATAGCATGTGCCACCCAGACATTTCAAGAAGTCACATTTCAGGTGCTCCCTAGCTACATGTGATTAGCTGTTGCGACATTGTTGAGTGCAGGCCTAGTTCCCTGGTGTGTCCCTAGAACTACCAACACCTAGAGAAGGGTTTGCCATTTTCTAAGAGAACAATAAGTATTCAATAACTGATACCTCAACTGGCAGGATCACATTGTATCTTGACATCTTGGTGTGTAGAGCTGTAATGATGGCAAAGAGAACCAGAGTGTTGTACTTGTAACAGCACTCTACACAATTTACAGTCCTGGGAGCTGGCATATGGGCCGTCCACAACTCTGTGACTTGGGCAGTTCCACTGATCTGTGCCATGGTTTGTCCAATCTGTGGAGTGATAAGGTTGAACTATTTGATCTTCAATGTCATTTCCAGTTCTAACATTATATATTTCCTTTCTCCTTTATATTTCTTATTTTTAATAATTTTGTTTTACTTTATTCATTCATAATTTTTTGTAGACATATGCTTCCATTTCTCTTTTTAAAAAACTTTTATTCTAAATTCAGGGGTACAAGCGTAGGTTTCCTACACAGGTAAACTTGTGTCATGGGGGTTTGTTGTACAGGTTATTTCATCACCCAGTCATCAAGCCTAGTACCCATTAGTTGTTCTTCCTGATCCTCTACCTCCTCCCACCTTCCACCCACTAAAAGGCCTGAGTGTGTTGTTTCCCTCTATGTGTCCATGTGTTCTCATCATTTAGCTCCCACTTATAAGTGAGAACATGTGGTATTTGGTTTTCTTTTCCTTTGTGAGTTTGCTAAGGACAATGGCCTCCATCTCCATCCATGCTCCTGCAAAGGACATGATCTGTTCTTTTTTATGGCTGCATAGTATTCTATGGTGTGTGTGTGTATGTATATGTATATATATACATGTATATGTGTATATATGCATATATATACATATATATAATATATGCATATATATACATATATATAATATATGCATATATATACATATATATAATATATACACATATATGTGTATATATACATATATATGTGTGTATGTATATACATATATATGTATATATACATACACACATATATATGTATATATATGTATATATACATATATACGTTTATATACGTATATATACGTATATATGTATATATATACGTATATATATGTATATACCACATTTTCTTTAGTATATCATTGATGGACATTTAGGTTGATTCCATGTATTTGCTATTGTGACTAGTGCAGCACTGAACACGCACATGCATGTGTCTTTATAATAGGATGATTTATATATATTCCCAGTAATGGGATTGCTGGGTCAAATGGTATTTCTTCTCCTTTATTTTTCTTCATATATTACAATCTTGCCTTTCCCCAAGAAGTAGAGTCCAGGCAAAAATGGGATAAAGGGTCACATGCCCCTGATCTAACAGCTTCTCCTTATATCTGTCACATTTAGCAAGATAGTGCCATTTCCAAAGAAACCCCTGACTGTGTTCCTGTTGCAAGTACATTATATTATATTTTCCTCTTTGATTGTTTAGCTGTTTTAAAAATTTTCTTAATTTTAAGACAATCTTAGTTTTGGTTAATCTGAGCTTATTTTAAGACCTGACAAAAATGTTAACCTTCTTTTATGTTGACATAGTCTGTAGTTCAAGGTTATCCATGTTGAGCATTCAGTATTTCACCTGTCACGTGAAATTTTGCTTATATCATTTATTGAGTTTTATTTACTTGGGAAATCGTTAAACTGTTTTCCTAAAAAAGGACTTGAAAAATCACTCAAATCAGTGTTCCAAAAACAGTTCATATATTCCTTATCACTCTACTCTTCAATACCTTTTTCAATTATTTTAAATTCTGAAATGCCCAGTTGTCTTTCTTTTTATAAATGGCTTTAAATGCTATTACCACCTTGTTTGAAAATGTGTTATTTCACAGTCTGCATCTATAAGTAAGAAAAAGTGCTTCACCAAGTTAAGAAACAGTGTTATTTTAGGCAATGGTAATAATGAATAACACTGTGCTTGACGCCTGGCTCTCGCTCAGCTACTCCCCCCGCCCACCCCCTTTTTTAAGAACAACATGAATATTTTCAAACCCACACCTAGAAAACAGTCTGTGGTGGTTTGTACTTGGGCAGCTCTGTTTGCTCCAAGGAATATTTGGACATTAGCATAAAGGTTGCACATGTTATACAAAGTGTAATTAAAGAAGCTTTGATCCCCAAATGTCAACTAGCTTGCTAAGTGTCATAACAAAGTGTCAAGCATCTGGTATACAGTTAATTTGTAGTCATTAACTCCATATTGTTGATGTGACAGTTTGTTAGCAAAGCAAGCTTGACAGTTGCATTTTGTTCTTGATTGACACCTACAGACCTCCCCACCCGTTTAGTTTACATTCCTGTTGAGGTTTCCTCAGGTTGCATTTTTACTGCTTAATTTCCCCCAACTTGTTAGTTGAAGTGCTGGCAAACTTTTAAAATCATATGCTATGTTAGTACAGAATTTCAAACTCCTTCTCTAAAATGTTCTAAGTTTGCAATAATGCTGGAAATGAAAAAAAGCTTGATGATCTTTCTTCAGAATTTAAAGATTTCTTCAAGTAATGTGACAACACGTGCATTATCCTGATGCATAATTGTCATAAATAACATATTTATAAGATGACAATTGCTATGGCAATTAATCTAGTCAACACTAATTTCTTGTACAGTTCCATTAATATTTCCACTTTTCAAAGGCTCAGAAAACAGATAACTGGATACTTCATCATATTCTTAATTGCATTGATTTAATCCAAAGAGTCCATTACAATCTAATTTCAGTCCTTTAATGCTTTAAAATTTTAGTTGTATTAAATTATCTGCAACTTGTTTGGTGCCAGGTTTTTACCACTGTTATTAATAGAATCCCATTTAAAAATGTTTTATAAGGTACTTGATTTTTTAAAATATTATCTCTTTATACCGATGTTACAAGTATACATGCAATGTATTACTTTAGTAAATTATGTGAAGGAAGAATTAAGTATATTTTCACAAAGTATTCTAAGTAAATTGATGTAAACAATTTATACTTATTTAATTCTTATAGGTTGGGTTGGTTATGTAGCTAAGCTAAGAAACATGCATAATTTATAAACTTGTACAAAATTGTGGCAGCAACCAGAAAGTTTCATTCACTAAAGGTCATTCTTAAAAACTGCCCATTTGGACAAACCAGACTTTATAGACAAGCACAATGAAACTGCTGATGGAAAGTTTTTACATTTTTATTTGGCTCGTCTAGCTTACTCTCTGCTAACAGATAAGGCCAGTCACTACATTTGTTGACAGACTCATAATCAATTTATTTGATTACTTACATTAATTTTATCCTTTGCCCTCAAATAATTATTCCAAGACTACAACATCACTGTGGAGACACACCTTGGCTGAGGGCTTAACGTCACCATTTAAGCCATCATTTTGCCCCCAAATTGGCATTTCACATTGGATAGATATCTTCATCTCTTTAGGCTTTGTGTCTCTTGATCCATAAAATGAGGTCACTACTAATGTCTTATATTTTTTTCTAACTCTAAAAATTATGATTTTGCATGTTACTTTACATTATTATTGAAAAATGGCAATCCCTTTAAATATTGATATGACATGCCTCATAGAACTTGTGCTTTTGAGTCTTGTATATATTCGCCTAGGTGAACACTAGTCTATTTATTAGATGACTTGCATGAGAACTAGTCAAATGAGATCATATTATAGGTTTCTTCTTAAACCTATTCTGTGCTATGATTGCTTTATTTTCCCAGTTGTACTGTCTTTGAGCTGGAGGAGGAGAATACATCCTCCCTCAGAATGAAGAAAGGCAACCTCATTAATGGAAATATAGGTAGGCATCTGTGGATGGAGTTGATAACGCAAGTCTAGATGTTAGAGGAGTTATGCGACTGCAGCTTGAGTCTGAACTCTTGGGTCTGACTCACCTGCATTGATCACTAGCTCGATCACATCCTAAGAACTTGGGCAAGTGACTCAACACATAGGGCCCTCTGTTTCTTTATCCTAAACATAGAATAGTATCTAACTTGCAAGACTTTGTGATACTAAATAATTTTATGATTATGGGTAAAATGTCTGACTCTTAGTGAGAGTCCTATAAATAATAGTTCTAACTACTAAAATAGTAAACTTGGGTTACTTTAAAGTTCAATTTAATCTCTTCTTCTCTGTGAAAGAAAAATAACACAGCAGGTACTCAGTTAATATTTTTCAATGAATAAAGTCCATTATATTTGTTAGACCATTCTTAATATGTTTAAGATGCTAGACATATCAGACAAGATTTTAGTATAAGCCATGCATGAAACCTATTGGAAGAAGAATGACTTAGGCAGTGATGGTATGAAAGGGCAGTGATGACTTTTCACATCTTGCAAAAAGCTGGGCTTGGGGCAGACCCAAGCAATTTGAGGCCTGACTGTGCTGTTATTTAGCACTTAAACTTATATGGAATTGTGATTTAAATACCAGTCACAGTTTAGGAGATGTAGATATTTGAAATATAAATTTGGTCATGGGGGTCAGGATAAGTGCATTTGAGGTTTTTTCCTTTTTTTTCGTGGGACACAACATTAGCCTCTTCTTACTAAGAGGAATCTCAAGTTAAATAATAGCATATATTTGAGTAACATATAATAACATGTACAGTGCACATTGATTGGACATACATATTAAATGCTGGAGTTAATTGGAAATAGACTTTAGGGAACTGTTAATTTTCCTGTTGGTACTATTTTGATGTGTTTCTGGTGGTGCCATTTTGATGTGTTTCTGATGGTACCATTTTGGTGTGTTTCTGATGGTGCCATTTTGATGTGTTTCTGATGGTGCCATTTTGATGCCTCTAACCACCTTTGACCTGTCCTCTAATACTGATTATAGCATATAATTTTGGAATAAAGGTAATGTGTCTAATCTGAACTCATCAAGATAAGAATATAATTCTTTTAAGAGTAGAAGTTGATTAAATACAACTGAAACAACAATTAATGTGCAGAATTATCCTCTAGTTAGACAACAAATAGACATGAAAATAAAACATATCAGAATGTACTGTGCTGATACATTCTGTAAGGGAGACAAGTAGACACCAAGGATCATGGACAGTTCAATTTATATCCTTCAGAGTGGAAACTCTTTTTATTAAAATGCAAACAAAACTAGAGCTTTATGCTCTATATTTAAACATATATTCTTTGAGTTTAATCCATTGAAAAATCTATTAATAAATCATAAATCCAGAGTAAAAATAAAAGATGTGGAAATAAACTGTGATCCTTAAAATTAGTAGTGGGAGCACAGTTTTAAACAGCTGTAGACCATTTTAATTTGTAAGTCAGTTTTTAAAAGATTTCAAATACATGAGAGAAAAAAAGTAAAGTACTAGAGAATAAAAATAGGTAGAAGGAAAGTTTTTCAGTTCATTCTACTTTAACTTATAAATACTTAAGATAAATTTGCATTAAAATAATCAGTTTAAAAAATGAACTGCTGGTATAGCAGTTTCCCAATATATTCTTACAGATATTAACTTACATTATCCTCACATGTAGATATTATTAACCCCACTTTACAGAAGTAGGAACTGAGATTCAAGAGGTTTTGCCAAAGGATGCTCCAGTTACCTTCATGTTACTTGCTCTCTGCACCAACATGGCAGTTGAAACAGCAAAGGTAGAGAATGAGGGGGATATCCCTGGCTTGAGGAACCCAAAGCCTAAGTACACTTAATACTTATTCCAAGAGTTTCTCCATAGTTTCCTCATGTTGAGTTAGATACTCTCCAAGATGTCAGAGGTTGAATCATTAAATGATAGAATAGTATCAAACTAGTGGTTTGTAGAGGTGATGCAGCTCTCAGAGAGCTTTATTCTTTATTAGTTCATAAATCGTGATGGAAAAATCACATGGGCCATATCTAACATCTGGAAGTTGTACTAATTTCAGAAAGTATTTTATTTCATGAAAATATATTTTAAAAATATTTAATCTGTAATATGGAACACACATTTTATATTTTTAAGTAACTACTTTTTAATTATTTTAATATTTCACACTGTGATAATTTTGCTTAGATCTTCCTGGAGAGCAGTAGCACTAGTCTTAAAGAAAACATTTTATGTTTGTATATGTAATTCAAGAATATCAAAGGAATCTATAATCTAAATTTTGATGTATTTCACTGGGACAAAATTAATAAATTAATAAGAACATTTGCTTGCCAAATATAATCAGATATCTTAGTTAGGGATAGAACTGGTGAATTAGTATGGAAGGGAACTATTTCTCTTATTTTCTTCAAACCAATATTTATAAAATATTCGCAGGATATTATTGGAAAAAAAATGTTCTGGTTCAGTAGAATGCCTCTCTATGCTGATTTTCCTGTTGAGCTGGGACATTGGTAATCTATACTAATGAGTACAAGAGCCATTGCAGATTACAGTATTTTGGGAATTAGCAACTAAGCAAAACACACAAATTAAAGAATCAAGGGCATCATAAAATGTACTGTATCATAAAATCTACTTGTTCATTTATTTTGACAAGTGTAGTTTAATTTAAATTATTTATGGTACTGTGTACTCCACAAGTAACTGTAACGTAGTGCATTTTGTTAAAAATAATGAAGTTGAAGCTATATGAGCTTTTAGATATCATTGTGCTAAAAGATTAGAGCAATCAATCCATTTTTTCTTTACCATTTCTACAGACTTTTCTACACACAAATTCATAGTATTCATAGTATTTTCTTTTCCTATTCAGCCACCTGAGTCCACTGTATATCTTGGCAATTATTTTATTACTTATACTTTAATTAGTGAATTCTTTGGGAATGAAGTTTTTCACAAAATAATCCATGTTAAAATAAATGAAATCTCCCACTAATCTAGTGATTTGTTGTAGGTGTTCACTATTCCACTAAGTTACATTCTTCCTGTTAAAGTTTACAAATTGTAGTTCCATATGACAAAAATATCTCTTTGCATGTACTCTTTTTGTAAAGTGTAGTGTGATAGTAAGGACACTGCTTTGGCATTAGATAAACCTGAATTCAACTCTTGGCCTCATTCATGCTATTTAACCTATCTCTCAGCTGTAAATGGATTAATTCTTTCTAAGTGATAACGGTTTTGTGAACTAGATAAAAACTGAATTATCTAGTACAGCGCCTGGTATTTAATAGTCTCTCACTAAGTTGTGGTTGTCATTATATTAACTAGTGTTAACCTCTGAAAATTTGTGAAATTGGTAACATTGGTCTTCAAAATCAGCTTTCTCTTTCTACACTTTTGTATGTTGTTTTCTTTCAGGACAGTGATTCAGTTCTCTGTCTACAGCATACACACACACACAGTATTGTCTACTATGGCCTTCCAGAATACCAGAAAAATATTTAACATTCACCACACCTGTCTCAATCTCTTTTTCTTGAGGACTCTGAACTTTCGGGAATTAACACTCAAAAAGTGCGGTGCTTAAAACTTTACCTGTTTAGCTTCCTTTAGAACTGAGACCTTCATATTAGTTAATTTTTAATTATATTATTACTCCATCCATTGCATCCTTTCTACCTCTACACTTATAAGGCCCAGTAGTTCTGGTATTGAAGAATTATATCATTTGAGCACATACATTTGCTGTGAAGTTATTATCAAATAAGACTATGTTCCATGTAAAAGGCAACACAATCTTCTTTGGAAAAAATAAGAAATTGATGTTACTATATGCTTAGCAGCAATTACATTCATTTAAAAAATATTCCTTATATGTTGGGTAGAGTTTTTGCTTAAGTTTTACTTATTAATTCGTGGCACCATTTTCAACTTAATTTCAAAAGTGCACATCTTAAACACTATTAAAAGATTCTAGGCTGGGCATGGTGGCTCATGCCTTTAATCTCAGTACTTTGGGAGGCCGAAGTGGGAGGATCACTTGAGCCCAGGTGTTCGAGACAAGCCTGGGCAACAGGGTGAGACTCTGTCTCTGCAAAAAACAAAAAAGTTAGTCAGGTGGAGTGGCAATGCCTGTAATCCCAGCTACTGTGGAGGCTTACCTGAGCCCAGGAAATTGAGGCTGAAGTGAGCTGTGATCATGCCACTGCACTCCAGCCCAGGCAACAGAGCGAGGCCCTGTCTTTATTTTCTTTTCACATACTTGTTTTTTGTTTGAGGTATGTTATAAATACCTTTTCAGATGAAAGATTTAGATAGTCATGAAGTTATTACTAAGAACCAAAATGACAAAACTTTATTAAAAATGTAACAATCATCCATTTTATTCCTCCCCTATTGAAACGCTTAAAGCATATAAATGGTCTATGCTTTAGAGAATCCTTCAGAATTACACATATGTCAAGAAATCTAATTTGTATGCATCAGCTTTCATTCCTGTGTTTGTGTTGGCTTTAAGTAGCAGCACAGCTTTTAATTGTGAGGTTTTAAGTTCTGCAATTAAAATGTACCCTTTTTACTAGGAGGGTTGAGTGATAGTTTTTGATTTACTTTAGACAGTTTAGACAAATTATATTTAAAAGAACATAAAGATGCACAGAGCATTTCCTGATTCAGAGAAGGTCAAAGTGTCTTAGTTGCATTTTTTGAAAGTTTTACCTTGAATAACTAATGATTCTTCTTACTGTATCGACTAAACTTCTCTAAAGACATACAAGCAGGATGTCAAACTGCTTTAAAACATCAACTTCTTTGAAATCAATGACCAAATGACCTTGAACAGAATAGGGAACATGATATTTTACATCTCACGATGTTATATTAAAATTACTTCTATGAAGGATGCAGAAATAGATTACATTAGTGCCTCCAAAGATGCTTATATTTCTCTTTTTATTAGTTATGTGTTTATAAAAATAATGAAAATTCTTTGCAAACTACTAGAAAATTTGTTTAGAGCTTTGACCATAGCAAAAGTGTAGCAGAAATTCTGCAGACAGATGTTTAATTCGATCAAGGGAGACCATAAAATGGATAATCCTGGTCAATAATGAAAGTTGAGGTCACAGAAACAGGTTTGTGGAATAATGACAACAAAAAAATCTCATGGAGACCTTTGAGAAGAAGCACAGTAAAGAGGCATTACAAATATGAAATAGAATTTAAATTAATTCCAAAAATTCTGGGGATATCTGTGTAAGCCAGAAAGAAAAGCATTTCAAAGACACAGAAATATAAAAGAAAGCAATTTAAGATCTGCTTGGTGTAAGTGGGTATGGTGAAGACGTTGGTCCAGGTTGGGCGGTGATGTCAAGGAGAGAGTAATGGTCAGATCACAAAATCTTATGTGTAAGGATATTAAGCAGGGGAGATGTATAATTCAAGTTGTAATTCTAGATTAAATAAATTACTCCGACTACATTATTTGATAAGGTTGACATTAACATCAGGAAAAGTAATCAAGAGACAACTGTAATCATAGAGGCTGGAAATAATGAGGACTTTTTAGACTTAATTTACCCAGGCAGTGTCAGTTGGACATAGAAAATTTGGTAAATCCAAGAAATATTTGGGATTTTGAAGTGAGAGATATTGCTAAATTATTTGGATAGGAGTAAAAATTGGCATTTGGATTAATTTTTTAAAATATTTTTACTGTATCTGTCAATTTTTAGGAAATCAATTACCAAAAGTTGATATTAACATCGATGTGATGTAGTGACCAAAGATACATTAATAGATTTCTATTTCTAGAAATATGTCTCAGCAAAGGCATAATAGCTTAAAATAAAAACTTAATTTGTTTTTTGGAATTAAAGCAAAATAAAAATTTACTTGGACCAATCTTAAACCACACACTCTGTTTTCTCTCTGAGTTTGGAAAGATTTATGAAGTTGCCCAATTGTTAATGGCAAATAACAGCTGCTATTTTTACATATTGAGGATTTTTTTTTTTTTTTTTTTTTTTGCAATCTGTGATAAATACTGGCAGAACGTTATAAAATGACAGGGGCAAGGGAAGTGCGAATGAACTGGCAAACACAAGCTTCCACTATTTATTTTAATCTCACTGAAACTACAGTACTGAACTATAAATATATTAGCAAATAATGTTATTGGCATATTTTTGTGTTGGATATAAACATGCCATGTTGGATTTGTTTTTGGACATAAACCTACCATTTTAATAGACAGTTGTTAATATAGCACAAATATTACTTGTGCTGATATGAGGATGCTGATTTAACTTGTTCATTCTGTTCTGCAAAAGCAGGAACTGCCTTGGGCAAAACTGCAAAGTGCCAGAAGTTCCTCTCTTGGGCTTTTCTTCTCATTCCTGGAACCCACCTATGCCCCGGAGTTGAAGCACTGTCCCTATTTACTTCCCTTGTGTGCAAGAAGCCTATGATGGTGTTCTTACCATTATTACCTATATTGTAATATAAACTCATCTCTATTTTATAATTTTTAGATTCATAATCGGTTGATGAAAGAAATTAACTAATTGTGGTATGTTAATGAAAAAGTCATGACATTTTGGAAGAACTCCATCACTTTGGATCTAATTTAAATAAATCACACTCTCCATGGAGATCTTAGACTGCATAGAGAAGTAGAGTGATACCATGATAAGTTAGTGAAAAATATTTCACGATAGGTAGGCCTAAAGTAGACTAATAGTATTGTGATATAATGATGAGCTTTGAGAAATCTGTTCAGGAAATTCTTCATAATATGTAACACTGCTTAGATTTAAATAATTTGATTTTGATTAGAATGACATTAACAAGTACTGATATGTAACAGGTACTTAATGTCTGAATTTTTGTACTTAAGTCTTTGTGCTTAGGGTACTTATCAGTGGCTGACTGCCTATAAGGCAAAAACATTTAAAAATAGAATACAATTTTTTCTAGTTAAAAATAATGGAAAAAAAAGAAATTGTCAGCTTATGTTCTCTCACATTCTAAGTTAATTTTGTGACAAGTTCCATTTTCCCAGGGTGTAACATTAATGCCACATATCAAAAGGAAACTGTATAATTCTGTGCTGTGATTGTCGAATGGCTCATGGAAACTACTTAAGTCTGAGCAAAACACTCTTGATTTGTATAGCTAAACACCTGGTCAATTTAAAATAATCTAGAACGACATTTCTTCAAATAGCCTCACATTTTAATAAATGAAAGATTTGAAGAATATATCTCTGTAGGAAATTGTCCTTAATTATCTTTTGATGAAAAATTCCACAAAGAAAATAATACAAAAATTATAAAGAATTTGGCCAGGTACAGTGGCTCACGCCTATAATCCCAGCACTTTGGGAGACTGAGGTGGGCGGATCACCTAAGGTCGGGAGTTCGAGACTAGCCTGACCAACATGGAGAAACCCCATCTCTACTAAAAATACAAAATTAGCCGGGCATGGTGGCATAAGCCTGTAATCCCAGCTACTCGGGAGGCTAAGGCAGGAGAATCCTTTGAACCCGGGAGGTAGAGGTTGCAGTGATATGAGATCGTGCCACTCACTGCACTCCAGCCTGGGCAACAGAGCTAGATTCCATCTCAAAAAAAAAGAATTCAAATGAATATTATTATCACATTTCTTTCTCCAAGCAAATATAAAAGCTATGCTTTGTATCACTGTTAAAATAAAACCTCCTCCTAATTATTGCTAAAATAATTGTCTAATTAAAATACTAAGCATTTTCAGAAGACTCTAACGGTAAACCAGGGGATTCAGTGCATTTCAATTCTATATTTCTGACATTTACAAGGATGACAGACAATGCAAAAATAAAATGTTATGTGTTTTCCTCAAAAAACAAACCACACCTGGTGGGTTTAATTTTATTCCTACCAGCCGTGACAGCAGGCTTTTTAAATATTGAAAGTGTGAATTAAAGCTTCTGCAAAACAGTTGCCATATAAATTTCCTTAACCACTATTAATTACATATGAAATATCGAAAAATTGTTCTGGCTTAGCTGGGTTCATTTTTAAACATAATGGGAATAGAAAATGTTGACTCTTTTGAGGCAACCAAAACCTCCCAGAGAATGTAGTTGAGTGTTTGCGTCTCATAGATTTTGGTGGTTGTCCTCAAAACCATCAAGAAAGTAGCCATCAAGATTCCCTCCTTGTTTTCTAGTCATGTCCTGGTACTTTGATGATAATTGTATACAAATGTATAAACCTTTGTAAGGTTTATAAGAGTCAAACCCTTATTGACTCTTTACAGTCTAGCTATCTGATGATAAAACTTTCTCTGAAATTAAAAATATTCTATGCCCCGTTTGGTTCAGTGGCTACTGACATGTGATTATTGAGCACTTGAAATGTGGCAAGTATAATTGAAGAGCTAAATTTTAAAATTTAGTTAATTTTAATTTAAATAGACACATGTAGCTATTGGCTACTGTATTGCATAGTGAAGATCCATAACATGAAGGGTACAATACTGTGTTCTGTGTTCCAGAGAAGACAAAGCAAACAAACGTGAAATACTTCTCATATGGTAGGTAAGATAAGATATAAATATGTAGGTAAATAATTAATAATACAAGTCAGGATGTTGAAAAGATTTTAGATAGACTAAACCCCTTGAAAGAACATATTGAAGCAAAAAATGGGGAAAGATCAATTCTAGTTTATGATGGAAGAGAAAGGTTTATGGAAACAGAAATGTAGACAAACTTTGACTAGTACCTTAACAGGTGGAGCTAATGGCATTCCAGAGGGTGGGAACTTTGTGAGCAAATGCAGCGCTTTGGCAAGAAGAGGTCCAATCATGTAGTTAATGAGTAATAAGATTTAGCTAGAGGGTCAAGAAAGAAGAGCCTTGAATATTGGCTAGGGCCTAAATACGGTAAGCAAAGAAGTCTTAAATATTTAGTGGACATAAGAGAATCAATATCTAAAGATGTAGGGAGGTGAAATAGGAGGTTATAAAGTGGCCCAGGAGACAGGTTTGATGCCAGAATCACACTGGTCACAGTGGTAAGAGAAGGAAGATGATGGGGAGGAATGTCTTGGGTGCATTCTCCCATAGCTGCTGTCTCCTATAGTAGCATGTATTATGTATTTCTTCTCTGAGACAAGGTCTCACCCTGTTGCCGAGGCTGGAGTCCAGTAGTACGATCATGGCTCACTGCAACCCTGACTTCTTGGGCTCAAGCAATTCTCCTGCCTTAGCCTCCCAAGTACCTACAAGTGCATGCCACCATGGCCAGCTACGTTTTAAATTTATTGTAGAGTTAGAGTCTTGCTATGTTGCCCAGGTTGGTCTCTAACTCCTGGGCTCAAGCAATTCTCCCACTTTGGCCTCTCGAAGTGCTGGGATTAACTATGTGAGCCACTACACCCAGCTTTGTAGCATATATTTTTAAAGGGGAAATAAAAAGCCAATCTGTTCCTCCTGTACACCTGTAGCCTTCTCAGCATAGTACCTAATTATATTTCATAGTGGTTTATTTTCAAATACCCAGTCCTAGGCACAAACACATGACAAGATGTCTAAGAATCTAGCAAGATCCAATGCCTTAAGGCTTGATTTTAAAGAGAGGAAAGAGAAGGTGCTGAGATATGAGCCCGTTTTCATCGCTAGATTACGTTGATAGTGAATAGATGGGAGGAATAGAAGGGAAATACAAACTTACTATTTCTTTGTGAGCTGATTTAAGCCTGATTCCATGTTTATAAATTGTGAGAAAACTTAAAGCTTTTTCCACGAAATAAATGTCTAATAGGGTCATGATTTTTTTCTTCGTAATTTGCTTTCGAAAGAGAAAGTTAGAAAATTTAAGTAGAGACTTCAAAATATAAGGGTAAGTTGTCTATGTGAGGAATATTTATTCATATATGTAGTAGTTACAATTGTTAAGCTTGAGAAATTTGCAAATTTACAATCATGGGCAAATGCTTGAACTTGGTCGCATATAAACAAGAATATACTTCGGTTTAAAATTTGTAAATATAAGTTTTAAAATGTTCAAATAAAGAAGTGAAAGTTCCAATTCTTTAGTAACTATCCTAGTTAAACGCATCAAAAAATACACATGAACAGTTTACTTGTAAAATGTTATCATACTGTTAAAGAGGGTGTTTGTTAAGAATCTAGTTGTGTAATGAAGTTGCTAAACAGGATGTTAAAGCACTACCAGGAATCTTACACATCTTCAGCATATCAGAAATCATGCAAATGTTGGGCTCAAAGTTTCAGTTTGTTCAAAAATGCTTTCAGATATTAAATTGGTATCTTGTTCCCATAAATACTTTTTATTGATGTGCCTTTGTTTTAGGAACATTTCAAAATAGGACTTAAGAGATTAACCTTAATACGTTCATACACTTTGAAAAGTTATTTTACCCACAAGTTATTATGAGAAACATTTTGTATATAATGAGAAAAGTTTATTTTCTATAAATGCTGGGTAAATGTTGGAAGCAGAAGGACTTTGTTTTTGCCAACTGTTTGCTTAAACCTACACAATTAAATCACAATTATTACTGCTTCTCTGAACAGTTTCTAAATTTTTGGTTCACATATCCCTTGGTCTGTAGATGTGTATGTGTGAGCTTTTAATACAACCAAACTTTTAGCATGTCTATAATCGCTACAGTCGTTTTGCATTTTGAGTGTGTTTGTCTCATACTCTGAAAACAATGGTATATTTTTTATTGCAAATTAATTTTGTTTTCATTATTCACAAAAGCCTGCAACTCTTTTAGTAATTAGATCTTCTTTGTTTTGATTTAAACATATCCTCTTACTAAAATTGTTTATATTCTTCAGTTTATATTAATATAAAGAATAAAATTTTTGTTTTATTTTGTTTTCCCTGGATGGAAGATTTACACATACTTGCCACGTTTTCTGGTTGCTCTCTGTTTCTGTTAGCTTTCATCTTCAAGCTGAAATTTTTCTAATTCTTTGTCTTTCTTTCAGTAATTTAATTCCACCAGAACAGATTAAATATGCTTTATTTATATTAGCATATAAATTAATAATGATTCAAACAATTATTTAACAAATAATAGAAAAAAGTATTAAATGGATTCACAAACCCAGTTGGCCACTGCTTGTGACTCAGATGCTGATAGCCCTATTTCTCAAAGTTATTTTTTCTCTCATGTTTCTAGGCTAAATTTAAATCGATCCTGGAATATAAGAAAAATAAAGGATGGTGAATATTTGCTAAAAAAGCAGACAATCTGAAAGGATTAAAATGCTTTAATCAGACAGGAGAAAAAAAAGGCTCTGGCCACTTGATTAGGGCTGATTTCCACCATCTGCTTATACTTACTGAGGATCTAGCCCTGACTGAACACTAATTTGTGCACTTCCTAGAAATTGAAATCTCTCAGCAAGCAAATTAACAAGAGCAGGGATTCAGCAATAATGGAGCTCCTCGGCTTTTGTTTCTCTCTGACAGATGGACAGGGTGCGCTCAAATTGAATTCAGCTTTAATTGCATTGTGCCATTTAAAATTTTATCTGCTCCACAGATTTTGTTTACAGGTTTCAGGATTCCAAACCTTTGGAAGTTTTTTTTTTTTTTTTCAGTACTGGGCAAGATAAAGAACATTGTAATTCTGTGTGACTGGAAGGTGTTCATTACAACTCCTTACCCTGAAGGGTGGCACGTTAAGAAAAGGAATTATGTTTTAAAGTCTGGGGCAAATGGGAAACAATTCAGACTTTGCATATGTTCAAATATTAGCAGCTCATAAATAAAAGTAACCAGAAATGCTCTGTATTTCATGTCTAAATAAGAAAGTAATTTGCCTTGTTTCAGTTAATGCGTTTCAAACTTTGCCCATCAGTGTATCACTTGGAACTGCGAACTCCTGAATTCTAGAGATAAACTTTTTTGTAAATGAATCATGATATTCTAAAATTACTTTTAGTTTCTGCTTGATTGACAGTCTTCAGATAGAACTGACTTATATGAACTGTTCTTTTGAGCAGAGGTATAAAATACTAAATCATTTAGGCATGTCCTAAACATTCCTGTGAATCTAACGCTGAAGATGCATTTGTTGCAAAATTGCTTGTCAATCTACAAGCATTTCCTCATAAATCTATGGCTTAGTAGGTACTAAACTCTGACATTTCTGGTGGCAAACAGAGATCCTGAGAGCTTGAATATACCATCATAAGATTTGATTTGCACCCTATTTATGTGAAGATTGAAGACTTTCAGCTATTGAGCACCTTTCCAGGAAGGACTGAATTTGCTTCACATAAGGCAAATAGTTCAGCCTTAGGAACTTAGGGATGGAGGACTTCAAGGGAAAAGAGTGGATTCTCCAAAGTCTAGAAAACACTGCTGTGTGCTTGTCTGTAAGTTACATGTGTATAATGCACACTGTAAAGGCTTCTGAAATATTTTATTTACTTTAAAATACATAGTTGCTATTTGTTTATATTGTTTTATTCCATAATTTCCTTCCATTTAAGACTAATTTGTTCACAGGATATTAGCAATGTGCAATGTCTCCTCGGATATGGCAGACTATTTTTTTTTTATTGTTGCAGAGATTTTTTTTCAAAGGGACTTTCTAAATTATTAATAATAATTAAAATGATCAAAGAGCGATATCTGAGGGCTTCAAATTAGCCGCTGAATCCTATTAAAATACCATGTAGATGTTTGGATAGAGCAATTTCATCCTAGAAAACAGGCTTACATTTTATCATAATGAGTCATCTTAATATTTTTCAGAGGTCTCAGCTAAATGAGGATTTGAAATACTGGTTAAGTAATCAAGTGTAGGTGTTGTAGAGAACATCTTAGTTTTATGAACTTTAGGAAAATCTCTCCTGATAATTCTTCATATGCTGTACCTACTTTCTTTATAGGCAGTCGGGAGAGAAAGTGTCTGTTGTAAAAGAGCAAATGTTATCACTACACTTAAAAATCTAGAAAGAAGTTCATCTAAAATTTTTGGCTTTTGATGTTTTATAAACAGGGCTTCACTGAGCGGTAGAGAGTGCTGATCTAAAAACTATACTTGCTCCCCAAACTCTTGTGTTTTCCCTTGTGTTTGTCAAATTGTGTTTATTTTATTCTTTTTAGTGCTCCGGCTATTAGATTTCTCAGCTTTCTATTCCCCTTTGCTTCTTTGCAACGATTGGAAGCTTCTGTGCCTTATTTTAGTTCCTTTCTCAGATGTTGTTCTTAGAAAGAATTAAATTTGTATATAATCACAGTGTTTGAGAGCTGAATGGAACCTTAGAGATAGTCTTGTCCAACTTTCACTTTTTATAAATGAGGAAACTGAGGCCTGGAGAGTTCAAGCAACTCACTTGAGGCTAGCCTGTGTGTCAGCGGAAAGGCCAAAATTAAGACCCAGACTCATGAATCTCGTCAGAGAGAAATTTCTGGAAATACCAATGAGTTCACTCCCCACCCCACGTAACTCCTAGTGCAGTATTCATTCTAAACATAAATAGAAAAAGTATCCATAAACTGATCACTAATAAAATAGAATAGAGTGTACACACATATAAGACACATGAACAATCAAGATTTTTTCCATCCGAAAATGGAGATATAATGATTCGTCATTGCCAGTAGTCATAATGCCTGCTGCATTTATAACTCAGACCCATGTTTTTTCCTTTTGGCTCTTCCAAAATACATTCTGTACCTAGGCCATAAGCATGCATTTGTAGATTCATAGCTTCAAATTTTGGCAGTTTGCAAAACCACATGGCCAGATTTGGGCCACTTCTACTTAGTTGGGAATTCCATCATAGAAATGCCAATCAGGGTGCCGAATGAACCTAGTGTTCTTTTCTTGCCAACACATACCGGTTGAGAGCCGGTATGTGCTATCTGTCTCGGGTTTATAGTCTGGTACAATAATGTCATTGCCCCATGTGGCAAATGGTGTAAGCTATTGTAAAACTGTTTGTCTATGTGATTAAGACATTGCTGCAGTGTGCAGCACCAGCCAATTACTTTTTTAATTTAATTATAGCAGAAAAAAGAGAATAGCATAATAGAAATTCTTGTCATAGGGAATATGTAAAATGTAAATTGAAGAGCCATGAAAATTTCATGCATTGGCAGCGTGATTTGTTTTTATTTTCAACTTGTTATGAAGACTGCATTTATTCAATGCCGTAAAATAAGACATACCAGCATTTAGTAATTACTTAGTTCTACATCAAAATAATTATATCCTGTATGCACTTGTGATCTCCTTTACTGTATATGAATGTACAAATAAACACTTCTGGGCCTGTATCAGTTTTTACTTTTAGACAGTGTAAATAAAGCTGAATCTTCAACTTTCAAATTAAAACTGATAACCTTGGGCGTTCAAGGCTTTTATAAAGGAAGGGGGGAAACTTTAGCTTCCTCAAAACAGGTTGTGTCTCTGGAATGCTTCTGGGACTAAAGAGATCAATTAAGTGTGTATAAACAAACAGTTGGAAAAAAGCTACTAAAACAACAGAGGAGAGAGCTCTCTATTGGGCTCCAGAGGCCTGGGGGAGCGAAGTTTCATTAACTGGATCTGAAGTCCTATGGCCTTCTATAAACAGGCATTAATTAAAGAATGTAAAAAATAAAGTTTCAGACCTTGCAATATGTTAATGATCATATGATTCAGGGCCTGGGAAGGAGAAGAGCAGCAGAGGTCATAAAATAAGCATGAAGCATTTAATATGAGTGCTTGGCAGGGATTTCTGCAAATTAGTTGGTTATTTGCTGGTCCAAAGCAAATTAAGGTGATTTTGCTTCACTTGCTAATTTTTTATGTGCATGCTTGGCAAAATGTTTTTCACAAATGGATGAAGGTTATTGTTAATGGCATAATGAGAAATATTAACATATTTAAATAAACTCCAAAATTCTGACATACAACACAAGCATGCAGTTTCAACACAGACATTGAAATTCTATTAGGTTCTGAAGATGGTTTTAGATGAAATTATGGAAAATACTGAAGTCATAATGTTTGGGTGTATGAATGCACCTTAAGTACTTCTTCATATGTTTGCATAAGTGTTTTTGAAAAAAAATGATAGGTAATGGATATATATATATGTATGTAACATGTTCTCTTTAAAATCATCTTTCATAGATTTGCTTGATGCTGGAAAGGGGAAAGGTGAAACAGATAAAAGCATATCCGAAGAGTAAGATACTAAATTTAGTCATTTAAGTCTGCTTATGGTGTTTGGAGAGGTGACATTTTTGAAACCCTGGATTTGGAGACACACAGCCTGCTTTCTTTCTTAATTTACTTTTCTATACCTATTTTTATTTTAATTTTGACCAGGCTAAGTTGTTCTGTATTTATATATTTCTACTTGGTTCCCCTTAAACGGTCACATTTCATCTGGGGACTCAAAGTGGAGTTTAAAAATCGGAGCAACTTCTCTGGAAAACTCTTTTGAAATTACAGTGAAACTGTTCTGTCACTTTAATTACCATGAAGTTGCACAGAAGTACTGAATTTGGCAACAGATCCTTATATAGAAGGAGGTGCTGGAGTAGGATGCTGCTATTGACATTGTTCTGTTACAGCAATTTTGGATGGACAAATTGCAGTTGAGAAAATTTCATGACTCGGTAAAATGAGCAATGATGACATCTGTGGATGCGGGTCTGTTCATATCTTTGCAGAGCCTTTAGGGAAATAAATATCTCGGAACATTCGGTGAAGTGAAGCTCACTCAATAAATCAACCTGACACAATAACACTTCTGGCACATGAGCCCTACTTCTCCTCAGCACCACCTACCCCTCTGTGTTCCTGTGCTACCAAATGGTGTCTCCCCATAGGCCTCTAAATCAAATCATAGCACACAAATACAGTGAGAATTTATTGGGAATTGGTTTTGTTCGGCAAAAACATTACTTATTAGATGAACTGAAATGATAATAAATTTTGACCCTTTAAGGACTGAGCCAGTTCAGTCAATGTACTGTTTGATGGAAGGCATCTAGAATTATCTTAAGGGTATCATCTTACCATGAGCTGTTTTAAGTTTTATTGGGATTACTTTTCTAATTTTCAGCTTAATTTTTTTGATCACATCACATGGAATGTACTGTCTGCAAGTACCACGTTTTCTTTTTTAAATCCTTCAGGGTGAAACTGGGACATTTGTTAGGAATATTTAAAGTAATGAGCAAAAGCTAAAGTGCGTGTATATTAAAGCAGCTTTGAATGAACACAAGGTAAGTACAGGGTGGTTCAAAAATTACAATATGCAACTAAAGATTTCTACCATTATTAGTAAAATGATCATACCTGAGTTAAGAAAGTGAGAAAGGAGAATATTATCATTAATAATATTAGAACTCTTGACACATACGAGAGATTATGTTAACTTAGGTGTATTTGGAATTTCTATATGTGAAAAAAAACAAAACAAAGAAATATAATATTAATTTTTCTTACCACGGAGAAATAATAGCTGGTTTCTATTTTTATTATTTCTTTCACTAGAGATAATAGTTAACAAAGAGGATCAATAAGAGAAACCAGTTTCCTAACCCTAAGTGTCCGTAGATGTCCTTGGGAAATAAAATATTTTTCTACAAGGCAAAGTTTACTGGTGAATTTTCTAGTTGAATATGTTTATATGAACTGTCCAGCTTACAAATTAGTACTATATATTACTTGTCTTTTATACAAAGTGTGTGATGTGTCTCTATGTGATTTTCTTCTTTATGAGATTTTCTTTATGTGATTTCCTATCATAGGCCTTATAATTAGTTTGAAATATAATATGTTTTGTTTGCTTACCGGCCAAGTGAGACACTTTTTATCATAAGCATGCCTTGGGAGATGTTGGAAATCTTTCTGGAGGAAGAGTGTGTAACCTTAAATCATTCATTAAACTAAAACATTATGGCATTTCTAATGGGAATTACTAATACTGAAAATTTGGTTAATAGTTTAAAGCTTTGTCACCAGCCAAATTTGTAGAAGTGATAGTATAACATACTATGTGTTATTGAAAAGAAGAAAAGTAAGGTTTTTATAATAGCTATAGGTTTATCTGCTTATAGTTTTGATCTATAAGGAATAATTCCATTAACTATTTTTATCCAACTGCAAGAAATCTGAAGGACCCCTTAATTTTTCTTTAAAGAAACCTTTAAGTTTTAATGATATTCTGGTACAAAAAGAACAAGCACTATTATTCTAACTTCTTTTTCATGAAGAAAATAATAATACCTAAAGAATTGAGGCCATTTTGAAGTCACTTGCAGAATTAGTAAAGTTGAGTGCTATAAAATCCGAAATCTAGAAGAGATTTCTTAAAAGAAGCATGTTCAGCAATACAAGGCATTCCAGAAATAGAGTTGCTTGCTTCTTTCTTAAAGCTCTTGGGAAAACAGAAGTCTACAACCTTGCTTGGAATGTTCATGTCTCATAACGCTCTCTTAGATATATTTTTCGTAAAGATTAGCCCAATTTCTTCTTGCTATACATTATTCATTCTGATAATTATCTATCACCTAAGCACCTACTGCATACCACTTACCACGCCAAGCTATATACCTGCATTTTTTTAATTTGCTCCTTCCAACAATATTGCAGGGAAGATATTATAGTGCTCACATTAGAGATGCAAGGTTAAAATTAGATGAGGTTAAATACTTGATCAAAGTTATATGTCATACAAGTGGCTTGGAAAGTATATTTGGCCGATTTCAAAGTCTGATTTGTTTTGTTTTTTGTTTGTTTGCTTTTTCTCAGTAGCACATACTGCCCCTGGACCATTGATTGCCCTATATCAGATGTTATACTAAGTGCATAGAAAGGTACATGATATGTTTTCTTTCCCTCATTTGGAGGAATCTGACTCCAAATAAATGATTTCAGTGCAAAATGAGAATGCTGTGGGATTATTGACAAAGAGTTACCAGCCCTCCCTCGAAGAGATGGAGAGCCTTAGGGAGGAGCTGGGAGTTGGACCAGGTCATGATGTTTAAGTACAAGGCAAAGGAGAGGAACGAATCCAGAAAGTAAACATGGTTCACTGTGGAAATATTAAGAAGTTCCGTAGGTGAATTGTATGGGATTTGGGAGAAGCATTAAGAAGTGAGATTTTTAAGTTAGAAATGTGAATTTACTCCTATCTTTACAGCGTTCTTGAAGTACTTGAGGCCCATTAGTGTCATGTCTTGAGCTTAAAAAACAAACAAACAAGAAAAAAACATTTTGTAAATGCTTTGATCATTTTTCTTCCTAAGTGGAGAAGCAAATCTAGATATGAGCTTCTAAATTAGAAATAGACTTTGCTGAAAATAGTGATATTATCTCATTTTATACTCTTATTTATGTTACTCAGTAACATAAAAAATTAACTAGGACTTCAAAGAATGGTTTATTGAAATTTTCTTTTAACCATTGTTTGGCTATGATTTGAGAATACTATATTCTATGTATATTATTTGTTAGCAAGGTTTAAGATATGCTTAAGATTATTGGAAAATAAGATCTTGTACTCTATAAAGTAAGGTTTCTTTTTAAAGGGCATTAGTTTTTTGTTTTTACCTTTCAGTTAAAATGACAGGAAACTAAGATTTTGTACTTGAATGTCAATTCGAGGGTTAAAAATTAGTATAAGAATTCTGCCTATATTTACCTTTTAAAAATAGTTGCTTGCTGGGTGCGGTGGCTCACGCCTGTAATCCCAGCACTTTGGGAGGCCGAGGTGGGAGGATCACCTGAGGTCAGGAGTTAGAGACAAACCTGGCCAACATGGTGAAACCCCATCTCTACTAAAACTACAAAAATTAGCCGGGCATGGTGTCACGCACCTGTAATCCCACCTGTATGAGAGATGAGGCAAGAGAAACACTTGAACCCAGGAGGTGGAGGTTGCAGTGAGCCGAGATTGCGCCATTGCACTCCAGCCTGGGCGACAAAGCAAGACTCCATCTCCAATAAATAAATAAATAAAATGGTTGCTCATTATTATTTTTAAAGGAGATTAGTGGGTAGGCAAACCAATGCAACCATGACAGAATATTTGATGTGGAGACACCATGTTAATTCACCTAGGATTTGGTTAGTCCTGCCCTGGCAAGGCCCTTTTTGTGTTGAATTGTGAATAACTATACATATGGGAGATTGATACAGGAAAAATGGGTTTGAAGGTTTACAGGAATCTGACTTATTGAATATGTGATTGTACATCTCATTGACTCAGTTTCTCATCTCTAAGTTGAGTCGACGGAGAGCATGGGCTTGGACAGGCTGGGTAAATATTTAGACTGTGCCACTGATTCTCAGACCTTGGAAAGTAACTTAACTACTTTAAACCTTTTTTTTTTTTTTAAGGAAAAAATGGATAATAATTGGACCTAATTATAGCATTAAACACGGTAAAATGCCTGCCCCTTATAAAGTCTCAAAAAATATTGAAAAAATTATTAATGGAAATAAGGAGGTTTTAAGACCAGAACTGTGATTTGGATTCTAGCTCCAGCTCGCTTCCTACTCATTAGCTGCACGACCTTGGTCAAGTTACTTAAACTTTCTAAACCTCAATTTTTTTCACTAAAAAAGAGATTACCGGCTAGGCATGGTGGCTCACGCCTGTAATCCCAACATTTTGGGAGGCTGAGGTGGGAGGATCGCTTAAACCTAGTAGTTTGAGACCAGCCTGGGCAGCATAGTGAGACCTCATCTCTACAAAAAATAAAATTAGCCAGACAAGTGGCACACGCCTGTAGTCCCAGCTACTCGAGAGGCTGTGCTTGGAGGATTGCTTGCGGCCAGGAAGTGGAGGCTGCAGTGAGATTGCACCACTGCACTCCAGCCTGGGCAACAGAGCAAAACCCTGTTTCCAAAAAGAAAGAAAAAAATAAAGAGAGAGAGATATCACTGGGTTGAGAAGTAAGTAAAATAGATGTTCACGTACTTACTTCCCTTTTGTCTTCAATCTATAGCAAGGAATCTGGAGACTTGGAAGGAGGGAGATTGAAATGAAAAGGGTGTCTTAGAATGGAAACTTAATTCAGATTCTTCCATTTTGAAAGTCGCTGAAGAGTCTTCTACCACTTCTATTTTCTTGAGTCTTAAAGATTTAGTTAAGCAGCTTTCGACTGAAAATATTAGAAGTTCAGTTCTTCAGTAAATACATGTTCTAACATCCTTAAAATATAACTCAAAGATAACTGAGAATTCTGGACATTTAAGTAAAACTGCTAACTAGTTTTACTCTTTTTCACAATTTCTGCTTAACTATATGCTACTTTTGGAACAAGTTAACCAGTGTTTTGTTATGATTGTCATTATTTCAGTTAAAACTTTAAAAATGTATTTTTCTTAATATGTTTGATACTTCTCCCATTGAAGAAGTGAATTTAGTTGAATTGAAAGAGGCTACCACACAGGTTAAAAGCTGCTCCAAAAGAGAGGACCTTTACAATAATATTCTTAGGAATATAGTATTTTGCAGCTCTCATATTAGTCCACTGTATTCTACTTACCTCTTTCTTTCATTCTGTCCTCTCCTCTTTCATGAAGAGTCAGGTAAAATTAATGCAGGTGCTCCTAGCTCTAGTGACCAATTACTAATATTTCCTCCCAACTGAATGTGGCATATTAACACTGAGAGCAAAGAACTTAGTGTCTACAAAATAAAGTTAGGGCTAGATAAAGTCGAATGATGGCCGGCCACCACTAAGAGTATATGCCTCCTTCTAGTGGTATGCTCAGTTTCCATTTAATAGAGGGTGATATTGAACATACAGTGACCACGGGTTGATCATATACAAACATCTGACCAGGTTGAACTCTCAATTTAACATCTCAATTTTAAATTTTTACAAGGTGAGTTTGACAATATTTTTTGTTCACCCTGTATTGTATAAAATTATTTTCAGAATTTATTGTCTATTATCAAAACTAAAAGTATCCTTTGCCTTTGAGGAAAATAGGAACCATTAGCCACCATCTTCAGAATAATGTAAAGGCTGATTGATAATCATCCGTCTTGTTTTTTTCCCGCTGTCTGGATTCCAGGGGTGTGTGTGTGTGTGTGTGTGTGTGTGTGTTTACAAAACACTTATTTTAGAACTCACGTTTCCTTTAAATACACAATTTGTTCTGCTTTAAATTATACTTAATTATTTCTTTCTATCTACATCACATTTTGCAAACTAGAGTTGAGCTTAATGTGTCATTTATTCAGAGAAATTTACTGGGCAGAAAAGTTAGAGTAAAATGCATTGGGTTGGGTTATATATGAAATGTTAACAAGTATTAAAGTGGTCTCAATACCACAATCTGGTAAGGAAGCAAGATCTACAGGATAAGAAGCTAAGAAGAAAAGTAATTAAAAGGAAGCAACACAAGAGGAAATGCAAAGACATACATCATCATGTACCAAATGAGTGATACAGTTAGAGTGTCCCTCCATGGAAAAGAGGGTGAGCTTTCCGTGGGTTGCTGAGGTGGCTTTGGTGGAGAGGTTGCTAGCTAGAGCTAGACTTTAATAATACCAACCTAGACTTGATTGACCAGCAAATATGTGAAATGAGCAAACTATATTGGAGCTATCTGCTTCTTTATATACTTAAACAAGTTGTAGTTGGGCAGTCATCAAAATATACTAGTTTTGATGAAACTTTATTGCCCATCAAAATATTATAATCCCATTTAACTGTGAATTCACTTGGAAGGTTAGTACTTTTAAGAATAGTTCCACACTCAGGCCAGGAGCGGTGGCTCATGCCTATAATCCCAGCACTTTGGGAGGCCAAGGCGGGTGGATCACCCGAGGTCAGGAGTTGGAGACCAGTCTGGCCAACATGGTGAAACCCCATGTCTACTAAAAATACACAAAAAATTAGCTGGGCATGGTGGTATGTGCCTGTAATCCCAGCTACTTGGGAAGCTGAGACTGGAGAATCACTTGAACCCTGGAGGCGGAGGTTGCAGTGAGCCAAGATAGCGCCACTGCACTCCCGCCTGCCACTTGGGGGACAGAGTGAGACTTCATCTCAAAAAAAAAAAAAAAAACCAAACCAACCAACCAAACAAACAAACAAAGAATAGCTCCACCCTCTTATTTTAAAAATAAATTATCAAGAAAATAATCTGCATTAGCTTCAGAAGATAATATTTCTTCATTTAGTGTAAATCATTGACATCCGAAAGAGCAAATGGGTTATATTAGCACAGCTGGTTGCACATGGCACACTTTTAGGTGTAAGTAAAGAGAGTTAGTCCTAAAGAATCTAGATTTGACTAAAGGAAGATCACTGTAATATGCTTCTGATAATTTTGGCCCATTGTACATTAATACACATAAATGCTATCTTGGGAAGTATCTAAAAATCGTTGTCATGTCAGGGTTTCAGTCAGCTGTTTCTTTACTGGATATTTCTTGAAAAATAATGGATCATTTGAAGACCTAATAATTTGAGTTTTGTTTGGCAGATTTAATGTTCATATGTTGTTGATGTGATCATTTAGCCTATACTTCAATTACCGGGGGGCTCTATGAACTGTTTTGTAAATTTGGAGGTAGTTGCTTTGATGCAGCTGTAGAATAAAACAAGAACACCTAACTAAATAGCCTTTCATCTTTCCTTCAAAGCAAGAAATAAAAATAATCATTGCAAAGTAATGCTTTTTTGTGTTTCTTAGATTTTGACTTTCCTGATCACCTGGAAGTTACTAACATTAGTTTGTCTTGCAAAGCCAACATTTGTAGAACCTCTTCTATGTAAGAGAGATTGAACTAAATGAAATGCATTTTTCAAGTAAACTTTTTGGTAGCTTTCATTATACTACTTTGGTTCTCATAATATTTAACTCTAGATTTTTGCTTTTATCTTTGTATATCACATAATTTTAGAAGGCCTTTTTAAACTACAGCATCTTAACCACCAAATATTTATTAAACCTCCACATCCCTGCATTATGCCAAAGGCCAAAAAGTGAAACTCTAAGTCAAGTCATCAAAAGAGTCATGTTGACTTCTCATTTTTCTTAAGCGTCAACATTATAATTCTTGACCCTAAGGAGACATTTTAGAATTGGTTCCTGGGTTTTAGTGGGACTTCTAGAGATGCTTCAGTTAAAAACTATCATGCATTAAGCAAATCCATGCTGTGAAGTCACTAAAAGGTATATATAGGTTCGACTAGAGCATTCGTTTGTTTTTCTTTTGCACTGTAAGAAAAAAAAAAGTCTGTTTCAAATCCTATTTGTCCCTTATCTCTGTTTGTTCAGTTGTTTTTAATATCACATACTGAAAGCATTTCAATAGCAGTTTCACCATGAAGTCATTTGTTATCCTTCAGCAGGCTTTTGCCTACTGAATTGTAAAGCAGTTCTGACTATTTGCATCCTCCAGATGGAGCGGCATATAAACACTCCCAGATATTTCTGGTAAGTATGAAAAAATATCTTATTTGTCCTTTCTGTGAATAAATAAGAGAATGTCAAATTTTATAGACTAATAAATTTGTATGCCGGCACTGACATTGAATCTCTCGTGGCCTGCATTGTCACAGACCCTGAGAAACACATTTTTTTTTTTTTGTTGTTACAGATGAATACTAAGTCAAATAGAAGCTCAATAAAAGGCACGGTTTGATTGCATTGTTTATGTCTGTCCAATATTCTAATTCAGTTGCAATATGCCATGAGGAAATGCAATTTACATGTTTCCCAGGTTTATTGCACAACAATCACTCACTCATATATACTTCTATCTGTCAGAGAAAACCCCACTAATGGGTTAAAATGCCCTTTAGCGTGTAGTGTGCAACAGCTGCCTTCCCAGTAGATTTAATGTTAATATTTATAATGTACTCTTACAGATATAGAAAAAGGTGATAGTGAAAGGCAACATAAGTACCTAAATTTTTTAAATCTAAAACTTTTGATATGTTTATATATATAGACTTATATGCACATATGATAAACTCAGAAATAATACTTTATATGGGATAAATCAGATCCCGTCAGTTCAAGCAAATCTTTATGCACTTTTCCAACTTAAGATTAAATTTATTTCTTATTTTAAATTGATATGCATAACATAGGGTGTCTAATCTTCATATTCAGTTAAATAATGAAGCTCTGCAATATCAGCTGTGAGTTTAATACTGCTTTTACATTTGCCAGTTTTCATATTAAATCTTCTAGTTTCTTCCTAAATTAAATGCACTGTGATCTAAACAGAGCGAAATCATACATTTTACAAAGTAAACAGAATTAAATAACTTTTGAGTTAAATGTGTATAGTAAGCACTGAGAATTTGACTTGGCTTACTTTATCCATGTGAGATAAAGGAATCTTGTGAACTGAATACAGACTGATTATTTTCCAGTCTGGTTTTTTGGAGAAGGACTTTTAATAAGTAATACATAATATTTATTTTCTTTCATTGTTACAATTAAAACAGAACTTGGTATCCTATTTGTCAACAGATATTTGATTTCTGGAGAATAAATTTTTCTAAGTGCATTTTAGTTGAATGAAAGTATATCTGAGATATAAACATTTAGAATCAATTGTAATAATGCTTCAGAATGGAGGTTTATAAGAGTCTGGAAACACAAATTCTATTTAAGTTATTACAACAGCATATTTGTATGCATTTTTTCCAATTATGAGCTGTGAAAAAAGGTTGAAGTTCAACTTGGGTACATTATTTTCATTATGATACATTAGCCACACATGTCTGCCCAAATGTCCTTGATCTCTCCAAAAGTAACCATAAGAAATTAAAAGTAACAATGTATTTTACATTTTATGAACTAATATAGCGGTAGAAGAAGGTGTGTGTGGGGGGGGGTATGTGTGATGTGTGTGTGTGCAGTAAACTATGCTATGGCAGACAGGACAAATATATTTCTTCACATTTGATTCTAAATTTGGAAGTTATCACAATATTAAATTATTTGATTCATTATATGTGTTAGTATGAACATATATGTATATATGTGGACATACACAGAAATGTATATGCATATTTGTGTATATAAACACAGATACTCACACATATAAAAGCCACAGGTGTGGCCCAGAAGCTGGTTATAAGAGTCTTTATAGACTAACTGAATGTATGAATTGGAAAGAACATTAGAGTGTCTCTAATCCCACCTCTTTGTTTCATAGATTGATCCCCAGGAAAGTTAAAATGGTAAAGTTGAACCAGATCTCACATCTATGGATTCTAAGACCTGACATCTGTCTTCCACATTGCCTATTTGATTCTGGCATTTATTGTATCTGTGAATTGTTTTGGAAATTTCTAGTGGCCTAATATCTCAGCAGTTACTACAAAAACCCACCCACACATACACATGCACACATAGTGTGTTTATATATTCACATATACTATACAAACTGTATAAATATCAGTTAAACTGTCACTAAATTCTATACACTACTATATCACTGTATTTTTAAAAATAGTTCCAAAGAAAGTGCTATTTGAGCTCCTTTCAGTTATTAAGTCTCCTAAACATTTATCTTTTGTTTATTGACATGAGCCTCCCAGATTTCCGCTCCTTTTGTCCAGCTGTAGTAAATTTGGCATTAAAGGATGATATTCAATCCTTGCTTCCTTTATAGAGTTGCACCAAAGTCAATGAGAATGTTATGCAAAAATAAAGGATAAACTATGGCCCGGGAATACTCATTTAAGACTGTAGTGCAAACCCACAAGACTAAGTTCAGTGCCTAGTAAGGGGTGCGTGCTAAATTTGACATTGCAGAAGAGTTTCCAGCTGTTGGCTTGATATGAAGGAGGAGAGCTGTTTTTATGACTGATTACTGTCCTCGGGAGAAAGAGGCAAGCGAAGCGAGGCTACATCTCTCCAATCCACAGAATGCTGCGCATATTCTGTAGCAATGATTTGCGAAGGCTCATAACTTTAATGGTTCATCATCAGTTGTCATGATCCTAGGCTTTGAAAATCCTAAAACCTAGGAAGGGAAGAGAAGGAATATGTGCAACTAAAGATGTAAAAAATACTCTAATAAAATAAGATTACCTTTTTAAAAATTTCATGCTGATGGTAAGTCACTTGTGGCTTGTCTCTCTAGCTAAAGTAACACAACTAGACTTTATTTGCCAGCTGTACTTAGAGATCTTGATTTTATGTTTTAAAAAATGTCATCTCTTCCTTCAATCACTTGTAAGTCCCCTGTAATCTCTTTTTAATGTAAGCACGCTGGAGTTTTCCCTTTTGTTTGCTGCCCTTGCATTATTTACTTTGATCTGCTGTGAGAAAATCTGAAAGTGTGTTGTCCTAAATGCTAGCATCTCACCAACAAGATTTGAGGCCTTGTAGTTCACATTGAAGAAAAAGGCTCTTGTGTGAAGACGCAGGTTTTGTTTAGTTCTCTCTCCCTGGTGGGAACCTTAATTGCATTTTCTCTCTCTCACAGTGGCTGGCTAAGGAGTGCCTGCCTTCCCTGCTGATGCTGAAGTTTTCAAGCTCTATTACTCTGTGACGGAGAAAATTCTTTGGTCCAGGAAGAAAAGGATCAGATTTTTTTTTAAGTGTTTAAATAAGTATTGTCAATTTACCCTGCACAGTAAACAAAAAGAAGAAGAAACATTAGAAAGGCTTTTATTCCCCTCTGAAATTCTGATAGAAGTTTTATGTCACTCAGTTTATGAAATAATGGATTCTAAATATCATGAAGAGGCTCAGTCCTCAGGGCAAAAAGATTGGACTTAATAATAGCTAGTAAACAAAAAATATTGTTAATTTGTGTACTTTCTTAGCCATTCTTATATGATTAAAATGTATATTCAAAGGGCTATTTCTGGAGTTAATATTAAATACTGAAATGTATGCCATTTTCAGATAGGTTGTAAAGATCTAATTTTATTAACCTTTTTACTATTATTAATACAACTTACAGAACATGTAAGAAATAGGGTTGAATCATTAGATCTGCAATAAATGTTTTAATTTGTTTCTCATCTGACAAAATATACTTCACCTGCCTGGCTATGAAACTGTGGCCGCCATGTCAACTTCCACTTTCTATGTTTTCCATCCTGATGGGATGCAAGGCATTAAGAGCATCTACTTACAATTTCAAACTGTCTTAAATATAGAAGCTATATTGATCTATAATACACAAGGCATGTTTATTGTTTGAGGCCTAAATGCTTACATGCACATGTGCATAAGCTAATTGTATTTTTAAAAAACTATGTCTTGCTATTTCAACTAAAATAGATGATTCAAGTATGTATTTTATTTTTCAGGGCCTTATTATTATTATTTTTTTTCCCTGTGGCTTACTCCTGAATCTTATATTGGGCTCTCTACCCGCCTTTTAAACTTTTTCCATTGTTAGAGCTATGTTTCTCTTGTAGCCTCCTTTTATTCACATTTGCCTTGTTCCAAGCTGTTGTCCACCAATGCCTGCCCCTCGTGGTGCTCCCTTGAAAGGTATGCTCTCTGGCACTTGTTTGCTAGTGAGTTGAGAGGACCCTGCCTGTCCAAGAATAGCAGTGGGGTTTTGTGATGCATAGTTGAGTAGACAGTGCAAAAATAGGTAGAAGAAAGTAGCATGGGATTGGTTAGTTGAGGAGGGAGCAAGAGAGAAAAACATGTTAGGATGTTAAGCACGTGAAGAGAATAAAGATGCTGGGTGGAAAAAGTGAAGATACCTTTCTAGGGATTGGGATTATGGATTTTAGCTCTGACCATATGCTCCCATTAGTAATCATTGGGCCTTTCAGGCTTTGTGCAATGAGCTGAGCCCAGTCAACAGAGTCTTTTCAGCTATATTGAAAAGCAGTGATCCAACACATGAAGTGAAAACATCTCCTTGATACAAGAGTACACACGGCTTTAGGAACACATTAACATTATAAGACAGGTATGATTGTCATTAAAAACAGCATCAGGAAGCCTAGGCCTTGCCTTATTATCTTAAAACTGGTTAGCAAGGTAAAGGAAATTTTCTAAACTCTAACTTAAATGCATAATATACATTTGAATACGGCATGCTTTTTGGGTTATCTTCAGGATAGTGCTTTTTAAATCTTAACAGCAATCACATTTACAGCTAACAAGAATTTACTTTTTTCCATTGAATGATTAACTAGCAGGTGACACAGAGAGACACACTTATATAACTTTGTTCTTCCTAATTAGTGCGAAATAAAAAGAAATTGAAGCAGACGACAAAGATACAACCGGGTTTCTTAATAATTTTATGGAGTATATATGTTTAACCTCGCGAATTCAAGAGCTAATTGGACCCTTATTAATTTTGTGGTTCAGAATACTCTTACATCTCAGAACTCTCACAATTGAAAATAAGAAACAAATCGCATTTTTAGAGAGTTCAAAGGACTCTGTTAGCATATTTTATTTCCCCTGAATCCCATTATATATTTTTATATGTGTACTTCTTAGAGAAGTTTTTCTAGTGATCATCACTTTTCTAGTGATCATCACTATTTATTATAGACTGAGAAAGAGTAGTCAATTAGGATCCATACATTGCTGAAGTCTTAGAACAGATCTAGATAATTCAGCAAGTGGCTATTCTATTTATCAGCACATTTTATTATGATAGAAATTCTTTATGATGAAGGCTGGGGAACCTGATTATTTTTTAAAATAGGTCAAGAAATGGATCAGAAAATCTGCAGGGGATTTATCTCTGTTTCTAGTACTTCATAATGACAAAACTTTTCTTGGCTAATGAGCATGTCTGGGTGAATTCTAATATATAAAGAAAAGGGTAGGAGAGGGCAGTGGACTTCTAAGAGAATTTGTATAATTGCAGTGATTGAATTCAAAAGATTGGAAATAGTTTGAGAGGAGTAAAAAGTGATAGATAAGCCCCAGTTTGTGAAGCCAAACACTCTGTTTTCTTATGTGAGTGGGTGTGAATCACACAAACAGAAAGGAAAATAGGCCATTTTTGTGCATTGTTGTATACCAATTCAGAGCGAAAATAATGAAATTTTCTACAAAACTCTGGCCTTAAAATTTTCTACTTTCTTTTTCTTACATGAGCACCATATTTATTCTAGCTTTATTCCACCACTACATTTAATTATTTACTCATTTTCTGTGAATTCATTTACTGAAGCACTGTTTACTGAGTGCCTACATGGAACAGGTACTATCTTGCCTACACATAGAAGTTCTAGAAGTCAGAAAACATCTTAAAACTAAAAGACTGGAAAACAGTGCAAATGTACTCCTACTTGTATGAAATTATCGATTTATTCAGGTCCTTGGTACCATTACAAATCCAACTATTGTGCTAAAGTATACATCACCTTTAAAACAAAAATTCAGATTCACTATGCTGTCTCTATTTCATAAAGGCAGCAACCTCTCAGTTGTCCTCAATAAGTTTTTACTTTTATGCTAACACTTTTGTTATCTTTAGTTTTTTTTTTTTTTTTTTTTTTAAACCTTGGAGAATATGTATTTCATCTCCCAGGATGAGAGCCAACCTATGTTAGTGAGTAAATAGAGTTACTACTATCCTGTTTTTTACCTCTTAAAAAAGAAAAAAAAAAACCTTAAATCAAACCTAAATTTTGTGTCTTTTATGTTTTTTTCCATTCATTCTTTAAATGCTAGCTCCAGTGACACTTTCTCTGTGAAACTCTCCCTGCCCAGTCACTCTGAGCAAGAGTTAAGTGTACCATAGAAAGATATTTAAATTTCAGTCACCCCTCTTAAGACTCCTTATAATCTATTGTAACCATTCCTTCTTCTCTGCCTTTCCTACTAAAGGCAACGCTCTTGGGGGCAGGTATCGTTGGTTATCGTCTCTGTATTCTGGTCCCCTGGCACAATATCTGAGCCATAAGAGTACAGGAGATATTTCTTAAATTAATTCAATCATCCTATAATTACTGTTATCACATTATTTTTATCTTACATTTTTGGAACCTCTGCCTGTCCTTTGATAGGAAAACATAAGCGGGGATCTTGATCTTGTTTGTATATGTTAGTGACTAAATTTCATCTCTTTCTTTTCTGTAGGAATGTTAAGTACCTTTTCCTAGACTTTAGTTATAAGTTTATGTTCAGAATGAGAATGGAACTTGATAGTGATTAGCCAGTTTTCACCGTATTTTGTCCATCTTGAGTTGCCTTTTATTGTTTTATGAAGGCATCACTAAGGATCTAATACAGCTATCTTTAGGTTTTGATGTTAGACCTCCAAATCCCTTACATGTCATAATCTTTCTGGTGATAGTGTTGTAACTCCTTTCTCTGTGCAGGAATGTGTGTACGTCTGTGTGTGTAGCCACTGACTGGTCTTTTGAAGCAATGCCTTTATCTTTGTTGTTATCTTTCACTGTCAATGCCAGTTTCTTATTATTGATCCTTCCCTCTTTCGCTGTCAATGCCAATCTCTTATTATTGATCCCTCCTGTGATAATGGCTTGAGGGACTTTGAGGAATAATTTTTAAAAAATATTTTTGGTGGAAGAAATCTTACTTCGAAGAAATTAGATAAAATAATTTCAACTTTGGCTAACAAATCCTGCCCTCTCGTTGGTTTATTAGCCTGCAATAATACCTATTACTACACTGTCTAGATTCAAATGTGCACAAATAACTGTCATGAATAAGTATTTTATTTTTGATTTCTCAGGATTGTTAGGTATGAAAATGAAGGTAAAAACTCTGGTTTAGTGCCTGCCAGAGTACGCACTATGGGAAAAAGCAGATGAATGGATGCTGATGACTAAGATAGTTCCTGATGCTGTGATTTTTATGGGAGACTTGTAAAGAAACTATTAACTTTAACACAAGATAATATTTGATACAAACTTTACCAGTAATACAGATTATTAGGCACTGGGACTACTGGAAGGATAAGAACACAAACATTTCTTTTTCAGTTTATTTATTTATTTTATTTTTATTTCTATTTTGTTTGTTTATTTATTTATTTATTTATTTATTTATTTATTTATTTGAGATAGTCTCCTGCTGTCCACAGGCTGGAGTGCAGTGGCATGGTCTGCACTGACTGTAACCTCTGCCTCCCAGGTTCAAGCAATTCTTCTGCCTCAGCCTCCTTAGTAGCTAGGACTACAGGCATGCATCACCATGCCCGGCTAATTTTTTGTATTTTTAATAGAAACGGAGTTTCACCATTTTGGCCAGGCTGGCCTTGAACTCCTGACCTCAAGCGATCCACCTGCCTTGGCCTCCTAAAGTGCTGGGATTACAAGCGTGAGCCACCAGGCCCAGCCACAAACATTTATTTTCTAATGAAATGATGTTTAATGGGTTTTGCAGAATAGGAGGATGAGACATGAGTGAAATGTGTCCATTTTGCCTGAAACTTAAGGGTCTGTAGGATGATGAGATAGTTACAGCTTTGGAGATATATTTTACTGGGCAACCAATGTCTAGTTGAGAAATCGGTACTTATTGCGGTAATCAGTGTGGCATCATTCAAGCTTTCTGAAGATGGGATGATCTGATCCAATTCAACATTTTAAAAACATATGTAAAGGTTCACAAACCTTTTGTGTAGTGTGTGTCAGAAAACAGAAATAAGGAAATGTTATACTGAACTGAGGTTGCCAACTTGTATCTCATAGAAACATCATTTTGTTCAGTCCAGAGTGATCTTTGAACCACATGAATTATGCATCAAATTTACCATGAAAATTCCAAAGAAAAATCATAATTGTTAGGTCGTCTAAGAATCCTAAAGATCTGGACCTTGGCCGGGCATGGTGGCTCACGCCTGTAATCCCAGCACTTTGGGAGGCCGAGGCGGGCGGATCACGAGGTCAGGAGATCGAGACCATCCTGGCTAACACGGTGAAACCCCGTCTCTACTAAAAATAGAAAAAATTAGCCGGGCGCTTTGGTGGGTGCCTGTAGTCTCAGCTACTTGGGAGGCTGAGGCAGGAGAATGGCGTGAACCCAGGAGGCAGAGCTTGCAGTGAGCCGAGATGGTGCCACTGCACTCCAGCCTGGGTGACAGAGCTAGACTCCGTTTCAAAAAATAAAAAATAAAAAAAAAATAAAAAAGATCTGGACCTAGCGTTGGCATGGCAACAGTTCTCTAGAGGTGAGTTACAGTTGCTTCCTTTCTGTGGACCTGTGTGCAGGTTCACTGTGGTTCCCACAGGATTTGTTTGTTCCCTGCCTGGTTCTTGAGGCATTTGAGCTTGTGGCCTTTATTATAACCTAATGAACCAAAGGGAAGGCACAGTGAAAGTTTCAAACTTACCGTAACAAAATCTCGCTCTGTCACCCAGGCTGGAGTGCAGTGGCACTGTTACAGCTCACTGCAGCCCCAACCTCCTGGGCTCAAGTGATCCTCCCACCTTAGCCTCCCAAGTAGCTGGGACTACAGGCACGTGCCACCACACCCAGCTAATTTATTTTTATTTTTTGTAGAGATAAGGTCTCGCTATGTTGCCCATGCTGGTCTTGAATTCCTAGGTTCAGGCAGTTCTCTTGCCTTGGCCTCCCAAAATGCTGGGATTGCAGGCATGAGCCACTGAGACCGGCCTATTCTTAGCAATAATTTAAAAATATATTTCACTATTCAGGGAGTGTAACAAGAAAGTTAAACAAAACATTAAAAAGTCAGGAAAGAAAGTGATTTCACTTTTATAGCACATTTTTTTATTTTACCAAAGGAAGAGTAAAAGTTAAGTGAAGGAAGAGAGGGGAGAGAGGAACATTCTTTTCATTAAGAGAATTTCTGTTTTTTTTTTTTGAGATGAAGTCTCTCTCTGTCGCCCAGACTACAATGCAGTGACGTAGTCTTGGCTCACTGCAACCTCCGTCTCCCAGGTTCAAGAGTAGATTTTCAACACTGATAATTCTATCAACTTGTAGCTAATTTTCAAAAATATGTGGTAGCCTCTGTTTCATACCGTGTTATTTGTAATTCCCTGCATATTTTATTTGATATGTTTTATAAAGGATAAACAAAATAATATATTTAATCTAAATATATATAAAGTGCTTCAGAATCCTCTGAAATTTAAGTGATAGTGTCAATGTAAAAATAATGTTATTATTTGATTGATCACATAAAAATGTTAATATCATATAAATTTATATAGCACAATGAAAAAACTCTAAAATGCCTCACTGAACCCTCCTCAGTTCCCTCAACTTGCCAAGCTCTTTCTAACTTTTCAGTCTTTGTGTATGCTTTTTTATCTGGAAGCCTCTCCCGTTCTTTCCCTTGCTGATGTAATTCCTATTCTGGTCACAGTTCTTTTTAAATCTCTATTGATCTTTACCTGACCCTTATTCCCCAGTAATGTTTTATGGTTTACACAGCCTTTTTATATATAATATCCCATTTGATCCTTATTATTTTCATTCATTCATTCATTCATTCATTCATAGGATGTTTTTGAAGCACCCACAATATGCCAGGCACTAATATAGAGAAGAGGTTTCCAGAGATTTAATAAAGAGTTTTTGTTCTCAGCTCACAATGTAGTAGGAAAGAGAAATAGGTCTGCATAATTCTCTGTGGTGAGTCCAAAACTTGAGATTTGCACAAGTAGAAACATAAAATAGGTGGATGCGGTTGAGTAGAGGTGGCCAGGGATGGGAAGGAAAAATGACAGGGAAACTTTTTTGTTGAATTTTGAAAATGTCAAAGAAGAGATCTGGGAATAGAGGGGAAAGGAGAGGTGGAGAGGTAGCAAGTATCTCCATCACTCCATGAAATAGAACTATTTTTGTTTGGTGTGGTTATTGTTTTACCACTTGAGCTTCCAATATGGTTTAGGTTGTATGCAAAGCGCTCTGCAAGCATTAAGTCACTCATTTTATGCAATGACTCAGTAAAGTAAGTACTTTTTACAAGCAAAAAGTTGGAGGTCCAGAGAAATTAATGTGTCTTACTCAAAGTATATTTTGCGTTGCCACTTTCTGCATTCTATTTTCTAAATCGTGATGTTAAAAGGGTATAGCTGTTCTTTCTCAGATATCTGGGTGTGAATGAAGTTAAGTTTTGTTCTAAAATCCAAAATCAAACCCTTAAAACGTTTTCTGTTACCTTTGCATGTTATATATATATGTATATATATGTGTGTATATATGTATATACATACATATGTATATATGTATATATGTATGTGTATATATGTATATATGTGTATATGTGTATATATATGTATATATGTATATATGTGTGTATATATATGTGTGTGTATATATATATATTCAGCCCTTTGTTTTTGTTAAATTCTTATCTTTTCACTATATCCACACTGTAAGAAAGTTTGACTTAGGTATGACAGAAGAAAAGGTATCAAAGTTAAGTCTTGTAAAATGCCATTCAAATCTTGCTGAAAAAGGGGAGCAACTTTCTTTTCTAAATCTGTGTATATGAATGGTTACAATGAAAATATCACATAAAGCTCCAACTTTCTGGTATCTGCCTTTCTTTAGTGATCATTTGATAAACAAATGCCATGTTAGACCAGTGTTTCTCCCAGGGTAACAATTCTATAAACTATACCAGAATAAATTTATTGTTTCCAAGTTTTATTTTTTGGAAATGTTATTCTTAAAGAAATGATAAATATATGAAATTCTGAAAGGAGCTTACTATGTGTTTCAAGAGCTATGCTTAAAACATGATTTCTACATATTGTTAGCAGAGGAAAGTTGCAGTTTATATTTCTTTACTTTTATTATAAGAAGAAATTTTTTATAAACTATTACAAAGAAAACAATAGTTATGCCTTTTGAAAATTAAGATTTTTTTACTAGATTTTTCAACTTAAATTTCTCCAAAAATTGGGGGCATTTGTTCAACATTATAAAGCTATAATCCACAGAAAGTTAATTTTAAAACTATTGAGTGCTCTCATTTGTCACTGAAGGGAAGTTTGAAAACAGAAATCAGGGAGTTTTTTCCTTTAACATTTACTCTAACGTTAAAGACAAAGATCAGTAAAATGTATATCTCAAAATATTAATTACATTTGAATTATGTAAAAATCAAAGTATCAAGAAATTAGTGAGTGAGTTAATTGTCAGAAATCTGGCTTCTACTACTGATTCTGAATATCACCGACTGAGTTGTCTAATCTCTTGGAGCAATGCATTGTCTTTTGTAAATTGAGAGAAATAACTAGCTTATTTATAAGGTCCACTTCAATTCTGAAGTTTTATAGTTTTATTTATTTATTTATTTATTTATTTATTTATTTATTGTAGACAGGGTCTCACTCTGTCGCCTAAGCTGGAGTGCAGTGGTGCAATCTCGGCTCACTGCAACCTCCTACCTCAGCCTCCCAAGTAGCTGGGACTCTAGACACAACCCCTTACTACTAGCTAATTTGTGTATTTTTTGTAGAGATGAGGTTTTACCATTTTACCCAGGCTGGTCTCAAACTTTTGGGTTCAAGCAATCCACCTTCATTGGCCTCCCAAAGTGCTGGGATTATAGGCGTGAGCCACCACACCTGGCCTTAAAATTTATTGATTTAATAATTCATATATACTGAATATGAATGTTGAGAATAGTGGGAATATTACACATAAATACTTAAAATTAAATGTCTGACAAAGGTTAGCAAGTCTTCTATTTGTTGTCCAGTAGAAATCCAAACTAGACAAAACAAAACAAAAATTTAGGAAAAAATATAGCTCCAATCTACAAGTTTGGTGTTTGGATTAGTTGTTTTGTGTTTTAAAATGGTGGACATAATATAGATGCAGTCACTGCCAATATAATTATATATAAAATCACATAGATTGTTAAAAGCAAGCTAGGATATTGCAGTTCAGAACAATTCTTGTTTATTTATACATGAGTTTCTAGAAGAGGGGAAGTGATATTAAGTTTGATTGATTAGCATCAACGATGTACCATAAAATTTTTGAAAATTTTGTCTACTTAATGCTTATAATAACCCTATGATATAGATGTCATTATTCCCATTTAACTCATGAGGAAACTGAGACTTACTGTTCAAGTTACCAAACAGTTTGTTGGAGACAAGCTAAGAGCCAGGACTGTCTGACTCTGAAGTTCCTGTCTCTTTAAGGCTACACTGTACTGACAAGAAGAAGAAGGTGGAAATGTTTCCTGAGCTCCCCTTTACCATTTTAAGGAACTCATCTGAAAACAACAAGAGGGTGATTGTTGTAAACCATGGGGGCAAAACAGTGAAATATATTTGATAACAGGAATTACAGGAAGCTGAAAGAATAGATAGCATAATTTGGGATAAGACAGAAAACTATGAATAGGCCTAGAGTGCTTTGAGGATGCTTATCAGATGTTTGCATTGGAGGTCAAGAGGCTTCTGAAACTTCTGGGACAGGGTCTGGGTGGGGAGTGATGAAGGAAGAACAAGTTGTAGAGATCAAGTCAGATGAGAAGTCACTTACTGAAGGTAAAAGATAAAGAAGACAAAGAAAAAAATTACCAGTGAGTGACAAAGTGAAAGCAACAGCAGGGTTTATTTGGGGTATAGAAAAGATGCTAGTTTTTCTATCTGGGTAAGTAAAATTTAAATATATGTTTTATTCAGTATGAAATGAAACGATATGTATGAAGGTACGCTCAAAAAGTGAAAAAGCAGCTGTATAAGATTATTTCACATGACTTTATGAATGATACCCTTTCAGTGAAAGCAAATGATCCAGGGACTCTTAGGAATTAAGACTGTTATTTCTCCTTTTTTATTGCTTATTATAGCATCACCCAAAATGGAAACAATGAATTAGCATTAACTGATCTAATTCTTTATTAATCAATATATTAAGAAAATATTGCATTAAAATAACATCTAAAGTTATAATACCATACTATTTATTTAACTTTTCTTTAGGTATTTCCAAAATTAATAAACTCAATTATACATAGGTGTTACATGTCAAAATTAGCCATGGTAACTCTCACTTCTATAATCTGACCTTTCTAAAAACCTGAAAATCAAAAGTTTATCTTGAATACATCCTAAAAATAGCAGTAAAAAGTGACTTCATAATGGTGTTGCCAACCTTGGTTGTGAAACATTTTACTATGGACTATTTCCCTTATAGATTGTGCCCATTAAAAATGGTTCTGCTAAAATTTACAGTGTAATAGTGACTTTGAGAAATACACAGGAAGGAAGGAAATGTTTGGTCAAATTACTGCTTAATTATTCCAAAGCTGGAGTGACTGGCTTTGTTTTGCGCCCTTTTACTGAATAACTTTTGATACAATCAAACTGAAAAGTCAAGAAATTAAATTTTATGGAAATTGAGTCATGCCTTAAATTCATTTTTAATTCTTATACTGCTTATTTAGTAACCAGTAAAACTAAACCAAGTTGTGCTATGAAGTGAAGGATCATAACTTCAAATAAGCAATTCCATTTTCTCCGTTATCCCTACACTTGGCTGGCAAAGAGTCTCTAGGAATTTTTTAATGTATTATTTAAAATTGAAAATACTAATGTTCATACTAATATGATGTTAGAGTTTTCAGTTATGTTGACTGGCAATAACAAAAAATTTAAATTCAGTTCTGTTTACTGCCTATCATTGTGTTATTTTTTCCTTCCTCTGTCAGTGACCTTCAAATAATCTTAATAATATAAAGGAATGTCTGTGACAACTATATTCAGTTTAGACTTCACATTTTACAACTAAGACAATGTTACATATAAATACATAAGAACATATCATAGCTAATGTATATATCTTTGTGTGAATATGTATTTGTTTATATATGTATCTATGTTTATTTTTAGAGACAAAACTTTAAAACCAATACAAAGATATTAAATCATTTTGCGATTGTACTAAGACAGTAGAAAGTGAAGTGAACATACCATTCATTATCTTTTAAAAATTTATATCACAGCCTTAATTACCTGGTTTGTCTATATGGCCATGGCACCACAATAATTGTTATCTGTCTGTCTTCTTCAGTTTGTCAGTTTGAGGTGGCAATTGTTTTTCTTGAAGGGACTTGCCCTGTTGCCCAGGCTGGAGTTCAGTGCCATGCATTTATGGCTCACTATAGCCTCAAGCTCCTGGGCTTAAATAATCCTCCTGCCTCAGCCTCCTGAGTAGGTAGGATTACAGGCGAGCACCTAGCTAATTTAAAAAAAAAAAAAAAAAAAAGCTTGTGTTGAGATGGAGTCTTGCTCTGTTGCCCAGGCTGGTCTCGAACTTCTGGCCTCAAGAGATCCTCCTTCCTCCATCTCTCAAAGTGCTGGGATTATAGGCATGAACCACTATGCCCTGCTGGGGGAGCGTTCTTGTGGCGCCTTTCAGTCATATCTTTTGGTAAGCAAGATGGCACCGATTTCACATCACTTTTAGCCTAGCGATATGTTTGTAAAGACCTAGGAACAATGATCTTTCTAACAATGGCCTGTGTTGATGAATCATCAGTTTAGTTTCATAGAAAATGACAGTGAGCTATTTTGTCCCTGTCTACCATAATGCCTTATGGTTTTCTGAAGAAGAGTTGGATTTGTTAGGGAATATAGTGCCTTTTGAGGACATGTACCTAGAAAGTGTGTTCTAGAATGGGCAGCATTCTGATCTAATACAATGAGCACACTGACTTTAGAGTCTGATTAACCCAAGAATGAGTCAAAAGTTACTAAACTTTTAAAATCCGTTTCCACATCTGTAAAGCATGGATTATAAATAATGACTTCCTCAAAGGGTTGGTATCATAACTAAATTATACGGTTTCTACCATATAATATGCACTCAGGAGATGTTCCTTCTGCCTCCACATGTTTTCTACTGTAGTGGGATGGCAGGACTTCATCACTTCTACCTTGAAACCTACAGAGTGTCTCACAAGCCTGCAGATGAAGAGAGTCATTCCCATTTAAAGAACACTATGTTATGTTGTACAGTCTATTTGCATGTTGATAACAGAAACCCTCCATACTGAGAAATATAGACATGACCAGATTATTGTGTGATGTGTAAAATATGAAGATAATTTTGGCAATGTAGCTTCTACCTTAGAAGCTAATTGCTTGATTTTGCATCTGTTTTCAGAATAGTCAGTGGAACTTTAGATGTGTGCATTCTAGTTGTGTATACCAATTTGTAGTTGACTAATTCTGCAAATCTAACTGATTAATATGAACACCAGAAAAAAATAATTTCACTTCAGGGCAATGTTAACCCAGGGAGTCACATCACTGAATATCATTTTGAAAATTTGTTTATTAAAAACATTTCTTTGACATTGGAGCAGCTAACTTGTTTGTGGTGTTGTTGCTATTGTTCTTTTTTTTTTTTTAAGCAGGCAATAGAGTGACTGGCCTGTGCCATTATTCTATTTATAGAAAGTAAAATTAAAGCCTTAAAGATAAACATGCATAGTTTGTGAACAAATGCAAAACAACAACCTTTATGAAGATTATTTGTACGCTATTTCCACTGGTTTACTCCAAAGATATATTCTCAATGATAATAAAGTAATAAAAGATTGTTTTCACAGCTGTTTGTCTTTGATTACATATTTCTTTGAAGTACTGTAATAAGACAGACTTTGAACCTGGAAAGAGATCAAATAATGAATTGTTCTGCTTTGTGAAGCTTAAGAAGGGATTTTATTGTCGAAACATATAGTGCGACATATTTTTTCTTCTAACAGTTAAATAATGGTTGAAAGTACTATGAGATCATTACAGATGGACTAGATTAAAAGGCTTGGGGCCAAGTGTTAGTGATCGTTACCAAAAATTGGTGCTTTGGTTTAAAAAGTCAGGTTTTACAATTACCAAACATTTCATTGGTTTAGTTTTGAGTTAAAATAGAACACAGTATTAATGCTAGAATATATTCTCAGACTTGTAATATTTATTTCTAAAGACAATATAAAACTTACATTCACAGATCTCAAGAGACTTATGCCAAATTTGTTATCCACTTCAGGTTTAGGCAGATTAGATTAAAGAGATTCTGTAAATTAAACTAAATGTCATTAGATAAAAGAACATTAACAAACATCATATGGTTTTTCTTTTATCTAAACTAGCAATTTTGAAAATGTAGCGGAAAGTTCAGTAGTAACACTCTTAATAGGTTTTCAGATGTTACATATGAATATGGTTGTAACTATTGTTATTTCTACCTAAATTTTCCGCAAGAATTACATAGTATCTATCAATCAGCAGAGGTGTGGTACATATTTTTAAATAATAGAATTAGGGATAATCATTGCAGCACTTTGTTCAACCTAGGATATATGTACTATGTAGTATGATTATAAAGCATTAAATGGTAATTGGGTGGGCATTTCAATATAGCATATTTTGTTATTATAGTTATATTGAAACAACATTTTGCTTTTGTAAACACTTGGCAGTTCATGAGTATACATTTTCGACAGTAAGAATAACATGTATGTGCATATTTTTAGATCTCATTTATTCAGCATACTATTTCTCTAAACTAGTTTTTGTTGTATTTGGAAGAAACTTTTTTCTTTATTTAAGATATAAACCTTTCAAGTGATAATTTTCATGGAAATACTAGACAAAGGAATATTGTAACTTTAGAGTTTTTATGATGAAGGTGTGTTTAAGAGATGTCACTTTGATATTTTTACATTATGTCCTACATTTGTCAGCTAAAACCAGGATACTGCCTCAATGAGAAAAAGCATGTTCTGCACTTGTCAAAAGGCAGTAAGTAATGATTAAAATAGCAGTGTGAAACGCTAGGAGATTAAAGTGATGCTAATGATAAGTGAGAGAAGAAAAGGGCAAGCTATATTTTAATCCCTGAGAGAATGGTTAATGACTTCTATTGCCTGAGATTAAACTAAACCTGTCTCATCAGCTTTTTCTGCCTGGTGAAAAAAAGCTCTCTGCACTTTAATTTATTAAAGTCTTTTAAGGAAGCACATTGATCTACAGAGGTTAAACTTTTAAAAATTGTGCAAAATACACACAAATGCTTTAACAAAAGTGTGATTTTGTTGCTTTTAGGCATGCTCACAGATTCATAAAGAACCCATTGTCTATTCCTTAGTATGTTTAATTAAGGAATATTAATTACTCAAACTAGAAGCTTTATTCCTTTTAAACATCAGAACATATTCATATTACTGTGTAGGCAAGGGGCAAGTATACTGTAGAGGATATCAGTCTATATGAAGAGATTAATTTACAGTTGTAATTACTGCTTTGTTTGTTTAGAATAATACATGTACAGTTCAGAAAATGAATTATTTTATTTTAAAACCCTTTTAAGGATAGTAAATTGTAATCTTTAAATAGATCAACTTGCCAGTAACTTTAGATAACATGTTATTGTGAATTTCAATGTTTGATGATTCTCTTGGACTTTTAATTATAGTGGCTTTTTTTTTTCATCCTTTACTCATCTTCAACCATAAATGGTAACCCACCTTTATGTAACTAACATTTACCTTTATACAAGTAATATTTACCTTTTCTTAGTGAGATAAAGAGTGTGTGTGTGTGTGTGTGTGTGTGTGTGTGTGTAATGATATGGATATAAGAAGATGAAAAATAAAAAATTTACTCAAATCCTTTCTATGAGTTTGTAGCCCATAAAAATGTTTAACATTTACCAACACTATATCTTAATTATGTTAGGTCATCTATCACAACAGAATAATTTCCACCAAATCAGGTCATAACAGTTCATTGATTCTTTGTAACAAGAAAAATGTTGTTTCTACTTTCTAGAATGGGATACTTGCGCTTTCTAGAGTTCTGTAAGTTCTACTTTGGTTCAAAAGTTACTGATTAGTTGCAAAAATGGATGCAGGGATACTTAAATTGACATATTGATTTGCATTTAAATACTAAGTGACTTTTTAATTCAACAATTTCGTGGCCGACTTGTATCTCAGCTTAGAAGAAATCTGTCATTTGATCATTCTGGCAAAGACTTATTTATTTATTTATTTCTTGTTTTGCTTCTTTTTGCATTTGCTGGTGGTGTTCTTCTTCATAATTCCATGATTAATACTCCTCATTCTTAATAGTATATTTCTTTCTAGTGACTAAACCAAGAGCTATAAGGAAGATCTTTCCTAAAATTTCATTATCTAAAATATTTTTAAAACTTTATTTTCTATGTAACTTTTTAGGCTAGGGAGTTTAAACTGAGTACATTCTTTGATGTTAATGAAACACCAGTTTTTCTGAAGGCCATGTAGCCCTAATGAGCAGCTTCTTATAAAAGAACATTTAATCAAGGTTTATTTTTAACTTGTTTAAACAGATCTAATAGTTTGTGCTGATTTCATTTCAGTATAATAATTGCTAGCAATCCTATTAGTAAGTCCTAGTACAGGGAAGTTAACACAAATTCCAATCTAATGAGAGTGGTGTCACAGCAAAAACCATGTAGTCAAGGAAAGATCAGTATTGCACTGGAGGGAAAGAGGCACCTGGCTATTCTGTACATAGTTTTGTTGCCATAAGTCTTTGAGTTCTGAGTTACTTAATACTTACATGGAATTTACTAGATTTAGTTAATTCAGTTTCTTATGGCCTTTAAAAGGCAAAAAAACTTAATGAAAACAACACCTACTTTAGGGGGACGTTCTGAGAAAATAAATTACGTTTTCTACCCAAGCACATTTTGGTACACATAATTTTCTTATAATAAAGCCTATTATGTCACTTAGTTTTAATTTGTTACAAGGGCATACACAAAAATTAATCTTTAAATGCGTTCTTTCCTTCTTGAGCTTCAGATTGAAGAAAATGAAATGTTACTGGATTATGGGGCATGTGAATAATATAACTGATAGAATTAAAGGATGATTTAAGACTAGCAGAATGATGGATAATTTCAGCTGATATTGTATAATAGGATAATTTTTAAAAGAGGTGACAAAATAGTCTGATTAAGAGCCAAATATTTTAAATACCGTTAACTTACTATTAGAATTGGTTTAAAATAACATTGTTGATACTTTAGACTGTTCGGTGAGTGTGAAGATTTCATTGCATTCAAAAATGAAAACAAGATAAGAAATAAGACTCTGGTAGAGAAAACGTACGAAGGCAAGGATTTCAGGCCTTGTAATGAAAGTGCATATCTGCCAAGTTCAGGTTATAATCTTTTAAACTTTTTATTACTTAATATGACACAGTGACATTTAAAATATGGAGAAATTGAAGATAAATAATATGGAGTGAATGGCAGAATTGATTTAAAATTTTAAAGCTGTACTAAAAGTATTCTAATGCACTGAAGGACATTTGTAAGTTATACATTGTTTATAGGTTTCTGATGAGAATCCCAAAGCATAATGTATTAGAGCTTGCCTTTGCCATGAGGGCAAAAGAATATTGTCCATAGAAAATAGTGGATAGTAAAATTTAGCCTCTTTTTTTATTCATGTAAATCATCTGCTTTTTGTGAAAGGTTTTTATGCATAAGATCATGTCATGTATTACTAATTTCAACCAATAACTGATATATTTGGTCTTCTGGAGGATTTCTTTATGAGATTATCATTTATTGTTCTAAAAAGTTGAAATTAGAATAACGGTTGCTGTGAGAACTGTGATTTTTATACTCTCAGTACAGAATAAGGAGTACTTTTTCACAATGGTTTTAAAATCTTGGTATGCTGATAACTTGATGATTTAAAAGTATCTTTTACTACATTTGGTTAAAAACTGTCTGATATACAATCTACTATTTTTCAGAAAAGTGACCCTCACAAAGTGCACATTATACTCAACCAAGGTGCTTGATAACAATTAGATTTATTGGTCTCATCCTAGATATACTTAATTTCTCACTCTAGGAGCAGAACCTGGAAATTCCTATTTTTAATGAAGTTCCACAGGTGTTTCTATTGCACACAAAAGTTTGAAAACTACTATTTTAGAGAGAGTGCAACACTTCATAGGCTAAATGGAAGGGTCTATTTTTGGCACTTTGTTAGAATAAACCTAGAAGATTTTTAGTGTAGAGTTTTTATATGGAACCTTTAATGTGGTTAAGAAAAAAAATTATAAAGGCATTTGTAGCTTTAAATATGATGAGTATGTGGTACATAGATGACAAATTTAGGACATCTTTCACAGATGCTGTATACTCAAATGAATCATGTCATCTGGCTCAAGTTGCTATTCTATCTTAACTGCAAACAAACTCACACTATTTGTACTGAATGCTTATACAAGTTGCATTCTGAATACTAAGTTGGCCTGTATTTACAAATCTGAGAGAACTGCTATGTTTAATGCACAGGTTGTCATAGAAACTAATTAACTTTTATTTCCATGTCAAGATAAAGTAGTGTAATACAGATGAAAATTGTAGCAAAGGAAATAGTATCACAACTAAGAGAAAAAAAGCTCCAAGACTCAGAAAATGTGCAATCAAAATGCGTGATGTCAAATAACTCAGTGGTGGATTGTTTTTAATTCTGCAAATTATGATGTTAAAAATTGTACAGACAGAGTCCACATTTTCCTAGAGCTGTTTAAGCAATTTAAATGGAATTTGGCAAACAATAGATTTAGTATAACATCTATCAAACAATGCCAGAAAAGTTTTCCAGCTTAAAGATTATTCTGTATTTATTTGACCTGCCTTATTTTGTTCTACAATTACCTGTCTTTTGAATTAGAGAAGAAAAAATATGTCATCCATGTAGCTCGCAGTGTGCTCAGGGCTGTAGAACTGTAACTGCAACACTTTTAAAAACATCTTATTTATTTGAGAGCAAATATGAATACATTTCATACTTTTTTCCAGTCACATTTGTTGAATATGTTTTCATCATAAGAAAGCAATACACCCTTCTGACATAGGCCAGAGAGGAAAGAAAAGAAAGGCAATCTGTAAGAATAAAGCATGAACTTTCATCACATCTTGGCACATCCTAAACCTTCCTACCTGCAGTAAGCTTTCTCCCTGGCCTAGTCATTAGAGAAATCGACATCTTTTTGTTGCCTTATACTTGTTCCAAAAAGTGAGGATGGAAAGCAGGTAATCTATGAGTCATCTTTGTTTTGATTATGGCATGTCTTATTCAAGGAGAGTGACGATGAAGGTAGAGTTAATGGTGAAGAATATTAAAAGAAAGAGGTCAAGTAATGTGATTGAATCGCTGGGACTGGAGAGGCAATAATGGGGCTTATATTCTTTAAATGATTTTAATGAGAATATACTTAACATTCTGAAATTCTAATTATATGATAGCCCATAGTACTCTTAATACTACTAATAATAGGAAATTGCAGAATTCAATACGTAAAAATTAAACTTTTTAAAAATGCTAAACTTTGCCTATGGAGCTAAATTATATCTTATTTTAAAATATTGCTTCATTGCTACTTATAATATTTTTAATTATATTATGAAACATATTCTCATCCCACTGAAACTTATACAGAAGGAAAAGTGTTAAAGGGCTAGGAAAATATTATTTCATCATTTCTGTTCCATTAGAATTCACTTGGGTGGCTGAGAAAATGGTTTATGGATTAGAGAGGGAAGAACAAGCTAAAACATTTCATACCTTCATCTCTGATAAATTCCCCAAACTCATTCTTTGCATCTGAGCCATAAATAACAACCATGCTTTTTGCTAAAAAGAGCTTTTTGCCTACACCAGGTCTTTTGTCTTGGAGATGAATGCTATAATAAATTTGAAGTCTTGGGGGGGCACTGTTTGAACTATAACGTTATGGTTTACAACTGTTGCTTCTATTATGAGGAGGATAAAAAGCGACTGTGAAGCTTGATCTCTGTCATAGAAATGGATTAATATTTCAGTCTTCAATATGGGTCAAGTGTATGATTCTCCCCAAAGCAATTCACCATGATTAATTTTTATTATGTGGTCATTCAGATTCTCTTTATATTCTTAGATATTTTATCCCCCCACCAAATCGCCCCTTGAAATACTATAACTTAGATTTTTCACATAATAGCAGAAACACAAGATTTTTAGATTCTTTTAACAGTTTTAATAAAACCTCATGGAAGAAACCTCTAAAATGTTTTCTCAAAAATTATATGAATAACTTAAATAATAGTAGAAACTTAAATCATTGTATTGATAATAATTAATATTAACTTAATTTATTGATAAACAGTGTTAAATATATATTAATTGCAAAGTAATATGATGTTTTAATTTGCCAATGACTAAGTAATTAATTATTAGGAAAATGTACTCTGTCACTGGGGAAAAAAATGGCAGTTGCATAAAGATGTAGCTTTTAAAGTCACCTTTTTTCTGAGGAGAGGAGGGTGTTAACTAGGAAAACAAGACCTCTCTGTTGTCTTTGTTATGTTTATCTAGACTATAATTTTTCACATATATCTGCAAGATGCTAATGAGTTTAAAACTTTGGGGGAAAAAAACTTTTTTGGCCTTTAATTGAGAGCTTTTTTTTTTAAGCCTTTTCTCAGGAGGAAACTGACACATTTTATGTGTAAATAATTTCATGTATTGAAATTGTTTTTTTCAGTGCTTTCATTCCCCCCTTTGCCCTGAGAAATTTAAGGAACTTCAAGATATTAATTTTCAGTGCTTACATTAAGAATTCCTACAAAGTACTTATAAGAGCAATCAACAAGTCTTATTCAATTATTTATTTTACAAGTTATTGTTGACAGTCTACTGACTGCCAGTCATGTCAATTGTAAATTGAAGGGAGCCATGAAGCTGTGGGAAGCCCAAACATTCCCTACAGACAATTATATGGGGAGAAATAGTTACAATCACTGGGATCAGGGCTAATGGAGGTTACATTATGTTTGGTACAACTATATATAATTTAGTTTTGCTAGGCAGTAGGTCTCAAACCCGGCTACACCTTAGAAAAAACTGGGTTGCTTTAAAAAAATTCTGATGCACAGGCTTCACCTTAAGAATCTCAAGAGCTGAATGAAGCCAGGCCATTGGAATTGTAAACATCTCCACAAGTGATTATAGATTCTAAGGTACTTAAAGGCTACAGGTGACAACCTGAAGAGAAGAGGGTACAGATGGAGAATGAGAAGGAGAAGTGAGTAGGAAATTTAGGGGAAATAGTAAATAATCTTTTTGAGGCCAGGCGTGGTGGCTCACGCCTGTAATCCCAGCACTTTGGGAGGCCGAGGCGGGCGGATCACGAGGTCAGGAGACCGAGACCATCCTGGCTAACACAGTGAAACCCCGTCTCTACTAAAAATACAAAAAATTAGCTGGACGTGGTGGCGGGCGCCTGTTTTCCCAGCTACTCGGGAGGCTGAGGCAGGAGAATGGCGTGAACCCGGGAGGCGGAGCTTGCAGTGAGCAGAGATCGCGCCACTGCACTCCAGCCTGGGCGACAGAGCGAGACTCAGTCTCAAAAAAAAAAAAAAAAAAAAAAAAAAAAAAAAAAATGAAGAAGAAGAAGAATCCTTTTGAGCAACAGCATTAGATTTAGACCGACTCTGTTTCACATCCTGGCTTGGTCATTTTCTTATTCCATGACTGTAGATGTTAGTTGTTATGGAAACATTACTTATAAAACTGGGGGTCTTAAATCTCACTTCCTAGGATTGCTAGAAAGAGTAAATAAAAAAGCGTATGAAGACATTTCAACAGTGCTTGGCACATCCTATGATAACCATCATTATTACTGTTTAAAGATGGCTGGAGAAATGGGCAGGAACCAGATAATAATGGCTCCCATTTATTCTTGTGTTTAGATTTTTATCTTGAAAAGAATGAGGAAATATGGAAGATTTTTAAGACAGTACATTACATAACAAAATTTGCATAGTATAAGTAAGACTCTAGCATCCCATTGTGGGACAAATTGGAAAGTGTACTACAAATGGAGGCGAGAAGGCTAGTTAGAAGATTATTATAACAGTCCCTGTGGAAAATAAAAAGAGCCTTTACTGAAACAGTGACCACAGAAATGGGGAAAAGCAGATGGACGTGATAGTGCCTCAAGGGGTAGAACCCATGGAATTTAGTCACAGATTAGAAGCTTGTGGGTAGGCAAGTATAGATGGAACAGGTGAAATCATAAGTTAATGTCTTCCAAATGCCTGGTTTGTATGACTTGATGGATGGTGCAACAGGAAGGGAATACAGAATGAGGAAAAAGATAACAAATTCATGGAAATGTTGCACTTGTGATAACTGTAGAATAATCAGGGGCTGGTATCCAGGGTTAGTAGACTGTATTGGTATCAGTGGGGACCCCTGCTTACCTCACTTGAAGATTGGAAATTGGAATGAATGGAACTTTCTGGGTATAAGGATTTTGAGAGACAAGGAAGAGCTAAAGATAAAATCTTGAGTAATATCTACTTTTAGGAAAGAGTGGAGAGGAGTCTTTGAAAAAAGGGAAGCATGGTTAAAATGTAAAAAGACAATAAATTACATTGTTTTAAAGTCCAAAGTCCAAAGACCAATCGTATATTTCAAGATGTAAACAGTTGTCAAGATGCCTAAGAAATTAATCTGCAGAAGAGTTCTCCTAATGGATATGTCATCAGATATTTACCACATTGGCATACCTTCAGATTGTAAAAGTAAAGAAGTAAAATAAGAGCTTTTTGCATTGTGCATATGTTTATTGAGCATGTACTTTGAGCACAGCAGTAGGCCGAGCAATTATTAGATATGGGGAGTGAAAACTTACGGGACTTATACCCTAGTGAACTACATCCCAAGACAAACAGCATTCTGAGACTTCATCACTGCTTCCACTTATTTTTAATTTAGAAATTTTGTGGGCTGTTTATGTTTTCTTTTCTTTGTGCCTTTATTGAATACTTTATCTCATTTATATCATTTATAGTTTTATATAATTAAATGTATTATAATTCTTTTACAATTTTTTTATCATAATTTAAATTTTTTAATATGGGCTCTCACTTTATTGCCTAGGCTGGAATGTAGTGGCTGTTCACAGGCACTATCATAGCTCATTGCAGCATTGAATTCCTGAAGTAATCCTCGTGTCTCAGCTTCCCAAGTAGCTGGGACTATAGGCACATGCCATCACACCCTGTTAACTGTATTGTATTTCTTTGAGTATGATTGCATGAAAGTTTTCCAATCCCTATAATTAATATAGCATAAGATAGAGCTAGAGACCTTAAATGTTGTGGTGAGAATAATATTAGTTAAAAATGAAGTGCACATAAAGGCAAATAATTATTGTTATTATTTATAATGATAATGATATTCTTTCTTATATCACCCATATTTTAGTGTCATAAACCCTGATATTTGCTCTACGGCCATTTACATTTTTATCCTGGTACCCAAGATTGTTGTGCACAAGTTGATATTCAACAAATGTTCGTTAAAAATACAGATAAATGAATAAAATGTTTTGCAACATGGCACAAAGGTGGGCATTTTGCCCCTGGATGTTATTAAAAGGTGAGTTTATATAACAGGTCCAAGAGTTGCATTAAATCTGCAAACATGTGTTAATTGTTTTGACCAATGTTTTCTGCTGAGCATGTGCCTTTATAAATGATATTTTTGCTACTTTAATTTTAATGATCAATTAAAAGGTTTACTAATTGCAAATGAAATCTTCTGTAAAAAGGAATATAAATGGAGGAATGCAGAGTCTCACATTAAGATTAGAAAGCCAGGTGCAGTAATGTGCACCTGTAGTCTTAGCTACTTGGGAGGCTGAGGTGAGAGGATCACTTGAGACCAGGAATTTGAGTTTAGCCTGGGCAATACAGCAAGATACTGTCTCAGAAAAAAAAAAAAATCAGGGAATAGCTTTGATAAGATATTAAACACATAAACTATTCCAACCAAACAGGCTGAAACACAACCTGATCTCTTAGCTTTTATATTTTAAGTAATTATCATGGGGTTTGAGCATTTGTGATCAGAAAGAGATCTTGGAAATAATCTATAACAACACCTGTAATATCTTATAAGCAAAAATGAGAGGCAGTGTAGCAAATTGTTCAACAGCACAGACTTTGGAACCCAACTGCCTGAATTTCAAAATTGACTTTGATACTTAACTAATGATATAAACCTGAATTTATTACTTCATGGCTCCATGCCTCAGTTTTATAATCTGCAAAATGAATATAAACATATAATACTTACTTAATAAAGCAGTCATAATGAATCAGTGAGTTAATATATGTTAAAATGCTTCAAACAAAACTAGCAACTAAATAAGGTGATATATACCTGTGAAGTTGAGGATGAAGATTATGACACTGATCTCAGAGAGTGTTAAGATACCAGTCAAAGCAACATATATGGGGGGTTATTCCAATATATGGTGTCATTTAAACTTGTCTTCCCATATCTGTGGTGCAAGCCATTTTAATATGCCAGTGATACGTCACTTATGTTTATTTGCATTTTTACATGACTTGGAATGACTGAGAAAAAACTACATTATTAAATTGGTCCAATATTAATAGTACCAAATTTTAAATTTGAAGGTAAATTTTGAAGGTAGTGTATCTACCACTTAGATGTACATTTTTTTTTTTTTTTTTTTTTTTGAGACAAAGTTTCACTCTTGTTGCCCAAGGCTGGAGTGCAATAGCGCAATCTCAGCTCACTGCAATCTCCGCCTCCTAGGTTCAAGCAATTCTCTTGCCTCAGCTTCCCAAGTAGCTGGGATTACAGGCATGCCCCACCATGCCCGGGTAAATTTTGTGTTTTTAATAGAGACGGGGTTTCTCCATGTTGGTCAGGCTGGTCTCAAACTCCTGACCTCAAGTGATCTGCTTGCCTCGGCCTCCCAAAGTGAGCCACCATGCCGGACCTAGATGTACATTCCTAAATAATTTTTTATTACATCATATTCATCATTTTCTTCATATCACTTACTCGTATCTGACATTTTCTTGCTCACTCATTTGTTCAGTTGTAGAGTAAATCCAACATGGCAGGAACTTTGCTTGTCTTTTCACACCTAAATGTCCTAGTCCCCAGAAGAGGGACTAAGACACTGTAGGCCTTCAATAAAACATGTTGGGTGAATGAATGTGTTGTCATAGACTGTGATCCAGCGATATGGGCTTGGCATGGGGGAGTAAGTTGATTTAAGTGATACTGAACTGATAGTGCATTTGTATACAATACTTGACTCAAGTTCCAGCCCCTACCTTGGACCAGTTATTTTACCTCACCGAGTCTTAGTTTTCTGGTCTGTATAATTAATACAACTAACATAACAATACAGACTTTGAGGTTGTAGTGAGGAAAAAAATTAGTTAATAATTAAGTATACATAGCAGGCACTCAATTATCAATATTATTATCAGTATTGCTAGTAACACTCCTAGTTAAATCATCCACATTTTTGATAGTTTATTAATATAAATATTATCTATTAAATCACCCATGTTTTAGATATATTTATTAATGAAATTAATAAAATAGTGTTGACAATATCACATATGGCTTTATCTTGATAGTAATCTAAGGATCCCCTACTCCTGATTTTATTATACAGATTATAAACACCATCAATAGTTTAAGTCCTTGCTTGTCAAAGTATGGCCCCAGGACCAGCAGAATCAGCATCACCAGTGACTTAAAAATGTTAGCATCCAGGCCCCATTCCAGACCTACTGGATCAAAACCTGCATTTAACAAGCTCCCCGCCTGCCCAACCCCAGATGATGTGTACGCACATTGATGTTTGAGAAGTCTGTGTTTCAGGTGATATTTTTAAAGGCTAATAAGTATTTAAGAATCCCATAAGAAAGGGAAAAATGCAAATATTCCTCACTAAAACAATTCATCTCGCTTGCTACTTGACGATAATTTTAGGACAGGAGAATATAGTATTGTAAAATTGAGAGGAAAAGAGAATAAGTTTATAGTTACAATCTACCTATAGGAAATTTTGTCTTATTGCATAACACGGACTCCCTTTTGAGTCAGCGCTTATAAGTACAGGCAAAATGGTGCTATTATACACATTGTACCCTCTGCCCTATAGAGTGAATTACAAAGTGTGAAAATATAATGACTACTACCAGGATATTTAATAAGAAGGATAAAATAATAATTTAAGAAAAACGATTTCCTGAGAGACTAAAGATTAGGATTAAAATGAGAGTTAGAATAGCATAGAGGTAATTCAACATTTGATTAAGGACTTAATCTACTTATCTTTATTCAATTCAAGCTTTTTTTTTTCAAATTATTAAAATTTGGTGAAACGAGAGTTATTTTTAGATGTTCTTGCCCCGGAGTAAAAGAGTAGTAGATAGAGGATATAAGGACATACAAGATGAAGGATTTAAGGTAACATTGATGATAGAGACAATGGATTATGAAAATGATCACTTTATATTCTGTAAATTTCCTGAATTCATAATGCCATATCAAAATTCTCTGATGTTTATGAAAAAGAAAAGTTATAGTGGAATGTGCTAAGTGTGTGGATGATGGGTAGTGAAGATGATGATCCCCATGAAGAGATTGGGGTGAAAAACCAAGAGAAATAAAGAGAGAGAAAAAAAAGACACATAGAATTTTGATAATTGAATTGTATTTGGAAAGATAAATTGGCCAATGGCACTGAAAAAGAAATCCTCACCACTACAACACCCTTGAGTTCATAAATATGCCAGTATCTATTTTTTCATTATTAGTAGACAAGGCTGTGTCCTTTCCTTTGATGACGGTAACGAGTTCTATGACATTGCCACTTTGAGTTCTTGCTTCATTAGATTGGGTGACTGTTTATTTGAAATTGTAATGAAATATTTACTTTATAGAGCTATAAGGATTAACTGTGATAATTGAGTGAGGCTGATCTGGAGCTTTCAGTGTAATAGGTCCCCCTTGTTTGAATACAGAGCGCAGTGAGAATGAACGAGCAAGTGAGTGTGTTTCTGCCTGTCACTTTCTTTCTACATGTTGCTTTTTCTTCTGGAGATAAGTGGGCCTAATGCTGAACAAATACTGGAAATCAGAAGCCACTGAGAATCATTCGCCTCTCGCTTTCCCATGGCAGCATGATAGACGCTCAATCAAAGAACCCCCTCCTCTCAGCGAAGCAACAATTTTGTCACCACGAGCAAATCCAATTGAAAAGTCCCTTGGACTGAGAGGAGAACTCCAGTTGTCAGAATCAGCAAACAGAATGAAAAGAACTAAGAGGAGTAAATTGGCACCTGGGGCCGCCGTGGTAGCCTGTGATAGGCTGTGGCATTGTGTTGGGTAGACATTCAGCCATTTTCAGATATAATGGGAGAAATTAATGCAAATGAGTCAATGGAATGAAATGCATTTTAATGCAGATTTGAGGGACTATCCCGAACTGCTTGATAACAAGTCGCTTTAAGAAAAGGCTTACATTGTGAGGACTCATTTTTTCCCCATTTCTTCTCACTAGTGCCTCATAAGGGCCCTTTGTTCTCTAAGTAAACTCTTTCTAAACTATTGACATTGCTCATTTATGTGAATTTCAGATTTTTTTTTTTTCTCCCTGACAAAGTAGCCTTGGGTGATCTGGGAAAACGTTAATTGCAAGAGGACAAGGAAACTGGCTGAAACAAGAAATGCAATCATTAAGTGTAATGTTGCAGTTGTCCATGCCTCATTATAACATGCATACAAGGCAATAAAATGCATGTTTCACAAACAAATCTTTTGACAACTATAGTTCAAGAGCCTCCAGCTGTCCTGCTTTTTTACATCTATTTCTCTTGGTTTAGTAATCATTATTGAAGCTAAACTTTAAATTCCCAGAACAGTCCTTCATATTATGCAAGAACCATGAAGATATTAAAGTTAAAAAATTGTTTACTTTAATATTTAAAAATATTTGCTTTCCGAAGTTAACTGGAATTTCTCACTAATGTTTTGTTTTGAAAATGACACTTAATAATAGTGAGGGCAGCGTGGGGGTTGGGGGGAATGAACTTAATCCCAAAAAAGGCACTCTTTTATAAACCAATATTTAAAATATTTAGCTCCCTTAGGCTGTCTTTCCATGAAGAAAAAATAAAGGCTTCATCTTCCACATTTAAGGTCATGATGGTTTCACTGGACTATAAATGCATATCTTTTTTTTTTTAGGGACAAAAATAGTTAATCAGATGAAAAGGTCATCAAGTCTTAGTGCAGCTTAAAACTGGTGAACTGTCAGACTCTCAAGTAAAAGCAGCCAGAAAGGGGAAAAAAAGGTAACAGATTCAGCATTGTCCAAAAGTTCCAGACCAGTGATTAATGTGTAAGATAATGGACTTGGGAAATGAGTAAACACTCCCCATGCTCCCTGCTTTGTGCTTGAACGACTTGATGACAAGGGCAGAGCAAGGTGAGAATTTAAACAGGACCACAGGAAAAAAAAAAAAAAAGACAAAGACGGCAACAACATAATGTGAGGGAGTGGGAGTTTACTGGTTTGCAGTCTAAAAGGTACATAATAACTTTCTTCAAAGCAGGCCTTAACAGTGTACTAATTTAAACTTCAACATGGGCATGGAATTACCCGTAGAAATTATATGCCACTCAGTCATCTTTTAATATACCGGATATTTATATGTACTTGTTTTCATTTATTTGTTGTTAACTTCCTTCGGCAGACCCATTAAGCATTTAGATACATATTTGTGTTCAGATGTATCATCCTCAGGGAAAGGAGATGCTGTATTTTGATTAAGTGGTGCATTTCAAGGTATTTCAAGCTATTCTTAAATAATTATATAGGCACATTTTAGAGTATTCCTCCATAAAAAAATATTTGAGGATCTGGATGCCTTGCTAGCTGTCGCACTGCATTTCTTAGCAATCTGTCATCACTTGAACTTACACTTTTCTTGATCACATTGAAGACCTTTTATATGTATAAAACATTTATTTACATTGAATAAAACTTGTTTTGTTTCCAGGTTCTCACTCCCTGTATTTCTTTAGACACCTACAGAGGTGTTTTCCAGGGATCTCTTTTTATAGGATCAGTAGCTTAAACATGTTAATTTTGTCAGTCTTTTACATAAAAATCTATTTCTGCTCTGTCAATCTGTTTTAAATGCACACATCACAGCTGACACCCACTGAGGATTTATTTGTCTCTAAAAAAATCCTGACAATTTCTCTGGACAAATGTTACCCATCACCTTAAACGGTGCTTAATGAACTTTGAGCAATGGCCATGGAGAGACTGTGTTCACAGCCCGAAATCTCTATATTGTTGTCAGGTAATCAAGTCTTCAGTGGTCAATTTAAAAATATTTGAAATTATCATATTAGTTCTGAATACAATATTCATCCTTTTTCTTTTAATCATAGAGAGGTTTGTAATTATGTTTATGTATGTTTTGTAAATTAAGTCCATAATTTAAAAAATCTTGATATTGCATCTTCCTAAAGGCACTTCAGTGATTCAACCCTGAAAAGCATGATAATACAGAAACGCCATTGTGATTATCAACAACTGGATTGCTACTTTCAAAGTACCTTTAAGGCCAGGCGTGGTGGCTCACACCTGTAATCCCAGCACGTTGGGAGGCCGAGGTGGGCAGATCACCTGAGGTCGGGAGATCAAGATCAGCCTGGCCAACATGGTGAAGCCCCATCTCTACAAAAATACAAAAATTAGCTGGGCATAATGGCGGGTGCCTGTAATCCCAGCTACTCAGGAGGTTGAGGCTGGAGCATCGCTTGAACCTGGGAGGCAGAGATTACAGTGAGCCAAGATTGCACCATTGTACTCCAGCCTGGGCGACAGAGCAAGACTCTGTCTCAAAAAGAAAAAAAAAAAGTACCTTTAAAAATTCTCTTGGCTTTTCAACAACAGACTGGTGAGATTGGCATTATTACACCCATTTCTGTGATTAGGAAAAATGGTCCCTACAGAGGTTAAGTGATTTGTTCAGGTTAGACAACAAAGACTCTACAGAGGCATTTGGCCACTGGTCCATTTATTTTACTAAAGCTCCAAAGAAAATGCCTTTAAAAAATCAAATTATTTCCTTATATTGCTTGTGTTCTAGTGCTTATGGCATTTAGGGTATTAAAACAGTTTTTCTTAATTTTTCTTTTGATCCCAAGTCTTGAATTACTATGTATTGATTTAAGTGATATTTTAACATTTAATTGAATGCATGTTTATTATGAGTTACTGAGGCATAATATTAATTATTCAAGCTAAATAAACTATTTTTGCTTTATGTCAATAATAAGCCCTTTCAAAAATCTTCAAACGTGTGTTACATTTTTATTAGAACTTTTAATACATATTTCTCATGTTTTATGCATTGAATTGTACTTAACAAAAATCAGTCACAGTGTATGAGTTTTTTGTTACAAATTTGTTATGTGAGCCATCGTTTCTCCTGATCCTTTACATTCACTATGTCATTCTCACAAGTGAACAACATCCAGGCAAGCATATATCCCAATTTGACGTCTCTATGATAATCAGATATTCAATTCTGCTTGATTTAAAGCAAACTTTCTAAATATACTGAGAATTATGATTTTTCCTTTAGAAAATTGAGTATGGATTTCAAATTTTGCTATTAAATATATTTTGCTTCTAAAAATCTGAATTTATATTTCTACTTTAAAGATGATTGTTTTGTATTATAATTATACCATTTTATATCAGTCTTCCTCATTAGACTGTGAGTTCATCCAGTTAGAGGAATCCTGCCCTATCTATCTTGACCTTTATTTCTGTGATTGCCAATACAGTGTCCAGGACATAGCTGCCACTCAACAGAGTATCTTTTAAAATAAAATGTTTTTTTTTCATTGTTTTGAAAACAAACCCTAAACCATAATATAAGTCCTTTCAATATTCTGAGAATGTTGAATTATAAGTTTTAAAAAGATAAATGAGGGTGGATGTTCAATTCTCTGAACCCTGGATTTCTAGGAAATAAAAATGAATTCCTGGTAGATAGGGTCTAAGTATACTTTTAAATGTCTTGGCCGGGTGCGGTGGCTCACACCTAGGTAATCCCAGCACTTTGGGAGGCCAAGGCGGGCAGAGCATGAGGTCACAAGATCAAGACCATCCTGGCTAACACTGTGAAAACCTGTCTCTACCAAAAATACAAAAAAAAAGAAAAAAAAAAAATTAGCCGAGCGTGGTGGCATGTGCCTGTAGTCCCAGCTACTCAGGAGACTGAGGCAGGAGAATCGCTCGAAACTGGGAGGCAGAGATTGCAGTGAGCCGAGATCGGGCTACCGCACTCCGGTCTGGGTGACAGAGTGAGACTTCGTCTTAAAAGAAAAAAAAATAAAAAAGTCTTTAGTTTACGCATTTTAGTCTTTGAATTTAAATAATTTAAATTTTCTAGCCATTACTTTAATATTTAACATTTTTTAGTATTTTTTCCATACTGTCTCAGCCAATAAATTAATGGTCTATAATGAATATTCTTTATTATTTTGGTATAGTATCGTAAGTTTAAAAGTAATGGTTTCCATATATTTGTTGCTAATGCTGTGATTAAAAGAAATACTTTTAGAATTCATATGAAAGGAAGAGAGTAGGCAAGGGACAGACTTGATTTAGTTTGAAGACATTATACATGTCTGTCTCTATTCTTAGATAGTAATTTGGGGAAAGTAGTATCCCATGTTCTTAAAGATATATGTGAAGAAATTGATAGCTACATCATTTCTTCTTAATGTACTGAATTAAAAGTTAGGATACATACCTTTCAGACGAGGTTCTGCTACTTAGTAGCCCTGGAACTGTCTGAATTTCAGGGGTGCCATTTGCAAAACAAGACAAATTAGACCTAACTTAAGACTTCCTAGCTCTAACAATAATCTTGGGACCTTGGGACATTGACTGCAGAAAGAAGAGATTTAACTAGCTTTGGTCAGAGCAATAAAATTAATACCAGTTTCGTCTGGCCCACTGATGTCACAATTTAAACTTGAAAGAGAGTTCTGTGAAAATAGCTTTTCATCACCATTGTTTTTCTGATTGGGGTCCATGTTTAAATATCTACCTGTATAACAGCCTTGTATTGCAGCTTTAATGTCCAAAATATCTTTTTTTCCTCAACTCATGTGTGATATATTAACAAAATTCCCATAACCAGATTTTTCTTGTTTTGCTATACTTGATTGGGGTCTGCTATAAAAAATTAAAGCTACTAAAGGTGGGGAGATATCGGCAACTCTGTTGAACACTGCTATTCAGTATTAGCCAAGTGGAGTGTTTCCAGGCAACATCTTAGTGTGTAGAATCTACCCTGAACATGATAAAATAAAACTCATAGACGAAGTTAATGATTTTTCTTGTTAATTTTCAAAGAGAAGATGAAGAGATAAAGTAGTTTATGATGATTTCCCCCCGGCCCCGGTATTTTTGCCCATCTCCTGGATAAAAACAGAATGATATTAAAAGCGATGTGACCCCAGGAAGAAATGATATTTAATGATTCATAACATACTTGCCTTATTATTCTACCTCTTTGTTTTTTTATTAGACTCTCCTGCAATGCAGTGAATCACCAGATAGTGCCGTTTTTTACGTTTTGCCGAGTTGTGCGATATATTTGTGCCTTTTTTTTTCCTGGTTATGTCTAAAAGATATAATTTGGCCTACATTTATCTTTAATGGAATATTTTTTGAGAATTTCATGAAATACTTTAGGAAATGTGAGACACCCTGGGGTATTACAAAATCTGGGCTGGAAATCACTGGCCCAGAGAATGGTTACTAAAGTCTGACAGCTGTTGGGTCAACGGGCTAAGCCATTTAACCTCCATAAACCTCATTTTCCTCATCTGTAAAACAAAACTCTTAGTGCTGACCTACTTCATAGTTCAGGTTGGCAGCAGCTAGGAAAATACTGAGAGTCATCATCCCCTTGCAAAGTATCAACTCCCATATCTTCTAAAGACTGCACATACCATAGTACAGATACTTGATTGCATAGCATGAAAGGGGGCAAGGAAAGGTAAATTATTATTTGTAGTTGGACAGGAGCCAGGAAGCATATCTCATATTTTTAGAGATATTAATTGGGAGTATCTATATCAAGAGCCATGGGCTATGCCAGAAGGGAAATGGGCACGATCAGAGAGGAAGCACTAACCAGGTGAGCCAGCTGTGAATTCCTTCATTTTAAAGCACTAATAGAACAGTCTGGAACTTTGCTTGAGGAAATACATATTTATTTTGATGAAACAGGATATGAAAAAAAGAGAAAATGGAGGAAAATAAAAGTAATACTCCAGTGGATGATGTATAGAGCACATTAAAAAAGATAATCATGAGTCACATTAAGTCAGAATTAAGCTGCTTCTGATTTAGTATGTTATTTTGGTTTCTCTTTGCATCTGTGGCCTGAACCAATTAGAATATTCTGAAACAATAAAATATTTGGTCATTTATACTTTGACTATGGCATGAGAATTACTCTATATTACTTTTGTATGATTTGTACACATGGCAACTAATATTTCTTGTATAGTAGTTTACAGCTCTCGGCAGCTTTAGGGGTAGCTGATCACAGTGACTTTGGTTTTAACAAGGAAATATGGAATAATCCAAAAAAGAATAAACCATTGCGGATAATTGAGAATTGATTATATTTCACACACTCAAAATGTGGAAAGTTCTAAAGTGCTCTTCCACTTGAGAAGCAAGTTAGGTAGGCTGGTAGTGAAATATTGAGGGCAATTTTCTCCATACTATTACTGGAACAGTGTCAGCAAGGCAATCTATGAATGTTTGTACTTTTTTAGACCTGGATATACTAACTTCATTATTTATATATCTTGGTAAGCGATAAATGAAAAAGGCATTTAAAAAACTTGCATACTTCTTTAAGTGATTACATCTTCAAGCAGATGTTAAAATAAGGATTAGCCTTTTTTTGCATGTGATGGTGCATGAACCTTTTAAGGAATCTATGAATTATTGCTTTGGTTCAGCATGAGTGCAGTAAGAAGAAATGTACCTCATCTGTAATACACTGTGTAGACTAATATCAGCTCCTTTTTTCTTATATTGCAGCGAGATATTGATCTGGTAAAATGGTACCATATTGGAGCTGTCTGTTGTGGTATTCATCATGCTGTCACATCCCTAGTGCCTTGAAGTTATTGGAAAGTGGAATTGAGAGAGTTCTGTCATTTGGTGTGGCAATCCATTCACAGGACAGTCACTACAATATTTGCAGTGGTTCGCTTATTTTTCTAGCCAGGATAGCTTCACCTTTAGTAACAAGAGGGCCTTTCTATTATCCCATGCATAGTGGTATTAATAGGTTAGGTTTAACTCTTCTCTGGCTTGCTTTCCTTGTGTATCATTGCTCTTTTCTAGTCACTGCTCACACCTGCTGCCTGTCCTGATGCTGATGTATTGGGCTCATTTCTGTGGGACTAGTATATCTGAACTGTGACTTCAAGTCCCTTATGCTTTTATCTGACGGTGGTGAGAAGGCAAAAGATGAACTTTTATATGTAGAAAGCTTTAGTTTCTTCACACACTAAAATATCAGTTAATGTTAAAAGAGCTTTCAAAATATAAAAAGATACTGTCAATCTTCAATGACTAGATTAAGGAGTTTGAATGAATTATTTTTGTTTTGGATTCTTGCTGGCAACCTGATGATTTTAGTAGAATGTCATGTTTTCTTAAAAAATCAGAAATGACAGATTTTGTTTGGGGGAAATAATTATTATCTACTAAAGAGTGTTAAAGTGTATAAAGTGTTGTTAATCTTTAGGAAGATGAGTTCCTGAAATTCCAAGTAATAATAATTTCAGCTATAGCTAAGTAACTGAGCAACAGAGAGAGAGAGAGAGAAAGGAAGAGAGACAGACAGAGAGAGAAAGAGAGAGAATTTCCTGGTTTGTAGGAGTTTAAATGCAATTTTAAAAGTTGAATAATATCAAACTAGGTTACTATTTTGATAGACACTAATGTAAAAATTATGGCTACTAGAAACCAAGACTATAGTTCTTTGGAGAAAGTATATTTTTAAAATCAACAGTTGAGTAGAACTAAATATGCAAATATGTGATGTATTTAATGTACGATTGTGCACTATTGTTAATACACATTCACAGCATGCACTGTAATAGCTCAGAAGGAGCTTTCAGAGCATTTATGAGCTATGACATGCATTTATATTGAGTTATCCATATGTTTTCTATGCTAATCTTAAAAATATCCACTTATTTGCTGTTGCTTCAGGAGGATTAAAACCTCTGAGAGGATGGCATTTCAGTGACTTTTCTATTCTTTCGTTAGTCAGTATTTTTGTTTATATCACACTTACTATAAAGGAAATACTAAGGGAGTCACAGGATCAAGAGAGATTTTTTAAAATTTCAATAAACAATGCCATAAATTTGGTGATACATAATAGTAGAATTCACACATGAAAGTTTTAAATAAGTAGCAAAGCAGTAACAAATATTGATCACAAGGAGTGTATAAGTTTTTGTAGAAATACTAAGTTCTCATTTCAGTGACGTATTTGGCTTAGTTTGCATTATTGCTTAATATGAGATGAAGCATATTATTTTAAGAGGTGAGAAAACCATACAATCTAATATTTTGTTGACATATTTTTCTATTATTTAAAATTGTTAGTTTTTTACTTTTTACTTTCATATTTACTCTTATTCCTGCTAGATATTTTTCAGAATATATTTTCATTTTAGATAGTTTACTCATACTACATCTTACATCAGGACATGCTAGAGGTGAGGGTTTATTTCTGGTGAATCAACATGTAAGATGTAATTATAAAATAATTTCTGTATCCCATTAAGAATTTAGATCAACAATATCTTCAATTATTAGACAGGGCAGAATTTTGCAAAGCCATTATTGTGCTACTGGTATTCACTAGAATGGACAGAAATAGAACATCACTGTCCTCTGTAAACAGTTTCAATTTGATCTGTGTACATGATAAAAATCTTGGCTTCTCAATGCATTTAGGTGCTGTCATAGCTGTTGTTGCCAAATAAGAATGCAGTGTGATGTTATTATAGTAAACAGCACTTAAGCACAGCTGGCAGAATTGATCAGGGCCACATTAGAGTGAACTTCAACAGATGACTGACGCAGCAGAAACAATAACTGAATATGCAAACAGTTCTTGCAGTGAATGCTCTGGGGATCAGGCACCATTATTTTTGACTTTGAACAGGGAAAAGGGGCAGATTTGTAACCTCCTTCCATACAGAAGGGTTCTGGGTATTATGTAAACATCTGACTGCCATTTATAATGCTGGTTAGTTACAATGCAAAACTGAAGCCTCTCCTGACTATTTACATTCCATTAATTATTAAAGGAGAAAAACATAAACATCAGATAGCTTTGTTTAATGTTTCACATAGGATTTATTTTTTTTTAGCCATCTTTTCTCAATTAATGTTAGTCATCAAGAATTTCTGGTTTAACTTGGACAACAATGTGTGTGTTTCATTGATGGCTCCCACCCCTTCCCCTAATTATTACAAGAGCTAATTATGTGAACTACATATTGCTGTTTTCTTATTGTAATGATTGAATCATTAAAAGTAAGCAGTGTAGAAATATTAGATAACATTTATTCATGATATTTCTTTTATTCTTGGTTTTAAAGTCAATTTGTATTTTGCTAATAACTAAAAATATCAAAAAGCCATGCATGGTAGTGAGGACAATTAAATTAAACAACACTTTCATTTCCTAGTTCAGCATTTATTTATTGAATTCTAAAGAAACAATTTGCACTTTAAAGCAATATTAAACAATTATTCTTATACTCTAGCTGACACATATTAAATGAAATCATACATTAGATTGTTATTAAAAGGTACATTTACTTGAAATGCTAACTTTTCTCATTCTTTTTGTTAGATCCTTAATTCTGTTTTCATTCATTCATTTGCTATGTGAATTTATTAATTAAATTATTTATTTAATTAATTAATTAAATAAAAAAATGCCACAGATGTGGCATTTTTGCGGCAGTGTAAGGTACAGTTTCTTAGTCCAAGGATTAGGAAACAATCCAAAAGAAGCAATTATTGCATGGTAGGGTAAGTGGTTGCTATTGGCATGCAAAGAGAGTGTATTTCAAGAAGCTCAGGTATTTCAGGGAAAGTTTTCTAGAGGAGATGATGTTAAAGTGTAGACTCGAAACATCGGTATAGTGGAGTGGGGAGGAGAAGCAGGGGAAAGGAGGATGTTCCAGGCAGAGAAAGAGCATGAGAGAAAGCAAGCTGTTAAGAGTGAATGTGACAGAATTTTTGAACTCTGCATGATATTTATTCCCAACAGAGTACCTGGCACATAGTAGGTGCTTCCATAAATAGTTGCTTGAAAGCATAAAAGTTTGAGATAAAAACAAGTGTTTGTTTATTTTTGTCTTTAACTTGGCTTTCACAACTGGTGGTCCCCTTTCTTCAATCATTCCTCTCTGGATCCTCAGCTCTCCGCTTATCTAGCTCTTACCTCTCACCCTCACGATGCTTGTTTTCAAAATGGAGACAATAATGCCTATAGCATGGAGTTGTTGTGAAGCTTGGAGATGACACTTACGGAACTCGTGTTTCTTAGTCGGGTTCACAGAATGGTATAAATGACTAACAGTTTCCCAAGTGTTGCTCCTCTCTACAATATTAACATTTCTTTAGTGCATCATGTTTTAAATCTGAGGGATGATTCCTTAATTGTGCACTTAAGGGAATGCCTGTAATTTTCTCATTTGAAAGAGGCTGAATAAGGTAAATTTGTCAAAATATTAGTAATAATAATTATGTTTACTGAGTACTGACTCTGGGCCAAGCACTGTGCTAAGAGCTGGGATTTGAGGCATTATCCATCATTCATTTGGTGTATCAACCCAGGTTTTATCTGATATGTTCAACTTTTTCTTAACAAATGCCCCCCCCGAAAAAAAATCTAGTGTGTTCTCAAATTATACATTAAATAGAAATTAGTCATTGGATATTTTTAGGCAAATTAAAATCTTCATAATTTACACACAAAGTGCTTGGATTTTGGATTGGTGAACACAAAAATATAGAAAATAGGGCCAGGCAAAGTGGCTCACGTCTGTAATCCCAGCACTTTGGGAGGCCGAGGCGGTGGATCACTTGAGATGAGGAGTTCGAGACCAGCCTGGCCAACATGCTGAAACCCCTTCTCTACTGAAAATACAAAATTATCTGGGCATGGTGGCAGGCACCTGTAATCCCAGTGACTCAGGAGACTGAGGCCCAAGAATCGCTTGAACCCGGAAGGCAGAGGTGGCAGTGAGCTGAGATCATGCCGCTGTACTCCAGCCTGGGTGACAGAGTGAGATTCCATCTGAAAGAAAGAAATAAAAGGAAAGAAGAAAGAGAGAAAGAAAGAAAGAAAGAAGGAAAGAAAGAAAGAAAGAAAGAAAGAAAGAAAGAAAGAAAGAAAGAAAGAAAAGAAAGAAAGAAAATATTTTTTATATTTCAGGTAACATAGAGAAAAATTAGTAAAATCTAATCATGTTATGAAATATGATATATTAGTTAAGAAAATGTCCCATATGTTTTTGTTTTTGAAATCCTTACATTATTATCTGAGCTAAAAAATAGGCATTGTTCTTTGAAAATATGAAAAGCAGACTTCCAGTTAGCTTATACAGGGTAGATACCTCAAGGCCCTGGGAATGAGGATTGCTATAGTAGTAGACCAAGAGGGACCTGTTGACCTTTATTCAATGGTGCCCCCAGAGTGAGCTCAAGGGCAAAGGATGTGCTGGGGATGATGGAAAATAAGCAACAGGAATATCATTCTAGCGAAGCAAGCAGACCCTCCACTGGGTTCCCTTAAATTGATTTCTCTTTTTAAAAACTAAGGGCTTGAGCTTGTTTTATTCCATCTGTAAAATGATTTCCAAGCACTTTTTTATCTCTAAGATCTCTTTAGCTGCCACTCACTGTGATCAGCTTTTGGCCTTATGAACTGAAGCGTATGGTCTCAAAGTTGTATTCCATGTTACTTTATTTATCTTAGATAATGTCCCCTACCACTTTTTGCTGAGCAGAGACAATGTTACCCTGCTTCACTTTGCTTCCCCCCCTCAACATTGTTTGGAGCTTGCTCCTTTTTTTTTTTTTTTTTTTTTTTTTTCAGATTCCAATATTAACAGAGCATGTTCACAACATGTTAATCTGTGTGAATACATTTATAAAGCTGGCCAGTAAGTAATAAATTTGAAGGTTACTTTGGATGGGAAAAGTATTCTAACTGTACTTAATCTTTTTATAGTTGGAAGTCAACATACTGTCCCCCAAAGATCTCTCCATATTGCTTTTTGCTTTTCACCAGATTAGATGGTTTATTTGCCTGTCAAGTTCATGCATAAACTGGGCAAGACCTTCCTGCACCTCAGGAATGTGAGAATGGACCAGGGTGGTCTCCAAAGTTCTACCTATTGGTCCTGAGAAAGCTGCTACAGTGCTATACAGGGACCCATTAGGACACAATTCATTAAAAATTCCCAGAGAAAGGAAGCTAGGATGGCAGAACTCAGATTTCCTTGCTTCCTCCCATGGACCCAGTAGAGACATTCTCAAGGTAAATGTAGCTCCCAAATTTATCTAAAACAAACATGTAGTGAGGAAACTCACAGAATCTCCTAGAGCATCCTTGTATGGAAGCCAGCCTGGACATGATATGAATGCATTTTTAGCTGAGATGCCTGATTTTCTTTTTTTTGGGGTGGGGATGGAGTCTCACTCTGTCACCCAGGCTGGAGTGCAATGGTGCGATCTCTGCTCACTGCAACCTCCGCCTCCTAGGTTCAAACACTTCTCCTGCCTCAGCCTTCCTAGTAGCTGGGACTACAGAAATGCACCACCTCACCCAGCTAATTTTTAAATTTTTTTAGTAGAGACAGAGTTTCACCATGTTGGCCAGGCTGGTCTTGAACTTCTGACCTCAAGTGATCCGCCTGCCTTGGCCTCCCAAAGTGCCAGGATTACAGGCATGAGCCACGACGCCAGGCCTGGGATGACTGATTTTAATTATTTTTTCTTACTAATTCTGTACAGTGTGTGGACTACATTACATTACAGTGTGTGGACTACATTACATGATCTAGTATTAACTCTCATCATTGTGAACAATTTTGAATTGTAGGTAATTTTTCCTATAAAAATTACCGTTCCTTTGCAGAAAATAGATATTATATATCATACAACTATTTGTATATACAAACACAATATATAAATACATAAATGCAAAAATAGTTGTTGATAGATAGAGCTATTATGTGTCAGTACATATACATATGTGTTAATACATATGTGTTACTACAGAATTATGTGTTAGATATTGTGTTAATACATATACATATGAGTTAATACAGAAATGTGTACTCTATCAAGCTGAATATTTTTGGCAGGAAATATTTACCACATTGTATTTTTAGTATATCTTAAAATATATTAAAATAAATACATTCACTAAGTCAACATAGCTTTGACTTATACTTAGTGAAGACATTAGAGAAGTCCTAGCCACTTCTGGGAAGGAACCCAGAAACTTCTCTAACCTTACGTGAGCAACCAGTGAAGGCTGGCACCAGTAGCTCATAAGCTTGATTAGATAATACAGGTAGCCTGCAGATACTGTGGAGGTTTTTTGTTTGTTTGTTTGTTTGTTTATACCATTTCTTTTATCAGAGATGCTAACACTGAGCACAGCAAGGAATAGGTTGCTGGTGCTCTGGGGGTATAAGAGGATTCCAAACAGGACTTTAGTGGTGAGGAATTCCCAGTGACCTGGGAATTTTTGTAGTTGATTTCATCTTATTAAAATCATTATACCTTTTTTAGTGCCACATTTAAAAAACATATTGCAGTTAAGTGAGTTTACTTTTCATCAGTGACCAAATCTGAACTCCAAATGTGATTGATTTTTGTATTCTTAAACTCTAAGCTTCCACTTTGTCATCTATAAAGGGAAGAGTTTAATTTCAACATTTTCTTCCATTCCTATCTATGGGTTTCCTCTTCATTCATGTATATTTTGGAAGAATCTTTCTTGTACATGATGTTGTTTATTATTTTATTTTATTTTATTTGAAACAGGGTCTTGCTCTGTCATCAGGCTGGAGTGCAGTGGCGCAATCTTGGCTCACTGCAACCTCTGCCTCCCGGGTTCAAGTGATTCTTCTGTCTCAGCCTCCCAAGTAGCTGGGGTTACAGGCGTGTGCCACCACGCCCAGCTAATTTTTGTATTTTTAGTAGAGAGGGGTTTTCACCATGTTGGCCAGGATGGTCTCGATCTCTTGACCTCGTGATCCACCCGCGTCGGCCTCCGAAAGTGCTGGGATTACAGGCTTGGGTCACCTCGCCCGGCCGCATTATGTTGTTTATTATGATGTAACAATTACTTTTTAAAAATATTGTCTTATCTCTTAGTAAGTATAGATAACTCTAATGTTTTGAGGTGTAGTGGTGGAACATGGTAACCCCTCTATTTTCCCTGCAAAAGCCCTGCAGTTTTATTGGGATTGGGTACACTGTTTTGTTTGCATAATGGCAGTTCTCAGTGTAGTCTCACTCCAGTTGGTGAAATGTAAAGCACCACTCACTTTGTAACATTGTCTTTTGGGCAGAATTGCACAGTTATACAAAGCAGTTACATGATGTTCTTGTTTGGTGACTGTTTCTCCAGGAAGATTCACATTGAATTATTTCTTAATCTCGATGTCACATTTTGATGATACAGCTTAGTTGGTGGAAACCTGAAATCTGTGAAGCTATGTTTCATCTAGCCTTCTGTGCCATGCCATTGCAATTTAGACATCCATTAGAATTTATATATTATGATAGTATAATGCAATTTGCATATTCACCAAGTAGCAAGAAATTATTGCTTTTCTTCCCTTTGATACTGTGAGGTCATATCTGATATGCATACTAAAGTTTGGATGATAATTATCTTTTGGAGATGCCATTACTGCAGAGCATTCATTTTTCAAAGGTATTTGTGTGCCTATTACGTATGTTCTCATGATAATGAACCTGTAGTAGAACTTTAAGAGAAAAGAAGGGGAAAACTAAAGTGGGGACAGATGAGTTCTTTAATAACTAAGAGATTTGTGGAAAGAAATAGTAGACAGAGAGACTTATTTTGAAACAAAAAAAAGGAATGAAAACAACCCTTTATAATATTCAGTGTCACATAGTCTACAACCTGATTGTATAAATGTGGTTTCATTTGATTTTCACAGCAATCTGTAAGGCAGATGATATTATTGCCACTTTATATATGAGAAATAATATTCTGAGATATGAATTTGCAAAAGGTAAAAGAATAAATAAAAAACCACAAAACTTCTGATTCTAAATCTAGTATTCTTTTCAACCAAACCTTGCTGGGTTGCTTACGTAGAATTCATGTTTGACTCCCAAGACAAAACTGGTAGAAGGTTAAAGAAAAATTCTAGAGTTTGCTAAAGCATATATACACTTTTAACCTATGATGTTTCATGAATTTAAAACAATTATAGAAGTTCCTTTCCTTTTTGTATGGATTCTCATAAAATCATATAAAATTTGATTTATAGTTTTCATAGAAATGTTTAAATCCCAACCAAAGTGGGCACCCATGTGTAATATTCTTCCAGGATAGTTGTTAAATATGTGATTGCATATTCTTAGCAGCATGGTCTTACTGTTTGGCTGCACTAATTGTAAGAGTTTTTGCCTTCTTGTGGAAGTAAGAAGTGTCTGTTTGTTCCTGGTTCCTATGTGGATAGGCCACACTAATTCCCCTGCTGCATCACAATTCTTCAGAATTGTGGTAGGAAAGACTGGAAGACAGGAAAGATACTTCTGGCTCTACCGTCCTCCAGGCAGGATATCACCATACCTTTAGTGCTTCCTCAGCTACAACTTTCAGATTTTACCTCTGGTTGCTTTCTAGTTTGTGTATGTCTTTCTTGAACTGTATCAGGCATAAGCTAACCAATGCAGAAGATGGTGAGAATTCTAAGTGCCTTATTTGGGACACTGTACTTATTTTCTTGTAAACTTCTAAAATTCATGAGCTATATTTCTGCTTCATTGCTGAATTAAAATATGTTATGAGGTAGTCAGTTTATCCATTGATTATTATTTCCAAATCATCAAATGGTTCAACCTTTCTTTGTTGCTTTTTCTACTGTTTAGGGAGGTATCTGTAATTGCACCAAATCAATTTATTAAGTGCAATGCTTTTAGTAAAATGACACCTTCAACAGAGGTCAGGACAGTAAAATTTCCTTATTTACACCTTATCTGTCCTCTGTGGTGTTGAGGTTTGGGCATGAGAACCAAAAAAGGAATTTGGTTCCTTTGTTATATTTTCGTTTTTACTTTCCAGGGTTGGGGGCTTTTATCAACCTGAAAAAATCTTTCTATAAATCAGTCGACTTTCAACATAATTAGGAGAAGCTGAGATGACATGGAAATAAATATTTCTACAAAGGGATTCAGTCATTTTATTTGAAAAAGACATGAAAAGTTCCTTTAAAATATAATTTTCTTTTTTGCTAACATGAACAAATTAGAAAACTTTTTTTCAAACATTCATATCAATCTTCCCGAAACACTAATATTTATAAAGCCATAAAATCTGTTTAAAGGCAATTAGGAAACACAAATTGTCTAAGGAATTAAGTCCCACATCTCTTACCTGGCATAGGATATTCTCCAAATCAGATTCATTCCTGGCCTTTGCCATTTATCGGTTCAAGAGACTTTAGCAAGATACTGAAACCCTCTCCATTTTCTTATCTCTGAGGAAGGATGTATCTTACCTCATAGAATTGTAGGGACTGTGCAAAAAAGCCAAACCTTTAGCGAAGTGTGTGGCTCCTTGTCTTTAATAATCAGCAGTCCTGATTCTGCTGTATAGAAACAGCAACCCTTGACTTCAGACAGACCATGCAGTCTTGTCATTATTTCTCAAATATACTATTAGGATTCTATTTCCATGTATCAACTTTATTGGGGTCTTCTGCCATGGCTTTTCCCCCCACTCTGTTCCACATATCTAGAGTGTGTTCTGTTTTGGGGTTCACAAAAAATGTATTCCCTGATTATTCCTCCCTTCAGTGATCTGTCCTTCTTTTGGCATTCACATGACAAGTTTGCCAATAATTTTGGCAGTGAGTTAAGTGTATTATATAGTCTTGCTTAACTTCTGTCTTCTGGATATGTATGTCTTGGTCTCTATGCAATTGGAAACTCATTCTACTATGTCCATCATATCACTGTGTAAATACCAGGACTTCAGTAATGGTTATTTAATTCAAAAAGTTGTCCAATCAAGAAGTCAGTGTTTTAGCCCTCACACATGTTATGTGACTTTAGGGGAGAAACTTTACCACAAGATTCATAAATTTCTACAGAGAAATAGCACATGGAATAAAAATTATTAGACTATCTTTAGAGAGGAGATGCTGAGTAGGAACAAGAGAAAAATAAAGGCAGATTTTGCTTATTTAAGTTGTCTATACTGATCCCTCTGCAAACTGACTTTTGGGAAATCCTTGAGTTAAAAAGAAAGATTGAAATGTTTCCAGTGTCTTAGAAAAAAAAATGTATAAGATGAAGAAGATGACGTTGAAATATTCCCAAAGTGACATTTAGAAGAGGCTGCAATTCTGCAGACAGCAGAAATCCCTTTACTAATGGTAAAACATATCTTTATTTTTCATTGACACTTCTATTTTGCAGAGAAAACTACAAATACAACATTTCTTTGCATTTTTCTTCCTTTTTTTTCCCAATGGAGTAAATATGAATAAATTTTAGGAATGTCTCATATTTAACTATACTAATGAAATTTTTGCTTGATGGTGGTTAGAACATTTTACATGTTATAATTTCAACATTAGTATGATATTTGGAGGGACAAGAAGAATAAAAAACTGGTAATGACCATTGATATTTAGAAGTTTAACTGAGGAAAATTAGTAACAAATTACATTTCCATAGCATATCAGTAAAAACTTGGGTTCCAACTAATCTGTGGGGCTATGTATTAGTCTGTTTGCGTGCTGTTGACAAAGACATACCTGACACTGGGAAGAAAAAGAGATTTAATTGGACTTACAGTTCCACATACCTGGGTAGACCTTAGAATCATGGCAGGAGGCGAAAGGTACTTTTTACATGGCAGCGGCAAGAGAAAGTGGGGAAGAAGCAAAAGCGGAAACCCCTGATAAACCTATCAGATTCTGTGAGACTTATTCATTGTCATTAAGAATAGCACGGGAAAGACTGGCCCCTATGATTCAATTACCTCCCCCTGCATCCTTCCCACAACATGTGGGAATTGTGGGAGATACAATTCAAGTTGAAATTTGGGAGGTGGCACAGCTGAACCATATCAGTCTGTATTATCTCTCTCTTTTTCTGCTTTAAGTGACTATGCGTAGGTGTTGTTTTCAGGGATTATACATAGGTATTCTGAAAGATGGGGTTATTTTCTGTTTCATTCTTTGACTAAGTGGCTTCTTTTGTCCTTATGTGCCAGAATAGCCTAAAAAATGAGAGAAAAATCACTCAAATAGAATTAAAAAGATTTGGGAAGAAAAAGTATTTATTTTACATCTTTATCCATTATATCTGTTTAATAAGTTTATTTTATAGATTTAAATAAGTTAATAAGAATTAAATTACATTTCAAATTTAGCATAAAAAATAATCTCTCTTAGACATATTATCAGAGGGATCATTAATTTTATCAAGCATTTTGAGGGAATATTTTATTGTCTTCAACAGAAAAATAAAAATACAATACTAAATAAAATAAAGAAGTGGATTGTAGGATTTTCCCCTAATAAAATGTCCCAATCTCTTTTTCATTTTAATACTTCCCCTTAACCATAATGAAGTAGAGTTGAGCTCCATTCCTGGAAAAACAATAAGACGAACAAAGTTCTTGTTTGATCAATGTTTTTATGCCAGCCTGTCCTTACTTAGCAGTATCTGATAAGGCATTTCCTTGTGGGCATTTTTCTTTTCTTCTCTTTTCCCAATAATCAAAATTAAAAAGTCAATTATTGAATGACTTCCATGTGCTTGGTACTTTGCAATGGAAATTTTGCCAAATACGCCATGAGTAATATTTCAAGAAACTGTTTGAACTTGGGTGGGAAGATGATATGTACATAGCAAGTTACTTCTAAGAAAATGGAAAGATAAAAACAGCATTGTAGAGTTAAGAGGAGAGTTATAACAATTACTACTAGTTTTTCTTTAGAAAACTAATAATTTACTGTTTTATCTTGAGAGTGTATTGCTACTGGGCTGATGTGGGCCATTTCATGTTATCTTCAGTGATACGAAGTAAAAAGTCTTCGCTTTATCTGTCAAGGCCAAAATAAAGTGTCAAGGCCAAAAGGTAGGTAGATGGCTTCCATTTTAACATAATTTTAAAAAAATGTTTAGGAGAATATTCAAATCTATGTTATAATCTATGTTTTCAGTATGAAAAATGACAACATATTATACATCATATCATCATGTGTTAATATGCTCAAAATAAAGTGATTCTTGTAACTTTTCACTTTAAAATAATACATTATGTACTGGGAAGTAACTGCTATGAGATATTAAATACACCCACACCCCAGGCAGTAGCACATGCAATATCTTATTCAGCTTTATGGCTGTTGCTACCTTTACCTTATGCTTTAACTCTGATAGTTGATCCTCCAATTTGAACTGTCTTAACATAAACAATTTTTTTCTTTGAAGCACAATCACTTGAAATATAAATAAATCAATATATTACTGAGGAGTTTTAAAGAACATAGGCCAAGGTTTGATTTCTATGTGATCTTTAAATTTAAAACATTATCTGCTTTCTAAGATGTCTTTTAATTCCCTGTGCTTCATGTTTAGTTGGTTTCAAATTGTCAATAAAAATAGGGACATACTTTTTAAAGAAAAATACTTGTTAAAGGAAAGAGTTCTTGAAATCATGTAATTTTTTTTTTGTTTTGTTTTAGAGTGAATTCTTCTTTAATTGACTGGTAAAGAGTCAAGTATTTGGAATTCATTTTATTTGATGTAGGTAGTAGAAAATAGCTTGAAGAAGATATGCCAGATGTGTGATTTAGCTGTCTTCATCAGTCTTGAGAAAATAGAGTGAGAAAAAGATAAATCCAACAGTTGTTGAACTACTTTTGCGTGTGGGATTCTAGTTAATGAGACAATGTCTGGATGCAATTATTTGGAAAGTTCTTGACCTTTTATTTGTACAAGTTGATATAATTATGATTTCATGAGGAATGGTTTTGAAATTCTTAAACCAATTTTAGTCCTGTGTTTATATTGTGTCTTTTACTTTAGAAATCCTGGAAATGTTTTCTACTTTTAACTTTTACAGTGTGTCTTTAAAAGCTCACGTTATTAGCTTCAAAGTGTTTTTGTTTAAATTCCCATTTCAAAGAATTATTCTTGCTTAGTTACAAAGAAAATTTGTAACAGCATTCTATGATTCTTAATTCAAATGCCTTCGTATTTTTCTATTTGTACTTGATGATAAAAAATAGAGAAAATAAATACATGTGTACCACTTCTTACTGGCCAGCTAACCAAACTTAGCAGTCAAGTAACAGCTGCAAAAACCACTCCAGGATCCTAGCTCTATTTCTAGAGCTGTCTTGTCCAGGACAGTGGCTGCTACCCACCTGTGGCTCTTGAGCACCTGAAAGGTAGATAGTGCAAACTGACATAGTCTTTAAGTGTAAAGTACTTGACAACTTTAAATAAGATAATAGGAAAAAAGAATGTAAAATTTCTCAATAATTTTCATATGGGTTACTTATTGAAACATAATAACTTGAATACATTAAGTAAAATATATCGTTAAATTACTTTCACCTCTTTAATTTCAATTTTTTAAAGATAGTGACTAAAATGCTTAAAATTTTATATGGGGTTTTCATTATATTTCTATTGAACAGTGCTATTCCACACACAAGCTCATCTTCCTTAAATATTGTTAGTGCCTCAAGCCATGATTCCATCACTTCTTTTCATTGGCCAATTTCTTTTTTTCTTTTTTTTGAATTGAGACATAGTTTCACTCTTGTCACCCAGGCTGGAATGCAACGGCGCGATCTCGGCTCACTGCAACCTCCACCTCCTACGTCCAAGAGATTCTCCTGCCTCAGCTTCCCACGTAGCTAGGATTACAGGCACTCACCACTATGGCAGCTAATTTTTGTATTTTTAGCAGAGATGGGGTTTCACCATGTTGGCCAGGCTGGTCTTGAACTCCTGACCTCAGGTGATCCGCCCGCCTCGGCCTTCCAAAGTGCTGGGATTACAGGAGTGAGCCACCATGCCTGGCTGCCAATTTCTTATAATATTCGTTGATTCGCGTTTCTTCCTGTGTCCGATGTAGACTACAACTTCTTGTACATTGTCTTCCATAAAAATTTATTAACTTTCTGTTTTTTTTTTCTTGAGCATTTGATAGTTTTCTGTCTTTTTTTTTTTTTTTTTTTTTTGAGACAGAGTCTCGCTCTGTTGCCCAGGCTGGAGTGCAGTGGCACAATCTTGGCTCATTGCAACCTCTGCCTCCCCGGTTCAAGCAACTCTCCTGCCTCAGCCTCCTGAGTAGCTGGAATTTACAGGCAGGTGCCACCACGCCTGGCCAATTTGTTATTTTCAGTAGTGATGGGGTTTCACCACAATATTGGTCAGGCTGGTCTTGAACTCCTGACCTCATGATCCTCCCACCTCGGCCTCCCAAGGTGCTGGGATTATAGGCTTAAGCCACCTCGCGCAGACAGTTTTCTGTCTTTTAAATTTTCATTTTGCTTGTTTCCATCCTGATCTCTTTTTCCCTGAATTTTATTTCTCAGTTAATATTGTAAATGTATCTTTTTCACCATGGAATTGTTTATCGAGTATTGGAAAAAGTATGGGACAAAATTCCCCTCTCTCCTTGCTCACCCTGCCCCAGTACACCTCGTTTTACCTATATTTTTCAAGACTGAGATTTGCTACTCTCTATTGGTGGAGGGGAAATCCTATTTAAGAATCACTTCCATGGGGAGCTACTCTTACTGATGAAAATTTATCAAACCCTGCAAGTATGCAAGAATACTTGAGGTTCTCTTTCCTAAAATATCAAATAAGTCGTGCTTTGAATGATTACTTCCGTGCAGATGACTTCCAAATATATGTCCATTTTTTCTCCTCGGAACTACTAGTACTTGTCCCATTACTGAAGAACTTCACATATAAATTCCACCACCACCAAAATATATTAAAAACAGCTTATCTTCATTTTCAGCACTACTCATCTTGTTTCCAGCAGGATCTCTTTTGTTTCAGCTAACCAGGCTTTCGTATTTTCAGTCATTTTTAATAGAGACTTTGTTCCCTGAATCCTTGCATTTTATAAGCTATTAAACATTGTTGATTATAACTTCATTTTCTCTCAACTTCACCATTCCTATTGCCTCTAGTTTATAATATTGCTGATGTAGTTTGGGACATGATAGACTTTAGGACAAATGAATCTTCTAAGTGATTTCCTTGCCCACAGACTTTCCATTTATGTTTGAAGCCAAACTATACAACAACAACAGCAAAAAGAACCCTCTCCTCCAAAAACCTTCAGTAGTTACTGATTGATTATAAAATGTCAATCTAACTTTTTAAAATTTAAGGCTTAGTATTGTTTCCAAACTATTTCCAGATTGATTGCATTCTTCTCCATTTTAAAGATGCCTTCATCAGCTAAACTACTGCTGTTTTTCATAAATATTGTATGTTCTGTGGCTTTAGTGCTTTGGCTGTTGTTTGTCCCTATGTGGGGAGGGTACTTTTTCTGCCAAATCCCTCCTTCACTTACCCCAAGTCTCGAATTCCAAGTTCCATTTGTGTTCCAGAGTTCCCTCAAAGGCTACCTGCTCCAAAATTTATCTTCATGGTTTTGCACAACGCCTAGTTCTCTCTTCTGAACTCCCATCGCTTTTTCCCTTCAACATTTTTTTTTTTTTTTTTTTTTTTGAGACGGAGTCTTGTTCTGTCGCCCAGGTTGGAGTGCAAAGGCGTGATCTTAGCTCACTGCAACCTCTGCCTCTCGGGTTCAAGCGATTCTCCTGCCTCAGCCTCCCAAGTAGCTGGCTAATTTTTGTATTTTTAGTAGAGACGGGATTTCACCATGTTGGCCAGGCTGGGCTTGAACTCCTGACCTCTAGTCATCTGCCCACCTCAGCCTGCCAAAGTGCTGGGATTATAGGCGTGAGCCACCACATCTATAATCTTCAACTTTTAAAGTGTCATTTATCAGATTGTATATGGTGTTATGGTTTTCCATAAAGATGTTTTATATTCTATTTACTCTCTAAGAAGACAGGATCTGTGTCTGATTCCTTTGTTTACTACAGAGCTGAGCACATGGTATTTAATACATTATAGATTATGAAAGTTCCATAACTATTTATCAAATAGATGCATGTACTCATATACATCAGATCGATTAAGAAAACACACTATTACTGCTCTAATCCTATTGCTGTGATTGTCTATTGTTTTTATACTTCTGGGTTAACTACTGAATAAAAGGGTAAGCATTCATATTGATTTGACTCCCTCTTTCTTACGGGAAAAAAAATAGCAGTGCACTTTGAATATATTAGAATGCTTTCACTTTTTCACTTCTGCTATCCAACCGTTTCAAGTATATCGGGCCCCATTCCATTTGTCTTTCAGCAATCATACACTTTTATATTTATATATATATTTTAAAATCTGTATTCCTTTTTAAGATATTTACTTTTTTTCCTTAAGCTGTTACTATGCTTTATCAGGTGTCTTTTTGGTTTTATCAATAAAATTGCCCATATGTTCAAGGCCTTTGTCATTATGCTTTAGTACTTTAGTGAAGGTATGCTGCAGTATACGTAAAAAGTCCTTAATAAATTTTTGAATGAATCTGATATGTGATGGCACATCATGGTAATCTATTCTAAGGTGAATCACAAACAGCCTAGACTATATGTGTCCTCTTAACTATGAGATTTGTTTTCAATAATTATTACTCTTTGGTCACTTTGAACAAAAGCTATTTTCATAGACTCTGGTCCTTCAAAACTCTTTCCTATTGCTTGGGGTTGATGTCTAGAAAATCCATGCATACCTCTACCACTCTGCTGGCATTTTCCATACTCTCTGTACACAGCTCAGTATATTTTGGTAGCTAGTATCATGGAGATAGATTTTTAATGCATTTTATATGACCTTTTAAGAAAAAGTGAGGTGTGAAATAGCCAGCAATCATTTGCAGCTGCCAAAAATGCCATGCAGGGTGCCTTTGATTTTACTGACTGCCACAATCTGGCTCAAATCCTTGTCATTATCTAAGACAAATTTCTACTCTGTTGTGTTATAAAAATAGATTAATTATAATAAAACAGGTAAAATTTTGAAATGGATTACCTTATGGGAAGTAAAAATAATTGGACTCTTTCCCTTAATTTCTAAATTACTTCTAGAATAAGAGAAATGTTTGGTGAAGAATCTTAACCCATCTAAGCAATGCGTTTGTCAAGTAGGAAGGGATATATATAATCCCATATATATATATATGTATATCCCATATACACATATCCCATATATATGTATATCCCATATACACATATCCCATATACGTATATCCCATATATATGTATATCCCACATACATATATCCCATATATATGTATATCCCACATACGTATATCCCATATATATGTATATCCCACATACGTATATCCCATATATATGTATATACCACATACGTATATCCCATATATATGTATATACCACATACGTATATCCCATATATATATGTATATCCCACATACGTATATCCCATATATATGTATATCCCGTATACGTATATCCCATATATATGTATAACCCGTATACGTATATCCCATATATATGTATAACCCGTATACGTATATCCCATATATGTGTATAACCCGTATACGTATATCCCATATATGTGTATAACCCGTATACGTATATCCCATATATGTGTATACCCCGTATACGTATATCCCATATATGTGTATACCGCGTATACGTATATCCCATATATGTGTATACCCCGTATACGTATATCCCATATATGTGTATACCCCGTATACGTATATCCCATATATGTGTATACCCCGTATACGTATATCCCATATATGTGTATACCCCGTATACGTATATCCCATATATGTGTATACCCCGTATACGTATATCCCATATATGTGTATACCCCGTATACGTATATCCCATATATGTGTATAACCCGTATACGTATATCCCATATATGTGTATAACCCGTATACGTATATCCCATATATATATCCTGTGTGTGTATGTATATAAATATCCTGTGTATATATATATATATATCCTGTGTGTGTGTGTATATATATATATATATATATATACACACACACATATATATTCAAGTGTGTTTTTATTTTTATTTTATTTTATTTTTTGAGATGGAGTGTTGCTCTGCCACTCAGGCTGGAGTGCAGTAGTGCAATCTCAGCTCATTGCAACCTCCGATCCCCAGGTTCAAGTGCTCCTCCTGCATCAGCCTCCTGAGTAGCTCGGACTACAGGTACGGGCCACCATGCCTGGCTAATTTTTGTATTTTTGGTAGAGAAGGGTTTCACCATGTTGGCCACTGACTGTGCTTTGGTTTGGCTTATAGGAAATAATTTTTATGAACCAAAATTACATATAACATTCGTTTTAAGAGAATAATATGAATTATTTATGATGACAAGTGAACCATTATGTAAAATGCTACTGTCATTAATAAAATGGCACCCTATGATGTGAAACTGCAAAATGACTAGCTTACTTTTAGGAAGTCACCAACACACTGGGATAATCTGATTGACAATTACATCATATTTTTATATTTAAGGAGTCCTTGCTCCTGTGTGCTGTCTAAACCGCTGGTGGATGAATACTTTTAACAATTCTTAATATATATTAGTGCAGTGCTGAAGTTATCAAAGTGGGTCCGAAGAATAAATATATCAAATAGCAGTAATAGGCCAGGTGTGTTGGTCACACCTGTAATCCCGGCAGCTTGGGAGGCTGAGATAGGCAGATTGCTTGAACCCAGGACTTCAAGACCAGCTTGGGCAATATAGTGAGACCTTATCTCTACAAAACACAAACAAACAAACAAACAAGCGAACAAAAAACTTGGCCAGGCATAGTGGCGCACACCTGTAGTCCCAGCTACTCAAGAGGCAGAGGTGGGAGGATAGCCTGAGCCTGGGAGACAGAGGTTGCAGTGAGTCGAGATTGTGCCACTGTACTATAATCTTGGTGTCAGAATGAGACTCCTTCTCAAAAAACAATAACCAAAAAAAACCCCAAATAGTAGTAATAATTTAAAATTAGAATAAAACGTGAGCACTTATGATATATTGTTTTTCACCATTTATGAATACCATTTTTTTTAAAGGACCTTGCTATATGGTTAGGGTTTGGTGGTTTGGAGGTGAAATTGGGGAAAGGCATTCCAGACAGAGAAAATGATAGGAGTAAGTATAGGCAGATAGGAAAGATCATGGGGAACCAAGAGAAGGAACTGATGGTAGAAGATGTTAGAATGAGTTTGGAATCAGACTATAAAGACATTCCAGTGTCATGCTAAGAGGTTTGGAAATACCCTATAGAGGAGTGATTGACAAACTGTTTCTAGAAACGGTTAGATAGTAAATATCTGTAGGCTTTGCCAGCCTTGTGGTCTCTGTTGCAACTATTCAACTTTGCCGTTATAGTGTGAAATCAGCCATAAAATAAACAAAAGGTTGTGGCAGTATTCCAATAAAACTGTATTTACAAATAAAGGTAGGCAAGATTTGGCCTACAGACTATTATTTGCTGACCTCTGCTCTAGAGAAGAGGGACCCAATTGGTGACTTTTTTTTTTTTTTTTAGAAGGAGTCTCACTCTTGTCACTGAGGCTGGAGTGCAGTGGCGTGGTCTAAGCTCACTGCAACCTCCACCTCCCGGGTTCAAGTGATTCTCCTGTCTCAGCCTCCCAAGTAGCTGGGATTACAGGTGCCCACCACCACACCCAGCTAATTTTTGTATTTTTAGTACAGATGGGGTTTCACCATGTTGGCCAGGCTGGTCTCGAACTCCTGAGCTCAGGAGATTCATCCGCCTCGGCCTCCCAAAGTGCTGGGATTACAGGTGTGAGCCACTGCGCCTGGCCCAGTTGGTGATTTTTAAGCAAAAAGGAGAGGTAATTAAACTAACTGCTTTAACTAGGACAGTAGAAGAGGTAATGAAGGAAGAGATAGATTGGACAGAGCTTTTGAAGTAGAGATTATAGATTTCATGAAAAATTCAAGGAAAAAAATAAGTCATCTTTCATATTCTGGAGCCTAGATGGAGCTATAGATAATGGTGGAATCAAGATCCCCCAAATATTGGCAGGCTGGAATGATAGATCAAATATAGTTAACATAAGTTTTATAAAAGTCAATGTATGATCTTCGTTGAAAGGGTTCAAAATGGTGTACTTAGCAGTTTACATTCAGAAATTATTTGAAGATTTTAGTTGACTACTCTCAAGCTCAATTATGAGTTTGAAGAGACAGCATAATGAAGCAAAAGAGTATTGAAATGATCTCAGAAGAACCGTTGGAACTATAAAACTAGTTATTCCATTGGATCCTTAAAATAACTGCTGAAGAATGTAAGCCATGAACTTTTCTCTGTAGAGACAGAATATTTGGGAATTCAGATCTAAGTTTCTTTCACAATTGGATCCAGTTGGATTGAGCATCCATTCTCAAAACTTCACAATATTTTAACCTCAAGCAATTCTGACAGCGGAGTCTAGTCTACGATTTGAGTGTTAATATTACAACCATGGGAATTAGGTAAAAAGAATATTCCATAACACCGTTTCTAAAGAACATCAAGAAACAGGCCGGGCGCGGTGGCTCACGCCTGTAATCCCAGCACTTTGGGAGGCCGAGGCGGGTGGAGCACGAGGTCAGGAGATCGAGACCATCCTGGCTAACACGGTGAAACCCCATCTCTATTAAAAATACAAAACGTTAGCCGGGCGTGATGGCAGGCGCCTGTAGTCCCAGGAGGCTGAGGCAGGAGAATGGCATGAACCCGGGAGGTGGAGCTTGCAGTGAGCCGAGATGGTGCCACTGCACTCCAGCCTGGGCGACAGAGCGAGACTCTATCTCCAAAAAAAAAAAAAAAAAAAAAAAGAAGATCAAGAAACCAAGGAAAAGATAAGTTAAGTGGCTTGCTTAAAATCACCTTGCATTCTAGTAATCTAGTAATAGACTCAACATTAGAATCTTGTGCTGTTGTGTTTTTAACCCAGGCTTATCTGTTTAATAACACGACTGGCTCTTGAAGAATATTACAGAGAGAGCTTTCCTCGTGGAGTTCAACTACTTTAGACACTTCAGATTATTGCAAAAGTGTTCATTCTCACCATCTTTATGTAAGGTAGATAAACTACAATTAAGTAGGTAATAGTTAATTGCTATAACTGTATTCCGTTTGAAAAAAATATAAATTAAAATATATAATTTTAGGTTCCTGATATGCTTTGAATGCCTTAAGAGTCTCAAAAGGACACAACTACATTCTGAAATTAAGAAAATATAGCCCTTAGAATTGCTTAAAATCATCACATTTCCAAAAAAATACTGATTTGTATAATTGTAGCTATTTTACATGACAATTATAACTAATAAAAATAATGATAAGACAATAACAGATCTTAATGGCTGAATGTAAAATAAAATTTGCTTTCTGCTAAGTAAGCTCTCAGGTGCACAACAAAGTACATAATGCTTTAGGTGTTTGTGTGTCTGTAAATGCCAAATAATGAAGAGTGTGTGTTTGTATATATCTGTACACACATATACATATATGTGTGTATGTATGTGCAAACACTCATATGTACATGCTCACACAATATATAAAGGAAGAAATTAAAATTAGACAACATTATGCAATAAAAGTAAACATTTTGTGATTGATTTTTTGACTTTGCATGCGTGACTCATGCTTATTTCAAATACATTCAGAATGAGTAGACTTGTCCTTCATGTGATTGAAAACATACATTTTACACAACTTTTTATTGCTTCTCTGTACTTAGCTTTTAATCTAGGAAAAAGAAATGTGTAAATAGTTTAAATACTTGATTCCTCTTGGAGAACAAGTTTGTACAGAATAGAATAGGCTGGTAGCCCCAGGTAATGACTTCTGCCTTTCTTGGAACTTGTTTTCACCTTTGTTGCTTTCTTTTTTTTTTCTCTCTCTTTTTTAAAAATTATTATTATACTTTAAGTTTTAGGGTACATGTGCACAATGTGCAGGTTAGTTACATATGTATACATGTGCCATGCTGGTGTGCTGCACCCACTAACTCGTCATCTAGCATGTTGCTTTATTTTTCTAGTTATAAGATTAGAAAAACTGATCAACTTTCATTGTACCATGAAAAAATGTCTTTAATCTTATGTTTCTTTATAGACATGATACATATATACAGAATAACTTGTTAAGATGATTTTTGAGTGGAGCCGCAATAAATGTTCATTCCATATTATTGCATTTAGGATACATTGGTAAATCAGAGGATTTTAAAATAAAGGTGGATTGGTAGTGAATATTTCTGTTACCCAGGTACCCATCAGGCTTGGCTTATTCTGCTTTATGGCCTTGTAAACAATTTTGAGAAGTTTTATTATTTTTAGTGTACGTTGAGTAATTCTAATTACCTAATATTCTTCCTCTGGAGAGACTGAAAACTTCGACAGTACACTAACAATTGAATTCACATATGCATATTTTATTTTAAACTGATTCTAAACAAGTTTCATTCTGTGGGTCTGTCATTGTGTTTGTCATTGTTATGCATAGATTCCACAGGACCTGACTAACATTTAACAGCATTAAGAGATGTAACATACATAGCAGTATGCTAGCAAGAGAGTGATTTTGTGATAGCTTCATTTTATGGATATCAATCCTGATTACTAGTGATAGATTACCATAACCCAAGATTTTTGTCAAGGTCATTGCCATGTTGATGCTTTCCTTAATATATTTACTTTTCCTAAAGAGGATTGGTGTCCTTTTATGTATTCATTTGTGTGTGACTTTTGAAATAAGTATCTCTTAAAATCTATCAGCATGTTCTCTCATATGTGTGGACTAGATAGATTGCATTCAGAAATGCCATTTTAGATCTGATTATTAATCTAAAGGGGCTATGAAAAATAAAAAGAAAGCAAATTCATTTTGGGAATAATTTATTCAAAATAAATGTGCACTCTGGGACATGAAACAAGTTCACTTAATCTGTACAAACATTTAGTGCAAAATCTTCATTTTAAATGAAGTGCCCCAGGTGAAGCTCTCCTCTCTATTGTCCATCACTCTTAGATGTTTTTGTGTTCTCTTACTTGGGATTTCTTCATTAATCTGGGGTAAATTCTTTTGTAGGATGAACTAAATAAAAAAAAAATAAAGTTTTCCATATGCTTTCCATTCACTGTCTATTACACTGAGTAAGGAAGCTGATTATCATATTTAATTTACATAGTTAAAAAAAACCTCAAAAACCAAACAAAACCCAAACAGGTGGTTTGTATTGAAGAAATAAAATAAGCATTATTATTATAGAATAGGTCAATTCTTTTTCTATTACACATTACTTGGATAGAATAAAGTAGACAGCTCATGCTGAGAAAACTGAAATGTAGAGAATGCAAGAGTTAAAAGACAGACAATACACTCAATAGTGTCTCAGGCATGGATCTCTGAAAATTATGAAGAACCATCCCACTTGAATGAATAAAAAGCATGAGCTTATCTGTTGTTTGCTTTCAGTTTTGAAAGTCATTTTATAAATTGGGGATGCTAATGATTTCATCCTTCTGATTAAATTTATAGTCATTTATCTCTCATGTTAAATGTATTTGTGAGGGATTCATGGAAATTATTTTTATTGCTGAATACAATTTTTTTCTCTTTAGAGGCACAGTTTTTGTAAAGTGAAAATATTTATGATTATGCTAGTATAGTCCTTAGAGTCATTTACTCATTTCTTTAGACTCTTCGGGAGCAAAATCAACCAAAAGGTGTCTTTTGTAATTTAACACTTAACCTGAGATGTTAAGGTTTTAATTTGGGAAATTCTAATTTTGGGTTATAAATGGGTGTTTCCAAAGAGATATGATCATAGTTTTGGCAAGTATCATACAGTAAAATAAAATCCCTCATGTTACCAAATGAATTTTCTAAATGTTTAAATTGAATAAAATGCTTTCTTTTTATACTGAAGTATATGCACTTCATAGAAAACTAATGATTTTGAAAGGTAGTTTTTCCCGTTGTTCTATTTAATTGACATTTAATTGACAGCATGTTTTCAGGAGCAGAGATTTTTGAGAGTGCTGATACATTCATATATTTTAATTGTAGAAATCCTGGACATGAGGAGTGTTTTGCATTAAGTTTCGCACCTGATCACATTCCTGTTGGAAGGTTTCCAGAGTGTGGTCTAGAAGGAACTGTTACTTCCAACTTGTGCCACTGAAATTAAGATCTACTCCCCAGAGAAGACAAGTGAATTAACACAGTATGCTTTATGCACAGTGAAAACAAACTAATTTGGGTTACTTACTACTTTGCTTAGAACTGCAAAAAGTGCAGTAGCATATACTTGCAGCTGATTGAGTGAACTCCATTTTTTATATTAAATATAGAATCAATGATTTACTACAGGGCTTTGTTTCAGGTTCTTCTGAAATGCTAACAGTCTCTGAAACTAGGCTTTTGTGCCAACTACATTCCACAGCAACACTCTCTTCCTTTTCCATGTCCTCATTTTCAGCTCTTTATTGGCTGATTGTTGATAGCAAATAATAAACATTAAAAATCAACAAACCTATAACCTACATCTTTGTACATATCAAACACATTTGAATAGGGAAATATCATCAATGCCATATTATTAGCAAATAAATAATAATCACTCAGACATGAAGAAGTATTCAGAGACTGGAAGATTTTGGTGATGAAGACAGGTGAAATATTAGAAATGTGCACCAGGGCTGTTGGTGTATCTTGTAGGGAAGATCTAGAAAATTAGATTAATCAAGGAGCAGACATTTGGAAGAAAGTTTGTGTGAATGCCTGACAGTCTTGCTCTTTCCCTCATTTCAAATGTTGGCAGGGTAGCAGGCAGCTCCAAGGGAAATGTGCTCCTTTCATACTTGAGTAATTGATGAATTGTATGCAATATGCAAATGAGAATCCATAAATCTTATGAATGACAGCTTAATTTATGTGAGCCTTAATGAATGCAGGATTAGATTTTAATTAAATATCCTCAAAGGCACCCTGAGTAGTAGATTTTTTTAGGCCTTGTTTTTTGAAGAGTTGTTTCTCAAGCAATGCATTTTACAAAAGCGGAAAATCAGGCAAAGAATTCAGCCTATATTTTAATAATAAGCATTGTTTCATTTTACATAGAAAACAGCAGATCAATTGATTGGTCTTTAACAAAATATGTATAGATCTATTTATTTTCTAAACATTTCTCTAAATTCGATTACTTTTATTGTTGGTCTCTGATATCATGTGCTATTTTTAATTCCGAGAAAGTTATTAAAACTTTACTAAAAAATATGCCAGAGCTAAAGAATTGTTTAATAAGAGATATATTAGATAGATAAACATTTAAAGTATCAAATATAATTAGAATAAAACAAAGTCTTCCTAACCATTGTTTTCTTTTTCAAAATTGCCTCTCTAGACAATACTTAATGAGATAAGATGATAAATAAGACTATTTTATACATGATATTTAATAAGGAGACTTGTATACTAAAATTAAACTGAAATGATATACACTCCTGTGGAATAGTTACCTCTTTAATTCACTTTAGTACCTTGAATTTAAATATAGATTTTTCATTGCCTATTTATTGGATGACAAAAAAATCACTTTATTTTTCTATTAGGCATATACTTTTTTACTTAGAATTTGTTTAATTTAGGATGAAAATGCACATGTGATTTGGATGTTTAGATATCCAAACAATTATTTCTTACATTTAAAGCGTTTTCTTGTTAAGTCACGCTGAGTTTACTGTTTTTAATACTCATCAGTTGTTTCAACTAAATCAGTTTTAAATCTCAGACATAGAAGTATTCTTTTGCTTTTTCTCTCAGTAATGATACTAGTGCCTATGTGCATATAAATAGGAAAATTCACATTTTCCTCTATTAATGAAACAAACTTATAGGGCTTCAACATGCGGTCTATTTGCCTCAACTCCCTGTAGCAGTACAAGTGTATAATGCATTGAGAAGAATAGAGGTTTAAAACATGCCAGGCAGAGTCTTGGTCCATAGCTGAGATTCTGAGGGGGAAGCATCTGTGAGGACCTCAACTGAAATTGCATGCACAATTTTAGGTAAATCACTATGTGTTCATTAATGATTAAAGGGGTCCGTAACTTTCAACAGGTTCTCCAAGGGGATTTGTTATCCAGAAAGACAAACTATAAAGCAAAAGACAATAGCAAATACATAACTTTGTGGAGCAAAGTATATCTATTTGAAACCAAAAAAGCCCCATGTAATCCAGTGCCTTTATAAACCATGCAGCTTTCTAAGAGATCAATCATGTGTAAGCATGCTTTCCTTAAATCTTCCACTCATATTTTTTAATACTGTATTATTTATTTTCAGAGCAATATACAAGCAAAATATCCTGCATTTTTGTTTTATTTTCAATGATGATTGCCATCCCAAATATTGTGAATTAAGGAGCTTATTTCTCTAATAGATATTATCAATTATATTTTTAATGTGTTTATGTAAAGAACATCTACTAATCAAAGTAAAATTTATACATGCTACATAAAATGGCAATATAATTCTAGACAAAACAAATTTTAAGATATTTAGGAAAAAATCAAGATTTAGCTAGCTTTAAAGTTTATATTTTATATAGTTTCATCAACTTTACTCTTATTGGTACCACTCCTTCCCTAGGGCATTTTACTTTAATATTAAATGTTAGATACCACAATGCACTCAGAGAAAGAGAGGACTAACACTTGAATGAAATGACAGCTTTTGAGAGGAGTTTTAGAAGTAGAATTCGATATTTTGGTTAATTTCTATTTACTTTCTCTCTCTTTTGTCTTCTTTTTTGAAACTCAGCTGAATCCGTAGGTTCATTTTCTTAAAGGCTACATTGCTCAAAACAGTTAAAGCTTTGTCAAGAAAGGTGCCTTTTGAGAAACATGGTTTTTTGACACTAACATTCGTATTGCTTTGATGAGACTTGTTTTGCGAAAAATTTTTCAAGTCTTTTTTGTTGTACTAATTTTATGTTCAAAACCATTATTTTCAAGTTTTCTTTTGAATTTTTTTTTTACAGTTTCAATTTCACTAAGATATGCTATAATCCACATGTAAAGTCCGTTTTTTGCCAATTGTAATATCCCATTTTGATGTTTTGCACTTGCAAATGGAGTGTTAGAGAGAATTGCTTGTTCCTTTGCAAATCCAAAAGTTATAGTTAGTTGTGATTGACATTCATTATAACATAAAGGTTCATCCATGAAGAAAAATTTTTAAGACGAGTGTTTGAGTCTGCCAAATATTTGAATGTTTTTATTCCTCTAAAGTAGTCTTTATGGAGCTAATTGGAGCTTAAAAAAATACAAATGGACATAAATCATAAAGAAACTTACTTGCAAGTTCCTTTACAATTCTTCTCTCTTTAAAACTCTAGGCATAACATAGTTTCTTTCTTTTGATATCATAACTAACATACATTTTCTATGTATTTTTTGATATAAGTAATACTTTATTCAATTGATTTGGAAATAACCCATCTACTTTGCTGTGTATAAAAAAATTCAGAAATGGAAGTATATGGTATAGTTGTATCATATCAAGAGTGTTTCCAAGTTATTTTGAATAAGTTATAGAGCAGGTTTTATGCAAATGTTGATGATCTCAGGATTTCTGTTGGTCAGTTGGAGTAATTTAAGATTTAAATTGGCATGCATTGAATATATTGTTTTTAGTTATTATAAATTTAATTTTATTTATTCATTCAGTAAATTATATTTGCTAAAGGGCAAAAAGTTTTGCCTAGTTGGGAGTCACCAAATGGAATTATCCAAGTATAGAAAGCTGTCTGCAATACAGTTTTGATGAAGGTTTTCAAATGTAAAATTACTTCTCACTTGAGCTAAACAGGATAAATACAACTATAAACCCCTTAGAAGTTTTTGATGATAGAAGTTTTTTCGTATTTGTTTCCTTTATTTTGAAAACAAACAAGTTGGAACTAGTTTCCATTAGATACGAATTTATTTTTCTACTTACCTTAGGTTTAAGTGAATGCCTACAAAATTTCAATACCGAGAGGGCTTTTCAGACTAATCTAAGAATTGCTGATTCCTATCAAAATAGTCTGAAAGGAAAGTGAAAACAAAAATACAAAACAGGCCAGGTGCAGTGGTTCAGGCCTGTAAGCCCAGCAGTTTGGGAGGCCGAGGTGGGCAGATCACTTGAGGCCAGGAGTTTGAGACCAACCTGAGCAACATGGTGGAACCCCGATTCTACTAAAAAGACAAAAATTAGCTTGGTATGGTGGCACTTGCCTGTAATCCAAGCTACTCAAGAGGCTGAGGTGGGCGGATCACTAGAGCCCAGAAGGCAGAAGTTGCAGTAAGCCAAGACAGCACCACTGCACTTCAGACTGGAAAAGGCAGTGAGACTCTGTCTCAAAAAACAAAACAAAACAAAACAAAAAAGCAAAACAATAATTTATCATTTAATTTGTTAAGAAACAGAAGAGGATTGATGTGGGATTAGAACATAAATTTTTAAAAAACCACCTTACTAAAAACAGATTTTATTGCGTCAAATGCAAGTCAACATCAAAAGAGGTTTTTAATATTACTGTTCAGGTACCTATTTATTTGTGCGGTCTGAAGTTATAAAATATCTTAAAACATAATGCCAAATATTTGGGGAACGATGTTAACCATGTTAAGTAAGACACATTTTATTTTATTTTTTAGATAGGATCTCACTCTACTGCCTAGGCTGGAATGCAATGGTGTGATCAGGGTTCACTGCAGCCTCAACCTTCTGGGGTCAAGTGATCCTCCTACCTCAGGCTCCTGAGTAGCTAGGGCTACAGGCATGTGCCACCACGCTGGGCTAATTTTTTTTTTTTTTTTTAATTTTGTGTAGAGACAAATTTGGCCTGGTTTTCCCAGGCTGGTTCTCAAACACCTGGGCTCAAGCAATCCTTTTGCCTCAACCTCCCAAAGTGCTAGGATTACAGGTACAAGCTGCTATGCCAGGCCTAGACACATTTTAATAGGTTTTATTTTATTTAGGATAGAGAAATGTACAACTGTTTCTGGTTTTGACACAACAATCCATGAAAAAGATGAAAAGAAACCTGGAACTCAGCACATACTGCTCTTTTGAATATAGATGATACTGAGTCATTCCTTTACAAAGTCTCCAAATAACAGAGATATTCTAACCCTAGCCCCTACTCCTAAGCATCGAGGGAGGAGGTGGTAAGAATCCTCCTCCTCTCTTTAGCTACACCCCCAGCTCCATTGTAGTTTATGAGAAAGCCACGAATAGTATATTGAAGCCCCACAGCAATGATGTAGACATTGAACCCAGAAAGTTGAAGTTCATACAAGTAAAAACTGAAACCTGTACCTTCTGACCCCAAATCCAAAGCTCTTTCCTCAACTTTTGAAATTGAATGATACTGTGTGTCTGGCTTTTCAGTACTTTATCAATATATTTAGAACTATTGTTTCTAGCAAGATAAAATAATAAATGAGAAAATGATATATATCTGTTTGGGGATTATTTTAAATGCATACAGATTTTTACATTGATATAAGCCAAGCTCACTATGATGATAGTTTTCAAGTATTATTATCCGGAAGTACCCCCTTCCCAATTTTCAAGTTCTGTCCAGAAAGCTATTAAGTAACCAACCACTGCTTTCTTTGGTGTTCGGTATGATTTAGTCATGAGTAGCTGCAACTGGGAGTTTCACATAGGAAGGACTTGTTATATTCCATCTCGTAGTCATTAGAAGGGAATGTTGTTCTGTGAATTATTTTTTCTAAAAGAAGGAAAGAAGCAAGTTGATATTTTCTCTCAAAAGGTAGAAAATCTCATAGGAAATCAACAAATGTCAATATGGAGGGAGTTAGTAAGAAAACAAAACTTACTAAACTTCTTAAAATCACCCAGAATGTCTGTAAGGAAAGCCAAAAGGAAGATGGTTTCCTCACTTTCATCCTGATTGTATTACCTGTTTAGAATACAGAAACTCATTTATAGCAAATGGCATATGCTGGTTGTATACTGCTAAGGAATATTACTTTCTAATATATAAATTATTCAAAGTGATGATTCATATACTGGAGTAAAAATAACTTAATGGTATAGACTTATAATTGCCTAAGAGCATAATTTCTAATTCTATCCTTATAATAAATATCATTCTAATAGATACACTACTCAAAAGGATTATTAAAGCTTCAGGTATATATTCATAACTTTAAGTGTCTATAATGTACCACTCAAGAAGTAAAATGCTTTAACATATTGTTAAGAACTTTCATCTAAAATCTTATTTTTTAAATGGATATCATATTTCTTTTTTTCCAACATACTTTTAAGGAAGAAAAAATGATATGAGGATTTCTCAATTATTTTATGATATCGCACAAAATAAATAAAAATCTAAGTTAAAACATAATTCATTGCACAGCAAATTACTGAAACAAAATGAGAAGAAAATGAGGACTAGTCCTTTTTTATTATTCATATGACTTGGTGATTATTTTAGTTCTTTTGAAATAGTGGCTGAAAATGAAACATAGACTGTTAATTGTGACATTGCTATCAGAAGCCTCTAAAACCAAGCTGCTTTTAATGAATGCAAAGTCAGATAATTACAGAATTTGGACTACCCCTAGTTACCAAATGAGTAAAAGTGGCATTTAAGTGTTTGGCCCTTTAGTTCAGAGCTCTTAGTAGATGAAAATATGTTCATCTCTTACCTCCCCTAGTGATAATTATAATTGTATTGTTGGATCACATCTCTTGACTCTTGTGTAATTTAGCTCTGTCAGCATTAATCTCTTGGCTGTTCACATCAGTGGAACTAAATGTCTGCTTAATATTATGTAGGTTAGGTGGTTGTCATCCTAGTTGGGAAAAAACAATGAAAAAATTTACTGTGGTGTTAGGCAAATGTATTATGAGGGCATCAGGCTCAATATCTGAACATCGACACTATGTATAGGGAAATCATGTTTGGATATAGATTTTTACTTTCTTCAAATAAAGGATTAGTGTTGGCTTTGTTTCTTAAATATCCATAGGTAATGTTTCCCTATTTTTTCCAACCAATGTTATTATTGTTGTTTGTTCTACAGTATTTTTAAGAGGAAATAGCTGTGGATCATCAAGTAAGAGAGAAATGCATTTTATAATGCACATTTACATTTTCCTTTCGGTATGTGATGACATGGACATTTATCTGGGTGTAGGAACAATCTGACAAGTGTGAGAGATAACTGCTTGATATAAAGTAACTACTGCAAGAAAATAAACTTTTTGATAAAGATCTTAGAATTGATAAGTAAAGTTTAGAGAACATAACTGTCTGCTATCATGTATCATGTTTTTACCTTTATATTGATCTGGATCTTTTATATGGATAGCAAAGCATTGACAAAGAAGGACTAAAGTAGACATTTATATAATGCACTTTCAGCTGCAGCATTATGTTTACATGTTAGCAGGCAAAGGATTCATATTTCATTACAATACTGATAGTATTCTTTATAGAATCTGAAAATTTAAACACCATGGAGTGCTTTGGAATTTTAAATGAATGGTTTTCATTTATATTACATTTTAATTTAGTTAGTCAAACACATTTGTTAGACATGATTATGAGCTGAGCCTTGAATTAGACGTTATGGCTGACAATAGGGTAGCAAGGTGTGTCTCTTGACACACCTATATATATTTCTGAGAGAGAAAATATATTTGGGGAATGCAAAAATGTGCTGTGAACAGGAAAAGATTTAAAACTTAGTAAGAGAGCATACAAATAAATACTATTCATATGTCAGTGAAGTCCAAATGTCTGCCAGCCTCCTGGAGTCCATTCTTTCTTTTCTCCCCCTCACATGCTGGAATAAGCCATGCTAGCTTTCCTTTGCTTTCCTGATCAGACTTAGGCCTTTTGCACTCACTAGTCCATTTGCTGGGACATTTTCTGCTGATTTTCCCATAGCTTCACCCATCCATAGCTGCTAACTTCCTGATATTCAAGTCTCATCTTCTTAGAGAAGTCTTCTGTGTACAAGTAATTTAAAGACAGCATTTTAGTAGTTTATTCATCTATTTACGTGTTGTCTTTCTTCACCTAGATTCTTCCCCAGTACATAATAAACTCTCAATAAATATTGAACAAAAAAGACAAATAAAGAACTAAAAGTAGAAACAGTTAATATATTTCAATAAGGCTTCCTGGGGAGGTCACTTTTTATTTTTATTTATTTATTTGACAGAGTGTCGCTCTGTGGCCCAGGCTGGAGTGCAGTGGCGTGATCACAGCTCAGTGCAGCCTCAACCTCCTGTGCTCAAGTAATCTTTCCACCTCAGCCTCCAGAGTAGCTGGGACTACAGGTTCATGCCACCAAGCCAGGCTAATTTTTAAATTTTTTGTAGTGATGGGGTTTCAGTATGTTACCGAGGCTGAGATTGAACTCCTTGGCTCAGGCAATCCTCCCAAGGCCACTTTTAAAATCTGTTTTTGATGGAAAGAAAAGTGATACTCTTCTTCTTTACCCAAAAGGAAAATATAGGTAATAGAATAATACACACAGATAGTGAGCATAGTATAGAAAGTGTACTGTGACTTCTAGAAAAAAATCTATGTCTATTCTTTGCATTGCATGAAATTGTAATGTGAACTGAAATATAGTCAAATTGGTGAGAATGTGGGGTGTTAAGTTTGTAAAGAGGCTGAAAGACCAAAAGAAGAGGCTTGGTACATGCTACAGTAAGACATGGGATCTGTGTTGTTCCTTGAGCAGAAAATCCTATGATTAAATAAGCCATTCTATTTTGGGTCAAAGACAACCTTTCAAAGGTGGCCTACAAAGGCTCATTTACTTTTGTACTTAAGAAATAGCACCAGAGGTTGCATTCACACAGAAGAAGGAGCCTCTTTTAAATGCAAATACTCATAATTTAAGCTTTTAACTTTAATTATCAATTAAATCCTCGCAGGGTTTTGTTGACTGTTGAAAGCAAAATACTAAGATGTGTAGATGTCTGGGGTGATGGGTTTAAATGTCAATGGGAGGAGTAAGAATGCCAACAGCAAAGAAAGCTCCACTAACAGTAGAGACATGAAGATTGCCAGATTATAATTTTCCTAAAGCTTGCTTTGGCTATTACTTAAAAATCTTCTTACCTAATAATTTTTATTCTAAAAGCAATGGGTAGGATGGTTTATAAATGGGAATGTTGATAGAGCAGCCAGTTATCAGGATAACATAAGATCCTAAGGAAATATGCACCTAATTAATGAAATAGCAAACAAATGGAAAAGAAACAATATGTTTGAATACATAATCAACTCTACTTGGTGATGGAGATCACAGAGAAGGGAATAACACAGTTTTAGAAGAGAAAGAGGCCTCAGCGCTGGTTGAGCTAAAGCCTGTAACAAATGCCAGTGTCAATTTTACAACATCCTGATATACTGAGTAAGTTATCTAGCTCTACCTGAACATTGAAGGGAGAAGGATCTAGGAGAAAGAGATTTCTTTTTTTTTTTTTTTTTTTTTTCTGAGATACGGTCTTGCTCTGTCATCCGGGATGGTGTGCAGTGGTGCGATCATAGCTCACTGCATTTTGGATTTCCCTGACACAAGTAATCCTCCTCCTGAGTAGCTGGGAGTATAGGTGCACCACCATGCCCAGCTAATTTTGTTTTAATTTTTAGTGGAAATGAGGTCTCGCTATGTTGCCCAGACTGGTCTTGAACTCCTGAGCTCAAGAGATCCTTCTGCCTGGGCCTCCCAAAGTTCTGGGATTGCACGTGTGAGCCAGTGTGCCCAGCTGGAAGAGAGCTTTTTTTAAGTCTAACTGTTATGCCCTTTCTTCCGTTTGGCAAAAATAATCTATTATTGAGTTCAGAAGTGAAAGGAATGAATTTAATCTGTCTTTTATTTGGTTAGCTTTTATTCAATATTTTAAGGTTCCCATTTTGTTCTCAACTTTTCCATGTGAGACCATATGCTCTCTTTCCTTCTTCATTTGTTCTGGACTTTCGAATCCTTCAACCCTGTGGTTGTTCTTTTCTGGGGCCTTCTAGGTGATCCATGATCTTTTTAAACACTGGGACACGTGATTCTACAGAGTCTTTGGGTAGCAAAAGACCAAATGAGAGTGACATGCTCTCATTGGTTCTGGTTACTCTAATTAACACTTATTAATATTACTGTACTTGATTTCTTTGTTTTTTTTTTAATTTAAAAGTTTTTTTGGACTACTAATTCCATATTGGTTTTGACTGAGAAAACGAAAGGGATGTTAGATCTAAAGATCTGACTGATGAGCTTATGATGAATATGGCAAGTCTCAAATGTGGCTGGTATATTCAATGGCATACATCAAGATATAGGCTATCATTATATTCCTAAGTAGCAGGAATCTGAAGAAAACTAGATTTTTTTTTTCCATCGACTTTATATTTTCCTCTCCCTGAGAGTTATGAAATGGACAATTTAAATTATGAATGGAAACGCAATTTAACGAAAAAACATAAAAATGTGTAAATAAGAAACAAATCTAAGCGGGCATAGAGGCATAGAATTAATGTGTGTGTGTGTGTGTGTGTGTGTGTGTGATTACACACACAGGTCCTTGCAGTGTTTTCATTTCTGGTCACCACCTTAGCAAACTAATCAATGAGGCATGAACTGCTATCTGCAGTGAAAGAAATGAAAAATAAACCAGAGATAATCCCTCAGTTAAAAGGTTATTCTGTGTGATAAAAGCTATTTTGTTAATTTATTTACTTACTGGTACAGTGAGATAAAGTGAAAGTACAATTAGGCATTTCTTGTTGAAAGAATTTTAAAGGGCAATGATGACTTAATATTCTGTATTATTTGACTGACATTTAAAATAATTTTTAAACTAAAATTTTTGTAGCACATAAAATTGTGTATTATTTTGCTTTAGTTTATTTTATATTTTGAATTTTGTAGGTGTGTACATAATATAATTGATTATTCAGTAAAAATGAATATAAAATCTTCTTTGGATGAATCCTTAGCATTAGGTCTCTTAATTTAATGAAGGACGGAAATTTTTTGGAAAGGCTATTCCTGTAAAGTAATATTTTCTGTTAATTACATGCATGGTGTATACTTTAAAAAAATAGTTAATTACCTAACGCATGCAAGGCTTAAAACCTGGATGACAGGTTGATGGTTGCAGCAAACCACCATGGCACATGTATACCTATGTAACAAACCTGCACATATATCCCAGAACTTAAAGTAAAATAAAAATAAATTAAATTCAAAAAATAACTCATTTGTTCCTTCTTCAGCTGATTCATCCAGCAAACAGTAATACTTTTGTCCTTATTACCAGACCATTGAATTCTGGCAAAAGAGGAATATATAGAACATAGTTGCTGCATTTAAAGGCTTTGTTGGCAGACTAAAATAATAGATAAATTATTATGTTAATAGAGAGACTAATATGATACTATGGTATTCCATGATACAATAGAAGTAAAAGGCAACTGGTGAGCACTTGGGAAGATTAGGGAAGAAGTTGGTGAGAATTGGTGTAGGGCTTCTCACATGTACAACTGAAGGAATGGGCATTTCAGGAAGAAGGATTAGATCTGTAAAGCATGAATATGTGAAAGTAATTAGGTTCCAACTACAGAGTGAGGGTAGGAAAGTTATGAGAAATTATACCCGAAACGAATTGAGGTGCTAGATTTTGAAGAGTCTTGTATGCTATGATAAGAAATTTGGTGAATATTTAGATTCGCAGAAGGCACTGAATGTGCTATAATGTTATTTCTATATAGAACACTTAGGTCAGTATCAAACACTACAGGAACACAGGAGGACCTGAGAGAAGGCAGGAGCAATGTGAATGAAGAAGAGAGTGAGTTGGAAGATGTATCATAGGCAGAATCAATAGAAGATGAAGATTATTAAGCTAAGAAGTAGAAAGTACATTGAAGAAGAGGGAAGGATTGGGAAGACCCTCTGGGCTCTGGTTTTGGGGATTGGATGGATGGTGGTTTATTTTCCGAGATATGTAATGCAATAGGTAATGAGGTGCAGGTTTAAGGTAGAAGATAAGAAGTTTACATCAGACATGTTGAATTTGAGGCACTTGTGAAATGTTCAGATATCACTTACACCTCTAGAAAGATAGATTTCAAACTCAAGAGAAAAAGGAAAACATTATTTCTGTATTCCCAGATGTTTGTTTTAATAATTGATAAGCTAAACTTCAATTTAATTTCTAAGCTGATCTGAAATTATTTGAGGGGTATAAATTTTTCAGTCTCCAGAGTTTTTGTTATTTTTTTTTAGGAGAAACAACTGAAGAAAATTATTTTTCAGAGCCCATTAACTGTTCCCCGAGACTGAAAATTGTCTTTTTATTTACATAAAAGACATATCTCGTTCTCATTGGAAATACTCTGCATTAATATACTCTATGTTCACCAATAGACAGCTATTGAAATTAGCTATTTTAATAGATATCAACAGCTGTTAAAATTTCTGTATAATACTTTTACTCAGAGAAATCAGGCAGGGCAGGAGGAAGAATAGTGACATTGAGATAGAAATGAGATTAAGATAATGGCACAAATATAGGAAACCGCCTTCTTAGGTTGGAAGAATGTACCCTGAACAGAGCAGCATACACACAGCCATCTTTTTCCTTTGTGCTCACTGTTCACATTCTTATTCAATGCTCTATGCTAATATTAGCTTCTTTGACTATTTTATTTCAGGTTTTTAAGTTTTATTGGCTATAGCACTTCTTGAGGGTGTTAGGGAAGGGAAGATGTGGATTCCAAAAGGTTAAGTGAGTTGTCAAGGTCACACATCTAATAAGTGACAGCTTCTGTCTTTTGATCCATGGCAAAGTGACCTTTTGTCTCTACTATTCAGAGGCACCATGGTATAATGGAATAAGTACAGGCTTTGAAGTCGGAGATACATGGATCTGACATAAAGATCTAAAATTTATGAGTCATGCTGTTGGGCCAGTCAGCTCAAATTTCCTCATCTGAGAGATGGAGATAATAATATCTGCCTAAAACGGTTGTTGGAATTTAAATGAGATAGATATTTTACTTACCTGTTAGTAGATGTTCTGTATATGTTAGCTATCCCTTTTTTCTCAGTTAAGTCACAACCTTAACCCCTTGTTCTCAAACTTGGAAAAAAGAGAATCAGTGAAGCCACTATCAAGAGTTGAAAGGGTAGACCAATACTTTCTCTGCCTATTTTATTTCTTGGCTTCATGATCTTCTTTCCATCCTTTCTATTTTAAAATACACTTTTAAAAAATCTCCCTTATTGGTGCCCTAAACATTCTAAACATTGATAGGTTTCTTTAAAGTCAAATTAGCGTTTAACCTGCACTTTCAGTAATATTTTTTATATTACTACTTGGAAAGTCAGCTCAAGAACGGGATAAAAATATTAATCCTATATTTTCATAAGGAATCTTTACTAAATATAATAAAATTCAACAGATCTCTTATATTTTTTTGTTTCATCCTCCCATTTCTCAAATGTGTATAATACTGGATGTAAGCATACACCAATGTAAACCTACACCTACAGAAATGAATTTCAACTAACAACTAACTTACTCAAGTTAAAGTACGGACAAGTTGTTGCTATAAACATGATACTTTTCAAAAAGGATTCTTACTATTTTGTAATTCTGGAAAAATATTATTTTAAGGACAACTATTGATACAATGGCCCATGTCCTGTTTTGTTTTGTTTTGTTTTGTTTTAATTGTCCCCGTTTCTTCGTTCAGTTAATATTTTTAACTCCTTTTTATATGGCGGCAAAATTCTAGTTTCTTCTTATTGGTACGTTGAGGCCTAGTGTTGCCATTACAAAAATCTTATCCACATGATCCAACTGTCCTATTGGAACCACTGAAACTGTTTCTATGAAAGTGTACCATAAAATAGCCCATATGAAATCATATTCAGGAAGATATGATATAGCTGAGTATCTATTTATGCACAGTTGACATTTTGAAGTAATTAATAATAGTTAATATGTAATAAATATATGATATTCAAGTATCTGTAGAGACATTTTGAGAGAGCTTCAAGTAATGATAGAATAACTTTTCCTTACCATTATTTTATCTTTATTAATTTTTTCTTAATATTGTAGTTGAAAATAAGAAGTTGTAAAAAGGCTGAATCTGAACTACCTCTATAATACTTATTTATGATTATTAGAAATTATATTTGTCTAATTTTTCTGAATTTGATCATTCTCTTTTAAAATTTTGCTTGTAGTATTACAAATTCTTGAAAACTGGATTTAAAACAAAAATCTAATACACCTTTTATTGAACGAGATGGGAATGATGCTACTACAATTTATCTAATACATTGTTTATCATGCTGCAGTTGCAGAATAACAAATATTTTAATTTGTATCTTTAATCAATTGTATCTTCATACCTTTATTGCCTATAGAAGAACATAGACAAAATTTCATACAGTGTTACCTTTTAAGACAGATCACCATGAGAATTTAATAAAATGCCTAAGTTAAATGTAAGATCATCTAAATCTATAATGATTTAAATCATCTGTTTTTTACTAATGCATCCAGAAGTTTTTTTTGTGTGTATGGGATTAGGCCTTATCTGCAAATAAACTTTGGTAGTGATATAATTATAAGAGAATAATATATTTCTGTAGTCTACCATTTAGTCCATGTTTTATGCACGTTTAGACCATTGAATTAATCTCTGAAACAATAGAAATAAATTCTTTACTAGAAATAGCTTGCTTTTGCCTTGGCTTTGTGGCAAAGTGACATTAGGGAACATATATGGTTGTTGTTGAACCTGATTGCTTTAGCAGCCCTTGGGTTGATAGTATCAGGTTCCAGCCTGCCCTGCTAGGTCAACGTGGACCCAGGGCTTTAAAGAGAAAAGTTCAGGGAAAGTTCACTTCTATTGTTTTACCATGGTTACAAAACAGAAAGGAAAAAAAAAAAAGAAGAAGAAAAGAAGAAATCTTGGGCTTGTGACCCCTTGCTGCCATGGGCCCATTACTGGCTTCTTTTTGTTTTTGTCAATTAAACATTGCATCAGAGAAAATTAAAACTTACAATAATCTATAAAGGAATAGAAGCCAAAGTTTATTCTATTATCACTTGTAGGCAATCCTCAAACATATTCAGTGACTGCCAGATTCATTGCTGTAAGTGTTTAGTTTAATTTCATTTTAAATGTTATTTAAATTTTCCCTTAGTGAAAATATGAAAAGTTTGTTTATTGATTTTTTGGGGGTAAAGGGAATAGTTTATTAAAAATAATTTAACGCTGACTAAATAGGTTGAAATAATTATTTATTTTAAATTAAGGGGGGAAATGTAAACTAAAGCAACATTTTCATTAAAAAAAAATTTTGTTTGCCTTAAATGGCAAGAAGTTGTGATGTGTAATAGGCCAGCATGTCCTACATGGAACAACCTCTAACTGTCTTTTGAATACAGCTAAAAATTCAAACCAATTTAAAATCCTGAAGTTTAGACTACAACCTAAACTTGCAGAAATTTTTGTTCTAAAAACATTTGCCAAGTGTTCGTTCTGAGGAAGGTCAATGCAATGTAGTTTATTTCACATTTTGTCCTCTGAGCCTATAAAATCTTACAGCTAAAGCAGTATAGCTGAAGCTATTCTTATTTTAAAACTATTAATGATACCTATAATATGTATGTTATCTATATACCCCAGACATAATCATTGCCTGATATTTCAATTTAATTTTTGTCCACATTTTATTTTTAATATGAATTGATATTCAAAAAAAGGTTTTCAGATTGAAGTTCTAAGAAAAAAAGATTTAATTTCTGAAAAAAATATGATTTAAGAATATATATTCAAATGAATTAAAAGAAATCTACATTAGATATTTCTTCAGTAAAGACATTATGGGTCATTTTAGAATTTCTATTATTATACTAAAAATCCTGTATTATTTTTTATTTGTCATGTATTCCAATGCCAGAGATGAGAAGTGAAGGGGGGATTACATAGAACCAAGATAACAGATGAATCTTTGTAACTCTTTGGAACGACATTAGCTATGGTTATATGCTCATTTGTTTATTGATCCTTTGCTGTTTTGGTTAACATAATTTATTTTCCTTGAAGTCACCTGTGTCAAGCATAGAACTGAACTTTCTCATGATCTAGATAGAGTGTAATAAAAGAAAAGGGAGGTATTTATCTATTTAAATGAGTCAGACAATGTAGCAAGTATCGAAAACATTCCTCATGTGACTTTTATCATATCATTTATAGTAATCAAAAATAACATTCGTGCTAGTCTTATCATAAATACCTGCTATTTTCATTAACACATTAAAATGACAAAATTTTAAATGGTCCCCATATTGCTTATTCTTTTAACATGTGAAGGATAGATTTTTTAAAAAAATTAATTCTGGTTTGATTACAAATGATTATTTTAATCTGTCATCCACACCTTTTCAATGTGGTTTACTCATGTTAAAATGGGAAATATTTAATGTGTAGAATGTTTAACATTGCTGATGATCACTTCTGAATAAAAAGGACAGCTTGAGTAACCGAATCAGGTAGCAGATAAAAAGTAGTTTATGACTTATGAATTCAGAGGTCATCTAGTCCTTCACCTGCCTGCAGACAGGACTTACCTCAACTATTCAAGATAAATGGCTGTCTTAGATGTTAAAAACCTTCAAGAGAAGAGTCTGTGGAGACCTTCCCTGATAACCTATTCTAATGTTTAACTGCTCTAATGAGAGGAAGAACTATTTTTTCATATCTCATCTATATCCCTCCTGTTGCAGTTTAAGTGTTGATACTTATTTTTAATGTTATTTTCATGCTCTTTATTGCTGTGTATTCTGAATTTATTATTGGCCAGATTTTCCCAGTGCATGAAGTGTTAGAAATAAATTTCATGCATTTTTCAAGGATCCAGCCTAGTGTATGACCTAAATGTGTATTGCTTAACTTCAATGGCTTTGCAATCCTGTTTTCTTTCTACTTAGAAACATTTCTTCCATCAATAAAGAGACATAATTATTTACTTTTATATAGAATAACTGACTAGGGTATTGTTTGATCCATTCATGCCCCAGTGAACTAAACAGCTGTACTATGAATTGATTAAGTAATATTTAATTTTTCTAAAATTTACCCCAGAAGTCAACTTCTAAGTGTCTTCCAAAAGGCAATTCCTCAAAGACTATCAAGCCCTGATACAATTTTTAAGTAAATTTCTTTGCTTTGCAGATGTTCCACTGAATTCATTTCTTCTGCTATTTTATGTAAGAATTTTTTAATAAAGAGGGAAGAAAGGAAATGTTGGAAGATTTTTAGGCAGGCTGTCATGTGTTTTCCTACCTGGCCACCTCCAAAATGATACTTACTCAAACTTTATTTTGTCTTTTAATCTTTCAGTGTCTTTCAAATAGAAGCAGTTCAAAAATCTAAATTCCTTAGTGTGGCTTACAAGATCCTTTATGATAGCTCTTGTTCACTTTTCCATCCTGTTTTTCTTGTAACACTCTCCTCCTGTTCATCACACACACACACATAAACACACACACACACACACACACACACACACACACACACACACAAAACCCTCATATTTGAAACTCACTTTCAGGCCCCATAAAATTCTAGTTCTCATTAATCTCTGGGGTTTTCTATGATCCTCTGCCCATCCCTCTCAATGGTCCAATTTGCATGGCACCTTTTGTTTAAAATTTGGCAAAGATGAAAAGTCCTTGAGATGGAATCTGAAGGGAAATGTAATTTTCTTTATAAAAATCAATTTATTAATTTATTTACACAGCATTATTTCAAAGTCAAGCCTTATGATATTTTGAAGTCAGGAATTGTCTTTTTCTTTCTTTTCAATCCCTCTTCAGACAAATAAAGTTCTAGTCTCTATTCCCAATAAGTAGACTATTTATAGTCACATTTAGATGCAAGATATTCATAAAATTACAAAAAATATATGTGTAAGCCTAGACAACATGGTGAAACCCCGTCTTTACAAAAAAGTACAAAAATTAGCCAGGCATGGTGGTGCAAACTTGTAGTCTCAGCTATTAGGGAGGTTAAGGTGGAAGGATCGATTGAGCCCAGAAATTCGAGGCTGTAGTGAGCCGTGATCACGCCACTCCACCACTGCACTTTGCTCTTTGAGGCAGAGCAAAACCCTGTCAAATATATATGTGTGTGGGTGTATTTATTTATTTATACGATAATGTTCCCTTATCTGCAGGGTGTACATTTCCAGACCTTCAGTGGATTCCTGAAATGGCGGACAGTACCCAACTCTCTGTATACTATGCTTTTTTCTATATGTGCATACTTATAATAAAATTTAACTCATAAGTTAGGCAAAGGAAGAGATTAGCAATGACTGATAATGAAATAGAGCAATTATACCAATATGCCAGCATCACTACTCTGGCCTTTTCAGACCATTATTAAATAAAATAAGGATTACTTGAACACAACCACTGCGATACTGCCACAGTTCATCTGGTAACCACAAGAGTTAGTTACTAAGTGACTAAAGAGTGGGTATACATGGCCTGTATACTCTGGAAAATGGACAATTCACGTCTCGGTGGGACAAAGCAGGACAGCACAAGATTTTATCACAGTATTCAGAATGGCACACGATTTAAAACTGTGACATGCTTATTTCTGGAAGTTTCTATTTAATGTTTTTGGACTGTGGTTGACAGGGGTAATTGAAACTGCCAAGAGCAAAACCATGGATAATAGGGGACTACTGTATATATAACGCGTTTTATTAATCAAGGGAAAATTTTATATATTTCAGTGATTAATTGATATTTTTAAAAAGTACATATATAAGTTAAGTTTGGCTATGAAGAAGTTAAATCATTTAAAAAATACGGCCAGGCACGGTGGCTCACGCCTGTAATCCCAGCACTTTGGGAGGCCGAGGCAGGTGGATCATGAGGTCAGGAGATCGAGACCATCCTGGCTAACACGGTGAAACCCCGTCTCTACTAAAAATACAAAAACATTAGTCGGGCGTGGTGGCGGGCGGGCGCCTGTAGTCCCAGCTACTCGGAAGGCTGAGGCAAGAGAATGGCGTGAGCCCGGGAGGCGGAGCTTGCAGTGAGCCGAGATCGCGCCACTGCACTCCAGCTTGGGCGACTGAGCGAGACTCCGTCTCAAAAAAAAAAAAAAAAAAAACAAAAACAAAAACAAACAAACAAAAAAACTTGGAAACCCTGAGAAAGCTTATTGACAAAGTAATAATCATAAGCAACATTTTAAGAACATTTAGAGAAGAATTGGATGTAGAAAAGTTGGTAACAAACAATACTTGGAAGAGATTAGCTTGCTTATTTGAATGTTTTGCAAACCATATTACAAGAATCACTGTAGGCTATTTAAATCTTCAACGAAGATTATTTTGCAGTTATTACACTTAGATATATTCTTCATAATATATTATATGTTAATATATTCTTCAGTTTCATAAATGGTATTGATGAGATTGGATACAAGAAAGGGTAGCAGTTTGATATGGGAAACACCAGAAAACTTCTATTCAAATGTTTTATTAAATAGTTTTCAACTAAGTATTTTAGCCCAAAATAAAACATGCAATCTCTTTCTCCAGATCTGTATTTGAAAAAATGAAATTATACTGATTTCAGATAATCTTCTCTTTAAAAGAATAATTTACTCAGTTAATATGGTCATATTCCTATTTTGAAGGAATTAAGTTGAGAAGTGAAAAACTTAATAAATGAACTGCTTTGATTCAATCAAGTCAAGCTTATTTTTAATACCAGACTTTAATTTGACTATATGGTTTGTTTGTTGATTGCTTTGTTGTTATAGAACGAGGCACAGGAATAAGCCATGCAGAAGAGACTATATATTTCAAATGCACCCTTAATGAGGGTTTTTATTTTGTTTTTACTTTTTTTTTTTCATTTTTGGTTTTAGTGAAAATCGCCAGTTTGTTTGTTTTTTGCTATGAAACTTAAGTGCTTCATTTTAATTTATAGGTGATTACTAGCCTTTGGAGAAAAAGAAGTTAGATTACTCACCAAGTATATTATTATGCTTTTCCACTTCAGTGGGCCTGGTGAAACTTTCTTATGAGCTCTCTTTCAAGGATAAAAGCCAAATAGTGGGAGGTGTTTTTGAAATACCATGTGCCCTTGAGTATGGCTCACTTACCCATCTCTTCATCCTCCCTTTCATTGTTCTCCTACAGCCTGTTATTTTTAAATCTAGATTTCTGCCATTATCGTCTATTAAAGATGCCACCCTCTAGTCTTTTTCTCCAACTTTTTGTTTACACCAATTTACATTTCATTCCATTTCCTTGCTTAAAGTTATTACTTTTCTTATAAATAAAATCTAGGTAGGCTTTTAAGGCCCTTGGAAATCTGATTACAAATTATCCTGTCTTAATTTCATCTTCTCTAGATGTAAGAGCCTAATTATTACATCTAAGCAAATATTATGTCATGCCTTTGTTCTGCTTCTGTTCTCTGGGATTATTTGCCTCTCCTTACTTTCTTTTCCCTTGCCAAATTCCAGTTCACTTTCATGACCAAGTATTCAGGGAGGCTCAGGGCTACTCCTTCCCCAAAGCCCACCGTCTGCATTTGGGCACCATGTACACAGGCTCACTTTCAGGACAAGCCCAGTGCAAAATACAAATGTAGGGTCCCTTATTTTAAAATGGTAAGAATTCAAGATGCTGACAGCAGAGCAGAAGAAACTCTTCCAAGCACGTGACTTGTGCAACTGCACAGGTTGCATGCCCTGCTGAGACTTCCTCAAGAAATGCTCCCATAGCATGTAGTTCACATCTTTATTATGTTGCATTTACACAGCATGCTTACTGCATGTGTATGTATGTGCCTGTCACCCCAAGAGCTTGCAAGTTCCATGAGGGGACAGACCTGTCTTAATGTTCTTTCAACTCCTTTGACCTAGTCAATTTCCTCACAGGAAGAGATACTCACTGAATGTATTAAATTAAATGTGAAGATGACTATGGGAAATAAAAACATTCAAATGTGTGTTTATCTAAGACTTTAATGTCAAATAATTTGTGAAATAAAGTTTTTAGATATATTAAAATGAAAATCATAGTTTATCAATAAGGTCTTTAAAACAGTTTAAATAGCGACAGTAAACTCTTACTGTACCGAGGCAGATTCATTATAAATGTGAGAATTCAGTTGGAAATAGAGTTCAAAGAATAATTCTAGGACATACAGTATTAAGTTGACTTTAATATGAGAATTAATGCATTTTAACATTTTTCAACTTTATATAATACTTCAAATAAGAATGCATATTTTGGTCTGAAAAACAGATATAGAATAAAATTGTGTAGTGAAAAAAATTACCACAAGCAAATAGAATTATTCTGAAAGAATTTGGGTGAGTGAAATTATCAAGAAAACATGATAGTTCATATTCGTGAAGAAATCAATTTTATTTTTGTATCAAGCCAGTGCTTGAAAAAAATGGAATATGTCCAAGTAATCACATCACATGTTTTTGCTAAATTTCAGATAATTAAAAATAAATAGCAAACAAACTGGGAAATTATGTCTTACTGTTTTGATTATTTCAAATCTGAATATTTGCAAATATGCTATCTTTGTTGGGATTTCAATTAAGGAGGCTGTTATTAAAAATACGTCTCACTGTAAAAAATATAAATATGCTACCCAATAGATTTCAATTAATACTAAGTTCTTAAATGGATGAAAGGCTAATAATATGTTTTAATTAATATAAAGATTAATAATATAATTAATAATATGTTTTTATCCCTTTTGTTGTCCTGATTCTTTATAGAAAATCAAGGAAGTTGTACATAATAAAATGCCACTTAAAAACTCTAAGATGATATAGGGTTCTATTGTGAGTTCTGTAACATTCACATTAGAAAATATCCTATTCTGACTGAATTTTTACATGACTTGAAGCTGGTGGTAAAGGTAGAGAATATTTATGATGACAAGGTTTTGATCACTAGATTTCTTGATTGATAAGAAAAAATATCTGATGGTTTCTAAAAAGAAAAATAAATATATGCTATTGTACAAGGGTACAAAAGAAAAAGGATATAAATTGAAGATTAGTTGTTGAACAAGTGTGCTATAGAGAAAAGGGAAAAGGAGATATGAATAGAGAAGCACACTTACAGAATTTGTATGGACCATATGATAATTACTAATTGTTTTAATGGAGACTTCATGATATGCTCAAAAGAGATAAGGCTTGATTTACTTGATTCTAAAAAAAAAAAGAAAGACTTTTCATATAGAGATCTAAGTGGTAATTCCAAAGTCTTTTGGCTCTTTAACATCAGAAAATAACTTTTCCCAAGTTTTTGCTATGGAAGGATTGGAGGAGTTTCTTTGGTAGCTAACAAATTGCCTGTCTGCCTATACATTCATTGATAGGCTTGAGCTGTGTGAATTCAATGAAGAATTCAAATCCATAAAACATTTTTTGAATAAATTCATTTTTAATGATGTTTAATGATTTTTTAATGATGAGTTCTAAATGATGTTAAACCACTGTCTTCCATACACTTCAGCAGTCCTTATCTACTTATAAGCAAGTACTCATTTGCAGATAGTTTAGTTAGTTTCTTCAAGTGAAGCCCAATGTGCTGAGAGTTGTAGCCAACAACATTTTGGTCCCTAAATAGTGCTTTAGGGCATTTTCTAGTTTCTGGTTGTGGACTTTATTCTTTTTCCCAACCCAGAGTCATTGAATAAATAAAGATAAAAATCTTAACACAAAATATTATTACTAGAGGAAAACGAAGTCCAAGATTTATGACAGTCTACCTTGACAATATTCACTCTGTACTTAGCTGTTTGATAATTTTTGGTCCTGTCCTACACCTTATATCTTGAACAGCATTATCTCCAAACACAATGGATCACTCTTTATATATGTGCTAGGAAATATAGCTTAGTGCTAGTTTCAACATCACTACCATAAAAATATGAATGTAAATTAATAGTCTTTTAATCAAAATGTATCAGAGAAATTACTGAATTGATTTTATTTATTATTGTATTTTATTTTTTTAATTATTTTATTTCTTCCAAAATGATTTATAGGAACTACCTTCAAACCAGTACAAATATTTCATAAATAGTATCTGGCCGATTTCTAGCCAACTGAGCAATTTGTTGCACAATAAGCCACCTCATATCTTTCAGTAAAAAATTACATTAAGTTCAAATAATAAAGACGTTACACAATAAATTAGGACACAATTAAAATTTACTTTAAATATTTCTTGGGGGGAGGGGACGCCATACTTCTACTCAATAAAGAGAAACATTTTCACAGTCCAGAGATCTTTCATTTTTATTTTTTTAATACCTTTTAAGCCATGAATCCACAGGGAAGAGGTTCCAGCAGCTCAGGCTCCCTGCCATGGGTTCTCATAAAGTGTGCTTCTCTGGGTGGAGCAGGCTGGTGCTTCAGTTGCACCCAGGTATGTTTCTCTGTGGCTTCCTTCTGTTACTGATCATTTTCCTTCACACATTTCAGGAAGCTATCTCAGCTCTTAGAGTTCTTCATATACTCAATACGCACATTAACTCTCTTTGCAAGAAGCTTGCCCTTAACTTGTTTAAAACAATGTCAACAGCATGCTGGGGAACATGGTAGACTCTTCCAGTTTTGCCATGGTAACACCTGTGGAGCATTCCTTTTTGAACAGTACGCATTCTCTTGATGTCTACAATATCACCTTACAGATTTGCATGTTCGTGGCCAAAGGATCAACTCTATGTTGTCTCAAAGGCCTAGAGAACATATATCAGGTGCCTCTCTTCTTTCCCTTTGTTTTTCTCATTTTGATGAATTACTGGAAGATGGCGGGTCCAGAAGAAAGGACTGCATTGATTTTTGAAGCAAAGAAGCATACTTAAATATATTGTATTTTTTAATTAAAATCTGTTTGTCTCTACACTTCCTTATTTGAAGAGATGAAATGTCATCATTAAGTAGTTCGAAAGTGAATTTTTATCACTCTATTTTGAACTCAGTAAAATTTTTTCATATTGTAATAACTTCATTTTAGGCCTGTATTCATCTTCCCCTGCATACTTGGACAGACGGTCTTGGATTATTTGTTAATAATCAGGTACAATATTTAGTAAGTCAGTGTTTATCAATATATCTGTCTTAACATGTAGACTTCACATAGCTGGTACCGTCGTTTAAAATCCAACTTTCTCTCCTCTTTTCCTCCCCTAAGGGTGAATGCAGAATTAGCTTGAAGGAGCAGATTTGCTGTGATTAGGGTTCTACTCTTAGTCCTATGCAGTTTCCTTACCCTACTCATAGGTGTTGAAAGCTTTGAGTTTCTTTTCACATAAAGGTTGTTGACTTCTGATGCATTCTATCTGCAGTTGAGCTCTAGCATACATATGCTCTTCATTTTAAGTATCACAAAAAATAAATATGTTATTTATGACGCATCTTGTGCAGTCAGCTTTACCTGCAGCAACAAACAATACCAACATCTCACTGGCTTGTGACAACCACCATTTCTTTATATTTGAGGACTGCTGATCAGGGACCACTCTGCTGAGCTCTGCTATGGTCTGTTCATCCATGCGCTCTCATAGAAGACAACAGAGGCTCAGGAAGGGACAGATCTATGTTGGTCCATGTCAGACTTCTTCCCAGTGATGGTGTATGTCACATCAGCTCACATGTCATTGGCCACAGCAAGTCCCATAGCCAAGCTCAAATTAAAAAAAGGAGGAAAACCTTCTATAATGAAGAAAAGTGTTATTCTCATTCTGCCTATGTGAAAGCAGGGCAAGGTCAGGGAGGGAATAGCTAATTGTGAACAATACATGGCACTTATTAGTCAACATGAATTTATTAAATGCCCATTATCTTTTGACTCTGCTAAGATACTATATGACACACAACTAAGAAAATTAGTCCTTATTTAGAAGTAAATTTTTAAAAAGAGAACAGTTTAAAAATGATTAAATTCTAACCAACTACTGCTTTACAATCTAGGTTGAGATGGCAATAAATATGTTAGACTATAAGTTGTTAAACAGATATTTGAAAATCCAGTCATATATATTCCTAATTAGCTCCTGAATAAGAGTGGCAAGTCTCTTTAATAAGATCCTCATATAACCTCTTGGAATGTTATGGTCTAATAATTTTTTCTCTTGTGCAAAATTCTTGTGAATTGATTAAATTGACTTTAGAAGAGATCTATTTTTTTTCTCACTAATTTTAAAGAAGTAATTTATGGTTTAATCCTTTAAAATAAAATTAACTCTCGATTTGGCAGCATCATTTATGCTGTTGTCAGTACCACCTTTTCCTAAGATAATTATTATCATGTGTTTCAGGAAAGATGTTAGGGTATATTTCAATGCTTTTCTTTTTTTAATCAGCATTGTTCCCTGTCTCAATAAATCTCTATTATTATACAAGTTCAATGCTACCTTTTGCGTGACAATATTTTCTGCTTCAATGTAGAGGAAAAATAAATTTAAAGTAATTACTTTCAGAAGTTTATTGTTTTATAGGACTGTTGTAAGTAAATAGGATGCAAAGCATTTGTTAATGTTTGCTTGTTAAGCTCACTGAAGGTAGATGTTTATACAAGCCCAGAATTACTTTCTTTCTTCCCTGTTCCAAAGTACTTCAAGCTAATCAAGGAAATAATTCACTGGTGGCAAACTTTGGAAATTGTTTCATAAGAAATCTATATTTAAATATGCTGTATGATTTTCATTTTAATTTAGTAAGTTAAAGGGGAAGTTGATATAAAAATGATATGCAATTTAGGATCATTTTAAAGTTGAGAACTTAATTCATATATTTCAAGTCTTTAGATGTGAATAATTTGAGCTTGGTGTATACATTTCTTGTGACTTGCACAACTTTTAAAACTGGAATGTTAGAATAAAATGGAAAAACATGGATTTTGCATCATTTTATATATGTGTTAAATACTTTATTATTTATTTTTTTGGATAAGAAGAAGAGGAAAAAGAGAAGACAGATAACAGAAACTGAAGCTTTCCCGTGCACACGCAGGCATGTGGAGTTGGTATCATGCCACTCAATTTTCAAATAGAAAACTTTATTTTAGTGTCGCAAGAAAGCACTGGACTAGAAGTTTAGGCTCCCCTGTTGAAAAGCAACTATATAATCAAACACTGTAAAACAGTACGGAATTGAACAAACCTTCACACCTCATCATGAAATCTGAATTTTTTTATTACTCTGAATTAATTTACTTTTCTGTTTACTTACCCACATTTTATCATCTCACACAGGATACTTTCTGATTTTTATTTTCATCTTTCTACCTCCAGAAACTCTATCTGTATTTCAGTTTTAGTCCATCATTTTAGTGTGCATTTTAGATTTCATCTCCAAACCCTAGTTACTACCTTAACTACCTCCTATCAATCCCCCTTTTGTTCTGTCACTATCTCCCATTTCCTTTTTTATTTGATTTTTCTGGATTGCATCTTTGATGTTTAGGTGATTTTCACTTATATATCTGAACAAGGAATCAGCAAATAGAAAATATTTTGTAATAAGATACAGAGATATATGCATCATTCATTATAGGAAAAAACACGGTTACTAAAGTACTACAATTTTTGGAAAACAATTGCATCTAAAGTTATATGTATTAATTATAACTCTGATTGTCACATATTATATTGAATTATGAAATCTCAGATTTAAATATACACTTACCTAAGAAAATGTCTTGATTATGTAGTAATTTAATAACCATTTATGTTTATTGACTTCAAATAGCTTAGTGCATATATGAACATTTATAAAAAAATAGATTTAAATGAATCTGTGTTTTTGTTAAGTAAATGCTATCCTTGCTTGCATATCAGTTAATAACCTTTTGCATCTGCCTTATTTCTGATGTATGCGTGCAAATTATAAACATCTACTTATGCTTTAAGATCAGGGAGGATTGACAAAATTTTATTAGCAAGTCAGATTTTAAATTTTAAAAAAGTCAAGTGCTGGTTTTGTGTTTTTTATTCTATAATTGGGGAAAGGTTCCTAGAAAATACTTCACTAAAGTTAAAATTTAGAAATCCATGGATTTTGCATTTAACTTATTAAAGGCTAATTTACTTTGAACTTCTCTTAACTAATTAAAAGCTCAGATAGAATCAGGGATGTGGAAAGTTTGGAAACATCAACTTGCATTAATTTTGTTTTCAAATATAAAGATTTTATTGTATACCCTAACTCCATGGGAGGTAAGAACATCTTCTTTCTTGCCATATTACAGTATTACTATATCTGTGCATTCAGGGCTGTCCAGGTAGTCACAGTGATTTAACTTAACCTATGGCAAGTCCTTAAATGTAACTATGTTCACTAGGATTGCTTATTTCTAACTAAGCTTGCTCTCTCTCTCTCTCTTTTTTTTTTTTTTTTTTGAGATGGAGTCTTGCAGTCTTGCTCTGTCACCCAGGAGGGAGTGCAGTGGTGCGATCTCTGCTTACTGCAACTTCTGCCTCCCGGGTTCATGTGATTCTCCTGCCTCAGCCTCTTGAGTAGCTGAGAATACAGCCGCGCATCACCACCCCCGGCTAATTTTTGTGTTTTTAGTGGAGACGGGGTTTCACCGTGTTAGGCTGGTCTCGAACTCCTGACCTCGTGATCCGCCCAACTCGGACTCCCAAAGTGCTGGGATTATAGGCGTGAGCCACCATGCCTGGCCAGCTTGCTCTCTTAACAGCAGGGGTGGCTCCCTGTTTTTACTAAGATCAATTTTTTTCTTTGCCTTTTCTTATTTCCTGTTCTCAATGCATTTGCTAGCTCCATTGACTTCAGCACGTATGGAGGATGCCAACATGTGTCCAAACACTGTGTGTCTCGTGTGTGTGTGTATGTGTGTGTGCACATGCATGCACGCACACACACTTTTCACAGACTTTCAGAATGAATTATTCTAAGTGGTCAAGCAAATAGTGACTAGAAAACAACAAAAAATAATTGGTAAAATTAAAACGTGTAATTAACTGTTTTAAGCAATTCAGACTCAGAAATGTAGTTAAATAAGAACAGGAGCATTGCTTTTAACATTTTTTTAATGAAAGTAAAAATATCCATTTTGATGTAAAGTGAGACTATAGCAATTTCATATAGTTGGCTATAAAATATAGTTGGAAAAGCTGATATAAGTTTTGATATTTCTTTGTTAGTTATGCGTTCCTATAAATAAGACCAATATGCACACTCAAGGCATCCCTTCAAATATTTCTTCAAAGCTTATGAAAAGTTTTGTGTGAAGATTGAAAACAAGAGAAATTATTTGGATTGATGCAATAACATCTTGTCCAGCAAGATTCTCCATTCTTTTTTCATTGTGTTCACATTGACAGTTTATATACCAGGAAGGTTTTGTTCATAAACTACTCACCACACACCACCCATTCAAGATAGAGTAAATCCTATCGATGAACCCAATAAAAGAGTATAGTGCTTTTACTCCAAAGAGGCCATGCCTTCTAGGAAGATATACTACTCTTTGTCATTCAACCAGGGAAGCCTTGAGATTGAATAAAATTCATTGTTGAAGCCTAAAGAAGGAAAAGCTAGTTTTTGAAAAAGTCAGGCTAAATGTTACCAAAAAATGAAATACAATTTTAAAATTGACTGCTTTGAAGTGTAAGTAAAGAGGAGAGATTTTAAAATGTAGTTAACAATCCTCGTGTCTATATTCATTTTTATCTTTTTTCCTTTAAGAAGTTTTTGACATAGTATTTTCTGGTAAAAATACTTCCTCGCAATTGTAGCTCCCCTTGGTATACAGGACTTTTGAAAGCTGAATTTGCCCTAAAGTATTTTAGTTTGTGAAAGACAAATAGCCAAGTTATATATAATTGTGAATAAAATCTACCTGTTACAATTCTTATATTCAGTCAGTTTAGAATGGATTTCTAATTATTTATTTTTTCTTTTTACATGCACTTGTAAAATAAAGGTCTTCTGTACATACACAGTTTACTTCTATCCAACATTTTCAGAGTATTAAATGTTTTAGTTTTCCCTGGTGTGTGAAAAATAATTGTTTTTTAATGGCACTAAATCTACCCCTGGATCCCCTAGTACCTTCCGTGTTTCTCTGATTTAAAAATAAATAAATAGAACACAAAATCTTGTTCACTGCCAGATATTTAAAGAATTTTAAAAACTAGTAAGAAAGTAAAGATTTAATAACATATTGCATCCACAAGAGGAAAATACTGATAGCCTATATAAAATATGATCATACTGTTGTCTAACCTGTTGTAACACATAAAAATCTACAATGGACAGGTTTTTGTATTTTTAAAATCTAGATTTCTATAATATATATTTTAATGACTTACTATAATTTCAGTCTAGTATACACCGTAATTTATTCAACCTAACACAATTATATGAGCCTTTAGGGTTTTATTTTTGCATATTCTCTCTCTCTCTCTCATTATTTCTTCAGAATGAATTTTTAGATTTATCAATATAAAAGTATTGGTTTAAGTAGTATTCGTATTTTAAATTTCAATACAGAGGGCTAAATGTTCTTTAAGAAATATTATATTCTACCAGTGTTGTATCAGTATGTTTTAGCTTTGCCAGAGTGATGGCCAAAGTATGATATTTTATATTTGATTTGATTTTTAATTCCTTATGTGCTAGTGAAATTGTAAATCTTTTCATGTTTATTAACTAATTACATACGTGTATTATTTTTCTATTCATATGCATTTGCCATTTATTATTGGATTTTTCATTTGTTTTATTATTTACTTATTTATTTATCTATTTTTAAGACGGAGTCTCGCTCTGTCACCCAGGCTGGAGTGCAGTGGCGCGGCTCACTGTAACTTGAACCTCCCGGGTTTTAGCAATTTCCTGCAATAATTATCCGTCTTTTACATACACATTTTTCTCTTTTGTCGCTTTATTTCAGCATTAATTGTCTTAAAAATGTTTTTAATTTGTATGTGTATAATTCTATCAATCATTTACTCAGTACTTTCTGGCATTAATGTCATTCTTATAAAGTATTATTCCAAATATAGACTTTTTACCCATTCGTAATCTTAATCTCCTTTTAAAATGCATAAAATCGGGCTCTATTTCAACTTTTCAAATAGCCAGCAAATTTTAACACCATTTTTAAAATTAATATAGCCTTCCAATGGTATTAAATGCATTATTTTAGGACTTTCATATATTACCATGAATATATAAGAAAGAATCTCTGAGTACAAAATGTGCTATTATAGTTTAAAGGTGGTTTATTTTTGATAATCTAGAACCCTGGACTAAATAATATAATTAAAAATTGACACTTCATTGTAAAAGTATGAATTAAAATTTAAGTACATGTGTCTAGATTTGTAAGCCATGTTTAAAAATTTACATATTTGGGCATAGAATACTTTGGTTGATAATTTCAAGCTCTATAGATTGCTATAAGTTGAAAAATTTATGGATGATTCTGTTTCCAACCGCATCATTTTGAAGAGCTAAGATAAATCCAGAATATTCAGTTGGAGACAAGGTAATGCAAAGAAGGCACTAACTCAAAAGCCTTCCACTTTATCATCATTATCAAGTTGGCGCCATACACAACACTCTGACAAGTCCGAGTACCAGCCTTTCAGGTCTTTAAATAACTGCTAAGACAATGTTGATTCAGATGGCCATAGATCAGCAATGTGTATCCATTCCTTCCTTCACCCAGTCATTCATTTTTTTCATTTAATAAATATTTATCGAGTCTCTACTTTGTGCCAAACATTGCTCCTCTAAAATGGGGGTATTCCGGTGAACAAAACATTCAAAATCTCTGCCCTCATGAAATATGCAAGACAGATAGTCACCAATAAACAAGTAGCTATGTAGTATTTCTGAACAACACTTAAGATAAAAACACAGTGCGGTGGGAGAAGGGAACTATTAAGTGGACCCAGTGCACTTTGCGTAGTGGTTAGGGAAGGTGAGACATGGGAATGTTTGACTGAAGAGCATTCTAAGCAGCAGCAACAGCAAGTGCAAAGATGTGGAGACGGGAACATTCAATTCTTTTTAGAGATAATACGTATATTTTTAAATAGTAAATATATTCAGAGTCGTGGAATAGCAGTGCAGTCTTAAAGGTGAATTTCAGGCCGGGCACGGTGGCTCATGCCTGTAATCCCAGCATTTGAGAGGCTGAGGTGGGCGGATCACCTGTGGTTAGGAGTTCGAGATCAGCCTGACCAACATGGTGAATCCCCGTCTCTATTAAAAATACAAAATTAGTTGGGCGTGGTGGTGCATGCCTGTAATCCCTGCTATTCGGGAGGCTGAGGCAGGAGAATCACTTGAACCTGTGAGGCGGAGGTTGTAGTGAGCCAAGATTGCGCCATTGCACTCCAGCCTAGGCAACAAGAGTGAAATTCCGTCTCAAAAAAAAAAAAAAAGTGAATTTGAAAAATTATCTAGATATGGCTATTTGCTTCTGATGTAAATTACTTAAGGCTGAAACATTTTTATGATTAGCATGGCAATTTAGCATGGACTTTTGCACAGACAGGCCTGGTCCTACTTCTTTAGCAGTCTGTGATTTATTCAAGTTACTTATTCTCTCATAAGGAACCATTCCATTCGTCTCTAAAATGGGCATAATGATGATAGTTATATAGAGTTATTGTGGAGATTAAATTATATAATGTGCATCAAAGTGTTCAGCATAATGTTAATTACACTGTAAATTCAGTAATCTGTACAGTACACTGTAAATTCAGTAAATTCAGTAGATCTCATGATTTCTTAAAATAATTTCAACACCCATTTTAGATTTGGGGGTACATGTGCAGGTCAAGATTGGCATCCCTTAGCCCTTACGCCCCTCCCTAGATCTCACTGTTTTTCATCCCTATCTTGATAATTACAGCTAAATTAATTTTCATGCTAACCTCATAAAAACCTATTAAATTATGAGCACTGCACTTCACATACTATCACTTCCTAAGTATGAGTGTCATAGTAGATCACACATGGCCCATCTGTGAAGGCCCTATTTTAAACACTCAATATTTGCTTTGCCTTTTACCATATGATCTGCAGTTACCAAACTCAACCCTGTTGGTTGACTTAGTCAAGGCTACTGAACAAACACAATTTGCTGCCCTCTGTAATGGACAGTGGAGGAGGGCTTTAGAAGAAACAAGCCTTGGTGATTATCTCAAAGGACTTGCAATATAGCTGGGAGTAGCATAAGAAACATACTGAATTTACCGAAATGGCCTCACTGATTCTTTGCAGATGGAGCATTTGTTGAGGCCTGGACACACTCATCATTTCTGGTGAACTCCACATTTTTCTGCCTTGGAGCCCTTGACCATGTCATTTGAAAATCTTCAATGCATTCTTCTCACTTTCTCTCTGTTAGTTAAAATAATACTCATGCGTGAAGACTCATCTTAAATGCCTTTTTTGTCTTTAGGTTTTCTGAGAGTTTCTTCTCTTTTTCCTTTCTCTTTCTAAAGTCACTTAAAGCTTAGTGTCATAGCTATGTATTCTAACAATAAGAAGACGACTTTTGGAGAGAGGGTTATATTTTGCTGCCTTGTTTCTGCCATGGTATCTAGAATCGGCCTTTGCATGCCAGGGTCACCTAGCACATGTCTGTGCACTAATAATGTTGGAAAGAGAGGACGCATTTGAAGTGAGTCATCAGATCTAAGGTCCTGGACTGTAAGGGAAGTTTGACCAAGACTGAAGCCGTGTTTTAAATATTAGAAAATCCTCTAACAAGCAATGAAATTAAAAATTGACGGAAATATGGAATTCTGTCTTCTGTTTTAAGAAATCAAAATGTCATAGCTGTTGTCTTTTCTAGACTTCTCTCTAATGTAATGTTAGTTACAGGTTTAATCAAGAAACTTTTCTTTTTCGATTTGAAATAATAAGAAAACTTATACTTTTATTCTCCATACTTCTATGCTTCAATGTATCTTTGCCTCAGTTTCCACACTTATAAAATGGAAATAATATTTCCATCCCAGAAGTTTCTTGAATTAAGTGAAATAATATACATAAAGTGCTCAAAAGAATTCTGGTGCATACATTATGTAATTTCTAAATGTGAGCTATTATGCTTTAGCCAGTTTAAACAACGCTTTTAAGGCAATAGGTTTTTAGTATTTTAAAATATGATTCAGCTATAAATAAATAAGGGAACATGGGAATTAGGATAATGATCAGGATTTTAAAAGCAGCCTCAGCCTAGTATTCCAGGAGAAAAAAATTCCATGATAAAACAGTGTCTATTCAAGCTTGAAAGGACAAGTGCCAATGACTTCTCCAACTCTGTGGTTCTGGTAGTTTATATCTTAATTTCTTATAACGTTGAACATTAGTATTAAAAGGTCATTTATTAAAGAAAACGCTTCATCAAGAATTAAATAAAATTCAATTAATGTAAGTCATATTAACAGCAATGTTTGGTGCATAGGTATCATCTATGTCAGGTAACGAATTAAGCAGGTTATTAAATCTCTGCAGGCTGGAAACAGCCTTTGTCTATCTTAACATCACCTTTTCATTAGTTCATAGGCCTGGAATCCTCACGGGGGCATCAAAAAGTTGTCAGGAGGTCTCTGAATTCTGGAGTTGGTGTCTGAATTTGTGCTTCAAGATTACGTTTCTTGACAGCTCCTCATGCATTACACAGTGGAGGGGAATGGCGGATGTGTGTGCGTGTGTGTGTGTGTGTGTGTGTGTGTGTGTTTACAGGTTTCTCAAACAAATTAGTTATGTACACTTTCTCCAGAGGTGGCATACAAATAACTTGTCAGTGAAGGGTGAAAACATGCATTTTAGGTTGCGTCAGCCATCTTGCCTCTGCATTCATAAGTGGGAAGACAAGATTGTCTGAGTTCTGATTTAATAGGTTTTTTTACCCTCATTTGAGACTACATCTCTAAGGAGCAATCATTTAATACAAACAAAACTATTTTTCTACTTTTGTGATTTATATGTGAAGATGCTTATACAGTAATCCCCTTTACCCATGGGGGATATGTTCCAAGACCCCCCATGGTTGCTTGCAAGTGTGATAGTACCTAACCTTATATATGCTGTATTTTTTCTATACACCCATGCCTACCTAGGATAAAGTTTAATTTATAAAGTAGACATAGTAAGAGATGAACAGCAAGAATAAAATAGAAGAAGTATAACCATACGCTGTAATAAAAGTTATATGAATGTGGCCTCTCTTTCTCTCATTCAGAGTTTCTTCTTGTACCATACTTATTTTCAGACAGCAGTTGACCACTGGTAACTGAACTTGAAAAGCAAAACCAGGCCGGGCGCGGTGGCTCACGCCTGTAATCCCAGCACTTTGGGAGGCCGAGGCGGGCGGATCACCAGGTCAGGAGATCGAGACCATCCTGGCTAACACAGTGAAACCCCGTCTCTACTAAAAATACACACACAAAAAAAAAAACTTTGCCGGGCGTGGTGGTGAGCACCTATAGTCCCAGCTACTAGGGAGGCTGAGGCAGGAGAATGGCGTGAACCCAGGAGGCGGAGCTTGCAGTGAGCCGAGATCGCACCACTACACTCCAGCCTGGGCAACAGAGCGAGTCTCTTGTCTCAAAAAAAAAAAAAAAAAAAAAACAGAAAAGCAAAACAATGGATAAGAGGGTATTATCATACCAGATTGTTGAATGTATGTGTGTGTGTGTGTGTGTATGTGGACTTACTTTACTAACTTTTAAAGTTACTTTACTAGTAATTTATGGTTATGGCTGCTTTATTTTATAAAGATTTATGCACACTTGCTGTAGTTTTTTCCTTCTTATTGCTGGTTTGCTATAATTTCTTTACAAAATATTTCCTTCTTATATCAAAAATATGACAATAATTTTGATTAAGATTAAGATAATAAGTGATTACAGAAAAATGAAATAAAACTCAGTTGAGTAATGAATTTTCATCTTATGAATACAAATCCCTATTACAGTAAAGTATTGAAGGGGAGATGGATTCATTTTTGATTAGATTCAGATTTTGTCTATGTAGTTGATAATATAACACCAAATTGTGTTCTATTTAAATTCTTCTTAAATAAGGCGTCACAAGAAAATACATTTAAAATAGGTGAACGGGCTGGGTGTGGTGGCTCACGCCTGTAATCCCAGCACTTTGGGAGGCTGAGATGGGCGGATCAAGAGGTCAGGAGTTCGAGACCAGCCTGGCCAATATGGTGAAACCCCGTCTCTACTAAAAATACAAAAATTAGCCAGGCATGGTGGTGCACGCCTGTAGTCCCAACTACTTCGGAGGCTGAGGCAGAAGAATCGCTTGAACCTGGGAGGCAGAGGTTGCAGTGAGCCAAGATTGCACCACTGCACTCCAGCCTGGGTGACAGAGCAAGACTCCGTCAAAAAAAAAAAAAAAAAAAAAAAAAGAAAAGGAAAGAAAAGAAAGAAAAAGAAAGGAAAGAAAGAAAGAAAGAACACAGGCAAACAAATCATGATATCCTAAAGATGTTTGACTAATAATCAGTGCCTACCATCATATATCTAACACATTTCTCAAAGTCAGAAATATGCAGACAGTATAGACAGAGAAGATTTGGCGTATAAAACTATTAGAGAATAATTATGTGCTGGACTGTGTGAGACTAACCATGCTAAGGATGGGGAAATGAAAACTATTTCAAGTTAGATGACTACCTGCTTTGTAAACCTTTCCCTTTGACCCAATTAAGCACCAAACATTGCTGTTAATATGATTTACATTAATTGAATTTTATTTAATACTTTATGAAGTGTTTTCTTTAATAAATGACCTTTTAATACTAATATTAGATGTTATAAGTACTCAAGTTTGAGTACTTCAGGCTTCATTACAGAAGTGTGTGTGTGTGTGTGTGTGTGTGTGTGTGTGTGTAATGGGGGGCTATGCCTCTATGGCTGTTTCGTTACTTAGCACCCCCTCCTCTCCTTCAGTTGACAAACTCCTGCTTGCTCATACCTCATCTTTCCTGAAGCACCCCCATGACTTTGTCCCAACAACCATGCTCTGCAACATTTACTACAGTATTTAACACGGTTTAGTGTAATTCTCTATGTATCGATGTATTTCCCAAAATAGACCATGAGCTACTTGAGGGAAGGTATAGTATTTTGTTGTTATTTCCACCACATATTAAAAGGTTGGGCACATGGACATGTTCAATTAATGTTTGTTGACTACATTAACATGCAAATCTGCTACAGTGGTAGTGTTATACACTGTGCTCAGGGCTTGGCATCTGAAGCCAGATGGCCATGGTTCACAACCTGATTCCATTACTTTTAATATGTGTGATATTAGGTAAGTCATTTTACTTTTACTTTCTGGTGTCTCAATGTCTCACCAAAAAAATAAGGATTATAATAGTACTTATCTCAAAAGTTTGTCAAAGTATTAAAAGAGTTAGATCACATAGTGAATTTAGCACAATCCCTGGCAGTAGATAATATAATTGCAATTATTTCATTATTTTATCTACTATTCAAAAATAAAACAAAAACATTTGGAAAAGGGGCCTTTAAAGTGTTGGAAATGGCATCTCCTACAAAGGAAAGTTGGATATTATTTTGAGATAGGAGCAATGGGTTCATATTGGGACCAAATTAACAATAACCTGAAGAAACAGAATGATGGTCGACCATTTCCACTGCAAGTTTATAAACAGGTTCTTGGCATATGCCATTGAAATAAAAGACTGAATGCATTGCTTTTGGCTCAAACAAAATATAGCCAATAGTAATTGCTGTGAATATCTTGTCATTTGAAACATAAATTGAAAAATTACAAAAGGAAAACATTTTTATTTGTGATTATGGAGTTCATAGTTGGTGTAAAAGATTGGTTTAGATATTACTTGGGGTCTCACTTAGTCATCCAGGCTGGAGTGCAGTGGTTTGATCACAGCTCTGTGCCACCTCAAATTCCTGGGCTCAAGGGATCCTCTTGCCTCAGCCTCTTGAGTAGCTGGGACTACAGGCATGCACCACCATGCCCAGCTAATTTTTAAATTGTTTGTAGAGATGGGATCTCGCCATCTTGTCCAGGCTGGTCTTGAACTCCTGGGCTCAAGCAATCCTCCTGCCTTGGCTTCCCAAAGTGCTGAGATTATAGGCGTGAGCCACCGCACCCGGGCTTGGAATAGGTTTTAATATTAAATTTAAATTTTCTAGAATATTGTTATGAGGTATGACAGGAGCTTTCAGAAAGAATCCAATATAGTATTAACGTTTTCCCAAACTTTAAGAAGGCCACTTACAATTGTTTCTAATTATTTCAGAATTTGTTCTTTAGGGGAGTCTAGTAAGCTTTTGCACATAATTGTAAAAGGGAGGTGTTGTGGGTAGAATCATATGTGGCCTGGAAGACTTACGGGAAGAAAGGAAAACTGTAAGGTGATTAAAAGGTTAAAAATATTTAGCTTTCTAGACAAACATGCCACTAAATGAAATTTGCAAATGGTATGAACTCTGGGAGAAATCATATATGTAGATGCATAATGTATGCTATAGAAAGGTAAACATAAATAGTATTAAATTGTACGTCTCCTTAAAACTTTAAGTTGCATTGAAAAGCATTTCAGTCTCACAAAATATTCCTCTGTATTTTTGTGAGTGTGGGAAAGTAATCTGTTTGATGCATTTACTTATCAAGTGGTAAGTGACTTGATTCACTTTATAAAGGGACATTTACCATTGATGTAAAGAATTCCAGTTGAGGCAAGAATATATCCATCTCCCTGATCTGATAAAGGTTAGGCTCCAAAAATATATTCATTAAGTTAACATATCTTAAACTAAGTTTAATATAATACTTAATATATTCTAAGATTAGTATAACTAATATACATAATGGATTTTAAATATCTTCTTAACTTAGACCTTATGTATATTCTAAAAAAGGGGAAGAGGACTTAGAAGCTTTAGGAGCGAGGGCAAGGGCGAGATTATCCCAACTACCTACGACAGGAACTCTCTTTAGTATTTTAGGCTGTCATTAATTTTTAACACTTAATATACAAATGCTTAAGAGTGGCTTAGTTACATTCCAATGTGTTTTAATTCTTTCTTTGGGGTAATTCCTTATTCAGTATGTAGTGGCTCCAACTGAGCTGGAGACTTCAGATATTTTGTCTTTGGCTTTTTAAACAGGTTTTATATTAAATAAATTTCTTGTACTATTTTGGTTGCATACAGTGTGACTTTTGAGGTCAGAGGCCACAATAATTTATCCTCACCAGAGTAGCTAATTTTAACTTCTGTTTATTTTTTGTTAACGATGCTTTTAGTTTACTGATATTAATTTTTTTGGTAATGATGAACTCTTGCATTTCCTCTGGTAGAGAGTAAAATGTTTCAAGTTAGATGATTACCTGCTTTGTAAAACTTTCCCTTTGACCCAATTATTTCTTACATTGCTCAGTATTCAACTTTTACAGAATTTGGTCAAATATGTATGCAGTAATATTAATAGATAATGGTAACCAAAATGATGAGGACATATTGGTGTGATGTAAGGGTAAAGCCCCCCATTCTGGCATCCGGTGGAATATGTGAATTGCTGTTTTCCTAACTTTTGGAGAATAATTCTCATGTGCCCTATGACATATAGAACATGGTTTGGTACTGTTGAGAGATGAGAAATTTTCATAATTCAAATGTAAATCATACCATTGATTATATCACATTTGTTTAGAGCACAAGTCTTTAAACAAACAACAAACAAACAAACTCACTAGCAATGGCAGGTTTCATGGTGAACTAAGTTTAGTAAATGCGTATGTTACCCCATTCTTGGAGATTTGTAATGCATATTAATATAGTGAAAACTCTGATAACTTGCCCCAGTAAACAAAATTAAAAACTTCAGGAATCTGTCAGGTTCTTCCACAAAACATACATATGCTTAGTAGTTTAATTTGAACACAGAACCTTTTAATTAAAATATACTTTAACTTTTTCCCCAGGGAACATTTGTATTTTGCATATTTGTGTATGTATTTATTCATTTGGTGTACTGAATTACCTGCCATGTTAATAGTTGAGAGAGTGATTTTGTGCTTGTGAGCCAATAAGCTGAAAGTGCTCGCAAGGTGTCCACTGGTGATATTTGTAAGCACGTGCCCCATGGACCTCTGTATTTTGGTGAGTGTGGGAAAGTAATCTGTTTGATGCATTAGTTCATAGTCTGTTTGTACTGAGAAGTGCACATGACTGGGACACACAACTACACAGAGAACACTAAAAGTCCAAACAAATGTGGAACATGAGAATGAAAACATGTTCACATTAGTCATCATTTTAAAAAGCGTATCCCTCAAAGCTTTACCAGCAATAGGAAAAAATTTGCATTAGAAGGGAAAATAATGTTAATCATATAGCTTCTGGATTATTTGGATTGTTGCCTCTCAGGAAACTGAAAAAAGGCAAAGTTCAACTAACAAGTTAACAACATCTTTCTAAGGGAAAACTATGCATGATAAACTGAGGATTCCAAATCAGCCGCTTCTTTTGGTGAAAGATTGATATACATACATTAATCTTAGGAGGTCCTTTATATCCTTTTGTGTGGAGGGGTCTATTTCCTGAGGTTTATTTAATCTAGACGATGTCAATGATTATTTGTACTTTTCATAGTTTATAGTTCTCACAAGGATAACATTTTTGTTTATAATCATCTGCTTTTTAGCAGATATTTTAGAACTCAAATGGAAAGGAAAGATTAAAAGGACAATTATATGTGGTTAATGATATGAGATAGAGGCAAACTTCAGGCACTAATAAAGTTTAGCCAGGGTCATGATTTGTCCACAATGAAGTCTCTGAAAAATATGATCCAAGTTGTTGAAGTCAAATTAGTTTTAAAAGTTTGTTTTATGTTGGGGTGCGGTGGCTCACACTGTAATTCCAATGCTTTGGGAGGCTGAAGCGGGTGGATAGCTTGAGCCCAGGAATTTGAGACCAGCCTGGGCAATATGGTGAAACTCGCTCTTTACAAAAAGTACAAAAATCAGCTAGGCATAGTGGTGTGTGCCTGTAGTCCCAGCTACTCAGGAGGCTGAGCGGGGAGGATCACCTGAGCCCAAGGAGGTCGAGGACGCAGTGAGCTGTGATCACATCACGGCACTCCAACCTGAGCAACAGAGTGAGACCTTGTGTCAAAAAACAAAAAAGTTTGTTTTTATGTTTTAAACATAATGTATGTTTATGACAGAGAAACGAAAATCTTCATATGTAAAAAAAAAGTAACTCTCCATTCAGAGTTCAAAGATAAGCATTCAATATTTTAGCATATTTCCTTTCAGTCTTTTTTTCTGTGTATTTATTGCTTCTTTTACTTGATTTCTCTCTCGTGTGCTCTGATACGTCCATATCTGCAGGTTCGTATCTTGCTTTTTCATGTTACTTAGAACGTAAGCATTCCTCTATGTTACCATAAACTTATAAACATGACTCTTCATGATTCCATAATGTTCAAGTGGCTATGCAAATCATTAAGCAAATTGTAACTTTCCCATCAGAAATAAATTATTTATATGTGTATATATATAAAATGTATAATATAAACATACATACATATATAAAGTTTACAAACCTCTTGGTTTTGTAGGAGCAGTTTCCTAGAAAAAAATATGCAGAATATAACCACAGAGTTGGAACTTTCCTTGGGTAAATAGATCGGAGAGGGCCAATGAACTCTTGCAGATCAGCAGAGCAAGTTGCTTTCACTCGTAAATGCTTGTTTGTGTCCCAGGATTAATCTCAGTGCTCATTTGCTGCCATGTATCCTTCTGCTGCACTTACCCCACAGATTATTTAATTTTATTGTCCTTCTTATAGAAGGGCTTGTGTCTTTATTATTGAAACCCTAATGTCTAGCCCTGTGCTTATATACAGTAGCTCTTTTCTCTTGGATAAATGAATGAATGAATGAATGGTTGAATGGAACTTTTCTTTCCTTTCTCCAGGCAGGTAGGATTTGGACTTAAAATTTCTGCTGGGCAGCTACTTTCACATTTTCCAATGTGTAGACACCACAGTTTTTGTTTTTGTTTTTCTGAATTTTATTTGTTTCTCTGCCCCAACTCTTAGAAAGAGAATTAAGCTTAATTTCTCAAAAACTACTGAAGAGATTAACAAAAGATGATGTCCACAAAGAAGATTGGGTATTGAAAATTCTATAAAGTACTCTAACATCTCTTGCTCTTTTGCACTAAGCTTCTTTATTAATTACTATCACTTTTGTTAAGTTCAATTTTGACTTCACCTTAAATAAAAACAATAAATGGACCTGGAAAAGTTAGTAAACATTATACAGTTGTAGGAGAGAGACTGAAATTAGCATGAGATTGATTTAGTGTTATAAACTAAGGAAAGAAGACCCCCCTGGCGATCTGTCTGTGTGTGGCGGGTTGGGAATGGGAGTGGGTGGGAAAGCTTTTTATTTAGAGCAGGAGAAAGTGTGCTTGGATGAGTTCCCTAGTGTTTGGGATATTAAATGTGGATGTGGACATCTCTAAGCTATTGCTTTCCTCTTTTAATGCAGATGTTTGAAAATACTAAAGCCTGTACTAAGGCTAATGCATGAAGCTGGCAAAAACAATTACCAAAATCATAAATTGTGATTTTATTCAAGCTATTAAGTGTAATTATTTAAGTGAGGTCTTCCGTTTGATTAGAGCTAGGAGAGTTCAGCTTGCTCTAATCCTCTGAGATAGAAATGGGTCGCTCTTATAGAAAATGATGGGTTGATAGTGGCTACTATTGAGATAATTGAACATTCCAGAAGAAAATGCTTTTTTCATTGTTTCGCTTCCTCTTTTCAGTTAAGTTTTTGTTTTTCTAAGTATTTTCTTTTTAAGAATAACTTATTTCTAACAAAGATACAAACCACTTCTTAAAGAAATCCTGATTTAATCAAGTTTTCTAAGTTAGGTAGCTTGGTCAAGTCTACACCTTCTAGTAAATTGGTAGAGCCAGTATCACAGCTGGATCAATCCAGGCAATAAAATCTGTGATTTTGGCCAGAGTATTACTCATGTTCTCTTGGAGGTTCCCTAAAATGCCTTTGAAAGAAATTTAAATATTCAATTATTTTACAGTTATCTTCCCTGAAGTATTCAAATCACCTAGGAGTTAATGACCAGGATTGCATAAGGATAAAATATCAAGCCTGTCAATAAGGGAACCTAACTGTAGGTCGTGAAGGGATAGAGAAAAGTCTTGTTAATAAATAAATTTTCCAACTTCTCCTCAGCCAAGAAGTTGGGAATAACTCCAATGAGAGGTTCATAGTTGTTGTCCTGTTCTCAGGCAAAAGAGTAAGTGATTTACTTGTCCCTACAAGTATTTTCTTTCAGTCCCTTTCATTCTTCGCAAAGGTATCCCAAGAGCTTGCTCTCGCCTAATTGAAAGTAGTCCCCAGTAGGGTGTTAGCTGATGGCTTTAGGGTGCTACCACTACCAAGAGTATTTGCATTTTAGTGAAAGGTTTTAAAAGAACTTAAAGCTTAAAGACTGAAAGCAATAAATCTCTATTGGTGGAATTTGAGGCAATGTGATAGATTGGGCAGGAGATATCTGTGGTGAAAGGAGCCCACCGGGTCTATTCTAATCACAGCGTGAATTAAAGTGTTCCTATTTAGTAGCCTCACTTCTACTTCCAGAGTGAGGGCTGTGGGGACAATTCCTGTGGCCAGAATAATAAAGTACTCCTAAGTAGTTTGATTTTCTTTAAAATCAAAACAAGTTAAAGGGCTATACATTTCAAATCTTTTAACTTCCTTGTTCTTTCCCACTTTTTCTGTAGCATCTTGCTTGAGATTTCCCAAACCCTCTATTCTATTTTCTCTGGGCTTGAGAAGTATATTTAGCATTACGTTTCGACTTAGAGTTTCAAACTCTTTCTGTGCCTTACTTTTCATTTCTTGGAAACTTTATGACCCTGGAATTGATAAGGTAGTATACTTGAGGGATTTGGAAGACATGGCTTTACAAATAGGGTTATTATTATTATTTTTATTATTTTACTATATAGAGTGAACCAGACACTGAGCTACATTTTAAGGACACACAGATATATTTTGTGCAATTTCTGTCAAGTAGCCTTGGGAGATAAACAAATAATCCGATTATTGCAATCAGTGCAGGAAGAATTATAGGTTCCCCATGCTCTACCGTAGAGCACAGAAAAAATACTAACTGGAAGTGGTTGGTAAGAAGGATGATTAAAGTTTAGGCAGGTTTAGTCAGATAAAACAGGAATGAGGATTGGTTGGCATAGAAAAGGGCTTTGATGGCAAAGGAGGCAGCATCTTTAAAGACAGTGTAATAGGAGACCAGAGCCACTCAGGAAACTGTTAAGAAACTGAGTAGGGCCAAATATAAGCTATGAATGTAGGAATAAAGTGTTGAAATTGGAAAAGCCATCAGGGACCAAATATTGAAATGGCTTTGATGCCATTTCAAGGATTGTGAATCCAGTAGGGAACCACTGATATCTTTAAGCAAATGGAAAGCAAGGTCAAATTTGCATTTTATAAAAATCCTTCTGGAAATAGCATGGAGAGTTGTTTAGACTCTGGACTCTAGACTCTGGAGTGGGACAAAATTGAATGTGTGTCTTGGGAAGAGTTTGGAAAGCTGTAACCATGTATCAAGAAATGAGGGATTGATCTGGAAGGTAGGAGTGGGGATATAGAAGAGAAAATAGATTAGAAAGATAACCTCAGAAAGATAATATTTGAGTATACAAAAGAAGGAAAAGACACAAGTGACTCCTGGATTTTTGGCTTAGTCGGTTAGATTCCATTTCGCTGAACCAGGGGAAAGCAAAATAGGTTTTAATGGGATAGATGCTGAGTTCAGATTTAGACAGGCTGAGTCTTAGATTATTATAGAACATCCGAGCAGAGATTTCCAGCACATAAGCATTCATCTGTCTGAATCCCAGGAGAAAGATATGGGCTATAGATATATATTTAGCCCTTAGCCCTTAGCATCTAAGTGATGCTAATAGAAGAGATCACTCAAGGAAAATGGATACTATCAGAGGGCTGTTGATTGACCACAGACAACTAACAAGAGTTAAAAAGCCAACTGAGAATGAGGAGTAATCATGAGAAAGTAATAATAAGAGGAAGTAGCTTGAGGGATACTTCAAGAACAATAAGCACGACAATATCCCTATTGGTTAACAAAACAGAAAGACAAGCAAACAGTCTTGCTCTTTTTCCAACATCCTCCAGGATCTAGCCCTAGGCAATAACTCTGAAAGTCTCAATCACTGCTCCTCTTCCTATTTGACTTGTTTCAGCTCATTTGAAACAATCCTGTATATCCATACATTTTTCATGGTTTCATTTATTTCTCACATTCTCACTGGAGTGTAATTTTCTTTTATTCTTTTCTTCTCCATGCTTAATTCTTCTTCAGAATTGTCTTCTAATGTTCCCGCTGCCTTCTTCCTTCCTATGACATGGTAGTATCATCATCCATCCTAACTTCCAATTAGTATTCAGATTGCAACTTTCTTATGGGATTTAGCACTTTACACTTTGCATCATAGTTGTTTATGCACCAGATTCTTCCCCTTTGGCAAGAATACAAACTTCTGAAGTCTGAGAACCCATTCTCCTAAATTAGCCTCCATAGTGCACCTCTTTGAAAACAGCAGGTACTTAATAATTATTTGCTCAATGACCACAAACATTACCTACCTAAATTAAATAGATAACATCTTTGAATCTTCTGATAAGTCTAGGGATCTCAGCCAAGGCAAAACATGAAAATGCTTATTTATGAGGCTGTATCTGTTAGTTTTGAAATATCTAGGCATGTTTTGGCCAAATAAATGATGGGAGAGCATTTCATAAAGCACATTTATGATACAGAGGCAGAAAGTGAAAACACAATGCTAAAACTTTGTTTTCAAAAACTGTAATATTATATACTTTAGGTTGTTTTCCATTAATGATTACCAATAGCTGTCTCTACCTCTGCTTATAATTGTAATAATTAATCTTGTGCAATGGACATGTAAAGTACAGTACTGCTAAAACACAAGGTATTTTTATTTATCCTAAAGGTACATATGAGATGCTACACTGGCAGTTCCTTAATGATATCCTACAAATAATCCTAAGCCTTTCAAGTATATTTTAGTATATTAAAAGTAAGGGAACTTAGTGGGGGATGTTCACTTAAATAGAATAAGGGTTAAATGATAACTTGACTTATCTTTTAAATGACAAAAAATAAAGAAATTGCAAGACCTTTTCACACATTAGATATGTATTGTCATTTATCATCTAGATATCAGGCTAGCAGTGCGAAGTAATAAAACATATCATCGAAAAATGTGCTATAGGTCTGAATCACTCTTTCATTCCACCTCCCAGCTAACTGTAGTATTAAATCAAACAAGCAGAACATTTCCTTAGGCAGCCATTGCCTTTTAATTTCCTGAAGAACCTTAAAATATCATTCATTACAAGTACTACACATATTTGGTTTTTAAAAGTCTCATAAATCAATAGCAGGCTGACTGTAATAATTATTACAAGTTAGTGCATAATTTTCGTGCTGAAGGCTGCATGCAGAACTTTAGCATATGCAAACGAGGCAATTCAAACTGTGTATAGATATTAATATGAAGAAGCAGGTAACGAGGTGCAGGCTATGAATTATGCATCAGGAGTGGCTGATCTTCAATGAGGAAAATGAATTCAGCATGTAATCTAATTAGTGATGGAAGTCTATTACATCTAACTGCAAAAGCAACCGTCCTTGAAACAAATTTATTTACAGTCCATGTTACCACTTGAAACAACTTTGAAATGATGTGTAAGACAATAGCTTAATTGTAAAAATTTTTTGTTTGTTTGTTTCAGTTCTAGACCTGGAAGGCCTCCTAAGAGGACTCAGAGTGTCACCTCCCCAGAGAACTCTCACATCATGCCGCATTCTGTCCCTGGTCTCATGTCTCCTGGGATAATTCCACCAACAGGTAAGACTGCTATTCACTTATGCCAAAAAATATTAAAAATCAGCCAATGTCATCGCTTTTGTATATATCTGTGGTGACATCGATATTTACACACATCAATTATATTTTGTGCACACTAAGATAATGTTACTGAGATAATTTATTTCAAAACTGCATTATGATTACCATCTTTTCTTTATTTAAAATAAAATAAAGGCTGAACTGAGCACAGTGCTAGAAATTATTTTAATTAATCCTACCACAAATATCAAACATCAAATTATTTTTCCTATTTTCTTATTAAGGAATCAAAGTTCAGAGAAAATCAGTGACTTTCTCAAGGTCACTCAGCTGTAGCTGTCAGTGGTTATTCAAACCCAGGTCTTTGGATTTTAAACTTGTTTAGCATTCCAGAAATTGATAGACATGCATCCAAACAAAAGACAGTAACTGTACTGAATAGAAATGTCTCGTAATTTTTCACAAACTAATACGTTTCTATTAGAACCCATTTGAAAGATGTTTATTTCTAGAATTTTGAAAATGTATAAGTAAAAGAATAGTCTTGACCTCATAAGCTCCATACCATAAAGAAATTTCATAATGCACTGGAGCAAAATTAATTCGTTTGATTTCCACCACCTGAATGGGTTCATTAATTAGATTATTTACATAAACATATGTTTGCCCATCTTTATTGTTTCATCAGGAAATGAGCCAGATCCATGAGCAAATTAAAATATTGCTGATATTATTATATAATATATAATATTTATATTAATGATTTTCTTTATCATATGTATATTAAGGAAATATACATAGGAACATATAAATGTCATGTATTATAATACAGCTGATACAAGAAAGGTAATCAGGCAAGATGAGAGTTTTTCTTTTTTCTCTAAATTCCTGTATCAGTATTGTATTTTTCTTTGTAACGTTTGTCTTTCTGTGTGCTCTAATATAATCATGGATTAATCTTATTTCATATGTCATAATTGGGTGGAAGTTTCTTGACATCAATGACTGTCTCTAACTCATCTTCATTTTTGCAGTAATGTCTAAACAGTTCATTCACCTTTGTGGATATTTAACAAAAATCATTGAGTTTAATTTGTAGCTATTTCAGCTATTTGTTCATTTTATATATTTAATATTTTTTTCAGCAAGGCCTCAATAATTTTAATTTTAACTTTAATTTTTGTTTTTAAGACAAAGAGTCTCCCTCTATTACCTGGGTTGTAATGCAGTCGCTCAGTCATGGCTCACTGCAGCCTGGACCTCCTGAGCTCAAGAGATCCTCCCACCTCAGCCTTCTGAGTAGCTAGAACTACAGGCACAGGCCACCATGCCTGGCTAATTTTTGTATTTTTTTTCTAGAGATGGGGTTTCTTCATGTTGCCCTGTCTGGTCTTGAACACTTGGACTCAAGTGACCCATCTGCCTTGGCCTTCCAAAGTTCCTGGATTACGGGCATGAGCCACCATACCCAGCCACCAAAGGTTTTTAATAGTAAATAATTGAAAATTCCATGAAAATATTTTTATACTAATTTCATGCATGAAAAATTGAGATATAGAAAAATGAAATCAATAGCTGAAAACTGCCCAATTTCAAGGCGACTATCATCATCTTAATTTATTTAGTCATGTTTTTCAAGTAACTGAATCCTACTGCCTGATATTCTAATTCCAATTTGAGATTTGGAAAAATCAAATAGGTAGTACGTTGTTAATCCTTGCTCATTTATGTTTAACTGAATGATAAAGATTTCTGTTTAGAAAATTTGGGACTTGGGAATTACATAGGAAAATCTTTTATACTACATATGAAAATCTTAACTTCTCTTTTCCGTTTTTTTTTTTGTTGTTGTTGTTTGAGACGGAGTCTCGCTCTGTCACCAGGCTGGAGTGCAGTGGCACGATCTTGGCTGCCTTAGCCTCTGGAGTAGGTGGGATCACGGGCATGTGCCATTACGCCCGAATTTTTTTTTGTATTTTAGTAGAGACGGAGTTTCACCATGTTGGCCAGGATGGTCTCGATCTCCTGACCTCATGATCCATCTGCCTCGGCCTCCCAAAGTGCTGGAATTACAGGCGTGAGCCACTGCGCCTGGCCAACTTTTCATGTTTTATAGCTGAAAGACTCAAGTGTGAAATAAAAAAGACCTCAGAGTCTTTGTGACATAATTAACCTCTCAATGAACCATGTTTCTGAGGTTTTTTTTTTAAATAACCATTTTAATAATCATTTTTTCTGTATTTAGTAAACTTGTGTTGACTCTGAATTGTTACTTACTCACAGTTATAAGAGAAAAAAATGTATCCTAGATTGTATTCATATTATAATAGGGAAGATTTGTCTGCCCATATTTAATCTTTTAAGATGAAGATGATACATAGTTCATTACCAAAGTAATGATTAAATAAGATGATACCATGAAAATGTAAATAGCAACACCTCACATAATTAATACCATCAAGTAACTTTCGGGTAAGTAAGTGGAGTTTCTAAATAAAGGAAGGTCATATTCCAAAGTCCCAACTCAAAATATTAAATTATTTTTTGAAAGAACTCTTTCTGAAATGTATTATGCACTTGCCGGCTTGGTGAACAGAGACACCGAAGATACTTTAAATTTGGTCTTTCATTTTTAAAGTACGATCATTTTCTGTATTTCAATCACTGTGCCTTCTCAGACATTCTACTTTTGTTCTTTCCTATATGTTTTGAACCCAGAAACCAGGACTTCTGTCAAGCTAAGCATTATATCGAAAAAAGACCTTAAGCAGCCATGTTCTAAAGAAGAATGAGGAAATGGAGGCTCATTAGGAGCATAAACTGGATTAGAAAGGGGATGTTAGGCTGGGCCCGGGGTTCAGGCCTACAATCCCCGCACTTGGAGAGGCTGAGGCAGGAGGATTGCTTGAAGCTAGGAGTTCCAGACCAGCCTGGGCAACATAGCAAGGTTTAGTCTCTACCAAAAATCAAAACAATTTAGCTGTGTGTGGTGGCCTGTGCCTGTAGTCCCAGCTACTGGAGTGGTTGAGGCAGGAGGATCACTTGAACCTGGGAGATCCCGGTTTGTGGTGAGCTGTGATTGTACCACTGCATTCAAGCCTGGGCAACAGAAAGAGACCCTGTCTGAAAGAAAAAAAAAGAAAGAGAGAAGGAAAGAGAGAGAAAGGAAGAAAAAAAGGAAGGAAGGAAGGAAGGAAGAAGGGAGGGAGGGAGGGAGGGAGGCAGGGAGGGAGTTAGTTTAGTGCCCTGTAGACCTCAGCAAATTGCTTTAGAACAGGGTGTGTGAGCCAGCTCACTACTATTTTGCTTACTTTCAACTTTTAAACATTAGTCCAAAGATTTTAGGTTGCCAGAAGTTTGACTATTTCACATGAATGGCGTTACCTTCATATATTCAGTATGATTTCTCTTTTTATGTAAAATTTTTCTAGATGCAGAAGTTTAGATTTTAGGGAATACAGAGTAATGTCTTCATATACTGGGGAACATATCTTTACTGTCTTAAAACATTAACTGGAAATCTAATGATCCTAAATACATTTTATAATTCTCAAGAAGTATATAACATCTTTCTCCCAGAACAGTCTACCGAATGCTTTAGTGTATTTGGGGAATATGACTAAATATGATTATATAAACTTTTAAATTTGCAGGACTTTATTTATGTACTTTTGTATTCTGAGAAGTAACATTTGAAAACGATAAAAAGATGTAAATATATCTTCAAGGTTGCCTAACTTTGTCCTGTGAAAAGAAAACAGATTAATTTAGATAAATTTATAAATACCTATTGATTGGCTAGGGGGCGGTGGCTGATGCCTGTAATCTCAGCACTTTGGGAGGCTGAGACAGGCGGATCATGAGGTCAAGAGATCTAGACCATCCTGGCCAACATGGTGAAACCCCATCTCCACTAAAAATACAAAAATTAGCTGGACATGGTGGTGGGCGCCTGTAATCCTAAGTACTTGGGATGCTGAGGCAGGAGAATCGCTTGAACTTGGGAGGCAAAGTTTGCAGTGAGCCGAGATCGCACCACTGCACTCCAGCCTGATGACAGAGTGAGACTCTGTCTCAAAAACAAAACAAAACAAAACAAAACAAAAAACCAAACAAAAAAACACCTATTGATTCAGTCCTAATCATTCTTTTATTGTTTCTTTTCAAGAATTGAACATTGGAGTTAAATAATAGTTTTCCCTGGGTGCATTTGTTTTCTTAGGAAAAAAAAGACTTTTTTTTTTTTTTTAAATGTATTTTCCCAGTCTTAATATTAAGTATTTAGGTATCTATACTTGAAACAAAAACAAAAATAAATACAAAACAAAACAACAAACTTTGAGATTGCTTGTGGAATTTTTATGTGTTATTTTGGCTGCTTGAGTGGGCTTGTGTGTAACCTTAGAAGGGGCGTGGGCAGATGGTGATAATTTCTACAAGTTATGGTTGTCACCGGATGCCATAGCAACCAGAAGTTGAAGTTAATGAAAGAAAGAAAGTTCTTTGTAGAGTCACACAAGGCAATACCTCCTGCTGTGGTCACTGCATTTATTTTGACTGAGCACTTGTCATAAATCATTTTTGATAATAACTACCAGTTTGAAATAATTCATCCTAGCAACAGAATTCCAATAACATTCATACTTTTTATAAGATGATGTCTATTTAAAATTAAGAAAGGGGTTATTTAGGAATTCAAAATACTCCCCTCTTGTCCAGGAATGAAATTTGGATAGTGTATTTGCCAACTTTCTGATTTCATCTTTAAGTCAGTATGCAAATTAATTTTGAAATACAATTTTCATAAAAATACTAAGAATTAATTGAGTCCTCAGTATTTGCCTTTGACATATAAAAATTATTTAGTATCTTAAAAGTACACTCAAATTAAATGAATGAATGATTTATAGTTTTGTCTGTTGGATATGTCTTTTCCCTCACTGTGATCTTGTAGACATATAACTAATACGTATTCAGGGTAAAGAAAGCAATTCTACACACATACCTTATGCTTAAACGGTAAGAATTTATAACTTGCAAATTTATCACTTTGGAAAAAATACTGGACTGGGGCAATATTAATCTAGAATTAATCCCATTGAAACATTTTTATCTTTAAAAAAATTTAGAGAAAAATGTTCTCATGTGGTGAATTCATAAACATATTTCAAATTTAATGTTCTTTTTTTCTACTAAATAGTAAACAGCAACAATATCTAAACAACCTCTTTTGTAATATTAGCATTTGTAATAGTTTAAATGCATTAAACATTTCAGCTTCTCAGGAGAAAATTTACAATGTAAAACTGTGCCTAGGCTGGGCACGTGGCTCATGCCTGTAATCCCAGAACTTTGGGGGGCCAAGGTGGGTGGATCACCTGAGGTCAGGAGTTCGAGACCAGCCTGGCCAACATGGTGAAACCCCATCTCTACTAAAATTACAAAAATTAGCTGGGCGTGGTGGCAGGTGCCTGTAATTCCAGCTACTCAAGAGGCTGAGGCAGGAGAATCGCCTGAACTCGGAAAGAGGAGGTTACAGTGAGCCGAGATCACACCATGGCACTCAAGTCTGGACAAGAGAACAACACTCCATCTCAACAAAAAGAAAATTGTGCCTTGTATGTTGAGAAGTTTATTATAATAAATGCTCTGTATTTCATTGGGATACTCACAAGTAAGGAGAACACAAAAATGCACAAGTATAAAACAGCCACAAATTGTTGGATTGTCTTCACTAATAAATTAAACATAACAATCTACTGTATGCCTTACCCAAAGAATAAATCTCATATTAACTATTTAAACACTTGATGTTTATACAATATGTTTGTTTTTTTAATAGTTTAATGTATTTTAATAGCAAACTTACAAGAACAGCACAGAAGACAGACAACATTAAAAACATGTACTTGCATGTAGTACAACTCAGTTAGAAAAGTATAGTGAATGGATGGAATCTACTGTATGATAAAAATGCTACAAACACCATTTAGTTGCCGTCAATAAGAAATTTACTTGTTTTAAAAAAAATCCAAATGCTGGCATTGTCCAGAAAAATTTAACAGGTTTATTTATAATTATTATAAAGTTGAACCGCTGAAACTTGTTCACTGAAACATTTTAACTTGCATTAATGCTTTACGTCTCTGCATTTATATTAAAAATTCACACACAAATGAAAACGGAAAAACTGCCAATACCTGATTTCTGTCCCCTATTTTTCCACTCTCAATCATAGACTTAGGTACCTTTTGACCCCATTGAAAAAAAATATCTAACGTTCAAAACTACCAATAACAGGAAGAAGAGAATTTTTTTTTTTTTTTTTTGAGAATGAAATGTTTCCCATCATAGTGGATTCTTAAGCACGTTCTCCACGTATGCGGCGTGCTAGCTGGATGTCTTTTGGCATAATTGTCACACGTTTGGCATGGATAGCACACAGGTTGGTGGTGTCTTCAAAAAGGCCAACCAGATAGGCCTCACTTGCCTCCTGCAAAGCACCGATAGCTGCGTTCTGGAAGCGCAGATGTGTTTTAAAGTCCTGAGCAATTTCTCGCACCAGACGCTGGAAGGGAAGTTTGCGAATCAGAAGTTCAGTGGACTTCTGATAACGTCTAATTTCACGGAGCACCACAGTTACCAGGCCTGTAACGATGAGGTTTCTTCACCCGTCCAGTAGAGGGCGCACTCTTGCGAGCGGCTTTTGTAGCCAGTTGCTTCCTGGGTGCTTTACCCCCGGTCGATTTGCGAGCAGTCTGCTTTGTACGAGCCATGGTACAGAGACCTCCTTACTTAACCCCCTTCTCCTTCGGCTGGAGCTCGGCGAGCGAGAGGCGGCGCTGGTGTTGGAGAGCGATGGCAGCGCAGTGGCGGCTGCGAACACCGTTTGTGTGTGTTTTCATATATTTATATATCTAGGAAATATTTGAGAGGTTTGATACTAGACATTTTGTTGAGGATAGCACATTTAACCTATAACTACTTAGTACATGTTCCCTTTGTACTTTTCTTGAAGAGAAAAATTAAAAGGTATGTCTTCTTTTTTTTTTCCTTTTTGTAAGGCCCACCTAAACTTTAGACTTCATCATGCAATTTATTTAGTTTTCAAACTTGAATGGAGCACTCTATTAGTTTCCTGTGCCTGCCGTAACAAATTACCACAGGCTTAGTGGCAAAACCACAATTTATACTCTCAGAGTTCTGGAGGTTGCGAGTCCAAAATCAGCATCACTGGGCTGAAATCATGGTGTCAGCAGGGTACCCCCTCTGGAGGCTCTAGGGGAGAATCCAGTCCTTTCCTTTTTGAGCTTCTGGGAGCTGCAGGCATTTCTTGGTTTTGTGGCTGCCTGGCTCCAATTTCTGACTCTGGTAATGTTGCCTTCGTGTGTGTGTGTGTGTGTGTGTGTGTGTGTGTGTATGTGTGTGTGTGTAAAATCTCCCTCTGACTCTCTTTTAAGGACACTTGTGATTGTATTTAGGCTACATTAGATAATACAGGATAATCTCCTATCTTAAGATCCTTAACATAATCACATCTACAAAGAATTTTTTTTTTTATATATAAAGTAGCATTCACACATTTCCTGGATTAGGACATGGGCTTAATTTTGGAGGCCATTGGCAGCCTACCACATCCAGCAAGTCACTAGGCTAATATTATGAGAAGTCCAGGTGGGGTGTGGTAGATATGCACACAGAAGATTTTGGCCTATTTTATTCACTGTGCTGTCGCTGGTGTGTAGAATATTGCCTGGCAGAGAGCAGATATTCAAACTAAATATTTGTTCAATGAATATGGCTAATAAATGTTTAATAAAGGATTTCTGAGAGAAATTATTATGCCTTACAATTACAAATTTAAACACTGGTGTGTTAATGTAGCTTCTAAAATCCCATTAAGCACAGTTAGGCTCCAGATTAAAGATGCAGCGTGTAGAGCCTAATGAAAGTATACTAAGTATATGGAAGGCATTATTTGTTTGTTTATAGGTTATGATGGTTACATTTAAGCATAATCATCAATTGATGGAATTTAAATCTCTAAATTGATGCTCTAGAGAAGTGATATTTATAGAAATAACATAGTAGCATGGAACATATTACTCTTTTTTTATTATTATACTTTAAGTTCTGGGGCACATGTGCAGAACGTGCAGGTTTGTTACATAGGTATACACGTGCCATGGTGGTTTGCTGCACCCATTAACCTGTCATCTACGTTAGGTATTTCTCCTAATGCATTCTCTCCCCCAGCCCCACACCCCCCAACAGGCACTGGTGTGTGGTGTCCCCACCCACCCCATGTCCATGGGAACATATTACTCTTTACAATTCCTGCATATACAGGTATATATAACTACATTTGTACTATATTATAGAATCCTTTAAGATTAGAATTTTCATTGTACCTCCAGTATCTTGATATATAATTTAATACATATAAATAAAATATATTTCTAGGGTTAACTGAATGTAAATATAGCTTGTTATGATGAACTACATAAGAAATATATTTACTTATTTTTCCTATGTAACATGTTATAAGAGAGTACTTCTGTTAAATCACAATATACCCTGGGTCTGTTACTAGCATAGATATTCATAGAAATCATTTCTTTCTTATCTCTTAGAGCAATGATCTATTATTTTTAGACTTAATTAAATAACCACATATTACTAGACTTCTGGACAGTCCTCTCATCTACTTAATTTAGAAGAAAATTACCATACTTTCTTCCCTAATTTATTTCTCTCTTCCAGGTTTCAATTGAGTTCTGTAGTCTCTTTTCCTACACTGGTCTGTACTAAGAATTACAATCTGCTTATACTTCTCTCTCAGTAGATTTCCCATAATGAAGTTGCTAATGGCCTTAATTGAGTAACTGCAAGGTATTATTTGCTTCCTTTTAGTAATATGATGCCTCCTTCGACAAGAGAAGTTTCCTTACATTAAGAAGAGCAAATCAGATTTTCAGAGTCAACTTTTGATTGTGACAGTGGATATTGTATAGATTACCTGGAGCTTTGTAGCTTCGCAGATATCCATTTATTTGTGAAATTCTTAGTGTTCTAATCCCTTGGTTACATCATGGATGTGCCACATGTTGTTTTTTATTGCTCGCTATAATTTTTTAACCAGTAGGAGGTGCAGCTGGTATCTTACGTCCCTTCCTAACCAAGAAATGCGAGAAATACAAATATTGTTTATTTTAGTGCAAAGCAAGATAAACTTTTTTTATTTTTATTTCATTTATTTATTTATTTTAGCCTCTCTCTTTGATAGGCTTTCCTCTCTGAAGCTAACCTCAAAGCTTCAACTCCTTCCCTTAATGATGTGCTGTAGGTTAGTTATTAAAAATTTAACCATAAAATGTTGGAACTTCTTTTTATTTTCTCCATACTTTTTGGGGATAAGTTTCAGAACTTTACTCTGTCCTTTGTAAAGATGTAAAATTGCTATGAAAGGGTTGGCAGGAACAACATTTCTAGAGAAGCTGGCAAAAGCCAGAAAGATCATAGTGTTTATAAAAACCTTGCAGTTTGTGTCCCGAAACATTTATTATCCTACTTATTCATTAACTTAAGACCTGATTTAAACATATTCTGCATGTAAAATGATGAAGAATTTCGTTTGGCTCTGTAACCATATAAATGAACATTATGGTACAACTTTGGAAAGTGCTAATATAAACCTAAGCTTAATAGAAATATAAAGTCCAGATAAATGGAAAGAACAGTACTATTTTGCTCTACACTTCAGATGGCATCTGGAATATTACGTTCAGTCATGGCACCACAATTTTTAGTAAGACATTGACAAACTTGTGAGCATTAAGAGAACAGTCATGCTGATAGCAATTTGGAAATGATGGTGATGTTTAGTCTTAAGAAGACTTACAGATAATCTGAAAGTGGATGATACAATAGAATCATATTGTGCACTTCTGAGGACAGAAATCTGACTGATAGAATAAATTGCAGAGAAGTCTACATTGGCTTTCGTAAGAAAGAGCCTTGCTGTGTGGGGAACTGTCAGAAAGTGGAATGTATTACTAATAAAACCTGAAATTTTCCTTCTGACAGAAATGTTCAAGAGAAAACTGGGATGAAAAGTTGTTAGCCACGGTTTTTCTATTCAATTTATTTAATAGGCTATATTGTTTATGTTACAAAACAATACGATTTTTTTGAAAACTTATTCTCCCTCCCTAACCATCAGCTGTAAATTTTCCCACTTTAGAATTACTGTTGTTAGTTAAATTTGAAGGCAATTTTTACATTGAGAGGGAGGTAGGTTGGGGAAGACCACCTTGTTCCCTTCTAATTATGAAATATGTGGGTTCTATTTTATTTTACTTTTAATTTTTCTCCCAAACATGACATGGTGTCTTTCTAGTTAAAAGGTGCCTGTTCATTTATTCATTCCTACTTTTTTGTATGGTAACTTAAAATTACTTTTGAGATGCATGCTTTATATTCTTAAGCAATCGTACTTGCTACACTGTTTTTTATGGATGGAATGAATTTATGAATAAAACTGTGACTATGGTAAAGCTAATGGATACTTTTTTTTTTTCCAATTGAAAGAGACTTTTACATATCTTTTTTCTTTTGTACTCTCTCCCTTTCTTTCATGAGAAACCCTAAAGGGTTCCATAGCTGTAAAATTAGTCAATAGAAGGAAATGGCAACTGTTGAATATAATATAAAGAAATATTTAAAGTTGTGATAGGGTTTGGAATAAGAATGAATATGCTGTATTATTTTAAACAGTAAACATCATCAGAAATGATAACACAATGACATAAACCCTAAAGATATTTAAATGAAAGACCATGAACTTTACTTAGAATTATTTTGATTTGATTTCCGATTTAAAAAGTAAAGTCCCAAGAGAGAAGCCAATCGCCAAAATTCATAGGAATCTTTCAGGCACATGGCTTTTAAAATATATAATAATTGAGCCATTCAAATTTTTTTGATTCTTCGTTTCTTTCACCTGTAAAAATAATCTTTTTTATTATATCAAAATTATGCTTCTCTAATTGTCATGAATGTCAAATGACACAATTTATAGTAACATCTTGCAAGTGATGAAGCTAGACAAAGGTAAAGTATTATTGTAATTAAACAGGCTGATCCCAGTGTTATTCAATACCATTGCTAACTTTCTTTGCTCAAATCAACTCCATTGGATTTAAAAATAAAATTAATAACTTTTAAAATGTATAGTTTACGTATAGGAAGTCTTCGTTTCTCAAGCTATTCATATTCACATATACTCTATAGATTTTGCTAATAGTATTATTTCATAACTGAAATTTGGTTATGAAATGTTTACTTTTTAGGGACTTAATGACACTGAACTCTCTTTATAGACTTGTGGACAAAATAAGTTTTAGGGATATAAAATGTCATTGCTACTGTTACAATATATGTTCAAACTATCACATATTGCTTTCAGAAATATGCACATTACAAATGGTAGTAGACCTTAAAAATGGAGATTGCTTTCAATTGATTATGGCTGTATGCCGAGCTATTTAATTGTTGGAAATGAATTGACATATTGTAAAGTAAACAATGAAGCTGATTTTCAAAATGATAAAACTGTAACCTAATTCAATAAATTGAATCAGATTACGCAAACATTTTTGCACTTCATTAAGGAATTAGTCAGTATAATTAATGGGAGAGCTTTTTATCATGTTCACGTGTTGATATATGGCTGAAGATATATACAGTAGACTAAACTATTTGAAGATCTTTTGTGCCATTTCACATTAATTAAAGTTGCCACAGACCTAATTCCTAGAAAATGAATACCATGGACTTTTTTTTTTTTTTTGGCTAATTTTAGGATACAATGAGTAGGTCAGGCTATGACTCTTTTCTTTAAAAGACATTTATTTATTTTTCAAACAAAATGGTATTGTGAGTTGGCTCCTAACTTAGAAAGTAAAAGGTCTGGCCTTTATTCTCTTCCTCATCGCTTGCTAGCTGTGTGACATTGAGTAACACTACCTGCCCTCACTTGTTCAGCCATTACAGGTAGGAATTGGTACCTATTATGTTCTAGTCAATTTAGGTTTTATGATCCCAGTTTATTGATTATATTCCTACATCAAGCTACCTTCTGAAATACCTACTTTATCATGTAAAGACCACCATCATAAGTTCTGCCTTATTTCTTACTCAATAGGACTTTGTGAAGAACATAGTAAGCGAATGCAGCAGTCCCCAACCTTTTTGGCACCAGGGACTGGTTTTGTGGAAGACATTTTTTCCACTGATGGGGGTGGGTGGGGAGTATGGTTTTGGGATGATTCAAGCACATTATATTTATTGTGCACTTTATTTCTATTATTATTACATTGTAATATATAATGAAATAATACAACTCACCACACCATCTGCAGGTGATGGGAGACAGTGACAGATCATCAGGCATTAGATTCTCATAAGGAACATACAACCTAGATCTCTCGCATGTGCAGTTCACAATAGGGTTCCTGCTCCTATGAAACTCTAATGTCCTCACTGATCTGACAGGAGATGGAGCTCAGGTGCTAATTCAAACAATGGGGAGTGGCTTCAAATACAGATGAAGATTTGCTTGCTCACCTGCCACTCAGCTCCTGCTGTGTGGCCCAGGTCCTAACAGGTCAAGGACCCATACTGGTCTGTGGCCTGGAGTTTGGGTACCCCTGAGCTAATGTGATCACAAAACACTTTGCAAAGTGTGACATAGCAAGATGCCATCCGATTCAGAGTTTTATGATGATGATTTTTAAAACAGATAATTTGCTTTGTTTCACATGGAATACCAGTTATTTATCTCTCTGTTTGAATGTTTGAATATATCAGTTCTGGGAATTATGGGTTCTTTCCCATATTTATGGCATCAGGTTGTAATCATTTCTTGTTTCTTTTTTTGTTTTTTATTTGAGACAGAGTTTTGTTCTTGTTGCACAGGCTGGAGTGCAGTGGTGCGATCTCGGCTCACTGCAACCTCTGCCTCCTGGGTTCAAGAAATTCTCCTGCCTCAGCCTCTGGAGTAGCTGGGATTACAGGCGCCCATCACCATGCCTGGCTAATTTTTGTATTTTTAGTAGAGACAGGGTTTCACCATGTTGGCAAGGCTGGTCTTGAACTCTTGACCTGAAGCGATCTGCCTGCCTCAGCCTCTCAAAGTGTTGGGATTACAGGTGTGAGCCAATGCATTGGGCCCATTTCTTTATTTTTATTAAAAAAATTTTGTTTTGTATTTTTCAATTAGATCAAATAAAATATTTTTTTCCCTGATACAATTCTCTTATGTCATTGATTTGTTTTTGTCCATTATATATAGAATTTTGTGATTCATATTTAACTTACTGGAATACATCCTACATGACTTTTTGATTGAATATCATTCTATTCAGATAAAACACATTTCCATTAGTTTTCATTTCAGAAATGCAATCATTTTGGAGAGACTGTTTTTCTAAAGATATATATTTTTAATTATTTGAGCTTACTTCCTGGGATGTAAGGATATAATTTCAGGAAAGAGTGTTGAGTTTTTAAGGATTAAAGGGGATGTAACACTCTTTGTTTATTCCAAAGAACTATGCAAATGTAAGTTATTATTTTGGGTTTAATTTACAAATGTGATGCTATATTATCAAGATTATCTTTAAACATGTAAAATGTTTAATATTAAAGGCAATAAAATGTTTAGTTCCCCAAGTAAAGCATTATTCCTTAAAAGTCAAGTTTTGGACCTATTCGTTTTCCTATTAAAACATCTATTTTCTAAATTTGAAAATGTAACATTGTGAAAGTTTTTAAAATGTATCCCTCTATTTGGATACCTTCATTTATCTATTAAAGCAGTAAATGCCCTTTGTATTATCTATTATCTTATATTGCTTAATAACATTCTTTTAGGGAATTAAATTATGGAGAAATGTTTAAGTAGGATTCCATGGAACCATGTTGATTCAAATGAATATAAATGCAAGTATGTCTAAATTCCAAGAAAATTAATCCCTTAATGTTACAATATAATGATATTTTGAAGTTATTTGAGCATGAAATTCATCTCATCATACCTAACCTTTAAGTAACTTATTGAATAAATTAAGTTTAAGGATACTATTCCAAGGAGAACCTGTTACCATATGACCTGTCCATATGAGTTGTCTTTTTGATTTATAATGGCAATTGCTTTCTCGGCATGGATTTCATGACATAATAATATTCTATGAATTTTTGAAATTACAGTGAGTTCCACATCAATCATCTATAATAAAATACTATATGTATCAATGAGAGAGAACTATTGGAATATAGACATTTTAGAAATATGTACTTCCTCCAAATACCAATGCCATTATTTTAATGAAATGGGGTGGTTTGCTTCCTTTGATTTTTTAAAATTGATCATAAAAACTGTCAGCATTATCACTCCCATTAGCGTATCATCCCATCATCTGAACAGCAATCTTCATTTTACCTTGAATATGTTGACTGTCCAGCAAATTCTGCCTAGACCACTTTTGATCTTGGCCTGAATTCCAGAGAATCTATTGCTTCTGGAGTTTCTATGCATTAATATTTTAAATTTCAGGATTATAATTAAACACATATGTCATGGACTACCATTATCTGGCCATGTTTCTTTTATCTGTAAGAGATTCAGAGAGATTTAAAGTGAGATCTTAGTCATGTAAAGAATTGACTGTGCTGCTGTTTTTTCCTCAGTTTCTCTTTAAAAAATATTGAAAATTCCTTGTTATAGTCCTTCATGAGTACATATTCCTATTCTATATGAAAAAAAAACTATACAGAAAATTTGACATCTGCAGCTGCTTCATTTTTTTATTTTTATTTTTATTTATTTATTATTTTGAGATAGAGTTTTGCTCTTGTTGCCCAAGATGGAGTGCAATGGAATGATCTCTACTCACTGCAACCTCTGCCTTCCAGATTCAAGCAATTCTCCTGCCTCCCAAGTAGCTGAGATTACAGGCACGCACCACACACCCAGCCGATTTTTTGTATTTTTAGCAAAAACAGAGCTTCACCATGTTGGCCAGGGTGGTCTCGAACTCCTGACCTCAGGTGACCCATCTGCCTTGGCCTCCCAAAGTGCTGGGATTACAGGCGTGAGCCACTGCACCTGGTCGTTTTTTACTTAATATCACTTTTTGTTCCTAAAATGTCATATCAACTAGCATGCAGGGTTCTTTATTCTCTGGACATATTTTTATGTCATCTTTTCATTACTGATTATTACATGTTCAACTGATTTATTTTTATAATAAATCTAATAAAATGCATAAGTTTAGCATTTCATAAGTAGCATAGTTGGAAACCCAATTAGTATATTCAAAGAGAACATTACTTTTTAGAAATAATTTTTAAAAGGCTTATTCAAATTTATAATTCTCACCATATGGGTTAGAATAGCCATGGCCATATTGCGGATGCAAACCACAATAAAGAATATTTTGGCAAATGAAAAATATTTGAAATTTGCTTCCAAATAATTGCTTAAGCTTATCTACGTAGTACTTCTCACATCTCTTTTATAGATATTCTTGCATTTATAATGCATATTTATTAAGACTGTACATAGGATATAATCAATAGAAGTAAAAACAACTTGTCAGTTACATTTGCATTTAATTTTAAAATTCCAACTACTTTTATATATACAATCAATATTTATGTCTATGTATATTTTTTTACCACTGCATCTTCTATTGCTAATGTAGTTTCTGGCCAAAATGTTGTTAAATTAAATATGATTCAATTAGTAAGTATAATAAATTGGTTAAAACAAAAGGCACTGCAAACAATTCATAACTAACTACTACATGGTAGGAACTTTGCTAATAGCTAATATATCATTTCATTTATTTCTCGTGTCAGTTTATGAAGGAGGTGTTGTTTGTCTCATTTAACAGATGAATATTAAGGTACACAAAATTTAAATAGTCTGCTCAAATGGAAATGAAGGGCCCAATTGGGGATTGAATTCAGTGATAAATAATTATAAATCTTGTTTTCGCTGTCACTTATGCTATTTCCAAGGAATCCATTAATCTCTTTAGGTAACATTCATATTTTGATCAGAATTGAAACAAGATGAATTGAATTTTTCATTGATAAAAAATTGATAGATGAACTTTTTAAAGGACAGGGTCAAATTTTAAAAGAACACCTCAGATTTTCATTAGCGTGCTTAATCCTAATTTCAGAAACTTCTTACAGCACCACTGCATGTATTGGATGTGTAAGTTAAATTATTGCGTAGTAGGCGTTTCGGTCACTAGTTTACACTGTAATATCTTCTAGATAGTGTTTTATTTCTCTCATAATACTGGTGGAAAGCTTAAGAACTGTTTTAAAATAGTTTCATTTTGAAGATTTATATATTTTATAGTTACATTTTAAAGTGTTGAGATGTTCAGTCTCATGATTTTTTGGAGGTAGGGTATATGGGGGTAGCAAAATGATCGATTGAGGGATGTTAAAAATTATATTTCCACATTATTGACCAAGCTTAATTCATTAATATTCCATTATGTTTGAATTTTAGTTCTAACTTAGCTATTACTTTATTGAGTGTGGAAAAGTCTACTAAACTTTTTTTTTCTTTTACATTGCACTTTGTTTGCTAAATAATGCAGTACTAATAGACTGACAAATGTTTTATGCTATTAGAGTTATTTCAGAACGTTATAAGTAATTCAACACATTGTAGTGTTAGCTGTAAGTCCCAAGCATGCTACTTTACCCTAAATAATTGAAAAAATAATTTCTTAACTTTTATTAATAACTCACTCTTATAGTCTTCATTTACCCTATTGCTCATTAGTAGTAAGTCTCTGTGTTATTATTTATTTGTGCAATTGATAAAGCTCCTGGTCAAAGCAATGTCACAATTGGCATCCAAGGGAAGTTCAGCATAAGCTCTTTGGCTCCAGAAATTATGGTCATACTTTTCATGATACTATATTAGACACTAAACTGTTTGATATAATTAGCAAAAGTAGTTGAAGCTGTTTTTCAAATATTCAATTTGTAAGTTATTATTACAACATTTTGGAAAATACGAAGGCGTCACTCATAATCCTACCATGTTGTATAACGTATATTTCCTTTTTGTTTATTAACACTGAGTTCTTGCTCAACAATCTATGGAATATGTACCACAATATCCTATTTCTTTCCATTTTTCAAAATGTGGTACACCAGTTATTTATAAATATACTATAGCCAACTCCCATCATTTTAAAGCAAATATGGTAAATTCACAATTCTGTCATTAGTATCGTTCCCCCCTTGCATTGCATCTATAACAATTGTGGATACTTTTATGTTTTTATTGTTTTCAGACCAAGATTTTATTGAACAGGGAATAGAGATTGTTTCAACCATTTATGGCTAGTAGGCATCTCAAATTCTACATGTGTTTAGTTATTCTGCTTTATCCTGTTTTCCAAAAGAACAGGTTGTTTCTTAAATTCACAAAAAGTTTAGTCTTGATAGAAAAATGAACCTATAGCATTTTTATTTTGTATCGAATCTCAAAATCCAAATGAGAGATTTGAATATTAGGACCTTGACTTGACTTACCTCTGCTTAATTTTGACAGTTGTCTTAAAGTGAATTTAGTGTTTAATGAAATTTTCTGGACTAATAACTCAAGACCTGAAGGGAACAATCCTAGTGGTGAGAAAGTAATTTTCTGGCCTAATTACACCTTTGGCCTCACTACAAAGTCTGTCAACAAAAATGCCAGGTTTGATCATGATTTTTTTTGACGTGTATTCACCAATCTACTTCACACTGGAGACTTTTTTTTACAATAGCATTGGGTATTTGCCACCTAACTAAGATTTTCCATCTGAGAATAAAACCTCAATGTACTGTTTCCAATAGGTGATTCACTTAAATCTGTTTTAAATGACAAATTATGTGGGTATTAATGAACTTTACATATTGAACTCTGGAAATCTACATGGCTCTATTATTTGAGACAGCTGTGTGAATTATATCAACTATGGGCAAATACCCATAGTGAATTGGTTTTTTAAAACAATTGAAAAACTGGAGTCTCCAGAATCTCTATTTCTTATTTATATTCACTCTGAAACTAGCAGAGTTAGATAAGCTAATAGTTGGGAATTTATAAAACTGGGCTCTTTCTTAAGGGGATTTGGGTCCCTGTAAGGTTGATTAACCTTAACCACTAAATATTTGTGGCTAGTAAGCAAATGTTGGCAATTCCTTTAAATTTCTGAGTGTGAATTTCTCTACAATTCAGTGCTCCAGTAGCACGTTGTTTAGCTGTCAACCCTTGAATCTTTTCTCCAACAATGGCTTGACCAGAAAGCATGTATCTGTTGCATGTTTTTCACCTGAACTTAGGCTCTACTCCTCAAATTTGAATTGTCTGTCTTTTCAATCTAGCTTTTTGCTTTCTCCTCTCTTTGCATTTTTTTCTCTTCTGTTTTATTTAAAACATTTAAAATGGCAAAGTTGTTTATGAAACCTGTGTTTAGCAGAGGCTAAGTTCTGATGAAAGAAACAAAGTAACAAAGATAACTGATTGATGTTACTGAACTATTGTCTCTGTTGTTCTGCTGTTTAACTCCTCCATCTACTTTTGATACCTTTTATTCTCAGTTGGAGAAATTACACACACACACACAATCATATACACAGTCACACATACCCTTTATTTCCAAATAAGTAAAATATTTATAGTCATTAAATAGAATATCTTCATGTTGCAGAAAATCTGAAATGAATATTAGATATCATACAATATACTCATAACTATTTCAAAATTTATTTGTGAAATGCGCACTTTAGAGTGTTCCTTTATTTATTCAACAAATATTTATGATGAGTTGCAAAGACGAATGACATTGCCACTCAGTAATCTATAATTGAAGGTACAAAGTAGCAATACCAAGAGAGTTACATAACAGCACTATAAGTTTTTTCAAAGAGAAAGAGAAACTAGGGGTTAAAGGAATAATTATTCTCATTATAGTGGAAAGTGGCATTTTTATATTGGCTTAAAAAGAGTATGATTCAACTCAAAACTTCATTTGTACAACAAAAATATGAAAATTAAATCCGATAGCAATATTTTTTGTGGAAAAATATATGAGTTTTACGGTATTACAAAGTATGTGATGTGGCTGTTTGAAGATTCAAGGCAATCACTGACTGATTAATGAATATGTAATTTTTAGATCATTAGAGTATTAGTAATTGTTACCATCTATTGGGATTTATCATATTTCAGTTACTAAGTCCTTTTACATATATTAGCTCATTTAATACTGACAAAATATCTGTGGGTAGTTATTATGGTTTCCATTTTACAGATGAGTAAATTTTGGCACTGATTTTTCTTGCTCAAGACTGTTAACATAACTGCCAAGCCTGTTAACATAACTGCCAAGCCTGTTTCCTGAATCACGATGTGGCAGTCTTGTTTGTTTATCGGCAGCATTGGGATCATTTATGGTTATTATATTTTGATCGTGATTTTTAAAAAATCATGTATTCATCAGTTTATTTCATTCTGAACCCTTTTAACCATAGTATTTGATGTTTTCAGCCTAAGCAAGATTTTTACATCTGGGAACAAAACCTCTGTGTACCGTTGCCAACATGGTGATTCACTGAAGTCTATTTTAAATTTGATGCTGTGTGGCTGCTGACAAACTCTACATATTGCTTTGTTTTGGCAGCAGCCTTGTTTGCTTAGACGATATCAACAGTATTGTGTCCATTTGTGGTTGTTACGTCTTGAGAGGTCATTATAGAAAACATTGCCCAAATTGGGTAATCACAACTGGAAGTTATTACATTAACATTGGTTGAAGGAAATGAGAATATTTAGAGAAGAATGGGGGCTCTGAGTAGGGACATTATCACTGTCTTTGGATATAGTTACAGAGGTTACAGATTAATTCTCCATTGTTCCAGAAGGCAGGACTGAACAAGTGACTGTCACTCATGGGAGAAAAAACGGTTCAAATATGAGCCCACTGAGAAACTGTGTGGACCATATTGCATGGAAATCTCATTAGAAATGCCTTGACTACTCTCTCCCAGGTGTGTTGTACAGGGATGTTTTACATTTAGGATAATGTTATAATTATTATTATTAATTCTAAGATTCAATCTGCCTATGAAATAGAAATAAACTTAATTTAAAGGGATCTTTTTTTCTTGAAGATTTTCATTTGATATTTTATTATGGGAACATATAATCTAGGAAATGTATCCTCCTTCTCAGGATTATATGGAAACAATATAATTTTTGAGTTAAGTGTTTGAAATATAAAATACACACATTTGATTATATCATATTTAGATGTATTAATCTGTCAAATCATATACATAGTGGTCTATATTGATAGTCTTCCATTAATTATTCCCTTGTATAGAAAATGTTGTAATATCCCAGAACATAGTAAATCATGTTCTTTCTTTTTTCCTGCTACTTTAATTTGTCCTTTGACAGATTTAAGTGACAAAAAATAAAATCCTTATATTTTACCTAATAAAAATTAAATTGAAAATATCTCAGGAAATTAATTTTACTATGTGCTAAGATATTTTCTAGTGATTAAGTTCATATTTACTCAAGATAAAACAATGTAACAAAATTAAAATTGTTCTTATGAGTCATTTATATATATATGTATGTGCCTGTGTGTGTATGTGTGTTTAAGCAGCTAGTATTACTGTTATTCTTTGTAATAAACAACATGGAAAATCTTATAAAGATATTTGAAAACTTCTTTTTGCTTTTCCCCTGTCTAGGACATGAGATTGTTCTATAACAATCTTTTTCTATAACAATGTTATAGAACAATCTCATGTCCCTTTTTTTATTATTTTCATCACTTTATCCATAATACTCTCTAAAGAGTGTTACGTCTATCACTAGATATTGGACATTTGATGTCATTTTAAACTTGTCAGTGACTAAAAAGAAACTCATTATTTCTTCTATAACAGCTAGACTGATTTCTCTCTTTTTATTAATGGTAATTTCTGTTTTAAATAATTACACAGACTAAAGAACTGAAGGAGTTAACTATAATTCCTAACATAATCTAACATAACGAAAGGCAGCGTACACATTACATAAAAATATTTTAGAGATTTATTTAAAATCCTAACATATTTTAAGAATCCATATACTATATCATCTCCCAACAACTTTCTGTGGTACATGTAGTACCATAAGAAATTAAGACTAGGGTTTGCTGCTCAAAATCAGCCAGATAATGGCAGAGAATTTGAATTCATAACTCCATGCCTCTGCTCGTCCCAATATATGGGGCTATGGTTGTCTCATAACCCCAATACATTTGCTTACTTTATTCTTGGTGAAAATAGAATGATTTTGTGTTTTATTATAACCCTAAAGTTATTACCAAACATATTTTAAAATTGTTAAACCTGAAAATGGATATACATATTTTATATGCCAGATCTGAAATATTGACATGCTATATGTTCAAAACCCTTGTATATAATTATGACCCTTCTAACATTAAGCAGGTGACTGGATTTAATATAAGTCAGGCATAAAGTGCCCTGCATGTAGCAACATAGTGAATCAAGCAAATTATCAAACAGGAAAGCTCATTTTGTGCTCAGGGCAATTTCGGCTGCCAGCACTTATACATCAAAACTTCACTCAGTGTACAATTGATTTTATTTTATTTTGTTTATTTTTAATTCCCTACAGCAGGCTATGTTAGTTTTGTAGAATGCTGTTTGCATCATTAGGTTCCTAAGAAATTATAGTTGTTTCAGTCATGGTTGACCAAAATATTATTCTCTTCTTATAGACCATGGATATTCATTCTTGAATGGGTACCACTGAATTGAAATTGTATAATGCCAGTGACTCAAATACACACAACACATAACACACAGAAAAAGCATTAGTGTTGTTAGAAACATGAACATCTAAAAACTAATGCTGTAAAATCAGACAGCCAATGTCCATTAAAGATATTTTCCACTTCAAGGGAAGAGGTTCAAATTAAAGTTTGAAAGTCCAGTCTTAAAGCAGGAATAAATTCCTGTGTAAGATGATACATGTCTTCTTTTCACAGTTGCTTTTTATGTTGCCTTAAAACATGTCAAAAAAAAGAAAATCCCCAACAGAGGAGCCTAAAAGGAATGTCAGCTCTGTGGTTATGTAAATCGAATTGAGTGCTTTACAGCAGGTTTAAGATTTTTATAACTCAGAAGTTGTTAACAGCCAGCTGGTTTGTATCTGTTTTTTATGGTTATTCTTGTCATATGCAGCCTCCACAATTCTTAATTATATTTTATGGTATGTGTTTTCCTCCTCTTGAATCCCTTAGCCACTCTTTGCTTCACAAGATATTTTCCACTGGGAAGGGAACAAGCACAGAGATGGGACTTCATCATTGGAAATACAGTGGTATAATTACTTACCACTAACAGCTCTACAGTGTGAAATTCAAGTAACTTTCCATTGCAAATTCATAACCTTCTATTAGAGCATTGAAATTGCTTTAATGTAACAATATCTGCTTGTAAATTTGTGAGCCACCCCCCAGTAAGAGTCAAAAACATGATTATGACACTCTTTGTGTTCCATTTTTTAGAAGAAGTGATATACAGAAACTTCCTTCCTTCCTACCTTGTTTCCTCTCAGTATTCATTACGTAAATTAATTTCTGTCTCATAGTTAAGTTCTAAATGTGTACTTTGTTTTCTATTTTTGATTATACAAAGAGGTAGTGACTTCTAGTATGGTTCTAAAAATCTTATGTTCTGGTTAAAAGGCATTTCTTTTAGCCTCAGAGGTGTGAATAAACTTTTCTGAGATTTTTAACACCCTAACTTAAAAATTGGGCTAATATTCAGATTTTTCTCCTAAGAAAAACAGAGTGAAGAAATATGTTCTGAATTTGAAAAAATGTTTTTAAAAATCAAAATGTGTGCAATTATCAAGGAAGTATATGTGTGCTTATTTCACAGGGACATTTTTAGAGACTTCAAATCTTTGAAACTATGTACACATTTTTGGTATTAGTTCTTTGCAAAATAAAAATATTCCAGCAAGATCTCTTCCTCAAATCACAGTTTCTAGTTTTTGGAATACAATGTTGTAGGTTTTAGACTTTTAAATAATCACATTGAAATATATTATAGCTAATATTTCCTACAAGGTGAGAATATTTAGGCCAAGTGAAGAAGATTAAAATAAGTAATATGTTTTGGTATACATTACATGGATATAGTGATTTTTTTTTACTTTTTTTTGAGATGGAGTTTCGCTCTTATTGCCCAGGCTGGAGGGCAGTGGCACGATCTCAGCTTACTGCAACTTCAGCCTCCCGGGTTCAAGAGATTTTCTTGCCTCAGCCTGCCAAGTACCTGGGATCACAGGCGCCGACGACTATGCCAGCTAATTTTTTGTATTTTTAGTAGAGATGAGGTTTCACCATGTTGGCCAGGCTAGTCTCGAACTCCTGAACTTAGGTGATCCACCCGCCTCAGCTTCCCAAAGTGCTGGGATTACAGGCATGAGCCACAGCGCCTGGCCATCAATTTTGAGTCTAAGAAATATGTAATGCTTAATGTTCAATGAAACAATAAATATACATCCCTAAGAATGAATTTATATAATTCAGTTTTATTACCTTGATAGGGGAAATCACCATAATTATTGTGATATGATATTTTCAAACATTATGCCTTTTAGTCACATATCATAGATATACTGTATTTAAGACTACAGAGTTATGGTTCAGAAATATTTATTTTGAGTCACTGAACACTTTCATTTTAGTGTTAAGGTATTTAATAGAAGTTAGTTTAAAACTGGATATCAAAGTACATTTTTAATTTTGTGTTGAATTATTTAAGTTCGTGAGTATACTTTTGAAAGTAAATTCAGGGACACGGTGGCTCACACCCGTAATCCCAGCACTCTGGGAGGCAAAGGTGGAAGGATTGCTTGAGCTGAGTTCAAGACAAGCCCGGGCAACATAGTGAGACCCCATCTCTGAAAAAATAAAAAATAAAAAAATAGAATTACTCAGACATAAAAAAGAGAAAGTAAATTCTACTCATGAACTCATGAGGCATGTTTCTATGTTAATCATTTTGAGATTTGGTACAGTCACAACATTTTGTACTGTGTATGTATATGTGGGTCTCCACTAGAAAGTCAAATGAGCACCAGACGAAATTGTGAAAAAGAATAAAAAGAAACCTTTTTTTTTTTTTTTTTTTTTGAGACAGGGTCTCAATCTGTCACCCAGGCTGGAGTAAGAATAAAAGAAAAAAAAGAATAAAAGAATACTTGCTTACTTACCTACAGCCTGTCACCCAGGCTGGAGTAAGAATAAAAGAATAAAAAGAAACTTTTTTTCTTTTTGAGACAGGGTCTCAGTCTGTCACCCAGACTGGAGTGCAGTGGTGTGATCACTGGCTCAGTGTGGCCTCAACCTCCTGACCTTTTGGGCTCTAGCAATCCTCCCATCTCAGCCAAGTACTTGGAACTATAGGCATATGCCACCATGCCCAGCTAATTTTTAATTTTTTTAATAGAGATAAGGTCACACTGTGTTTAAATGCTGGAATTACAGAAATGAGCCACTATACCCGGCCTAGGAAGCATTTTTGAATGTCAACCATGTACAATGCACCATACTAGGAGACATTTTATATACTGTCATTTATTTTCCACAAGATCCTATACAGTGTATGCAATTAGCTCCATTAATAAAATGAGGACTCTAAGTCTCAGGTTGGTTAGTTGACTTAATCAATAATTCATAACTAAGAAGCAGTGGAGACAGTTGTTTCATATGTATGTGCACACACACATGTTTATGTATATATCTGTGTGTGTATATGTATATACACATACCCGTACACATATATATGTTCATATATATGTGCATATATATATGCGCATATATATATATATATATATATATATATATATATATGAAAGAAGAACAATCTGTACTCAAGGTAAAGAAGATGAGTTTTCAAGTCAGTATCTGTCTGTCTATATCTATCTATCAATCTATCTGTCTATCTATCTATCTATCTATCTATACTTTTCAAGTCAGAATATATATATTCTGACTTGAAAACTCATCTTCTTTCCCATGGTACAGATTGACTATTCAAAAATGTTTGGAGATATAACAGTGTTTTGATTTTTTTAGAGAAAGCTAATTTGTCAGCATTATAGAGATAGGATGACAGCCTATGCAAAGGAACTAACATAATTTAACAAAAATATTTAGGAAGAAGAAATAAAGTAGTAAAAATGTTGGAAAGAAAAGACAACAAGCATGGTTAGAGAAGGATCAAGAAAACGTGCTCCAATTTTGGGTAAGATAAATCAAACAGAGAAAATTTAGCCTAGACTTAGACTGGTGGCCATAAAATGCAGTTTAGTTAGTTGTTTTCACAGGGTTAAGGAGCTATATACTGACAAATAGAAGTTTGACCAGATGCCCTATTCAGTAGGCAGAAGAAAAATGTTAGGCCAATGATTAAAGTAAAATAAATAAATAAATAGAAGCTGAGAGAGTTACTTGATCTGATACTGACAGTTTGGACTGAATAGAAGTATAATTTGGGCATGTGGTGAGGAAGAATACAGAATGAACAGGGAATGCCCAAGTAATGACACAGGCAAGCAAAATCACACTTAAGGCTCATCTGAAGTAGTTTACCAATGTAAAACAATGGCTAAATATCTTGTGGGACTGGACTGAATTAAATAAGGAAAAAAAAAAAGACGCAAGACCAGTGTGCTTCTAAATAAAGCCCAATACCCAAAATCCCAAATAACTTACTTTAAAAAACTTGCTAATGATAACCTTTGAAGTATATCATGCAAGTGTCAAGCTTATTAAATTATTGGCCAATTAAAAATTACTTTCTACTTTCTTCTTTATATGCTTCATAAAAAATGTGACTGTTCCAGAATTTCCCTTTAATAACTTTTTCTTCTTTGGCAGATTAATTTAGACCATGTTGATATTTTGTAAATAAAGTTTTCTTGGGAATATGAACAAAATTAAAACACCAACAAATTAAAGCAAATGAAAAAGAAAGATGGGAAAAAGTGAAACAGTATTCTGATTTAGGACTGCAGTATTCAGAACACTGAAGGATTTAAGTGTCATTTCTAAGATTTTTAATTTTAATTTTAATTTTGTGTGCTTTCATTAAGAAAGAGGCAGCCAGGCTCAGTAGCTCACGTCTGTAATCCCAGCACTTAGGGAGGCAGAAGTGGGCAGATCACCTGAGGTCGGGAGTTTGAGACCAGCCTGACCAACATGGAGAAACGCTGTCTCTCCTGAAAAATACAAAATTAGCTGGGCATGGTGGCGGGCACCTGTAATCCCAGCTATTCGGGAGGCTGAGGCAGGAGAATCACTTGAACCTGGGAGGCAGAGGTTGCGGTGAGCCGAGATCCCTACATTGCACTCAAGCCTGGACAAAAAGAGTAAAACTCTGTTTCAAAAAAATTAAAAAAATTAAAAAAAAAAAAAAGGCATCACCAATGTCAGCCTGCTATGCTTTCATGAAGGTTTTGCTAAGTGATGTCTTGATTTCTGTATTCAAGTGATTGGGAGAAAATCTTACACACAGAGTAATTAACAGTAAAAATAACGTAATAACATGGCATAGCATTATGATATGTGTATCAAATGAGTGGGGCAGTCATTGAGGGCTGAAAAGTTCTGAAGTTCTAATCATCACATCTGTAGCCATCAGGGAAGGTTTCTTGCAGAAAGTTGAAGAAACAAGTTGCTTTCAATGATTTCAAATGAGCAATCTGGAAATTTTCTAGTTTTACATCTTCAACTTTTCTCTGAAGTTGACTAAACTATGTTAGAGGTTAGACATCACAAAAAAGTTAATGCTGCCATGTAGATTAGGGAAGAATCAGAAGTCTGTACAACATGCAAAGTAAGAGATGTTCTTTAATGAAAGATAAACCTCCCACTTTTCCTTTAAGCCTGCCTTTCTTCATTCCCCACCTATCTCTGTACCAAATAAACATTTTATCATTTTTTTATTCTGTTAGAATTATTTTTGTTTATCAAAGCCATCTGTCATATAATCACTGTATATGTATTTGAGATCATTTGGTGACATAATGGCCAAAATATTGGCATTTTAGGCTTTGAAGTTGAGTTGAATGTAACGTTTGTGAACTGTAATGCTTATGAAAACTCAAGTGCCAACACATTTCCATGTACTCGCATATTACACTTGGACATGTGGGTCAGTTTTTCAGTTTATTGAGGCCCACTTATGGTACAGTAGTTAAGAGTGTAAATTTTGGAGTTAGACACATCTGGTTTGAACTGACTGCCCCATTTATTAGTTGTATTATTTTATTTTATTTTATTTTATTTTATTTTATTTTATTTTATTTTATTTTATTTTATTTTATTTTATTTTGAGACAGAGTCTCACTCTGTCGCCCAGGCTGGAGTGTGGTGGTGCAGTCTCGGCTCACTGCAACCTCCATCTCCTGGGTTCAAGCGATTCTCCTGCCTCAGCCTCCCGAGTTGTTGGGATTACAGGTGTGCTCCACCACACCCGGCTTATTTTTGTATTTTTAGTAAAGACCAGGTTTCACTGTGTTAGCCAGTCTGGTCTCAAACTCCTAACTCAGGTGATCTTCCCGCCTCAGCCTCCCAAAGTGCTGGAATTATAAGCATGAGCTACTGTGCCCGGCCTATTAGTCATCTAATTTTAGATGGTTACCTATCCCTTTGCACATCATTCTCCTCATTTAAAATAGTGTATGCTTGTGTTTATACACACACCCATACATACTATAGATGTAGTACAATTATTAACAGAACGCTGACTATAGTTTTGAGCACACAGTGCAAATATAAATAGTGGTTCTTTCTTGTTTTTTCTGATGAGAACATTTAAGATCTACTCTGTAGAAAATGTCAAATATACGTCACACTATTGCTAAGTATAGTCACAGTGATTCTTTTCATATTTTCTGGAAAGTTACTGTAATCAGTTCTGGCATTAAAAAATAACGTAAAGAAAATAGAATTTAGAATAAATGATAGTGAATACTTCAGAAATATGCTTACTTTTCATTCAGTAATCTCTTGATATCTATAGGTAGATAAATACCAAGTTTATATATAAAGGGAGAGATTCAAACATAGGCTTTGTTTTGCAGCCAAATATTCTAATATTTTTGGTACATCAGGAAGGAAAAGCACTGTAAGGAAAAGCTTTAAGAAGGGAATGCTGTCCTAGCAGGTGCGATAACCACAGGTGTCAGGTGTAACAATTACAGTAGGTAAAAGCCTTAGAGACATGCATAGGGCAGCGTCTGCCTTTGCTCTTAGTCTGAAAATTCAAAGAGCCTTCTGAGATAAGAGGAAATGACAGATCAGGGAGCAGCACTGGAGCTGAATTGACTGACGGTCATACTTCACTCAGGCTTAGATTGTTTTGTTGTTCTTTTGGTAGAGTTTACTTTTAGTTCTTTGGTAAATGTGTTGACCTTAGAACCAGCTGATGTTTGTTGGCACTGGAATGAGTGTTTCTTCTTGTGAGTAAATTTGGAAGAGTGTCTTTCTTTTGAGCATGGATTTAGGGGCGGGGTTTATTGTGCTGCTTTCTCCAGAAGATTTGGGAAATGGGGGTGAATTTTGTCATCAAATAATAGAAATTAAGTTGAACTGTATTAAATGATCACTTTGTAGGTCAAAATTAGTCAAATATCAGCAATTTCATACAGTTTAACCAAATGTATGTTTTAGTTTAAGCTTCCGAATCTGGACTTGCAATATGTAGAAAGATGAGGTCTCATTTATCTCGAGTTGGGAGGACTCAAATTTGGATAAATTGTTGGCCCTTTAAATGATCTTCTTTAATTATGTTCTGTACTGGTCATCGCGGTCCACTTTTCTACATTTTCTAGATTTCATTTCTTGTAGTGTTGCCATTTATTTATTCAAAAACTTAACGTTTATGCTATGGAGGGTACAAGAGAGCAAAAAGAAAACTTAATGAGTTATGGCCTCTACCTTCAAGGAGCTCATAGTATAATTGGACAAGCTGGTAGACACATGATAACAATATAATTCAGTATAGCTATAGTTGAGATATCTGCAAAATTTAGAAGATGAGGCGGAGGAAGACATAATCAACTCTGCTTCGGTGAATTAATAATAACTGATTATCACTTCCTAAGAGGTGATAATTTGTGATGGTGTTTAAACTATGCGTAGCAGGGAGGGGAAATATTCTTGGCAAAGAGAACAGTGAAGGAATCAGATGCTGAGTTGAAGGATAGTTCTTCGGAGTTTTAAATAGAATAGAAAGTGGAATGAGTGCAGTGACTGGTCAGTGATATATGTGGAAAGGTAGGTGAGGGACAGGTTATGAAAGCCTAAGCATTGCTATAGATAAGGTGTTTGAATCTTGAGTTCTAGGCAATGGGTAATGCCAAAAATGTGCAAGCAGAGGAGTGGAATGACTTAATTTTGTGAAGTAGAAAAAGAAGACAATCTGCCATGGGGAGAGGGAAGATAAAGGGACAGTAACGATTTGTTAGAGTGCTGAAATCTATACTAGCATTTAGCCTTGTTTTCTAATCATTTAGATGATAAGGAGGCAGCCTCACTGTTCCATTCATGTGGCTTGGTGCATTGCTAGTTCTAAAGACCAATCAGTGATCTCTTATGTAATCTTTATAAGCCTGTGCATTTATTAGGTACCTATGTCATATGAAACAAATAGGAATACGATCTAGCATGACAAATGCCAATTAAGTAGTTCCTCAGGAATTCAGAGAAACACTCATGAAGGGTTCATTAATTTACTAAAAGTCTAGTATTTAGCAAGAATATCTCTAGGAGCTGGAATAAAGTATTGAGTAAGACATGCTGTCTGTGTTGTAAACATACATTATAGATATAATCTTTCTGAACACATGAATATCTGTATATATGTGTATGTGTGTGAGATACTAGTACAAATACAGCTTGCAGTTTCCTAAAATTTATTCCAAATAGTTTCATAATATATTCAGAAGCTTATGATGCATACATTTCATGTATATACACACATATATATACACACATATACATATACAGATACAGATACATATACATGCATTCTTATCTCACTCCCAGAGTGCCATGGCACTATCACAGCTCACTGCAGCCTTGACTTCCTGGCCTCAAGTGATGCTCCCACCTCAGTATCCCAAGTAGCTGGGACTACAGGCGTGTGCCACCACACCAGGCTAATTTTTGTGTTTTTAGTAAAGACAGGATTTTGCCATGTTGTCCAGACTGATCTTGAACCCCCAAAGTTAGAACCCACTCATAAACTTTTTATTTTGTTTTCTTTTTCTCTTTTCTTTTCTTTCTTTCTTTCTTTTTTTTTTTTTTTTTTTTTTTTTTTTGTGAGACAGGGTCTCACTCTGTTGTCCAGGCTGGAGTGCAGTGGTGCAAAACACAGCTCACTGCAACCTTGATCCCCAGGGCTCAAGCAATCCACTGACCTCAGGCTCCCAAAGTGCTGGGATTACAGGCAGGAGCCACCATGCCCTGCCCTCATGCACTTTTGAAAGACCTATGACAATAGTTCCATGATGATATCAACAAATATTTGAGCAGCCATGTTTTCACTATATTTTGCATTTTTCTTCTGTGCTATAGCGATTGTATGTCTTTTAGTACAATGATTACCAAAACTATATTTTGCTGTTAGAATAAATGCTAAATAGCTATATAACAGTAAGTTAAAATGACCTTTGCAAATTTTTACTAACAATAAAAAGTAATAAGATGCTTAAGTATTTGATGGCAAATTTTACTTCATACACAATGAATTACTTTTCATAACTGAATGTCAGGGCTGGTTTTGTTTGTATTTATCTTACAAGTGGAGCTTCAAACTTGAATTAAAATAATTTGTCATAAAAATTATTAACATCAAGTAATTCTTACAAATTTATTATGATGAAGATGCACTGTCAATTTTAGTGATTATGTGAATAAATGTATGTGTTGAAAGATCATATGTAGTTGTCAACTTTTATCCAAATGCCTTGATAATAATTAGAATTCGGGAAAATAGAGTTTAGAGTCTCTTAGAATTCTACAAATCCTTGATTTTCTGTTTTAAAAGTTGTTTTGGTCTTCTATTACCTCACAGAGAGAGAAAGTGTTTCTTGTATAGAACTGCTTAAATGGGTCTATTTACCACATACTCTGAAAATCTAAATATCTTATTATCTATTACAATAATATTATTTAATTTGAATCACAGTTTGAAGTTAAAAATTAAATATTTTAACTTTTATTCAGTAAATTATATTTATGGATATGTAATTGAATGTTGACATTGAGAGTAAACAGTGTAAGGAAATGGAAAACAAATTATATTTTTCTGAGAATAGAAATACTTCTTGCTGCTGTAATATACCAAGTACTGCTTATGTACTGGATTACTTGACGATTAGAAATTGTCTGTGTAACAAAACTAGCCATTGACCAAGAAACCAATGTAATGGTAGAGGAAACATTGCTGATGTGCTCTTGATATGTATTGATTGATTTGTTCTTACAGAATATGGGGGAAATACACATGATATTTATTAGTTATTTGAATCTCCTTTTATCTATTCTCCACTATTCTTGGATATTTCAATGTGAACAAACAGTAAATATATTATAAAGAGTGAGCATATATAGGGGCTCCAATATGCGTTTAAAGAGACTTTGTGTGTATGATGGGGTAGCTTTTAATAAAGGTCAAAGTGCTTGGCCTTCTAGGGGAAAGACGGGGATTCTAGCTTGCTTCTGGCCTCTGCTCATAATGTGAGTCTGAGATTAAAGAAGTTGAATTCCAAGATAGCACCAATTCTTATGTCTGCACTGGATAATTTAGTGAGCATATATTTAAAGTCTAAACTTAGAATTTTTGTGAGATCCGTGTTGCTCATATCCATTTAACTGGATCTCTTTTTCAGTGTGATTTTACCATGATATATTTCTAGTAATAAAATGTCCTTAAAGTCAAGATGTGTATAGTGAAAATAGGTAATGTAATGACAATGTGGATCTTTTTGTGATTTTTGAAATATTTGTTTATTTTCCTTTTCATTACAACATGAATTAAAATTTAATTTTCATCGTCTTAAAATTAGTTTCTGTATGGTGTTCGTTATGGAAATTAGTGTCTTTTGATGTCAAAGGACACTATCAATAGCCTACATATATGGATTGTTCTACCTTACACAGTTGAAGTTCATTATGTGTACTCCCTCATTTAATTTTTATATCCGCTACAACATGTTGTTGTTGTCAGCCCCATTTACGGGGCAGTTAAGTGACTTTTCTAAGGTCCCTTAGTAAGCTGTAAATCCAAATTTTACACAATTTTAAAATGTGGTACAGAGTTCATCCATTCATGTACATTCATGTGTCCCTTAATGACGAGGATACATTCTGAGAAATGTGTTTTTAGGTGATTTCATCTTGTGTGCGCATCGTTGAGCGTACTTACACAAACCTAGGTGGTATAGCTTACTACATACCTGGGCTATACATATGGCTTATTGCTTCTAGGTTACAAACCTATACAGCACATTACTGAACTAGTGTGAGGAAATAATAATACAATGGTATTTGTGTAATAAGGATTTTTCAGCAATATTATAATCTTATGGGACCACTGTTGTATATGTGGTCTGTTGTTGATAGGAACATCATTATGCAGTGCATGACTATACTTACAAAACAAAATTTCTGGCAAGGAACATATTTACCTAGCAAGTTCCATTATTGATCCTGAGAAATAAAGTTGAAGGGGTGGATTTATGGGATTATTGCCATGGCTTTGACCCTACCATCTGTCCTGAACAAGTAGTGGCATCTCCTTCAGTAGTGAGGCTACTAACGCATAAATGGCAGGAAAGGGGTGGCTATGGTGAGATTATAGGAAGGAAACTGTCATCATTGAACACCTCTATACCATACCTTTTATGCATCCTATGGCATCTAATGTTCTCATCAATTCTATGAGACCTAAGCAATGTGATCCTGATTTTTAACGCTGCAAAATAGTTAACTGTGGTAAAAACAGTTGAGATCTTACAAACAGAAGCCATCTATCTAACGACTGAGAGGGGATTGGAACACAGCTCTTAGTCTTCAAAACCCATATTCTTTGTCCTATACCATATGCCTGCTATTGCTCACAATTTTTAAACTTTTAATTAATTATTTTTTTCCTGTTAATGGTATCAAAGATGGGCATTAAGAGGAGAAAATGGCACTAACTTGGCCATAAACACATGTACTCTTAAAGCTATTGTTGTCTCCCTCCCTTTCACCCTAGTCCCCTCTTTCTCTCTTCTCGTTGCCTCTCTTGAGCTCTGCAGTTGCTGTATCATGTTTTTCTAAACTGGTCTGCACCATTAAGAATGAAGAACATGAGGTTAATGATTCTAGTACTGTATCAAAGCATTGAGAAAATGTTACCATCAATTTTAACCACCCCACTGTTACTGGGAAAGTTTAAGTGTCTATTTGATATAGCTCAAAGATGACCAGTTTTTTGGTGTCCACATTTTATTGTCATATATTTGATTGTATAGTAATTAAATGAAGGATGCCATCTTTGTGTTCTGTAGACACATCATCTTATTGTTTATATCTCTCCAGCTAGAGACAAGAAAGGAAACTCGAAGCAATTGAGTGCTATTTCATGTTTCTGTTCCTGGTAACTTTAAATATAAAAATCAAATTCACTATGTAATTTTATGAAACTTTTCTGTACAAGGACCAAGACTTTCATTATGAGAATAAAGTAGTGTCTTGAAAACAACAATGATATTTTCCTCTGAAACTAGGAGTTGCAGGTTAACTGTTGAGCATGCTTGGGAAAGATTACAAATATTGGAATATTGGAAATAGCAAAGTAAGTGGGCTTCTTTTTGAAGTTGGTAGCTATTTTCTTTAATATTCTCCAAGGAGCTTTTGTCACAGGCTTTTTTAGTTGCTCCACAATAACAACCCATCACCCCTTCTTTTCTAACAGAATCCTAACTTGATTCAGGTATTCCCATTGTTTCTCCAGTCATGCACTTAGGAGGTCTCAGCCCCATGTTCTATCCCAGTTGTGAGTCATGGTGGCCCTGTTCTCTTTGCCTATGATTGGTTGGGCATGATCAGATGATACAGTTTGACCAGTTAGAGCCTTTTAGATGTCCCGTGGGAACGATTTCTTCAAGGACTAAAAAGAAACATATAGCATAATCAGTTAATTCTTTTTTAGTTGGATTCCTGGAATTGCTGTAGCTAACTTTTTAATACTTTTTAATATGAGGGTTATCTACCAACAGATAGCAGAAAGGAAATACGGAAAAAAAATTGGGTTTAGACATCATTGATTTCCTGATTTAACTAACTGTAATTGTGCTCGTGAAAACTCTTTGTACAAGGACTGGTATGTTTTCAAACTAATATCTTTATTATTTAATTTGAGGATTTTTCTTACTTGCTGTCTAGTTCCCTTCCAGCTTCACAGCTCATGCTTTACAAGGTAATGATAAAATATGCCAAGACTTCACATTTGTGACAGTGTTCAGAATCTCAGTTGTCATCCAAGTATCATTTTTATTAACAGTTATAAAGTGATTTGATAGTGTCAAATGACAGATGCTAAGTAAAAATCATTTTCGTTATTTAAATATTATAAGTCTGTTGTCTAAATGTATGATCATAGTTTGCCTATAGCCTCAGGTATACATAATGCTACCCATGCCTTTCTGTTTTCTCCATTCATCCATTTTTGCTTAGCAATTTTTACAGGACACCTGAGTATTGGTAAATAGTAATGGGACACATTCTTTGCCTTTTGAAATTCAGCAGAATCCACAATTAAATGGATATTTTATTGCAATTGTCTTTCAGAGTTTAGTCAGAGTGTATTTATTGCTGCAAATGCAGACTTATAAATGATTCCACACTCACTAAAATGCTCAAATATGGCATTCTTATCATTATCACAAATTGAGGTACCTTGAATAAAACAAAATAAGTACGGAGGGTTTTCTATTTTCCACTAAATGGTATATAAGAATTACTTTTTAGATATATTTAGTGTGTTTTTGAACAAATTGAAGTTTTTCATGTGATTAAACTTTAAACTTGATCAAATAGATGGATCAACTTTCTCTGTAACAATGAGTAAACTTGTAGATAGTGTTCACATTTTTATGTCCAAATGTTGAAAGTTGGGCTAATGGATCACTTCTGAAATTCTTCATGTTTTTATGACGTATTAGACTCTGCAATTATCAACACTGTACTTTTTCCTTATTAGTAACTTTTGAGTGGCTGAAGAAAACAATTTGCTTTGACTGTATCACTGTTTAAAAGAAAAACGATTACAGAAGAGTTGTTTTTTTTTTTTTTTTTGAGACAGAGTTTTGCTCTGGTTGCCCAGGCTGGAGTGCAATGGCGCGGTCTCAGCTCACTGCAAGTTCTGCCTCCCGGATTCAAGTGATTCTCCTGCCTCAGCCTCCCGAGTAGCTGGGATTACAGGCACCATGCCTGGCTAATTTTTATATTTTTACTAGAGATGGGGCTTTTACCATGTTGGCCAGGCTGGTCTTGAACTCCTGACCTTGTGATCTGCCTGCCTTGGCCTCCCAAAGTGCTGGGATTCCAGGCATGAGCCACCGCACCTGGCTGATTGCAGAAGTTTTATCTCTCTTTTGGTCCTGTTAAACAGGAAAGGGTATATTCCAGTCTCAAAGGCAATTTCTTGAAGGACTTTTCAAGCCAGAGTTCAGTCTCTCAGTTTGTTTCCAAACTTGAAATTTCTCAAGTTTCAGAAACACAGACTTATTAGGCCACCAGGCTAGTGCAGCAATGTTTAGATATTATTTCAATCAAAGAACTGTGTTCTATTACCCTAGGATCTATGTCAAGCTGTGGATTAGGTGAAAAAACCAACAAAAGCTCCTGGTGGTTGAAAGATTCTAAGTATTTGCTACATTACTGCATTGCAGGCATGAGCACGTTCTTTCAGCATTTTAGTTTCACAATGTTACAATTAATTAATTGTGTCTGTCTAGCAAAAACACTAGTCGGAGTTACTGTCTGCACTTTTAATAAATCCTTTGAATTCCCTTGATCTTTCCTTATTCTTATCCTCCCTGTGTACTGTAGCACAACTTTCCCAAGCCCATAAAAATCTGATTAATGGAACAAAGAATTAGACTTGAGATACCTGCTTTTGTTACTCTCCCATGCTTCTCTGACCTTGAGATCACCTTCTAAATGTACCTCAGGCTTTTTCTCTTAAAGAACAGTAAATGAGATGATTGAAATTATAAACCATGACCACTCTTGCTATTACTAAATCGTTTACGCACATACATGCAACTTGTCATTCACTTATGTACATTCTAAACTATAGTGTTTCGTTCTAGAAAGTAGTTGATATTTCTGCATTTTTCTTCACCTTTTTCTTCTTAAGCTCCCCAATTATATGCCTATGTAAAAATTATGCAGTAAATAAAGAGGAGGAGAATCATGTTTATCAATTGCTCTTCCGACAATGCTTCCCCTCCTAAACTTGGAGTAGCACTTTATGGTTTCTTGCATAAAATCAAACCTGCTCGTTGATTCTAAAACCCTTTACTAATTTAATGAAAACCAATTATTCCAACTTGCTTTGGATTCTGATATCTAGGCTTAACCACATTTTTAGAAACACCATGTTTGTATCCTTAATATTCTATGAATAAAACTTGATTTTTTTTTTTCCATTCATGATTCAGGTTAGATGGTCTCTTCTCAAAAGTCTCCTTTACTATTCTTGGCAAATACAGAAAAGAAGCAGAGCTGCTGCTATAAACCTGCTCCATCCTTGACCCCAGAAGAACTCATTGCCTTCCAGCTGTGCAGAGTGCACTTCTTAGTAGGGAGCCTGGTCTTGCTTTCACCTGGTGCTGCTGGTGTAAGCAGCCATCATGTTCAGATTCAAAGGTGGCCAAGATAGCATCCTGAGGACATGTCCCTGGAATGAAGTAGAGCCCCAGTTCTGTCCAAATGCTGCTAGGTGGAATAGGGTTGGGTGCCCTGCTGAGAGCATTGTGATTTGTGGATAGAACCTGGCAGAGAGGGCCCCATTAGTACAGAGCCAGCTCTCTTTCCCCTTTTCTTGCGGAAGATCTGAGGTATGATGCAAAACATTGCTTCCTCCTTGTCTCACAGTTTATATGAACTCTGTTGGTGACAGGAGGATCTACCTTATTTATACTGTGGCGTGGAAGTGGAATTGAGGCTGTGATAACTTTCATCCTCAACACAGTGCCAGCTGAAAAAGTGGATATAGTTGAGAAGAACTCAGTTCGTTTACTTCTCTAGAAAATGCGGATATAAAAACTACACATAGACCATTCATTTTTGGTTGAGAATATTAGCTAAGAAGATAAAATTGTTCCTCTCAAAAATTTTAATTGTATATCAATTAATTATTTTGCTACTAGCATTTCTGATGACAGAGGAAGGATTTCTGCATTAAAACAGGTCAGATAATACATAGATACTGTTTTATTTACAATGCATTTAATTAATATCAAAACTACAGTTGACTTTTTGCAATAATGACAAGATTGTAAGGCATTATGTTGTGCTAAGCAGGAGACTACAATTTAAGAGTTAGGCTTTTTGGGAAGAAAACATGTCCCTCTCCTCCCTTTTGTAGTTTTACGTTGAGCTAGAGAGATTGTTTTCTAAGATTCAACACCTAAAGAAAGCATTTTTTTAATATTGTTCAAAGCTGACCTCTGCTTTTAGAAAAGTTTATCTGCACTTTTTCATCTGTTTAGAAACATACATTTTTGGTTAAGAGATCGAAGACAATCTCTCTTTGTCTTTTTTTTTTTCTTCTTTCCCTGAGCTAGGAAGGTTGAGATAAAAAAGAATGACTGCTTTAAAAGTCACACATGGCTGTAATTTAAGATTTTTTTCCTCTCATTGTCCGTAACAGTTGAAAGAAACCTTCAATGAAAGTTTATTAACTAGGCCAATGCCTGAGGCAATAAAGGTTCATTTATTACCAGTTTCTTGGCTGTTTTTCTTCTTCTATTTTTCGGTTAAACTCATAGCGTAAGATAATACTTCACAAAATTAAACCTTTGACCTTCTGTAGAGTTAAGTCTCCTTTGATTAGATAAAGTAACAATTTATGGTCCAGCATGAGGTTGCACATGAAATGAATAATGCAACAGACTCCGTGTGGACTGAGAATCTATTGCTTTTGAAAAGATGAATGCTGTTTAAAGGGGAGAAAGTCCGCTTAAGTGTGTTGTCTTTATTCAGTATGCACTTTAGCAATATTTCAAAAGGCTTTACCTCCAAGATAAAGTTATGTTTGAATTTTCTAATTCTCATAAGAAAGATGTATGGTAAGAGTATTGCAAAAAGCTTTTGAAACTCTTTGTAGGACTGTCATACATGTCATTATGCCACATATTCCAGGTATTACAAATGGCTGAATTATAAAATCTAATAAATGCATGAGAAAAATGACCATTGATTTTACAAATGGAGTTCCAAAGGATGGGACAATTAGAATATTGTAATTTCTAATCACATTATGTGCCACTGTGAACATTGCATAAATCAAAATGATATTTAATAACTTCATCTTAAGAAGAAAAGTAACAATAATAAAATATAATAATAATATTAAACTGAATTTGTATTTTTTTTTTGAGATGGAGTCTCACTCTGTCTCCCAGGCTGGAGTGCAGTGGCGCGATCTCTGCTCACTGCAACCTCTGCCTCCCAGGTTCATGCCATTCTCCTGCCTCAGCCTCCCGAGTAGCTGGGATTACAGGCGTGTGCCACTATGTCCGGCTAATTTTTGTATATTTTTTTCAGTAGAGTTGGGTTTCACTGTGTTGGCCAGGCTGGTCTCGAACTCCTGACCTCAAGTGATCTGCTCCCCTCGGCCTCCCAAAGCACTGGGATTACAGCCATGAGCCACTGTGCCCGGCCTGGGTTAGTAATTTTTAAACCAATCCATGGGAGTTCAGTCTTTGGTTATTGTGATGTATTAATGTTTGTAGATAACAGCGGTGTTTTCAATTTTGTTTTGTTTAAGTCACCTTATAAATTTGAACTGTCATAACTCATTGACAAAAAAGAGTGACTAGATGTGAAATGTGCAGATATTTCTATTTTTCTATGTTCTTTTGAAAATTTTTTGGAAAAGTTAAAAAGAATCTCAAATCCATCCATGAAAACATTGTATTGGAATTACCTAATTACTACAGAAGAGATATACATACTTATAGAATCAGAATTGATGTTTACTTGTATCTTCAGCCAGTGGAAGTAGAGAGATGTATACATAGCATAGGTCTGTGTTTCTCACGAAGCTTTTGTGATTAGCTGGTTATTTAAATTACTAATTGACATGCAGAAGTTGAATGCTTGAGAGAAGTGTCTTAGTTTTAGTTTGGTTCTTTTTCAATTAGCTTAAATTATTTAAGGTGAATAAATCTACTGCAGTGATTTAGTTTCTTTTAATAGAATCTCATGGTACGGTATAAATTAGGTCAAGAGAAGTCATTGGATCAGTATAACTACAGACATTGCGTCTAAAATGAAGAGATGTTAGGAAAATTGAAGATTTGCTATGACTTACAGATGTTTTGAAACAAAGTAAAAGTTCCTGTCAGAATACACAAAAGGTTCACATTTCTTGGCATGTTAGTAACTAAACATTTCTTTCTGTTGGAATAATTTTTTTGCAGCAAAAAGAGAAGTGAATAATATAATACTGCACATTGGTAATTCTTCCTGATATATAATTGCTCTGTTCCTAGGTGAGATGGGTTGAATATAATAATCAAACCTTATAAAAGAAATAAATTCAAACCTAAACACCATTTATTTTTTGAACAGTTAAGGTGTAAAGTCTCCTTATAATCAGACTATCTAAGTAATTTGTCTAAGTCACACTCAAAGAATTAAGTAACTTGACCATGATTATGAAATTGTGCCAAGATAAGGGCTTCATTCCCTTTAACATTCCACCATGTAGGAGATGACAACCATTTGAGACTATGGACCACAACTCATATTTCATTTGAATCTTCCTTATCACATGGCACTATGTGTTTTTCTAAATTAACTAGGATTGTTTTTTTCCATAATCCAACTTTAAAATTGCAAACACAAACCTACTTTTCAAAGCACTACAACTGGCCTCTCACTATTCACGTTTTCTTTGTAACCAAATGAGGAAAACACTTACCTTGTAGGTTGATGATGGAGCTTAAATGAGATGTTGTTATAAATGCTAGACCTAATGACAAAGAAGTAAAAAATATAATGCCTCAACCACTGGTTTCTCTGTTCCTATTGTTAACCAGTGACTCTGCATGTATATTGTTCCTAGCCCACTCAGACTTTGACCTCCACTTAGAAAGAATACTGTGTGTGTGTGTGTGTGTGTGTATTCTTTATTCTATGTGTGTGTATATATATGTATGTGTACATATATTCATACATATATATATATGAATAAATTTCTTGCACGAGTCTTTTCCTTGAAAAACATTTATTTACTGTATCAGAAGACTTTTGTGGCCACGTATTTTCCAGCTATTTTTATTTAATTGGATGGCTCATCCCAAACAAGACTTACATGTAAAAATAGCCACCTCTTTTGATTTTTTTTGGTCATTTTCTGTCCTCAACAATAAACTACACATGCACAGACCCCATGTGGTACTTGGAATCTGGAAAAAGAAAAAAACAACTGAGACATTGAGGTAGAGATGGATTTAGACAAGGATTTGCATGATATTGAGAAAAGTAGAACATTTGAGGAGATTATACTTAGACTGAAATGCCAGTGAGGTTATTCTTTTGCAGGAAATTACGATTATCGTATCTTTTCCTCTTTTCACTTATTATATTGCCTGAACTATCACCAATACATTAACAAGAAGCCTCTTAACAAAACAAAAACATCGTTTAGAATATCACACACTTTCAATCACTCTCATGCTACTTAGAGCTACCTGCGTGGAGTCAATTCACTAAGTAATTTTGGCTGATGGGTTCTGTGAGTAGTAAGAAGTATTGGGCCTTAGACTAACAAGAAGATATCTAATGCCTAGTTTATTAAATAATTGAAAAAGAGATAATGAGAGGGGTGCTTAAAAGAAAATTAGAGTCAAGGCATGTCTAGTTCAATTTGTTTCTGGTTGGAATTTGTTTTATATTCAAGATATGCAGAAAGAATAATTTATTTACTCTTCTTTTTATTTCTTCCTCGTTGTGCCCTATGTAATACATAGGATTCAGGCACAAATTATATTGTATTTCACCAATAGTATAGGTTAAAAGTTTTGTGCATAAAGTTCAATGGTCATTGTTTCTGTGGCAGATACACTCTAAATTCTATAAAACTGAAACACAAACATTTAGATCAGATTTCTAAGTGGAGTCAATTTATATTGGTATATTTGTGACATACCTGAGTGTCTATAACTTCGACTTTCTATACAATCCATAAGCTACTAGAGCAAAGGGGGGTCATCTGTTTCAAAGAGTCCATAGTTTACTGTCTTCTGTACTTTTCTTTTTATATTTACTCATAGAGTCCGTGTGGTCAGTGCTGAACTGGGAGTAAGGAGAATTGGGATTACTCTGTGATTATTTAATGGTGTGACTTTACAGAAATGATTAACCTCATTGCCCCTAAATTTAATCATCAGTAAAATAAAAGGGTTACATTAGGTAAAGTCTTTCTAGTCCCCAAGTTTTATAAGTTTAAGACCCCAAGAGGTGGTTTAGAAATATTTTTCTAAAGGTAGTAATGTTAAAGGTGGAGTAAAAGTTACATATTTAAGACCTCATAGTGCCAAGTTCAACTTTTTATAAATTAGGTAATAGTTGATTTTAAACCAAATTATAGTAATTTAAACGTTTTTATTGATTACGTTTCAGCCTGATTTTGGATTAGTGATCAGAAGGTGAGCTTTTCAAAAGCTTTCGTAGAAGTTCCTCAGTAATTGATATGGCCAGATGACTTCCCTATGGTGTTCCTTCTTTCTGATTTCATTTCTATAACCTCTTCAGTCTGAGAAATTGAGATTTTAAGCTATCCAGAAGAAGAATGCTAAATCTGATGTCTATTTGATTTATAAGTCATTATTCATATTATAACAACATCTTTCTTACTGTATATATCTCCAAATTAGTGGGGTTTTTTTGTTGTTGTTAGTACGAACATTTAAAAAATCTAATTCAATCAGTTGAAAGACTCAAAACTGGTATAGGGAGTGTTTCCATTAATGGCCTCAAGGATCAATTTTTCTTTTTCTCTGCAGAATACAAATGTGTTTCAAAGGCCAAGAAAAGTCAGTCTAATGGACATTAAGAGAAAAGTTCGCACTCAAAATCTTCAGTCTAACCAGATTTACAATTAAGTTTTTTGTTCTATCTGCTTATCATTCTGGTTATTTAATCATTCAAGAGTGAAGACACGCATGTTTCAATCACAGTTTTAATTTATTTAGAAAGCATTTAGAAATAAAATAGCTGAAAGTTAGTGTCAGTTTCTGACAGCTGGTATTTAAATAAGGATAGGAAGAAAACAGGGTGAAAAAAGGTACTGGTGTTTTCAAATTGTTATATTGAGCCAAGAGTTCTTCTAAGACTTGGAGTGATTTCAATTGAGTTGTAATTCAAACTCATGTGGAGCTTACAATGCACCTTCAACAGAGTTTTGCAAAGAGTCTATAGGAACTGTCAGGAGCAGAAAGATTACTTCACAGTAATGACTGTTGAATTGAACTATGCTTTTTGATGTTTTACTTTCTGAATTGAATTGTTGGACAAGATTAATTGCACACAGTGAGAGTTTTAAATGAATGACTATGTAAAGCATTAAGTTTCTCTGTATGCCACTTGGGGAAAAATAGCCGAAAGGTTTAAATGAATAAGTGTATTTAATGCACAAAATGCCTGAGCTAATTTTAAAATTCTTTTGCTAACATCCTTATTGAAAATAGAAACCCACTTTATTCATCTGTCTTGGTTATATTGCTCTGGTTGAGGTAATTTAATATTCCTGCTTTCCACTAATCTTCTAGTTCAACAGAAGTAAACAATAGGTTTCATAAATTAAAAATACACTCTTCTGAACATGCTTATAAGATTAAAAAAACAAGGCTGTAAACATTTATGACTGAAACAAACTAGGTTGTTCAAATACTGCCATGATGTATCATGTATATCAATATGGCACTGATATCAGTTAGAATGCAAACAAGGTTTTAAATGATGTGCCCCTTCATTTCAGCTGGAGAATCCGCTTCACACCATCTGCCTATCAGATGGTTAGGAACCAGGACTGCATATTAACGCCACATGTTCGATTTTCCTCCTTCTTGTAATGGTTAGATTCATATTGCTAATAGCTGTGCATGAGCACTGTCGATGAAATTTCTGTGACAGTGGAGTGATGAGATATTTATAAGCTGCCTGTCTCTCTGAATAATCAGTAGGAAGAATGCCAGACATAAATAACTTATCAATTCCAGAATATTAATAACTACCATTGGCTATAATCTACTGCATGTTTAAAATGGTTTTGTTTAAATGTGAGCAAACTAACACAAACTAATAACGAGTCTATCATATGGAAAGTTTGAATACGTAACATCTCTTGGATATAACCCATTTTATTTAACTATTAAATTTTAGGAAATGCATTTTATATGGAATGCAATGTAAAAGTAGACAATATATCAAACATTTGGAAGTCATCTTGATGTCTTTGAAACCAAAGATCAAAGATTGGGCCTTTCAAGTTAATGAGCAAACAAACAGATCAGAGAAAGAATTTGACAGCAATATGTCTCTTTTATTGATATCTATAATCTACAGTTGTAATCTTCTATTTATAAGTAAGGGTACTAACTTATTTGAAATAAATAAAATGGAGATAGTTTTCCATTTTTTAAAGAGAGTAATCAGGATTGTATAATGGCATGTGAAGAATTTAAAGGCCGTTTTAATAAAGGTTGAAAGCAGAAGAAAAACACTATCTTTAAAAAGTGAAAGAATATTCTAACTAGTAAAAATGCCTGCATCTCTTCCAAAAGATATATCCATGAATTGGTTTTAGAATATAGAATTTAAACTAGTGAAGGCTTTGTGTTAATACAGCATGGAGTGAAGATTTAGTGATTTTATGACAAATCTGATCAATGTAGAGAGCCAAATCCAATGATTTGATGGAAACCTGATTTTTAGATATCCGTTTGCCAAATGGCTACATTCTCACCCTATGCTGTTAGGTACTTTTTGTCCTATTTGCACCTTTGTAATTGAACAAAGGTAAAACTAAACATAGAGACATGATGGATCGTATGAGTTACTTCACAGTTTCAGTGAGCATTTATGGAGGGGTAGGGCTTGATGTGTGCCCAGTCTGTTGCACATTATTTCACCTTCATTCTTCACAACACACCTGTGAGGTCAGAATTGCTATCCCTCTGTTTAGAGATGAAAATTTTGAAGCATGGGACATTATATAACTCGCTGCGCCATCCCAGATAAGTTAGATGCATCTTGTCCAAAGTTTGCATGGCTCTTTGGGGTGTCTCTCTCCCCACAACCACTGTATTATACATATTTCTTACAAGAGAGTGAGTCTAGACTACAAATAACTTCTATGCTGGTCAGTAATTTAGCAGGAATCTTAAAATACTTTAGTGGAATATCAAAAAGTGAGAATAAAAGTAAAAGAAATTGACTAGCAAAGATAAAATTTTTAACAATAGCCCATTTTTAAAAAAATCTATAATTTACTCTGAAGAAGCAAGCATAAGTTTGCATCATAATTCAGATAGTAATATGACAAGCCACGTTTCTAAGTTCTGTGTAAAAATTTACTCATTCTTTTAAATTTGCAAGTGATAGTTTGTCAAGATTCAATAGGAAAGAAAAAGAAGTCTAAATACATTGCACCACTTAAGGCAGGTAGTGTATTAACCTAAGTTTGATATACAGTTCTTTTCCTGAAGACCAATTGGAGGCCTAGAAGAGAGAACACAGTATATGACTTATTATCTTTCCACTGAAGGAAAACTTTTTTTTTAAAGAAACGTTTCTCAATCCATTTTTACGCAGTGAAAAATTATTATTATTATTATTATTATTTTTACTTTGTGTTGTTTTGTTCTGTTAGAAAAGGTTTTTAAAGTCATCGTTTCTTGTTTGGAAACTGACGAAAGAATTATAAAGCATCTCTAGCTAATCAAAGTAGTTTAACTTGTGCTCACAGGATTCATTGCCTAGGATCTCAACCTCATAAAAACATCTGGAAAATGAACTTTAAATATGCATTAAAGTTTCTCCATTTCTGATGATAAAATTAGATTTAGAATCTTTTAAAATAAAATTTAGACTTCCTTTGACTTCTCAGTTCAGTACATTTTTGTCTTGGTGTAGGAGATACTTTTATGCAACGTGTTTTTATGCAAAACCACAGATTCCTTAGTCCATTTCAGAAATATTCTGTTGATGTGGGCTTGGAGAACATCAGTTCTGTCTTTATCATGCACTGCAGCTGATTGCCTAGTTCTGAGGGAGAAATGGGTTGCTTGAATGAAAAAATGTAAAAGCAGGGTGGGCACAGTGGCTCATGCCTGTAATCCCTGCACTTTGGGAAGCTGAGACGGGTGGATCACCAGAGATCAGGAGTTTGAGACCAGCCTATCCAACATGGTGAAACCCCATCTCTACTAAAAATACCCAAAAAATTAGCCAGACCTGGTGGTGGTTGCCTATAATCCCAGCTACTCGGGAGGCTGAGGCAGGAGAATTGCTTGAACCCGGAAGGTGGAGGTTGCAGTGAGACGAGATCCCACCACTGCACTCCAGCCTGGGTGACAGAGCGAGACTCTCTCAAAAAAGAAAAGAAAAGAAAAATGTAAAAGCAGTGGTAATTTGTAGTATAAGACAATTCAAAGTGGGATATGGAAGAGGGGGGAGGGTAGCAAAAATTTCCCTGAATCTGAAGACAGGGAAGAAGATCTATGATAAGTGAAGAAAGGAAGGAAAAGGGTGTGGCAAATGTTATGGGTTGCCAGTGTTTACACCAGTGGACAATTCTTGATTAAATAGAAATGTTGTTATAGTTTATATTCTCTATTTAGTATAGACCAAAGACTTAAGTTATTTTGTGAATTTATTACATGAATTTTTTTTGTTGTTGTTTTTAAGGCAACTTTGTTTGGGAACAACATATACAATGGGACCTCTATTTAAGGCTAGTGTATAGATTGTAAGCTATGTTTTTAGAGACAGGAAATTGGAAGGGATTTGAGAATTACATCAGGGATTTGAAAGGACCATTGCAAGGCCAACAGGAAGTTCAATAAATGCAGAGTGGGTTGAGGGTGGTGAATCTTTTGTGATCCTCTCCAGCCCTAGGCAAGACATACCTTTGGAGAGTCATGCTTTATATTAAGTTAATGAGATTTGTTATTCTTAGTCTATACACACTTAATGTAACATAACAATAATGTTTTAAATTACTTTCCTTTGACATTGCTAAAATAATGACCATGTTTCTCCTGTGGCTTTCCATGTAATCTAATTTGATAAGGATTTGTTCATTCAGTGACAATATGTGCCAAGCACCGCAGCAGATGTTTGGGATATATATACTAAGAAAGTATTTCTGCCCTTTTAGTGCTATGACCTAGTTGGAGGTCAGAATCCTAATCCTACCCTCCTTGGCCCCAGCCCCCAGAAAAGAGCAATAAAGAGTTTAAGAGACTGTTTTTCTCTACTGGAATTGCTTATTAAAATGACCTGTAGAATAGTAAGATTAACCAGATATATACATTTGCAGAGGCCTCAAACCAGACCTGATGATTCAGAATCTCAGATGCTAGGGCTGAGCTATTTGCACAGTTTAAAACTCCATGGGTGACTCCGATGCACAGCTAGGGATGGCAGACTCACATACAGCAGGGGTGATGCAAACACAAGCAAGTGGGGTAGATTGGGGAAGCTCAGGTACAGCTCTTTAAAAGAGTAAGCCATGAGCTAATTCTTGAGATGTTGAGAGCTCTTTCCTAGGTAGATAGTTAAGAGTCAGGAACCTGAGCCTCCAGCTCTGAGTGCATAATATTTAAGTTATGACATGAAGAAGGCATAGGCAAGTCCGGGGCCAGGACATAGAGGGCTTTTCTGGAAAGTGAGAACAGAATATGCAAAGACTGACTTAAAAGAAGGAATGAAGTCGTTTGCTAGTGAAAAGGAAAGGAGGCCTATGTACCTGGAGCACAGAGAGCAAGGGGGAGCTGGAGGAGCAGGAATACATACAGATAGGCAGGGAACTGAGAACAAAGGGCGCTGACAGCCATGAGAAGCACTGGACTGGATCCTAAGAGCAAGCATTGAATATATATTCAAATCCTCACTTTCAGGCCAGGTGCCGTGGCTCACGCCTGTAATCCCAGCTCTTCAGGAAGCCAAGGCAGGTGGATCACTTGAGGTTAGGAATTCGAGACCAGCCTGGCCAACATGGTGAAACCTCGTCTCTACAAAAAATACAAAAATGAGCTAGGCATGGTGGTGGGTGCATGTAATCCCAGCTACTCGGGAGGCTGAGACAGAAGAAGAGCTTGAACCCTGGAGGTGGAAGTTGGAGTGAGCAGAGATTGCACCCCAGCCTGGGTGACAGAAGGAGACTCTGTCTCAAAAGAAGAAAAAAAAAAGGAAGAAAAAAGAAAAAATCCTCGCTTTCATGAGGTTTGGCTGACTATGACATGGAAAGTAAGAGATTGGAGATGGGGGACGTGCTATTATATTGAGCAGGACTCTAAGAAAGAAAAGATGGGAACTTGTACTGGTGGGGAGGGGCAGTGGGAATGGAGAAAATTAGTTGAATTGGAAAGATATTAAATAATTAAAATTGAGAACCCATCAAACAGCCAGGTGAGTTAGTGAAACTAAAATCAGCAATTGTTGCATATGTCATAGCTTGCTTTCTGCTTTCATAAAACTGGGCTAAAAGTAGAATATTAAAAAGTGTTGTAGTTAAGTTACAGCATGTAAAAGTGTGTGAGTGTGTGTGTGTGTGTGCGTGTGTCAGTGACACACATGTATCTTTTGGACTTTGTATTAGAAATGTAAAACTGGGAAAAGCTGTCATAGAAAAATAAAGGAGTACTATAAATAAATCAGCTAAATAATAAAATCATAAAGAATATTTTTAAAAGTCAAGGGCTAATCCAGTCACCTAAGGACAAATGTGATTATTCTAGCTGAGAGGGCTGTGTCAGACCACAGATACTCTGCAGAAATTATAGCGAGGCCAAGCCTTTCTTTTTAACAAACTAGAATGAATAGCATGCCTAGTTTTTACTAAACATGATGTGGCATCCTTCACATAGTTTGTTTATCCTTATATTTTTTCTTGGGGATTAGAATGGTTTTACAGGTGAATAAAATTATATTCAAGATAATTGGATGGTTGGTCCAAGGCCATATCATGCATAGTCATGGTTCCTGGTACTTAATTTGATTTGGATCTCTCTGATAATAGTGAGTTGTAAGTTTACCTTTATTATTTGAATCCTGTGAACAAGTTTTCCCTGCAGCGCAAATCCAAGACAAAGACTTTTGAAGTCATAAATTGGAGATGGGTCAACATCAGGTAACCAAGGAAAAATGGGATGTTCACATTGGTGACAAAACAAAATTGAGGAAGAAAGATTTGCTGGAAAACACAAAGAGACTTTTAAGAGAACAGGAAAGAAAATTTTCTGAAACATCTTTGAAGGAAATGAGTAATTGGGGAGAAAATTCAATCATAGGAAGATGAGAGAATCAGTTCAAGTTGCGACTTAAAAGGCAATGAATGTTCAGATCAAACCCAGATGGATTCTTTGAGTTTAGATTAGTGCCTTTTAAGGGGTGATTATCAGTTTTTCATGTAAAGACCCAATCTGAAGGTCTTGTTGCGTTGGGGTGAAAGTTGTCAGGGCCTCTTTGGTCTGATCTGAAGGAAAGGTGAAGTCTTCTTCTAACCTCTAAAAAACCAGCAGAGATTTTCATGGAAAAATACTTCCTTATAATTCCTTGGGCAGTAACTTATTTGCTAGAATAACTAGAAGTGATGATTAGTGGGGAGGAAGAGGAGAGCGATGCTCAGGCTCTAATCCACCAGCTGGGATTGGAAATAAATCACACAGATAAATTCGAATGGCTGGAGCACTGTAGTCAAAAATACTAAAGAAGCCACAGTAAAAAAAAAAAATAAATAAATAAAAAAAAATGGGTGGGGTTGGGGATATTTATCTTCTCATAGACTTAAGGTTTTAGAATTAGGAGAGATCATTTATACATTCCACTGTCTGTCATTTTGCAGATGAGGGATGTCAGCCTGAAGTGAACTGACTTGGCAAAAGTTCACACATTTAAGCAAGACAAACCACTCCCCTGCTCAAAAACCTCTGCTTATTATCTCTCTATATAAATATATAAAGTCAGAACAGCATGGTCTTAATTCTGATCTTCCGAGATCTTGTCTCAAACTCTGTTTCTTTTCTTTTTTTTTCTTTTTGTCTTTTTCTTTTCTTTCCTTTTCTTTTCTCTTCCTTTCTTTTCTTTTTTTGGGACAGAGTCTCACTCTGTCACCCAAGTGTGCTCACAGCTTACTGCAGCCTCAACCTCCTAGGCTCAATTGATTCTCCTACCTCAGCCTCCTGAGTAGCAGAACTACAGGCACAGGCCAGCATGCCCAGCTACTTTTTGTATTTTTTGTAGAGAGGGGGTTTTATCCTGTTGCCCAGGCTTGTCTCGAACTCCTGGGCTCAAGAGATCCGCCTGTCTCTGCCTCCCAAAGTGCTGGGATTATAGGCATGTGCTACTGCACCCGGCTCAAACTCTATTTCTAATTTAATGTCTGCCTCTACCCCCTGTTCTCTGGATGGATGAAGATGAACTATTCTGGACAAATTTTCTTTGCATAGTGGTTTAAAGTGTCAACTCTGAGGCCAGAGTGTGCTGTTTCAAATCCTGTGCCATGGTTTTCTAATCTGTAAAGTAAGGATAATAGTGATCAATCACAGAGGGTTATTAAGATGATTAAGCTACTTTTATGTCACTTAAATCAGCACTTAAATTTCATAACTAGAAGCTAAGTGTTAGCTTTCATTACATTGTATTTTATTTTTTAACACCTTAAACACTGGGAATACCAAGCTGTGTAGCAACACATGGTTCCTGCCATTGAGTAGTTCACGATCTAGTGAGGAAAACAGGTGTCCCAACAGACCATTCCAGTGCAGGGCGGCATGTCCTATAACAGCAGCACGGGTATAAACGTGGGCCAGGGGGAGAAGAACAGACCAGGCATCCAGGCAGCTGGGGGCCATGGAATGGGAAGACTTCTAATGAGTAGCTTTTTTCAGGAGGTTGAAAAGTCAAGGAAATGTTTGTCATAGGGCAAGAAGGTTACAGGCAAAAGGGAATGGCATGTGTGAAAGCACATGCTTGAAGATGCAGGTCATGTATGGGTAATGGTGACATCTGTGATATAGCCAGGGTGTGGATGACAATGAAGAAACTGGGTGAGGAAGTAGGTTTACACTCCTTTGTGAAAGGCCTTGTGGATTCAGTTAACAGTTCAGATTTTTCCCTCCGTGTAGGCAGCTACAGGGGATTTTAAGCAGGAAAGGACATATTTAGATTCGTAGATTGGTTTCTTTAAGAGATAACTGTCACTGCATTTCCACTATTAGCCTTCTACCTGTGAATTGTGTTTCTGTTAATATTTAATTTTGGACTGTAGCAATCAATCTCCCCCTTATATCAATGTTGTTTCATTGTCTAGTTGGGAATGAGTATAAGTTATCAAAGTGTTGCATAAAGGAATCAGATCCTCTAATAAATGTTTGTATGTTGGTTATAGCAAGTACAGGAACTATTAAATGAAAAATCAGAATTTGAATTACCTCATTTTTAATTTATTCTTTTAAGGTCTGACAGCAGCCGCTGCAGCAGCTGCTGCTGCTACCAATGCAGCTATTGCCGAAGCAATGAAGGTGAAAAAAATCAAATTAGAAGCCATGAGCAACTATCATGCCAGTAATAACCAACATGGAGCAGACTCTGAAAACGGGGACATGAATTCAAGTGTCGGTAAGTTTTATGTTCGCTGAAACTTATTGTGATCACTTTGCTACTGAATTACAGTACTTGCTTTTCCAGAACAAAACTGTTGGCTACCCATTCAAAAAGTCGGCACGTTTAGCTTGAAAACACTGTATGTTTGAGGATACCATTTTGCCTCTCTAAAAACTAATGATAATTGTTCATTCTAAAGGAATAATTAGCAACATTATTTTTAATTACAGGATCAACTTTATGTCTGCACCTTCTAAAAACATTCAGCTAACATCTTTCATAATACAAAGTTTAATCAAGAGAATTCTAAAACATTGAGAGTAGCTAAGGTGACAGAGAAATATGTACAAAGGAAACCCTAGACTTTACTTTTTTATTCTTTTAATCCATTTGTTATCAAGTAAGAAACTTACTACCATTGGCAGCAAAACATATAAACTTAGCCCTTTCATATGCTGCCCAGAATACAGATTATGTTGATGATTAATTCTTTCTATAGATAATGGTTATCAATGTCTCTCCTTTTAAAAATACGACTTTAATTTTCTTGATTTTTTTTTCTTTCCTACCATATGGAGAAAGATGAAAAGTTAACTGTCACTGTCAAACCAAAAGGGACAGTTTTACCTGTGCCAACTATCCATTTGGGTAATTCATTTTGTCAAACACAACTTCAAATATGGGTTAATTTTTGTATTAATGAAATCCTTAGCATCTGGATGTTGTGGGGCAAAACATTTTTTTTCTGCTATTTCACTTGTATTGTTTCTCTTTAAAATGCAGTGACCATGCTCAAAATATAATTAACAAGAGAAATTTGGATACTACAAGATGTATGCAAGCTACTATAGCCAATGTATATTTATGAAGACCCTAATATCTCACGGCCATTCAGTTAAATTCTCTTTTCCATGCAGCATTTTCATAGATTATTTCTTAAGTTAATTGTCAGCTCTCTACTTTCAATCCATTAGGACATAGTTAAGGGTATATAAAGGAATACTGTGGATTTTAGTAACAATCATTTTCACAAGAGCTGTCTGGAAACATACACAGACATGAATATTAGAGTAAAATATATAGACAAAACACAAAATACTGTTTCAGTGATGCTAAAAGGCAGCTTTTGTAATGTAAAAAGGGAAAAAATGCATCTTTTCAGCAGAACTATGTAAGGGAAATTGCAAAGGACCAGCAGTAGTGGATTTGAATGGAGAGCAGGGGTGAGTGTGAGTTCCTGGAAGGATGAAAAGACATGGAAGAGAGCCAAAAGAGATGACCCTACAACTGCAGAGGACTAAGGATAATATCTGTGCTCATGTTTGTAACGCTCCTGGAGGGAAGACAGGGAGGGATGAGGATTGTTTCAGTCATGGTTTACACACATATATTTAGACATTTAAAAATTAAAACAGAATTGAAGCAAAATGCAAGAATTATAATTCTGTTTTTAGAACTATTACTTTAAAGTAAACGCCTTTTATTAGACTGAGAAAATGGGGCACTGTTGGACACTTTTTAAAACAAGTAATTAGCCACTTATACATTATATCTATTATTACAAAACAATCTGGATTGTTTTCAAAATTTTAGAAAAGGAGGCTGTTCATGCAGGCTGTTAGGCTGTTCTTAATAGTTGGTTTTATGAGAAGGGATTCTTAAAATAGGCAATTTAACAACATTTAAAGCAAAACACATTAAAACATGGTATCTCTGTTTGAATTTTCCAGAGCAGAAGTTGGCTTTGCAGAAATCAACAGGCATAAGATAAAGAGAACATGGTTCATAATTAAGCATCAACGTATTTTTCATATTTGATAGTACATGACAATCTTTGCCTACTAACCAAATTGTAGCTTACTTTAATTATTTTGGTACATAGCCTACCGCAATGACTTAAAAACAAACAATTTGAATTTTCTTTTGTATTTTAGTTGGAATAAATGACTTTTTTTTCATTAAGGTATGCAGTTGATGGATATTACTGTTTTTTAGTTTTGACACCCCCCATCCAACGCCAAAATGAACCAAGAGCAGAAATTTACTTGAATTTTCCTAGAAAGTCTTAATAGTTTGAGATTGTGCTAACATAATATCGGTGTTGCTGCTAGTCTCTAAGGCATTCAGGTCATTTATATTAGATATCTGTAGCTGATTTGGGCAAAAAGATGTTATCATTGTAATTTTCTTCCTATTCTCACATGCTGCTGTCCTCTAAGAATTTCCAACTTATAATATCCTTCCTGAACACCTTCACCCCAGGTATATATCTAGAGATCAAGGAAAGTGATTTTGGGAGGGATGTGGTAGTGGGGGAGGTACAAAGCAGTGGTGAAGGTGGGGGTTGAGCTGCATCAAAGATCAAAGCAATTCCTGAATTGCAGCTTTGATGGCCACAATCTTCTCTGGTTCTGAGGACAATGCCTGCCTCTTGGTAAGTGTTCAGTAATGACTTGCTCTGTGACTTTGTAAAGTACGTAAACTTTCTGAGCCCAAAACTCCATATCTGAAAAATGGCATAAATAATAGTATCATATCATGAGAATTAAAATACTTGTCACATTATTTATTACAATGTCTGCTTATCAAGTTGTTTGGTCATCAGTAAGGTTGGTAGATTGGGGATTGCTTTTGCTATTATTATTACGATTTCTTCAAATCTGTCCTCCTGGAAATCACCTTCTTCCTTCTTACCACCATCAACTGCTTCCACCTGCTTTTCCATTGTCTCTGGTAGCTATTACTTGCTAAGCTGCAGGCCTGTGAGGAGATTTCAGGGCAGCTGTTGCGTCTTTTAGATTTTTGTAGGACATTCGATATTAGCTCATTCTAGGAATACAAAAATAATCACAACACAGGCCCAGGACTCAGGGGCATACAGTCTATGGATGAGATAGGTAAGTAAGCAGGCAGTCATAACAGGATGTGCTGAATCCTCCAGGAGAACCGATTACCATGAAGTGGTTAGGAAGCGGTACTGAAGCACATGAATTCTAGAAGGAATCCCAAGAATCTCCAAGGCCTATATTTTAGAATACAGACTGCTCTCATGACTCTATCAACTGTTGACTCTTTGAAGTAGTGAAATCCTTCAGAGGGGTGCTACTTAAATGATGTATTGTTGCTACTCAGTCTTGCCCAATTCCGGTGACATTTCTGAAGACAATTCAAGGCTCTTGTTTTCTCCTGCACTCATCTAGCTCATAAGTTCTGTTAAACATTTTAGGCTTTTTTTTTTTTTTTTTTTTTTGTAAGAGCATTGTTTTTTTCCTTGATTGTAAATGAATCCTTAAAGCCCCAGATAACAGATTATGTTTTTGCTTTGTTTGGTTTGATTTGCTGGGTAAGACGACAGGAAAAATTTGTATCACACAACCCTTCCCGGTTCATAATAGGAACCTTAGAAATTAGTCAGAAAAAGATGTTTAAAGAAAGCTTTGACAATGGTGAATAATTATTTTATATCCCAATTTTACATGGTAACCTTGAGCTCATATCTTTCCAACAAAATGATCACTTTAGGAGGAAGTGAGCACCTGAGGAAAGATCCGAGTGAGGCATCAGCACACTGAGTAAAATATATGGCCATGTCGCCATTCTCCCTCATCCACAATCAATTGGATTCTTTTAGTTTAATATTTACTTGCTAAGATGAGATGCTAGTCTGCATGGTGATAAACAGTCTGCTCTTGGCATCTGAAGGTGACCTGTCAGTTCATATGGACAAATCTCCTGCTTACTGAAATGTACAAAATAAATCATTAAAGCAGGCAGGTGCTCATTCCCAGATTTAAATCACCATAGATTTATGATTTGAATTAATGCTTCATTTGGCCATAGAAATAGATGCTGAGACAAATGATATGCACTGGTTGGGGTTTCCATACTGTAGCCATGCTGATATTGATTACTGAGATGTCTTTGCAATCTCTTGTTTATATCAAGTACTATCTTGTGACAGGTTGGCTGATATGAGCTACACTGCAGATAAGAAGGAAAAATGTCCTGGATTCTTTTTAGTGGCAACACTATCCACAACATACAGGCCAGATAAATTGCTATTTTTTTGCTTTAAGGACTGATCTACATAACCAGCTTAAAAAGTGCTGTTTGGAAATTGGGACTGGGATAATGCAAAGGCGGAATTTAAAACCGGTGAACCCAAGGTCAATTTGATAGTGTCTATAGCTATGTTTTAATCTGTTTATCCTTTTTTTTGGCATTATGCACACTTTTGAGAATACTAAATTAATCACAATCAGTTTAATCTAAATAAAGGAAACTTAATTTTACTTCTAGTTTTTAAATAGTATATAAATATTGACATAGTGAGCATCTCTTAATAGTTTCTATGTTATTTAAATACTTGCTAAACCTAGTATCTTACTCCCTTCCTTAATGACAACAAAGGAAATAACTCTTTAAAGATAAATACATTAAATATTATTCCCAAGTGCAACATTTTGTGGAGTATAATTTACCAAGAGGCAGGAAAAGACTGCATTTTTACTTCTCTTAACATTTTATTTAAGGAAAACACTATGTATACAGTTTAAAAAATACTTGGAGGATTTAAGAGGGACCTTTGCCACTAGCTAATATCTGACTCATAGAACTGGTAAACAGCTATCAACAATAGTAGATTGCTTGCTTAGTAGGAAATGAGTTCATATCTATTCAAAATGTAATCTCAAAACAGATGTCCCAAGAAAATCTCATTGTTTAAACCATAGTCATAACCTTCTAACTGCTGTAATTTCTTTAAGGAAGGGAAGTACTTGTAAGACTTTAGTATTTTCTCTTTCTGAACATTGTGGAACATAGGCAAGAGTACACTAATGCCCTGATCAACAAACCTGAACACATTTCACATGCTCAAAACATATGATTGTTTTTCACTTTCTCAAACTTGTAATCGTTACAAGAATGTAGAAGTTTCAAGTAAGATTAAGGACTTGAGTTTGAGAATAAAGCCGTCACCTTCAAGGGCATTTATCACTCCTTAGTTCTTCTATTCCTCAACCAATAAAACAAAACAAATATATGAAGGGAAAAAAAGCCAGGCAGTTAAAGAGATAAAATTATCTTCTTCAGCTCACCCTACTCTTATCTTTTTTTAATTTTAACCATTCCTGCAGAAACAAAATAGTTTATGCTGGAGTCATTTCCTTTCTTCTAACACATGTGTCTATTTGGAAGGAAAAGATTAATTTTATGATTTCAGGAAAAAGTCTTGGAGACCTTGAGAAAGCAAATAAAAGGAAACTGAGAACGCAGGCCACCAAGCAGAGCTCTGCAATTGCACATTGGATTCTCTGCCTTGGCAATGTTAATGAACCTCAAATCCTTCCTATAATTAGATGAGGGAATTGCTTATATTTTCAAACAGATGATGCTGCTATAATGAAACGATTGACAGGGAATTTAAGAGTGTCTACAGTAGTCATTTGGTTTCTGTTATAAAAAAAAAGTTTAAAAAGAAGATTGGCTTTAGACATAGGTCCTGAGAGAGGTAGTAATTTACATAGCATGCTATGACAGGTGTCTTTGTATAGTAAGGAAATAAAATGGAAGACTAGAGAAATGATGGGCAGGTATAGCAATTTTTTCAGGGAGGGGGTGTCCTATGCTTATTCTGCTTAGGTTCTTTAAAAGGGGCCCAGACTCAAGAGATGGAGCCGGATTGAGTGCACAGCTGTAACTGCTGATGAGCTAATTGCTCCTTATCTCTCAGCCCCATTCATCTTCATTTTTTACCAATTACTGAGAATTATCTGTGTTCTCAGTTGGATATGAGAGTTAATCCTTTTTGGTTAAGCTGGCAGTACTGTGAGCAGATTCCAAATCGGAGGGTGAAAAAGCCAAAGCAAGCTTGCTCTAAAAATGTCTCCAGTTCAATTACAGTATCACTGATTCACAAGAAATTTGCTATTGTTTAACAGATTAAATGTAGGAAGTTTTTTTGTTTGTTTGTTTGTTTTGGTAACTAGAATGTTTTTCTGCCTAACAATGATTTTTAAGATCTTTCTTCCTGCCTGATGAGTAAAACTTAACAATATTAACAGCCAGAGTCTTGTAAACGTGGAGCATATACAAGACTACCCTAAAAGTCCAGAAAGATTCTGACACATGAAATGAGAAATATTTTAGAACTGATAGCTGTCAATTAATATATAAGTAGTTTAATTAGTGAATTTGCTCTCTGTAGCTTCACATATGGTCAAGAAAGTATGTTCAAATATAAATCTTTTCACAAATGTCCCATTAGTGGATATTTTACTGGAAGACCACATAAGCATCTCTTAAAAGTATAGGAACCGCCATGGTTTGTAATTCAATTGACTGAGAATAGGCCATATGGTTAATATCATCCCCTATGCAAAAGATATCTTCATATCCTGAAATTTTTACACAAAATTGCTTACCCCAATAATAAAAGACAAAAAATGTACTAAGCTACTATTCCATCAATTTAAATGCATTTTTAAATATTTACTATTTATGGCAATTTTTCTTCATTATGTGTTTTAAACAAGATAGAGAATTACCAGTTTGACAATGATTAGGAATGTTGTTATTAAAACAGTATGTGCACTTCATTTTCAACAGTTTTGAATTAGAGTCTAATGTGAAAATCTAAAGGATAAATGGCTAATTTAATACAAGATTATCAAAACATCGTTGTGTAAAATATGAATATGTTATTGTGTGACCAAGTAAGTCCTTCTAGACACAGCCAAAAACTCAAGTAGGGGAGCAGAGAGCAAAATAAGTCGGAAGATTTAGCTTCCAGTAATAATGTAGTTAATAAATAACTTAGCTACTTAGATAAGTCACTTAACTGCTCATCTTTTTTATTTAATAAATAAGGAATTTTTGCCTAATTTCTCTGTTGGCTCTAAAATTCTTTGATTTTTTAAACCTCAATAAAAGATAAAGGGCAAAAAGATATTTTTGACAGTAATTTTTAAAATAAAAAATAAGAAGTAACCACATGTTCCAAAACAAGGCATCCTTAAGTATACTATAACATCTATTTACATATTATGCAAGCATTATATGATGGATAAGTGTTGACAGTATTTATTTTGAATATAAAAAAAGGATGATGCCACTTTTTCTACCTTGGTACTATGTATCCTTTTCATTAGAGTTTGGAAGAGGCTAAACAAGAGTTAACATTGCTGTGTTATTGTGGAAAAATTATGAATATTAAAAAATAAATACAGATTAAATTAGATTATTTTAAAAAGGCATATGAGTATATTAATAACTGATAATTTTATGAAGCTCTCTTTCATTATTTTCTAGAAACTGGATAGCATTATTCTGCATTTTCTCTCATAATTTGTTTTTGATCTTTATTGTTCATGTAAAGGAATAGAAACGTTAATGATGGCAACAGGTGACTGTGGAAAAATACATTTCTATATTAAAAAAATCATTTTTCACTTTGAAATATTTGAACACATATTCTTAAATCCATTTCTATATGTAATAAAATCATTAGAGCATGATTTATAACATGTACTAGTTTCCTATATGAACTATTAAATGTATTTTTGATGCAGATAAGCAGAAGGCAGAAAATATTTTTATTTTTTAATGTGATGTCTGTTCCACTTCATGAAAACTTTTTTTTACTTATATGGACAGTTGGAGAACATAATTCGAAAATATTATGCAGTGTTTTTGTTTTGATTTCAATACTGCTAATTCTAACTAATGACTAGATAATGGAGTAAACCTGTTAATTCAAGCATATCATATTAGGAAATATAAGTTAAGTGATTATATTTGACACTATATCCTCATGTAATTATAAAATATAAGGATGTATATAGGATGTATCGTATATATAGGATACATCCTAATGAATATGTTATGTGGTAGACTCCATTACATTCCAGGAGGATGAATATGTTTTCATCATGGAAAGTCCTGGAAATGGTAATTATCAACTTACAAAAACATGCTATACTGTTTATGTAAAGTTTATAAAGAAAGTAAAAAGAAACCACATATTTCAGTATAAAATAACCCCAGGTCATATTCAATTTGTTTATGATCAGACAATTCTTATTTTCTTCATTAATATGATACTCGACTGTTTTATATTTGAGTTTCATATGATTGATGATGAGGGATTAAAATAAATATTTAACTTTGTTTTATAAAATATAATGTTTGCTAATACATATTTTTAAATATCTCATAATGTCTTGATATTAAAAATATATGTTTAGAGATTTTACTAGGATGTTTGTGGTCCAATATTGTTTTGAATGTGTGCACACAAGCTTATAACTCTGAGCCCAATGCACCTGCCACCAGACCTAGTATTTCACATTCACGTGACCGTGATTCATCTCTCAGTTGTACAAATATTCCCAAATTATACAAAACCATTTGTATCAATCATGACATGTGAAATCTAATATAAAATAGTGAAACTAAGCGATAATAAATAAATAACATAGTAGTTGACATAAATGTCTAAAAATGTCAATTCATTTAAGATGAAATAATGTAGCACACATAGTTTTGCGTGCTCTTTATGCCCCATCCCCCCTAAATGAACCCAGATAATTTGGAAGATAGGAAAGAACGGAGGATTTAAATATGGTTTTCTTTAACAGCAGGTCGTAATGGAAACACAGACCCTTACATTCAGTGCTGAGAGAATTACCAGTTTGATAATGATTAGGAATGTTGTTATTAAAACAGTATGTGCAGTTCATTTTCAACAGTTTTGAATTAGAGTCTGCACTAATGAAACGGATACGGTTTCCTTCACAAAGGGCAGATCTGTTAGTTAATATCGCTGCAGCAGTGCCTCGCAGACCATGCCTTTAGCTCTATTTGTATTTCACAGCATGATAAGCAAAGAGTGTTGATTTTCAAGGATCCTGCTGATGAAAGGTAATGGCATTATTACATCTTTATCTCAAAAGCAGAACTGAGTGGTAAATGATTTTTTTCTATGTTGCACAAAAGATTTCTTGGTTAGAAAGCCTTTTTTATTTCTTTACATCGTTTTAGTCTTGGAAATGATATGTTATTATTTAATGTCTGCACAGCAAGCTTGAAAGCACCTAATAGCGAATGGATTGGAAGTGAAGTACCTCCTGCTCACAGATATGGATCTTCTCAGTCACACGCTGTACCAGCTGTCATCCCAGCCATACTGCTGTGATTTAATTAGTCTGTTTATGTCCTTTCTAATAATATTTCCATCTCTATGAAAGGGCAAATGCGACAGGGACTTTTTCCCTTTTTGGTTCTGCAGACTAAAGAATGTGGCCTATATCTGATATGTGCGGATGCAGGATTGAATCACCATTCCTGTCACTTCAAGCTGTTGATAAATTGTTCGGCCAAAAAGTGTAGTCTACTTACTTCCTTGGGGTCATTTGTAGGCTGGGAGTAATAGCTGCATAGCGACAAAGAAGAAGTGTGTGTGTGTGTTTGTGTGTCCAGTTATATACATTATATATGTAATATATAGAACATATATATGCACATAGATAACATATGTGTGTTTAAAAGTTTAAAAAATTATAAGAAAATGTGAACTTTGCATTTTTATCTGCCTCGTGCATGGCTTTATGGCACATATTTAAGTCTTTTTATCAATTGAGTTCATCTATAATTGCAGCATTTCAGGAATTCTCAGGAAAATGTTTCACTTTTCTAAGTAAAACTTTAAAAAAAATAAATAATTCATCTATGATTTTACCTCTACATCAGTATAGATTATGATCTTTGGAGAAAATATATGTTTCATACTGGAAGATATTACATTTTAAGATATCTGAGAAAGACATCATCATCCTCATAAAGCATTTAATATTTATATCTTTACTTAGATTTTTTTCAGAAAGCATATTTAACTTAAAATGATAGCTGAAGTTCAAAACATCACACTCAACACACAAAATTATGTAAGTATATGTAAATTAATAACCAAATGTAAAAGTATTATGACATTATTTAATATAATGTGCTGATTAATAATTTATACTCAGGCAGTATGCCATCTGAGTGACAAGCCTACTTGAAAATCCAGTGGCCTTAGAAATATTCTTCTGCTTTCAGATTCTATGACCCTATTATGTTCAGAAGACAGATTCATATAATAGAGCTGAGGGGAAAAAAAAGATAGATTTTCAAAATCAATTTCAATAGTTTTCATTTTACTCATGTTTGTTTTTGGGAGAAATAGTCTGTATTATTTATAAATAATCTGTTAATCAGTTCTATGTGTTTTAGTCTGCTTTTTGGAAATAGTTTAGTGTTTCTTCATCTCTCTATAGTTTAAGTACTGAACTTGTGTCACAAGGACTTCTAGATTATCTTGCTTTTGCTTGTATCTTTCTGTTTTTGCTCGCTCATGCTTCACATTTGCATATCCTAACTATATTTTTGGAAATGGCCTTATTAAAACAAGGGGTCTATCAGATAATATAAGTCTGATGTTCACTTTACATAAAAATATTAAAGTTAAACATCTTATCAAGGTGGTCAAATTAGTTTGTAAATTATTTTCTTTAGCAATCTGAATCTCAGCCTCCTACAGTTACCAGTTTTAAAAACACACACAGGCACATGTTTAGTTTCTTCTTGTACTTTCATATACCTGCCACTGTCCAAGCTTATGTCTATATCAAGAGAAAAAGCTATCGTCTAGAATATATTAAAATACATGTATCAAAATGAGTGTAAATATTATACAATTTCCTATTTCTGTTAGTACATATTGGCACTGTTTTCTATTGTTTAGAATCCTTTACTTGATAACATATGACCTTAGCAATTACATAACTTAGCTAGACACTCATACACAAACCCCACATAATTGAATCCCTCCTACATTTCAGCTTCCAAGAATCTCTCATTAACTTAATACAAATATAAACTGAATTTACTGAATATATTCATTTTTGTAATCTGTTTTCTTAATTATTTTATTTTGGGAAAATATAGATATATCTACTGTCTTTTCACTGAAGTACAATTTCAGTTTCTCTACATTTACTCTGCTGTTGAACCTAAATGTTGACGATTAAGTTATCTTGACATGAACCATTTGATGCTTTGAAAAAACCCACCGTGAAGCATTTGATGGTATTTTTTATTAATTGGATAAATGAATTGTGAGATGTGTGATTGCATGATGATGTACTCATTTACTTGTTGCTTTTTGCTTTTACTAATCTCTGTCATATTGGATTTATAAATGGAACAGAGTGACCTTTGAAACTGTGATGGAAATGAAGAGATAAACACAACTTGAAAGGACAAACCAATTAATATCAATGTGTTTGTTACACATACATGAGGAATTTTAATCCTTTGCTCTCTGCAGTACATTTGTGGTTCATTTGTTGAGTAAGGGAGCATACTTTTTTATAGTTACAGATTTAGATCTTACTTTTTCTAAAATATATAAATTTATATGTCACCATATATATATATACACACATATATATAAAACACAATTAGATTATTTTTAGTGCATAAAATGTTTTCAGCACTACCTTTAAAAATTTTGACAATATAGCCTTTCTAGAAAACATTTAAGTATGTATTCACACCTATGCAAAAAAAAATGCATATAAGGTATTCATGTGCATTCATCTTATGTATTTTAAATATAAATACATTGTAATCTTAAGTGCAGTAAATTATTGAATAGACCTTGGTTTTGTAAATTTAGACACATAATTGATCCTCTGCCATTGTCCCTAGAATACTTTCTAAAATTCCTGACTCAGGGATCATCAATAAAGCATTTATTATTTTAACCCGTTGACCTGTAATATTAAAAAGTATTTTTTAAAGTCAATAATTATACTTGAGTAGGCTTTTAAAATAAAATCTGAGCAGTCATTTATACATTATTTTTACCTCGTGCCTTCCCCAGTTTTTATGTAATTAGGTTTACTTTTCTTAAAAAAAAAAACCTAATTCTGCTGTAGTGTGGATTTTAGTACACTTGCACATTCTATTTCATTTAATAGCTTAATTATAGAATATAATCAATTTAATATGCAGGTTTTGAAATATTGCCATTGATGCACAACAAGGAAAAAAATAATACAAGCTTGACATTTTGAAACACTAGCATTGAAAGACTTTAACTTCTGATTGATTTTTAAAAGAGTTCCCTGGAAAAGTGAGCTCAGAAATGTTTATAACAGCTTTGGCAACATTCCAAAATGTTTACCACAAAGCATAACTCAGCAGTTTCTGAGTTTTTCTATCAACTAAGAAAGATGTGTCCTATAATTGGCTTAATCCATGTTGATATTGAACCCCCCACACAGATGTTATCTTTTTAAAGACGTAAATTCTCAAAATGATCACTTCAATATAAGAAATGGCTTCCCTTTTTCCAACCAGGGAAAAATTCTGAACAAGAAAGTTATGGATGAGCAAAGGGTATATCTTTATATTTTGTGAAATTACATATTTTATTTCCTCCTTCTTTTTTTAATCTATTGCCCTTCCAAACCTCGTTTAGTAAAGCTGACAAAAAGAGAATGCATTTTAGATATATTAATATCGTAGTCACTTATGGTTGACTGTAGGTGTGAAAAACTTCCACAGCCAGCTAAAATGTTAATGGATATGACATCCATTTTATTTTAACAAGTGAGCAGACCAAAACAAGTAACATTGAATGCAGAAATTATTTTAAAAGGCTACTGCTAAGTATTTTTTTTAAAATGATTCTGTTGACTAGTTGTTTGTCAGTTCCTGTACTTTTTTTTATTGATTGCTTTTGAATATATAGCCCCATGATTGATGCCAAGCCTACGTCCGTGAGGGAAAAGAGCTCAATTTACACAGAAAATGAATATACAAGCTTTATTTATATCTGTACTTTCTAATATTAATTTTGTAATGTGGTGTTTCTTTGAAAGAGGTCATAGAGTAGTTGTAAATGTTGTTAACTATTTTATTCTTCCGGGTCTTTGGTTAGCCTATTTGCTTTTTCACAGGTGTGATTCAGGGCAATAATGTGATATTTCAAAGTATGATCAGCCAGAATGAATCACTTATTCATAAGCATTTCTTTTTTGAGATGAAGACTGTAGCATAATTGTATAACGTCTACTTATTCCTCCAGGAATCTGGAGTGATTTGTGGTTTGAAATTTCTGTATCATAAACTCATGCAGTGCAGGCAGTATTACATTTAGTCAATAACCAGGAATTCTGATTAGTTGGCTATAAATCATGAATGTTGAGAAATAAAGGTGACAAAAACAATGAATAAAAAAGAAATAAATTGATAAAAACAGGTAAGGAAGTCATCCAGTAGACAGTATTCCCTAATTTGTCTAAACAATCTATAATCCAGCATGAGTTCTAAGAAATAGGTCTGCATGCAAATGTCCCTCAACACCAAATTCACATGTTTTGTAAAAAAATTTGACCCTGCCGGGCAGAGTGGCTCAAGCCTGTAATCCCAGCACTTTGGGAAGCCGAGGCGGGTAGATCACCTGAGGTCTGGAGTTCGAGACCAGCCTGGCCAGCATGGTGAAACCCTGTCTCTAATAAAGCCGGGCGTGATGGTGAGCACCTGTAATCCCAGCTACTGGGGAGGCTGAGGCAGGAGAATCACTTGAACCTGGGAGTTGGAGGTTGCAGTGAGCCAAGATCGCGCCATTGCACTCCAGCCTGGGCAACAAGAGCGAAACTCCATCTCAAAAAAAAAAAAAAAAAAAAAAAAATTAAACCCCGAAACTGCATTAGAAACAAATATTTAAATGTCATAATTCTCTCTCTCTCTCTCTTTCTATGTATACATATAGATATTCCCACTTTTACGCTATTCGGAATCCAATGCCCTATTCTTTTCTCATTTGTTCATTTTAGAGACAGGGTCTCACTCTGTCATTCAGGCTGGAGTGCAGTGGCAGGAACCATAGTTCACTGCAGCCTCAACCCCTGGGCTCACATGATCCTCCTGCCTCAGCCTCCCAAGTAACTAAGACTACAGGTATATGCCACCACACCTGGCTATTTTTCTTTTTCTTGTAGAGACATTGTTGCCCAGGTTAGCCTGGAACTCCTGGCCTCAAACGATCCTCCCCTCTTGGACTCCCAAATTGTTGGGATTACTGATGTGAGCCACCACTCCTGACCTTCTTTTCTCGTTTTGAGAAAAACAAAATAAGCAAAAACTCCTGCACATAATGCAATTGCACATAATTTTCATTTCTTAGACTACGATACTGTTCCAGTATCGACAGGTTTGACCTAAAATTCCAAGATGCATGCATACCTGTCATTCATGCCTCCAGCTGTTCATGCATGCATCATTTCCTTTTCTGTTCATCCTCACACAGCTCCAGTTTGTTAATACTCTGTAATATCTACCTCTGGTCTCCCCAAAGGAATCTTTGGAAGTAAGGGGGAGGAGGGAGAGAGCCAAAACATGGAAGTGAAAATTGGGAAACAACAGAATGTTTGTGGTTCAGCATTAAAAATACAAAATCTGGTGCCATGTGGTTTTGGTGTAAAACATGACTTTTTTGTTTGTTTGTTTGTTTTTGCCATTGTTAGGACATTTTTGCCTCCTTACTTAGCCTCTATGAATCTCAGTTTCCTCATCTGTATAATAGGTATAACAATTTAAAATATTACATAGGGCTCTTTGGGGATTATTTGGGTTAAATTAGTTCTCTGAACACTGCTTGATACACTGCAATCACTATTCTAAAATTTCTTAAGTAGGTAATAAAAGTAAAATAATAAAGGTGTACATACACACACACACATGAACATTCATAGATATCTTCTAAAAAGCTAAGACTTTCCAGTATTCCCAGAGTCTCAATGTTAGTTCAAATCATATAGAATATTGCCTCCTCTACATGCCCTCAACATTCATTTCTTATCCAAGATCTTCATTAGTTGATTATGACTGAATATTTATCCAAAGAGTGTCTTATGGATTATTTTCTGCAGTCTCTGAGCCTGTGTCAAGCTCAGGAAATATGCTACAAGATTCAGATTACATTGCTACACTTTTTAAAAAGTACGGGCACACAGGAAGAGGAAAGTTGTCAGTTATTTCATCTGCATATTTTTAAAAATAAATCAATAATCAGCCAGTAAACTTCAATTGAAAAGTTTTGTCTCATTTTATGTTATCAGACAAAATATGTACTCCAGCTCTAAACACAGACATTACTTTATTCAGTGCACATAAGACTTCCTTTAATTAGCCCTTAATAAGCTTGGTTTAACTGGGATTTACGGAAGAACAGTGGTCATTAACATTAGCCAGATTAAGACTGTGTTAATTACTATTGATAGATAAAATAACGCCTAAAAATGGTTTAAATTATTTCTATACTTATGAATTGAAAAGAAGTTTGACACTTTTGAATAGAAGTTGTATTTTATTTATACTTTAACATTAAATAATGACTTCTTTACATGTAGGCCTACAACAATAGAACATAAGCTTTTATAGTTTAAGTTTTACAGCTTCTTTAGGTTTACCATAAACATGGGATAATCTTAAAATATAAATTTTGATTATTTCCTAGGATATAAATATGGAAATTTTTACATTTACTTTTATGATTTATGTTACATGATTTTAGTTAGAAACAGATACCTTACTTATACGTTATCTTCAGAAGACTTAGTTATCTTTTTTTTAAAAAAAACTGATAGATTCAAATGATTTCTTGTATTTGGAGAGGATTTTGTTACATTTGTGGCTTTTTTTTTTTTTTTTTTTTTTGAGACAGAGTTTTAGTTTGTCACCCAGGCTGGGGTGCAATGGCGCAATCACGGCTCACTGCAACTTTGACCTGCTGAGCTCAAGTAATCCTCCTGCCTTAGCCTCCAGAGTAGCTGTGACTATAGGCATGCACCATCACACCTGGCTAATGTTTTTATTTTTTGTAGAGATGGAGTCTCACTGTGTTCCCCAGGCTGATCTGGGACCCCTGGGCTCAAGTGATCCTCCTGCCTTGGCCTCCCAAAGTGCTAGGATTACTGGCACAAACAATTGCCAGGCATGAGCTGCCCTAGTTTTGGCATTTTTGTGTTAATGATGTCTTAATGTTTATCCTTAGCCTTGGTGTCACTTTTCCCCATCATATATGTGTGTTTAATAGTAACTGAAATTTGGGTTTTTTTTCCTCCATGTGCATAATTTCTTGGACATTATATCAAGTTAAGCTATTTCTCAGGATTCTTTAAATAGTTTCTGTGTTATCCATTCCTACATCCATTCTCTTGAAACTACTCTTGCAGAATAATAATATTTATTGGATTAATGTGTATGAAAGCAGGTCAACTACCCATGAACTCTGGATAGACAAAACCAATGGAATTCTCCTCGTTTTCATTTTGCATAAAATTATGCAGTCCAATGGTTAAATTCTATAGTTAGTGGTAATATACTCTCCCCTCCATGATGATTTAAACCATTCTCTTCATTAAAAGATGCATAACAAGAACCTTCATATAGTTCCAGGCAAAATGGATTATAAATAAATACAATCTTATGCCTCTGCATGGACTCTGACTTTGGTCAGTCTTCCTTAAGCTCAGTACATAGCAATCTTTAAGAAAACAAACGAACAAACAAACAAACTCAGATGCTGGGCGTGGTGGCTTATGTCTGTAATCCCAGTACTTTTTGGAAGCCAAGGCAGGAGCCCAGCCTGGGCAACATGGTGAAATCCCATCTCTACAAAAAATACAAAAATTAGCGGGGCATGGTGGCACACACCTGTGGTCCTAGCAACTCGGGAAGTCGAGATAGAATTGTGTGAGCCCAGGAGGTCCAGGCTGCAGCAGTGAGCCATGATCACACCGCTGCACTCCAGACTGGGTGACAGAGGGAGACCCTCTCTCAAAAACAACCACAAAAGCCCACAACAACCTCAGACAGTCAATCTAGAAAATTAGGTTTCATCCTTAACATGTGTAATCTGTTTATTCTTCCTCCAAACCATATCTAGGATTCAAATTCCTCTTTGCACTGCATCCATTGCCAATGCGGTAACTCAAATTATCAGCACTCCCCACGTTGGCCACTGCAGTAACCTTAACCAGACTTCCTGTTTTCACTCTTTGTCTTTTTAAATCCTCTCGCCTTGCAACAGCTACAGTGATGATTATGAGCCATAAATTCATTCATAAGATTTCCTTTTAAAAAATCTTTCAATGGCGTTTCATTGCACTGATAATAAAATTCAACTTCCTTAACATAGCCTGAAAAGACTCTGCATAAAGTGGAATGCTCCTCACCTCCTGTCTCAAAACTCTTGGGTTATTCTTCCCCTTTTCATTCTTCCTGCCACACTGGCATTTCTCCAGTTTCTCAAACAGACTACGTCCTTTCTTTCCACAGATGTTCTTAAAAACTGGCCAGTGGATCTCTGTTCTCTTTGTTCTTAAATTTTGGAATTCCTACTCATTTTCCAGTCTCTGCTTAAATGTCTTTCCTCGAATGCTAAAATTAAAATCAGTTCTTCAAGTCTGCTCCATCCTATATCACCCTGTTCTTTCTGTTGCACTTTGCACAATTTATAATAACATCTTTATTTGCAAGCCTGTTTGCTTCATAACCATTGTCCTTCCTGAGACCATCAGCTTGCTGAGGGCAGGGCAGGCCTGGCCACATTGACTGGCATGCACTATCAGTCAATTATTCAACAAATAGTCCTGAATGAATTCTTAATGAATGAGTACTCACTAAGCAGGAATGCTTTTGTATACATTATTTTTGTTACTACAGGCTCTCTTATTCATGGAATTCCTCTAGATGCTTTTCCAATAGAATATTTCTTTCATTTTAAGCTACATTTTGCTCAATGTCAGCATTCCAGAGTTTTACTATGTAGGGTGTTATAATCTCATTTTCTTGTACAATGCACGTCTACATTTACTTATTCTTTTCATTTAATCTGGAACATAAAACGTTAATATTGTTGGCATTTCCACTTTACAGATGAGTAACTTGAATCCCAGAGAAGATCGTTTTTTGCTTGACATTATGTGACTTTTAAGGTCGTGTAATGAAGGCAGGGTCTACTGTTTGGACTCCCACCTTGGTGTTTACTCCGGGTTATTAGGTAGGGAAAATAAGGTTTAATCTTTTTTTTTAAGAACATTAAATTAGAAATCTAGAAATTTGAGTTCTAGTTTAGTTTTGCCAGCATCCGTCTTGTTGACCTTGATGACATAAGGTAAACTTTTTGTGTCTTATTGTATTAATTTGGTTGATTACAGCCGTTTGGAATGGAAAGTTCTCAGTTTACATAATTACATTATTGTATAATATAATATAACATAAGGAATTGCTATCTTTAAGTCACTCAAACTAACCTCCATATTATGGAGTGAGGAGAAAGGATTCTACTATAGCATTTCAGGATCATAATATATATACAGCATTGAGATTTCTGTGGCCATACCTCATAACACTATGGAGAATGTAAAATAAAATTTGGATCGGTATCCTATCAACTTTGTTATGTATCACTTTCCATGTTCTTACCCTTGCCCAACAAATTCCCCTAAACTTATAACAACAAAAATATCTTTTGTGATGTTATATCCTTGTTTAATACCTTTTTATTCATCCTCATATGATTGTCCCTCAAATAATATGTATTCTCTGTATCTGAGCTGTTTTACATAGTATGTTCCTTGGATTATACTATAAACCCTTTGTGGCAGGGACCTTGTCTTTTTATTTGCTCTATAAAACACCATGCACACCTAGGGAATTTTATGAATAATAATAAAAAGGAGGCAAAAAAAGCTTTCATCAGCAGTGTTTTATTTTGCATGTGAATTTAGAGATGAATTCATACCATTGTCCATATTTCTGGAGAAGTAGCTGCTTATATTACAAAAGTTGAGTACGAAAAAAGCAAGTAATATTAAATCTGAAAATTTACATTGCTGGTATAGAAAAAATAAATGAAGCAATACAATTTGCTTTTTCCTGCCCATTATAAAAATATTGCCAAGTCTGGAATGTGGTTCATAAAATCAAACATTTTCTAACACAGCTGTGCATAAGGAAATGAAATACGGCAGGTATAAGAAACCACCTGTTTGCCAGAACAGGAGTTTCAAAAAAGATAAACAGCAGAATTTTACATGAATCCCTGTTGAAGATCTATTCTGCTATTAATACTAAAGCCTTAACACTTATTCTTCAAACAGGTGTTTTGCATGTGAATTGAAGGCTGAATAAGTCCATGGACGATTCATTAGTAAACACCATTTTTTTTATTCAGTACACAAGATGATATTGAATACAACTGTCAAAGATAATTTTGCAACCAATTCAGTTTTAAAATCTAAAATTATAACAAACCGCAAATTCCTGTTTATTCCAAATGCTCTCCTTTCCCTTCTTTATCTTAGTTTCAAAACTCTCATGAACTTGACAGTGTTCTCCCTTGATGAAGAGAAAGTCTGAATTATGCCATAAATCATACTGAGCTACCAGAGAAATTCAAATTGCTGTAAGCACAAGTGCCGAGGGACTGCTTATACACTGCCTGAGCCACAATGCAACGTTCACAACGAGATCATTGCATCATAATCTCATTCTGACTGTGATTTGCTTTGTGTCTATGGGGCTCAAATGTCAGAGAGAGAGACAAGAGTGATTATCAGGTTAGATTGCTCTCCTATTTTAGGTTAAACAAATGATCAGAAAAATACATTAGCCCGTATAAAATATTTCAGAATTAAAAACTTCCCCAAAGATTTATCTGCATGAGACATTTCTTAGTGTGCTTTGTCTAGGTAGATTTAACACCAGAAGTTCTAGAAACAGTTGAGAGATCTTTTAAGATCCTTTTTCTTCTTGTTTACTAAGTGTTAGTAAACTCTTTGCACCCCAAACACCAAGCTTAAAGAGATGTCAAACAACAAAAAACTTCAGAATATTTCTAATCAATGTAGAAAATGTATATATGGAAAAATTCTGGTGAAATTATTATTATACTCATATGATATGTTTTTGTGTTATGTTAATGTATTTAATCTTCGCCAGTGCACGTGTATGTGCATATGTATGTCTCTGTGATTTATACAGATGCTCTGTCTTTAAGATTTATGCTTGGCAATTATGAGATGCTTTGTAGTTTGTTCTCATATATAATAGTAGGAAATTAATAAAAACAAAACAAAACAAAAACTAGATTTTCCCACTTCTTTGCTTGAACAAGGGGTAGAAACATCACTTTGAATGAAATAGTCACGACCATCGTAACTTTCATATTCTGTATGACAGTAGAATTCTGTTCAGTAAAGCGAATATAAACATTTTTGTACAATGCTCTATAAAACATACAGATATCCCTGTTTTAGTGTCCAGTTCTCATTTAATATCAGATCAGATAGATATTATATTCTAGTTCTATTTAGTGGTTCATAGAACCTAATTATGTTGTCCAGCATCATCTTTCCCACTTGGAAATTCTAGGAAGATGACCACATCCACTGCAAACAAGAACATTTTTTTTTCTATCAGTGTAGTTTGCCTCTTTCATTTTATAGTTTTGTATCTTATCTTAATGAACTGGCCATACTTTAGAACAAAGTTGAATATTAGGTTCTTCATTTCAAATTTATAAAGACTATGTCTCATTTCTCCCTGATATATGATGTCCTTTGAGGGTTTCTGTAAGTATATTTTTAAAAATGAGAATGTTTCCTTTTTTTACTGACTACTATCCAGAATGGGTTTTTAATAATAAAATTTTTTATATTTATCAAGATAAAAAGTCAACTTCTGGCTGGGCGCAGTGGCTCACGCCTGTAATCCCAGCACTTTGGGAGGCTGAGGCGGGTGGATCACCTGAGGTCTGGAGTTTGAGACCAGCCTGACCAACATGGTGAAATCTCATCTCTACTAAAAATATACAAAGTTAGCCGGGCGTGTTGGTGAGCACCTGTAATCCCAGGTACTCAGGAGGCTGAGGCAGAAGAATCACTTGAACCTGGGGAGTGGAAGTTGTAGTGAGCCAAGATCGCGCCTGGGCTACAAGAGCAAAATTCCGTCTCAAAGAAAAAAAACAAGTCAACTTCTAAGGGTTTTAACTTTTTAACTAGTTGTGTTTACTAAAACAAATGACTAATATTTCATAAGTCTGATTCATTCAGTCTTCAATCTAGACTAAAGAAGCATGGTTTCCTGTTTATAGTATGTACACAGCACCAGGAAAACATCAACATATATTCTTAATATTCTTATCCACATATCATTGTGAAACACACACGGATGTTTGTGTGTTTATATATATGAACTAAAATAAATTGCAACGGTGACTTCGTATGGTCACAAAAAGAGAAAGATCTGTTTTCTGGACTAGAGATATGGATGATGTGGATTTTTTTTCTATGTATATTTTTTAGTCTCCATAGTTCTCTAGAACTAGGCACATAATAATAAACTTCATATTAATCTATCATATTTATTGGTGGTTTAGAATAAATTTTATACTATTGTTGATGTTGCTTAATATATTTATTATAAAATTATACTTGCTTTAAAGGGAGGATTATTACTTTTCTCCTTTCACGGCTTAGAACAAAGCAAAAGAAAGCAAACAAACCAAAAATATCAATTAATGTATCTTTTGTCCATTTGCATGTTGAGTAGAGTTCCTGTTTTATCTTCCTCAGGTATGCCATGTCTTCATAAGGAGAGGTACAATTATCTTTATATCCTCAAACTATGCCCATGTATTCTATAGTATACACTCAGGAAATTCGTTATGGCCAGTGCATGTAAAGTTTGCAAAAGCTCCTATTCTCCTATTGGCACAGAGCATGAAATAATTATTATAAAAAACAGAATGAATTTGCCATACTCAAGCCCATACATTTTTCCTTTTGAAGAATCATTATGCTTCAGTCCTTATTAATTCTAGAATAATTTAGTTTTAGGATTAATTATAAGTGAACAGATATACCATATTCCTAATTTGGAATATTATTCACTGTTGATATAAGTTGAGACATTCAGAATATGATGTGTTAATCTATTGCTATTTGAGGACTTGAGAGTAAAGTTTATTTTTAAGAATTTCTGGTAGCCATATGGTAATAAATACTGTCTAAAAGTCTAGTATAGAGTGAAACCTTCACCAGACTATTGGTATGATAGTCTAGTAAGGTCAGAAGCTCAGAGTTTTTATCCATGCTATTTTATACACTACTTATGTTCTTAACAAACCAACATATTCATTTTCTCTTTTGTAATGGGTACATGATGGACATAATAACATCTTGTTAGTAGTTTTCATAGAAGAAACAAATTTTAATGTGTATTAGTCTTTTGTAAGTGGATTTGTTTATATGTATGCTGGATGTTATTATTACCCACATGGTTTAAATCTATATCCATGATAATATACATACTGTTCAGAAAAAATATTTTTCTGATGTGTATATAAAAATGTTTTGCAAGAGATTCACTTACAAATTCAGCATTATCTCTCTTAAGGATAAATTCATGAGGATGTATATCTTACCCATTTTATATATATATATACACATTGTAATCTCTATTACAAATATGCCTAATTCATAATCTACATCTTTCTCATTAATATGGAAATCGTTACAGAGTATCATGATTGTGAATTAATACATATCGCTTAAGTGTTCTGGGCATCAGTATCTTCATTCCTAAACTGAGGGAATAAATGCAGTAACTTTCAAAATTTCTCATTGTTTAAAAGCTTTTATTTTTTATGACACTGTTCCTTTGAAACTGATACAGCTGACAGGCAGTCTGAATTTTGTTGGTATCTTTCAATTTATCATGTTTTAAACACTCCACAAGGTCCCAGCCCAGAAACAGGAACATATGTGCTGTTGCTCATGATAATCTTTGTATATGCTCAGTGAAATAAGTTTACCATAACTTAGTAGTCACTTTCATCAAGAGAATTTTTCCTGGTGGTATTAAAACACAAAGACTACTATCACACTGGTCTTTAAGGGGAAAAAATAAATAAAACACAAATAAACAAGCTCCTAAGAGACAACTCTTATTCACATTTGCTGATGATTAGAGGTACACTTGGCTTTGAAAGTCATGCCTATTTAACACAGTATTTTTAAAAGACTTACTTTTTTCCATGTAACAGCGATATCAGAAATGCATTTCCTTGAGTTACTTTGAAAAACAATTTTAGAATTGTTACATGGCTTAGTACCCGTACAATCTAACTGTCTTTATTGAGATCATAGCATATAAGGTACAATGTTTTATACAAAACAATAATAAGCCTGTATACATGAATTTAAAACAGGAATTTTTAAATATCAAATAGAAGAAATGCAACGTAAGGATTAAATTATCATATTGTAAAAAGTTATGCAGGTGAACACCTTGTTATTACAAGTATAAAATGTAGCCTGAATAAATCTATGAAAAGCTCTTTTTTAAAGTGCAATTATATCCTGTAATGTGTAGTTTTCCCTGTCCCTTATGTTTATTTTAATTTTAATATGAAAGAAATGATCATCCCATTTTCTTTGAAAGTGGTATAAAGGTAAAACCACAAACCTTTTGAAAGAATTCCTTTGTTCCCAATCACATGAGTGTTGTTGGAACAAAATTTTGCCACCTGCCAGAGGCTTTAAAAACTAAATCAAAAGGCTCACTACTTCAAAATGCTCAAACTAAAGGTAGGCTTCTGGATGAAAATGTAATGACTAGATCATTCTCATCATACATTTATTACAGTGCAGCAGAATTGATGGATCTTTTGCTACCTTTCACTAGAGAATAATTCATAAATGAAAATGAAAATATTTAAATCATGAATAGCTATTTTATTGCCTCATTCTACCTGTTAGGGATCTAACATTTAGGGTGTCTCACTATGTTCATATTAAAACTTCCCAAAAGAAATAGAGAGGAAAAAGGTGAAGTATTTCTCACACTAGTTAAAACAATTCAGTGTTGGCATGCTTCATTAACTGTTTGCATACAAGAGAAAAGTGCTTTCTGATGAAGTGGAAAACCAACTTGGGACCAATTTTCCACAACATAAATTCAACACTCATTCTACCTCCTGATACCTTTGTATTCAAACTATCAGGAAGATTTTTTATATCTGTCATACCAGTAATCATTTAATACTTCTATTTTAGATTCTGAAATCCTTGAAAATAGTTCTATTGTAGATTCTTTATTTCCTTAGAATAATTTTAAGATGAACATCTACTAATATTTTTTCATAAATGTGAATTCATTGAACTGACAGTTATCAAACTGATTTAGAAAGAATTCTTATCATGTAAGAAACATAATAAACAGGGTGTTAAAATGGACAGCTTAAACAAAATCTTGTTTACATTCAATTTTATTCTGTTTCTCCTCTATATATAAAATATTTGTAAATAGATGTAGATGTGTGTATACATTCAATATATAGTTAAGCAGCATAATGAATGTGATGTATTAAACATTACTGCAAGTCTAGAATATCATCTATTACAGTACTAGCAGAAAAATAGTACTCTAGTAGATTAGCAAAAAAAGCGAGTGCCAATTTGAAACACCATTGTTGATCACTGTATCACAACAGTGTAGCTTCAGTGAGATAGGTGAGTCACTCTGCCAGTTCAACACATGATAGCTGCAAAGTGCCACCAAACACAATGAAGTCATCCACAGTCCCTACAGAGTCTAAGTTATTATTCAGTTTATTACATAGCGTTTTGTCTTCATCAGCAATGTTCAACAATCACTTTCAATTACACGGGGTGAGAATCTGGGAGACTGTCTTCACTTCTCTGTGGTTGTAAATTCATATTTTCTAGACTCTGCATGGGGAAAGAAAAAGGACATTATAATATTTTTATTTTCATAATAAAAGTAAGACTTATTGAAGAGGGAGAATCTTTCATTTTTCACAATATCATAAAATATTTCTCTTTTAATGAATTGCTGTGAGCCAATGTTTTTGTTGAAAACATTCTTTGATAAAAGCTTAAAAATGATATAAGCATACGTGTTTTATTATATGAAAAGTAATCAATTATAAATATTCACACTGTGAAGCATTATTTTATCACATTTAATATATTCATTCATTATGTTATTTAAATTTTATTTCATTAAAACTTGGTATATTATTCACACTAAACCAAGTGATCTTATTGTGATTTCATAAATAGAAGTTGCTCATACTCGAATATATCTTTTGATATTAAAAATAACGTCATGTTATTTCATTTGTTTCTTTCAAATATAATATCATATTACAATACATTAGTTGTATCGTTCAAGCTAAGAATATATTCCCGATATGAAGAATATGTTGAGTAGTATAAGTTTAATATTTAAAAAATGTAATTATTGGTTCAGTGAACTAAATATATTAAACATGTAAAACATTAGATTCTTTTAGTATACAGGCATAGTCATCTTTATGGATTTTTCCTGAAATGTTTTCTGTAAATCAAGAGTTTTATCTAATCAAGTTTTAAGGGAATCCACTACTTAGAAAATATTTTAATATAATGCATTTTCTAAAGTGAACTACATCTATAGTGATTTTGAAATTCAAGCCATTTTGCATAAATATTGCTTATGCATGTATACATTTATAGACCACTTTGTCAATGGGGGAATAAAAACAACTGAGACCAAGAGAAGTGTTTCGGTTTACATGTAAACTAAATGAGACCAAAGGAGGTGTTTTAGTTCCCTGTTTGCTATTTTGATTAAATTACTGATATGCAAAAGAGATCCTTTGAAAGTCCCTTTGTTTTGATTTATTAGCAGAATATGATGCTAGAGCTGATAAGATAATGCTTTTGATGCAGGAGGAGATAAATGAGAAATTGCTCCATTGTCACGTGACACCTGGGTTCTCTAAGATGTCTAGTTTTACTCTGTTCATCTATTGGCTGAGATAACTTCCATTTAGATACTGAGAGTTGAGCTCAGTTAAAATACGTTTTTATATTTTTGTTTCAGTTATGTCACCTTCATTAGTTTTAATTCCTAAAAAGACCATATTATTGGAAGCTTATAAAGCCATAATTTCTACACTTGGAAAAGTAACATTTAACGGTTTGGTTTCATGAGAAATTGTCCATTCTTCTGAGTGCATGGTAATGGTATTGGATGAGTTATAATCAGTTGTCCATCTGGAGTGGTTCTTCTGTTGGTCTATTGAATATCAAAGTAGTGAAGTTCCACTGTGGAAAGTTGAAAAATTTAGCTTGTCTGTTTTTATTTATCTGTTAGGATACTTAGTTCATTTTTACTTAATCACTTGATTTGATGTTTATTGATTCAATAAGTATTTTTATAGTAAATATGTGCTTAGGTTTTAAAGCACATTTTAAAGTATGAGATAAATGAAAAATTAACCAATTGGAAAATAGAATTTGAAAATATCAATAATCACTGAAGTTTGTGAAATTACATGAAGTGATTTTTATATTGCATTTTATTATTCATTAAATATGACATCAGTAAACTTTATTTGTAGAGTTTTGAAAAAATGCTTTCATTGTATAAGTCAAATTTTGTGAATGTATCCCATCAAGCCCCCCACAATGTGACATAATGGCATAAACTAGGAGACTAATTAGATATATCTTCACAACAGTTATATTCAGCATTGATGAAAACTTCAATATTATCAAAGTTACCCTCACATTCCCTTTTGAAAATACAAATAGGCCTTTATTCTCCTTTGTAATAAAGAAACAATAACTTGTAATGTTCATAATTTTATTTACATGGAGCATAATATCGGTATCACATACAAAATTTAGGTTAATTAAAGCATAAATTTTCAACTAATGTAATGTATCCCACATATATATCTATTTTTCTTGATAGGTGATTTATATAAAATATTATTTGTTAGAGTATCTATCCCATTTAAAACTGGCCAACATATAATATTTTAAAATTGGTTATTTGTATAAACTAGACACTGTTTTATCATTTCATGTGACACAGAAAAGAGAACAAATTATACACCTCTGAATATGGTAGAATTTTTTTAGCTATGCTATCACAACTCTGCAGAGAGGTGGTTTATTTTCCTAAAATAAACACTGAAAGCGATGCACAGCCCAGCCACTCAATGCACGCATTTAACACTCACCAGGAGGGAGGTTTGGTGTACTGAACACACTAAGTTTTAGATCTCAGAAGGGGCTTTACAACCTGTGGTGTAGGCACACTTCTTTGAGTAGAAAGTATGTCATTAACATACTGCCCTCTTACAGTGACTTTAAACTAGGATAGTTGCGATTGTTTTTAGTCTGTACACAGCATGAGAAGCATTTTGGTATTTTCCTGGAGTAATCCACCATTGGTATACATGTCCTAATGGGGGAAACCAGTTTCTTCATGAAAAGTAATATTGATTTTAATCCAATATGTCAAAAAAATTCAATTTTTCCAAAACAAACAAAAAAGCAATGATTGTGGTGACCGTTACATTCTGTATGTCACTACCAAATTGTAGACAAAAATTATTAAACAGAGAAACTGATCTTAATTTTATTACTTCAATAGCCAATTAAATAGTTAATTTAAGTGGTTCTTTGTGAATAAAAAGAAAGCAACATAATTAAATAAAGTGTATTTTACTAGTTAAAAATATTCAAGTAGCTTATGTTGGCATCACAGAAACACATTCTCAATGAAAACATTGTGTATTGTATTATTAACTCACAGCATATGATCTCCATTTCTGCCTCCCTAGATTTCTCTCCCCCTGGGATAGTAACGATGTGGACTCACACATTTATTATATTAATTAGAAATCACTACCTAATATAATTATTCTGGCATGCACATGGTGAGTACTGAAAATATTATTGACAGAATTTCTCCATTTAACTCTGGTGTTAAAAAGATTTGCATGTCTAAAACAGCCTTGATTAGATATTGTTTTTGACGACTCTGCTCAGTGTTTTACTAGATGCACATTAAGCATGAGGACTTTTAGCACGTCTAAAGTAACATCTGCTCTGTCTTTTTGTTGCTGGGTTCATGGTATAATTAGCTCTATATTTCACCAAATACAATTTTGCTCCCATGGTGGACAAAGCAGCATGAAGAAAACATAAATAATTGCAGATTAGAGAAACAGAAGGCAAAGTGGGTGTAGATGGCTTTGATAAAAAAGGGTTAAGGAGAATAGAAGGTCAACTCATTATTAAGAAAAAAAGGAGGCAGTTAAAATTAGATATGGTCTTTGTAATTAAAGAAAACACACACAGATTTTCCTTCTAACAATGTTTTCCATTTGACTAAATAATTTAGTGACTTGCAATTATGTAGTTTATTTTATATTTACTTAGAAAACACTTTAAGAACTGTGCATGCTTGGATACACAAAATAAAATTTAATTATTAAAGGAAATGTTGAAAATATACAGGAAATTTTGTGTTGCTTTCCAGAATGTAAAACATATTTTTTGATAGTGCCATATTTATAGAGTCAAATTAGCTCAATGTAGCCAGCTAGTCAGGTATCCATAGCCTGATATTCTGATTTTACTGTGCCTTCAATTAACAATTAGTCAATATATTTGCATGAGCCAAGGGTATTCAATGCGTGCTATTGAATGTTTATTAAATTTGTAACTGTTTACTGTATGAAAATATCTAGCTCACTCATCCCTCATTGTTTAGCATTACACAAATTACATAAAAGTATATTGCATAATATATATAAAATATGTACAAGAGTCAAATGTTGAAATAGCATATTCTGGCAACCCATAACATGGGTTATTGTACTATTTTAAAATATGCTATATGATCAATGGTTACATTAGTTTCAAAAATGTGAAATGTAATTATTCTCATCTTTTACTTTTAGACTACAAACTGTAAAACATTTTGACCTGATAATAGAGTACTGACATTTACTTTATTTCAATCAGAAAAAATGTCCTCAGAAATCTTTAAAACAAAGTATAAGTTTTTGTTTTTGTTTTGTTTAGAAAAAAGACGGGCAGAGATTTTGTTCCTACAGGTGTTCCTCCAATAGCACAGAATAAGTAAGAATACAGAAATGTATTCTACTTCACTCTATATCTGAAGCATAAAATTCATATTAACTAGAACAATACAAGGCAAATAAAAGAACAGAAAGCAAGAAAAAGTCATAAATTACTATGTAGTGATGCGTTGAAGACAGTTTCATAAATATTATAAAAAATATTTTTTCCACTACATGTTTTCCTGTTGAAGAAAAAGGGACAAAATATTTCTGTAATATAAGAGTATATTTTTCATATAGATAGCAAGTTTAAATATATTAATCCCACTGATAATATCTGGGAGATTTTGCCATATTCCTGTGAACTCCAGATGTTCTTGTCCAGCTTGCTTCAGGCGGAAAAAGAGATCGAAGAGGTGCAAGGACACATGTAAATAAACCATTTCCAGAAGACAAATGCCACCAAAGAACACTGCGTTATTCACCTATTAATTATTTGGTTTTCTTTTATCTTTGTTAGATAGATAGAGAATAAAAAGCAAATCCTACTTTGGCACAGATATGAATATTTAAATGGCATTTTTTTTTCCGGAATTATGGAACCTGAATTGAAAGAGACCATATGATTGAACTAGTTCTTAGAATCTTCTGGAAAGATTAAAAAAAAAAAAAACTGGAGTTACACCGAACCAACAAAATTATAATCTCTAAGGGTGAGGGCAATGTATTGAAGTTTTTATTTGTTTCAGGTGAGTCTAATGAAAAGTCAGTTTTGAGAATGACTTAATTCTAGTCTAATTACCTTTTCATGATTGAGTCCTCTTTATATACTTTTTAAAAATATAAACTTGAAAACCATTAGTTATCACATGTCCATTATACCAATCCATCTGTGGATAACTTTGACTGTTAGAAAGAATTTATGTAAATTATGCATAACAGCCATTCACAATGTGAGAGTCCTTTAGGTGTTTGAATAAAACTGTAGTGGATCCTTGATTTTTATTGTGCTCATTTTCTGGCTATTTTATATATAAAATGATTTCCTGGATCCTTCTTTTATAATTATATAAATATGCATGTATACTTGTATATATGCACATGATATATATTATAAGGATATAACATATAATCAGTGTAGTTATAAGGACAGGTAAATCAAATTATATGGAAAGACTTTATTTAGTTAAATATATCCACCTATATCTCAGGATTTAGGCATATATAGTGTGAAAAACTAGAAAAACTTTTTAATCCAAGTTTTAGTCCAGCCAGTAGTAGTGACTTACTTATGTGGCCATTACTTCTGAATGAATATAACTTTTGTTTATGCTTTGCAGTATTTTAAAGAAAGGAGACAAGAACTTGAACGTTGTCTTGCCTTGGGCAAGCTACTGTCTTTCGAAGGATTTGCATCTACTAATTTTGATTTCTAAATCTATGATCTTTCTACATCAGAGTGTCTTTCCTATTGGTTATATTGATCAAGCATATCTGAATATTATAGTTGTATTTGGTGATAAACAATTATAGTTCCTCTTTCTGTGAGTTTCAAATAACTGATTAAGACATTCAGATATTGCCATATGATTTTTTTGGCCCTATTCCTTAATACCAGGGACCATGATTTCATACTAAGACTGAAAATTATGGTAAATATATTTATTCTGCTTTCTCATATCAGTTATTTTGTATCTTCATTATTCAGAGGCATCTCACATTATATCTGTGTCCTCTAAATTATCTTATGTGTGTGCGTGTGTGTGTGTGTGTGTGTGTGTGTGTGTAGAAATGTGTTTGTATGAAGAGGTAATACAAAAAGGAAAGTCTTTTTATATACATGTAAAAAAAATTAACATTAGCATAATTAGTATGAAATCAATGAGAGGGTTATTGACCATTTCCCATGTTAATAAGATTACTGATTCAAAATAGTGTAAATACAGAAAGTAAGGAGGTTTATCATTCAGGGGAATTAAAGTCAATTTTGTTATGTGCATATAAAACAAGATACAGGTGGAGAGATGTGTATTAATTGACTTTTCCTGCTCTACAGTTCCAATTCAAGAAGTGCACAATATAGCTTTGAGTGTCTCTCTTAAAACCCTGAAGATGGCATATAAGTAAATTAGATACAAAACTTTTGCCTGTTGGTTCTGTTCAGAACAAGGGAAGAGGATGCCATTTTTCTACCCCTGAAAGCCCAGGAATTGTTTAACAGCATTTCCATTGTTCAGGTTGTATAATTCATAAACCTCTTTAATACCTGAATTACATTACATTTAATGAAATTTTACTCCTAATTCATTTGATTTAGCTAAAACTTGCCTTTAATTTTGGGTCAGAGAATTTCAGCAATTTTTTCTGAAGTAGTATTAAATTATTTAAAACATGTGAATAGTGCAGTCCCATCATTCTGTTAAAACTCATTTTTTAGATGAATGCTCAGATGTCTTTTTATTTATATCATCAGCATGAGGCTTAAAATTATAATAATTTTATCATGCTTTGACTTATTTTATCTTTAGTTTTTATAGTAAAGTTTTGTGGTTTAGAAAAATGACATGTTTAGAGCTATATCCTTATATAAATAAGAGATTTATCCAAATATAAGAAGAACTCTAAGACCTAGACACTTTAAAAAAGTTAGAGCTGACCCTGATTTGAGAATAAACAAAATATAAAAATAACTAGGGTAAAGTTTTGCTAAGATTATGCTCCTTTGCAAATGTGGAAAATCACCAGATTTCTGGTGCCCAAGAGTATCTTTCCCACATAATTTTCACCATCGCCGAGGGAGAGTCTGTTGACTTGCAAGTAGAACTATTAAATAGGTTTTCTATTTTGAATATGTGATAAATGATAGTTCAATTTGAAAGAGGGCTGCAAATATAAATTTTCGAATACAGAGTGGTTTAAATAGGCTTTTGAGTACTGGCAACTCAATCATGGCCCAATTGGGCATTATTTTAGGGGAAAATTTATGATGTAAATCATGAGTGGTTTATATACATTTTCTACATCACAGAAGAGTGTATAGAATCAAAAAATAAGCATCAGGCTGGGCGCAGTGGCTCACGCCTGTAATCCCAGCACTTTGGGAGGCTGAGGTGGGTGGATCATGGGGTCAGGAGTTCGAGACCAGCCTGACCAACATGGTGAAACCCCGTCTCTACTAAAAATACAAAAATTAACCGGGCGTGGTGGCGCATGGCTGTAATCCCAGCTACTCAGGAGGCTGAGGCAGGGGAATCGTGTGAACCTGTGAGGCAGAGGTGGCAGTGAGCTGAGATTGCACCACTGCACTCCAGCCTGGGCAACAGAGCTAGACTCCATCTCAAAAAAAAGCATCAATAAATTTTAAATTGCAACGTTTATCGAAATATTCATACTATGTCTTCAGTTTTAGGGTTTTCCAGGTCCCATTACTGTGGTCCAATGAAAGAAAATTATAGCTAGTGCATCTTAATATAAAGGGTTTAATTTTAGTTCTCTTTTTTTCCTATCTTATTTCTGCCTATTTTTTTTTTTGACAGGGTCTTGCTCTGTTGCCCAGACTGGAGTGGAGAGGAGCCCTCTGGGCTCACTGTAACCTCTGCCTCCCAGGCTCAAGCAATCCTCCCGCCTCAGCCTCCCATATTTTTTTTCCTTTTTGGTAGAAATGTGGTTTCACCATGTTGCCCAGGCTACTCCGGAACTCCTGGGCTCGAGCGATATGCCCACCTCAGCCTTCCAAAGTGCTGGGACTACAAGCATGTGCCACCATGCCCGGCCTGCCTTTCTTTCAACAAAACAATTATCCTCTTGTTAATAATAGGGCCTCCAATTTTTTGAGCACTTACTAGGGACAAGATGCTGTATTTTACTTGTGTGACTCAACACAATGTAACAGGAAGGTAGGGACAGTGATGATCATCTTTTGACCTAGTAGGGAACTGAGGCACTGAGAGACCAAATCAATTCCCCAAGGCCACTGATTTGAATTCTGATTGGATGCCAGAGTCTGGAGACAACCCCAGGGTGCACTGATGAGAGCCCCATGGCGAAATCACACTGAGGGAGGTAGAGAAGGGGTTTCAGTAGAGGACTTTTCCAACAATGTTTGTCTTTACTGGGAAATAAATTGTGTGCATTTAAGCCCTTGGGCCAAATGGTAGGCACTGTATAACGCTACTGTGTAAAAACACACGTACAGCTGTTTTGTTTTTCATTTCTATTATTTTTAAATTAAAAAAAATTGTGTATACTTATTGTGTACAGAATGATGTGTTGAAATATGTGTACATTGTGCAATGGCCAAGTTAAGCCAGCTTACGTATGCATTAATTCACATATTTAACATTTTCTTGTTGTAAGAGCACTTAAAATCTACTCTTATAGTGACCTAGTGCTATTTTTTAATAGACAATTTGACCTCAAATAAATGTCATGAGGTTCTAGCTCAGAAAAACCCTCAATTCACGCTACATCACAAAAATCATAGCTTATTATACCAATTCTTAGAAGTAAACCATTGAATAAATCTGAAGTGACTGGCTTGAGTGACATTTATCACTTCAAATACCAGTTTTCTTTCAGCTTGATTTAGACTTACATTTAATTAAATCTTTTGGAATGGAAATTAATATTAAATTTACATGCAATATATATTGGCCACCTGAGTCATCTTAGGCTATTTGTTGCACCCTCCTTTTATGCCCCCTTCAAGTCTTCAACCTCTCCTTGAAAGTCCTAGCTATATACCTATTTGCCCACAAATTTTGAATGTATGATTTATGCTTCTATAAATTCAAATTGCGGTTTGTCTGCCAAAAATGTAATTTTCCCCTCATTAACCTACATTTCCAGTGTTCTGTTTTCTGTGGAGACCTTCCACACTTGCATGAGTACACACTTGACCTATAGTGCTTTGTTCATACCTATAAAGTAGCAAATGAAGATGTAGCCCTAATACAACATGGTGAGATAATTTAACTATTTGAGGGTTAGGCTTTGTGATGACATTGTCTTGAATTTTCATACAACAGTAATAGTCTTCCTTACATTATCCATCTCTTTGTTTATATGCTTTCTGTAAGTCATATATATTTCTAGCACAGTTATTACAAGTACAATGCATTAAACCATATATATGAACACAGTGTATATAAACCAGACATTTCTACTTTGTTTCCAAAATCCCCAAAGTGTATAAATGCCATGGTATCTTTTCCTCTCCTGTAGGCTATTAGCGCTTTGAGGGCAGAATCATGTTGTCTCTGTATTTTCCAGTATTTGGAGTAGTGACTCACACGGCATGCAGTGGTTACTCAGTAAATGAGTTAAATGAATAAACAGTTAATGAATAAGAATCCTGAAAACAAAGGAATAGTAAGTAAGCTATTTCATATTTTCAAAATACACTATTTCCAGTGAAAACCTAAAAAATGAAGTATGAAATAAGTTCATAATTTGAGGCCATCTACTTATCCATTTTATTCTTCCAGAAATAAAAAAAAAAAAACATATATGTGAATGTTAGTGTCTCCACCTGTGGACCCTACCCTTCAAAATGGTGATTCAAGTAGGAGTTTAGTATGGGACATCACTTTAAAGTCTCTAAAAAAATAAGTTCTTGGACCTCTTACCCCAAATCTGTTAATTCTTCATTTTTCTCATGTCAGTTATTGGTAACTTCATTTTTCTACTTACAAACTGCATGTTTGTGTCCCTGCAGGATTCATGTTGAAACCTTAATCTCAATGTGATAGTATTTAGAGGTGGGGACTTTGGGAAGTAATAAGGTTAGGAGGGTAGAGTCCTAATGAATGGGGTTTGTGCTCTCCTAAGGAGTGGGCAGAGAGGACACAAGGAGATGTTTGCAGTCGGCAACTCAGAAGAGTTTCCTCTTAGAACCTGACATATTGGCACCATAATGTCAGACTTCCAGCTTCCAGAATTGTGAGAAATCTATATTTGTTGTTTAAGCCAACAAGTCTTTGGGAATTTTTTTATAGCAGTCTGAACAAACTAAGACACTTGTTCGTGCCTAAAACCTTGGAACCGTCTCTGATTCTTCCCTCTGTTATACATCTAACATGTCCACAGATCCACCTACTTCTTTCCTTCTCCATTATCAGCTGCTGGAATTATCGTGAAAGTCTCAGAACTCAGTTCCAAGCTTCCTCCCTTCTTTTTGATGGTAGCCAGAGTAGTCTAGTTAAATACAAATGTCAAATCAGGTAGTTTCTCTGCCTATAATTATCCCAAGGCTTCCTATTTCATAATCAGTGAAATAATACAAGTCCTTCCAATAACCTACAATCCCTTCCATGATTGGGCTCCTGGATTCTTCTCTACTCTGATTCCCTTTCCTTCATCTCTCACCAAAACTCACCTCCAGCCAAACAGGCCTCCTTAACATTTCTCTAATATCCCAGGAATGCATCTGCCTTAGAGTCTATGCATTGTCCAGCCATCTTCTTGAGATCCTCTTCATCCAGAGATCCATACATATATTTTGTTCTCTCACCTCCTTCGAATGCTACCTTCTTATTAAGGATGTTTATACATAACCCTATTTTAGATGGCAACCTGTCTCCTCAATATGTAGATACTCCCTATCCTCCTTCCCTGTTTTATTTTTCTCCACAGCCCTTAACACAATCTGATATGCCATGTATTTTAACTAGTATGTAATTACTAGAATGTCAGCCTTGTGAGGCCTGGGACTTTGTTGTCCACTTTGCTCATTGCTAATCCTAGTAACTAGAACAGTGCCTACAACTAATATTTGTTGAAAGAATGAATTAAGAGACATATGTTTTCAGGCACAGAAACACAGGAAAAAATAATACTGCAAAACAGATTCCACCAAGAGAACTAGGGGCCGGTTTGTTGATATTTAACAAAAACATTAATGTTTCCAGAAAGACCTAAGGAGAAAAAAAGTCCTCAAAAATCTTTGCACTGAAAAAGTGATGATGAAACAGTTAAAACATTTATTTTCTAAATGTGACATGCTCTAGGAGCTACACATCATTTCAGCTCATGTTTACACATTATGTTACTATAACTGCTTAAAATGTAGGGATTTTTAATTGAATTTTATGGCTGGTCTACATTGTTGACAGTAATTTTTATGTTATAGCTTATGAGTTTAGTCATAGAAGGATAGAGAGAAATTTCCATTGATGTAATAAAATATCTATAAAAGTAAAATGGTGTTTCCTTAGTAGGTAGTTATATCTCTCTAAATCTCTGAGCATGCAATTATAAATAAATGCATTTTGAGAGTGATTATTTTCTAAATTAAATAACTTTCTTTAAACATTAAGAATTAATGATATATTCCTAGATTTGTTACCTAAAGTATATATTTTACACAATTTCCTTTTAAAAATACCTTTGTAATATATGTACAGATAGAATCCCAAGACTTTCTAAAAATTTTTTTATATTAGAGATGTCCATATTCAAGTAGATTATTTTAATACACAGCATTTGAAAATAAGTTCAATGTTTATGTCTTTACTAATTAGATTTTATTTAAAACAACGAGTTATGATAATATGCATTTTATGTTTTCCTATATTATGTTAATATCTTTTAACTAGTTTTTAAAATGGTCAATATAGGTTTTTAATTGGAAATTATATTGTTAACCTATACTTATCATAATCAACTAATTGATTGAAATATTTAAGATTTTATTTATTTAGGAACATTTAGAATTTTAAATTTTCGGAAGATATACTTATTAGTCAAATTCAATATGAACCAAAACTTCACTTCTTCATTCTTCTTCATAGTTATTAATAGTCACTCAAGATATTTTACTTACTTCCTCATGGGAAATGATGATGAAAAATGGGAATGTTCCATTGTTATTGACCTTTAAAATCTCTTAAGTTAAGGATTATGAATACTTTTAGCTCAAAGCATACATAATCTTGCTATTTTCTTTTTCTTCTACATATTCCCACTCAACAGCATTTTCTTGAATTTTAAAATGGATAACATTCATTTGACATTTTGCAGTCTAAAAATTAAATTTTCATGCTTGCTTTGAATACATCTGGGAAACTAGAAATGAAATTTTGATAGAAATAAAAATGCCACTGGGAGTATTATTGATTACCCAGAATGTGTGGCTTTCATTTACCAGTTAAAACATATTAGCTAAGTCATCTGGAAATGGGTTGGCATCTATTCTTTCAATCATTAATATAATAGATAATTTAGATCCATTGTCTGTAAAAGCTTTCAGATGATCATAAAATGTTAGAACATAAAAGATCTGATTAACTTTCTAGAATCTAGACAATTGGAACATCATTTTCAGAGAGTATTAATATCTCCAGATTATAAGACAAGCAGTCACAAAACATTGGTTTGAACATTTATACCATCTTCAATAAAAGGATGTTCCTCTCTTTCTTGTTAACTGCTAACTTAAAAATAATAAAATTAAAAATAAATCCCCAGTGCCTTTTCCATTGTCCCAGCTCAATTCCTGGCTTTAGTCAATCTAGCATTCTATTTAAAACTCTCTAATTCTTCCTATTTTTCTGTGGTGAGGTGCTCTTATGCACTACTTTTATTCTCGTGTCAAAATCCGTACTCTGAGGCAGCTGCCTAACAATTACATGTGCTTTTACATTCTCATATTTTCCTAAAATTGAAACCATTATATAAATGTTAATTATGATTTATTGCCCTTATTTGGAATGCCAGTTTACTGAATGCCTACTCTGGACCATACTGGGTTAAGTCTAGGCAATTCAAAGACTGAAGATGAATACTTTACCTTTAAGAAATTTAAGGAAACTATTGGAGGAAGATTGCTTTTTCTCTTGTGAAAATTGAGATTGTCACATTCTACTTGGATTTCCAGAATTTATCAATTTTAATATCAGTTTCAAATTGTATTCCCTTTTACTTGTAATGCTCATACTGTATTAGCTATTTTTCAGTATTGAAATCTGCTCCCCTCAAATCATAATATTTGTGAAGAATGGTCATAATTTCCTTTCTATAATTATTATAAGTTCTAAATTGGCATGGTAAATTCTCCTTTTTTTCTTTTTTCTTTTCTTTTCTTTTTTTCTTTTCTTTCTTTTTTTTTTTTTTTTTTTTGAGATAGAGTCTTGCTATGTCTCCCAGGCTAGAGAGCAGTGGCACGGTTATGACTCAATGCAACCTCGACCTCCTGGGCTCAAATGATCCTCCCACCTCAACACCTCAAGTAGCTGGGACCACAGGTGGATGTCACCACACCCAGCTAGCAGTTTTAATTATTTTTGATTGCCCAGCCTGGTCTTGAACTCCCGGGCTTAAGTGATTCTCCCACCTTGGCCTCCAAAAATATTGAGATTACAGGCATGAGCCATGGCACTCAGCCCCTAATTCTCCTTTTTAAAATTTTCAAAGTACTTCTTTCTCCTCCTCATGCCATTTATATAGCAGGTGCTTTGTTTATGCTCATCATCTAATCTATTTGATAATGTGGCCCTTCTCTTTGATTGTTGCTATATTACACAGAATTTTCAAGACTGCAAAGGTAATATGGACAGCCACACCTAACTTTTACTAATTTCTGTACTTTGTCTGCTACCTCACAATGAATAATAAGTAGTTATTCCCTGTGAGGTAAAATTAACTCTAGAGAAAAAGCTCCCTTTTTTTTGTTTTAACTAGCTTTTTTTTGGATTCTGTTGTTTGGCATGGCAGTGATACAATGGCTTTGTGTAAGAAACGTTAAGAGTAACTTTTATAATCTTGTTCTTATTTTCTGAAGTCATACTAGGGCAGTATTTGATTTAGTAAATTAATGTAACCTGGATGTTCTAAATACCTTAAAATGTCATCAGATACTACAGTATTTCTTGAAGTGTGGTTCCAGGTCCCCTGGAAGGGAGGGTTCCCGGAATACTTCCAGGGAGTCCAAGAAGTCACATCTCATTTCATAATAATACTAATATATTATTTACTTCTCTTAAACTGTCATTCCCTCATGAGTATACAGTTGTTTGTCAGAGGCTACATGACTCATTTCATCACAACAGGGTGAATGCAGAAGTGGATGTCAAAATCTAAGTGACTTCTTTCAAGCCATTTAGTAAAGAGTTTTGCAAAAGTGTAAAACAAAATGTTTTGCTTCTTACCATATTTTTGCATATATATTTAAGATTTTTTAACAGTTTTTCCTTTCTAATGTGGTAACTATTTATAATCCACGTGTATAAAGAAGTCCTGAAACCAAGATGTTTGAAAATCGCTGATACGTAGATCTATGGATTATAAAAAAAAGCTCATGATTTTTTACAATCTATATTAGAAATCCTCATGTATTTACAGTGAGTTGTATTCTAGAGTTTTCTTTAAAATTGCTTATAGTCAGTGGAAGTAGTGTGAAGGAGAATAAAATAGTCTGAAATGAAAACCTGGGAAATTGAGGCCAGTCGCAACAGCTCATGCCTGTAATCCTAGCATGTTGGGAGGCTAAGGCAGGTGGATCACTTGAGATCAGGAGTTTGAGACCTGCCTGGCCAACATGGAGAAACATCATTTCTACTAAAAATACAAAAATTAGCTGGGAACAGTGGCGCATGGCTGTAATCCCAGCTACTTGGGAGGTAGAGGAGGGAGAATAGCTTGAACCTGGGAGGCAGAGGCTGCAGTGACCTGAGATGGCGCCCCTGCACTCCCGCCTGGTTGACAGCCAGACTCTACCTCAAAAAAAAAAAAAAAAAAAAGAAAAAAAAGAAAAAGAAAGAGAGACAGAGACAGAGAGAGAAAAAGAAAAGAAAAACGGGGAAATTGTAGATGACTTTGTAAGCAATATGATGCTCTCAGAAAGGCGGATAATGAAGATGAACTAAAAGTTATTTTCAAAATCTCTGTTGATTTTTAAATTATTGTTAGATAATATCCTATTTTTCCCCCATTCTTATAATTAAAATGTCAGTCCTAGCAGGAATATTTACTAAACTTTTCTTATGCATCTCATTCATTCAACTAACATTTTGTAAGGGACATCTCTGTGTAAGGCTTTCTAGTCTATGGCTAATTCCAAAGTGAATATGAAAATGTATCCTTCACAACTTTCATTCAAACTGTATAACAAATGGCAGATCTGAGATTCAAGCCTATAGTACAACCAGTGAGGCCAGATTGTGTATTTATCCATCAAATTTTAATTCTTCAGAATTGAGAAATTTGGTTCAGTAAACACATGTTGAATATGCAAAGAATTCCCATCTACCTTGTCAAAGCAAGGCTTTCCTTTATTAAGATATGTGTACTCTCCAAATAATTTAAAACACAATATAAGTATGACTTTTGTGGTAAACTATAAGAATGGTTTTCCTTTGACCCTCTTCTTAGATTCATGATATAGAGACTTGGCTTAATTATATTAATGATTTTTTGTGAGTTTATATAACAGGTTTTCTTTTTCTTACTGATATGAGATGTTTATAGTGCACTGTGTGGCTTGTGAACCCAAGAATATTTTATGTTTTTAATCTGAAGAACAGCCGTAATGTTTTCTTTATATTAATTTTCACCTCTTTAGATTTCCATAGAGGACATTTCAAAGATTTATGTGTAGCATAAACACTTCTTTTAGTTAATTGTAGAAGTTTAACACTGACTATTTTTACAGCCCCGTAGGTATAGTTGAAAATGTACATATTAAACAGAATTGCTCTCTGGCATGGTTTAATAAAATGATCTGTGTTATTAATTATACTTTTAGCATGAATGTGCTGTCATTTACTGAAATGTAAAAAAGGAAAATCAGTGATAATGATGATAATATAAAACATCAATTATATTAAGTTAGCAAATTTTGTTCTTTTTTCAGTATTTGATGATTTATGCTTAATGAGGCAAGGGGTTGAAGTTTATTTCAATATGATGAAATTTCTAGATTTATAATTAGTATTATACTCATATCAGGTCTTTTTAGGTGAATCAAAACGTCAATATCAATGAATTTAAAGCTATATTCCCAGACTGAATTAAGGAGTTGTGTAACCATGTTCACATTTTTAATACTGATTAGCTTCACTCCTAGAGTAAAATACTGACTTACGGTCTACAAAATGAGTATATAATTTGACTTAATGAATATGAGATCATCATTTATTTACTATGTTTATCAAAATAAAATTTTGTAGTTTAAAAATACGGGCTACCAAAAGCTGAAAAGAAATAATCTCTGTGGTATTTAAAACTACAAAAATAATAATTATCACTATTTTTCAATTAATATTTCTCCTTTTCTTAATCAGTTTTAGGGATACTTAAAGCATAGTTCGAAATTAGAGTTGACAGTTTCAAATACAAACCAACCAACAGTGTAATAAAATCAATACTTACATTTCCCTTGAGGCCACTATTTACTGTTGCTGCACCATTTCCTTAATGGAATGGCAGTTATGTTTGCAGAAACCTTGTAAGTACCATTTTTATGTTTTAACTAAAAGCAGCTTTCTTGAAGAAGTATGATAAAGAAATTTTTGAGTTACTATTAAAAATTGTCATAACCAGTTAGTGGTTCATATGAGTGCAGAGTAGGCAGCCTTCCTTTTTATTTTATTTTTTTGATAAACACTATCGCATTTCATAGGGAGTGATATTTTGCTAATAATGGTAATATGTCTTTTATGTCTTGATTATGATGGACATTGACCTAATATTTAAACATCTCGCTATATTTAAACAACTTGCTCCATTTAAATAAACACATTTGCAGTTACTAGGTTACATTTCATTTACGGATTGCTTTTGGCAGATAACTATAGAAAAAATTAAAGAAAGGGAGGAAAATAGCCATTTATCTTCACACAGTAAAATTATTGTCAAAATGTGATTGACAAAGTGATTTACTAATCTCATTTAATCACTTAGTGTTTCTATTGTAAGAATTGGTCAGTAATTTCACTTTTTGTTCATTATTTTGCATTGTTTTTTACAAAAAAATGTTTCTGAAAAAATGACTTCAGAATTACAATAGACTATCATTTGTCTGTTTCTTGTTTTACTGTACTTTATGTTGCGTTTGAAATTGTCTAATATGATATTCTTATGTGAATGCTTTAGGTAGATTTGCATTTTTGAGGATTTAATCAAAGTTAAAAAATCAAGTTATTTCCATATTTGCTTTTGGTTTTGTATTCAAGATAATAACAGCATAAGAATTATTTAAAATGAAAGGGTACTTTTTACCTCCCAGAGGAGTTTATGTGTGGTCAAACTTTGTTTTTATTAGTAATTGTACAAACCAAAGTAGAGAAGTTGTGTGAACAGAATTCCCGGCCTTTTTAGAGGACATATTTTGAAACAGGATATTGAAAACAAAGTCCATTGGCCAACTCAAGTCTTTTTACATGATGATGTCAGCAACTATGTCCTGTGATAAAGCTGCAGTATTTTCATGACAAAGAAAAATTCATATCCACATCTTTAATAAATGAAGGAGGAAAAAAAGCTTTGTTAGTAGATTCATCCGTTCCCATCTAAACCTTTGTAGCTTCTCTCAAACTGTAAATATTGAGAGTAAGATCAGAATAAATGTGGTGTTGCATCAAAATTAATCGCTAAAGTTATTACTTATGGTATCACATGTATTCCACATTCAGGCTTTTCACACAAAGCTTTGAAGAGCCCTACAGGACCAACCGAATGTAATTGATACAGAATCATTGCTACACAACAGCTGCAGTAACAAGGTGCTGCAGCTTTTACTTTAATCTACCTTTCTTTCTGAGAGTTTATTATGTTTTTGAATTTATTCTTTTGTAGATCTGGGAGCTATCTTTTTTATGGAAATTAATCTTTTTAGAAGATTTGTACTCTCTTTTTCAAACACTAATACATTCATTCAAGTATCCTATTATTCAGATCCAGCTGGCTTTTATCTGGTGATATTTACTTCAAAAAGCCAAGTTAAATGGTATCATAGATTAATTCTCAGGGCACAGGAAAGCTTTCTTAGAGTAAAACATGATTTGGTAATTACTTGAAATATCATAAAAAATCACAGAAAATGTCAAAAATGTGTTGTATAATCCATCATAATAAGAAACTTCAAAAAGTTGTTTCACTGAAGATGTGGTATTCCAAGTCCATCATAAGTTTTTATTTCAGTCAAATATTATATAACGTATAAGTTTGTTTGAGGTTTTAACAAACTATATCATAAATTTTAGTTTTCTGTTGTTTGGTCACACAAAGCAGTGAAACTTCAAAAGGGGCATTATCCACTGCTATCTCTTACATAAATCAAACTGGAAATAAGACACATTTTACAATTCAATTTAAGATCCCACTGAGACAATAATGTTGCAAGCTGTGCATTTTGCAAAGTAATATAGTAATGTCTAGTTTGCATTTTTGAAAAACCAAATTAATCACACTTTATTGAATACGTTGGAGCAAACCTAAAATTCATCTATTATTAAAAACTTGTGCAACAAACACAAACTATATTTTATACATAAAGGACAAACTCATTTATTCATTAGGATAAAACACTTGGAGTTTGCATTTTGTAACTATGGAAAGAAATGACATTTGCTATTGGGGCTTTTTTGAATTTTTAAAAGCAGTCTATGTGTAGCGACCTGCTTGAAACTTTATTTTAGCATGTTAAATTGTACCAGGTTTTAAGCTTTCCAGATAAAAATAGAAATTTAACCGAAAAACTATGGGCTATGAAAACAAAGATCATTAAAGTAAGTGATATAATGTGAAGGGACAACTCATACAAATGAAAATAATCACATTGGGTATTATTTTACATGCGAGAAACCTATAATAATATGATGATTTGATGGCTTTGATGAGGAAGAGAAAACTCTTCCTGGGCAGAATGAAGGCTCATCATGCTATTTGATTTTTTCAGGCTGAAGATAATAAGTACTTTCTGCATGTATATATTCTTAGGTGTGCAATTCCCTATAGTATTAGATATAAATTATTGTGGTATCTTTTGGAAATTATTGCCTACATGATATATTATATATTGTCATTTTTGAGAGGTCAGTATTGAAGAATGCTGGCGAATATAAGAATTGTGAATAGTGAAGAATAGTAATAAATAGTGTGTAATACTGTTTCAATGTCAGAGTATTACACACTGTTTTCCTATCTGCTGATGTGTATAATATTCTGTTTAATAACAGTTATTTGAAGTGCCGTGTGATATACACTTTGCACCAATAGAAATTGCAGTATTAAAGCATATTACCCAGATTTAATTTTTCTTTAAAAAGATTGAAGCAACCTTGTTACATTTCATAAACCTTACTATTTAATCCTGAATTTGGGAGGAATATTCCCTTTTTAGCATCTCCAACTGTGTCACTCAGGGAGGTTCTAAAAGTTATCTGTTAACCTGAATCTACCAAGTACCCTCTTGCTTTTCTAATATGAACTCCACATTGTTGACTCAGTTATTGGTGAGCTGGTACCCCCTGTCAAGAAAGGGTAAATTATATCCCTGTATGTGAAACCTTCCAAACATGATACAGGTAGTTTTTTCTTAATTAAAAAAAATATTAACTGCAGTATAAAAGGAACTACAGCCAGTAGGTTTAGATATGGAGTAGAGTATGCAGTAGCCACTTGTCCTCACCCAACATAATTGTTTTGTCATGGCTGGCTCTGAAAGCCAATTTGTTCTTCAGTCATCTTCTTAGAAAACTCTAATGATAGAGAACACAAGATTTTTTTTTCTATTTTATCAATTTTCCAGTGGCATGAAATATGAGATTCAGGAATCCTGCCCTGGTCATATCAATGTCAATGTGGTGGATGACAGAACTCAGGATGATTATTCCTGATGATGAGTTCCTTCTCCTCCTTCTGACTATCTGATACATCACTTTAATCATATCTCTCCTCTGCCTAAGATGATGACCAAACTCATCATCCTGACATCTGAGAACTTTCATAATCTGGTCCTAGCCTACCTAATTCCTTCTGACTTCTCAGACTTTCCTAATACGTGTTCTCTCCTCTAGTCAATTGAGGTACCCAGCTGTCATCCAGATGCACCGTTTATGTATGTCTTTGCCTCACTTCATGGCCCAGGCAATTCTCTGAACTGGGTGTGTGCTGTTGTGCCGTGGAGAGGACATGGGGCCAAAAGGCCTGCAAACATGTTCCAAATTCAGCTCTTTTTCCAAAAGGCTGTGTGACCTTAAGCACTTAATTTAATCACTCTGAACCTCAGCTTCCTTTGCTGTAAAATGAGGGTATTAGACTTTATGGTGCCATCCTCAGCAAAGTCTTACCTTATTGCATCATTTTAAAATATATTTTTTTCGAACACACATGCTTACATGTGCTCAAATACACACATGCACATGAGAAAATTCTTTTTCATCCTTCCATAATTGGTATATAATATTACTTTATTTATTTGTTTATTATTTTTTTCAACCTCCCTGTAGTTTTAATATAAACTCCATGAGGATATAAAGTTTCATCTGCTTTGTCCATTGCTATCTCCCCAGTACTTACAACAGTGCCTGGCACAAAATAGATGTTCGGTATATGCTAAAAAAATGAATGAACAAATGATTTCAATGTCTATTTTGTTCTCTAATATTCTATGATTCAAATATATACAGAAAAATAAATTGTAGGTTGTATTACAAAGTTTAAATGCAATTTCTTGCTCCTTGGCCTGTACACCATAGCATTCTGGATATATATATATATATTTAAATTATGTTTTCTGCTCTATTTCTTTGTTTGCTAGTTCATATGACTGCATAATAATCTTAGTCTGATCGTTTCTGTTGTCTTGCCTCCCTAAGATTTCCAATATGCAGGGTTAACTTAATTTTGGCATAAATAAGAACATAAATTGTTTTTCAAAGACATCTTATTTCTCATCTAAAATTTAAAATTATATTAATATTAACCTGAATAAATGCACATAATTAAATGATTTTCAAAAAATATTTTTTTGAAATATTTTTTCAACAGTTCAGTAGAGAACTGTTTCAATAGTTCAAACAGTTCAGTAGAGATTTGACACAGTTCAAAAATTAAGCCAAGTTCTATTCTTAAAGTCTTAATACTTTTGTGAGTTAATTAGATTTAAAATGGATAAATATATTTAAAACACCCATCATAGTAATTTGCACACACAAGTATTAAAAGACAAGTCGTCTTTCCATTATTGTTTATTAGTATGTCCGTAACACAATTATGTTTCTTGTGAAATGGCTTAAAGATACTTACACTAAGCGTAAAGTATACTCCAGATGTTTCTTTCTGAAAGGCAACTCTTCATAGGAAGCTCACAGAGCAAAATTTCAAAATCAAAGAAGAAAACAGTTTTTACACAGATCATTTTAACTAAAGGAAGTCCTCAGGTATTTAATTTGTTTTGAAAAATTTTGTTTTAGTCTAGTAGCTGAAGTCTTAAGTGGTTGTTTCATATAAGTTATTTTAATTAAGAGCAACATTTGTTGTAAGTTTAACAAGGCGCATTTACCCAGGCGACCTCAAGTCTTAGGCCAGGCTTATCTAAATGAGAGCATCTGCATATGATGATCTTAATATTCTCTGATGTAATGATGTGAGAGAATGTGTGTGGTAGAACAGGCAAAAAGTAGGAAGTGTGCAATATTTTAACATTGGAGGAAATATTAAAATTATTTAAGACAGTTTGGGATTACAAAGAAAATAACAGATTATAGTAAGTATTTTACAATGGAGAATATTTTTTAGAATCAGATAACGATTCGTTGTTAATTAAGGGCCCCCTGGATGATGATGATTCTTATTATTTGAGACAGGGTCTTGCTCAGTCACCCGGGCTGGAATGCAGCGGCATGGTCATGGCTCACTGCAACCTCTGCCTCCTAGGCTCAAGCAACCCTCCTGCTTCAGCCTCCCGAGTAGCTGGGACTACAGATGCATACCACCATGTCCGGCTAATTTTTGTATTTTTTGTAGAGACGGTTTCCCCATGTTGCCCAGGCTGGGCTTGAACTCCTGAGTTCAGGTGATCTGCCCACCTCAGCCTCCCAAAGTACTGGGATTACAGATGTAAGCCACTGTGCCTGACCATGGAGATACTTATTTTTAATAGGTAGATTTCTCTCACACTGAAAGTATTTAAAATTCAGTAGCTTTATTACTATTATTTCTAGATAACGATAATTTGAATACATGTTATTTTTGTAAGTTGAGGATTTTAAAAAATCCTATTTCTTTGACCATTTTAGAAAAGATGCCGTATTTCATCATTCATTATTTATTTTTTACCAAGGCATGTACCTTCTTAATATTGATGTTGGGAAAAATTTTTGCAAAAAAGAAACAAAAATGAATGTGACTGATTTAGCTAAATGCCATCCTGAGTTGTTGTCTTTTCTAAACTTAAACCTGTGTTTAGCACTCGAGTCAGACATTGAATCATTGTGTAACTCTACCTAGGTTCATACCCCCTTATATTCTTCATTGGTCACATTATGGTTACAATAATTAAATTAGATAATTTTTAAAATAAAAAGAATAAAAATGTTTAAATTTTACTTTATATTTGCCTATGAAGATTGATATTTTGAGAAAATAAATCCTTATTTAGAAACATAGTTTTTAACCCTCTTTCTTATTCTAACTCTCATTGTCACGGCAATCTACAGAAGAGTTTTATAACCATTTATTCTTGGGATAAAGATAAGTGCTTATATTTTCCCCAAATTGGAGCATAAAGGTAAAAATAAAATTATCTGTATTACTGCTGATCCTAAGTATTCTTTCCATTGCCAGCAGCCAAAATTTTATTGGTCCTTTTGACCTTGAAAACCTCCTCCTCTGAATGCCTATGAAAAACTGATGAAAAGTGCTTCGAATAGAATGTCTTCACTATGTATAATAGAAGCTATGGTCAGAATGATTTGGTTTCATATAAACAGTAGCTTTCAACAAGTCTGCCATCTGCATGTAATCTACCCTATAATATAATATTATTTCAATGGTCCTTCAAATATGCTGAATTCTTTTCTGTTATATGCAGTACCTCTATTTAAAGGCAGCCATCTCCATGTTTTTAAGATGAACTTTGTAATTACTGGATATCCTAACTGATTATCATATTACAAGTTGGACTAATGGCACATTTTGAAATTATTCTTAGTTGTGTCTATTTGGTTTTGTGTCTATTTGTAAAGAAATAGTTGTGTCTATTTGTAAAGAAAGTTTAGGCTGTCTACCTTAAATAGTAGTTAGGATTGTTAAATCTTTAAATTCAATCATAATGTGCATTCATTCATTATTAATTGAGGGCCTAAGATATGTCAGGCATTCATGTATTCATATTGATTATCTTATTAAAAAGAATATTTTAGCTTAGAAGTAAGCGGAGAAACTTGAATATTATAAAAATGCATTAATACAACCATTTGTGCTAAGAATTTATTATAATCTGTGTAACTTGTATAAAACTATAGGAGTCACATACCAATATTTGCTTATTCTTGCTCAGCTCTTCAGGATTAAAACATTATGCAATTTGGTTTATTTGAGACTTATTCTATGGTTTATAGTAGAAATACACTTTTGGTAGCAATACCTTTATTCTTTCCATACCTGCTTAAAGCATCATGGCTTAATCTACTATGTACAAATTAATGACTTCCAAATCTTCCTCACTGGGCATCTCCTTTTCTTCCAGATTTCAGTCCCATATTTATAATTCCCTGTTGTCAATCTCTGCATGACTATTACCGAAACATCTCATATTCAACCAGTCCAATATTGAACTGAATTTTATTTATCGTAAAATCTGATCTTTATATGGATGATAAAAAGCTTGGATTGTGAATTCAGAGTTAGGATAATGCATATAAAAGCTTAACAAAATGCCCAACACATTTTAAGTACATGATATATACTATCATCATCATTATTGCCTCCTTAATTATGCCACTATACAACAATTGTTAATCTAGATGCTGAATTCATCTTCATATTTTACTCACTTTATCTCCATTTATATCTCAACAGTTACTAAGTTCCATTAAGCTTATTTCCAAAATGTTAAACATATTACCATTCTTTATCTTCTCTATCTTTAATTACAGTTAAGAATAATAATTAGGGCCGGGCGCGGTGGCTCATGCCCATTATCCCAGCACTTTGGGAGGACGAGGCGGCAGATCACGAGGTCAGGACTTTGAGACCAGCCTGGCATTGTGAAACCCCGTCTCTACTAAAATACAAAAATTAGCTGGGCATGGTGGCGTGTGCTGTAGTCTCGCTACTCTGGAGGCTGGGCAGAAGAATCGCTTGAACCCTGGAGGCAGAGGTTGCAGTGAGCTGAGATTGCACCACTGCTCTCCAGCCTGGGTAATAGTGAGATTCTGTATAAAAAATAATAATAACAATAATAATTAGGCAAATACATGTTATTATATGTGCATGTGCCTCTCCTGCATATCATAAGCTGCTCCATAACAAAGGCTATATCTGAACGCTTTTATTGCCACAATGATATTTACCAGATGTAAATGTGAGAATTGGTCTGGATTTGAAGCTCTCAGCTCGAAAACTGATTGAAAGTTAGTCTTACCTTATTTATTTCTGTGGATACAATGATGAGAGAAAAAAAAAAGACACAGGCTTGACCACATGGAACTTACATTAAGACAAACTTTTAAAATATTTTTCTTAATAACAATGGGAAAAAAATGAAGACCCCTAATCAGGGGAGTGACAGTGTAAGATTTGTAATTAAAAGTAGTGGTCCTAAATTTGATTACAGCAGCTGAGGTAAAAACAGACAAAATAGAGATGAATAATAGAGATGAAATCAATAGGACATGAAAAAGGAGTTGGGCGCTGCTGGTGCACAGGAAGAGATGAGCAGATAAAGTGGATTCCTAGGTTCCTGGCTTATAAAAGTCGCTGGTGATGTCCTTCTTTGAGGCTAACCAGGTTTAGGAAGGAGATAAATTAATACTTAAATCCATACATATGAGAAATATCAAGACAATTGCCAAAACATACCATCTCACTTATGAAGGTTTTATGCTTTTTGGAAAATTCAATAGCAATTTTCCTCAAGTGGGAAAAAAGTTTTCAATTTCAACACAAATAATTGAAAACTGATAACATTGTATAAAACCATGAAAATTAAAACTTATTTCACCTTGCCATGGGCAACATTTGTACCTGAGCATAAAAACATTAATAATATATACCTTGACATTGATTACCCCACTAACAATTTATAAAATATAACTCACCATTTTATTTAATGTGATTATAAATCCATAGGGAAATTACAATATCCTCAGAGAAAGAATTTCTAGTTCATTGGTTTGCCTAATAGAAGAATAGTATGGTGAGGTAAAGTTAGAAAAAGTAGAAATTCATTAACATGGCAATAAGAAAGGCTAAAAGATGGAAAGCAAAATTAGCATAGATACTTTATACCAAACTGCTTTATTTTGAAGAACTGTATGAATAAGTTTTAGATAGCAAAGTGTGTATGAACATTGTGTGGTCATTTCTACATTGTCCTTTATCTGTAATCAAATTATACTTAAGTTGTAGAAATTAACCAATTTTTTTCAGTCTGATTTCCACTGACTAGCAACATTTGGCTCTTGTTTACAATCTGCTTATAGTCTGTATTTAGAAGACACCCAAATATGTAGTCAATGCAAATCAATCTGGCTACTAATTTTTTCTTATACAAAAATCTATGTAACTATTTACCCAGTCTGCATTTCTTTGTTTTACTTTGGTGTGTGGATCTATTTTCCCCGGTTAACACTTACAGCATGGTGCTAATGAGTCCAAAGACAACAATGGCATCAAAAAACCAGTGTTTTCTGATATAGTTCTCTCTCTCTTCTGCACATATAGTATTTATTTTACCTTTTATCTTTATAATTATGACCCTACTTCTTTTAGTTTGAGTTGAATCAAAACTTTCTGAAATTTACTACGACATAAGGAAAAATACATGAAGCATTGTTATTTATATATAGAAATTCATTTAAATAAATTTTATGAGTTCCAAAATGAAAGCTATTTAAAATTGAAACCATTGTCTATTTTAAGTTTCCTAATGCTATTTTTGTTTTTCATAATTATCCAGTTTCTCAGGATAAAGAAGCCATTGTTTTTAGTAATGTCTGCCTGTTCATTAAGTATCGTTTCATCTTACATTAGTCACTTGGATATCAGATCTGATTTTACGGTTTGTTTCCCATTCTCTTTAGTTCAATAATCATTGGCCATAGTAAAGAATATTCAGCCAAAATTTAAAAATAAGCAGTTCTAGTTTCCATTAATTTGTGTGTGCTTTGTACAACTTCACTTATTGTTACTTTCAGCACCATTGTGGAGTATATAGGGCAATACCAATATCTTAAGTAGGTGAAGAAATTTAGAATTAACAAAGTTTTGATGAGTCCAAGAACACTAATAGCATCAGTATTATGTTATAAACAATGCATACAAAATAAATATATCAAAACAGCTCTGCATTCACAAGAAAACATCATAGGTAAGATAAAAGTCCCCTGGTATGGCAAGAGTTTCACATTCCTAATTAACTGTATCTGACGTTCAAGTAACACAGGGTAAGATTTAGTTAGTGATAGATAACTAAAGAAAAAATATCTAATTATTTATGGGAAAGTAACATATTTTCCTAAATGATATATTTATAGGTAATGGGGCAGTTAGAATTTATAACAACATTATTTTTCTCTCAAGAAAAAAATAAATTGATGTAAGAATATTAAGCCAAGCAGAATTGGTTACATGAAAGACAACCCGTTCTTTTTTTTCCCAGAACCTCCAAATCAAACATGATACATGTGCTGACCTACTCTGCGGACATTATTTTGCAATACCAGTTAGGAGGCACTTGTGGCATTTTCTTTGCTAAACCACTACACTTAAAACAGGAACATTTTAAACTGTGTCCCTAATTAATTATATCCCTAGAAGATTTCTTCTTTTCTCATTTTAGTAGTGTGATAAAGTCAAACCAAAGCATCAGGAGATTTCAGTGTTTTTATATCCTAAAGCAGATCAACTGGGATTAAATAGTTATTCAAAAGAATACTTAAAGACTATATTACAATAACTTTCATGAAAGGACTGTTTCCGCAACTCATGCAAAATAGTAGCATTACTGCTGACGTTTTATATCATTTTTTTAATAGAGTGAACTTAATCCACTAAAAGATAATAACTTGTTTATTCTCTCACCTACCTCTGAAGTAACAGCTGAACATCTGTAGCACCTGTGACTAATATTTACTTTTATTTAGAAGTTTTGTTTTCGTTGTTAAGATGGAGTTGACGTCTTTCTAAGTGGTCTCCAATGGTATGGAGTAAATGCCTGCTCTTGCCGTCATTTTCATTGTAAACAAATCTTGACAATGTCAGGTTCCCATCACAATCTATCAGTGTCACTCAATAAGCAGTGGTGTGACCGTTAGTCCCTTTGCGATTTGCCTCCTTTATCAGGGTCAGCCTGTGGGAAAATCTTAACAAATAGTTACATGTCACCTAGGTATAAATGATAGTAATACAGTAGTCAAATATACTTTTACTATTTTAATGCAAGTAATTTAAAAGGCATTTATATTTTACAGATCACTTTAGTTTTGTGTTTGATTATTTTATGTGTCTTCTATCTAAAATGCATAGAAATACTGTGGACTTCTCTTTGGGAACCTGTTTCTCGTTGGATATATTTAGGAATGAAATGAACAAATACATGAATATGTATAATTATTTGGACTAAGACTATAATTGGTGCCGTGCGTACACACACTCAAAATTGTTATTGTATTTTTAGTAGAGAAACTAAGAATATCTTTGTCCAAAACATTTTTCATTCCCTTTCCTACCTAAAAATTGTGCTTCCCTTTATTTCTGCTTATTCTTTCCCTTTATTTCAGTTTATTTACAAGAACCAGTTACTAAAATTTGATTTATAATATAGCCATATTTGTTGTTCATTTTCTTGTGTATGTTTATGTAACAGGATATTAAATACAATTTTTCCTGTGGTCTCCAACAAGAACAAAAGATGTCAGGTACCCCTCATTTTAAAGAAAGTAAAAAACAATTGTGCTTATTATAGCAACTGAATCAGCATTGCTGTATTAACTATCACTCCAGACTCCATGAACAACCACCTTCTTCCTTTATAAGAATGGACCACACTCATTTATGAACATTCATTTATAAGATGGGATTTGAAGAGATCATTCTAGTGAAAGGACAGCAACTGACAGGTATGGCTGTGGTTTAGTAATTCCTCTTTGGGCATGCTTCCTCACTGAGAAGGTCAAGGGAGGAAAATTCCAACAGAATTACTCAAGGATTACGGGTGTTTCCACCTCGTTTGGTAGCTGGATTTCTGCTTAAGTGTGAACTGCTGATTGGGAGCAGGGGTTGGAGGTGGTGGTAAAGAACTGAGGAGAAGGGAGCAGGCTGGAGAAAGTGGGCATCAGAACAAGAGGACTTACACCAGCAGGAGGGCCTTAGTATCAAGAGGCAATGGGAGTTTAAGGAGCTTAGACGATCATGAAGCTGGAGGAGAGTCTACTGTGAGGGACTTGTGCAGTTAGGAAGTTCCTCAGTAAGGATTCCCTTGAAGGATCAGACATTACCACCATGGAAATGTTTAGATTTAGGCCTTTACCACTTGGAAGATGTCAATGGCCTAAAGGAGTAGCCACAGAAGTTGTGGTGCAGGGGAAATTAAAGCAGGAACCATTTAAGCAAGAGACATTTATCTTATTACCCAGAAGAAGGAGAGGAGGAAGACAGGATGGTTGAAAAGCTGAGCTAGCTTCTGTCTTCCAGATACCTAGACTCTAGAAATGGCTAATGCTAGTGGGGATGGGGAAGCAGAGATGACAGTTAACTAGAGTGGATTTATTATACTCAAAATCTGCTCAAGGCTCTTAAGGGACAGAATAGGGAACCTTGACAAAGCTTTTTTGAAGGCAGTAATTAGAGGAAAACGAAAACCATTTTATATTTGTAACCCATCATTTCTGACTATTCAATAATCTGGTGCCCTTAGAGCAGGGATGGCTTTCACAATTTAGGGATATATTTCTGCATTTAAAACCTGGTCCATCTTAAAAGATGTATCATAAAATGCAATAAAAATATCAAGTGAGGGTGAGCCAAGGAAAATAGTCTGAGCCCATGAAGACTAAGACATTGCATCAAACTTATTTTTCAGAAGCTTTGTTTTAATGTTGGAATGGGGAGGGACTAAGCAGGGAGAGGACCTCCCACACCTACTCCTTACATATTTGAATTTTAGTTACACTAAATCTTGAAATAACCTTGCTTGTCCCATCTTTTACACAGAAGAAAATCTAAACACACACAGTCACTCTTTATATATAAATTCCATATATTTAAATATGTAGTTATTAGTATATTCTTAATAGCAGTAAGTCAGTTTTTTCTGTTTCTGTCTTCCCCTGCCAAATGTTAGAAATTTCTTATATATTGAATCTGCTGCTGTTTCTTGCAGTCTTAATAGTAAATATGAATTTTAAAGGTATTTATGTGTGTATGTATGTGTGTAAGCATAGTGCATATATACTGGTTTATATCGTGCTAATATATTGGCTTAAAATAAAATTGTGAAAATATGCACTTAATAACTGTGGGCAGGTCTTGTTCTGAAGTGGCCTATTTTCAATTCTTATTTATTCATGCTAATAGAGGAAAAGGATGTTATAAATAATGCAAAAATCACTTACAGCTGACTTGGTTATATATTGTATATTTTTCATCAGACTTAGTTTCTTAATTGTTTGCTCTATTTATTACCCAAATGAGCTAACATCATGAGTATTTAACAAATGATGATTGGCGGAGATGGCTAGAAGCATTCTATGTAGTGAGAAAATCTAATATATTATTAGAAACTTACTAGGGAAAATTCACATATGAATGCTTGATATTTACCTGTGCACAAGAGACTGATATCTGTGACGCAAAAACAGATGTGAAAATGGGTAGTGTTTTATCTGTAGTCTGTTTTCAGAGTGATTTAATCAGAATTTTAAGATAATATTTTATATCTTAATAATGTGAAAAATAGTTATTGTGCATCTCTACTGATATGAGTGAAATTTAAATATATTTGCAGAAATAACTATTTCCCATTTATTTATTTATCGTGGCAGTAAGGACTTCAATAAAAGGGGAAATTAGTTTAAGTGAACAGAAAAACAAAAGTAGATTATAGCTGTAAATGGAGCTCAAACTGAATCCAAAATAATGAATGTATATTTTTCCACTCCATATTTTAGTTAATTATCTTCAAATATGCAGTCTACTATGAAAATGTAATCATTACATTTGTTGAAGATTTTAAATGAAGTATAAAATATAGAGAAAATTACTTATTATTTCTAAATTTCCAGGGCAATTTCTTTATTAAAATAATATTTATTCCAAAGCATGATTTCTATATCCCGATAGTCAGTTTTAACTGATAACATACAAGGTAAAATCAATGCTGAATCATAACATTTGACCAAATCAAATCCCACAGATTTTGTGAATTAAGCCTATAATAAAAAAATTGCATGTACTTTGATAAAGGCAACGTAAAGAGCAGATGTTTAAAATGTGTTATGATAATAATCTCTTGATATCATACATTTGAAAAATTCATCTATTTATAGTGCTTGCATGTTTGACTAGTACCTAGGGATAAGTGTCAAAAAAGTTATGAGAACAGAAATAAGGTGTATAAATTTGTGAATATGAAAAGAACTTTTATATCACAGTGTAGGAGCAAGCTGGAGAAATTTCTTTTATGTAAGTCATTTCTGTATGAAGCTATAAACTTTTTTTTAAACCAAAAGCTGTCATGGTTTCTTGTAAAATAATAAAGATAATAAAGATATCCATTTTAATTGATTCTTTTCATTGTTTAATAAAATTGCTTTGTTTGATTGCTGAAGAATTTGAATTGAGTTTTCATTACCCGCTTCTGAACAATTTACTCTAAGATCCAGACAGTATTGAGCTAATGAGTTTGAATTTATATTGAACCTTAACTGTCTTCATGAAGTAAATGGAAAAAAAATCATGGCAGTAACTAAGTATTCTTCATTAAAAACTATGTCGTAGAGATTTTACAATGAGGCTTTTAGCAGAGCTAAAGCATTAAATTGGAGTTTTACCAACTTTGCTGTTTCTATGCATATTATATGAAAATATGGTTCCTTTTTTAAGAAATAAAAAAGTCATGAGCTGATAGGGATATTACAGAAATTTCCTCTAAGTGGATAGTTTGTATTTTCAACAGATTCAGTTAAGGAATAAATTAATGTTAAGTTAATTTAATTTGGGAGCACATCTAAATTGAAATGATTTATAAACACCTTCCAAGGAGTATTCTAATAAGGTATTTCATGATCTTTTTAAATCTAAGACATTGCTACCAATATTGAAATGCAAGCCCTCAGTTGAGTGGCATTGACATGGAGAAATAATGTATGTTTCTCTTTATTTGAAAACAAGTGATGTATTTATTCACACACACATGCATGCATATTTAATTTTTGCTTTGGCATTATATTCTATAAAGTGATCTTTTGTGTTCTCTGTACAATGTCTAACCAAGCTGGACGTTTAATGGCTTCATTTTTTGGATTTGCTGTGTAATGAAGTTAGGCACTTTATGTGATGGCTAGGATGTCATTTACTGCAAGGATAACTTTGCATTCTATAAATATTAGTGTGTTTCAGTTCCAAGGAGTAATTAATTATCTGGTTAATATAATAGAGACCATTTCATATTAAGCTGGATAGCCAAACAGTATTAGACTCCACCACTAGGTTAAATGTTGCAGAAATATATATTTTTTAAATTTTGAGATCCTATACAAGAAATAGAAAATCATAAAGAACGTGCAGCTTAGGGGAAATTTACTTACCTCGGCTTATTTCCCTAGAAATCAGTTTTCCAACTCCAAATGTGATACATTTTTTTAAAAACTCATTTTAAGTTAGTCATTGGAAGATTTGGAATAATATTATATCCAAGTAATTTATATTCATTCCCCACAGGCAGCAGTGATGGTTCCTGGGATAAGGAAACACTGCCCTCTTCCCCATCCCAGGGACCTCAGGCCTCTATAACCCACCCCCGCATGCCTGGAGCACGTAGCCTTCCACTTAGTCATCCTCTCAACCATCTTCAGCAGAGCCACCTTCTGCCAAATGGTACGATGGCATTCTTTAGTATTAAAAATCATAGTTTTTTAAAATTGTATTTATCAGTTGGCAAAATAGGACATAATAAAGAGATATACTATATTTACATAGCTAATTGGGATAAGTTAAAGAAAACCCTAGTATTTTAAGCAAGATTCAGACTGATTATAGGAATAATATAGCAAAGAATTGACCATTTGTATTAAACACAGGATAAGTTAGGAAATGATAAACCATGGCACCAAACCAGATAGCTGTAAGCCTGGTTTCCCTGAGTAGTGAGTGAGATTTTTGCATACGAAGAGGAAAAATATTGTTTCTTTGACTACCATTATTAGAAAACTTTTGACTGTTTCAATTTTTAATGATTTATGTCCTCCAGAGCAATGATGATATATGTGCATTTTTTATAGGACTGGAACTTCCTTTTATGATGATGCCCCACCCTCTAATTCCTGTCAGCCTACCTCCAGCATCTGTCACCATGGCAATGAGCCAGATGAACCACCTCAGCACCATTGCAAATATGGCAGCAGCAGCACAAGTTCAGAGTCCCCCATCCAGAGTTGAGACATCAGTTATTAAGGTAATTCTTTTTTTATACAATTATTTTGGCATGTTCATCTTAAGCCACCATCCCTCAATCCATTTTTCTTATTCCGTAAGTACATCTGAACTCTAAAAAGCTAAGTGATAGTAAATAGACTATTTAAAAAAATCACTTGTAGCAAATGGCCCCAGGGGCACATTACTTAGGCCGGCTAGGGTTGCTTTAAATTCTCTATATATCTATTAAGATAGAGAAAAACATAGGACATTAAATGTTATAGTTCAAATTGTGTGTGTTCTTACATAGGTAGTTGTGTGTATGTGTGTGTGGTGTTATGAGCATTTAAGTGTGGAGAATCAGAAGACCAGAAGGGATAAGTTTTGCCGCTTCCTAGCTCTGTCACCTTAGACATGTAATTCAATCTTCCTGATTCTAGTAAATATCTAATAAAGGCATAATCCAGTGTGGATTATGTTGTAAAAACTAAATGAAGTAATAAAATTGGAAGTTTCCATAAATTCAAAAATATACTAAATTAAAGGTAATATTATTGTTATATAAACTTCATATGTGCATATATACACAATTGCGTCTCTATCCCTGTGTATCTGTGTGTGTATGTTTGTGCATCGTATGTGTTATATATGTAAATATCTTTTACTTTCATATTATTTTAAAATGTGTACTTAAATCAAAATATTTTAACTGCATTGTCTGGCTAAGGAGTAAGAAATAACAAAAAATTAAGAATAGATTATTAATTTTTAAACTAAGTACAAGATATTTTATGCTGCATGATCATTATTTGACATTACAATATCCCATTTTTCTGAATACAATACACTTAAATTTAGGGTATCCTCTGGAGCACATCTTATATAAACGGCCCTGTTCGGATCACAAGGTCAGAAGATCGAGACCATCCTGGCTAACATGGTGAAACCCCGTATCTATCAAAAATACAAAAAATTAGCCAGGCTGGTGGCGGGCGCCTGTAGTCCCAGCTACTCAGGAGGCTGAGGCAGGAGAATGGCGTGAACCTGGGAGGCGGAGCTTGCATTGAGCCGAGATCGCGCCACTGCACTCCAGCCTGGGTGACACAGTGAGACTCCGTCTCAAAGAAAGAAAAAGAAAAAAAAAGGCCCTGTTACTACTTACATACAATGTGGAGTAATATACAAATAGGAATTTTTCTTATATTAATGGCTCTAAAAACAAAGATGTGTCCCAGATGCTTTGGTCATTTTCTGTAGTATCAATACCAGAGGAAAAAATAACCAAAAGTCTCACAGAAGACCTGGATCAACTACTCAAAGATCACCACCTCAGAGAGCGCCAGTGAGTGCCACATTGTTATCAGCCAAGGAAATGATAAAAAGACCTTTGAAAACCCTTCTCTAAGAGGGATATTGTTACCAGATTATTCAATAAGCAAGATATCACCGTATTGTTAAATTTATGATGATGTTAGGTAATAGGTATTATTGAGAATTCAGCACTCTGATTGCCTCACTCATTAAAGTTACCTAGAAGAGGAGTTTGGCGGAGGGAAAAACCCATTTAAGTCTTCCCATCATTGTAGTCAATGGCTACTTTAAGCAAATATTACAAGGTACTAAGTATTAATGTATACGATGTGATTATTCTCATTAAAAAAATCTGGTCGTGATTACTATAAAGAATCATCTCATAATATTAATTATGTAATTTTTACTTTTAAAACTGGTAACTAAAATCTCTCATTTAGGTAAGATTTACATTGATAAATAAGGCAAACATATTATAGAAGAGCAGATTTTTAGCAGTTTAAAGTCATAATGGGTGTCTAAGTTATGACCTGTAGCTAATATTTGCATGAGGGATGGCTTACATATTCCTGCATCAAAAAGCCTTTATTTATATCAGGATACTTGATTTATTTTATTTTGCAATATATACATATTTTAAAAAATAGTTGTGCTACTTGTTAATTAGAATACTTAGGGGATCTCCTTTTAATACATACTTGGTTGTCAGAGTTTAGATAAGTAGGAGGAAGAAGTTGAGTTTCCTCTGGAAGAAGTCTATAGAAAATAATTCAGGACTCAATGATTGGGAAGTCAGAAACATTCCTGTGTTTTCCTAGATTAAGTTTAGGAAAGGAAAGGAGGGGGATATATGGAGAAAGGAAGAAAATACACAAAAAGAGAAGAAAGTGAGGTCGTTTTATGTTTTAAGATATGTGCCAACACCTACTAAGTCATAGAGATATCTCACTTCTTCTCTTGTTGCAAATATTTTCAGAAACTTGGTTACATGCAGATTAAAGGGAGTTGTGGATTTTGAAAGTGTTGATGTAAATGGTAATAGTAGCAGCCAAATAGGGAACAATGGCTCTAATTGAGAATGATTACAAAAAGTAAAATCTGATAGTTTTTATTGCCAACATCAAAGTGAAGTTCAATTGGCTGTTGTGGAAGGGCTGAAAGGCCCATTTTTTTATCATGGTGCCCTTATTTTGTGAGACAGGCCATTTGTATAGCTTCGAATTTGACACTGACAGGTAAAGATTATTGAAAGTAAACACATTTTAAGAAAGGCATGAGACGATTCTAACAGTTTTAGATGCTTAAAGACAGCCACATAACCTGATAAAAATCAAGTGAGTGTCCTCAGAGAATAAGGGTGAGGAATAGGTCCTCCAAGAAGTTCTAAGTATTAGAGAGGAGAAGTTAACAAATCAACCTGTCTAAATGTATATATTGGTTGACTGTATAGAACAAGAAGAGTTTAGTAAACTCACCTAATAGATGTTAATTAAGTTTAGTTTTGGGGAAGTTTTTATTTTCCTCAAAGAAAACAGCTGACTCCTATGTCACCTTTAACAGTATTGGACACGTGGATAACTAGAATATGGACTACACATTGGTTTGCCTGGGAAGATTCTATTAATAAGTGTGAAAGTCTGTTGCAAGTGATGTGTTAAATGTCATAGAAGATTGAGCCTATATGACGGAATTATAAAACAACTGGAGAAATAGTCTTTAAACAGAAAATAGAACTTTGAGAGATGTTCTAAATGCTGGAATATACCATTTACATTTTTTAAGAGTAATGACAAGACTTAAAATTAAAACTCAACCTAAATGCAAATGGCAATAACAATTTGTAGGACAAAAGAGAAGCAAAAATATAGCTTTCAGAGTTACATATTTTAAAAATATTCTTTGTTTAGCTGTTTCTATGAAGTAAAGGAGCTCCAAAAGTTTTTTCATTAACATATCAATGCCAGTACATGAAATGGAGCAGGGTCTGAATCCCCAAGCTGCCAATGTTGGGTGAAATCTATTCTGCTGCTGGTTTTCATGGCCTGTGAGTTAAGAATTGTTTTGCATTTTTAAGTGGTTGGAAAAAAATAAAAAGAAAAATATTTCATGACACATGAGAATTATATGAAATTCAAAATGTAGTGTTGGTAAATAAAGTTTTTTTCTGGGGACAGAGCCATATCTAAATTTATGTAATGTCTATGGCTATTTTCACATGCAAAGACAGAGTGGACTAAAATACTTGCTATTTGGCCTTTTACCAAAAAAGTTTGTCAATACCTGTGTTAGACCTCTGATTATCCCAAACCCACATGAATCTCAGACTCTGGAAAACTGAAGCAGCTCAAACTAAACTCTCAAACACAATAGAACCAAGTAGAAAAAAGAATTAAAATAATTGAGAATTTAGGGTTGAAAGAATTAAATGCACTGAGGAAAAGAAAACTAGATAGATGAAGACTTTCCCACTATGGCATTGTTATTTGCTTTACATGCAAGCGTTCATGAGAGAGTCTGCTAAAGTCTTGAACTTATATGGCTGGTTGTATTGAGTATAATCAAGATTATTTTGAGGAGGAAATTGACATACTCTTTAGACAATAATAGGTCTAATTAAAATTCCTAGTTGTGTGGATATATGCACAATTTCCTCTCCTGTCTCTCTCTCGCTAAATATCTGTAGGGATATATTAAATAATTATAAACTATACCTGTATTAATTTCTTATGTGTCAATGATACCCATATACTTTTTCTGTTTAGCATTCATAGAACATAAAGCAACTTAGACTTGAGATGTTATGTAATTCAGCTTCCCCCATAATGGAGAAATAATTCCCACATCCTTCTTATTCATTTTCATATATCTAAGCTTTTGTAGGATGCCTAATCTATTCTCAGCAGATTTAAGAGTGAGAAGTATATTCATTAATCAAATTAAAATTTGCATCTCAATAGCTTCTACCTTAACTTTGTTATATTTTATTTGAAGAAAAATGTCTACTAATTCTTCTAGGTTCTAGCCATTTCAATATTTAAGCCCTTTGTTTTAGTGCCTATAGTGTTTCTGTTTTCTAGGCCAATTATTCTAATTTGTTCTGACTATTCTTCATCTTTTTGGTTGCCTTCTTTTTATTGAAGTCACCCTCTATCACACCATGCTCTAGAAGTGAATTGTGCAATGAAGAGACACTAGACATCAACCTCAATTTGGACAATAATCTATAAATCTAGTCATAGTTCCAAAGATTTTGTTTGGTAGTTGAATGTCTGACTCAGTACATTTCATGCCTTTCTGACATAAAATTCTGTTAAGCCAGTTTTTCTTCATCTTTTATTTGTGTTAGGAATTTTTATTTATCCACATTAAGTTTTTTAGTTTCCATTCCATTGATTTAGGGTCTTCAGATACTTTGGAGTATTAACATCCCAGACTGTCACATTAGCTATTTATGCCATCTTTGTATCATTTCCAAATTTTAAAAGGATGTATTCCTTTATTACCTTAAACGACTGAGTAAAATAAACAATATAAATCAAGAGATCAATTTCTCTTGTCATTGGAGAATTCCTAATAAGTTGAAATGTTCTATTAATTGATTCTCTTAGGTATCATTCATTATGTAACCCAAAATTCTCTTGAATGAATCAATATTTTTCTCAGTTTTTATTTAATAAATTCATAATGTTATAAAGATTTTGAAAAGGGCGTTCTTGCTGAAATAGAAGTAATAGTGAAAGGAAGAAACGCAGCATATTTTAGTGATTTGAGGCATGTGTTCTGAAAAAAGACTACTTGGATTTGCATTTCGACTTTATCACCTCCAACCAGTGTGACCATAGACAAATTATTTAATATATTTGTATTTTATGTAATAACAGCACTACCCCATTAGGTTGTCATAAAGATTAAATTACTATTTATTTAATCTTTGGAAGTCTTTATATACCGACATTATTTTCTTCTCATTACTATTTTGTTTTCTCTCCAAGTATCCAAAATCATTTGTTTAAAAGTAAGTTCTAGAATTTTGCAGGGAATCCCTGTCAAGCCTGTGAAATATAGTCATACTTCTGTGGTGAGACCTCTGTCTCTCTGACTTTCTAATTTTTTTGTTCTGCTCATTTTACCTAATAAAAATTTTATACACAGCTTTATTTTAATCAGGACTTTTGGGTTTGTAGTGCATAGTATGCAAAGCAGATTTTTAAATGCATTTTAAGATTTTTTTCAGAGATAACATAGAATTGTTTTTGAGAAATATGATGACATTCAAATTACCCTACATTGTTGGATACACATCTTTCTTCTTATGACACATTACAGTTTTCTGAAAATAGGGAATATGACTTAAATTCGTTAATTTTCTTTGCTGATCTGTTATGTGTCTCTGTGTGTGTCTGTGCATGTGTGTGTGAGAGAGAGACTTTGTGACATTCTCATTTAAAGAATTAAGCATTGAAAAACGCTGTTTATAATTGTAGTCATACTTTAAAGCAAGTTCTTAAAATACTGTATTAGGAAACAGGATGTTACTTGCATGAAGTTTAAAATGTGAAAAGATTATAAAAACCACAACCAGAGTGACCTAATTCACAAAGTAGAGTGAATCTTAGAGCAATGTGACATCATATACTTCATGTTTGTTTTTAGTTACAGAATAGTTTATTCTTTGTACAAACATAAAAATCTCCAAGTGTATGCAGAGCTTTTAGACATAAATTTTTTTCACAAAAATTTATTTAATTTTACTTGGTTTTAAAAAATAATAAGTATGTTCTCTTTAGGTTTATTTGAATATTGATATTAAATATGAAAAAAAAGATGTTAACCTAAAAAAGAAAGTATTACAACACAACCACCACTAATGAAACATCTAGGCCTTGGAATACATCACATGTTTAAATGCTTGATTTTATAATAATACTAAAAAAGAAACTCATTGTTCACATTTGGAGAATTTGGGGGGAGCTGATGTTTTTAAAGGACAATAAAGGCTTAAAGATAAATACATGGAAGGGATCAAGCATTTTTCCTGCCTTTTCCATAAAAACTGATCCTAAGAATAACCAAATGATTCATGAGGTAACTTTGTGATCATAGAAACCTTCTAGAAAATAAGTGTGTAGGAAATTACAAGCCCTAATGAAGTGATGAATTGCGACCATGATCATCAGTGGTGGCTGGCATCATAAAAGGCAACCAAGCAGACATTACGCTTATTATAGAAGCTTGCAACGCCATCTATGAAGTAGTCGTACCCCCACATCAACTTGAACTAAGCCTCCAGAGGTAACTATGCAGGAAACTCAAGGGTCAAAGGAACATTGGGATGAATTAGACTCATCAAGGGAACTGCAGATGAGAGGCTCATAGTGGTGGTGGCCTGTAAGAACATACATTTGTTCCTTACTAAGTTAAACATTGACTTTAAACATTTACCATGCAGGAGAGATTGATGCCAGTTAAAGGCAACGCTGGTCAAATCAGCACTTACCTTTTTTTCCTTGCTGTTCTTCCTTCATCTCTATATCCCTTGGCTGTAGTAAAGAAAGAAGTCCTACCTTTTAATTAAGATGCCAGTATTTATTGTCAGATGGTGCTGAATTATAATTCCTGAGTCAAGATTTTATTTTGCTGCTTAAAGTAAATTTATATGATCAAATAGCAACCTAAAAAGTTACAAGGCTATGTGAATTTTCATACACACTTGGGAAAAATATAGTCCCCTACCACCAATGAGTAAGTTCAAAGAGACAACAGGAGAATAAAGTTAAGTTGTTTCAGATTATATTAAGTTGTTTCACGGGGCCTTGCCAGTTTCATGTTTAGAAAACTTGAGTATTTATGGAGTTCCATAATCAAAGTTTTTTTAAAAGCTATGTAAATATTATTTGGGGCTTCCTCAGCTATGGAATCTTGATTTGGGCTGCCTGGTCCTCAACTAGGTGTAAGCATGCTGACATCATTGACTGTCTCTTAAAAGTACTTTTAAGCATTTTTATGAATACAGGATTCCAATTCTGCTATTTGTCTTCTTTGCACATTTTTCCAAAGCAAAGGAATTTGAACACCACTCTTAGTGTCAATGATGTTGCATTTCACTAACAACATTTACCAGGTGTGATATATGCTCCATGGGGACAATAATTTTTGTCAGTTTTGTTTAATTTTATGTAACCAGAACCTAGATCCTGCCTGGTACATAGTAAGTGTTCAGTAAATACTCATTGAACTAATGTATTTGAGCCTGAGTTTTCTTAAAGCTGAGAAGTTTTGGTTATATAAAGTGCTGGTCAACTTCATCAATTTTATAAATTAAAAGTTATATGAAGATAACATTTAGCCTGGGCACGGTGGCTCACAGCTGTAATCCCAGCACTTTGGGAGGCCTAGGCTGGTGGATCACTTAGACCAGCCTGACCGACATGCTGAAACCCCGTCTCTGCTAACAATACAAAAAATTAATCAAGTTTGGTGGCAGACGCCTGTAATCCCAGCTACTCAGAGGCCGAGGTAGGAGAATTGCTTGAACCGGGGAGGTGGAGGTTGCAGTGAGCCGAGATTGTGCCACTGCACTCCAGCCTGGGTGACAGAGCAAGACTCTGACTCAAAAAAACAAACAACAACAACAAAAATTTAATATTACAAATTGTTTTCCCACTTCTATATCCTGTTCAGTTGGGGAATCTCTATTGAAAAACAAAAAATGAAGAGAATTAAAAGGAGAGCAAAATAAATAAAAGCTAAATGAAATAATCCTTTAGAGAAATGAGTTGTGATTATACTTACCCTAAGAAAATATTTTAATTTGATAAAATATAATACATTTTTAAGGTGGAGAGAGGGCAACTGAGATAATGCAATTTTTAAAATGTTTAATCACATGTGTGTAGTACTGAACATTTTACACTGTTTATTTTAGAATTTGAGTATGTTGTTTTTGAATTCTATTTTTGATTCTGAATTATCCTACACACCAAATACTTCTTGTTCTTCCCAGAGGCAAAAATGCAGCTTTTCCTTTTTTGTTCTCCTGTTACTATTAGTTTATTAGTATGACCTTTTTTTTTTTTTCAGTGAAAGTGCTCCTCTTAAATTTTCATTTATTATTGTGGCGAGTTTTATAAAGATGGAACATTGCAAAAGATTGTGTTTTATTGATTGGTGAAGTTGATGCAGGACTATAAAGGAGTGTGTTGAAGTATTAAATTAAATATTCGTTCTCTCTGTCCTGCTTCAGCCCCTTATTGGACGTTAAAGGGTATTACACAAATGAAATGATAAATCCAGTTTACATAGTTTTCTTATAGACATTGAACTGCTTCTTTCTTATTATGTCTGAATAAAACTCATTATCTATTTTGTTTCAGTAATAATTATGAGATTCCCTCCTAAGCAATTCTTTATTGTCTCCATTATTCTCCATCTTATAGAATACTCTGGAAAGGCAAGCATATAAATATGATAAAAGAATTAAGCTGTTGAAATAAATTAATTTATTGTGCAACAATGTATTCAAATCTTACTTGCTCAATGGATTTTACTTTAATGAAATTCTTCAAAGAACAATACATTAGGTTCCAAAGATTGAAATTATACATTAAGTAAAATGACTGAATATGTTGTGTCTCAATTTATAGAAAGTTTCAATTGAATAGTTAAGCTTTTAAATCATAAAAATTTGCATAAATTAAAATATTTTCTTCAAATAACAGTATTAACTATTGTTTTTGTATCCTTTGTTCTTGAACACAAAACTACAATTAAAGCAAAAACTAAGTTAAAGGTAAATTAAATACTATTATTTTACTTATACATATTTACTGAGCTTTATTATGCTTTTAAAATGCATTTTACGTAAAGATTTCAATCTAATTTATTTTTACTTAGTATAATATGCCTTTTTAAGAGTATTTTGGATGTGTAAATGAATAACTGAACAATTCATGAATTAAAGGGATGATCACAGACAACTTTGACATTTAAGTACATTGACTAATAAAGCATTTTTCTACTTATATGGGAAATGTTAAAATAAACAAGGAATTATTTTAATGGCATAATAATTGTTTCCAGAGATTTATGCATTAAATATTTAAGCATTTTATGAGTTAAATATCTCAGAAAAATTATATTCTCATGCTTTCCATTAGCACTACTAAGAAATCTATTATGACAGGAAAATCAGACTTGCAAAATCATTTTAGAGAGACTGATTTATTTCAAGATTGTACTTTATGTCTGTTCAGCCAAACATGCATTAACATAATTATTAAGAAAAATATTAAAATTTATTGATAGATAAGCATTGATGTGAGTGAACTTTGGAATAAAATAGAATGGTTAATTTAGAAAATTCTCTTTATACAAAAATATATCAATGCATTTTCTTAAATACACACCATGTATTTCTGTGTAATCCAAGTGCTAACAGTTAGGTGTATTAGGAATTAGCTCTAAAGCTTAGACAAACTATGCTTCTATTAGAATTTCAAGAAATCAAGATTAGACTTTAAGAGTATATCTCTGGACATGTATGCAGTTAGCTGCAGTATTGTTTCTTGATATATTTATACAAATTATAAAGGAGTTCTACATATAGCCTTATAAATGCATCCTCTATGATAAGTGCACAAATACTCCAAAACCATACACAACTAAACTTTTGAATTATGGCGTGGCTAACACAAGCCAAGATTGTCTTTTGATTTGTGATTACAATGATTTGATATGAGAATATTGCCATTTGAAACTTCTTTATAGTTTAGGGTAATTATAATTAGAAGACAGGAAGTAAGTTTTGGCATCCAGATGTGAAGTTTCTGCTCTTTTAAGTCATATACATGTTTGTTTTTTAAAACTGTTGGTCGTTTGTTTGCCTTAGACATTTTAGAAGCATACATGCTTCATTTTGTTAGTTTGGAAAAGTAACTGATAATGTATTCGTTTTCCATGTTACCTGTGATAAAGATTTCAAAATATCTTGATCTGCGAACTGTAAAGTTGGATGCCATCTTTCTGTAGTATCCTAGCGTGTAACAAATGCATACATGTTATAAACGTCTCTGAACAAGTTAGTTTCAAATTTTAATATCTGGGATGTATGTTTGTCTTTGTCCCCCCTTGTTTTCTCTCTCCTCTTCCCATCTCTTCTCTCTGTCTCTTTCTCTTTCTCTCTCCCTCCCACTTATTTGCATATTTGCAGTATTTTAAGTGGAAACCCCACATAACTTCAGATGGAAAATATATTGTGTGTTGCTTACATTTACCTACATATCAATTTTGCTATTTGCAGAAAATAAAGCACTTAATTGTTAACCCTGATCAATTAAGGTAAAGGGCTAATGCTTTTTAGTATAATACTAACAATACGTCTGCCTTCTGTGGGAGTTTATTGTCTTTTACAGAAGCCTATCAGCACATATTAGCTCTGTACAAAAAACTCTTATAGTTCAACAAGTTATCATTACGACAAGATTGTAATACGCATTGCAACTTTCGAGATTAAAATTTAATTGACCTCTTTTTACTTTTCCTTTACAATATTGTTTTGTCATGAAGCTTCTTATAGCGCTTTTTTTTTTTTAATTCCATGGAATATATGTTAGGAAACCATTTTATGACATGGATTTGGGAAAAGGGCTTGGCTATTTTTTCTGGTTATTTTCATTTTATTTGTCAGGGTCTTCAAAATGAAGTCTCAGCATATCTGTTGAAGATGTTTATTGGCAATGTACATCATTGAAAAATTAAAAGAGTGTGACAAAAGTACAGCTCAATCTTGGTTCCATATTAAAATCATAGGGAGAGATTTAAAAATATACTGAAGTCTGGGTCCCATTTTAGACGTAGTGTATTAGATTTCTAGGGCCACTGTAACAAAGAACCAGAAACTGGGTACCTTAAAACCACAGAAATTTATTGTCTCTCATTATTGGAGTCTAGAAGTTCAAAATCAGGAGTTCATGAGGACCATGCTCCCTTTGAGATTCTAGGTAGAATCCTTCGCTTTCTATAGCTTCTGGTAGCAGCTGGCAATCCTTGCCATTCCCTGGCTTGAAGCTGCACAAGTTTAATCTCTTCCTCTATGGTCACATGACATTCTTCCCTCCTATCTTCACATCTACTTGTAAGGACACGACTCACGTGGGATTAAAAGCCACCCTAATCCAGTATGTTCTCATCTTAACTGATTATGTCTGCAAAGACTCAGTTTTCAAGTACATTCATATTGATAGGGACCAAAGGTTAGGGCTTCAACAGATCTTTTTGGGGAACACAATTAAGCCATAATACTCAGTAAACCAGAATCTCTGGGAGTGAAACTCAAGCATAAGCACATTTAAGAACATGCCAGGTGATTCTGATGTGCAGCAGGATTTCAAACCATCTTGGTGCTAATGGTATCACTTTGACCAAAGATGAGCACGATCATCATTCTCACTGGCAGTAGAAAACCTGGAACCTCCTATTTGTTTTCCATATTAAGTTAACATTGACATTTTGGAAACATTAGCCTCCTACAGGCCAATTACATTTTAGATTTTTTTTCTCTATTTCGTAATTGCATATTTTCTCCCTAATAAGGAATAACGTACTAATTATTTATAAGTACATTATACATCTACATACTTTATATAGTTTTCTTCCACACTTTTAACTATTTATTATTACAAAGACAGTTCATCAAGGCCTGTGTCTGTTAATAACTGAGGGTATAAATATTTTGCTGCTCAAAGTAGAAAATGTTCACCAATGGGTACCTTCTTTCTTAATCTGTAATTCCATTTATAATAGCTAATTGGAGACACTTATAGAATCTACTTGCAGATTTGTCTAATGGAGAATGTACAGAGCTTAGAGAGGGAGGTGTGGAGAGAGACAAGACTGTTGACATAAAATAGAGTATCAGGAAGCACAGTACCAAATTTCCCTGGGACATGATTGATATATATTTCATAAATGTGCCCTTAATACAGTTGTGTGGTTGAATTGAAGCTAGGTGTGGTAGGTACTCTGAGAATTATTTAAACCAAAGAAAATTATTCCAATATTAAATAATAATCCATTTCCGTGATGCCTTAAAATGTGACTGAGTATGTCCAGAGCAGTACTAGGATGGAATACCTGTTAAAAACTCCTCTGGTATTATTATTATGGTCAGTCATGTTGATAATGTGTTTATTACATGATCTTTAGATACTTGCAGAAATAAGGGAATATATTTAAAGATTTCTTCAAAATGATAAATAATCCTTCTTTATTCTCCGAAATCTTTGTTGTCTAATGGGTTCTTATTTGGTTATTTTTGGGCGTCTTCCTAGGGCTTACTTTTTCTCCAGAGTGGATTGACATTCGCCATTACTGCAGTCACGCTTACCTGTAGAACATAGTTTCATAGACCATCTTTTTCTACTTTATTTGGCTTGCTCAAGATAAACATATCTTTTAGTACAGTTAAATGCTGATGAAGTAAAGTGTTTATTCTCTTTACATTTCTTATTGTATTGAGAAAAAACAACATTCATTAAGTAAAGATCTGTTGTATTTAACATCTTTTCTACCCTCCTTCCCTCTCTTGCTGGTGCAGGAGCGTGTTCCTGATAGCCCCTCACCTGCCCCCTCTCTGGAGGAGGGGAGAAGGCCTGGCAGTCACCCATCATCACATCGCAGCAGCAGCGTGTCCAGCTCCCCTGCTCGGACTGAGAGCTCTTCTGACAGAATCCGTAGGTCTCATACTTCTACTTGTCACCGTTTTAAACTTTATTAGGGTTCAGCGGGTTTTTCTAATCAACATGCCCTCATTCCAAATAGATCTCAGATGGATCATGTTCTGAACTCTGTAGCAATAGCCATCTCTCAAAATTATGTTTCCCAGTTTGCAATATCGTGAGGTATGATACTACATTAACAGGTCCTGATATAAATTTCCTCTCTTTGATGCCACATATAAAGATTTGAGCTATGAAACAGAGAAAATAAGTAACCTTTTAGATTGGTTTCTGAAGTAAACACAACCAATTCTCAAATATCTAGTGTCTTGGTACACTGTTTATGGATTATTCAACATCATTCCTCAAATCCTACTCTACCATTTTTGTAATTCACTGACTTTTAAATTTTATCCTTGTGTTAATGGAGATATCCACAAAGAGAAATAAGTTAAATTCAAAATACTAAATTTAAAAAGCATACATTTCTAAGTCATTCAGGTGGTCAATGGATTAAATAATTTGAAATTAGCTAAGTTTGAGAATTTGAATTAGTAAAAATCAATAATGCATAGTATTGTCATATATTGTTATTTTTAAAATTTGGAAAGTAGGGCTGTGTGTTATCTTATAATATTTTCACAATATTTAATCTTGGTAGTTATGGCCAAGAAAATTAAGAATAAAGTTAAAATGCCATCCAATTAACAAGTGATTTTTGTGTCTGTACAATAATCTCAGATTGTTCTTTTGATAAATGACTATATTAGAAGAGAAAAACTTGTTTGATAAAACCTATATATATTGCTTATTTCCAGAATTTAGCTATTATTTTATGCAATTATGTTTATAGCATACACTTCATCTAATTGGACAAAGTTTATTTAAGTTATTTGGTTGTCGAGAATATTTTCATAATAGGAAAGCATTTTCTAGAAAGTCACTTTATAGGTTATAAAGGAATGTATGCATAAAGTGAAAATTGTTGATCTGGGAGCTATTGAAGTGGATAATTTAAAGATTAAGTTGAATGCTATGTAAATAATTATAAATAAAAGATAGTCAATTATTGGCAATTATATAGTTCAACATAATACTAAATATATATACTTGCTTTGGCCTGCTGAAAACCTATTTCCTTAATTTTATAACTTTATATACAATTTTAAAACAGTTTTCAAATAAAATATTTACTGTATATTTTTATGGTATGTTGACACTAGAATCAGAAATTTAATGATAAATATTGGTTTCATTATAAGATATTGTCATTGGAAAGTAGCTGTCCTAGAGAAAAAAAAAATTGGAATAAAATGAAAATGACGGACAGATGGGGGAAGATTTGAATGAGTTTTGTTATACATTCATGTTATTTTAGTAATGGTAATATTCTTTTTTCAATTTTTGATAGAAACAAAGGAGACATTTTTGTATGCCTGGGACACCATAATTGTTGAAATGGAAATACATCCACATCCACACACATACATATATATGTACATATATGTAGCATATTACTTTAAAATAATTTTAAACTAACAGAAAATTTTCAAATATAATGCAAATCATTCTTATGTGTTTGTCATCCTGATTTACCTCATCAGTCAACCAATCAAGTTCTCTGAAAGTGATATCTCAATAAAGGCATAATGTCACCTAGTGCTTCTGTCATAGATTTAATACAACTTTACCTCAAATTCATCATCGTTTATCTTCTAGAAACAAGAACATTATTTTACATAAGAGAAAAATGATCAAAATCAGGAAAATAACATTATTATAGTACTAAAATTTGAACTACAGTTTTTATTTAAATTGCACTGGTTTTCCCACCAATATTTTTTAAAGCAAGATTTTTTTTTTCTAGCTGCAAAAGCCAATCTATGATCACACACTACAATTAGTTGTCATATTCTCTTAGTATTCTTTAATCTGGAACAGTTCCTTAGTCCATTTTGTCTTTCAGTAACTTTTTTTATTTTTTAGTACAGGCCATTTATTTTGTAGAATGTCCCTCAGTTTGGATTTTTTTATGTTTCCTTTTGATTAGACTTAGGTTATGGATGTTTGGTGGGAATCACACAGCTGTGATAGTGTGTCCTTCTTAGTGAATCATTTCAGGAAACACACATTTCTACAATATCAGCAATAACTTTATCACTTTCTTAAGGTGGTGACTACTAGGTTTCTCTATTGCAATATTACTTGTTGTTGTTGATGTTTACCTTTGTAGATAGTGAGTGTCTGGTGAGAAAAATATCTTAAGACTATGCAAATATTCTGTTCTTTACCGAACTTCCATTCACTAGTTTTAGAATTATCCCTTGATCCTGAAACAATTATTATTAATGGTGTTTGCTAAATAGCAATTTCTACTATATTATTCTTATATTTTAAAAATTTATATTTTCCAGATAAAAATCTTGTTTTATGCAAAATAAAAATAAAGTGAGGTGATGTCATTTTCAATATTTTCTGCATATTCTGACAAATTATCGTGTTTATCAGTTATCACAGTGTTTTTAGGGATAGATAATAAATTTAAAGTTAAACCATTATATTAATATTATAGTTACTGTTAAGTCCAAGAGAGTTTAATTGACTTATTGGAACCTTGTGTGTTATGGTGTTTTTGTGTTTTGTTTTGTTTGTTTTCCTTTCGGCCATAATAGCGGTCCATCAGAATGGGTTGTCCATGAACCAGATGCTGATGGGCTTATCACCAAATGTACTTCCTGGGCCCAAAGAGGGAGATTTGGCCGGTCATGACATGGGACATGAGTCAAAAAGGATGCATATTGAAAAAGGTAATGTATGATTATATATTCCTTGTTTTTCCCGATTCAATAGATTTTAGAACTAGATTTTAATCACACAATGAAGTCTATCTCTACATCATGTAAAAAAAAAAGCATATAAATGTTTTAAAAATCCACACTATTAAGTACAAATTAAACCTATTCATTCAACAAAAAAGAGATATGAATGAAGACCTGCTGCACTTCTCTTACACAACAGGTAAGTTACAATTTAGTTACCAGTACATTAAAAAAAAAAAGTCCCAATTGTTATCTCTCAGTTCCTAAAGGGTCTGCTATTTGACTTTTTCAATAACTTCAGGGTCACTGTCATTTTACTTAGCATGATAGAACAATAACAATATAGAAAGGATTATTCTGTCTTCTTTTGAATTAAAAAAACAGTTTACAGACCAATAAGGAAACAGAAATATATTTTATATGTCAATGTACTACTAGTTGTTTCAAAATATACCAAGAAAGCTCAGGTTCTACATAGCTAAAAAAGTTTCTTATATTTTGTTAATGTCAATCAAACCCATTTTTCACAGGCAAAAATGTGTATTTTCATGCCTTATTTGATAATTCCATGAAAAAATTAAAATATTTTAGTCAGCATATTAGAAATTTATTCTTGGAGATGCAAATACATATTTTCAAATTGTAAGTGTTAAATTGTGGATATAGGAATCTTCCCACCTATTTTTTATTTTAACTTAATATTTTAAACTTTATAAATATAGATAGGATAATTTGCTTATCTTTTTTTGACAAAGCCATCAAATAATCAGTGTTGTGAATACGGGTATTTCTTTGGAAAACATAAAAGGGGCACAATTAATCAGCTGTCAACAAGGAAAGGAAACAAAATTGGGTATTTAAATAATTGAACAGGAATAAATGCATGGAGGGAGATTAAGTTAAGGAGGGGTACCTTCTTCCCACCAAAAAGACTACTCACAAAAAAGTAAAAATGCTTACATAAAACATTTCCCTTTCAGCATAAAAATAGCTCTGCTAAATCCCTTAGGGAGAAGGAGTATATTTCTACAAATTAGATTATTTGAGCTATGGAATGTCAGTGAGAAAACAATAATCTAGGTACTAACATGTTAACATCTAGGCATAATTGAGAAACAGAGACATTAATAAAATTTTTACATTATTTATTGTGAAACTTGATATCAAGTGCTATTTATATTAGGCATTCTAATGCAGTGCACGACTAGGTCGGATGGTCTCTAAATTTTTAACTTACATTTTTTTCACAACCTTTTCATTAACAATAAAGCAGAATGTCATGTATATTATCCATCATATTTATTTTGACCTATACTTTTGATATTTAATCAAAAATCCATGCATAGCAATATTGTAAAAATTAGTATAGTGGGGCTGGGTGTACTGGCTCACACCTGTAATCCCAGCACTTTGGGAGGCTGAGGCGGGCAGATCACGAGGTTAGGAGTCGAGACCAGCCTGACCAATATGGTGAAACTCCGTCTCTACTAAAAATACAAAAATTAGATGGGCGTGATGGTGCGCACCTGTAATCCCAGCTACTCGGGAGGCTGAGGCAGAAGAATTGCTTGAACCCTGGAGGCAGAGGTTGCAGTAAGCCGAGATCGCGCCACTGCACTGCAGCCCGGGTGACAGAGTGAGAGTCCATGTCAAAAAAAAAAAAAAGAAAAGATAAGAAAAATTAGTATACTGGTAAAACATGAAGTTTCATCGAAGACTCAAGTTTTAAGTAATGATATTTAAATATAATAATTAAATGTATGGGTGTCACAATCATTCTCCACTAGGGTTGAGCTAAAGAGTAAAGCCCTAGAAAAAATTATTTGAGTCACTCTTTTCTCAATTTTCCCTTACATACTATTTACCAAGTTTAACTTGGGATGCATAAGAAGGAAGTTAATTTATGTTATACAATGAATGTCAGGATATTAGAGCTAAATTCTCTTGCAGCACCATGGTGGAGAAGGGCTAAGAGAAATATCCAAGTCCAGAGGTGGTAGTGAAGAGAAAAATACAAAAGGAATGACCAGTACTAGAATTGGAATAACAAATCTCACTAGAATTTTTGGTGGAGAGCTTTGTGCAATGTTATCCTTTGAATTGACCTATATGTTTCATAACTATTCCTTTTTCATATGTCAAGATTTCAATCTCTCTACTTATTTTTTATTATTATAATTTTGCCCCCATGGAGCATTTTTTGAGATAATATACTAGGTTGATGATCTAGGCATGTTTTAAAGTACTATTCTAGTAAGCGTTTTGTTATGTGATGCTTTTCTCTTGTGTGTACCTTCTTTTATCTAGTTTTTAATATAGTGAATTAATAGTAAATATTCATAGGCTTTCTAGATTGATAGAAACTACGAAATTAAAAATTGTTTTCTTTCATGACAAAATTTTCATGGGCCTCATAATATCCCTGTAACTTTCCTACAACTCATATCTATATCAAACAGATAACTTCATTTAGAGATAGATATTTGTGGAGAAATTAATTGTATGTTCGTTACATTTTAGGCTTGAACCTATATGTAATTTGCTGCCTGCCAACTAAATTATTCAAACGACAATTAATTCTTTAGAAAACACTGATTCCAAAAATAGATGCCAAAATTTATTTGTACTCTGAGAATCACTGTGGTCTGAAATCTTAAGCATCAGTAACTTAAACATTTTATGTTCTTCTTAATATTAAATAGCTATGGGCTCCATTCTATTAGCCCCAAAAATTAAGTCACCATTAGTTGAAGGACCAGTGGTTTTAACTATTGAGTAAATTCATTCCATTTTAAAAATAAAGAATGCTCACATAAGGTTTTGAGCTTAGGGAGAGTATAATTAAGGCATATATATGCATAAATATATACAATATATATAAAATACAAAAACAAATGTTATATATAAAACAATATAAAATACAAAAATATAAAAATACAAAATACAAAAACAAAATGTTATATATATATAAAACAAAAGTTTTAGGCTTGAATCTATGTCAGTTCGCATCCATATATATGTATATGTATATATATCCCATATATACGTATATGTGTATAATACACATATACGTATATATGTATAATACACATATACGTATATATGTATAATACACATATACGTATATATGTATAATACACATATACGTATATATGTATAATACACATATATGTATAATCTACATATATGTATATATGTACAATATACATATATGTATAATCTACATATATGTATACATGTACAATCTATATATATGCATAATCTACATATATGTATACATGTACAATCTACATATATGTATAATCTACATGTATGTATAATCTACATATATGTATATATGTATAATCTACATATATGTGTAATCTACATATATGTATATATGTATAACCTACATATATGTATAATCTACATATATGTATAATCTACATATATGTATAATCTACATATATGTATATATGTATAATCCCATATATATATGTGTGATTACAGCACCCACCACCACGCCTGGCTAATTTTTGTATTTTTAGTAGAGACAGGGTTTCACGATGTTGGCCAGGCTGGTCTCGAACTCCTGTTCTCAGGTGATCCACCTGCCTTGGCTTCCCAAAGTGCTGAGATTACAGGGCGTGAGCTACCACACCTGGTCTATTAGTTCTGTCTCTTTCTCTCTCTCTCTCTCTCTCTCTATATATATATATATATATATATATATTCACATCCATATATATATATATATATATGCATGAAAACTGTCTTTCAGCTTTTCCAAACATCCGGAGTTCTCAAGAGCTTTCTGTGTTTTAAAACATTGCTGATCTTTTCCCTCATTCTAAATATAGTGGAATAGGCTGTAATAATTGACATTTGTGGTATATAAATAGGCTCACTGTTTCTTGTTGCTAGAGCTCTCTGTTTATCCTCCACACATTTGTCCACTGAAGCTAGTTTACAGTGTTGCTCTCTCATGCATAATTTGTTTTGGTTTTTCTTAAATTGCTGCTACTTTCAACAAATTTTGGAGCACACTTCTTACCTTGCCTGTAACTCAATATGTACATTTTTGTTATTATACAATTTACCTAATTTTTGATTGATCAAAAATTATATATATGATGGAGATAAGCCTATAATATTAACTTCTTCCAATTATAGAAAACTTAAGCATTTATAGTTGTGACTAACTGTTGCATACCTAATTTGTGTTATTGTATTTTGGTCTTGGATTAAGTAGTCCAATGTGATGTAATCAATGAGTAAATATTTACTGAAAGCTAGATATGTGAATGAAAAGAAATGAAATGCAAATCAGTCGCTCTCTTTCTCTGTCTCTCCCTTTCCTCGTTAAAATTATACAGATTTTTTTCTTGATATGTCATTTCTCCTACAGATAAGGCTTTTCTCTTCATTTGTTTTCATAAGAAATAAGAAAACTTTCTTTCACTGGTGACAACTTCAGGAGACCAACATTTCAGAGGCAGGACTAATCTGAGGGAGGCAGGAAATCCAGGGGATTTGCTTCAGGCCATAAAGCACTTCTTTTGTGTCATATTCTGCTTGGTGGGGAATGCTCAAGATTTCCAATGCTCAACATCTTTGTATAAAGACTTTTCATACTGGTAATCTAAAGTGAAGGACACAGCACTAAAGGCAATAATGTAGTTAGCAAACTGGCCATATTTGGCTTTTTGTCTCTTCTTTATATTTTAGTGTTAGCATCCAACCTTATGGACCATTTTCATACAAAGCCTTTTTGAAAGAAAATCATTATGTACCACTTTATTCAAGTTTTTGGAAATAATTTTTGAAATATATTTTTATTTGTGCAGTTCTCATTGTTTAAAAATCCTAACTTAAATCAAGATTGAGTCTTCAAAAATGCAGCAACATGAGTGGAACTACAGGTCATTGTGTTACGTGAGATAAACCAAGCACAGAAAGACAATAAGTACATGTTCTCACATACATGGGAACTACAAAAGCAGATTTCATGAAGGTAGTTAGATTGCTGGTTTCCAGAGGCCGTTTAGAACAGTGGGGAGGAGAGAGGATTAATGGGTCCAAATACACAGTTAGATAGATGAAATAAGACCTAATGTTCAATAAATCAATAGGGTGACTATAGTTTACAGCAATCTATTGTATATTTCAAAATACCTAGAAGAGGATAATTTCAAATATTTCTAGCATAAAGAAAAGACAAATATTTAGGGTGATGGATATCCCAATTCTACTGATTTGATCTTTAAAAATTATGTAAATGTCTTAAACTATCACATGTACTCCCAAAATATATACATCTATTATGTATCAATAAAAAATTAAATTATAAGTAAACAAATGGCTTTTTTCTTTTAAATTCTAAATAGTTCTTATTCAAATTAATTAATACTAAATATTACATACAACAACTATATGGGAGCCTGTTAGTATCTCCTGTGTCTATATAGAATTGCATAGACTAAAAGCCTTTTTTCTTTAAAATTTTCTATATTTTGATAATGTTAACACAAATTATAGGGCCATGAGTATTTTCACTTGTAAAATTCTCTAACACGCAACTTCTCCTTCACTTATACCATCTAAATATATTTTTTGTTGGCATATCTCAAAGTCTCCTATAAAATATTCTATTACCTACCTATGTAATTTTCCTCCTCAGTTTCCATGCCTCGAAAATAAGTGTTGAACTTAGTGCCATCACTTTCAGTTCTGTGATTATAACACTGGACAACAACAACTTTCTTTGGATCCCAGAGCTCTTTCTTAAGTAGATAGCAGATTTCATATGCAAAGCCATAGCTCAGCTTGCTTAAGACACTGGTTTTGTTATTTTATGAATTATTTCTAGGAGCAGAGCTTGTGATAATATTTCAGTGACAATTGAGGAAAATACTTACTGTAAGATATTCATAACAGCCCTGTAAATGATGGGCAATTGGTATAAAATATAGACTATAATATTTATTTACTTTTTACCCATGCACCTTGATGACCATCACGTCACACTGAACTTTCAAGTTTCTCAAATGTCCTCTGTCCTTTCCTACGTGATTCCTGTTTCTTTCCTTACATGGGATATGTATGCCTTCCTATCCACTAGTGTTCAGCCCAAACTTCTTCAGGGCAGGAGCTATGTCTTCTCACCTTCCTTGTATACTTAGCACAGGGTCTGGCATTAGTGGGTACAATAAATTTCTTTTCAGAGTTAAGTGAGATAATATATGTCTGGAGTGCTTGATGCATATAAATATCCAATGGAAACCATTACTACTATCAAGTTAGCTAATGAGCAAGTGGTTTGATTATATAAATTGGAAAATATACATGCTTTAAACCTCTGAATTAGAATATTATCTATTTACAATTCATAATACCACAGTTATCATGATTTACATTTGACCCCAAATAGGAAATTTGAAATTATAATATTGTAGACAGCACTTTGATTACATATAGCTAAAATGTAATGTGTACAGTTTTGGAGGAAAAAATTGCTAAATTAACTACATTAATCAGCTATTTTATATGTCAATGATTGTATTAAAAATAATCTTTATTTATTTAATACAATTTCAATGAACCTAGAATTCATTCAATAAATATATTGAGGAGAAACAAATGTGTGTGGCTGTGTAAATCACAGGTGATAGTGGGTATTAGATGTGAATAGGCTACAAGAGAGTGGGTTAGAAATCAAACAAGATTCCCTCTGATGGGTAGGAATTCTGTCTTTGAACTACTCACACATGCCACTTGTAAAGTAAATTACTACAGTTTTACATAAAGGTTACATTTCCCAGGAATTTATCATATAAGCAATATGAATATTATATTTAAAAATAGAGTCATTTATTAGTGTTGACAACCTCAGTGGTTTCTCAATTATATCTCCAGTACATCTTTTCTATGTTTAGATTTTAGTAACTTTTTTGTATATTTAGAAAACTGAATCACGTTAATATCTACTGATAATTTTCATGCACTATATGTCAAAGAGACAAGAGCAGTCTTATAAATGCTATAAATTTATACATTATAGTAATTTTACTTGTGATCAGATGAGATGCCTTTTCCTCATTTAAAAAAACTATTATTCCACTTAATCTGCTTTATTTTCTTAATACGGTAGGTGTGGAATGACTCACTTCCTCACTGTTTAAGAGATTGTTTTTATATAGTTGTGCAAATAGATAATATTTTTAAAGCATTAAACGTGAGGTAGAGAACAAATTGCTAGTAGACTCACTTATCAGTTTCACATTGAAATTTGCTTCATTTAATGATTTATCAATCATCATAAATTCCCTTATTTTATTGCTTTCATCTAAGATGTGATTGGATAACTTATTATTTGGCTTAATGAATTGGTTATCTCTAGTTTTTTTTTTTTTCCTGCAATTTACTAGCATATTGCTAGTAGATTTCTTTCAGTTTTGCTAGTTTCCAGTTGATAGTTTGCATAGTCTAGTATGGAAGTGATCTACAGAGGAAGGTTATGTGTATTTTTTACTATGTCTATTTGAGTGAGAATTTACCCCAAATTGAAACTTTTTCTTTTTCTTTCTTTTTTCTTTTTGGTGACAGAGTCTTGCTCTGTTGCCCAGGCTGGAGTGCAGTGGCACAATCATGGTTCACTTCAACCTCCACCTCCCGGGTTCAAGTGATCCTTGGGTCTCAGCCTCCCGAATAGCTGGGACTTCAAGCACACGCCACCACACCGGCTACTTTTTGTATTTTTAGTGGAGATGAGGTTTTACCATGTAGGCTAGGC